>NW_027507758.1:553431259-554631259 GCF_037356315.1 Lithobates pipiens | reverse complement strand
TCACAATCACCATCAATCACCCTGAGTTTGCTGGGATACAGTAGGCTGAATTTAAGGCCCTCATCCCGCAGGCGCTTCCTGACCTCAGTAAAGGAGCGGCGACGATGTTGCACCTCTGGGGAGTAGTCCGGAAAAAAGCATAATTTTGGCATCATTGAAAAGTAGATCCCTTTTTCCCTGAGCTGCCGTCAGAATCCTGTCCTGGTCCCTATAATTAAGCAGCCGAAGCAGGAAAGGCCACGGTGGGTTCCCTGGAACTGGGGGAGTTGGAGGGACTCTGTGCGCCCTTTCAACTACAAATGTAGGAGGCATGTAAGGCAGTTCCAGGAGCGTTTTTAAGAAAGCCTCAGTAAATTCAGCAGGCCGTGCGCCTTCCGTTTTCTCAGGGAGGCCTATTACACGAATATTATTCCTCCTGAGCCTATTTTCTGTATCTATGGACTTCTCCTGCAGAGCTTTAACCTGTAGCTGTAATGCACGGAGGTTTCTGAAGTCAGATCTGCTGGTGTCTTCTAGCTGAGATATGCGGCCTTCAGCCTCTGTAAACCGGGCTCTAAATTTGTCCATGTCATGCCTAATCAGGCTCACATCACCCACCAGATGATCAATTTTTACCATCACCGAATCCCTGCCCTCCTTAATTGCTGCCAGGAGCTTGGCATGGGAGTCAGCTTGGGATGGGGGGGATCGGCAGCGGCCTGGGAGCCGACGGACATCGTGGCAGCCGGGAGCCTCATGGGGAAGATGGCCGCCGCGGACTGGGTCTCACCTGCCGTGGACGAACTGAGCCTTCCCGGGGGTAGCGGAGGGGGCCGCGAGGTACCAGGGGGGAAGGCTGTGTTGAGAAAGAAACGGCGCTGGAAGAATGCAGGATGAGCGGTGGAGCGGAGCTCAGCGGTCACACGTCCTCTCTCTTTCACATCCCGGCCACGCCCCTGGTGTGCTGTTCTGGGTGTATCACCAGACAGTTGAGCTCCTGCAGTCACAGTACCTCCGGATTTTACTGCACATGTACCTGCAAATGTACCTGCTTGGCCACCATTGGCTTTAACAACTTATCATTACGTTCTTTACCACCGTCTTAATTAACATTTTAAGTTGCTTAAGTACTTATACCCCCTGCTGATGACCATTGGTGTTGTGCTAGACATGTAAGTACTTTTACTTTGTATAACTCCTCTACTATCAAGGATGAAACTGTTGAGCTATGCACTTTCTTTGTTTGTACTCATTTTCTTACATCTACATTTTAGACCATGTATTTACGAAATGTTTATCTTGCCTAAGAAAAAGGACGGACAGTCCGAAACATGTCGGCAATACTCTCTACACTATATATGGTCCAAAGCCTGCCTTAATTCAGCATTGTGAAGTACTTTTTGTATATATGTAATACGTGTTTTGCCATTTAATAAATATTATATATATATATATATATACATTTTTAATCACTGACTGGTCTATCTCAATTAATATCCCGGGGGTATCAGCTGTGCTCTGTGCACCAGGCTTCTGTTATTGTTGTTTTGTTTTGGAATTTGGATAGACCAGCCCTGACCTACCACCATCCTGCACACATTTGTCTTTTTTTTTGTTGGGCAATGGTGGGCACTGTTTTGTGACACTGTATTTATATATTGTAATCAGGGCACTTATGATCAGTGCTCTGATTACATCCCTAGATGTCCCACTGTGAGGAGATACCGCTGATCGGCTCTCCTCGCCACACACTCTGCCAGTGTGAGGCGAGGAGAGCCGATTACCAGCACCTCCTTGCTTACTTGTGACTGGCTGTGATTGGACAAAGTCAATCACATGCTTAAAGCTGCGTCCGAGGACCAAGGGACTGTTCAGCCTCGGGTGCCGACATCGCGGGCGCCCTGGACAGGTGAGTGTCCTTATTTTAAAAGTCAGCAGCTGCAGTATTTGTAGCTGCTGACTTTTTTTTTTTAAAAAGAGGGAGAAGGAGCTAAGGAGGGGTTATGAAGATGTGGTGGAGAAGGAGATGAGGAGGAATTATGGAGAGGGAGGAGCTAAGGAGGGGTTATGAAGATGTGGTGGAGAAGAAGATGAGGAGGGATTGTGGCGATGAGGATAGGGAGAGGGAAAAGGAGGGTTTATGGAGATGAGGAGGGGAAGGAGATAACAAAGTGTTATGGAGATGAGAAGGGGAAGGAGATTGGAAAGGGTTATGGAGATAAGGTGGGGGAGGAGATAAGGAGGGGTTATAAAAATGAGGTGGAAGAGGAGATGAGGAGGGATTATGGAGATGAGGATGGGGAGGCAAAAAGTGGAGGGGGGGGGGAGTTGAGGAGGGGGAGAGAGAAAATAAGGAATTATGGTGATAAAGAGGGGAGGAGATAAAGAGGGGTTATAGAGATAAGAAGGGGGGAAGATATAAGATGGGGTTATGGAAATGAGGAGGGTAAAGGAGATGAGGAGAGAGCTGTGTTCTATGTAATCCATCAGAAATGAAGTTGGCAGGGCTGGCACCACATGCTTAGGAATTCTGAGCTTATTAGCTTTCATTGCAGAAAGAAGACTACTTTTTATGATTTTCTGTACTTTTAACAAATTATTTATAATTATTTTGACCATCGATCTGGACTATAGAGGTATATACTTAAAGACATCTTCGTATTACAAATTATCTAGTTTAGGATAAATTTGGAAAATTTGATGCAATGCTTTGCAAAAGGTAGTTCAGAGAGATCATAACATAAAATAAGATAATCATAAGATACGATAAGAAAAGATCATAAGATCAATACCACTGCATTTACTGTACTCTATTTGTACTAGTATACACAAATAATGTATCTGCAGTATATTAATTTAGCATGGTAGATAAATAATAAGGTAAACATAACATTGCAGGGATGTTATTTGTTTTTTTACATCATTCATTTAGTACATCTATAAAACAAATGGATATGATCATTCCTCATAAAATAGTCCCTGAACCCGCAGAACAGGTCCTGACAAATCCAGCAACTATTGCCAGTAACTATTTGACAGACATTTGTTATGTTCTCCTCTCACTGCTGTACAATATTTTACAAGCACTTGTCATTGGTTGCCAATAACTCTGTATAAAGAACGCATGAGTTCATAGAGTGTGTTACTTCAATAAAATTCAGGCAGCACAAATGAATAGGGATTATGTCTAAAAATAATTTCTATATAGATACAATACTAGGCAATTTTTTTTTTAGAAAATATACACATGGATGTCTGGGGCACAGTTCCTAATACTGACACCCAGGGGCGTTGCTAGGTCTACAAAAGATCTGGGGCTAGAGCCCATAGCAGTAAGAAAAGAAAGTCATACGCTTGGGTGAGCATACACAAGTTTATAATATACGTGTGTGTGTGTGTATATATTACATTATATATTATCATTACATCAGGGTCCCAGAGAGCCCCCCTTACATCAGGGTCCTAAGAGAGCCTCCCCATTACATCAGGGTCCATAGAGAGCCTCCCCTTTATATCGGGGTCCCCAGAGAGCCTCCCTCTTATTTATTTCTTTATTTCAGGTACTTATATAGTGCTACCAATTTACGCAGTGCTTTACATATACATTTTACATTCACATCAGTCCCTACCCTCAAAGAGTTTACAATCTAAGGTCCCTAACACACATTCATACATATATCAAGGCCATTTTAGACATGATTCAATTAACCTACCAGCATGTCTTTAGAGTGTGGGAGGAAACCAGAGTACCCGGAGGAAAGCTATGCAGGCACGGGGAGAACATGCAAACTCCAGGCAGATAGTGTTGTGGCCGGGATGGAAACCAGCGAACCCTTTTAGAGTGTGCTGCCCACATCATGTCATTGTCACATACAGAGAGGCTAGGGTATATAGAAGACAGTTTAGTGTATACAGAAGACAGGCTAGTGTATACAGAGAGGCTAGGGTATACAGAAGACAGTCTAGGGTTTACAGAAGACAGGCTAGGTCATATAGAGAGGCTAGTGTATACAGAGAGGCTAGGGTATACAGAAGACAGGCTGGGTCTACAGACAGACTAGTGTATACAGAGAGGCTAGGGTATACAGAAGACAGGCTAGGGAATACAGAAGACAGGCTGGGTCTACAGACAGGCTAGTGTATAGAGAGAGGCTAGGGTATATGGAGAGGCTAGTGTATACAGAAGATAGGCTAGGGTTTATAGAGAGGCTAGTGTATACAAAAGACAGGCTAGGGTATACAGTAAGGCTAGTGTATACAGAGAGGCTAGGGTATACAGAGAGGCTAGGGTATATAGAAGACAGGCTAGTGTATACAGAAGACAGGCTAGTGTATACAGAGAGGCTAGTATATACAGAAGACAGGCTAGGTTATATAGAGAGGCTAGTGTATACAGAAGACAGGCTAGGGTATACAAAGAGGCTAGTGTATACAGAAAGCCTAGGGTATACAGAGAGGCTGGGGTATACAGAGAGACTAGGGTATACAGAAGACAGGCTAGGTCATATAGAGAGGCTAGTGTATACAGAGAGGCTAGGGTATGCAGAAGACAGGCTGGGTCTACAGACAGACTAGTGTATACAGAAAGGCTAGGGTATACAGAAGACAGGCTAGGGTATACAGAAGAAAGGCTGGGTCTACAGACAGGCTAGTGTATAGAGAGAGGCTAGGGTATACAGAAGACAGGCTAGGGTATACATAAGACAGGCTAGGGTATATGGAGAGGCTAGTGTATACAGAATATAGGCTAGGGTTTATAGAGAGGCTGGGGTATACAAAAGACAGGCTAGGGTATACAGTAAGGCTAGTGTATACAGAGAGGCTAGGGTATACAGAGAGGCTAAGGTATATAGAAGACAGGCTAGTGTATACAGAAGACAAGCTAGTGTATACAGAGAGGCTAGTGTATACAGAAGACAGGCTAGGTTATATAGAGAGGCTAGTGTATACAGAAGACAGGCTAGGGTATACAAAGAGGCTAGTGTATACAGAAAGCCTAGGGTATACAGAGAGGCTGGGGTATACAGAGAGACTAGGTTATACAGAAGACAGGCTAGTGTATACAGAAGGCAGGATAGTGTATACAGAGAGGCTAGTGTATACAGAAGATAGGCTGGGGTATACAGAGAGACTATGGTATACAGAAGACAGACTAGTGTATACAGAAGGCAGGTTAGTGTATACAGAGAGGCTAGTATATACAGAAGATAGGCTGGGGTATACAGAGAGACTAGGGTATACAGAAGACAGGCTAGTGTATACAGAAGGCAGGCTAGTGTATACAGTGAGGCTAGTGTATACAGAAGATAGGCTGGGGTATACAGAGAGGCTAGTGTATACAGAAGACTGGCTGGGGTATATAGAGAGGCTAGTGTGTACAGAAGACAGGCTGGGGTAGTACAGAGTTTTCCCCCTCCGCCATGGTCTGCACTCACCTGCCGTCTCCCCAGCTCAGGAGCTTGTGTGAGAAGGTTCCTCACATTTCTATGACATGGGTGGAGCAAGGGAGGAAACTCGCTCTCACACTGGTCTCCAGGCTCTGGCTGTCAGTGAAGCTTCAAGTGCAGAATGCAGTGAGAGTGCCGTGGCTGTGCAGGATAGCGCTGTGTCAGGCAGCCCACAAAAAACTCTCACGGTAGGGCCGACCCTTAACTCAGGGCTCCAGCCTCATTAGCCCCCCCCCCCAGTGACGCCAGTGCTGACACCATCTAAGACAGACTAAAACATGAATCCAGTTGTCTGACATGGTAGAATGCTGAACACATCTGTCCAAAGGACTACATAGGTGAACATTTATTAAAAGTGTCCAAGCTAGATATAAATGGGAGGATATATATATAACACTAGGCTATGAGTGCTTGAATTTATTACTGGTCGTGGTTTGCACACATGGCAAGTAAAATGTACCTGTTCCTGTGTAACATTGACTTAGAGGTATGCATGGGAATGAAAAAATGTTTACACAAAGATCACTTAGTTGTCTTTAGGCTGTCCAAATTCCATCAAAATTGACTTAACGCAAAAATCCTAAGGCCAAAGGTTCTGGTTGCTATGCTGAGAGTTATTTGCACAAGATTGTCCTGTTTTTGCTGTCCAAATGCTATTTTTCTGTGACCTGGGGATATCTGTAAAAGAAGATACAGAATATAGTGGAATCCATTGCCTACATTTAACCACTTAAGCCCTGGAAGGATTTAACCCCTTCCTGATCAAGCCCTTTTTGCGATACAGCAATGCGTTGCTTTAACTGACAATTGCGCGGTCGTGCAATGTTGTACCCTAGCAAACTTTTTTTTCCCACAAATAGAGCTTTCTTTTTTTGGTATTTGATCACCTCTGCGTTTTTAGTTTTTTTGCACCATTAAAAAGAGCAACAATTTTGCAAAGAAACTATATTTTTTACTTTTTGCTATAATAAATATCCCCCAAAAATATAAAAAAAAACATTTCTTCCTCAGTTTAGGCCAATATGTTTTCTTCTACATATTTTTGGTTAAAAAAAAAAACTCAATAAGCGTATATTGATTGCTTTCTGCAAAAGCTATCGCGTCTACAAAATAGGGAATAGATTTATGCCATTTTTATTATTCTTTATTTTTTATTAGTAATGGCGGTGATCTGCGATTTGTATTGGGATTGTGACATTGTGGCGACAGATCGGACACTTTTGACACTATTTTGGGACCATTGGCCTATAAAAATGCACTGATTTCTGTGTAAATGTCACTGGCAGGGAAGGGGGTAAACACTAGGGGGCAATCTAAGGGTTAAGTGTGTTCCCTCAGTGTGTTCTAACTGTAGGGGGGATGAGCCCACTAGATCACTGGGAGCAGTAGATCCCTGTCATGTTGCTAGGCAGAACAAGGGAATGCCTTATTTACATAGGCATTCCCCGATTGTGCCTCTCCGTGCCACGATCGCGGGCCACCAGTGGACATCAAGTTGCCAATGACGCAGTGACGTACAGGTACATCGTACATTCATTTTCATACACAGAGTCAGTAAACAGGCTCTTTTTTTATGGTGTTTTTATTTGTGGGAAAGAACTTGGATTGGGTAAGGATGAGCCTAGGTATACTCCAGAAAATTACAGCTTGTTAATGAGGACACTAAATTGAACCAAAATGTCACTGTGAAAATACTCTCTTTGAAGTTGTAAATCTGAGCAGCAAACAAACAGGAATCCCAAAAGAGATGCAGTCCTGAATCAAAAGGGTAGCAACTAAAGGTCCTCCAAAGGAGTTAAGGAAAGTCTAGGGATCCAACAGACAAGTACTCACTGCTTCTGATTTACGGACAGCCAAGTGCAGATTCTGCAAACTTCAGTACTTCAGTGGATCGGTAGTGGACTTTCTGAAAGCACTCCCAGAAGGATAGGGCTGTAGCAGTGACCCCACAGCAATTCTGCAACCCAAGGTGAATCTCCCAGGTATGCCGCAGGCCTTAGGCTTGGTCTTACTCCCCCAGGACCAAGAGACCTCTGTTCTGGACTCTGGCCCATTTATACCTTTCTCAGCCACCTGCTGGTCATCTGCATAACAACCAGGGATTGGCTGAGGAGATATCCAAATGCAGGCTGTAGTCATAATTCTCCCACCCACTATAATCCCCTGGGAGACAGGGAGAAGCCTTTTGAGCACAAACCTATGGAGTCTAGAGCAGACCTGGCTAATCAAACCACGCCTCCCTGCTTACAGAGAGGCCAAAAACTAAATTTAGCATAACAGTAGCTCTGAGGGCACTACACAAATGGAAAATGGAAATAGCTAACATCCCCACAAAGTGCTCTGTAATAAAACATAATTCAATGGGCAAAGTTATCCTGTCACCTAGTTTTGACACCTAAACATAGATATGCTGGTTGGTCACTTTGGTGCCGTGAAAGGATGAATTTCAATAGCTCTCTCTGAACTCAGAAGCTGATAGGTAAGAATCACAGAGCCGAAAAAAAGGTAATAGAAAAGCTTGGGATAAAATAGGTTGAGAATACATTAGGTTTGTGGAGTACTTCAACTGGAATGCTACCCTTAACACTGATATATATATATATATATATATATATATATATATATATATATATATATATATATATATATATATATATATATATATATTGCCTCTTTTAGTGGCCACAGTCAGAATGTAGCACTCTCTCTTTATAGCGCGCATACACCCTGACATTGCCACTTCATCCAACTTGCATTTTAATTAATCAGGATCTGGACTCCCAAGAAATGGCTGTCCATGCAACACCCTTGCCAATCTTACCATCCAAATCCATATAATCAGGGCATGGCTGGCATTACTTGGCATGGGAAGCAGGACAGTGCCATAGGAGACATGCATTACAACATGTTCTTTTTAAATGTACATGCATCATGGATTTTTTCTTAAAGCGGGAGTCCGCCATTTTTTTTTAAAAAAAAGCCAGCAGCTACAAATACTGCAGCTGCTGACTTTTAAAATAATGACACTTACCCGCCCAGCGCGCCCGCGAAGTCGGCACCCGAAGCCGATCTCTCGATCGTCTCTCGGGTGCTGCCGCCGCCATCTTGGGTATGGGAATCAGGAAGTGGAGCCTTGCGGCTTCATTTCCCGGTTCCCTACTGCGCATGCGCGAGTCGCGCTGCGCAATAAGGATGGTCCCCTCTGTCTCTGGGATCCGTGTGATTCCCAGCAGACAGCGGGGGACCTTCGGAAAGGGGCGTAGATTCTGCGGAAAGAGGCGTACCTTCTGCAGATATCTACGCCGGAAGTGGGTGCAGATACCTGTACTGTACAGGTATCTGCACCCCCCTCCCCCCTGAAAGGTGCCAATTGTGGCGCCGGAGGGGGGGGAGGGTTCCAATGAGCGGAAGCTCCACTTTAGGGTGGACCTCCGCTTTAAATGTACATAATATAACTGGGTGCTGACATTTATAGGTAAAGTTTATCCAGGGAAAATCCGATTGCCTCTCGGGGGGATCAGGAAATAATTGTTTCCCCTGCTGTAGCAAATTGGATCATGCTTTGCTTGGGTTTTCACCTTCCTCTGGATCAACTGTGGGTGAAGGATTGTGTATATGAGATTGTATGATATTCATTTTATTTATTTTTGTGGTTGAACTGGATGGACTTGTGTCTTTTTTTCAGTCTGACTTAAGCCCCATACACACTATCAGATTTTCTGCTGATTTCTTCCATCAGATTTACCAAAACCATATAATATGAGGTCAAACCTTAGGAGTTTCAATGTGTATTCAATCAGGCAGGCCCGTGTACTACATGGTTTTGGTAAATCTGAAGAACAAAATCAGCAGAAAATCTGATAGTGTGTATGGGGCTTAACTATGTAACTAACTATGTAACTCTCGCACACTCATGGGACTGCAGTAATCTCGGCACAATGGCAGTGTGCCAGAATGTACACTGAGCTGCATATGCACAACTCAGTGCACTTTCCACAGAGGACTGCAAACAGGCAGGTAAGTACACTTTATTGCAAAAGAGTCAATGCATGTCTGTTCTGCAATAAAAAGCCTGCCAGTTTAAAATGTAACTTTTATTTTAGCTTTAACCGCTTCCCAACCGCCTGACGCAGATATATTGCAGCAGAAGGGCATGTACAAGCTCATTAATGTACCTGTACATTGCTCTTTAAGAAGCGGCTTGCAGGGGTAAGCTCCGTGACCGTGATCATGGATCCTGCGATCGTCTCACGGTGAGGAAGAACAGGGAGATGCTAACGTAAACAAGCATCTCCCCGTTCTGCCTAGTGACACTGTCAATAATCAGCTCTCCCTGTAGTGACATGTCACACACACAGCCCCCCCCCGCCAC
Organism: Lithobates pipiens; assembly: GCF_037356315.1. NCBI lineage: Eukaryota > Metazoa > Chordata > Amphibia > Anura > Ranidae > Lithobates > Lithobates pipiens. Next base: position 554,621,461 of record NW_027507758.1, on the reverse strand, counting down.
AGTTAGAATCACTCCCTAGAACACACTTAACCCCTACAGCGCCACCTAGTGGTTAACCCCTTCACTGCCAGTGACATTTTTACAGTAATCAATGCCATATTGTCACGATAAAAATCGCTAATCACCACCATTACTAGTAAAAAAAAAAAAAATATCAATAAAAATGCCATAAAACTATCCCGCTTATTGCGATTTTCTTTACCAAAAATATGTAGAAGAATACGTATTGGCCTAAACTGAGGAAAAATAATGTTTTTTTAAATATTTTTGGGGGATATTTATTATAGGAAAAAGTAAAAAATAATGTGTTTTTTTTTCAAAATTGTCGCTATTTTTTGTATATATATAGCGCAAAAACTAAAAACTGCAGAGGTGATCAAATACCACAAAAAGAAAGCTCTATTTGTGGGAAAGTTAAATTGGCGCAGTGCCGAATCGCAAAAAGGTCTGGTCAGGAAGGGGATAAATTCTTCCGGAGCTGAAATGGTTAAAGGAGTTGTAAAGGCAGAAGGTTTTTTTTATCTTAAAGGGATTGTAAAGTGATTTTTTTTTTAAATAACAAACATGTTATACTTACCTCCACTGTGCAGCTCGTTTTGCAGAGAGTGGCCCCGAACCTGCTCTTCTGGGGTCCCTCAGCGGCTGTCTCGGCTTCCTCCCGCAGGTGCTTCTCACATTCATGCGAGCTCCCTCGCATGGTGAGAAGCATCTGCGGGCACGCTCCTGTGATACAGCCGGTGGCTATAGCCGCTCGCTGTATCACACGGCCCCGCCCCCCGGCGCTCCGCATCAGTGGATGTGATTGACAGCAGCGCGAGCCAATGGCTGCGCTGCTTTTCATCCATCCACTCCAGCCAATCAGCGGCCAGGCTGAACAGTGAAAAGGACGTCAGGGGACGAGCGCGGGACTTTCGAGGGGTGAGGTAAGTAAAACGGGGGGGGGGGGGGGCTCGGGGCGCAGGCACTGTCAGATGTTTTTTCACCTTAATGCATAGAATGCATTAAGGTGAAAAAACATTTACCTTTACAACCCCTTTAATGCATTCTATGCTTTAAGATAAAAAAAACCTTCTGTGTATAGCAGCCTCCCCAGCACCCCCCAATTACCTACCTGAGGTCCTTCTCTCTCCAGCGATGTACACAATCCCCTCAGCCATCTAGTACACTCCTCCTGATTGGCTGTCAATCAAAGTCAGTCAGCCAATCATGGGAGAGAAGGGGCAGGGACAGGTTGGGGCTCCATGTCTGAATGGATACACGGAGCTCGGCTTGGGTGCCCCCTGTAGCAAGCTGCTGGCTGAGGAGGCACTCAAAGAAGGGAGGGCCCAGGAGCAGCAAAGAGGGACCCGAGAAGAGGAGGATCCGGGCTGCCTTGTGCAAAACCTACTGCACAGAGGAGGTAAGTATAACATGTTTGTTATTTAAAAAAATAAAAATAAAAAAATGAGCCTTTACAATCTCTTTAAAGGGACATGGGGGGAGGCAGGAAGGGGTTAAAGTATCATGGTGAGAGGGTCTTTTCATTCGGCTTCAAAGGAAACACTTAAATTGCCAAATCCTCACTTTCTGTCATGGTGGCAACAGTTTCACCAAACAGGAAGTGAGCAAAAAGTCTGCTACAGGGACCCTGACAACAATAAAAAGTTAAAGTTCTAGCCTTCCCTTCTTTATGGGAAGAAATCATTTTTATTTCTATGCTGGTGTTGAAAATTGTTTCTGACTTCCTATCTGGTGAAACCGTTGTCACCCTGGCTAGAAGTGAGGGGAGAAGAACCCCAGATAGTAGTTAAAAACTTGGCAGGTATTCCAATTCTTCTCTAACACTAAAATAAAAAGCCTCCTCATATCATATTTACATATTAAATTCACCTTCAAAGGTTACAACATAATCTAATCTAATCCCTTTATTTACACTATACACTTGCTTTTTCCTGAATAATGCAAGTGTGAAAAAGCCATTATACACAGCATTGTTTACCCTACAAGCCTGTAACGTGATATTTCTAAATTTGCAGAAAAGTACCGAAAGTATTCCGGTCATAGACAGTGCATGTGATGGACTGGTTGGATAAATAAACATCCAACAACTTTTTCCATAGGGGCTTGTTTACACTTGTAGTGCCTTCTAGAGCAATTTGCAGTGGGTCACTATTTAGAGGAAGTTTACAGATGGTGAGGAGCCATTATGTTATCTCCTCACTGCTTGTTTAAACCCCTAAAGTCTGCACCAATGTCCTGCAATTGCCTCACGGGTGTGACAAAGCCCCATTCACTTGAGTGGATCTTGTTTAAAGGGCGGAGAAACTCACCAAATGTGACAAGGGGGTTCATTTCTGCAATGTTGAAAAGCAGAGCTGCCTGTGTATATCTCTGTATGGCTAGATTTGCAGCTTGGAGTAGGGGGGTTGTTGGGGGGGCAGGGCTGGATCTAGCCTTATCTAATATTATCCAATCTTGCGCTCAGTAAAAAGGGGCATAATGTCAGTAGTGTGACAGAGATGCAGGTAATCAGTATTCCCAGGTAACTTGGCACGCTTCTGTACCACAAGTCACAACCCAAAACATAATATCTGACAAGTAGTGCAGGAGTGAACAGGGGACCATACTATTTATTAGGCTGTCATTAGATTAGGATGATTAAACAAAAATCTATACCCCTTATATCAGGAGTTGGCATAAGAGTTCCTTATTACATCAGGGTTCCTTAAATCAGGTGTCCCCATCAGAGTGCCCCCTTACAGCAAATGTCCACATCATAGAGCCCCCTTACATCAAATGTACCCAATAGAGTGCCCCCTTAAATCAACTGTCCCTATCAGAGCGCCACTTTACATCAAATGCCTCCATCAGAGTGCCCCCTTACATCCCTTGTCCCCATCAGAGTGCCCCGTACATCAACTGTCCCCATCAGAATGCTCCCTAACATCAACTTTCCCCATCAGAGTGCCCCCTTACATTAAATGTACCCACCAGAGTGCCCCCTTACATCAACTGTCCCTATCAGAGTGCCCCCTTACATCAAATGCCTCCATCAGAGTGCCCCCTTACATCAACTGTCCCCATCAGAGTGCCCCCTTACATTAAATGTACCCACCAGAGTGCCCCCTTACATCAACTGTCCCTATCAGAGTGCCCCCTTACATCAAATGCCTCCATCAGAGTGCCCCCTTACATCCCCTGTCCCCATCAGAGTGCCCCCATACATCAACTGTCCCCATTAGAATGCCCCCTTACATCCCCTGTCCCCATCAGAGTGCCCCCTTACATCCCCTGTCCCCATCAGAGTGCCCCCATACATCAACTCTCCCCATTAGAATGCCCCCTTACATTAACCGTGCCCATCAGAGTGCCCCTTACATCAACTGTCCCATCAGAGTGCCCCTTACATCAATTGTCCCATCAGAGTGCCCCCTTACATCAACTGTCCCCATCAGAGTGCCCCCTTACATCCCCTGTCCCCATCAGAGTGCCCCCATACATCCCCTGTCCCCATCAGAGTGCCCCCATACATCCCCTGTCCCCATCAGAGTGCCCCCATACATCAACTCTCCCCATTAGAATGCCCCCTTACATTAACCGTGCCCATCAGAGTGCCCCTTACATCAACTGTCCCATCAGAGTGCCCCTTACATCAATTGTCCCATCAGAGTGCCGCTTACATCAACTGTCCCATCAGAGTGCCCCCTTACATCCCCTGTCCCCATCAGAGTGCCCCCATACATCAACTCTCCCCATTAGAATGCCCCCTTACATCAACCGTGCCCATCAGATTGCCCCTTACATCAACTGTCCCATCAGAGTGCCCCTTACATCAACTGTCCCATCAGAGTGCCCCCATACATCAACTGTCCCCATCAGAGTGCCGCTTACATCAACTGTCCCATCAGAGTGCCCCCTTACATCAACTGTACCCATCAGAGTGCCCCCATACATCAACTGTCCCCATCAGAATGGCCCTTTACATCAACTGTCCCCATCAGAGTGCCCCCTTACATCAACTGTCCCCATCAGAGGGCACCTTACATCAACTGTCCCCATCAGAATGCCCCCTTACATAAAATGTCCCCATCAGAGTACCCCCCTACATCAAATGCGAGGGTGGCAAAAATATGGCCTGTTTTTACCACCTCCAACCACATGTGGAAATGAGGCCTAAGGCAAATATACAAGATGGTTAATTACCTTACATTTTTGCAAATATTTTATTATATCTTTTCATGTGACGACACTGAAGAAATGACACTTTGCTACCATGTAAAGTAGTGAGTGTACAGCTTGTATAACAGTGTAAATGTATTGTCTCCTCAAAATAACTCAACACAAAGCCATTTATGTCTAAACCGCTGGCAATAAAAGTGAGTACACCCCTAAGTGAAAATGTCCAAATTGAGCACAATTAGCCATTTTCCCTCCCGCTGTAATGTGACTCATTAGTGTTACAAGGTCTCAGCACCAAGCACTTCTCGGAAAATAACTTTCATTTTCATAAAAAAATCAAAATAAGTTTGTGAAATGTCCTATGTCCCACATCTGATGAATATCTCTGTAACTGATGATTGGTTGCTGCATCAACCAGTTTGGAGCAGAAAAAAGTGATTCAGGACAGCAGAGACACTGCAGAAACTTCAAAAAGTACAGCTAAAGCTCGTTTGGCTGTACTTCTCCTGTGGATCACAGGAGTGCAGTTTGTTCTGCACTGTGACCCGTTTTCAGCAAACAGCGGGCTGAAGCCCTTTGTTGGCTGATGTCATAGAGCCAGTGCAGGCTTAGGAAACCTCATCCTCATCAACCACATGCCTGGAGCAGCATCTGACTCGGCCTCTCAGTGAGATGCAGAGAGCCTGAGATGTACCTACACAGCCCACACACCCCTGACAGTCACCAGCTCTCTGCTCACTGAGCTCTGAGAACTGAGTGATCAGTGGTGTTTGATCAGTCAGTTCTCAGTCTTAAAGTCAGCAGGGGACAGATGACTCCCAGGTAAGTACAATTCAAGAAAAAAAAGAATGTTCATACGATTTGCTAATCATTAGTGGTATAAATTTGACCATAGTGACAAGAAAATTGGAAAGGGCAGGATGGAAATTTTTTTCTCAAAGGAAAACTTTATTTCTAGTAAGTTTCTTTAAATCTCATAAAAAGGGGTGTTCGTTCAGGAAAGTCCATTCACTTGAAAACCGAGCATTAAAAGCAAACGAAAGGACTTTTAAACGACATTTGTCATGTTATTGAATGTGCTGAGACTTTTTCATACAAACATTCATATATATAATGTATATTCTTATGAAAGTTTGTTCAAAAATGTACTAGTATATGACGAGCTTTAGGCCCCTTTCACACGGGACGGATTCGTAATGATCCGCCCCGTGAACATCCGCTTGCGCAACGGGGATCGCTCCGTTGATCTCTGCTGAGCCGGTGGATGACAAGGCGGTCCTGGCACACTGTGCAGGGACCGCCCTGTCAGATCTCCGCTCTCCTCTATGGGGGATAGAATGAACATGGACCGACTGTCCGTGTTCATCCGATCCGCTCTGCAGATGGATAGAAAAGATTTTCCTCCGTCTGTAGAATCGGACCATAGCGGAGACGGATGATATCGAGTGTCAGCGGATATTCATCCGTTGACACCCATAATCCCATAGGAATGCATGTATGTCCATATCAAAGACTTTTTATGTAGCATAACAACCCCTCCAGTGGCAGCTGTATACCATTGCTCGTGATGGGTTTCTTAATGCTGACTACTAGTTATGATCCGAACAGCTCTGGGTTTGGTTTGTCAAGGGTTCACTGAACTTTAATGAAGTTCAAATGCTGAACCCAAACCACACTGAAATCAATGGGAGCCGAATCTGTCAAATAAAAATGCCAATTTTCTGGGCTGATATGCAAGGATGTGTCAAAACATAGCATGGGGGGGGGGGGGGGGGACACTGCCCTGGGGGACATGTAAATGCAGATACAGTAAATAAACAAATAAATAAAATACATGCAGCCAGGTGCAGAGATTTTTTTTTGTAGGGTTTTTGTGCTGTTTTTTTGTTTTTAATGAGATGACAACGAATATCATTTGCATGCAGTTTAAGCAGTTTTATTTATTTTTTTGTTTTTAAATATCATTTATACTGTAGCACATGCTACAGCAAGAATGCAAAAAAAAAATTGCATACCAGAACATTTGAGTCTGATATGGATTGTATAGTGGTACCGCACACACACACACAAAAAAAAAAAAATAGCTCACAGTCTCCCCAGAAATCCATACTTGACTTGACAGGTGTGGGGCCTGGATTTAAAAGGGGGGTCTCCACAAAAAAAAATGTGCGAGATCCCCCTAAAGAAACCTATACCAGACCCTTAATCTAAGCATGCAGCTTGGCGGGCCACCCACCTTCTGAACCAGGCCACATGCCCTCAACATAATCGCTCTGTGTGCCAGCAGGAAGATGGGAAAGATCTCCCTCTTACCGGTGTTCTGCCGATAAGTGTCCCCCCATCGGATATTGTCCGCCCCGTACTGCGCAGGCGCAGCACTTGCGCGGTACAGAGGACAAGGAGACGCCGAAAGTCTCCGAAGATGAATGGCGCCTGTGCACTTAATCACTTAATAGTACCTTCTGCCCTGAGTATAGGTTCAAGCCCCACCATGCAAGTGGACATATGGTGGGTGATGTTAAACAGCACTTAGTAAGAGGGCCCCTCGCCCCGCTTCGGGCACGGCCTCGCTTCACTCGCCAATTTTTTATTCTAACTCTATGTCCACTTGGATGGTGGGGCTTGAACCTGGACTTTCGCGCAAGCGCAGTACAGGGCAGACACTGACCGACAGGGGACAGTATTCGACAAGACACCCGCACTACTATAAGAGAAGTGTTTATGCACTTCTCTTTCACTGTGCCAACAGGGAGATCAATATGCCGGGGTCATATACATATAGACCCTCATACATGTGTTTGAGCTTTAGGGTGCACAACCTAATGCTATAGTAGGTGCACACCTATGCCCACAGCCTTTGCTTGGTGGTTCTGGGGGTCTGTAGGTGGAGGCTTATTGGGGTCTGGAAATTCCATTTAACAATAAGGGGGCCCCAAAAAACTGTGGCCCTACAGGTGAAAGCATATGGGGTACTCATTAACAAAGAAAGGAATTGAAGCATAAAAAATAAAGACACCCACATGTTTGGCATCCCGATCCCAAATAATGCCCCTCATTGTAAATCCACCCTTAATCACAATGAGCACCACTGCCATTTAGCTATGGATGGTGACACTAGCTGAACATGTCCTCGAGCTGTCATCGGCTATATAAAGGAAGGGACAGGGATAATGGCGACATCTTTCTCCAAGTATGGGCACGTGGTCATATTTAGGCAATTAAATATGACTCCTTTCCCTGACCATTTGCCTATATAGCCAATGATTACTAGCCATGTAAGTGAATGGGCCAGGTGACATAAGTGGTTGGTAAGGACACTAATCAGTGACAGTTGGAAGCTGTCAAATTCGTCCACACCAAATGCCCTAAACTTACGTTTGGACCAAACACTGAGCTCATCCCTATTGGTGACAATGGTGGAACATGCATGTGCATTGAGCACAGATTAATATAGTCTTCAAAGTACTTAACAATGGGTGACAAGGCAGCAGATCAATTTAAAGAGGGGGACAATGCGTTACCACCCTGTAAGTGTAAGTGTCAAAGACCTTTAAAACAGAATCACCCGTTGCTATGTTAATGAAATCTGAAAATTTAACATTGACGTTTTAATCTTTTAAAGAAATCTAAGAGATTTTAGTGATTGACTCTACATCTCCTTTAGTATGGGTGACCATCTTGAGAAGAAACGTCATGTCTGCCATAATTGGATTGTAACTTTATGTGGAAATAAAGACAGATTATAAGACTTTAAAAGGAAAATATTCCACATGTCTATACTTAGAAACTCATCATGTTTCACTCCAAAATACTAAACACTTTAAAGAGCTGTACGTACAATACTTAGTACAGCATCAGTACTGGACACTATTTAAAATAGTCATTTGTTAAGCATGAAATATAGCATAAACAGATGTAAGCCTTTTGCAGGTGTAATTGTCTTTTAAATATGGAGATGAGGATAACAATGGTATAAGCTTACTCCTTGAAATGTATATTAGTCAAATAAAGAAAAAATCTAAAGTTAGCACTGTAATTGCTTTGCTTTATTAAAGTGTCATTAAACCCAGACTATTAAAGACTCTCATTACACGCTATATAACAGAGTGTGCATACTCAAAAAGCCACAAAAGTATTAATTTTGTGTAGAGTAAAATACACCTGGTTGATCTTGCTTCAGCTGTCACTCCCATCTTCTCTGTGTCCCTATTGCAGGCTGAGATTGTGTAGACCAGCTGGTGTCCTCTACTGAGCATGCTTATATTTCAGTTCCCTTCTAAGCTCTTAATTTCCTCATTTTTCTTATCTGTATGGCCCATATGACTATAGAGTCCCCTCCCTCCTCCTCAATGTCCACCTATTGCTAAAAGCTATGAGTGTGGGATATAATATTCTGATTGATTACATTCACTAAGAGACTCACAAAAATGTAGTTTTGATATAAATCAGTATTAAATATAGAAAATGTAATTGCTAATACATGTAAAGTAAAAAAGAGCCTTAGGTGCAGATACTGTCTGAACAAAACGAAAGCTAGTGTGAACCATCTCTGACTCTGCCTACACCATATTAATGCACACAAAATACACATTTCATGTTCAATAAAGATCTATAGGGAGCTACTTTTTTATATTTATAATTTAATTTGAATTGCTCTTCTGAAACACAGCACTAATCAGGGCTGGGCAGACACAGGCTCATACGGAAGAGCTGGGTTTCTCAAACCGTGGTACCCCTGGGGGTACGTGCACCACCATCAGGGGGTATACAGAGTTCTCTGTCCCCCGATTCCCATTTCACTCACACATAAGTCCCCGGTGGCTTGCTGTAGCCTGCTGTGCGCGACTGTGTTACCAACGGAGAAGCAGTCTGCCCCGTGTGTGGGGGGTGTCAGGTTGGTGGCAGCTGCCAGGGGCCCAGTCAATGGAATGGCCACGCTGACCAGAAGGAAGATGTTTCCCCGGCCGTGGCTGACTGACCAGGGGCGGCCCCATGTGCTCCCACTTTCCGGCTTCTCCCCCACTCCAGCGTGCCTCGGATGTCCTGCATGTCATGTCTGTAGATGCCTGCTGTGGCTCCCTGCAAAAATAAGGTGAGTCCTGCCTGCTAAGGAATTACACATGGCAGCATGCCCAGCCATCAGTGCAGCCACCAGTGCCTCCATCAGTGCCTCCTATCAGTGCAGCCATCAGTGCCTCCATCAGAGCAGCCATCAGTGCCTCCATCAGTGCAGCCATCAGTGCCTCCTATCAATGCAGCCATCAGTGCTTCCTTCAGTGCCTCTATCAGTGCAGCCATCAGTGCCTCCTTTTAGTGTCTCTATCATTGCAGCCATTAGTGCCTCTATCAGTGCAGCCATCAGTGCCTCTATCAGTGTCCCCTATCAGTACAGACATCAGTGTCTCCTATCAGTGCCTCCTACCAGTGCCCCCTATCAGTGCAGCCATCAGTGCCTCTATCAGTGCAGCCATCAGTGCCTCTATCAGTGCAGCCATCAGTGCCTCTATCAGTGCCCCCTATCAGTACAGACATCAGTGTCTCCTATCAGTGCAGCCATTAGTGCCTCCTATCAGTGCAGCCATCAGTACCTCTATCAGTGCAGCCATCAGTGCCTCTATCAGTGCCTCCCATCAGTGCCTCCATCAATGCTTTTATCAGTGCAACCATCAGTGCCTCTATAAGTGCCTCCATTAATGCTTCTATCAGTGCAGCCATCAGTGCCTCTATCAGTGCCTCTATCAGTGCAGCCATCAGTGTCCCCTATCAGTGAAGCCATCAGTGCCTCCATCAGTGCAGCCATCAGTGCCCCCTATCAGTGCAGCCATCAGTGCCCCCTATCATTGCCTCCAATCAGTGCCTCCTATCAGTTCCCCCTATCATCGCAGCCTATCAGAGCAGCCTATCAGTGCCTCCTGTCAGTGCAGCCTATCAGTACAGTCTCATCAGTGCCTACTTTCAGTGCAGCCTCATCAGTGCAGCCTATCAGTGCCTCCTATCAATGTCTCCTATCAGTGCAGCTTCATCAGTGCCTCCTCTCAGTGCAGCCTCATCAGTGCTTTCTATCATTGTCTCCTATCAGTGCAGCCTCAGTGCCATCTATCAGTGCCTTCTATCAGTGCAGCCTCAGTGCCTTCTATCAGTGTCCATCACTTTCTCGAGACAGATGTACTTAGGAAAAATTTTAGACTCGCAAGGGTACTTCGCCGTAAAAGGTTGAGAAACACTGTTGTAGAGAACATACACTAGCAGAGGTATAGAAGCCCCTCCCAAGGATATTTCCCTGCAGATGCAAAAGAAGAGAGAAAGATCATATGACCACAAAACCGCACTAAAGGAATATGGTACTTTAGGATTTTATTTTTGAAAAACAAAACACTGTAGCATGATGTATATGATTTATGTGAGATATCAACACTTCTTTATTTAGTATCACGTTAAGCTTTCACAATAAAACCTGGAAGCCTATTGGTTCCTATACAGACCTACACCAGGTGTTTGCACTCTCCAGTTTTAATAAATCAAATCTCTTGTGTCTTAGCATGAATTATACAATAACGGAATGTAGAAAACCCACACTAACCACTTGACCTCCGGAAAGTTTTACCGGCTTCATGACCAGGTAATTTGTTTTGCTATTTAGCACTATGCTACTATAACTGAAAATTGCGCAGTCATGCAACAAAATCTAATTTATATAATTTTTTCACACAAATAGAGCTTTCTTTTGGTGGTATTTGATCACCACTGTTTTTATTTTTTATTATATAAAAAAAAAGTTTGAAAAAAATCTATATTTTCTATTTTTTGTTATAAAACATATCCAATAAATTCAAATGTCTTCATAAATTCAGGCCAAAATGCATTCTGCTATATGTCACAAGTGCTAGTAGTGATTGGGCTGATCTGGCTAACACTGCATTTTTGGGGACACTCTACTATTGGGGACTCTAGCATAGTTCTGATTGTGATCAAGATACTGATCTGTACAGACACTATACTAACAATGGCAGTAATCAGTGACTTATAGTTGGACTGTGATAGTGTGGCTGACAATCTGGCACTAGCTGACACTGGCTCGAAGGTACACTAAATAATTAACTGACACTGACCTCACTAGTGACACTAATACATTGATCATTAATAATACTGTACACTGTACTAATGACACTCACTGGGTGACAAGAGTGATCAGAGGGCAATTAAGGGGTTACATTAACCTTAGATTATCTGGCTGGGTCTGCCAAAACTACCCTAGACTTCACTGAATGGGATGCTGTCTATGAGGATAATGGCAAGAAGTTGTGTGTATTTCTTGATCGAAAATAACAAGTAAATGGCTGTATAGAACACCAGCAGCTCCCTGCATGCGGGAAGGCAGCAGGAAATTTAGTATATGCATGTAAAATGTGTAAAAATGTCCAGGTGAAGGCCATGAATTCAGAAGATGCAGTCAATCCACTTGTTGGTAATATTTTTTCCACATTGGATGAGCTAGATCAGCCTGGGAAGAATCAACTCTTTTGGGCCATTTCCCAGCAATTCTGGTGGCCTAGTCTATGTGCTGATGTAACCGCCTTCAGTTATTTGCAGAAATAGCAGACAACGGCACGCAGGCGCACTGAGCGTGCCATTGCTAACGGCAAACATGCGTGGGAGCAACGGCATTGTGGCTCCGGCCAGTCACAGCGCCAGAGCCGCAAAACCCGAAAGTCACTCTGGGATAGATGGCGGCGTCAGACGGGGGGAACGAGGACTGCTTCGGGGGCTTGGATCTCAGGTAAGTAATTCATAATGAACTAGTATGCTATGCATACTAGCTCATTATTCCTTTGTCTTGCAGGGGTTATTTTTTTAACTTTATTTATGAGGCTTCACTTCCTCTTTAAGGCAACATCCGACCATGTGTACGCTGCATTGGACAAACTTTTACGGTTTTCATCGGACAAAAGTTTGTTCTGAAAACAGACAAACTTTTCGGCAACAAAAGTCCGATGGAGCAAAGTCCGATTGTGTGTACAGAAAACCATCAGACTTTAGTCCAAAGTACAAACACGCATGCTCAGAACCAATGCAAAAGATCAGACAGCAATACAGAAGTTGACCACAGGGTAAAGAGCAGAAAAAACATGTGATTGGTTGAAAGTTGGCTGAAAAAGTCCTGCCGTGTGTATGCAATACAAGTTTACGGCCAACGCCCTTTGGACAGAAATCCACGGGAAAGCTTGTTTCAAGTCCGATTGTGTGTACGAGGCTTTAGTTTCTGAAGCAAATGAAAGACATCTGTGTAGTGGCTCTCCAGGGACTTGGAAAATATGAGGATACCATCAAGGATGAGATGGCAGCCTGAGATATACCCACTGAGTTGGAGAGGTTAATCACGTTTGCCATCCTCATTGACTCCAGACTCAAAGAAAGACTCTCTTTTAAGGAGCGCTTGCAGAAGCTTTCTGTACATTTGTCTTTAAGGATCGTTTTAAGTGTGAGCTTGTTCATATTTAGTTGGTTGCCTGGAATTCAGCTTAAAAGCAATGTATGTGATGTTTATAAAATACATTATTAGAATTCTTTACTATCTTGACATTGATAACCCACTCTGTGTACAATGTAAAACCTATTACACAAGTCTGTAGATGCAGAAACAGGCAATAAAAATTTCTAAAACACTTAAAAAGTTCTTCCTATCTTATGCCATATGATATTGCAAAACAAGTTCATTTTCTATAAAACTCTATGGCTGACATATATCAGATTAAAGTACAAGGTAATAACAGAGGATGTTTACATAGAGATAGCTGCTGAATTCCTACTGGTTATATCAGAGAGTAGCTCAATTATATTCAAGCCACCTTAAAAGATTTACTACAACTGTGGTCAAACAGCTCTTCCCCACAACCCTGGCCGGTGGCTGTGGGGGTCCGCGGGCAGGGGGATTATCAGAATCTGGAAGCCCACCTTTAATAAGGGGGCCCCCAGATCCCACCCCCCCCCATGTAAATAAGTATGGGGTAATCACTAAAAAGGTATATAAAATGTGTAAAGACACAACACAAGTTTTTGACAAGTCCTTTAACCACTTTCAGACCGGACCATTTTGCTGGTAAATGACCAGAGGTCTTTTTACACTTTGGCACTGCGCTGCTTTAACTGGTAATTGCGCGGTCATGCAATGTTGTACCCAAACAAAATTTGCGTCCTTTTCTTCCCACAAATAGAGCTTTCTTTTGATGGTATTTGATTGCCTCTGCGATTTTTATTTTTTGCGATATAAACGTAAAAAGACCGCAAATTTTGAAAAAAAATGATATTTTCTACTTTTTGTTATTAGAAAAATCCAATAAACTCAATTTTAGTCATACATTTAGGCCAAAATGTATTCAGCCACATGTCTTTGGTAAAAAAAAAGTCAATAATTGTATATTTATTGGTTTGCGCAAAAGTTGTCACATCTACAAACTAAGGTACGTTTTCTGGAATTTACGCAGCTTTTAGTTTACGACTGCCTATCTCATTTCTTGAGGTGCTAAAATGACAGGGCAGTACAAAACCCCCCCAAATGACCCCATTTTGGAAAGTAGACCCCCTAAGGAAATTGATAAGAGGCATGTTGAGCCCATTGAATATTTTATTTTTTTGCCTCAAGCGATTGAATAATGACAAAAAAAAAATTTTTTTTTTTTTTTTACACAAAGTTGTCACTAAATGATATATTGCTCACACATGCTATGGGCGTATGTGAAATGACACCCCAAAATAAATTCTGCTGCTTCTCCTGAGTACGGGGATACCACATATGTGGGACTTTTTGGGAGCCTAGCCGCGTACAGGGCCCCGAAAACCAAGCACCGCCTTCAGGCTTTCTAAGGGCGTAAATTTTTGATTTCACGCCTCACTACCTATTACAGTTTTGAAGGCCATAAAATGCCAAGATGGCACAAAACCCCCACAAATGACCCCATTTTAGAAAGTAGACACCCCAAGCTATTTGCTGAGAGGCATGTTGAGTCCATGGAATATTTTATATTTTGCCACAAGTTGCGGGAAAATTACAAACTTTTTTTTTTTTTTTTTTTTTTCACAAAGTTGTCACTAAATGATATATTGCTCATGCATGCCATGGGCATATGTGAAATGACACCCCAAAATAAATTCTGCTGCTTCTCCTGAGTACGGGGATACCACATATGTGGGACTTTTTGGGAGCCTAGCCGCGTACGGGGCCCCGAAAACCAAGCACCGCCTTCAGGCTTTCTAAGGGCGTAATTTTTTGAGTTCACTTCTCACTACCTATTACAGTTTTGAAGGCCATAAAATGCCAAGATGGCACAAAACCCCCACAAATGACCCCATTTTAGAAAGTAGACACCCCAAGCTATTTGCTGAGAGGCATGTTGAGTCCATGGAATATTTTATATTTTGCCACAAGTTGCGGGAAAATTACAAACTTTTTTTTTTTTTTTTTTTTTTTCACAAAGTTGTCACTAAATGATATATTGCTCATGCATGCCATGGGCATATGTGAAATGACACCCCAAAATAAATTCTGCTGCTTCTCCTGAGTACGGGGATACCACATATGTGGGACTTTTTGGGAGCCTAGCCGCGTACGGGGCCCCGAAAACCAAGCACCGCCTTCAGGCTTTCTAAGGGCGTAATTTTTTGAGTTCACTTCTCACTACCTATTACAGTTTTGAAGGCCATAAAATGCCAAGATGGCACAAAACCCCCACAAATGACCCCATTTTAGAAAGTAGACACCCCAAGCTATTTGCTGAGAGGCATGTTGAGTCCATGGAATATTTTATATTTTGCCACAAGTTGCGGGAAAATTACAAACTTTTTTTTTTTTCACAAAGTTGTCACTAAATGATATATTGCTCACGCATGCCATGGGCATATGTGAAATGACACCCCAAAATAAATTCTGCTGCTTCTCCTGAGTACTGGGATACCACATATGTGGGACTTTTTGGGAGCCTAGCCGCGTACGGGGCCCCAAAAACCAAGCACCGCCTTCAGGCTTTCTAAGGGCGTTACAGTTTTGAAGGCCATAAAATGCCAAGATGGCACAAACCCCCCCCCCCAAATGACCCCATTTTAGAAAGTAGACACCCCTAAATTTAGGGGTACACTAGTGAGACTAGGTAATAAATGGCGGGTGCCCTGAAACTATAAAAAAATAACTAACCAACCAGCGTCACCTGTAACAGTTATATGGTGATCACTGGTGAAAGGGTTAACTAGAGGGCAATCAGGGGGCTTTATGCGGTAGTATATGGGGGTCCCTGGCGCTATAAAAAGCTGCGGCGAACCTAAATACCTACCTGCCTAACTAGCGTCACCTGTGACACTAATACAGCGATCAGAAAAACGATCGCTTATTAGGCTGGGTTCACACTGGAGCGATGCGGGAACGCCACGAATGCGCGGCGGGTTCCCGCATCGCATGCCTCCCGGCGGCAGTTCACACTGCCCTATGCGAACTGCTGGGAGTGTCAGTGAAATGTTAATGACACCCCCAGATCAGTTCGCATATCGCAGTGCGATCTGCAAACTTGGATCGCATGGTGTGAACACCCATGCGATCCGATTCTGCTGCGGACCAAAAAAAGGGTCCCGTGCGAGTTTGCGGCGGGTGCGACACGAATTCAGCCATACTATCTGTATAGCTGAACTCGAATCGCACAGAGATCGGATGTGATTTGCACTGCAGTGCGGTGCGAATCACATCCGTTCTCATAAACCGCTGCAATGTGAACCCAGCCTTAGTGACACTGGCGACGGGGGGTGATCACGGGGTTAAACCTTTATTGGGGGGGTTAGGGGGGTACCTTAGAACTAAAGGGGGCTAACCCTAACTGCCCTAACAGTTATTAGTCACAAATGACACCTGCCGGGTGATCAGGGGGTTAAACCTTTATTAGGTAATAAATGGCGGGTGCCCTGAAACTATAAAAAAATAACTAACCAACCAGCGTCACCTGTAACAGTTATATGGTGATCACTGGTGAAAGGGTTAACTAGGGGGCAATCAGGGGGCTTTATGCGGTAGTATATGGGGGTCCCTAGCGCTATAAAAAGCTGCGGCGAACCTAAATACCTACCTGCCTAACTAGCGTCACCTGTGACACTAATACGGCGATCAGAAAAATGATCGCTTATTAGGCTGGGTTCACACTGGAGCGATGCGGGAACGCCGCGAATCCGCGGCGGGTTCCCGCATCGCATGCCTCCAGGCGGCAGTTCACACTGCCCTATGCGAACTGCTGGGAGTGTCAGTGAAATGTTACTGACACCCCCAGATCAGTTCGCATATCGCAGTGCGATCTGCAAACTCGGATCGCATGGTGTGAACACCCATGCGATCCGATTCTGCTGCGGGCCAAAAAAAGGGTCCCGTGCGAATTTGCGGCGGGTGCGGCGGGTGTGGCGGGTGCGGCGGGTGCGGCGAATGGCTGAACTCGAATCGCACAGAGATCGGATGTGATTTGCACTGCAGTGCGGTGCGAATCACATTCGTTCTCATAAACCGCTGCAATGTGAACCCAGCCTTAGTGACACTGGCGACGGGGGGTGATCACGGGGTTAAACCTTTATTGGGGGGGTTAGGGGGGTACATTAGAACTAAAGGGGGCTAACCCTAACTGCCCTAACAGTTATTACAGTCACAAATGACACCAATGCAAAAAAAAAAAAAAAAAAAAAAAAAAATGACATTGGTGTCACTGTGACTGGGGGGGCAGGGGTAATTGGGGGGGTGATCGGGGGGTAAAGGGGGGGTGTGAGTGTGCCTGGCATGTTCTACTGTGTGTGGGATGTGTTGGTGCAACTCACTGATCCGCTCTCCTCCGTGTCGGAACGAAAAATACCGACACGGAGGAGAGAATACATCACTTCCTCTCCTGTGTTTACATTACAGGAGAGGAAGTGATGTCACCGAGGATTTCCATTCGTCGGGAGCGATCGCGAGGGGGTGGCCATGAATGAATGGCCGTCCCCTCGTCCGGGATCGCTCCCGAACGAAAACCGACCGCCGCAGGCACCGGGCGGGGGCCCGATCGGGCCCCCGACCCGCGGGAGGCAAATCACGTACATGTACGTGCTTATGCCTGCCCGTGCCATTCTGCCGACGTACATCGGCGTGAGGCGGTCGGCAAGTGGTTAATAAAGAAAGCAAAAATAAAAAGAAATGTCCCCTGGTGTAGATCCATTGTCAATCACAAAGTGAGATTAAAAATCTAGTCTTGTTGAAGGCTCCTGGCATCTGCCTGCTCCGCCGTCTGACAGTTCTTAAATAAATTGCATTTTTGCATTTTTGGGTTTACATATGCTTTAACCACTTCACACAAAATCACGTACCTGTACATCATTTTGTTGAAGCGGTTGTACTGGGGTGATGCCTGCAGCCTGAGGCGTCACCCCAGTACCAGTTTATAGAGCTGGCGGTTAGCTTTCAGGTGGTAACAACCGATGCGGCTAATGAGCCACTTGGCCGTTATCATAAGCAGCTCCCGCCGCCTTCCGCCAGGTGGTCGGAGTCCTGAACAAAGCCAGAGTCGGCTTTGCTCGGGTCTCCGATGTAGTAACCGGGAAGCAATGTCACAATGGTTTACTTGGTTGCAAATGAGACCAATTTTAAAAAAGCAGATTTTGGTATTTTGGAATACTTTGAAATGCAGAGAAGGGGTTTGGGGATCCCAGATTCCTCCATAAAGAGTACCTGTCACTGCCTATTACTGTCACAAGGGATGTTTACATTGCTTGTGACAGCAATAAAAGTGATCAGATTTTTTTTTAAAAGAAACAAGGTAAAAATAATAAAAAAAATAAAGAAAAAAGAAAAAAAATTAAAAGGGCCTCCTGCCCCACGTGCTCCGTGCACCAAATCAAACGCATACCTAAGTCGCTCCCGCAAATGTA
This sequence comes from Lithobates pipiens, assembly GCF_037356315.1. NCBI lineage: Eukaryota > Metazoa > Chordata > Amphibia > Anura > Ranidae > Lithobates > Lithobates pipiens. Next base: position 554,603,386 of record NW_027507758.1, on the reverse strand, counting down.
AGCGGTGTTCAAATCACACATGTGAGGTATCACCATGAACGTTAGAGCGAGAGCAATAATAGCTAGGGTGCCGGCCCTCGGAATTTTGGCCCCCCTCCTCCTTGCTCCACGGCCGGGCTAATTAGAAAACACAGCGCGCTTCACGCATGCGCAGTAGGGAACCGGCTGTGAAGACGAAAGGCTTCACTGCCGGGTTCCCTTACTACAAATGGCGGCAGCAGCACCCGAGAGCCGATTAAAAATTTGGCTGGGGTGCCGACATTGCAGGAACCCTAGACAGGTAAGTGTCCATATATTAAAAGTCAGTAGCTGCAGTATTTGTAGCTGCTGACTTTGAATTATTTTGTGGGGGCCTGGGACTCCTCATTAAGGCCCCTTTCACACTGGGGAGGAGCGGGTGTCGGCGGTAAAGCGGCGCTATTTTTAGCGCCGCTTTACCGTCATTTTACCAGCAGTATTTGGTTGTTAGCGGCTGAAAAAGGGTAAAATTTTTTTTTTAATGTTAAGCATTTATTTTTTTTGTTTGTGGAACACCACTTTAAGGTCTGTCCCTCTGGTAGAGTGATCTGTCTGTCTATAGGCAGGGCACTGAAATCTGTATGGCCACTTCAAAAATAAGCATAGTGTATGATATGATTAACATAAGAGCAGATCAGTTTTTTTTCAGATGGCAGACAAGGAAGTTTACAGTCAGAACCACACCTGTCAGCCATATGCTGTTCTTACTTGATGGGCAATCATATGCAAATATCTTGTTCTGCCATTCAGCTGTACTGTAGCCTTGTGTCATTTGATTAGAATTCTGCCTGTTGAAAACCAGCCAAGATAGCAGAAACCTTGCAAAAGATTCTCAGTGAGCCATTGATGTGCGGCCAGTTTGTGTACAGAAAGCAGTGGAACAGGAACCCTTGTCATGATAAAATTTATCCCAACAACAATTAACGGAAATGCTGGATTGTTTTAATAAAGAGGAAGTTCCCAAGCAAGCCTCGTGTGAGATACATGTTCTGAAACGTGCAGAGAACATATCTACCGTATATACTCGAGTATAGGCCGACCCGAATATAAGCCGAGGCCCCCAATTTACCCCCAAAAAAACTGGCAAACTTATTGACTCGTGTATAAGCCGAGGGTGAGACATGCCTGTCCATCCCTGTGTGTGTGTCCGTCCATCCCTGTGTGTCCGTCCATCCCTGTGTGTCCGTCCATCCCTGTGTGTCCGTCCATCCCTGTGTGTCCGTCCATCCATCCCTGTGTGTGTGTGTGTCCATCCATCCATCCATCCCTGTGTGTGTGTGTCTCCATCCATCCATCCATCCATCCCTGTGTGTGTGTGTGTCTCCATCCATCCATCCATCCATCCCTGTGTGTGTGTGTGTCTCCATCCATCCATCCATCCCTGTGTGTGTCTCCATCCGTGTGTGTGTGTGTGTGTGTGTGTGTGTGTGTGTGTGTGTGTGTGTGTGTGTGTGTGTCCAGCCTACCTTTGTCCCGAGCCTCCGTCCCGTGCCTTGCCTCCTTGCCTCCGTCCCGTGCCGTGACTTGCCTCCTTGCATCCGTCCCGTGTCGTGCCTTGCCTTGCCTTGCCTTGCCGCCGCCGTCCCGTCCCGTCCCGTGCCGTGCCTTCCCTTGCCTCCGTCCCGTGCCCTCTTCGTCGGCGGCCATTGTAAAGTTCAAAAGCTGCGCCGCCGCCTTCGCCTGTGATAGGCGGAACACTGAATTTCCCAGCAGCCTGTGTTCCGCCTATCACAGACGTCGTATCATCCTCGTCCGTAGTACGAGGATGATACGATGTCCGTGATAGGCGGAACACAGGCTGCTGGGAAATTCAGTGTTCCGCCTATCACAGGCGAAGGCGGAGCCGGAGGCGCGGCTTTTGAATAGAATGGCCGCTGTCTGTCTGCTCGACACGCTGATCGAGCGGGCAGACAGCGATGACTCGAGTATAAGCCGAGGGGGGCACTTTCAGCCTCAAAAAAGAGGCTGAAAATCTCGGCTTATACTCGAGTATATACGGTAATAGCTTTCGATGAAACCTTAACTGACATGATCTTTAAAACATTTGTATTATTTTTTTAACCACTACAACCCCGGAAGGATTTGCCCCCTTAATGACCAGGCCATTTTTTGCGATACGGCGCTGCGTCACTTTAACTGACAATTGCGCGGTTGTGCGATGCTGTACCCAAACAAAATTGATGTCCTTTTTTTTCCCCACAAATAGAGCTTTCTATTGGTAGCATTTTATCACCTCTGCAATTTTTATTTTTTTGCGCTATGAACAAAAAAATATCGACAATTTTGAAAAAAAATTAAAATATTTTATACTTTTTGCTATAATACATATCTAAAAAATACATGAAAAAAAAACGAATTTCTTCATCAGCTTAGGCCGATATGTATTCTTCTACATATTTTTGGTAAAAAAAAATCGCAATAAGCGTGTATTTAGTGGTTTGCACAAAAGTTATAGCGTCTACAAAATAGGGGATATATTTATGGCATTATTATTAATATTTTTTTTACTAGTAATGGTGCATTTTTAGTGGGACTGCAACATTGCGGTGGACACATTGGACACTTTTGACACTTTTTTGGGACTATTGACATTTATACAGCGATCAGAGCTAAAAATAGCCACTGATTACTGTATGAATGTCACTGGCAGGGAAGGGTTTAACACTAGGGGGCGATAAAGGGGTTAAATGTGTTCCCTAGGGAGTGTTTCTAACTGTGGGGGGGTGGGACTGCCTGGAGGAGGAGACCGATCACTGTTCCTAATCACTTGGGACAGCAGATCTCTCTCTCCTCCCCTGACAGAACGGAGATCTGTCTGTTTACATTGACAGATCTCCGTTCTGGCTCTCTCAGGAGCGATCACGGATGCCAGAGACACGCATCGGCTCGGGCATCGAGGCACGGGCACGCGCACAACATCTAGAGGTCTTAAAGAGGCCGACGTACCATAATGGTGATTCGCCCAGAAGAGCCAACCTGCCGCAGTATAACTGCGGCGGCTGGTCCTTAAGGGGTTAAAGCTGAACCCCAGGAAAAGCAAATATTGTATAAATACAAAGTCGTGTATTTTTAGATGCATCTTGGAGTACTTTGTGCATTTCTTCCAGATCTGTGCAGATCTGTGCAGTGAACTTTTCCTCTGTACAGGAACTTCCTGTTATAAAGACCGGTCACTGCTGCTCTCTCTCTATGTGCAGGGTGGCTGGTCTTGTCTCCACCCTTCCTGTAGTTTTCTGCAGGCAGCCTCTAGAGGGTGGAGCCTGTGTAGCCCCTCCCACAGCCCCGCATTCTGCACAGTGATTATGTATGGCAATAAATAGGTTTGCAAGGGCATTTGGTGCATAGAAAGCGGATTTATATTATATATTATATATGGAGTTCATTTTTTTTTTAACTTCAGCTCATGTTTACTTCTTGTGGACTAGAGCAATTTTTACATGTCCACTATGGGCCAGTTTAGTCAGTGCTATTTTTGTAAATACTTAAAATAATATTGAACGCTTTTCCGCTATTTTTACCTACAGGTAAGCTTATAATAAAGCTTACTTCTAAGTGAAATGAATATCTCCTAAACATGCAGCGTTTAGGAGATATTCCACTGAGCAACAGCCAGTGACATCACCGGCGCATGCGCTGTGATGGCATGGCATACTCACGCTGTCCTTCCAGACCTCTGTGCCGCAGCTCCCGTGTGTATGCGCAGGAGTAACGTCATTGCTGGTCAACTATTCAAATGGCCGGAGCCCGCAAACCTGAAAGGAAGACCAGGTGAAGATGGAAGCCCTGTCGACGGTGACAGCTCACCACTGGAGGGCTTCATTTCAAGGTAAGTCTTTCCTAATATGCTAGTATGCATTGCATACTAGCACATTATGATTTTACTTTGCAGGGAGAACTTTTTTTATTGGAGGAATTTGAATTTTTTTTTTCGGCAATATTGTCTCGCAAAATTATTTTATATTCTATGTAATTCATAAAGAAAAATAAATTACAGTTATCTTTATTTTGACAAATGTTTTACAATAGGTAGTGCTACTGTAAAAAGGCATTTTATTCTATAATTTGTCCTATTTAAAATTACATTAAATTGATGCTTCTGGTACAAAGCGAGTCCGTATTTACAGTATTTGCAAATAAAAATGGTGTTTTCTTTTTAATTTTGTGATTTTTTTTTTTAATGTAATACTGAAAAAATTTCAAGCAATATGAATACAAAAAAAAATTAAATAACAACATTTAAGTTAAAAAAAAGGTCAAGGAGGAGAAAGGTAAAGGGCTTAATTAGTGCTAACTAAGGTTTAATGGGGGGTTTAATATGAATATATTTTATTTATTTATTTAATTTTTTTTTTTTTTTTTTAATTGTTTGGAAAGTTTCTTTAATTGATGTCACATCTCATATGAATGAAATAGAAAAAGCAAATGTAACAATACATTGGTGCACAATCACTGAGTGAGTTCATGCTCCTCCAAAGAATACAGTATAAACTCTCCAAAGGATTGAAAGAAAATAACAAAATAAAGGGTGATCCCGGGGAGGAAGAATTTGGCTAGCCAGCATGTGGGTTTGCTGATGACATCTTTCTGAATCAAGGAACGGTGATTATAAACCTGGCCATACACTAGCAGATTTAAAATGCTCAATACATTCAGTGACTCGATGAAGTTCATTCAAAAGTACTTTGAATTTTTGTTTTCATTTAAAATTCAACTTTAAAAAAAATGGAAAACCCACATACACTGCTAGGCCTTATTCACACAGGTGTACTTAAAGGGTAAGTTCACCTTTACATAAAAATCTGTAAGGTGAACTTACACAGGACCCCCTCCTCAATCCCCCCCCCCCCCCCGCCTGGTCCTGTTGACCTGGATTGCGGCAATCACCAGTTCTAAGCCCCGGTATATCCGCGCCAGGAGTCCGGGGCTTAGAAATCCCCCGAGCTGAATGTCCAAAACGTCCCTCATCAGGAGGGTCATTTCTAAGCATTCTAATTGGTCAGCGCCGCCGACCGATTAGCAGCCACATAGCTTATCCTGTCAGCTATGGAGAACACGCGTGGATGCCGAGGGGATTTTTAAGCTCCTGACATAGATATTTCCCGGGGCTTAGAACCGGAGATTGCTGCTGTGCAGGTCAGCGGGGGGCAAGGAAGGGGAGCTGTGTAAGTTTACCTTACAGATTTTTCTGTAAAGGTGAACTTACACTTTGAAGTCCAGACTTATTGGGTCCCCCACCAGCATTCCCGGCCCCTCCCTCCGGCCAAGTGCCCCCACAGCAAGCAGCTTTCTGTGGGGGCACCCAAGCAGGCTCGCTCCCGAGCCACGGCTCTGAGTGTCCATTCACACACAAACCTGCGTCTCAGCCCCTCCCTCTCTTTATTGGCTCACTGGCTGTGATTGACAGCAGCAAGAGCCAATAGCTGCTGCCTTAGCCAATGAGGAGGGAGAGTCCCTGGAGAGCCGAGGCTCTCGTGCACGTCGCTGAATCGAGAGGGGGCTCAGGAACAGGCACACACACACAGGCCCACACGGATGTCAAACTGGGAGCAGTGGCTGTATTTGTGCAGCTGTTGTATCTCTATAAACATGAACGGGACTGGCTGCACTTGGATGCATAGAACACCTGTGCATTCTGTATGGGCAAACACGGCCCTTCACACGGGTGGACACTTAAGTACGGCCCTGAGAACCAGACCTTAGAAATTAGTTAGTGAAAATATTTCCATCCTGATTTTTTTTAATGTTCTCATCACTATGGTCGAAAATGGACTTTGATTTGACCCCACTAATGGTTACAAAATTAAGCAAACGCAGAACACCTTCATCAGGTGCTTCACATGCCTGATATAGGGGTCCTGCATTTACCCAAAACATTGCAGTCCTCTGCTGTGATGTGATCTCTTTTTGGATACTATTTTGAAGTTATGCTAAAGCCATGGAAATGTTGGTGCCCGGAGTTCAGCCTTAACTGTTCACCTTTATTTTGTGATATCTACTTGTGTAGCACATTCTGTAGTGTAAATCTTTTGCAGACAGAAAGAAGAACGTTTACGTCTTCTATGATATCACTGGCGTTCTCTATCAGTTCATGACCTGTTTTCTGTACAGCCTGTTCTGGGAAGACAACTTAATGGGTGTAAATATGACAGGAAGTGAATTAGACCACTTAGAATTCTGACATCTTAGCTTTTTACTAACCAAAACATGAGATGTTATAAAAAAAAAAAATCCAAATATATTGTGCCAGCAACCGCTATTGTAGAAACATTGCAATTAAAATACAAGAGACATTATCCAGCTACTTACTTGGGATTTACAGTATATTTTTATTGGCGCTGTAAGAGTATCTGCAACAAAGCTTTAAGTGGTATTATACCCAAAAGTAAACATTTATTATTATTGCATTCTTTTTATTTTTTTAAGCTTTCTTTATTTTATTTTTTCTTGGTGATCTGGCCAATATGTCTGTTTTTCAACAGAACAAGCTCTCCTGCAAATGTGTCGGTTAAACCATTTACCAGTGACGGGGTGGGTTTACAATGATCAGCTTTTAGGGAGGAGCCGGGTGACCTTACTTCCGATTGCAGCCAAAACCGAAAGTTCACCTTTTCGAGCATCTCGCTGATGCGTGACCCCATATCCGTGTGGCTACTCGCACATCTACGATTTTAAATGTAAGTCTATCTTTGTTTTAAATAAACTACTGCTTTATACTACGCATTGGGGGTTATTTACTAAAACTGGGGAGTGTAAAATCTGGTGCAACTCTTTATAGAAACCAATCAACTTTCGGGTTTAATTGCCAAAGCCTAATTGAACAAGTTGAAGTTAGAAGCTGATTGGCTACCATGCACACCTGCCCCAGATTTTGAGTACACCAGTTTCCCCCCCCATGAGTTATTTTCCTTGTTGAATGTGTGATGACCAGTGACAGATGATAGCATATGAAGTTTGCTTTAGCAGTTTGATGCGCATTACCTTTAAAATAGAGGTGAGCCGCCATTGCATATGGTGTCGGAGTTTGCTCTTTTTTGGGGGTTCAGCACAAATGTATGACTATGAACGCTGATACTGGAATTTGTCTGTCAAGCACTTACCACTTTATTGAAGAAGGACTGTACACCATTGCTATTGATATTCACATTTTACTACACTATACTTCTTTATTTTCACAAATCTTGAAAACCCATTTTTTTCCCTATTATATATGCTTTGTATATATTTCTTTAGTATGACTGTATGGTTATTGGTGTTATTTGTGATTTAGCGCTGCTCCAAAAAGATACACATTGATCATTGTTGGTGTTAGTGACACTATAGGAGTTTTGGCAGCTTTATCTCACTATTTATGTTTTTTTCCACATTTATTTTGATCTATTTTGTTGATTTAATTTTTAATCCACGCACTGAGTAACACATAAGTCCATTTATGTTTTCACAATGATCAGTTTTAATTTATTCATGTAAAACCTTTAAGAAAAAAAAACTGTTTCTGTAACTGCTAATGTAACTGCAATGTGAGCTAGAGTTTGGATTTATTTTGTTACCGTAGTTTATCTAAATCTTCCAGTACATCGAACACTCCCCTCAAGATTAAAAATGCTGCTGCCCAAAGGTGTCCCTGTGCTTTTTTATCCAGAGTTGTGGCTTGCTAATGCAGGAGGTGTGTTACTGGCCAGATCACCAGGTGAAAACAGAAGAGGAAAAAGTCTAAAAAAATAAAACAAATGCAGTTTTATCTAATGATTGGTAAGCTGCAATAAATTAAACATTTTTGTTTTGGGTTTGATACTGTTAGTAGATTATAGGCTCAGCAATAGCATGCAATGCCAAGCTTCAGTTAACAAAGCAAACAGAAAATTAGCATGCATTAAAAAGGGGATTCGTTCCAGAAATAAAATGATAATTCTCCCATTCTACAAGACTCTGGTCCGGCTGCACCTGGAGTATGCTGTCCAGTTCTGGGCACCAGTCCTCAGGAAGGATGTACTGGAAATTGAGCGAGTACAAAGAAGGGCAACAGAGCTAATAAAGGGTCTGGAGGATATTAGTAATGAGGAAAGGTTGTAAGCACTGAACTTATTCTCTCTGGGGAAGAGACGCTTGAGAAGGGATACGATTTCAATTTAAAAATACCATACTGGTGACCCCACAATAGGGATAAAACTTTTTCTCCAGAGGGAGTTTTACAAGACTTGTGGCCACTCATTAAAATTAGAAGAAAAGAGGTTTAACCTTAAACTACATAGAGGGTTCTTTGCTGTAAGAGCGGCAAGGATGTGGAATTCCCTTCCACAGACGGTGGTCTCTGCGGGGGGCATCCATAGTTTCAAGAAACTATTAGATAATCACATGAACGGCCGCAACATACAGGGATATACAATGTAATACTGACATATAATTACACACATAGGTTGGACTTGATGGACTTGTGTCTTTTTTCGACCTCACCTACTATGTAACTATGTAACTGCTTTAAAGGTGATGTTTTATTGTTGTATTATTTATCTATTTATGTATTATTGGCTAAAAACTGCATATGAATAGTTGGTATTCTAATTCAAAGCCAACAGGCGATGCCCTAGAATTACATGTTTTCCATACGTGTTTTGATGAAAATCATTTAAACAAAATTTACAAACGCAACTGAATGAGCTGTTAGAACTGTTTCTTACAAAGTTTCAATAAGATAGAGACAGTCTGAAAGTAAACAGCTATTGCTGTGCTCTCTCTTTCAAAAAAAGAAAAGAAAACAATGGTTCACAAGATAAAAATCCAAATATTTTATACAAATTTAATTTTATTCTACCACTATCAAATTGATAGCTGCTCTTGGCAAGACATGTGTAGGAACCTGCATAGTGGGTGGGGAAAAGAGGGGCAACAAAGTTATATATGTAGATGTCCCAGTGGATTAAGTAAAAGCCTCCATGGTTGGAACTGCATATGCTGAAAAGGTCTTTAATTAAGGAACAGTGATGACAATTTTCTACCTCACTGCTGCTGAGCGGTTTTTGCTCGCCTGTGTATGTTTGTTTACCTGGTAGTAATATATTACTTCCTGATAATTTTATTATAATCCTGCAAACACTGTGACTACAGATGAAGGCCAGATAGAGGAATGATACAGACAAGTGCTTCTTTATAAAAACCTAACACAGACTGTCTTTGTTGCGGGACATTCATTTTTGACATCATCTGACATCAGCATTTTTGTTTTTTGGAGTTTTGGATCAGAAATTTTAGAACAATGCTGATCAGCCCCACTAACAAACACAGTAACATGACTTTCTGTGGAGTCACTGTGGATCTCCTCCTTAATATGTTTCAGAAGCCTAACTGCTGGTGGCAAACGGCCATCGGTCCACCAATACTCCGCTTATCACTGCAGACTCCAGAACTTTTTCTGGTTTATTTAGGAGGACCTAAAAGACTCAAGATGTTAGTATCAAAGAGTCTCATGCCCACTCCCATGTGGGCCCTCATTAGTTGCTACAGCCCCCTTCCTTTCAGCTTGTATTGGAAATCATCTTAAGATGTTTCTAAGATCTTTCGAATGCACCGTACACACGATTGTACTTTCCAACAACAAAACCGTTGTTTGAAGGTTGTTGGCTTCAACTTGTCTTGCATACACACAGTCACACAAAGGTTGGCCAACAATTACGAACGTGGGAACATGGTAACGTACAAGACATATGATGAGCCGAGAAAAAGAAAGTTCAATAGCCAGTGTGGCTCCTTCTGCTTGCAAGCATGCGTGAACTTTTGTGCATCAAATTTGCGTACACACAATCGGAAATTCCAACAACAATGTTTTGTTGGTGGAAAATTTGAGAACCTGCTAGCCAATACTTGTTGGCAGAAAGTCTGACAACAGATGTTCAATGGAACATACACACGGTCAGACTTTCCGTCAACAAGCTCACATCCAACATTTGTTGTCGGAAAGTCTGATTGTGTGTACGGGGCATTACCATCTTCTGACTTCCATCTGAGGGCTATTGCAGATGGGCAAATCCAAATAAGCTAGGAGCACTTATGCAGCAGAAATATGTGAGTCCCGCTCTTCCAGCTAAGTAATAACAATTGTTTGCTTTCATCAATATGCACCAATAAAGCTAAAGAGTTTATTCACATGGTTTAAAATAGTTATTGGAATGGCAAGTACAACCTCAATTACAAAAAAGTTGGGACACTGTGTAAAATCTGCATAAAACTAGAATGCAATGATTTGTACATCTCATAAATCCATATTTTATTCGTGATAGAAAATAAAAAATATATCAATTGTTTAAAATTAGAAAATTATACATTTTAAGAAAAAAATAACGTAATTTTGAAATTGATGGCAGCAATATATATCAAAAGGGTTGAGACAGGGCCATGTTTACCACAGTGTAGCATCCTCTCTTTTGGGAGAAGAACGTTGTCCCATTGTTGCCTGATATAGGATTCTAACTGCTCAACAGTCCTTTTTTGACATATATTTTGTTTCAAGATGCACTAAATATTTTCAGTTGGTGAAAGGTCTGGACTGCAGGCATGGCCAGGTAAGCACCCGGGCTCTTCTACTACAAAGCCATGCTGTTATCATAGATGCAGTATGTGGTTTAGCATTGTCCTGCTAAGATATGTAAGGTATTTCCTAAAGAAAGACGTTGTCTGAATGGCAGTCTATGCTGCTCTAACACCTAGATATATCTTAGCCCTTGTACACACGGTCGGAGATTCTGACAACCAAATCCATCGGATTTTGTCCGAAACTGTTGCCTACACACGGTCAGACAAAGTTGTCGGAAAATCCGACGTGATTACGTTATTTTGTTACGACGGGACTACGTTCACGCTAGTAGCCAATAGCTTTGGTGTAGGAATTTGATCTGAGCATGCGTGGCACTTTGTCCGATCGGAATTCTCTACACATGATCGGAGTATGTCCGATCGGAGCATTTTGTTGGAAAATTTTACCGTCAAGTTGGAAAAGTTGGTCCGTCGGATACTCCGACGGAAACAGTCCCATGCAGACCACACACAGTCGGAATATCTGACAAAACGGTCCGATCGGACACATTCCGTCAGAATCTCCGACCGTATGTACAAGGGCTTAGAGCATTAATCGTGTTTTTCCAGATCTGCAGGCTGCCCATTTTATGCATATAATGCACCCACATACCATTGGAGATGCAGGCTTTTGAACTGATTGCTTATAACAAACCGGAAGGTCCCTCTCCTCTTTAGTTCAGCACATATGGTTGTTTAAAAAATGTCAAATTTATATTCCTCTGATCACTGAACAGTTTTCCACTTTGCAACAGACCATTTTAATAGAGCTTTGGCCCAGAGAAGATGGTGGCATTTCTGGATCATGTTCAGATATGGCATATTCTTTGCATGATAGAGCTTTACCTTACATATTTTGCATGACACAGTGAACTGTGTTTGTACACAGTGATTTTGGAAGTATTCCTGCGTGCATGCAGTGATGTCCATCATAGAATCATGGCTGTTTTTATTGCAGTGCTGTCTGTGGGCCCGAAGATCACAGGCATCCAGTATTGTATTACAGGTCCCTTGAGCATAGAGATTTCTCCAGATTCTCAGAATCTTTTGATGATATTATGTTCTGTAGATGGTGATATATTTAAAGAAGAAGTAAACCCTGCAGTCCCTATGTTGCTTTTCATATATTTTGTTTTAATCACTCTCTAGCAAACATTACATGGTCTAATAGCACACAATAGCCGATTACTTACTTTTTTTTCTAACTTTGAAAAAAAATTCTATCAAGATAAGGTGGCGACATCTTCAGTATAGTTTTCTCAGCCCATGTATAATATAATTTCCGCCCTTTCATGTTTCCCTTCAAAGTAATCTCGCGCATGCGCGATCTGACATTACTGCGGTAACCGAGCACCGCCACTCATAGCTGACCTGCTGCATAATTTTTGTGCTTTATCATCGGGTAAATACCCGTTCTGGGTATATATGTGCCTGTTTGTTTTGCTGCAGCTGATCACTGCACTAGGATACAGAAGGTTTACTCCCCATGTGACGTCACGCGGTCACATGGGGAGTCCCAGGATGATGGGGAAACACTCTGCAGTCTTGCGCGATCTAACCTCTATGCCGCTGGAAGAGGAATTCCAATTAACGGCAACCTGTCAATAGATGGACTGAACACAGAGTGTGCCGTGAATTAAGGGAAGCGCATGCGCCTGTCACGTCATTAAACAAAACAGGACGAATTACTACAAAACTAAACGGGTAAGGAGACAGCTACAAGCAGCAATCATTAGTGTTTTTTATGAGGATTTCAATGCAGTAAAGGTGTTTGGGATGGTTTACAACCACTTTAAAGCCTTCGTAATTTTATGTTGAGGAACATTATTCTGAAGATGACAATTTTTTGACTTTTCACAGATTGGTGAACCTCTGCCCATATTTACTTCTGAACAGTGGCAGCTGGTGTTTTTTTGTTGGGGAGCGGAAAACATCCACCGCCTCGCAGCACCTCAAACTCCCAATCCCCACGCTGTCTGCCGGTCCACCAGCAATTACCCCATCTAGGAGATGGGCACATCGGGCATAGGCGGGCACATCGGGCAGCGACAGGAATCGGTAGTGGTGGGCACATTAGGCAGCAGCGGGGATCGTACATCAGCGAGCACATCAGGAAGCAGCAAGGATCGGGGCATCGGCAGTCATCAAGCTGTGAGGTCTGTGGCAGGCAATGTCTCCTGTGTCTCCTCCTCCTTGCATCCGCCGTGCGTCTCCTCCCCTCCTCCTAGGTGTTCAATAGGATTGCCTGTCCTTTCAGCCAATCGTGTGACTGGTATCAGACCTGTTTCCCGATTAGCCAGGAGGAGTATCAGTGTTGCAATAGCGAATATTCATTCGCTGTTGCAACACGACTGGGTGGGCTCCAGACGCAATGCTCTGTGCCCCAAGGCCACCTTATTTTGAAGTCTTTTAGAGCCTCTGGCTCTAATCAGGTGCTTAAAAAAACATACACCCACCCACCCCGCCATAGGAATTTATGCGCCCAGCATCCTGAAAGGGGTCGGGCGCATGGATAGGGAGGGCGGCGGTGGTGGATAGGGGAGGCAGCGCCACAATGGACGGGCGTCCCCTACTTCTGGGACACTCTAAATGCAAAATCTGGTGCAGATATTCATATAAACGAATCAATTTTAAGTACTTTTTGTCAAAGCTTAATTGAGCAAGCTCAAGTTAGAAGCTGATTGGCTACCATGCACAGCTGAAACCAGATTTTGCACTCTCTAGTTTTAGTAAATTAACCCCTCTGATTCTTTAGAATGCTCTTTTTATATCCAATCATGTTACTGACCTGTTGCCAATTATGCATATTAGTTGCAAAGTGTTCCTCCATCTCCTCCTTGTTAGTACCTCTTACTTTGACAGTTTTTTGGTGCCCCATCCTAGCTTTTTTGAGATGTGTTGTTGCCATCATTTTCAAAATGATGTTATTTTTTTCCTAAATTGGTACATTTTTTCAGTTTAAAAAGATCCATTTTGTTTTACAAGTGAATTGCCATTTGTCTTTTTATTAAAAGAATGCCTATCTATTGCATCAAGTTTGTGCCTCTATTGTATTTTTTCTTGTTTTACTTTCTAGTATAAAACATAGGAAATAAAAATGAGAGGACAGAACGAACACCATCCAAAATGGCCTCTTTTTGTAAAGTGGACACCCCAAGGTGGTATCATTTTTGCCACAATTTTGTGGAAATTAAAAATAAAACCATTCTGGTATTAAAGTAAAATATATATAGCCAGCTCCGCTATCTAAAAAGAAATATCATGTGCCACATCCGATATTGAAAGAACCAAAAGAAGGGGTCCCCTATAGGGTGGACTTTTAAGGCACAGGATTTTTATTCTCCCAAAAAAATAAATTAAATAATACATTTTAAATAGTTTATTGCAAAAAATACATAGGAAAAACATATGTATACATTAAAATCATGAAGTGTTTGAACATCTCTCAGAGAGTGGATACAACATGTGAGTACACCTTATAGTCAAAAAATATATACAGTTTACTTTGATTTATTTTTTGATATACTGTTTTGTTAAATTTCTTTGAAATAGGGTTTCTCTTACATTCTCACCCCTGAAGAAGAAGGAATTTATAGTCTCCGAAACGTGTCGGTGTGAGAAACCATTTTTTGACTATAAGGTGTACTCACATGTTGTATCCACTCTCTGAGAGATGTTCAAACACTTCATGTTTTTAATGTATACATATGTTTTCCCTGTGTATTGTTTGCAATAAACTATTTAAAATGTATTATTGAATTTCTTTTTTTGGGAGAATAAATATCCTGTGCCTTAAAAACCCACCCTATAGGGGATCCCTTCTTTTGGTTCGTTCTGGTATTAAGGTAAAAATGAAGTTGCTTACTGAAGCTATGTACAAGTCTTCCCTTTTTACATCCTTCAGATCCCTGTGGGATAAAATTGCATTGAACTCAAATGGCTTGAAATCCATTCATAAAACAATTCCATAATTATTGGTGGTCAGTAGCATTTTAACCCACCCCATCCTTTATCACTGATGGTCAGCGACACTTTAAAAAAATCTTGCAGTATCGCTAACCAATGTAATTTTTGATTCCCCAAATATACAATCTGCATTTGTAGCATATGTCTGTGTGCATGCATTATGCAACCCTGGGTGAATTACCGCATACAGCCGCATCATCTAATTCATCTCAATAGGTACCTGTGTGTGGCAGCAGCGGGTCTCAGGAAAGTGATCACACAAGCTGTGCATGCCCCTTTATGGTCTTGTTGAGCATGAATCCTAATCCTGTTATGTCTTGGCATGCTGATAACTGTACTGAGGTCACTGAACCATTGTTATAGGCTGCAGTAAATGCTGCTATTTTATGAAAGAGAATCCATAAGGTTAATAATAAATGATATCTTTGCTGATTTGTTTTTTATATGTATAAGGTCACTGAGATGAAAGAATTAAACATTAGAGAACAGGCATATGACCTTACCATGTATTGCTTTAATTTACATATAAGTCCAAAGACCATAGCACTACCCCATCTTTCAAACACACTCTCAGAGATCATGGAACACAGCGCTACTCCAGAGGTTCATGCATTCTGTACACCGTGCACAGACACCGAGTCCTGAAGATCTGTAAATGGTAGGGGTGTTATGGTCTCTAAATCCCCCCGAGGAAAATTAAGCACTAGATATGTTTAGCGGTTGCTAGGGCAGATGAGTTCCTGGTTGCTAAGAGATACAAAATAGCACATACTGTAGTTGTAAAGTAAACACACCCCAAGGAGCACATTGAAAGTAATTAAAAAAAATGTTTCTGCCCCTTTTCTGGTGGTATGGCTCCTTAAAAGATCCTGCACCAGATTAAAAAATCCCTGTCACCTATTTTGGTAGCTTTAGGTTCAGGTAGTTTCTAACGGTGTAACTTTTACAAATTGCTGCACACAAGTTAAAAATAAATACTTCCAGTTTATAGATAATGTAACTGGAAGTAATTGAGACCAACTGTGAGTTGGTCCACGGAGACAGGCAGAGTGCCCGTTTCTATACACTCAGAGCAGCATGTTTTCCCCCGCTATCCCCTTCTCTCTCCACCTGTCACTGGTAGTTAGGGATGCTGTCGGGTTCATTGACAGCATGTTCCTAACAACCAGGAACCCTGACAGTGAGTGAAGCCTGATGGAGAAGCTGGTACACCGTTGGGTCCACACTCTCATTGTGAATGTCAGCAAGCGATGGTGGATTCTATAGCTAATAGCAGGATCTGCAATAATAACATGGATCTGCCCACTGCCTGCTGCCAATCACAAGGAAGCACACAAGAAATTATTCTTTCTGTATCCACATTGGGCTCCCCCCACTCAGCTACAAAACTCCTCGGCTGCTGCATTGTAGTGGGGAGGGATGATGCACTGAGAATGGAATGTCTATTGTATAGACACTCCGGCCTCAGTTTGCCTCCATACGACAAATTCATGTACCTGTTTCCAATGTCTTTTGGCACATGAAGGCATGATGGGAGTATATATATATATTATATTTTTTGGTTTCAAATGCTAAAAACTGTTCTTCCTTCAAGCTAAACCATAATTTAGGAAGCCCTGCTCTATAAAAAAATATTTTTATGATTTACAGTTTCTTCTTTAATGTAACAAAGGATTTCCTACATTGCAATAATTCTGTTCCCATTGAAAATTTCCCTTTTACGGTAACTTTATTTGGCTTATTTAGTTCGGGTAGTCAGAAGGAACACAGGCCAGTAGCTTTTATAAATTTCCGTTTCCCATACTGAGATGAAAAATCCCCTTGCTGGTTTGTACTCTAAACAAATTCCGACTTTCGAACCTGCAAAAGCTAGTGCTGATATTTTGGAAAATGTACAGTCATAATAACATGTGTGTTTTAGGTAGGTAGTATAGTGTGGGGGGCACTGTGCTATACTGACTTCCCATTGGGTGGTCCTATATCTTTAGCTGCCTCCTTCATACACCCATCCCTGGAGCATCTATTGCTACCTCGACATCCAGACCAGAGACTCCTTCTGCCTCTCCTCTGTGGAGCCTGCCTAGAGAACCCTGTGGTTGACCACCTGGGCTACCACCTACAGTCAGCTTGCCTATTAGAGACGTGTGACCGCCCCCCCCCCCCCTTTTCTCAATAGAACCATAATTATCTATGTTTGCATTGGATTGAACTATATTGTGATGTTTATTACTATTGGTTTCTTCTTATACTCTGTTGTCTTAGATAGAGTTATTCTGCATTGTGCTGCCACCTCTCAGCCTTTGTGGGAATTAGCCCTAGGTTGTCTTTTTCTTGTTACATGCCTCTTTACATTGTACTGGCAGTGTCAATTTATCTTGCATTCATACAGTAAATTTCAAGTTTCACATTACTATTTGTGTAACAATTTGGCTGACATTACCTTCCTGCCTCTACAACTGATCTAACCATAAAACATGTTGTATTCACTGAGAAAATGCAAAGCATTCTCTGAATGATACCCATGGTGAGCAGCAAACCTCCTATGCTTAGAATGCAGCAGGTCAGGTGTTTGGCATGAGACCCAGAAGCTACTGGAGATCACTGTAGTTGTGGTGCCTACTGCAGTGCTTTTAAGCTGCTAGAGCAAGGGTTCCTCCAGAGGTTTGTAAGCAAGTAGAGGTTACTGCTGCTCCTGTGGGAAGTTAGAAGTTAACTGTATTTCCCATGTTTTCCTTGGCAAGCTTTTTTGGGTCCAACCCTCCAGTCCTGTGTGCTATAAAAGTGACGAGGGCCCAGATCCTAGGGGGAATCTCTCTCACACACACACACACACACACACACACACACACACACACACACACACAGAAAAATAAGTTCAATTTGGGCCTGGTTTACCTTGCCAGGTCTGCCTGATACTGTAGTCTGGATGGCCTGTATTCTGCCAAAGCTAGACTCCAGACATCCAGACTTTTGCCTGAACAGGTATGCTGGGGCAGCCACAAGCCTGTAGTTAGGGACTAGGGGTGTAGGAAAGGGGTGTTTTCTTGGACTGTCAATTGTCTCATTAATAATCATGTTAACTTATTCTTCAAGTTAAATATTAGAATCTTTGTCGTTGCTTGGTCTGAAGTTACTAAAGGGGTGCAATGCAAGTAACCAGCACATATAGTCTACAGCTTGGGTCACTAGCATTCTTCCCACTGACCATCATACTAATATGTAGTGATGGCCGAACGGTTCGCCCGGCGGTCGTTTCGCGGCGAATTTCCGACATTCGCGGTCCGCACGTTCGAACGCCTTTTTCCGTCGTTCGCCGCGGCGGACTTACGTGTTTAATGTATACAAGAACTTTAACCTTTGGTGACACGTTTATCATGTGATACAGGACAGCCAATTGAGACATGACAGCACATGGACACTTGTACATTCCCCCTAACCTATAAATACACCCGATCCGGTGGCCATTTTACATTCTTTCTTCTGTTAAGATAGGGACAGGTTCCTGTGTGGAGTAGGGAGAGATAAACCACTAGCTATTTGGTACACAAAAGTTCTTTTCAGGACTGGTATAGGTGTTAGGTGTTGATAGGTTTGCTGTGCTGCTGATTCTTGCAGCAGCCTGAGTGTCTTTTGTTAGTTTAGAGAAAGGGAAAGGACGGTGTATGCTACAGGGACAGCCAGATTAGTCTTTCATCATCATCATCATCATCATCATCATTAGCTGTTACTATCAAGGTCCACAAAAGAGCTGTTCCAGTAACCACTAATCGTTCTCTTTTTTTGCCAATTTGTATAGGGACAGGAAGGAAGCAGTGTTGTCAGGCAGTGAGGGTAATTTTAAAGACTTGCTGTTATTATTAGTTCCACAAAGGTTCTTTTCAGGACTGGTATCAGTGGTACAGTAATAGGCTTGTACATGTATAATATTCTTTCTTCCAAATATAGAAAGGATATTATACTTGACTGCTGCCCTTCTGCTGCAGTCTGCTAAACATTCACAACTCACTTGTTCCACAAAAGTTCTTATAAGGACTGGTAACTTGGTATAGGGTGCTACGGTACATAGGCTTGAGTGCGGTACAGTCTGCTGTTCTGTAAGGACCGCTATCGGTCCACAATAGATAGGGTTGACGTGCACCACTGCTGACCGCTGCCCTATACTGCAGCAGTCCTTCAGCGGTATAGGGACTGACGTACAGTCTGCTAATCACTAACACACAACCTGCTTGTTCCACAAAAGTTCTTATAAGGACTGGTAACTTGGTATAGGGTGCTACGGTACATAGGCTTGAGTGCGGTACAGTCTGCTGTTCTGTAAGGACCGCTATCGGTCCACAATAGATAGGGTTGACGTGCACCACTGCTGACCGCTGCCCTATACTGCAGCAGTCCTTCAGCGGTATAGGGACTGACGTACAGTCTGCTAAAAACTAATACACAACCTGCTTGGTCCACAAAAGTTCTTATAAGGACTGGTAACTTGGTATAGGGTGCTACGGTACATAGGCTTGAGTGCGGTACAGTCTGCTGTTCTGTAAGGACCGCTATCGGTCCACAATAGATAGGGTTGACGTGCACCACTGCTGACCGCTCACCTATACTGCAGCAGTCCTTCAGCGGTATAGGGACTGACGTACAGTCTGCTAAACACTAATACACAACCTGCTTGTTCCACAAAAGTTCTTATAAGGACTGGTAACTTGGTATAGGGTGCTACGGTACATAGGCTTGAGTGCGGTACAGTCTGCTGTTCTGTAAGGACCGCTATCGGTCCACAATAGATAGGGTTGACGTGCACCACTGCTGACCGCTCACCTATACTGCAGCAGTCCTTCAGCGGTATAGGGACTGACGTACAGTCTGCTAATCACTAACACACAACCTGCTTGTTCCACAAAAGTTCTTATAAGGACTGGTAACTTGGTATAGGGTGCTACGGTACATAGGCTTGAGTGCGGTACAGTCTGCTGTTCTGTAAGGACCGCTATCGGTCCACAATAGATAGGGTTGACGTGCACCACTGCTGACCGCTCACCTATACTGCAGCAGTCCTTCAGCGGTATAGGGACTGACGTACAGTCTGCTAAACACTAATACACAACCTGCTTGTTCCACAAAAGTTCTTATAAGGACTGGTAACTTGGTATAGGGTGCTACGGTACATAGGCTTGAGTGCGGTACAGTCTGCTGTTCTGTAAGGACCGCTATCGGTCCACAATAGATAGGGTTGACGTGCACCACTGCTGACCGCTCACCTATACTGCAGCAGTCCTTCAGCGGTATAGGGACTGACGTACAGTCTGCTAAAAACTAATACACAACCTGCTTGGTCCACAAAAGTTCTTATAAGGACTGGTAACTTGGTATAGGGTGCTACGGTACATAGGCTTGAGTGCGGTACAGTCTGCTGTTCTGTAAGGACCGCTATCGGTCCACAATAGATAGGGTTGACGTGCACCACTGCTGACCGCTCACCTATACTGCAGCAGTCCTTCAGCGGTATAGGGACTGACGTACAGTCTGCTAAACACTAATACACAACCTGCTTGTTCCACAAAAGTTCTTATAAGGACTGGTAACTTGGTATAGGGTGCTACGGTACATAGGCTTGAGTGCGGTACAGTCTGCTGTTCTGTAAGGACCGCTATCGGTCCACAATAGATAGGGTTGACGTGCACCACTGCTGACCGCTCACCTATACTGCAGCAGTCCTTCAGCGGTATAGGGACTGACGTACAGTCTGCTAATCACTAACACACAACCTGCTTGTTCCACAAAAGTTCTTATAAGGACTGGTAACTTGGTATAGGGTGCTACGGTACATAGGCTTGAGTGCGGTACAGTCTGCTGTTCTGTAAGGACCGCTATAGGTCCACAATAGATAGGGTTGACGTGCACCACTGCTGACCGCTCACCTATACTGCAGCAGTCCTTCAGCGGTATAGGGACTAAGAGTTTTGTCACAGGGTCATTTAAAAAATGACATGCAGAGGAAGAGGCAGGCCCTTCCGCAGGGGTGGTAGGGGTAGGGCAGGAGCAACAGGCTTGAGCCAAAGTGGGAAGTTGCAGAAGGTGCGTTCAATTACTTTAAAGGATGCACCAGACTTGGTTGAGTGGCTCGCTCAGCCTTACTCTTCTGCACCCTCCTCATCCTCTCGATCTGCACCCTCTTCTTCACTCTCTGCTATGTGCACCCCCAAAGACACTACCACCAACAACACGACCACCACCACCACCACCACATACCTTCCGCTTGAGTCACTGGAATTATTTTCCGATCCATATCAAGAGGACATTTCTGATGCGCAGCCACTCTTGGTATTGGATCAGGAAGAGGAGGTAGCAACAAGCGCTACTCAGCAGTCTGACGCCAGTACCCAGATCAGCCCAAGGAGGAGGTTGGTCCCCAGTGTTGCTGCCTACTCCGAGATCTCTACTTATAGCGGTGGGGAAGGTGACGTTGATGATGACGTGTCTAGTGATGTCACGTGGGTGCCCACAAGAGAGGAAGAGGAGGGGAGTTCAGAGGGAGATATGGACCAGCAGATAGGGAGGAGAAGCAGCAATGACTTACATTGCACAGCAGGGACAAAGCAGACTGCAAATGTATCAGGAGCGAGTCATCGACCATGTACGGTCACATCTGGCGCTCCCAGGACACCGGCACATGGCTCCGCAGTGTGGGCTTTTTTTAACGTGTCCGCTGCTGACAATAGCGTTGCCATCTGCAATCTTTGCAGTCAACGCGTTAGTCGCGGTAAGCCCAATACTCACCTAGGGACGACCGCCTTAAGAAGGCACATGAGCAGCCATCACCGAGCCCAGTGGGAGCAACGGAACACACAAAGCCACACTGCAGGCTCTCACCGTCCAGCCTCGTCTTCTACTTCTCCTTCTCCTCTCTCCTCACAATTGTCCTCCACTCCACCTTCCATCACGCCAAGCTCACATTTTTCTGCAAAAAGGCAGGCTTCCGTGGGCCTAATGTTTGAGCGTAAAAAAATGATGATGCCGGATAACCCTCTTGCCCAACGGTTGGCGGCTGGCTTGTCAGAACTCATAGCCCGCCAACTACTGCCATATAAACTGGTGGACTCGGAGGCCTTTCGCAAATTTGTGGCCATTGGAACACCACAATGGAAGGTCCCAGGAAGGAAGTATTTCTCAGAGAAGGGCATCCCAGAGCTATATGGCCATGTTCAGCGGCAAGTGAATGTATCTCTGGCACACAGTGTCGGTGCCAAGATACATCTGACCACAGACACGTGGTCTAGCAAACACGGGCAGGGAAGGTATATCAGTTTTACTGCCCACTGGGTGAACCTTCTGACGGCCGTCAAGCATGTAACCCGTGGCACCCGTGTAGATTTGGTTTTACCGCCACGGATTGCATGCAGGCCTGACTCTTCTTCTCCTCCTCCTACTCCATCCTCCTCCCTCTCCTCCTCAGCTGCCTCCTCCTTTTCCGCTGCTAGCGTCTCTTCCACTGCACCGCCCAAGCTCCCCAGAACCTATTCCACATGCCAGGTGAGACGTTGCCATGCCGTGCTGCGTCTGTTGTGCCTGGAAGCAAAGAGCCACACTGGCCCGGCACTCCTTTCAGCTTTGCGTTCACAGGCAGATGAGTGGCTAACACCGCTCAATTTGACAGTTGGTAAAGTGGTGTGTGACAACGGTGCCAATCTGCTTAGCGCATTGAAACAGGGCAAAATCACGCACGTGCCGTGCATGGCACACGTCTTAAACTTGGTCGTGCAGCGATTCCTTGTCAAATACCCTGGGGTCCAGGACATCTTGCGGCAGGCAAGGAAAATCTCGGCCCATTTCAGAAGATCTTACACGGCCATGGCTCGCCTTGCTGACATTCAGCGGCGACACCATCTGCCGGTCAGACGTCTTATTTGCGATTGCCCGACGCGATGGAACTCAACCTTCTATATGCTTGATAGGCTGCTCCAGCAGAAACGTGCAGTTAACGTCTACCTGTATGAACTCTGCGAAAGAAACGGTTCTGGGGAGCTGGGTTTTTTTTCACCGCGCCAGTGGCTGCTCATGCGCGACACATGCAGACTTCTGCGGCCATTTGAGGAGATCACCAAACTGGTCAGTCGCAGCCATGGCGCCATCAGTGACATGGTACCTTATGCCTTCTTTCTGGAGCGTGCATTGCGTCGTGTCATTGATCAGGCTGTGGAGGAGCAGGAGCGGGAAGATGAGGAAGTCGCAATGCTGGATGAATTCCCAGGGGGGGCTACTCTATCTGAGACAAGTCAACAACAGGAGTCTGATGAGGAGTCAGAGGAGGATGGTGCCGGGGCGGATGAGCAGGAGCAAGAAGAGCATGCTTTAAACCTTTCTGGGATCCCTGTTGTGCGAGGATGGGGAGAGGAGAATGAAGAGGACGACATTATCCTGGATGATGAGCAGGAGCCAGGCCACCACACCGCTTCCACTTTAGTGCAAATGGGGGCCTTCATGCTCCAGTGTTTTAATAGGGACCCCCGTATAAAAAGCATGAGGGTCAAGGACCAGTACTGGGTGGCAACGTACTTAGACCCCCGGTACAAACACAAAATGGCGGAAATGTTACCGCCGTCGCAGAGGGCTGTCAGAATGCAGCACTTCCAGGCCTTGCTTCGAGAAATGCTGCATTCTGCTTTTGCGTGCGCTGGCAGAGGAGCAATTCCCACTCCCAGAGAAGGATTTGCGGGTACCAATCCAACAGCGCCTGCAAGAAGAGGCCGGTTTGAAGATGTGTTGGTGACTTCGGATATGAGGTCATTCTTTCAGCCGACCCATCGACAGGTGTCATCCGGATCCAGCATCAGGGAACGCCTAGACCGTCAGGTGTCCGACTACATTGGGTTAACGGCCGATGTGGACGCTCTGAGGAGTGATGAACCCCTAGACTACTGGGTGGGCAGGCTTGACCTCTGGCCAGAGCTTGCCCAATTTGCAATCGAACTGTTGGCTTGCCCCTCATCCAGTGTCCTGTCCGAAAGGACGTTCAGCGCAGCAGGGGGGATTGTGACCGATAAGCGTACTCGCCTAGCTCACCACAGTGTTAACTACCTCACATTTCTAAAAATGAATGAGGCATGGATCTCGGAGGAATTCAACACATGTGACCAGTAGACCATGTATATGTCTATAAACTATTTTTTTAATCAAGCACACAGACCTTCTTAATTCATTTGGCTCACTTCCTTGACCCAAAAAAGCACACCGTACTATATGCCCCTACCCTCCTCTTTGAAGAGGTTGAGCGGTGTCATATTTCTACTGGGGCTGCTTATGATATCCCTGTGCTGTGCTGACTTCCTCCTGGGGGTTCTTATTATGAAGGGATCACACTATCCCTGTGCTGTGCTGACTTCCTCCTGGGGGTTCTTATTATGAGGGGATCACACCATCCCTGTGCTGTGCTGACTTCCTCCTGGGGCTGCTTACGGTGCTGCTGTCAGTGCTGTATGTCACGGTGCTGCTGTCAGCGCTGTATGTCACGGTGCTGCTGTCAGCGCTGTATGTCACGGTGCTGCTGTCAGCGCTGTATGTCACGGTGCTGCTGTCAGCGCTGTATGTCACGGTGCTGCTGTCAGCGCTGTATGTCACGGTGCTGCTGTCAGCGCTGTATGTCACGGTGCTGCTGTCAGCGCTGTATGTCACGGTGCTGCTGTCAGCGCTGTATGTCACGGTGCTGCTGTCAGCGCTGTATGTCACGGTGCTGCTGTCAGCGCTGTATGTCACGGTGCTGCTGTCAGCGCTGTATGTCACGGTGCTGCTGTCAGTGCTCTGTATTACGGTGCTGCTGTCAGATGCCTCTATCACGGTGCATGTGTCATTCCGGTATGTCACGCTGCTGGTGATCATCTCCTGCACCCTCTTCTTTGCCTACCCTGGTCCCTGACCTTCCCTCTCCTCCATTGCCTTCATTAGCTCCATAGTCCTGAATTGTTAGAACAATTTCCCAAATAAAATAAAAATGCTTGTAGTTATCGATCCCAAATTCACCTCATACATGTATTATGTCATTGTCCAGATGGTGGGACTACGTTTTACCCCCTAATAATTACCACGTGGCCGCAAATTCGACATGAAGGTTTGCAAAGTTCGCCTCCCATTGAAGTCAATGGGGCCCGCGGCGAACGGTCGGTTTCGCGAACGTTTGGGTCCGTTCGCATTTCGCGTTCGCGAAACGTCCCGTCGGAAGTTCGTCCATCACTACTAATATGGCATGAGTTGTAGCTATAGTCATTTTTAGCAGGGGTTGCCTGGGACCAGAAAGTTATTCCAAGGGTTCCTCTGTGTTGAAAATAATTTTTTTTTATTGTTTCTATAATTGTATGTGTTTTTTGTTTTTTTTAATCATTGATGTAATTTACTTTTCTGTGATGTTAGTTGACAACGTTGTTCACAATTCTTGGTGATTAATTTCCAGTCTGTGTACCTACAGCAGTGCCTTGAGTGCTTGTCAATGAGAACTGAGGTGAGAAGATCAAGCTATAGCATTCCAGAATCTGTGGTTTTACTGATGAGTGGCTAGCAATCATGCCAAGGAAGTTTGAATATGCTGGAGTGATGGTGCCTTGGCATGCCAGTAGGTACTGTGCATCAAAAGGTGACAGCGAGTCTTGATAGACTCTCAAAAGGGCTTTGCTGTCACCATTGGAGTGGAAGTTCCCATACAACTATTACTGTAGGGTTCACAGTGGCGGAATTATCAGGGTCGCAACAGTCGCAAGTGCGACTGGGCCCTGTAATTCTCGGCCACTTCCAGGGGCCCACCGGCAGCCCGCCCGCCGCCCGAGGGGCCCACCTGACTGTCCGGCCGGGGGTGTGCGTGTGCGGTGTTATTAATGTCAGGTTCATGCCGTCCTTCACCAGCGTGAGAGAAGTGCTCGGTTGGCTCCGCCCCCACCTCCCTTACAGTCGCTCTGGATAGGCGGGGGCGGAGCCAACCGAGCACTTCTCTCACGCTGGTGAAGGACGGCATGAACCTGACATTAATAACACCGCACACGCACACCCCCGGCCGGACAGTCAGGTGGGCCCCTCGGGCGGCGGGCGGGCTGCCGGTGGGCCCCCTGAAGTGGGCGAAAATTACAGGGCACTTGCGACTCTGCGACACAAAAAAACCTTCAGCCAATGCAGTGAAGGCACTCTCTGAAGCAAGGAGCAGCGGAGGCACGCTTCGTGGAGGAACTTTACGTCACTCTGCAGGATTCACTCTGCAGGATTCTGAGGAGGGGGAATCGATCATCATCATCGACTGATTGGCGGTAAGTCACCACCCCCCCTCCAGATTGTGCCAGCCCGCCACCCCCCTCCAGTGCCACCACCTGCCCTCCATTGCCACCAGCCCACCATCGCCCCTCCAGTACCACCCCTCCAGACTGTGCCACCCCCTGCCCTCCAGTGCCACCAGCCCACTACCCCCCCCTCCAGTGTCACCAGCCCCCCCCCCTCCAGACTGTTCTACCACACCCCCCAGACTGTTCCACCCCATCCCCCCCCCCAGACTGTTCCACCCCATCCCCCCCTCCAGACTGTTCCACCCCATCCCCTCCTCCAGACTGTTCCACCCCCCCCCCCCCCCGACTGTCCCACCCCATCCCCCCCTCCAGACTGTCCCACCCCATCCCCTCCTCCAGACTGTTCCACCCCATCCCCTCCTCCAGACTGTTCCACCCCATCCCCTCCTCCAGACTGTTCGCCACCACCGCCCCTCCAGACTGTGCCACCCCCTCCCTCCAGTGCCACCACCCCCCCTCCAGTGCCACCAGCCCACCACCCCCTCTCCAGTGCCACCACCCCCTCCAGTGCCACCAGCCCACAACCCCCTCCAGTGCCACCACCACCCCTCCAGACTGTGCCACCCGCCCTCCAGTGCCATCACCACCCCTCCAGACTGTTTCACCACCCCCCTCCAGACAGCCACCACCGCCCCTCCAGACTGTGCCACCACCTCCCTGCAGTGCCACCCCTCCCTCCAATGCCACCACCACCCCTCCAGTGCCACCATAGTGCCACCGGCCCACCACCCCCCCTCCTCTGCCACCACCCCCCTCCAGTGCCACCACCACCCCCCTCCAGTGCCGCTACCCCCACCTCCCTCCAGTGCCACCACCCCCCTCCAGACTGTGCCACCACCACCCCTCGAGTGCCACTAGCCCACCACCCCCTTCCAGTGCCACCACCACCCCCTTCCAGTGCCACCACCCCTCCAGACTGTGCCACCACCCCTCCAGTGCCACCACCCGCCCTCCAGTGCCACCAGCCCTCCACCCCCCCTCCAGACTGTGCCACCACCACCCCCCCTCCAGACTGTGCCACCACCACCCCCCCTCCAGTGCCACCAGCCCACCACCCCCTCTCCAGTGCCACCACCCCCCTCCAGTGCCAACAGCCCACAACCTCCTCCAGTGCCACCACCACCCCTCCAGACTGTGCCCCCCGCCCTCCAGTGCCATCACCACCCCTCCAGACTGTTTCACCACCCCCCTCCAGACTGCCACCACCGCCCCTCCAGACTGTGCCACCCCTCCCTCCAATGCCACCACCACCCCTCCAGTGCTACCATAGTGCCACCAGCCCACCACCCCCCCCTCCTGTGCCACCACCACCCCTCCAGACTGTGCCACCCCCCTCCAGTGCCACCACCACCCCCCTCCAGTGCCGCTACCCCCACCTCCCTCCAGTGCCACCACCCCCCCTCCAGACTGTGCCACCACCACCCCTCGAGTGCCACTAGCCCACCACCCCCTTCCAGTGCCACCACCCCTCCAGACTGTGCCACCACCCCTCCAGTGCCACCACCCGCCCTCCAGTGCCACCAGCCCTCCACCCCCCCTCCAGACTGTGCCACCACCACCCCCCCTCCAGACTGTGCCACCACCACCCCCCCTCCAGACTGTGACACCACCACCCCCCCTCCAGACTGTGACACCACCAACACCCCTCCAGACTGTTCCACCACCCCCCCCTCCAGACTGCCACCACCGCCCTCCAGTGCCATCCCTCCCTCCAATGCCACCATCCCCCCTCCAGTGCCACCACCCCCCCTCCAGTACCACCAGCCCACCACCCCCCCTCCAGACTGCCAACACCACCCCTCCAGACTGTGCCACCACCACCCCCCCTCTAGTGCCTCCACCACCCCTCCAGACTGCCACTAGCCCCCTCTAGTGCCACCACCACCCCTCCAGACCCCTCCAGACTGTGCCACCACCCTTCCAGACTGTGCCACCACCACCACCCTTCCAGACTGTGCCACCACCACCATCCCTCCAGACTGTGCCACCACCACCCCTCCAGACTGCCGCCACCCCTCCCTCCAATGCCACCATCCCCCCCTCCAGACTGTGCCACCACCACCACTCCTCCAGACTGTGCCACCACCACCACTCCTCCAGACTGTGCCACCACCACCACTCCTCCAGACTGTGCCACCACCACCACTCCTCCAGACTGTGCCACCACCACCACCCCCCCCAGACTGTTCCACCACCCCCCTCCAGACTGTTCCACCACCGCCCTCTAGTGCCACCCCTCCCTCCAATGCCACCATCCCCTCTCCAGTGCCACCACCCCCCCCTCCAGTACCACCAGCCCACCACCCTCCCTCCAGACTGCCACCACCCCTCCAGACTGTGCCACTACCACCCACTCCAGTACCACCGCCACCCCCTCTCCAGTACCACCACCATGCCACCCACCTCCAGTACCACCGCCACCCACCTCCAGGACAACCATGCCTCTCCAGTACCATCGCCACCCTCCTCCAGTACCACCACCCACCCTCCGGTACCACCGCCACCCCTCTCCAGGACCGCCACCCCCCTTCAGTACCACCACCGCCACCCACCTCCAGTACCACCATCAGCCCCCCTCCAGTACCACCACCACCACCCACCTCCAGTACCACTGCCACCACCTCCAGTACCACTGCCACCCCTCTCCAGGACCACCACCGCCACCCACCTCCAGGACCACCATCCCCCTCCAGTACCACTGCCACCCCCCTCCAGTACCACCACTGCACTGGTGACACAGGTTTCACTCGGGACACAGGCTGCACAGAAATGTTTTACTTTGTTCTACAGTGGAAAAAAATATAGTATCAAAATCATGCTTTTCGGGGGGGGGGGGGGGGGGGGGCTTCCTGATTTCTTGCATCGGGGCCCTGAGGTTTCTAGTTACGCCTCTGAGGGTTCAATAGGTCCAACAAGAAGAGATTGTCTCACTGAGCTCTGTAGAGTGTACCTTAAGCTCTCTCGCTGCACCCTTTTTTTTCTAAATGCTCAGACAAGCTTTAAAAACTTTGGACTTCTCTACTGATGTAGAGAAGAGAAGACTGCAGATAGACAGGTAGAGCTTATGTATGAGGATATGTTAAAGAGTCTTTTAAGAGTACCAGATCTTAGGGCTTTGGTGAAAATCTAAGCAAATGCTGGAAATTGTGGTTTAGTCAAAGTAGTACTCTATTACCTTAATGCAATTGTTAAACTTTGGCTTGTGTTGCAGGATTACAACCCTCAAGTTACTTTTTAGCAAGAGAAATCCTAGAATGTCTGCTTTGAATTCAGCCGGTTCAGAATGGACTGGTGGAATTTTGGTCTGGGTGTAGCCCTTACCTACACAACAGACATCGATCATTGGATTGACTTTTATCAAATAGACTAACTGGAAAACGTTTTTGATCAGCGCTGCAGGCAATTGACTGCAGTCATTAATCATTGCTAAGGCCCTATTGACACCTGCACATTTTGTAGCTTGAAGCATGAAGCTCCAAAATGCTCAGGGAGAAAAAAAAGCCTGAAGCTCAAAAAAGTTTTGGAGCTTCTTTTGCAGCTCGATCTGGACAGATTGGTGCATTTTTGAAGCCTTTCTTTCCCCCACAGAAATGTATTGAAACACATGAGTCGCGCATTTTTTTGTTGATTTTATACATTTTGTTGTGTGTTTTTGAGCATTTTTTAGTTCAAATGCAAACAGTACATACAAATAAATAATAATGATTAAAATAAATAAGTAATACTAAGCATAAATCAATAAATAATTAATAAATACAAATTAAATAATAATAAATAAATACATAAACCCCTAACCCTAGCAGCTAACTAAATAAATAATACATAGTTAATTATAATAATTAGGGATGAGCCTGATGTTCGAGTCGAACGTAAGTTTGACTCGAACATCGGGTGTTCGCCAAATTTAGAACATTGTGGGGTGTTCGCAAGAAATTCGAGCGCCCACTGGACACCCTATAATTCTGTATGAGATCGTCAATGCACTGCGAGATCACAGTGCATTGACAGCTGCTGACTGGCCAAAGCATGCACCTGACCTGCATAATTTGGCCAATCACAGTGAGCTCTGCTGGGAGAGCCATGATTGGCCTAAGTCCACATGCCACACTTTGCTTACATAATGGCCTGTACATGAGAGCAGAAAAATAACATTTCTAAAAGTAAAAAATTGTATTAAAAACTGCTTGTTGCTGTAATGTATTGTCGGATCCCAACAATATACATAAAAATCATTGCAAAAAACAGAGTGAGTCCACCCCTCCAGTCCATTACCAGGCCCTTCAGGTCTGGTATGGATTTTAACCCTTCCGACCTAGCCGATAGCAAAATGACAGCTGGGCGGTGGTTCAGTTATCCTGACTGGGCATCATATGACGTCCAGCAGGATAACAGCTGCTGCGCGCCCATGGGGGCGTGCATCGCGGCGATCAGTGGAGCGGTGTGTCATTTTAACACACCGCTCCACCGATCTCAGTAAAGAGCCTTTGGCGAAGGCTCTTTACCACGTGATCATCCATGTCCAATCAGGGCTGATCATGATGTAAACCGGAAGAGCCGTTGAATGGCTTTTCTTCACTCGCATCTGACAGACGCGAGTATAGGAGAGCCTAACAGGGGAGATCTGCACTGTTTTTTTATCAGCACAGCCCCTCGTTGGATGCCCACACTGGACCACCAAGGAAACCACCAGGGAAACCACCAGGGAAACCCTTAACATGTGGATGGCCAGGTACGTACCCCATGGCCATCCACATATACAAAAATATGCCAAATATATGCCAATCAGCGCTCACAAATGGGCACTGACTGGCAGCATTATGCAGCAGATCAGACAAGGGATACCCAGCAATGCCACCCATCAGTGTCATCAGTGCCACCTCTCAGTGCCCATCCATGTCCATCAGTGCCCACCTATCGGTCACCAGCAGTGCCCATCCATGCCACCCATAAGTACCCATCAGTGCCACCTATGAGTGCCCATCAGTGCCACCTATGAGTGCCGTCAGTGCTGCATACCAGTGCCACCTATCAATGCCCATCAGTGCCGCCTATCAGTGCCCATCAGTGCCGCCAATCAGTGCCTATCATCAGTTCCCCTAATGAGAAAACATACTTATTTACACATTTTTTAACAAAAACAAAGCAAAACTAAATTTTTTTCAACATTTTCAGTCTTTTTTTATTTGTTGCGCAAAAAATAAAAATCACAGAGGTAATCAAATACCACCAAAAGAAAGCTCTATTTGTGGGAACAAAATGATTAAAAATTTGTTTGGGTACAGTGTAGCATGACCGCGCAATTGTCATTCAAATTGAAACAGCGCTGAAAGCTGAAAAATGGCTTGGGCAGGAAGGTATATAAGTACCTGGTGGTTAAGGGGAACTCCGCTCCAAAATTAAAAACAAATGGTGTGGGCCCCCCCCCCCCCAAAATCCATAGCAGACCCTTATCCGAGCATGTAACCTGGCAGGCCGCAGGAAAAGGGGGATATGAGAGAGCTCCCCCCCTTCTGAACCTCACCAGGCCACATGCCCTCAACATGGGGAGGGTGCTTTGGGGTCCTGGTGGTTGTGGGGGTCTGCGGGCGGGAGGCTTATCGGACTCTGGAAGCCCCCTTTAACAAGGGGGCCCCCAGATCCTGGCCCCCCCTATGTGAATGAGTATGGCATACATTAAATAAGAAAAAATATCTCTGCGCTATCAGGACAACTATAAACAACAAAACATTAGCTGCAGCAGACACCGAACTGGTCAAATTGCACCAACAATAAGTAAATAAAAATCAATATATAGTGTCTCGCTCTAGTGAGAGAATTAGTACCATAAATAAAGTGCTAAATTAGTTAAAGTGCTAAATAAAGTGACATCGCATGTGCAAAATTGCATAAAACGCGCATATAGTAACAAGGTATGTGCGAAAGAAATGCATAAAATTGCTAAATAATTACATAAACTTCAAGTTGCAAAAAAATGCATATAAAGTGACATCACATGTACAAAATTGCATAGAAATGCATAAAATTGCTACATAATCGCATGCCTTTCAAATTGCATAGAATAAACAGTGCACACGAATAGAAAAAAATAAAAAATAAAA
Source organism: Lithobates pipiens (assembly GCF_037356315.1). NCBI lineage: Eukaryota > Metazoa > Chordata > Amphibia > Anura > Ranidae > Lithobates > Lithobates pipiens. The sequence goes on along the minus strand of NW_027507758.1, from coordinate 554,571,429 downwards.
TAAAAATAAGATGCAGTGAAGTGCTGTGCTCCAAGTGACAGTTAGTGAAAATATAGTCTTTCAGTGCATAAGTGATATGAATCCTCTTCAGTGTATAAAAACCTCAGGTGTGCAGTGGCTACCTTACCTTACCGCTGTAAGGTAACAGCGTGTTGTAACAAATGGTGGTGGTCAGTAAATCCTCCAATGGCTCGCATCCAGTGTTCCTCTTGTGTGGTAGTGGCCAGGGGGAGCGTCAGTGGACTAGGTATCCTAATATGCCTTGGTAGCCTGATGTATAATCTTCATATATAATGATAGGTTATCGCTATATGCCTCAGTGACAGCGGACAGCCTCCCAGGTCCGTGAACATAGCGTAAAAAGGAGAGGGGGACCCATATCGTGAAGTATGTAATCACAGATATTTATTTTGAATTTGCAGGTTTAAAAGTACTCACATTGTGAAACAGGTAAAAAAAATAGATAAAAACGAGCAGCGAGCTTGTGGCCTGATGTCACTTCTGGTGCCCGTGAAAGCCAATCCAACGCGTATCGTCACGATCACGTGACTTCATCAGGTAATTGTCCCCCTGATGAAGTCACGTGATCGTGACGGTATGCATTGGAGGAAAGACACCCCCCCCCCTTCCACACAGGCCCAAGGAATGAATGCTAATCTGCTAATCTCCCTGTAAGCACTTTCCTGACACAAATTTCCAGCTGCATTTATCTCCAGTGTTGGAGAACTTGTCAGAAGTTATCATGCTGACAACAGAGGAATGGAACATCAGAAAGACAGCGGCAGACCCCAACAGGTCATGTTTTCAGGCTTTCTGTCAGATGAAACGGATGTGGTAATTACTAAGGCAGTGAAACTGATCAAATCATTTGTGCATAATAGTGGGAAGCCTGGAAACATGACCTGTTGGAGATCCTGACTTATGTAAGCATACGCTTCTGCGCACGAGCACAGCGGGAAGGGGCGCTTTAAAATAATGTTTTTTGTTTATTTTTTTACTGCAATACCATCTGGTCTTTGATTACGATCTTTGGTTCCCACTATTGACCTAAGAGGAACCGTTCACATTGCTGTTGCCGTGAATGATTGTATACCACGTTTTTACATGATTGTAACCATTGCTGTTTTTACCTTTATTAAAATTATTTTTGGTGATGCACAAGGTTGGTGCACCCACCTTTCTTCTTTATATGTGACAACGCTCTGTCCCTGTCTCAGTTGTAATTCTGTGTTGTCACCCTGTCTGATGGAGACTACAAGCTGCCATTAAGCACACATTACACAAGCATGGTAAACTGTAATCACCACCATGCATGCATGCTCTGGAATGCATGTAGACAGGAAATTGCTTAAAAGAGGCTGCAGGGGATCTACTGCAACCATTCAACCAAAAGATGAAAAAAAAGGTGAAAACAAGTTGTTTATTTTTAAAACGGCAATTGCTAATGATAGATAATAATCTCGTAAACGAAATGGTATTCAGTTAAGGTTTACATATAAAAACAACATTTTCATGTTTAATTGTTTCACCTGTACTTTTGTTGACTTAGGGAGGCGAGGGTACCGCCTGTTATCAGTTTGTCACCACTCTCTACTGTACCACTTAACCAGCCAGTTGTCTGCGTATAGCGCTCAGTCAGGAAAATCCAAACATTGAATGTTTTGTGTACAATAGAAAAGAAAATTAAGGCCTAAGAATAGAACATTCATCTAAAAAGGAACTTCAGACAATGCACAGCAGACAATCATTATAAAACCTGCAAAATCTCCCTGTGAAACCACTGACATTATAGAATGTACACTGGAAGAATTGTGTCCCCAGGACTGGACGGGTGAGATAAGGGAGTGTGACGTTTTAAAGGGACTCCGTCCACATATCTTTTCATTTTTCTATTGTATCTAATATAAATATTACAGTCAAATATAAACAGTTGCTCTTTCTTTTTCTGAGACTTTTACTAATTTTTATGGAGTAGTCAGTACATCAGGTCTGCCAACTGGTTATTAGCTGCAAATCATTTTTTTTTATTTCCTTCTAAATCACATAGAAATGGATGAGTTAATAAAAGAAACAATATAACCTAGTGTGGCTCAGGTGTCACTTGTCCATGCAAGTGTTAGCCCTTGTACACACGGTCGGAGAATCCGTCGGAATGTGTCCTATCGGATCGTGTCGTCGGATAATCCGACTGTGTGTGGTATGCATCGGACTGATTCCGTCAGAATATCCGTCGGACCCAATTTTCCAACATGTTGGAAATATTTCCCGACCAACTGGGTCGGTCGGACATACTCCGATCATGTGTACAGAATTTTGATCGGACCAAGTGCCACGCATGCTCAGATCAAATTCCTACATCAAAGCTATTGGCTACTAGCCTGAATGTAGTCCCATCGTAACGAAATTACGTCATCACGTTCTGAAAGATCGGATTTTTCGCCAACTTTGTCCGACCGTGTGTATGCAACAGTTTCGGACAAGATCCGACGGGCAAAATCCGACGGATTTGGTTATGGAAATCTCCGACCGTGTGTACAGGGGCTAAGGGGGTGTTAGTACTATTTCCAGTCTTGCCACTAGACAGCGGCCTCGCTACAGATTATTATTCTTATTATTATACACGATTTATATAGCGCCAACAGTTTACACAGCGCTTTACAATGTATTGGGGGGGACAATACAATTACAGTACAATACAAAAGGTACAGGAGGGCCCTGCTCGTAGAGCTTACATTCTAAAGGGAGGGGGTGGGGGTACAAAAGGTAATAGCTGCAGAGAATGATTTGATGGGGGTGGCTCGGGGACAGTTAGGTGGGTGTGGGATAGGCTTTCCTGAATAAATGAGTTTTCAGCAAACTCCTAAAGATGGACAGGGTAGGGGCTGATTGGACAGACTGGGGCAGGGAGTTCCAGAGGATGGGAGAGGCAGATAAATAATGGGTAACTTTAGAAAGTAGTAGGAGTTTGCGCAGTCTACAGTACAGGAGTAAGACTCTGGAGCTTGCCCCCATGGGAATTGGTGGGGTCCTTCCTGCAGAAATATAGAGCTTCCAGTGATTGGTATTCTCTGGTTTGGGAATACCTAGAAAGGTCCTGGCACCGGAGATAGGAGGGAGTTGGGGACAGGACATAGATTGCCCCACCTGGAGATGAGTCAACGACCACTGCCATAATTGATGAGAAGTCTACCTTGAAGTTGTGAAAACAAAGCTTAGAAAATGTGTTGGACTTGCCTCTTCTTGCAATTTTAATGTAAATTTTCTGATTGCACACTACTTGCCTCCCTCTGGGACTGGGGACTCACACTAGTGTAATTTAGGGCAAGAGGCCAGTTGGTGCTACCTGGGAAGGAAATGATTTTCCCATGTTCTAATGGCCCTGCCTACCCACAATCCCAAGAAAACACCATATTTTCTGCAGACACTCATTACAAGGGAGCCAATTGGCAAGGCTAGATAAACTTATAGATGCTATGTCCTAAAAATGTTAGCATTAAAGTGATATTAAACCCAGTCTTCCATGGCTGGTCCCCAAGCCACTTGCACCCCCTGCCTAATTTTGGGAGGCTCTAGCCAAGCCCCTGCTCCCTTCTCTTCCCTTATCCCAGCGATTTGAGTGACCACAATGAAAGCCTATTCCTCTGCTGCCCTCAGTGCCCTCCTCTACACCTAGAAGACCAGGGATGCAGCACTGATTGACCTGGATCCAGCAGCAGTAACTGCAGGTGTTTGGGGACAGGGGCATAGAAAGATACTGGGGCATTTTTTACTTTAATTCAACGAATGCATTAAGGTAAAAAAAAAAAGCTTTTAATCCTAGCATTTAGTACCACTTGAGTTCAAAGTAGAGTACAATACAACACAGCACAGCCAAGATCTTCAGTTCTTTAACATGGTTAGTACTATTAGCCAGGACCCTGAGAATGTGCCACCACTACATTCAAATAAATGGCATAGCTTGTACTGGAGCACTGGCCCCTGAGGAAGTGCTATTATAGATACAACAAATTAACCTTATTTAGAGTGCTTCTGAGACAAACATGGGGACATTAGCTATAGTGAGACCAGAAAGAGACCAGCAACATGCATACAACAATGCTAGGTTGGCAACATTCTTACTGAAAAGGTTTAGCAGGTCATCACCTTATATTGAAAATGAAAAGGGAGTTTCCGTCATAAGGTATCAGCCATAGGTATAGGATTACTTTAACAGCTGATCATTTTCATTATCTAGGCATTGCATTATTTGGTAACAATTGGGGGCCCACACTGGTGGAGAGCAATACCACAGACTGATGCCATTACACCTAGTGCTAAGGCCAGGGATGTTCTTTTTATAATCTTCTCATGAGGCAAGGTGGGAAATTTGTCCTTAGTGACACCATCACACAAGCCTCTTGTCACTCCTCATATGCCTCAGATCCTTACTGCTAACATAGACCCTGGTGATACAGTACAGAGATGTAGATTGGTTGTTCAATGTCTATACCAGGTGTCTTCAAACTGTGGCCTGTGGGTAATATATGGCCCCTTGCTAGCTTTTATCTGGCCCTTGGGGCACAATTCATTCCACTAATACAAGGCCCTGTTTTTTTCCACTGATACCAAAGGTGAAACACTAATCCTCCCACTTACACTAGAGATTGGGCACAAATTCCTCCCACTGACACCAATAATGGAGTACTATTCCTCCTGCTGACACCAATGATGTCATTTTTTTTATTCCCACCGACCTCCAAGTTTATGGCATTGTTTATTCCCACTGATGCCAGGGCAGTGTCTACTCCCACTGGCCACAGTCGGCCCCCTTAACTTTTGAAGGGAAAAAAAATGGCCCTTTGTCTCAAAAGTTTATAGATCCCTGATCTATACCAACAAGCCATTACGTGATTAGTACAGAGGTGAGACCAAAACAGTCATAGATCTTCCATACAGAGGTATTGTAGTCACAGTAAATACTGGGATGTTGGTGCACCCTATCCCAATGCCGCAGTCCTGGTTACAGCTGTCATGGATATGTCCCTCAATATTTTTGTACATAAGCCATTTGTAGACATATTCTTGGGGTTCCCAGAATGAAAAGAAACTACATGATTCGGCCCCAAACACTGGCACATTGACACAAAGGGCCTCATACAGTAATGCTCAGCGCCCCACTAAGTACATAGCTCTCAGGAGACCCCTGTGAAAACTTTAGCCCACTGGCCCTGAAAAATTAATTTCCTATTTATGCACATAAATTCTCCTTGGAACATGAACAAAGTTAGAATCGTACTTTACAGCCTAGTCATGAACTGCACATAAAACATTTCACTTCATATCTATTCCAGGAACAAAACAGAGGTCAGAGTTCATCAGAGAAAGACCAGATTCCAGACATATATTGTAAATCCTTAATGATAAAGCCTGAGAATCACAAAGAAGAGGAAGGGAGTGGACCCATAGAATTATATAAACTGATGATTTTACAGAACTTATAGGAAAGGTAGCTTTCGGTATAACCTTAACCTTGAAGAGCATAGTTAAAGTGAAAGTTCCGCCAAAACATACAAGTGTTTTCTGGTCAATAGAAGCACACAATTGTACAATGCCTTGCAAAAGTATTAGATCCCCTTGGCTTTTTACCTATTTTGTTACATTACAGCCTTTGGTTCAAATTTTTTTTAATCTGAATTATATGTGATGGATCAGAACACAATAGTCTAAGTTGGTGAAGTAAAATTAGAAAAAAAAATACATAAAACTATTTTTCAGAAATAGAAAACTGATAATTGGCATGTGCGTATTTATTCACCTCCTTTGTTATGAAGCCCATAAAAAGCTCTGGCGCAACCAATTACATTCAGAAGTCACATAATTAGTGAAATGATGTCCACCTGTGTGCAATCTAAGTGTCACATGATCTGTCATTACATATACACACCTTTTTGAAAGGCCCCAGAGGTTGCAACACCTAATCAAGAGGCACCACTACCAAACCAAACACTGCCATGAAGACCAAGGAACTCTCCAAACAAGTAAAGGACAATGTTCTTGAGAAGTACAAGTGAAGGTTAGGTTATAAAAAAATATCCAAATCTTTGATGATCGCTAAGAGCTCCATCAAATCTATCATAACCAAATGGAAAGAACATGGCACAACAGCAAAGAGAAGACCACACACCAAAACTCAGGGACTGGGTAAGTAGGGCTTAATCAGAGAGGCAGCACAGAGACCTAAGGTAAACCTGGAGGAGTTCCACAGCAGAGACTGGAGTAACTGTACATAGGACGACAATAAGCCGTACGCTCCATAGAGTTGGGCTGTATGGCAGAGTGGTCAGAAGAAAGCCATTACTTTCAGCAAATAACAAAATGGCACATTTTGAGTTTGCGAAAAGGCATGTGGGAGACTCCCAGAATGTATGGAGGAAGGTGCTCTGGTCTAATGAGACTAAAATTTAACTTTTTGGCCATCAAAGAAAACGCTATGTCTGGTGCAAACCCAACACATCACATCACCCAAAGAACACTATCTTCACAGTGAAACATGGTGGTGGCAGCATCATGCTGTGGGGATGTTTTTCAGCAGTCGGGACTGGGAAACTGGTCAGAGTTGCGGGAAAGATGGATGGTGCTAAATGCAGGTATATTCTTGAACAAAATTTGTACCACTCTGTTTGTGATTTGAGGCTAGGATGGAGGTTCACCTTCCAGCAGGCCAATGACCCCAAACACATTGCTAAAGCAACATTTGAGTGTTAAGGACTAGCCTCGTTTTGAGATTTTGGTGTTTACAATTTTAAAACAGTTTTTTTTGCTAGAAAATTACTTAGAACCCCCAAACATTATATATTGAAAAATAGAAAAAGGGAAGAAACCCAAATGTAGTATAGAAAAAGGGAAGAATATTGCAACATTATATATTGTTTTTTTTTCTAACACCCTAGAGAATAAAATGGCGGTCATTGCAATACTTTTTTTTTACACAGAGGTCTTACAAGAGCAAAATTCACTTTTTCTAAATAAAAAATAAGACAACAGTAACGTTAGCCCAATTTTTTTATATTGTGAAAGATAATGTTACACCAAGTAAATTGATACCCAACATGTCACGCTTCAAAATTGCGCCCACTTGTGGAATGTCGTCAAACTGTTACCCTTAAAAATCTCCATAGGTGACGTTTAAAAAATTCTACAGGTTGCATGTTTTGAGTTACAGAAGAGGTCTAGGGCTAAAATTATTGCTCTCACTACTGCGACGAGACCGCACATGTGTGGTTTGACCACCGTTTTCATATGCAGGCGCTACTCACGTATGCGTTCGCTTCTGTGCTCGAGCTCGTTGAGACGATTCGCTTTAAAACATTTTTTTTCTTATTTATTTTACTAATTTTCACTGTTTAAAAAAAATAAAATAAAATTGGGTCACTTTTTTTCCTATTACAAGGAATGTAAACATGCCTCGTAATAGAAAAAAAGCATGGTAGGTCCTCTTAAATATGAGATCTGGGGTCAAAAAGTCCTCAGATCTCATATTTGGACTAAAATGCAATAATAATAAAAAAAAATTTTTTGTCATTTGAAAAAATGACTTTGAAAAAATGTGCCTTTAAGAGCTATGGGCGGAAGTGACATTTTGATGTCACTCCCGCCCTGCTATGGTATGGAGACGGGTGAGGCCATCTTCCCCTCACTCATCTCCATACCTGGGCACAGAGAGGACCCGATCGCCTCCGCCACTGCCGACGGCTCTGGTAAGTGGCAGAGGACGCGGGAGATAACGGTGATCTTGTGTCGAATCCGCCACAGAGACCACCATTATCGTAAACAAAACCGGCTCCTGAAGAGATGGACATCTTGGTTGTGGCAGCAGCTGCTGCTGTTACAGAGATAGCCATCTTCAAAGTGTCGACGTATATGTACAGGAGGCGGTCGGCAAGTGGTTAAGGGGGAACATGTAAATGTGTTGGAATGGCCTAGCCACAGAGACCACCATTATTGTAAACAAAACCGGCTCCTGAAGAGATGGACATCTCGGTTGTGGCAGCAGCTGCTGCTGTTACAGAGATAGCCATCTTCAAAGTGCCAACGTATATGTACAGGAGCCGGTCGGCAAGTGGTTAAAGGAGAACATGTAAATGTGTTGGAATGGCCTAGTCAAAGCCCAGACCTCAATCCAATAGAAAATCTGTGGTCAGACTTAAAGATTGCTGTTCACAAGTGCAAACCATCCAACTTGAAGGAGCTGGAGCAGTTTTGCCAGGAGGAATGGGCAAAAATCCCAGTGGTAAGATGTGGCAAGCTCATAGAGACTTATCTAAAGTGACTTAGAGCCGCTATAGCTGCAAAAGGTGGCTCTACAAAGTATTGACATTAGGGGGGTGAATAGTTATGCACATTGACTTTCTCTGTTATTTTCTCCTATTTGTTGTTTGCTTCCCAATAAAAAATAAAAAAAGTCTTCAAAGATGTGGGCATGTTCTGTAAATTAAATGATGCAAACAAACAAACGATCCATGTTAATTCCAGGTTGTGAGGCAACAAAACACGAAAAATGCCAAGGGGGGGTGAATACTTTTGCAAGGCACTGTAGGTCCCCTATGGTATTACCTCTTAGGTTTTTAGTTCTATATTTTAAAAAAGTTGACCTTTGGGTCATTTTAGATGCTGGTATAGATGAGCACATACAGCAGAAGGTGTTAAATATTATGTCTGAATAACAATAAATGAACAAACGAATGTGGAAACCAAGCTACAAAAAGAACCAAGAGTTGCTGTCAACATTAAAAAGTGTCCCCGCACAATATGCAATGAATCAAATAAATAAATGTAGCGCTTACTCAGAAAAATAAAAAGTGAAAATGTCATAAATTAAAATAAATGTAAATAGATGTGCAAAACGTAGCAAGAGCACCAAACAATTCTTCAACTTATGATGCAAATGTGAATGACAATATATGATACATGTGAACGAATAAATCCAACATGAAAACATGTTTTCAACCTCTTTTTCCATTACGCACAGCCTATATATACCATGCTCGTAGGTGATGGGTGTTTGGGCTGTGCGCCGGCGGACCGGAGTTTCCTTTTTCCGGTGCGCGGCGCCTCTCCCCTCGCCATACGGCGTGGCGTTGGTGGACTCCCCCATGAGCGATGTTTTCTTTGGGATGTACCCTGGGTGATTTCGGCACGCAGGGCGTTCCTTATGCTCACCTTCACTTCGTTCAGTCAGCTTTTGACTCTTCTGGTTCCCTCTCATTGGGATCTTCACGTTCACCAGGTAATCTGTTTTTATTAGCACGGCCAATTCACAGAGCACATCCCTTCCTTTCTCTTGCAGGCCACACTTGTGTGATCTTCACTCGCTCCTTCTTTATATTATTTGTCCTCACTTACCACCCACATACTAACCTACCCCCTCCACTTCACTCTTCCCCTTTTTCTCCCCCCTTTCCCTTTCTCCTTCCCCCTTTTCCTCCCCTCTCATTCTCCTTTTTCCCTTCCCCTTCCCCTTCCCTCCCTGTCTCTTCCTTCCCCCCCCCCCCTCCTTTTTTCCCTGCTCCTTTCTCTCCTTCTTTTCTTCGTTTTTCATTTTTCGCTTTTTTCATTTTTCTAGCTTTGTATCTTTGTACATATTTGTGTATTTTTCTGGTTCTTCCTCTTCTCTCCCCTCTTTTTTCCTTCTCATATCCATCTTCCTTCCCCTTCCTCCCTCACCCTCATTCCTCTCCTTTTCCTCAGAATGTCCCTATGGATCGCCCACCCTGGGTATCGTCCATGTCGGTGCTGTATGGTTGTCCACCTCAGCTCCCGGTTGGAGCTGTTCTCCAGACCGCTTGCTCAGTCCCACTACCACACCATCTACACAGCGAACCCCAGTAAGTTAGCCCTGGTTGGGGTGATCACTTGTTCTTCCCCCCAACCTTGTCTTCTTAGCCATATTTTTTATACACTCAACTAATTTCTTCTATTCTAATAATATATATTTTTTTATAGATTTCACACGTGCTTGCTCCTGATGAATGGCGATTAAGCCACGAAACGCGTAGAGCTACCGGTTGCCGTGTATCTATCAATTGCATTGAGACTTTCAATTATTACAGATTCCCAATTCCCCCCTTAGGTTTAGTGAGGCCATAGGTCCTGCAGATATTACCTCTACAGCGTTGTCATATATTATGCCTCTTTAGGCAAATGAGGGAATGTTTTAGTGTTCATATTATATGAATTTATCATCAAAAAATATTTTATTATTTTGTCCACTTCATACCATTAACATATCTATTTGGATGATGTTCAGTGATCTTATTATCATATCATATGTATATGTATGTTACTATGCATTACTATTCTGTATCATTATGTTACCTGTATTACCATCATGTACCATTGTATATTTATTTATTTATCGATGTACTAATAAAACTCCTTTACATTCGCCTTTTTACCGTCTTGCTTCCATGTGCTGCATTCAAAGTTCCACCTCCCCTGTAAACTATTTTCCCCGTTTTTTCTCTTTTTCAGAAGAACTATTAGTAGATTTCATAATTGTCTCATCTAACTTATTTTGCCATTTAAAAACAAGATCTTCCTTATAGTCCTTAATATTTTATTTTCTTCCTAGCCACAGTTTCTTTATCCTTTTGTTCCATATCTCCATTCAGTTGTTTAGAACTCAGGAAGTTCTTTCGATGGTTCTAAGCCAACTTTCAATTCAGAAATTTGTGCATCTAACTTCCCTTTATTGCTATTTTGCATAAAACAGTTGAACAAACTCAGTCTCTAAGTTGGGAATAGAGGGTATCAGGGCAGAGTTTAGCTCAGGTGCTTGGAACTGCTGACTTCAGTAAAAGTCTCTCTCTATGTACACAGTCCAGGGAACAGCCGCTCGCAACTGGATTCTTTAACTGTTGGATAAATCCTTAAGTTTGGGTTTAGCAGCCAACAGGTAATTCTGGCTTTTCAAAGTCTCTTACACAGACTTGGTTGGAAACTTATTTACAACTGGAAGGGTAAAAGTAGGAACCTTTCTTACTGTACCAGAATCTTTCAGCCGGTCCAGCGATACTGTAAAAATTGTGGATTCAATCAATGTCGATGGCAGCTCAGCTTCCAGGCTCTTACCGAGCAGCCAGCCTTGTGTGTAGCTCTCTTACTGAAGAGTCCTCCCCTGGTCACGTGTAGAGTTGCTGGGCCTCTTCAAACCCAAGACAGCACCGGAACACCTTAGAATCCTCCTTCCAGTTACTGTGCCTCGAACTAGCCAGTTCTTATGCCGCGTACACACGAGCGGACTGTATGGCGTACTTAGTCCGTCGAAACACATTTCAGCGGACAATCCGCTCGTGTGTGGGCTTCAGCGGACTTTTTCAGCGTGCAGTCCGGCGTACTAAGTATTTTGTTTTTTTTTTAATTCTGTCCGTCGCACTTTGGTTTCAGCGGACAGTACGGTCGTCAGTATGCTAGTTCGACGGACTAAGAATGGCGCATGCCCAGAAAGGATTTACACGGCGGAAGGGTGCTTTGCTGTGTCTTGGACTTCCTATTTCTAGTCCCGTCGTACGTGCTGTACACGTCATCGCGCAAGCTTTCGACGGACTGTTTGTACATCCGTGTGTGGTCAAGTCCGTTCAGTGGCAAGTACGATGGACTGTCTGTCGGATTGTATGACGAACTAAGTATGCCATACAGTCCGCTCGTGTGTACGCGGCATTAGGCTCGGAAATGGATGGATCCGCACCCCAGGCCATGAGGGCCCCTGGGGGCTGGTCAGGAGAACCAGGACCATGGAGTCAGCAACAACTTCTGGACCAGAACCCAGAACCACGTGACTTCGGCACCTTAAGTACCCTTTCCCGGATTACGCAGTGAGACAAATGCAGCCACTGGCTCCGAGATAGAGATTGGTACCCAATGCGTCCAACCAGACTGCGTTCTAAAGCCCCTCACAGGTGTACAACTCCATCTATGATCAGGCAGAACTTTTATACAGCCCAGCCAAACTGATGCCAAACAACAATTTAGCACAACCCCAAAACTTACTACAGTTTTGGGCAAAAACGAAATTTTAATACATAGCGCATACTCATTAGGAGTACCGGCGCTACAGATATATTTCTCAAGGGTAGCAATATGCCACCATGCATTCATCTTTTTTCCATGAGGTGTCCCATTCTTCTGAAACTACTCGCTATATCTAAGTGAAAAAAGTACAGCTCTAAGCGAACATATGTGCCCCAGGTATAAACCTGAAAGTAAAGTAAACATACACACAAAAAGATTGTGCCAAAATTACTGTAATATCCAAAAAAATGAATATAGGTACATATAAATATGTGAAAGTGCATGTACTAAATACGATTCAACAACAAAATTACATAAATCAATGATACCACAGATTGGGTGTTACCATAATATCCAACTAAATGAATATAGACACATATAGATATATGTAAAGTGCACATGCTCTATCTTTAAATCATCCAATTAACATAAACAATCTGTGACAAAATAACAAGTCCATCAATAATTTATATCAGGATGGGCTCCAAAAAACTCTTGATAGGTATAGAAGGTGTCAAAAGATCTTAACACACATGATGAGGGCGGCACAGTGGTGTAGTGGTTAGCATTCCCACCTAGCAGTAAAAAGGGTCGCTGGATTGAATCCCAACCATGACACTACCCGCCAGGAGTTTGCATGTTCTCCCTGTGCCTGCGTGGGTTTCCTCCGGGTACTCCGGTTTCCTCCCACACTCCAAAGACATGCAGGTAGGTTATTTTTCTTCTGTCCCAAATTGGCCCTAGTATATGAATGGGGACCTTGGATTGTGGGCTCCTTGAGGGTAGGGACCGATGTGAGTGTGCAATGTACTGGAATAGGGACAATTGCAGACACTCACTCAGGATGGACTGGTGTCTTTATTCAACCTTACTAACTATGTAACTATGATGATGTTCCAGTGTTCTATGAAAAGACACCCAAGACTGTGCTTCCACCACCCAAGGGAGGGGTAGATACTCTTATCATAAGATCTGGACACACACACCAGTGGCGGTGAGCCACACAGGCATGGATAGAAACCGGAGTCACAGGCAACGATCTCCTGAGGTTTGAAAGAAGGGGACATAAGCCAGAAATGATGTAGCAGGCAAGAAATACCAGAAACAGGAACCCAACCACTATCTCCTGATTTTAGGCAATGTCCACAGATCTCTCATCCATCAGTAATGGGAATGGCAATCATAAAAGAAAACAGAAGGCTTCCACAGGGCATAGAACAAGCATCACTTCAGATGTGTACAATAAAATTGTGATCACAAAGAGCATATAAAACAGGCGCAGTGTGGAGCTTTGCAAGCAAAAATCAGACGTGTTTCGTCCTACAGGACTTCAACTGGGGTGCTTTATTCAATACTCTCTATATCTCCTAGTTGATTAGTCTCTTGTTTCTCAAAGATATTATCTAGATCAATAGTTCTATTTTCTAAAAAAACATCCATGGTTGCTGCACAAGTGCAAAGTTGATAATAGCTGAATAACAATCAATTAATAAAACGAATGCGCAAACCAAGCTAAAAAAAGGACCAAGTGTTGCTGCCACCATTAAAAAGTGTTCCTGCACGTTATGCAATGAATCAAATAAATAAATGTGGCGCTTAATCAAATAAATAAACAATGGAAATGTCATGTCATTTCAAGTGAAATAAATGTAAATAGATGTGCAAAACGTAGCAAGAGCACCAAACAATTCTTCTACTTATGATGCAAATGTGAATGACAATAAACAATACATAGGAACAAATAAATCCGACATGAAAAAATGTTTTCAACGATAATAAATTAATTTAAAGTGCTTGTGTAAAAATCCTTGGTAATAAATGTGCAATCAAATGCAAAAAGTTCATGTCATAAAAATGTGACAATTGCTTCCACCACCCGCAGTGTACCAATAGTGTGCCCCAGCCTCTCACCTCAAATGAAGACCCCTACAGGTGTAGTAGCACTTTTGTTGTAAGATATCCTCAATGGCAACCAGCTGACACTTCTATGTTTTTATTCATTTTAGTCTCATATTCTGCATAAGGTTACCATTCTAGTTTTTGTCACTAGATGTCGCTATTGGGATTTCTCTCACTGTGTGCAGTAAAATGAGCTATAGATTTCCTCTGTAAAGTGTCTTGTCCTATGTCACTACACTGTACACTGCACTTTAACTAGTAGTATGTTGCATTAGGAGGGACGTGCAGAGCCAGCGCCCACTCCACCAGTACCTCATTCCAGTAACAGAATGGGTCCCATCATGCACCTAGTATGGACCTCACATGTGCACTAATTCTTTCAATCCCCGTACCTCATGGCCAGGTCATAGATCACCGTAACGTGGGTTCAGATCCAATTGCTATTGGATACTGACCTCTATGGAGGAAGCCAGACATCGACCCCCACGCTACTGGAGGACCTGCCACCTTACTAGGTGCCAGGCCTAACAATTGACCTAACAGTTGGTTGCTTGTAGCTTTCGTACCTCTTACCTTCACTTGGTCACTAATAACATCTACACTACTCCTCCTTTTCTTGCCAAGTTAACTCTTTGTAGTGGTGTTACTTCATACCCCGTAGTGCTATACAGACCCTGGTTCTTTAGATACGGCAGAACCAACATGCACCTCTTTGAATAACTACAGACCAGGCTCATAATGGTTAATGTATCTTTACTGAACAAGTGTGGCATAACAGATCAATATGAAGAACATCTTTCTCCTAACTCTAACTATGGTAGAGTGGCTGCCCAGGCATGCCTCTGTGAGGTGAGATCCATTATGGCATTGTCAATGATTTAGATGTCTCCGAAAGTCCCAGTGTCTTCAGCTGGCTGCAAAGCGCAGTGAACCCAATACTGCAAACAGAACTGACCAGTACAGGAAGAAGAACGAGGGCTTGGACCTCTGCCTTCCTCCTTTTTATAGCACAGGTGGGCTGGCTAGGACCTAAGAGCCAAGGAACTGAGCCAACAACAGTTAACTCTTTCTCAAAGCCTGGGCCAGCCACTAGTTCATTAATACGAATACATTTGCCTACACTCATTATCAGCAAGTACAGAAAAACACCTGTTGATGTTTCAGCATGTCAGTGTCCAAGTAATTTCCGGGACTGAACTAAAATTTCAAACAATTTTATCAGTTTTCCCATAATTTCTGAACTACAAAACACTGTTAGCTGTGAAATTGAGATGGGGAGAGGGAGAGATGTTTGTTGTCTAAATTAGGTGAGAAGCCTAGGGTGACAATGCTCCTCCTCCATAAATACAGATACAGAGACTCAATTTGGAGCAAAATCAGAAGAGCCTGAAAAATGGGGATCTAATGCAGCCACCACATCTACAAGCTAGTCCATGGAGTCTTGTCTTCCTGGCAGCTAAAGTTCTCTTTCACCACTTTTCATCCATTTCAGCATCTTGGAACGCCTGTTTGGGGACACTTCCTGCTTTTAACACTAATACGGGCCATAGAAGCCCATGTATTGCACCAGACCCTGACAGGTATTTTAGAACTGGCAGCATGCGTTGGTTCTCACAGCATGCATGCCCCCTCCTGGAAACACTGTCATTGGACATTTTTGCTGAGATACTGGTAAAGCACAAGTAATAATTATATTCTTTACTAGTGATGGCCGAACGGTTCGCCCGGCGGTCGTTTCGCGGCGAATTTCCGACATTCGCGGTCCGCACGTTCGAACGCCTTTTTCCGTCGTTCGCCGCGGCGGACTTACGTGTTTAATGTATACAAGAACTTTAACCTTTGGTGACACGTTTATCATGTGATACAGGACAGCCAATTGAGACATGACAGCACATGGACACTTGTACATTCCCCCTAACCTATAAATACACCCGATCCGGTGGCCATTTTACATTCTTTCTTCTGTTACGATAGGGACAGGTTCCTGTGTGGAGTAGGGAGAGATAAACCACTAGCTATTTGGTACACAAAAGTTCTTTTCAGGACTGGTATAGGTGTTAGGTGTTGATAGGTTTGCTGTGCTGCTGATTCTTGCAGCAGCCTGAGTGTCTTTTGTTAGTTTAGAGAAAGGGAAAGGACGGTGTATGCTACAGGGACAGCCAGATTAGTCTTTCATCATCATCATCATCATCATCATCATTAGCTGTTACTATCAAGGTCCACAAAAGAGCTGTTCCAGTAACCACTAATCGTTCTCTTTTTTTGCCAATTTGTATAGGGACAGGAAGGAATCAGTGTTGTCAGGCAGTGAGGGTAATTTTAAAGACTTGCTGTTATTATTAGTTCCACAAAGGTTCTTTTCAGGACTGGTATCAGTGGTACAGTAATAGGCTTGTACATGTATAATATTCTTTCTTCCAAATATAGAAAGGATATTATACTTGACTGCTGCCCTTCTGCTGCAGTCTGCTAAACATTCACAACTCACTTGTTCCACAAAAGTTCTTATAAGGACTGGTAACTTGGTATAGGGTGCTACGGTACATAGGCTTGAGTGCGGTACAGTCTGCTGTTCTGTAAGGACCGCTATCGGTCCACAATAGATAGGGTTGACGTGCACCACTGCTGACCGCTGCCCTATACTGCAGCAGTCCTTCAGCGGTATAGGGACTGACGTACAGTCTGCTAATCACTAACACACAACCTGCTTGTTCCACAAAAGTTCTTATAAGGACTGGTAACTTGGTATAGGGTGCTACGGTACATAGGCTTGAGTGCGGTACAGTCTGCTGTTCTGTAAGGACCGCTATCGGTCCACAATAGATAGGGTTGACGTGCACCACTGCTGACCGCTGCCCTATACTGCAGCAGTCCTTCAGCGGTATAGGGACTGACGTACAGTCTGCTAAACACTAATACACAACCTGCTTGGTCCACAAAAGTTCCTATAAGGACTGGTAACTTGGTATAGGGTGCTACGGTACATAGGCTTGAGTGCGGTACAGTCTGCTGTTCTGTAAGGACCGCTATCGGTCCACAATAGATAGGGTTGACGTGCACCACTGCTGACCGCTGCCCTATACTGCAGCAGTCCTTCAGCGGTATAGGGACTGACGTACAGTCTGCTAAACACTAATACACAACCTGCTTGGTCCACAAAAGTTCTTATAAGGACTGGTAACTTGGTATAGGGTGCTACGGTACATAGGCTTGAGTGCGGTACAGTCTGCTGTTCTGTAAGGACCGCTATCGGTCCACAATAGATAGGGTTGACGTGCACCACTGCTGACCGCTCACCTATACTGCAGCAGTCCTTCAGCGGTATAGGGACTGACGTACAGTCTGCTAATCACTAACACACAACCTGCTTGTTCCACAAAAGTTCTTATAAGGACTGGTAACTTGGTATAGGGTGCTACGGTACATAGGCTTGAGTGCGGTACAGTCTGCTGTTCTGTAAGGACCGCTATCGGTCCACAATAGATAGGGTTGACGTGCACCACTGCTGACCGCTGCCCTATACTGCAGCAGTCCTTCAGCGGTATAGGGACTGACGTACAGTCTGCTAAACACTAATACACAACCTGCTTGGTCCACAAAAGTTCTTATAAGGACTGGTAACTTGGTATAGGGTGCTACGGTACATAGGCTTGAGTGCGGTACAGTCTGCTGTTCTGTAAGGACCGCTATAGGTCCACAATAGATAGGGTTGACGTGCACCACTGCTGACCGCTCACCTATACTGCAGCAGTCCTTCAGCGGTATAGGGACTGACGTACAGTCTGCTAATCACTAACACACAACCTGCTTGTTCCACAAAAGTTCTTATAAGGACTGGTAACTTGGTATAGGGTGCTACGGTACATAGGCTTGAGTGCGGTACAGTCTGCTGTTCTGTAAGGACCGCTATCGGTCCACAATAGATAGGGTTGACGTGCACCACTGCTGACCGCTGCCCTATACTGCAGCAGTCCTTCAGCGGTATAGGGACTGACGTACAGTCTGCTAATCACTAACACACAACCTGCTTGTTCCACAAAAGTTCTTATAAGGACTGGTAACTTGGTATAGGGTGCTACGGTACATAGGCTTGAGTGCGGTACAGTCTGCTGTTCTGTAAGGACCGCTATCGGTCCACAATAGATAGGGTTGACGTGCACCACTGCTGACCGCTGCCCTATACTGCAGCAGTCCTTCAGCGGTATAGGGACTGACGTACAGTCTGCTAAACACTAATACACAACCTGCTTGGTCCACAAAAGTTCTTATAAGGACTGGTAACTTGGTATAGGGTGCTACGGTACATAGGCTTGAGTGCGGTACAGTCTGCTGTTCTGTAAGGACCGCTATCGGTCCACAATAGATAGGGTTGACGTGCACCACTGCTGACCGCTCACCTATACTGCAGCAGTCCTTCAGCGGTATAGGGACTGACGTACAGTCTGCTAATCACTAACACACAACCTGCTTGTTCCACAAAAGTTCTTATAAGGACTGGTAACTTGGTATAGGGTGCTACGGTACATAGGCTTGAGTGCGGTACAGTCTGCTGTTCTGTAAGGACCGCTATCGGTCCACAATAGATAGGGTTGACGTGCACCACTGCTGACCGCTGCCCTATACTGCAGCAGTCCTTCAGCGGTATAGGGACTGACGTACAGTCTGCTAATCACTAACACACAACCTGCTTGTTCCACAAAAGTTCTTATAAGGACTGGTAACTTGGTATAGGGTGCTACGGTACATAGGCTTGAGTGCGGTACAGTCTGCTGTTCTGTAAGGACCGCTATAGGTCCACAATAGATAGGGTTGACGTGCACCACTGCTGACCGCTCACCTATACTGCAGCAGTCCTTCAGCGGTATAGGGACTAAGAGTTTTGTCACAGGGTCATTTAAAAAATGACATGCAGAGGAAGAGGCAGGCCCTTCCGCAGGGGTGGTAGGGGTAGGGCAGGAGCAACAGGCTTGAGCCAAAGTGGGAAGTTGCAGAAGGTGCGTTCAATTACTTTAAAGGATGCACCAGACTTGGTTGAGTGGCTCGCTCAGCCTTACTCTTCTGCACCCTCCTCATCCTCTCGATCTGCACCCTCTTCTTCACTCTCTGCTATGTGCACCCCCAAAGACACTACCACCAACAACACGACCACCACCACCACCACCACATACCTTCCGCTTGAGTCACTGGAATTATTTTCCGATCCATATCAAGAGGACATTTCTGATGCGCAGCCACTCTTGGTATTGGATCAGGAAGAGGAGGTAGCAACAAGCGCTACTCAGCAGTCTGACGCCAGTACCCAGATCAGCCCAAGGAGGAGGTTGGTCCCCGGTGTTGCTGCCTACTCCGAGATCTCTACTTATAGCGGTGGGGAAGGTGACGTTGATGATGACGTGTCTAGTGATGTCACGTGGGTGCCCACAAGAGAGGAAGAGGAGGGGAGTTCAGAGGGAGATATGGACCAGCAGATAGGGAGGAGAAGCAGCAATGACTTACATTGCACAGCAGGGACAAAGCAGACTGCAAATGTATCAGGAGCGAGTCATCGACCATGTACGGTCACATCTGGCGCTCCCAGGACACCGGCACATGGCTCCGCAGTGTGGGCTTTTTTTAACGTGTCCGCTGCTGACAATAGCGTTGCCATCTGCAATCTTTGCAGTCAACGCGTTAGTCGCGGTAAGCCCAATACTCACCTAGGGACGACCGCCTTAAGAAGGCACATGAGCAGCCATCACCGAGCCCAGTGGGAGCAACGGAACACACAAAGCCACACTGCAGGCTCTCACCGTCCAGCCTCGTCTTCTACTTCTCCTTCTCCTCTCTCCTCACAATTGTCCTCCACTCCACCTTCCATCACGCCAAGCTCACATTTTTCTGCAAAAAGGCAGGCTTCCGTGGGCCTAATGTTTGAGCGTAAAAAAATGATGATGCCGGATAACCCTCTTGCCCAACGGTTGGCGGCTGGCTTGTCAGAACTCATAGCCCGCCAACTACTGCCATATAAACTGGTGGACTCGGAGGCCTTTCGCAAATTTGTGGCCATTGGAACACCACAATGGAAGGTCCCAGGAAGGAAGTATTTCTCAGAGAAGGGCATCCCAGAGCTATATGGCCATGTTCAGCGGCAAGTGAATGTATCTCTGGCACACAGTGTCGGTGCCAAGATACATCTGACCACAGACACGTGGTCTAGCAAACACGGGCAGGGAAGGTATATCAGTTTTACTGCCCACTGGGTGAACCTTCTGACGGCCGTCAAGCATGTAACCCGTGGCACCCGTGTAGATTTGGTTTTACCGCCACGGATTGCATGCAGGCCTGACTCTTCTTCTCCTCCTCCTACTCCATCCTCCTCCCTCTCCTCCTCAGCTGCCTCCTCCTTTTCCG
The DNA here is from genome assembly GCF_037356315.1 of Lithobates pipiens. Taxonomy (NCBI): domain Eukaryota; kingdom Metazoa; phylum Chordata; class Amphibia; order Anura; family Ranidae; genus Lithobates; species Lithobates pipiens. The sequence continues at coordinate 554,551,092 of NW_027507758.1, read as the reverse complement.
CTGCTAGCGTCTCTTCCACTGCACCGCCCAAGCTCCCCAGAACCTATTCCACATGCCAGGTGAGACGTTGCCATGCCGTGCTGCGTCTGTTGTGCCTGGAAGCAAAGAGCCACACTGGCCCGGCACTCCTTTCAGCTTTGCGTTCACAGGCAGATGAGTGGCTAACACCGCTCAATTTGACAGTTGGTAAAGTGGTGTGTGACAACGGTGCCAATCTGCTTAGCGCATTGAAACAGGGCAAAATCACGCACGTGCCGTGCATGGCACACGTCTTAAACTTGGTCGTGCAGCGATTCCTTGTCAAATACCCTGGGGTCCAGGACATCTTGCGGCAGGCAAGGAAAATCTCGGCCCATTTCAGAAGATCTTACACGGCCATGGCTCGCCTTGCTGACATTCAGCGGCGACACCATCTGCCGGTCAGACGTCTTATTTGCGATTGCCCGACGCGATGGAACTCAACCTTCTATATGCTTGATAGGCTGCTCCAGCAGAAACGTGCAGTTAACGTCTACCTGTATGAACTCTGCGAAAGAAACGGTTCTGGGGAGCTGGGTTTTTTTTCACCGCGCCAGTGGCTGCTCATGCGCGACACATGCAGACTTCTGCGGCCATTTGAGGAGATCACCAAACTGGTCAGTCGCAGCCATGGCGCCATCAGTGACATGGTACCTTATGCCTTCTTTCTGGAGCGTGCATTGCGTCGTGTCATTGATCAGGCTGTGGAGGAGCAGGAGCGGGAAGATGAGGAAGTCGCAATGCTGGATGAATTCCCAGGGGGGGCTACTCTATCTGAGACAAGTCAACAACAGGAGTCTGATGAGGAGTCAGAGGAGGATGGTGCCGGGGCGGATGAGCAGGAGCAAGAAGAGCATGCTTTAAACCTTTCTGGGATCCCTGTTGTGCGTGGATGGGGAGAGGAGAATGAAGAGGACGACATTATCCTGGATGATGAGCAGGAGCCAGGCCACCACACCGCTTCCACTTTAGTGCAAATGGGGGCCTTCATGCTCCAGTGTTTTAATAGGGACCCCCGTATAAAAAGCATGAGGGTCAAGGACCAGTACTGGGTGGCAACGTACTTAGACCCCCGGTACAAACACAAAATGGCGGAAATGTTACCGCCGTCGCAGAGGGCTGTCAGAATGCAGCACTTCCAGGCCTTGCTTCGAGAAATGCTGCATTCTGCTTTTGCGTGCGCTGGCAGAGGAGCAATTCCCACTCCCAGAGAAGGATTTGCGGGTACCAATCCAACAGCGCCTGCAAGAAGAGGCCGGTTTGAAGATGTGTTGGTGACTTCGGATATGAGGTCATTCTTTCAGCCGACCCATCGACAGGTGTCATCCGGATCCAGCATCAGGGAACGCCTAGACCGTCAGGTGTCCGACTACATTGGGTTAACGGCCGATGTGGACGCTCTGAGGAGTGATGAACCCCTAGACTACTGGGTGGGCAGGCTTGACCTCTGGCCAGAGCTTGCCCAATTTGCAATCGAACTGTTGGCTTGCCCCTCATCCAGTGTCCTGTCCGAAAGGACGTTCAGCGCAGCAGGGGGGATTGTGACCGATAAGCGTACTCGCCTAGCTCACCACAGTGTTAACTACCTCACATTTCTAAAAATGAATGAGGCATGGATCTCGGAGGAATTCAACACATGTGACCAGTAGACCATGTATATGTCTATAAACTATTTTTTTAATCAAGCACACAGACCTTCTTAATTCATTTGGCTCACTTCCTTGACCCAAAAAAGCACACCGTACTATATGCCCCTACCCTCCTCTTTGAAGAGGTTGAGCGGTGTCATATTTCTACTGGGGCTGCTTATGATATCCCTGTGCTGTGCTGACTTCCTCCTGGGGGTTCTTATTATGAAGGGATCACACTATCCCTGTGCTGTGCTGACTTCCTCCTGGGGGTTCTTATTATGAGGGGATCACACCATCCCTGTGCTGTGCTGACTTCCTCCTGGGGCTGCTTACGGTGCTGCTGTCAGTGCTGTATGTCACGGTGCTGCTGTCAGCGCTGTATGTCACGGTGCTGCTGTCAGCGCTGTATGTCACGGTGCTGCTGTCAGCGCTGTATGTCACGGTGCTGCTGTCAGCGCTGTATGTCACGGTGCTGCTGTCAGCGCTGTATGTCACGGTGCTGCTGTCAGCGCTGTATGTCACGGTGCTGCTGTCAGCGCTGTATGTCACGGTGCTGCTGTCAGCGCTGTATGTCACGGTGCTGCTGTCAGCGCTGTATGTCACGGTGCTGCTGTCAGCGCTGTATGTCACGGTGCTGCTGTCAGTGCTCTGTATTACGGTGCTGCTGTCAGATGCCTCTATCACGGTGCATGTGTCATTCCGGTATGTCACGCTGCTGGTGATCATCTCCTGCACCCTCTTCTTTGCCTACCCTGGTCCCTGACCTTCCCTCTCCTCCATTGCCTTCATTAGCTCCATAGTCCTGAATTGTTAGAACAATTTCCCAAATAAAATAAAAATGCTTGTAGTTATCGATCCCAAATTCACCTCATACATGTATTATGTCATTGTCCAGATGGTGGGACTACGTTTTACCCCCTAATAATTACCACGTGGCCGCAAATTCGACATGAAGGTTTGCAAAGTTCGCCTCCCATTGAAGTCAATGGGGCCCGCGGCGAACGTTCTGTTTCGCGAACGTTTGGGTCCGTTCGCATTTCGCGTTCGCGAAACGTCCCGTCGGAAGTTCGTCCATCACTATTCTTTACCTTTTTTGACTGTTGTCTAGGCAAGGATGATGTATGGATCAGCCCTTCTGCCTCCTGTCATGTCCACCTTACACATCCAATGTGGCAGCAGGACCAATCCATACATCATCCTTCCCTAGGCAAGGAATCAGGAAATGGTAAAAAAAAGCCAATTTTGACTTGTATTTAAGAATTATAGCAGGAGTAACATCTAAGCACAAGTATAGTATATATCTCATTGAAGCCCTTCCCAACCTTTTTACTCAAAAGGAAACCTTGAAATAATGTTCTAAACAATTTGGTGTCATTAGGAGGAATGTCGATAGCTGTTCCAAATTGCATTGGTCCCAGAATTATGTAGGTGCCATCAAATGAGAGGCACCCCTAGCAACCTCTGGAGGAACCCGAGGGTTCCAAAGAGCCCTGGTTGAAAATGGCTGTCCTATGGTCTTGGAGGAATCAGGAAAGAGAGGGAAATACCTATTTATTAAACATAAGGGAGGTTTTGTAAAATATAAAAAACAATGCAAATGTGTAATAGGGAGGGGTATAGAAGCAAAAGGAGTTTATTTAAAGCAGTGATTCTCAACTCCTGTCCTTAGGACCCACCAACAGGCCAGGTTTGCAAGATAACTGAAATACGTCACAGGTGATATCATTTGCTGCTCAGTGATTGCAGGATTCTAGTCTGCATTTCCCCAAGGTAATACTTGAAACCTGGTTAGTGGGTCCTGAGGACAGGAGGTCAGAACCACTGATTTAAAGGGTGAAGATTCACTTTAAATACTTCCTGGTCATGCTATAGCCAAAAGACAGATACAGCATGGTCTTAGTTTGCCGGGCGGGTGTCTACAGATGTTTCCCATGATCGTGCTGCCCATGCTCCCCCTGTGACACGCAGGTGGCACACTCTGTGATCGCCAAGTCCTTTGGACTCAGCTGATCCCAGATCAGGGTAAGGGCCAAACACTGCAGCCCTTTACCACATGATCAGCCAATGACAGCATGAGGAGAGAAGAAGAAAGCCAATAACCGGCTTATGTAAAAGGGACATCGGCACTGATTTTCAGTGTCCTGATTATCAGTGCAGTCCCACCAGTGCCCAACAGTGCTGCCCATCAGTGCCTCCTCATCAGTGTCACATATCAGTGCCCATCAGTGCCGCCTACCAGTTCCTATCAGCGCCACCTATCAGTGCCCATCAGTGCTGCCTATTAGTACCCACCAGTGCCACCTATCAGTGCCCAACAGTGCTGCCTATTAGTGCCCACCAGTGCCACATATCAGTGTCACCTCTTTAGAAACATAGAAAAGTGATGGCAGAAAAAGACTGAGTAGTCCATTGAGTCTACCCATTCTTTTTGTTTTATTTTTCATTTTAGTTTTTTTGATTAACCTCGTTGTTTGACTATAAATTTATGTTTGTCCCAAGTATGTTTGAAGCCATTTACTGTTGTCTTACACTTATAATCAGTGCCTCCTCATCAGTGTCACATATCAGTGCCCATCGGTGCTGCCTATCAGTGCCACCTATCTGTGCCATCAGTGCTGCCTATCATTGCCCGTCAGTGCTGCCTATCAGTACAGCCTCATCAGTGCCACCTATCAGTTTCACCTCATCAGTGCCCATCAGTGCGGTCTCATTAGTGCACATTAGTGAAGAAGAAAAATTACTTCACTTTGGTCTCCTTTTGTTTGTTTAGAAAAAATAAAAACCCAGTGGTGATTAAATACCACCAAAAGAAAGCTTTATTTGTGTGAAAAAAAATTATAAAAATGTCATATGGGTAGAGTGTTGCATTACTACGCAATTGTCTTTCAAAGTGTGACAGCACTGCCCAGTAGGCATATGGTTAAGGTGTTTATTGATACATTATTCTTTTTAAAGGATGCCATTTTAATACAATAAAAATACTTGCAGTTCTATTGGGTTTGTAGTATATTCTACTACATATGCATGGTTAAGGACACGTGTTTATATCCAAAAATCCCTAGCATTACAGTTCGGAAATGACGCCGTTGGGACAAATGAAGGTGAACCAAAGAGAAAAAAAAGGGTTGCTGCCAAGTGTCTGGGAAGTTACAACCTGCTCGGTGGATACTGTTATTTTCCATTATTTAATGTACATAGACAGGTCGTGTTTGTACGGAGCAGGTGCTCTAGTAACTAATGAGTACAACCTAAGATGATTTACAGCAGTGTCCAGGCAAGCAGGTCACTAGTAATGAACAGAATGTATTCTGGTGATGGATGAATCCTTGAATGGATGCAATATGAAATGTAGAAAGCACAGAGAGACAGTCCAGGGGTCACACAGGACTAAGTAGCATTATATCCTGCCTTCCTGAATAGCAGGGTGTCCAGTCAGCTGCTTCCATTTCCTGATCGCAGAGGAAGAACCTTCATCCTCATTGCTCACAACAGACCTGGATGTGAAGGAAAACTAAATGTAATGTCTGCGTGTGAAAGACTCTGCTTTGGTCCAGTGTGTTGGACTCATTAGTGAAGTCAGTAAGCCAAGTCATGTAAATTGACCTGCAAGCTTATGTAATAGGGTAGAGAACACCGTTCTAAGACCCACAGCTACCAATCAGATTCTACCTAACCCTACTCTCCCTACAGTAAACGAAAAGAAGTGGTTGCTTTGCTTTCTAAAAAAAATGGGGACCCCACCTATTCCACCTCTAAATCCATCCTGGATCTCAATGTTTGCTACAAATTTCCATGCACGTTTTTAAATACAGATACGATCCTCTAATGGCAGGTACAGAAACAAGCGAGTCTTTATTAAATTTGCATCTGCCAGCCCAGAACTGCCACCTACTTACTGCACCCACCTAAAGTGGCGCTCCACCCACATATAAGACTTTGTGTAATCTAGTCAATTAATGCATCTTAAAAATGTATTGGCTAACTTTTTTTTCTGTGTGTTTTGCCTTGTGTTCTATTGTTTTTCTTCTTCGCTTTTTATGTACCCTGAGGCGGCAAGGTACGTAATTTCCCTGAGTGATACGGGCCCCTTTCCTTCCCCCCACTGCCACCCGGGACCTGTGTGTGTCTCAGAAGACAACGGGACCACTCAGCAAGCGCTGCTGGTTTCTCTTAGTTGCAATGCTGGCACCTGCACCCAGGGCCGGATTAAGAGTATCATGGGCCTGGTGCTGGGCCTTTTTATGGAAATAAATAAAATGAAAACATTTTTTTTTTGTTAAAGTAAATTAAATATTTTAAACAAACCACTCATTCACACTGTATGTGCAAGAGAACCCATGTGAATGAGCCCTTCATTTTTTTAATTATTTATTACATTTTTGAATAATTTTCTTCATTTATTATTATTTGTTGGAGTTTTTTTATTTTTTAAATTTTTTTCACAATACTTTTTTTGGGAGAATGGAGCAGTGGAAGGTGTCAGCACTGCATACCCAGAGCAGAGGGAATCTAATGGACAGTCTGGGGTGATCAGTATGGGGGGGGGGGGGGGGGGCGCAATTACAAGCATCCCTCTAGAGGAGGTGGAGTGGCTTTCAGCTGCTTCATGGAGAGCCAAAGAGGGAGGCTGTCATGGTGATGGTGCTTGTGATTGCCCGCTGCACCGATCACCCCCGACTTTCAGATTCCCCCTGCTGCAGGAGGTACAAGGAGCGTCTCATGCAGTGCAGTATCCAAATGATCAGTTTGTCCCTGCTGGGCCTATATTGAGGTAGGGGCCTGGAGCTGCAGCTCCAATAGCCCCTTCGTTAATCTGGCCCTGCCTGCACCCAAAGCTGATGGACGAAGTGGCTTTGGGTGCTGATATCATTGGAACCCTGGACAGGAAAGTATCCTTATATTAAAAGTTAGCAGTTACAGCTTTACTTGACTTTACTTTTTTTTTTTTGTACAAGGTGGAACTCCGGTTTAAGAAGTACCCTGTACCCATCTCTACAATGCAGTGTTATTGGTGCCCGAGACACCTATCGAATAGACTCGAGCAATCTCACACAGGGGGTTTGCTAAGCCCTATACAAAAACTGAATTTTAGGAAGTTAGTATTAGTTTCCTGGGAGCTACATTGGTACATTGGGGAAACAGAGAGGTTGATTTACTAAAGACAAATAGACTGTTCACTTTGCAAGAGAATCTTCCCTTTTCTTAGTGAATGAAGTGAAGCTCTGCTAACTTCCATCATCCAATCACGTCCAAGCAAAATTATTGTTTTTTTTTAAATTTTGTTTGCACATGATTGGGTATTATTCACAAATTGGATATTCACCATATTCACTAAGATGCAATCTGAATATCCTATACCATGTTTTGTTAATGTGATTTAAAAAGTAATTTTTAACATTTTTGAAATAATACCTGGTGATCCTGCCATTAAGGTATTTGCTCTCTGTTATAGGATGACAATACTCTATCCCTGTCTTACAGTTGTATTTCTGTGTTGTCAGACAGGCCGTTGGCGACTATATGTAGCCATGGCAACACATATTACACAGGCATGATCTATTCTTGTTGGCATCGAGGTACCTGCCTTGGGAAATGCCATATAGTCATAATTTCAGTGCTTCTGAATGGGACATAGCTGCAAAGAGGCTGCTGGAGATCAGCAGCAATGATATATAGCCAATAATAAAGAGACTACACATCTTTCTGTTAGACCCCTTTCACACCAGGGCATTTTGCAGGCACTATAGTGTTAGAAATAACGCCTGCAATCCGCCCAAAAAAAGCTGCACCATTGTACTACAGCGGTGCACTGGCAGGACAGTCAGTTAAAGGTCCTGCCAGCAGCTTCTTTGGAGCGGTGAAGGAGGGGTGTGTTTACCGGTGAAATCAATTGAAATCAATGGGGCAGCGCTATTGCAGCGTATTGCCGGCGGTTTTAACCCTTTCTCGCCCGCTAGCGGGGGGGGTAAAAGCACTAACTAAAACTGGATCTGGTGCAGCTCTACATAGAAACCAATCAGCTTCCAGGTTTTAGTGTCAAAGCTTTATTGTACAATCTGAAGTTAGAAGCTGATTGGCTAGCATGTACAGCTGCACCAGATTCCAAGTGCACCCGTTTTAGTAAATGTCTCCAACAGAGTCTCTTCTGTCATAAACCTCTACCTGCTCGCACTTTTTTAAAACTATGATTTTGGCTCCACTTTCAACTCACCATAATTACATAGATTGAAAAAAGAGAAATGGGGTTCTGGTCTAGGGTTTTCGGCTTAGTTCAGACCCTTTTCCATCTATCAGTCCATAGGGATGCTAGGTTAGCCCTATTACATTGTCCAATACCTGGTTTATACGCATCACAGTTAAACAGGTTATAGCTCAAGCCTGGAATACCCAACGCCTAGTCTTCCAGGGGGTGAAGACACGTATGACCGATATGATGCTTCATGAATGAATGTCCAGTATTGTGAATGATTCACATGCCACATTTCTCAAGGTTTGGGAACCACGATCTCTTATGAGTTCCCCTCACTCCAATCGCCTTGTTTGGGCCTTGTCTGATTTTTCCCTTCGGAGCATCCGAATCTGAGTTACCCCTTTCCCCTCTCTCTTACCTACGATACTCTTTTCCAGTTTTCTGCTTTCCTCGCCTACTCTCTAGTTCCTCACAGGGACCTGCGGCGAGGTCAGCGGCTGGTGAGGCACTGGCTATAGTATCAGAGCCAGTATGGAGATTTTTAAGTACCGAAGTTTGGCACGTTAAAGCGTCACGTGTTAATGTAATATACAAATAATTATTATATTGTTTTTAAGATAATTTAGCTGTATTAAGGTAATTAAACTGTACTCAAGCAGGTGACTTAATGGACAAAATATTCTTATAACTTCAAACCAGTAATTTCACAGTAAATAATAAATTATTATGTTATAACATATAGCATAATACATGATATATGATTTAGCTTGATTAAAACAGTACCTTTTCAGAAGCAGCAGATTCCCATTCTCCCTCTTAACTGTGTGAAAAAAACATGGGATTATGGGTACATCTTATACCCATAAACCCATGATTTTTCCTTCTAGTTAATAGGGCTGGGCTGGAATGGAGCATTTGTCTTTTAGACACATGCCCCCTTCTATGGCGCTGCAGTGAGAGTAGGGTGACCACATTTCCAAACTGTTATTCAGGGACAATTCCACCCCCTAAAAAAACTATGATTTTTTTATACTTTTTTTGTGACCCCATGGTTCTTCACTGGTTGGGGGGTGGGGGGGAGATCACATATTCAGCTCTGTGGGGTTCATGGTGGGACCTATAGTCCTTCACTTTTGGGGGGGTTACATCTCCCAAACGTGAAGGACTACAAGTCCCAGCATGAACCCCTGATATCTAAGGCTCCATGCACACTGAAGCTCAAAAAAACTTTTTTCTGGACGCCAGATTGCTGGCAGAAAACACTGGTTGAAAAACGTGCTTTTAACAGCTTTTTGTACTAGCATTTATGAGCGTTTATTAGCGTTAGCGTTTATGGGCGTTTTTAATAAAAATACACAGAGCACACTCCAAAAATCCCACAGTGCATTCCAAACTCCCACAATGTATTGAAAAAATAGAATGCTGAACACTAATTAACGCGTGTTTATGAGCGCTTATAAGCGCTTATGAGCTCTTGTCGTTTTTTGGCGGTGAAAAACTGCACTTTGAGCATGAATTTCTGGCGTTCACAAAAAAGCCCATAAACTGCACTGCTCATTAAAGCTAAAAAACTTCCATGTGTGCACATAGGCTAACATAGAGTGGAGTTTATGGGCTTTTAAAAAAAAGCCCAAACTCCAATAAACTGCAGTTTATGAGCTCCAGTGTGCATGGAGCCTTGGGGTATGATCCCATAGATTTCACAGGTTTATGCTGTGACCTGTAGTTCTTCACTATTTGGGGGGTGGGGGGTGTCACATCATCAGCTCTGAGGGGTTCATGCTGGGATCTGTAGTCCTTCAGCATGAACCCCTGATACCTAAAGATGTGCCCCCCCCCCCCATTTGAAGGACTATAACTCCCAGCATGAACCCCTGAGATCTAAGGGTGTGATCCCATAGATTTAACAGGTTTATGCAGGGGTCTGTAGTTCTTCACCATTTGGGGGCGGGGGGGGGGGGGGGGGCACATCTTCAGCTCTGAGGGGTTTATGCTGGGATCTGTAGTCCTTCCCTTTGGGGAGGTCACATCCCCCAAAAGTAAAGGACTACCAGTCCCAGCATGAACTCCTGAGATCTAAGGGTGTGACCCCATAGATTTCACAGGCTCATGCTGGGACCTGTAGTTCTTCACTAGTTGGGGGGTAGGGGGGTTTCACATATTAAGCTCTGTGGGGTTCATGCTGGGACCTGTGTCAGTTTCATTCCGGGACACTGTATTGTCCCGGAGTGAATGTGCCCAGGACAGACCTGCAGAATGCGGGACTGTCCCGGGCAATACGGGACACGTGGTCACCCTAAGTGAGAGCGTGCCTCCACTGACGCATTTATATTGGACAACTTGTTCCAATGGTGCTTTACCATTGGTCCAAGGCTCCAAGTGGATGAACCACATTATTAATCCCACATGCGCTGACATCTCATACATCTTGTGAGTTACCAATTGTCTTTTATGGAATAAAATGTCTTAATAATGCTGCACTTAGATGGTGCTGCTCTCCTTCTGTCCAAGGCTCCAAGAAGTCAGAGGCACTGTGAGCTCATCCTCCCAGTCTGCTGCAAACAGAGTGTGCCAGCTTGCATTTAAAGAGGAAGTAAACCCTGATGGGTTTTACTTCCTCTTTTGCTACCTGTAAAGCCTGCAAATTAAAAGCATAATATGTGACACTTTCCTGCAAACAAATCCATCACTGTCCCCTGTGCAGGCTGCGTCCATCTTCGCCCCTCTACCTTCTAGGGGCCGCGGACTCCGGCTCTCTGACTGGCCATAGACCCGTGACGTCACTCCCACGCAAAGTCAGTAACGGCATGCACTGGGGGAAGAAGCGGCATGAAGGCCCGTTTCTTCACAGCGCATGCGCTGATTACATCATTGGCGAACTACAAGTGAAATATCTCCTAAAAGGAGCAGGAGATATTTCCTCTACCTATAGGTAAGCCTTATTCTAGGCTTACCTATAGTTAAAAGTCACTAGGGAGTGTTTACAACCATGTTAAACCGGCTGCTCTGTATTTAGCTTCTGGCAGGCTGCACACGAAGCCCTGTATCTCCGGAACTATAGGTGTCAGGAGCTCCACATTTTGACCAGTGGTGGGGTAGGGCTTCAGCTACCTACCCCCAGGTTGCCCCCCGAACTGCATGTCCCTGGTTCATCACTAATCCTAATCATGCCGATTATGGGGCGGGAGGGTTGCAGGAGAAGGGCCTCCCCTCTGGTGAAGGCATGTAGATATTGGGGACATGGCATTTTTGCTTTATTTCTTAGTATCATCCCCTAATTTCAGACTTATATCACTTTGGTTAGCGTAATTAGGTTTTTTATTATTCATTGGTGATGTTTACCCATTTTCTAGCCTCTGTGTGGGCAATTTACAAGCTTGCTTCTTTAATCTCTTGTTTATTTTTAAACCCAGTAAACATATTGAAACAGAAAAAAGAGAAATAACCATTAAAATTAAAATGACACTAAACCATGATCTAGATCATGGTTTGCTAGATTATGTGGCAGAAGCCGGTATAGAAGCGATTACCCTCTCGGACCATGCCCCAGTAAAAATAAGAATGAATATCTCGAGGAGCGGGACAAGATCCCCGCCGTGGCGGATCAATGAAGATCTGCTACGCGACGAGGAGGTTAGGGCCAAGATTGGTAGAGAAATTTAACAGTATTTCGCATTAAATGAAACAACGGGAATAGCAGGTCACACACTATGGGATGCACACAAAGCTTATATCAGGGGAATTTTGATAGCAGTAGGGTAAAAAAAAAAAATGAGGGCCGAGAAGAAGATCAAAGTATTAATGGAAGAGGTATATAACTTGGAACAAGAACATAAAAAAAGGCTAGAATCAACAGGAAATGGTATATAAAAAATTTGTAAATACAAGGGAAGAATTGAAGGGCCTGCTGGAACAAGAAACCAAGAGGGTTTTCAACGGCCTGACCCATGAACAATATATATGGGGAGATAAGCCGAGTAAGTATCTAGCCAAGATGTTACAAAAAAACAAAACAAAAAACTTTATTGGAAAAATGCTGAATAAAAATGGCAGTATGGTATATACAACGAAAGAAATTGCGGAAACTTTTAGGAAATATTACGAGGGGATCTATTCAGACAGACATCAGGGGGCACAGGATAAGGCTAGAGACAAGAACATCTTGGCCTTCTTAAAAAGTCAGACTACCCAAAATAAGCACTCTAGACAGGGAGACTCTCGAGAGGCCAATAACGGAAGAGGAAATAAATAGGGCACGGTTAAAATCAGCCCTGGGAAAATCTCCTGGATGGGTTTACAACGTTTTATTATAAAACATATAGAGAAATTCTCACCCCAAAAATGTGTCGATATATGAGTGGGTTGGGAGAGGAGTATAAAATTAGTAGTGAAGGCCTATTGGCTACAATCACCTTAATTCAGAAAGAGGGGAAAGATTCAACACAATGCACTAGTTATAGGCCGATTTCGCTGCTTAATACAGACACAAAATTATATGCAAAGGTCCTGGCAGGGCGGATGAGGGGTCTGATGACAACTTTAGTTCACCCTGACCAGGTGGGGTTTGTACCAGGTTGGGAAGGAAGAGACAACGGGTTAAGAACACTTCTCCTACTCCAACAGATGTGACGGGGGGGACCCCTAGTCTGCTCTTGTCGACGGACGCGCAGAAGGCCTTCGACAGTGTAGACTGGGGGTTCATGTTCCACACAATAGAAAGGATGGGGATAGGCCCGAAAATGATCCAGAGGGTAAGAGTTTTATATAATCAGCCAACGGCACGGATAAAAGTTAATGGGCAGGAGTCATCCCATTTCGAAATGAAAAGGGGTACAAGGCAGGGGTGCCCACTGTCGCCCCCTCCTATTTGTGCTGTCGTTGGAACCCCTCCTTGCATCAATTTGGGAAAGTCTAGACATAATAGGTGTAAAAATTGGGAAGGAGGAACATAAACTCTCCGCATTCGTGGATGATATACTATTTTACATTAGCAACCCAAAGATGACTATGCCAAAATTAATAAGGATACTGGAACAGTACGGGGACTTATCCAATTTTAAAATAAACCGGCTCAAATCTGAGATATTAAACATCAATATCAACAGAGTCGAGGAGCGAATATTCCATCGGGAATGGAGTTTCCCGTGGCGGAAGGAACTCAAGTATCTGGGTATAAAGTCAGAGAAGAAACTGTACCGAATTAATTATATACCGTTATTAGACGAAATACAGGTGGAATGCAAAAGATGCGGTAATAGACCATTGTCGTGGTTAGGGCGCATAAATACAGTGAAGATGACAATATTTCCAAAAATTCTGAACAGGTTTCAGATGCTACCGATAGCACTTCCCATTGTTTATCTGGCGAAATTAAAATCGGTGCTAATGAAATTTGTATGGAAGAACAAAAAACCTAGACTAGCCCTCGCCAGCTTGTGACAACCTAAAGATAGGGGTGGGTTGGCTATCCCAGACGTACAGACTTATTACAATGCAGTTGTTTTGTCTAGAGTGAGTGAATGGACTAAGAGGGATAACATAGAAAAAAGGTAGGTAAATCTTGAGCACGTAAGTTGTAAGGCACAATTAGGAAAGCAAATATGGAACCCCCCACACAAGAGGATAGTGTCCCTAGAAGGGAACAATATAACACGTAACACTTTTAGGATTTGGGATAAGGTTTATAGGCAAGTAAATGGGAAATATAATTCACCTCTCAGAGCACTAAAGGAAATTAGTACTTTTTATTAGGTTGTAAAGAGATAGGAGGAAATTGGGTAAAGGAGGAAGCACAGTTAAAAGATGTAATTATGAACGGAGTTTTAGCACCATTTCACGAAATAAAGTAAAAAACAGGTTTAATGGTGATTGATGGATGGAGATATGCTCAGCTCTCCCAATTTGTAAAAAAACTACCGCAGCCGATTCGATCGGCAGGAGAATTTACCCCCTTGGAACAATTATGTATATCAAACAACCCCAAAGGGATTGTCTCAAGGTGGTATAAGTTGTTGTTATCAGGGGGGGAGTTGGGACTACCTCCATTCATCAAAAGATGGGAAAGGGAACTGGGCACACAAAAAAGACAATGTAACGATAGGTAAAATATTCAAATTAGTTCATGGCTTGGCCGTAGATTCTAAAACGGCAGAGATGAGCTATAAATGTCTGACAAGATGGTACTACACCCCAGAAAAGAACAGTAAATTCCAACCAGATAGTTCAAGGGAATGCTGGCGTGGGTGTAAGGAGGCGGGCACGATGGCCCACCTATGGTGGGGCTGTCCGAAGATTAAAAAATATTGGAATAAGATCTTACTCCACATCAAAGAGACAACTAAAATCGCAGTGGTTGCTGACCCCTGGGTAGTTTTATTTCATGGTATAAAGGGCGGGGTAAAACAGTATAACGAGTCCTTAATCCCACATTTGCGGGGAAAAAATTAATCCCCAAAAAATGGCAGGAGACTGAGGCGCCTTCAATATGGGATTGGGTCGACGCTGTAGAAGAGACATATAAGATGGAATGCCTATGTGATAGTCTGGAAGAGAGGAGCAATAAACACACCACCACGAAATGGAAGAGTTGGCAAGAATTTAAAAAAAAATGGTGCATCACAGAAGGGTTAAGGGCATAATTCTCACCCGGGTGCAAATTTGGTAGACAATGGCAACTTTGAGGAGGTGGTCTACAGGGTATGTGGGGGGGGGGGGAGGGGCGAGGAGGGGTGGGCGGAGGATGGGGGGATAAATTGTTAGGGGATGTAGGGATGGGGTTGGGGGGTAATGTTAAGCTGTTAGAAAATATGGGTGAGGTTAGCATATCGAAATATTTTGGAAAATATCCTAAATAATATATTTTCAAAAAAAAAAAAAATGACACTAAACAATATCCTTATTGTCCAAAAATAATCCATCCACATCCACTACTTAATGACCCTGTAATGACCCCATGCTGGGACCCGCGCCTGCATCAGTCTGAACACTACAAACCCCATAGTTCATAGTCATTTGGGAGTGAGTAAGAGAGGGGTGCTACATTACTACATACAGTGTGACCAAGAAGAACCAACATAGCCACCCTCTAACGAGTCTGATTACAGCAGCAAAAAAATAATAATTTGGAGATTTAGAAGTGGCTGAGAGCAATAGAAGGGACATTTTTGAGTTAAGAATATAAACTTAAAATTAACATTTTTTTTTTAAATTAGAGTTTACTGTCATTTTAAGTCTGTTTGATATTGTTAAGCTTAATGAGGAGCTCCAGACTCCATCACAAAAAAAATTTAAGTCAGCAGCTACCACTACTGTAGCTTCTGACTTTTATTATTAGGACACTTACCTGTTCACGAATCCAGCAGTATCTACACCCAAGCCGATTTTTCAATCAGCTCCCAGGTGCTGCCACTGCCATTTTAGGTAAGCGTTCAAGTGACAATTTGCAATAGTGTGAACTCAGCCTAAAGAAATTTATCACAAGACTAAAATGACAAAAGCTAGTTGATTGGATGGTCCTTTAGCTTTAATACTGTCCAACTCACTAACCTGGACAAATATACAGCTAAGGTTGTTTGTCTTTAAAGCATGTTTCTTCAGTCAGTATATCAGAACGTACTGAAGCCAACCAGAGTTTTAAGAAAGAGTTTAGCAATGGCAGCCCCTACATTTCTCTAATGACAAGTGCCTTTTAACATCTGCTATGCATCATAAAAATGATTTCTCATTTTATTTTTGCCCTTAGACAGCATTGGCTTTTTTGCCCTTGGACAGCAGTGGCAGGGTTGTCATGATTGATATGCCATTTGGATTATTTGTCAATTGTTCCTCCATTTTCTTTCAATTAATGTGGTTATCAGTTTTGCAGTAAATTAGTCAGATACAGTGCCTTTAAAAATTATTCATACCACATTTTGTCATGTTACAACCAAAAACGTGAATGTATTTTATTGGGATCTTATGTGATAGACCAACATAAAGTGGCACATAATTGTGTGGAAGAAAAATGGTAAACGGTTTTCAATTGTTTTTACAAATAAATATCTGAAAAGTGTGGGGAGCATTTGTATTCAGCCCCCCTGAGTCAATAATTTGTAGAACCACCTTTCGCTGCAATTACAGCTGCAAGTCTTTTTGAGGATGTCTCTACCAGCTTTGCACATCTAGAGAGTGACATGTTTGCCCATTCTTATTTGCAAAATAGCTCAAGCTCTATGAGATTGGATGGAGGTCATCTGTGAACAGCAATTTTCAAGTCTTGCCACAGATTCTTATTTGGATCTAGGTTTGGACTTTGACTCCACCATTCTAACACATGAATATACTTTGATCTAAACCATTCCAATGTAGCTCTGGCTGTATGTTTAAGGTTGTTGGTCTGCTGGAAGGTGAACTTCTGCCTCAGTCTGAAGACTTCTGCAGACTCTAACAGGTTTTCTTCTAAGATTGTCCTGTATTTGGCTCCATCCATATTCCCATCAACTCTGACCAGCTTCCCAGTCTCTTCTGAAGAAAAGGATCCCCACAACATGATGCTGCCACCCACCACCATGTTTCACAGTTGGGATGGTGTGGTCAGGGCATTTTGCTTTTAGGCCAGGAGTGTCCAATTTTTTTTCAAAGAGGGCCAGATTTGATGAAGTGAACATGCATGATGGCCAACCATTCTGTCTGACATCCTTTGAACCATTAAAATTAAATGCAAATGAACTAATACACTGCCCAAAAAGAATTCTCTTGCGGCTGTGCGTGGTAAAGTGTCTAAGGATGAGCTTGGGCGTTTTATTTGGATATACTGTATTTATCAGCGTATAACATGCACAGGCGTATAACACGCAACTTCACTTTAAGAGGGAAGCTTCAGGGAAAAAAATGTAATTTTAAATAAAGAACTGTGAAGCAAAATAATGGTCAGTGCCCATCAATGCAGCCTAATCAGTGCCCAGCTGCAGCCTCACCATTGCCATGAATGCAGCCTCACCATCGTAATGAATGCGACCTCACCATTGCCATGAATGCAGCCTCTGAGTGCAGTATCACCATTGCCATGAATGCAGCCTCACTATTGACATAAATGCAGCCTCACTATTGCCATCAATGCAGCCTGATCGATCCCGATCTGCAGCCTCAGAGGGGACAGGAAGGGGGTCAAGACGAGCGCCAACAGATTACTTACAGGAGAATCTTGGCGGCCTCTTTAAAAAAAGTCCAGCCTTCTATGATTGACAGAACAGTCATCCAATGACAGCCCAGGTGACATGACTTCCTATTACAGAGGCCAACAAGTAAACAGGAGATCCTCCTGTATGTAATCTGACGGCACTCATCTCGCCCCCTCCCTGTCCCCTCTAAGGCTGCCAGAATGATAAATACAGTAAATACGGCGCTCAGGGATTCATTGGGGGCCACAAAAGATATATATATCCAAATTACCAGTGGGGCCGCATTAAACCGGAACGCAGGCTGCAATTGGCCCATGGTCTGGATTTTGGACATGCCTGTTTCAGGCCAAAAAGTTAAATTTTGGTTTAATCTGACCAGAGCACCTTCTTCCACATGTTTGCTGTGTCCCCCACGTGGCTTCTCGCAAACTGCAAATGGGACTTCTTATGGCTTTCTTTCAACAATGGCTTTCTCCTTGCTATTCTTCAATAAAGGCCAGATTTGTGGAGTGCACAACTAACAGTTGTCCTGTGGACACATTCTCCCACCTGAACTGTGGATCTCTGCAGCTCCTCCAGAGTTACCATGGGCCTCTTGGCTGCTTCTTTGATCAATGCTCTCCTTGTCCGGCCTGTCAATTTAGGTGGACAGCCATGTCTTGGTAGGTTTGCAGTTGTGCCATACTCTTTCCATTTTTGAATATTGAATTGAACAGTGCTCTGTGAGATGTTCAAAGCTTGGGATATTAATTTATAACCTAACCCTGCTGTAAACTTCTCCACAACTTTATCCCTGATCTGTCTTGTGTGTTCCTTGGCCTCCGTGATGCTGTTTGTTCACTAAGGTTATCTGACAAACCTCTGAAGGCTTTGCAGAACAGCTGTATTTATGCTGAGATTATATTACACACAGGCGGACTCTATTTACTAATTAGGTGACTTCCAAAGGCAATTGGTTCCACTAGATTTTAGTTAGGGGTATCAGAGTAAAGGGGGCTGAATACAAATGCACGCAACACTTTTTAGATATTTATTTGTAAAATAAAATTGAAAACCATTTATCATTTTCCTTCCACTTCACAATTATGTGCCACTTTGCATTGGTCTATCACATAAAATTCCAATAAAATACATTTACGTTTTTTGGTGGTAACATGACAAAATGTGGAAAATTTCAAGGGGTATGAATAATTTTTCAAGGCACTGTAACAGGTGTACATATAATAAGAATGCGGCTATGTATACAAGGTTTGTTTATTTAAGGATAAGTTTATTTAAGTATAAAAATAACAAAGTTATTTGTACTTAGAGTAAACTATAGTGATAGTAATCAGAGTATAATGGTGGGAAAAAAGTTATTGTTTTGGGTTAGGATGGGGTAGGGTAATTGTCAGGTTTGGATTTCTTGAAATGCCGATAACCTAAAAATGAAAACTATTACAGAATTGTAATTCATCAATAGTAAAAATGTACTATCATAATTATCCAGTGTTGCTGTATAATAAATTTCCATTGCATATCCACTCTCCATTAGACCACTTTTGATGGCACAGTAACAGGAATACCAACATGCAAGAACTTAAGCAGGTAAATATTATTATTATCCACTTATGACAATTGCAACACATTTCTGACCATGCCTGATGAAGGATTAAAGTTCAGACAATTCATAAGTAATTGATAACACCATTTAACCTTCTTAAACCAATACTCTCCAAGATATCAGTCAACTGAGACATAGAAATGAATTCAACCTGCTCTAATTTTGGATACAACACAAATATTAATGCCAGTCAGTTTGCCATTTCATTTCATGTCATAGCTAAAGACTAAAGTCAAGCCAAACAGTTAAATACAAAGTTGATATACATATCTGCCAACCCACATTGGACATGTCACCTTTAGGTTTCCAAGCATTTGCTTACATCATCAAATTGTAATCAGAAAATAATAATATATAAGGTATTTATAAGGTTATATTGCACAGTAACTACCCACATGACTAGTTCAGTTGTCTGCATTCAGTTCACAAATACTGGGTCTTACGATCTATTTTCCGATATGCACGTAAGTATATAAATATTCTGTTGTGATCCAAAAAAAAATAAAAAAAATGGCAATGGTGGACCAAAAGGTGTCCAGTAAATCAGCAAATTGTTTCTATATGTGCATAACATAGCTGGGAAAGGAAGGGGGAAGGGGAGTGACCAGAGGTTAAAGGATAATTTATTAAAATGTATCTAAATTCAAAATAAGGCTCCATGTATACTAGTGTTTTTTGTTTTGTTTTTAAGCTAAGAAAAAACACTGGATAGAAAATGCTGGTAATAGCTTTTTGTAGCAGCATTTTAGTAGCGTTTTAGGAACGCTTAATGGCATTTAGGAGTGTTAGCATTTAAATACCATTTTTCAGTTCCTTTAAAAAAAAGGGGGAAAAGATCTACTGGAGAAATGCTCCAAGAAGCTCTACACAATTTTTTTTTATTCTGCTTCTAGAAGCTGAAGCTCAGAAATGCTGGTAGCCTAAAGTAGTGTACATGGACAGATAGGATAACACTATTTATCTTCTAGGAGAAGGAAAAAAATGCTAACAACAGCTTCTATGAGCTTAAAAAAAACTCTAGTTTACATGGAGCCCAAAAAATTTAATATAGTGCAATTTTATCCTCTTTAAATGTAATCGCTGCGTTTGGTTTTTAGGCATATTTTCTTTATAATCACCTGGTGATCCTGCCAGTAAGTCTGTTATTTTTTTACTTCCTTTACCGACCAGGCTGTCTTGCAAAAGTGTCAGTTAGAGTGGTTTCAGTGGTCATTTGTTATTCATTGATGTAAAACTTTTATCACAAAAGGAAAAAAATCTGCTGCTGTAACTGCTTAAAAAGTGTTAGCTATAGTTTGGCTTTAATTTGTCCAGCGAAATCTACTAGTCCATCTAACACTACCCCCCCCCCCCCCAGATTGATAAAGCTGCTGTCCAAACATGTCTCCACTGCTCCTCCACAGATAGGGCAGCCACCCTATAGCTGCCTTCAGACTTTTGTGTAGCGGGAACAAGCATTCGCACTCGCGATTTGCATTTTTGCATGCGATTTCACATGTCGCACATAGAGCAGCCTATTCCCTTAATGGGATGCCCTATGCGCTTTGTCACCCAAAAAGAAGCCCCTGCTTCTTCTATGGCGACAAACGTGTTTTTAAAACCAACGCACCCGACGTTATACGTACACGTAGGCACCACTGAAATATTCTATGTTATACGTACACTGATGCACGGAAATATACTGCGTTATACATACACTAACGCACTGAAATATACTGCGTTATACGTATACTAACGCACTGAAATATACTGCATTATACGTACCCTGACGCACTGAAATATACTGTGTTATACATACACTAACGCACAGAAATGTACTGCGTTATACATACACTAATGCGCTGAAATATACTGAGTTATACGTACACTAACACACTGAAATATACTGCGTTATACGTGCACTGAAATATACTGTGTTAAACATGCACCAACACACTGAAATATACTGCGTTGTGTCGCACGACGAATACGTCAAGATTGTATCGTGTTTTGGGTGCCACTAAAGAATAATGGGACCCGAAAGAACATCACGTTTTCTGATTTGGGATCACGCTGATTCTGCCCGTGATCCCAAATCGCAAAATGTGAACGGGGGCTAAGACAGTGAGTGTGTTATTGACCTGATGAACAGGTGAAAATAAACAAAAAATAAATAAAAACAAAAAAACGAAAGAAGCCCCCACATTTAAAAATAGGTCATCTGCAACATTACATTTTTGCAAGATATCTCAAGTCCAGCAAAGCACTGTTCATGTATTAACATAGATAATAAAAATGTATTATGAGATTGCTCTTAACGTGACTAGGTCTTGTACAAACCGTTTTGCTGACCTTTGCAAAACATTGTTCTGTTAAAGCAACATTTTCACACTTTAGAAACATAAAAGAAAGCTGAAAGTTTTCATCCCCTGTTATAGAAATGAGCATAAAGCAATAACAGAAAACAAAGCTAAACTGAATAAATTAGGTATGCAACACAAAAGCTCTCATAGAGAAATATACATCATTCAAATAAATAGATAGCACAATTCTACTTTTTATTTTATTTTTTGGTAATAAGCTGAATTCCTTTTGCAAACTTTGTCGGACAGAAAAACATCAAGCCAAAAAACTATCTAAATGAATTATTCTCTAAAACAAACCAATATTTAGTCTGACTATCCCACAGCTGAACACAATCACAAAACTATAACAAAAAAATAGACCCCCAAAACAGGAAGGCAAATTGTTGCAGAAAATTTCCTGTTCCATAAATACATGCTCAGTCCGTGTATATTTTCACATACAAGCTGCTAAACAATTGACACTTGTAAAAAAAAATATATCTGGAATTGAATTCTGAATTAGAAACAAAGCACTCTACAAATTTGTTTTCGTGTTTTAATTTTCTTACCTTTTTTGTGTCTCCTCTGCTAATCCTAGCTTCGGTTTTGCTGCCTGCTATGATAAAGTCAGGAAGGTTTGTGAAGGGTCTGCACAATTCTTAATATTCCCTGGAAGACCACACCTCCAGTGAGAATAACACTGCTGGAAGATACATTTCTAACATGCATACTGAAGACTTATGTTGTGTTGCATAAGTAATATGTATCTTCTATTTAAAGGAACACTATTACAAAAAGTACACAAAATATACAGTCATGTGAAAAAGTAAGTATGCCTCATGGAAATTTTTCATTCAAACAGTGCCTACATATAAAAACTTTTAAAACTTTGCTAATTGAGTCATTTCAACAAAAACATTTACAGTGGGTATTTATTGAAAAGAATCACCCCCTAGAAATCACATTTTGTTGCTTTGCAGCCTGAAATGAAGACAGGCACAACTTTTGTTTTATTCAGCTGTATTTACTCAGTGCAACTTATAACATCCAAGTGAAAGGTATAACACCAACGTGTCAGAAAAAATAAATAAAAAACAGAATCACTGAGTTGGAGAAAGTACCCCCCCACCACCCCCTTTATGTAAGTATTTTGTTGAACCACCTATTGCTTTAATTACAGTCTGTAGTTTCTACTAACTTTGCACATCTAGACTTTTCAATAGTTGCTCACCCTTCTTTGCAGAACTGCTTAAAGTGGTTGTAAACCTAGTTATACCACTTTTACCTACAGGTAAGCCTATAATAAGGCTTACCTGTAGGTACTGGAAATATCTTCTAAACCTGCACAGTTTAGGAGATATTTACCATTTACCATTAGATCATTGGCGCGGGTGCACTGAAGAAAGGGCACAATCATGCCGTTTCGAAATGGCCCGTGCCATGGCCGGTGACTCCCGCCAGTCACAGAGCTATAGTCTACGGGGCTGGAAGGAAGGGGGTGAAGATGGATTTGACCACCAGCAGAGACAGCGAGGACATTTGCAGGTAAGTGCAACATAATGGGCTACTATGCGATCGCCAAAATTTGTAGTACTTTTGGCAATTTCGGGGTGAAATTTCCATTGACATCTGTGCAGCAACCCACACAGATGTCTCTGAAATCGGCCCCGAAGTTGGGACTGACATGCGGGAATGGTTGTTCTTAGGGGTACCTTCACAGTTGAGGGGGGCAGTGAGGGTATTTTGAAGCACAACTTAATAGATAAGGTTGGGTAATACATATAGATAATTCTTTATTAATATTCCTACCACCGTTATTGCCTGTCTCATTTCCAATACACTAATATAATCAGTACTAAAATAGCTACTTGCTGATCCCCTCAGATCTCCCACACATCACTCTGTATATATGATTTGTTAATATAGTACATTTTTGAGATAGTGAATAAACAGAAGGAATAACAATTTGGGAAAAGAAAATATTGGGAGAAAGGGGGTAAAAACTAACCAAGTAATTGCAACTCTATAAAAACGTACATGGTACAGGATAAAGTTGATCAAAAAATGGAACATATAGTTGAAAATACAACTGAAAGTGTAAAGGCAATAATTTCTTCCCCAGAATATCAAATGAATAAAAGTGTGGGGTCTGGGGAAGAAATAAGTCAGTTGAAATACCAACAACAACAGAAGATGGCAGGAGATAAAGATGTGGATAGCCTACAAGCTCTTCCCACCAAGCAAGATATGTCTGAGATGATGTCTCACTTAGGCCGCGTACACACGGGCGGATTGTCTGCCCAACTAAGTTCGTCAGACAATCCGACAGACAGTCCGTTCAACTTTTGAATGAACGGACTTGACCACACACGATGAACAGACAGTCCGCTGAAAGCTTGCGCGATGACGTGTACAGCACGTACGACGGGACTAGAAATACGACGTCCAATACACTGCAATGCAACCTTCGGCCGTGTAAATCCTTTCTGAGCATGCGCCATACTTAGTCCGTCCAACTTGCCTACACACGAGCGGACTGTCCGCTGAAACCAAGTTTGGACGGACAAAACCAAGTTTGGACGGACAAAATTACGAAAATTCCGAAAGACTTAGTCCGTCAGACTGTCCGCTGAAAAAGTCCGCTGAAGCCCACACACGAGCGGATTGTCCGCTGAAACACGGTTCAGCGGACTAAGTTGGGCAGACAATCCGCCCGTGTGTACGCGGCCTTAGAGTGCATGATCAAAGGAAAACTGAATGCTACTAGAATGGAAATACAAAATGTACTACAAAGGGTTGAAGAATCTGAAGCACACTTGGATGAACATAAAAAAGCAATTATGGATCTGTGGGTGAGGGCGGAATAGGATTAGCTGGAAATGAGGAATATACGTTACAGATTGGAGGACTAGGAGAACCGTAGTAAATGGAATTATTTGAGGATTCGTGGTCTACCTGAGTCCGTGAAAAACAGTGATCTTGAAAAAACAGTCTGTGAGGTGATTAATAAAATACTGGGCAAAGAAATATCATCTCCTATACATTTTGATAGAGTTCCCCGGATACAAGTAGTTTTACTCACTACGAAATAAAACAAGTCTCCTTTGGCATGAAAAGTGCTGCACCAATTAAATTCAATGGAAGCGAGATATTTATCTTTATGGATTTGTCACAAGAGACTCTGGTCAGAAGGAGAGCTTTGAAACCCCTGATCAACCAGCTACAGACAAAAAAATATCTCGTATGGATGGGGTTTGCCAGCTTGTCTGGTAGACAAAAATCAAGGGATATTAGCCACACTGTGATTCCCAGAAGACTTGAAAGACTTTTGTAGCAAATTAGATTTGCCATGCATTAACTTGGGAATTGGGTAAAAAAACAGAATGGGGGAAGATAACCGATCAGCAATGGAAAAAAGCTTAGTGTTCATTAAACAGAATATACTAGGGACTAAATAAACAAACAGCATGGGAGGGGTTAAGGGTATAATGGTTCACTAAGGGAGGAAACTTGCTTGGGGTGCATGGGGGTCCAGTGATGCCTGTCTGCTCCCCCAGTTCCATTCCTGAATTTGGGATGAGGACTGGGGGCCCAGACAGACATACTATAACCCCCAAGGGATACCCTGCTTGGCTAGGCGCTCACAATTTGAGCGACAGATATTCCTCTGATAAGAGATCCAAAGGAATAGCAATAGGGTTGGACAAAAATACATTTAATTTAAAAGCAATGGATTCTGATTCCAAAGGAAGGTATTTGTTCATCAAGGGTTCTATGTTCCATATTGATTATACATTGATGAACATATACTGTCCTAATATACATCCTTTCTGAGAAAAGTAATGAATAAGCTAGATAATTTTAAAGAAGAGAAAGTAATTATGGCAGGGAATTTCAATTTTGTGCTTAATCCAACCCTGAATACACAGCCCTTCTCCCTATGTTCAGAGGGCAAACATCTCAAGGTAGTAAAATAAAAACTACACCAGCATAAGCTTGTGGAGGCCTGGAGAATTATGCACCCTAGACGGAGGGATTTTACATATTATTCCCAGATACACTCCTCTTATTCGAGAATTGACCTTTTTTTTCGTCAAGAAGCTTTGGGGGCCTATATATCACTTCTATGTAAAGAAGGAAAGGATCCAACATTGTGTTCGAGCTATAGGCTGGTATCCCTGATCAATGAGGATGTTAAAATATATGTTCAGATTTTGGCCGACAGATTGAGACCACTTATGCCTGATTGTATTGAGAAAGATCAAGCGGATTTTGTTCCCGGGAGGGAGGCAAGAGATAATATATTAAGAACAACTTTATTAATGCATGTTGCAAAAAAGGGAAATAAATCTGCTCTTTTTCTATCAATAGATGCCAAAAAGGCTTTTGATAGATTAGATTGGGACTTTATATTACGGACATTGCATAGATTTGGTATAGACCCACGAATGCGGAGGTGGATAGAGGCTCTGTACTGGAATCCTAAGGCTAAAATTCAAGTTAATGGAACCCTGTCTGAGACCTTTTGGATGTTCAATGGTACACAACAGGGTTGCCCACTTTCACCTCTACTCTTCGTGTTCTCCTTGGAACCCCTTTTAGCTTCAATAAGAGCTAATCATACAATTAAGGGTATAGAAGTCGCGGGACAGCAACATAAGATATTCGCTTTTGCAGACGATGTTATGTTATACATAATGAACCACACACAAACACTCCCAGATATTTTGACAGAATTGAATAATTACGGGGGTATTTCAAACCTTAAGATAAATATGAAGAAGATATCTCAGTTCCCTTAGATGAGGGTAGGGATCTTAGAATTCTATACCCCTTTAAGTGGAGGAAGAGAGGATTGAAATATCTAGGAGTTTTTGTCAACACTAACAATTGATTTATATCAGGATAATTAACTGCCCCTACTCAATAAAATAAAAGAAGATTTGAAAGGTTACCCTGTTCATAGACTGTCATGGTTTAGCAGAATAAGCGTGATTAAAATGATGACCCTCCCAAAAGCCTTGTATATCTTTCAGTGTCTCCCGATAGACATTCCTGCTGCTTATTGTAAAACTCTTAGATTAATATTACAAAAACATATATGGAATAATAGAGGGAATCGTATTGCCTATACAATTTTGAGTAGATCAAAGGAGAGGGGGGGTTATTTCTCCCAGGTTTTGAAAAATACCACGAGGCGGCAGTATTGCGGAGAGTTATGGACTGGGACATGGCTCTCCATATAAAAAATGGGTGTCACTTGAGTCAGAGTTGAGTAATTCAGCTCTGAACCAGATTATCTGGATACCAAACCAACATAGGGGTCTCCCCAGAGATATGGCCCCAATTACCATAGAGACACTTAGAATATGGGATACGTTCTCTAAAAATAGATCTTGGCAATACAATAGCCCTTTGATGCCCCTCACAGGTAATAATTATTTCCCTCCAGGTAAGGATAATAAATTATATTTAAAATGGACTTCTTTGCACCATCTGAGGTTAAAAGATGTTCTGTTCATTATTGGAACTGCGAGAAAAATATGGTAAAATGCCTTGGGATGTATGGAGATATAGACAACATTTTGTAGGATCTCTTCCAAAGCCTCTTCGGTCAGCTAGGGGGCTGGATCCATGGGAAAGACCAAGGGGGAAAAAATAGACAAGGGATTTCCAATGTTTATAGCCTACTGATAACTCCCCAGGTGTGGACTCCATGTGTCTTTTGGAGAATTGAGAACTGGAACTAAATCATATACTGCCTGAAATAATGAGAAGTAAAGTTTTTGATTATGTTCACTTGTCTTCAATGGACACAAGGACAGAAGAAATTAATTATAAATTACTAATGAAGTGGTACTGTGTCCCAATAAAATTGCATAAAATTAATCCCGATCTATCGCCTATTTGTTGGAGGAACTGTGGGGAGGAGGGAACTCATGCACATATATGGTGGCAATGTCCCCTAATTCAACCATATTGGAGGGAAGTAGTAGACTGGATAAAGAAGATTAGTGGGATTGAAACTGAATTTGATCCTAGGCAATGCCTGTTTCACGTAACGTTGATACCAAGGAAGAAAGATAGAGAACCTATTACACCATTCCTGTTAAACGCAGCAAAGGTATTAATTCCATAACACTGGAAGTCAAAAAATATCCCAACAATGAAGGATTGGTTTAGGGAGATAGATAAAATTAGGTGTATGGCAGAAGTAATACACATGCAAAATAACTCTGAAATAAAACATGCCAATATTTGAAGAGTTGGCTGGAATTTAGACCAACCTAGGCTTATGTAAATTATATAGGGAGCAACTAGGGGCCTTGCTGTTCCCTATCCATTTTCCCCCCCTTTTTTTTGGATTATGTATATCACTAAGGAGAACTATTATGATGGAAGTAGGTCGCGACTTTCTTGGAGCAACTAGGGGCCCCGCTGTTCCCTATCCATTTCCCCACCCCCCCTTTTTTTTTTGGATTATGTATATCACTAAGGAGAACTATAATTATAGAAGTAGGTTGCGACTTTCTTCTCTTCATAAATAAATAAAATTGGGTTGGGGAAGTTACAGTATCACATGTATAAGGTGGAAGTCACATTAAAGTGGAATTTACAAAACACAGTAGGGGATAAAAGACAACTATGATCGGGAACAACAAGGAGGGGGGAGGGGAGTGGGGGTTATTAAAATATTATTAAAATAAAGGAAAAGGGTAATGGTATACACTTTAAAGTTTGGAGGTTTTTTTTGGATTATGTATATCACTAAGGAGAAACATAATGATGGTAGAAAGTTGCAACTTTCTCCTCTTCATAAATAAATACATTTGGGTTGGGTAAGTTACAGTATCACATATATAAGGTGGAAGTCACATTATAGTACAATTCACAAAACACAGTACCTGTATGGGATAAAAGACAACTATGATCGGGAACAACAAGGTGGGGGTTATTAAAATGAGGGAAAAAGGGTAATGAGATACACTATAAAGTTTGGAGAATTCTTTTTTTTTACCTGGGGGATTTGGGAGAGGAGGGAGATGATGGAATACCCTTAATATTTCTGGAATGTATTTTGAGATTGATCCATGTCTTATGCCGCGTACACACGACCGGACTTTCCGGCAGACTTGGTCTAACGGTCTTCCAGAGTTCCGACGTACCTTTGGAACGAACGGACTTGCTCACATATGAACGGACTAAGTCTGTTTGAAAGTCCATTCATTTTGAATGTGATGACGTAAGACGGGACTAAAAAAGGAAGTTCAATAGCCAGTAGCCAATATCTGCCTTTGCGTCATATTTGGTCCGTCGGACCAGCATGCAGACGAACGGTTTTCCCGATAAGAATTGAGTCCTTCGGACAGATTTGAAACATGTTCTATTTCTAGGTCTGTCTGATTTTTTTTTATGAAAAACGATCGGATTAGTCCACACACGATTGGATTGTCCGACGGACTGATTCCGTCGGACCTAGTCTGCTGGAAAGTCCGGTCGTGTGTACGTGGCATTATACTGACTGTGTTTTTTCATGTGTCTTATTTTTGTATGTATGTATATGTATGTTAAAGTATGCTTATATATAAGGTTTTGAAATTAAATGATACAGAACGTTTTTATGTGGAAAATATCTTAATAAAAATAATTGAAACATATAGTTTAAAACCATTAATTTTATTAAAAAATGTTCACTTCCATAGCAAACACTTACAATCTATTAGACATGTGCACACTGAAATATTTTGTTTCGGAATTTCATTTTTGTCTGAGAAAAACATTTATTTAGTTACTCCCGAAATCCGTTTTTTTATTTATTTCATTTTTCATTAACCACTTGCCTACTGGGCACTTAAACCCCCTTCCTGCCCAGACCAATTTTCAGCTTTCGGTGCTCTCACACTTTGAATGACAATTACTCAGTCATGCAACACTGTACCCAAATAAATTTTTTGTCCTTTTTTTCCCACAAATAGAGCATTCCTTTGGTGGTATTTGATCACCTCTGGGTTTTTTATTTTTTGCGGTATAAATGAAAAAAGAACAAAAATTTAGAAAAAAAAACACATTTTTCTTTGTTTCTGTGATAACATTTTGCAAATTATTAATTTTTCTTCATAAATTTTGGCCACAATTTATACTGCTACATATCTTTGGTAAAAAAATAACCCAAATTAGTCAATATTATTTGGTCTTTGTGAAAGTTAGAGAGTCTACAAGCTGTGGTGCGAATCATACAAAATTGATCACATCTGATGTACTGGTGGCCGATCTCATTTCTTGTGACCCGAACAAGTCAGGAAAGTACAAATACCCCCCAAATGACCCCTTTTTTGAAAGTAGACATTCCAAGGTATTTAGTAAGAGGCATTGTGAGCTTTTTGATGTTGTCATTTTTTCCCACAATTCTTTGCAAAATGAAGATTTTTTTATTTTATTAAAAAAAAATTCCACAAAATTGTCATTGTAATAGGTTATTTCTCTCACTTGGCATGTGCATACCACAAATAATGCCCCAAATTAAATTCTGCTACTCCTCCTGAGTATTACAATACCACATGTGTGGGACTTTTCCACAGCCTGGCCACATAGAGAGGCCCAACATGCAGAGCACCAGGACAATGACACGTGACACCGACGTGGCACTGATGACAGATGGCACTGATACGTGGCACTGATATGTGGCGCTGATGACAGATGCCTCTAATACGTGGCACTGATGACACGTGACACTGACACATGGCACTAATACGTGGCACTGATGACAGATAGCACTAATACGTGGCACTGATGACAGATGGCACTGATACCTGGCATTGATGACACGTGGCACTGATAACAGATGGCACGTGACACTGACAGGTGGCACTGATGACAGATGGCACTGATACGTCGCACTGATGACTGATGGCACTAATATGTGGCACTGATGACACGTGACACTGATATGGCACTGATGACAGATGGCACTATGTGGCACTGATGACACGTGGCACTGATGTGGCACTGATGACAGGTGGCACAATGTGGCACTGATGACACGTGGCACTGATGTGGCACTGATGACACGTGGCACTGATGACAGATGGCACTTATACGTGGCACTGGGGACAGGTGGCACTGGGGATAGGTGGCACTGATGACAGATGGCACTGGGGACAGATGGCACTGACGACAGGTGGCACTGATGACAGATGGCACTGGGGACAGGTGGCACTGGGGACAGATGGCACTGATGACAGGTGGCAGTGGGGGCAGATGGCACTGACAGGTGGCAGATGGCAGTGGGGGCAGGTGGCAGTGGGGACAGATGGGCACTGTATTTTCATTTTTTTTTTACACTGACCACTGCATCTTTGCAGCGGTTCATCTCTCCCTCCTCACACGCTGTCTGTGTGAGGAGGGAAAGCCGGCGATGAGAGTTGATCTCATATGTTTGCATATGAGATCATCTCTCATTGGGCATGCCGATCACGCTGTAAACAGCCGCTGTGATTGGCCATTTACAGCGATCTGTGACTGGCTTTGTCCGAGGGACAGAAGTTAAAGGGAGGACGTCCAGGGACACCCTCCCGGCAGTTAGCGTCCACGCTGCAGCCGTCTTTTGGCTATAGCGTGGGCGCGAAGTGTTAAAAATTGCATTCGTCCGAAAATCCGAATTAATTAAGGTCGAATCTGTCATTGAGGGCTTATGGTGTCTGTTGAATGTTCAAAGAAGATTCGACGGAACAGCTAAATTGTATGACACCATAAGCCAAAGATTCAAAGTTTTTATGTTTTCCACTGCTTTGTCGAATCTTTGTCGTTCATGTCGAATGTATATAGTTCAAACAGAAAATGGACTGGTGATAGTGATCACTGATCAGACAGGTAACAAGATAGGGTATATAGAATATCAATCTATAATATATAATCTATAACAATAAATCCCCCCCCCCCCCCACAACACGGGCAGCCTCTGAGGCTATCACAACACTAGCAACAATAGTATCATTATCAAGTTTACAACACTAACACAATAGCAGCAGATTATTATGAAAAAGTTAAGTTGAACTGTAGCTTGCTTCACTATTGTTCTGCTGCTGTGCTTATACTTAATTACTAAATAATTCAGGTTCTCTGACAAACGGACCAGCTAAGATTGACTGCCTTCTGAAATGATTCAGTGTGTTTGTCTCTCTCTCTCTGCTAGCAGATAATGTGGATAATGACAGAACTCTGGACGGCAGCACTCCAATGCTAAAACAATGCTTTATTCAAATAATATTTAGGACACAGCAAATGATATCACAGCGAAAGATGCTAACAGCTGACGCGTTTCGCACTAAGGCTAGTGCTTACTCATAGCTAGGTCTACTGTTACTGTGACTAAACAGTCTATCTTTGATATATCAGTCCAGAGCACATTGTTTTAGAAGATCTTGTCTTTGCCTATGTAGAACCCCCCCCCCCCAAATTTCTGGAGGCATGTTGGTCACCCCCGGAGTCAGCGAGGGCATACATTCCTCCTCAGGGTGCAGATTACTAGGCATGGTGGATGGTGTACAAGGTAGAAAGATGGGCACCAGTCACTTTTATGCTTGAACAAAGAAAAGTACATTTCTCACAAACAGGAATATGTGGGAGAGAGGGGATGGGGCTCAGGACACCCTTAGTCAAAAATGGTAGCGATTAGCAGACAGGCAGACTCCTTAGACAAAAAGGTGAGATAAGGCAGACCACTGTAGAGGAAAAGAGCCTTTAAGCTGAACCAGCACATCTGTACTTTGTAGGATAGGCTGTTTTCTGTTTACAAAAGATTTTTATTATGTAAAAAGCTCAGGGTATAAAACAGTTACAATGACGGTACAGGTATAAATTAAATTATCATTGATAGTGAATGTTGTACAGGAAGAGACAAAGGGTTAGTCTGGCAAAGAAGAAGAAAAACATTTTTTTACACAGTTTTATAATCAGGCATTTCGAGAGTAGTAGTGGAGGGAAGAGACAAGCAACAACTAATGCGTATGTGTTAGGAAGGGGAGGCGAGAGAAAAAAGAACAAAACCAAAACTTCTCCATCTTCTCTCTCTCCCCCCCCCCCCCCCCACGCACCCAACTTCATCATCAGTCAAATGGGTAGTATCCCATAGAATCCATTTTTTTTTTTTGATAGAGTAGCATTGAATCATATAACGTGTGGTGAATTCTTTCTGAAAGTTTGATGCTTGTCATGCGGTTGAGAATTTGTGGTCATGGTACCGCATTGGAGCGCCAATTAAAAGCTATGGCCCAATGTATAGAGCTAAGGAATGTATGGATAAGGTTAATCTTTGGAATATCATGTATAGGGGAGAACAGGAGACATGTCTGGGGTGTAAGGGCAAACTTTCTACCGGGAAATAGAGTTATATAGTGTTGCGAATGGCCTTTTATGTTGTGGTTAGTTTCGAATATAATTCGCTGGGCGATCGGGAGCCAGTGTAGGGATTGGCGGAGAGGGGTGGCCGACACTGAGTGGTTGGTAAGGTGGATAAGTCTGGCAGCAGCATTCATGGTAGACTGAAGAGGGATAACAAGGGAGTGAATGAGTAGCTTGGTGGTTTCATTTGTTAAAAAGAGGCAAATTTATAATATTCAATATAATAATGTAACAGCTGGAGGAGCAGACTGTATGTTCCTGTGCTTGCTTTCCTCATCCCCATGCCCATGCCCCTACCACGGTGCCACCAGCTAGAGGAGAGGCTGTGTGTGTTCCTTGGTCTGCTGTTCCCTCCATTCCCACCCACAGCTAGCGGCAAACAAACATGTTTGAAGGACAATTTGTCTATCCTTTCCTATGCAGGGCACCAGAAGTTAACTATAGACCAAAATCCAGCAATCCATGTCCACAGTGGGAAAAGGCACATATTTTAGGATGGTGGACAGCATCCACCGGTAAAAACAGTTATCAATGCACACAACCAGACCAAAGAAAGCACCAAAACAAATAAACTATAATGCAAGGGGGTAATGCAAGGTGAGTGAGTATGTGATTCCCAGAAGTGTGTAGTATATACAGTATATGTATACAGTATAATATACTTCAGGTGCTTTTTTTTTCACTATTATATATAATATTCAATACAATAATGTTACATAGTACGTTTTTCCACTTTCTCTTCATCAAATCTTTTTTATTTGGATCTGATATTGTTTTCTACACAATTTTTATATTTATTTTAATAAAATCTATAAATACATTGGGTGTGATTTTAACAATATTAAAAAAAACATCCTTGAATCCTTGAATTAGAACCGTTCACCCATCCTTTCCTATGTAAAGCCCCATACACACTATCAGCTTTTCTGATGTTTTTCCTTCAGGTTTACCAAAACCATGTAGTGCAAGGGCCTGCCTGATTGCATACAAATTGAAACTCCTAAGGTTTGACCTCATATTATATGGTTTTGGTAAATCTGAAGGAAAAACTGATAGTGTGTATGGGGCTTAAGGCTTTGCTCCTCCAGATTGGTGAAGAACGCTCACTTTTTACTCTGCCACGTTTGGTCTGTGAATGCAGCAAAGGTTTATGAATCACGTGGCTGGTGAAACATAAAAACATATCATTTGGAAGACAATACCGTTTATATGTACAGTATGTATTTCAACTGTATATTTAGCTTTTAGCCTAGAGTCCCACTTTAAGGTGAATCTGCCTTACATAAAGGCTGCAGTCAATTCCCCAAGCCACTTGAAATAATAATTTTTAGATTAAGCCATATGCTTTTCATAAAGATCCCTGAAACGCCATCTCCTTTCCCACACATATTTCTCCTTTGACAATCCGTATTCCCTTCTATAAGTCAGTAGGAGACAGTGTACTGCCTCCCGCTGTGTAGGAAGGGTTTGTTTGGGCGGGTAGGGATGGAGAAGAATTGTTCCTAGAGGAAGCCGGGTCAGTGACACTGGGGATTGCTGTGACATTTCTATTGAACATACATATTGCTGGCTACAGTACAGTGCTGTGTCCTTGTGCTGTGTTTACAGCTTGGCATTGCCTTTAACTTTCACATAATTCTCCATTCACACAAACAGACGGCTTGAAGAGTCAATAAATACGACTTTTTTTAACACAAAGATTTTTTTTTTCTTTGGGATGGTTCTGGCAACAGGCAGAAATTACAGATTGAGTTTTATTATCCCAGAAGAGGAAATAATAGTTGGTGCTGACAGACAAAATCTGTTTTATCAGACAGGATATTATTTATTCCTGTGGCATTATCCTGCTCTGTTTAACCTGCCAGCAGCCTAGAACTCCAGGAATGATATTTTTTGCATACTTATATTGGTCCGGCATCGCTCGATCTAAGTACAGCATCGCACAAAAGTGAGTACACCCAGGGGTCAAGTCCTGGGGAAAAAGTGTGGAAACTCACCCAAGATTCCCGCCCCCCCCCCCTTAAAATAAAAAAGTGTGTGTGTGTATATATATATATATATATATATATATATATATATATATATATATATATATATATTTACTGTATATACATATATATACACACAACGGGGTTGATTTACTAAAGAAAAATCTGAGGGGTAGATCTGAAATGAGGGGAAGCTCTGCTGACATTATCATCTAATCATGTATAAGCAAAAATGCTGTTTTTTATTTTTCTTGCATGTCCCCCTCGGATCTACAGCGATTGCACTTCCAAAGTGGATTTGCCTTTAGTAAATAAACTCCAATGTCCTCAGGCCGCCTGTGTTGATTGTACAGTGGGGCACAAGCCCCGGGCTGCTCAGCCTTACCAGTGCCCATTAAATGCAGCTTTACCAGTGCCCATCAATGTGGCCTTACCAGTGCCCATCAATGTGGCCTTACCAGTGCCCAGCAATGTGACCTCACCAGTGCCCAGCAATGCAGCCTTATCAGTGCCCAGCAATGCAGCCTTACCAGTGTCCAGCAATGCAGCCTGATCAGTGCCCAGCAGTGCAGCCTGATCAGTGCCCCCAGCAATGCAGCCTGATCAGTGTCCCCATCAGTGCAGCCTTACCAGTGCCAAGGGGGGTCAGTCCGCCCTGGGTGGCTGCTGTAACAAGGTCCCGCCTCCTATAATACAGGCCGTGACACCGCCATTGTTATACCTATCACTGGACTCCATTAGTACAGACCCCCCTCGATTAGTACAGACCCCCCCAGGACAAACCCCCCCTTCCATTACGGTACATAAAAACAGATGGGAGAACAGGTGGAGAACATATCGCAGCAGGCCCCGCCCCATTTTCCGTTCCATTATCGGGATGATTTCTCTTTCGGCAAATTGGCGAAAAGGCAATTTTCGGCCAAAATTTCGGGGCATCCCTAGTTCTGAGGCTGATTTGATGCAGATAAGGCACCAAGTGCGTTTACTTACCACCTTAATCAGCCACAGAACCTGTGTAATTAATGTATGTCCTGCATTAAAGGGATGATGTGCAACGCTACCTTCACACCCACTCTGCCTGCCACAGCTCGCAGCTCATGCGCCTGCTAATGGGAACGACGTTTCTGCTGTGAAAAAAGTACGGGAATGTCCTTCCCTGGCATTCCCGCAGGACTCAGGCCCTGAGTACACCCCTCACATTTTTGCAAATGTGTATTTATTCTGAAAAAGATGAATATTGTATGGTTCTAAAATACCCAGCCCCTCACTAGAAAACTCTGTCCCTATTATATGTGTGAACTCAGCCTAAATTGTGTAAACACATTATTGTTTACAGTTTAGATAGCGTTGCTTTTAACACATTGAATTTTGTGCTATTACAGACACAGATTCATTATATAAGCACTTTATTCATATAATTACATAGGGATTTGCACTTGCACTTGTTTTTAGATATGAATAATTACACAATTTAAGCTGATTTCACACATATAATAAGGGCAGAGTTAGGGGCTGGATATTTTAGAACCAGGGCTGGTACAAGGAGTAGGCGGAAGGGGCGTATGCCTTGGGCGGAGCAATTTATTGTAGGAAGTTGGGTGCCAGACAGTGTTTGTCCCCCAAATGTTTGCTTCCTGTGCCCCTTGAGTGGCTGGCGC
Source organism: Lithobates pipiens (assembly GCF_037356315.1). Classification (NCBI taxonomy): domain Eukaryota; kingdom Metazoa; phylum Chordata; class Amphibia; order Anura; family Ranidae; genus Lithobates; species Lithobates pipiens. The sequence continues at coordinate 554,515,122 of NW_027507758.1, read as the reverse complement.
CCTGTGATCCGGTGAATGGTGTCATGTGGTGGCCACGGCTGGCCTATCCGTGATCGCAGCAGGATGGCTTATCCACGATGTCAGCGGGCCTGGCCTATCCACGATCATGGTGGGGCTGGCCTATCCACGATCGTGGTTGCTCCTGGTGTCCTGCCTCCAGCTCCACCTCGCTGTGACCACCGCTGCTGTCTTCACCTCCTCCAGGCTCCCCCTCTTCTCCAGACTGATGGAAGCTGCAGGTGAGGGAGTGGATAAGGTCTGGGTAGAGAGGGTGCAGCCAGCCAGAGAGATAAGACAAGCAGTTAGAGTGAGTATAAATGAAAGAAAGGGCTGGTGTCAGTATAAGTGTAGTGTAGAGTTAAGTGTAGTGTAGTGGTCATTGCAGGACCATAGCGAGCTGCTGGTGTCCTGTCAAGAAAGGTGAACTTACACTTTAACCATTTGCCAACGCAGACGCAGTACATATACTGTGACAGAGCTACAGTAATTTATTGTTGTATTATTGTATTGTTTTAAGTGTTTCCTGGTTTTGAAAGGACACTTAAACCTCATACACACTATCAGATTTTCTGGTACCCAAGGCAAAGATGGCAAACTGTGCCCACCCCCCTACAAAAAAGAGTTAAGCCCCATACACACTATCAGATTTTCTGCTGATTTTTTCCTTCAGATTTATCAAAACCATGTAGTGCAAGGGCCTGCCTGATTGCATACAAATTGAAACTCCTATGACTGACCTCCTATTATATGGTTTTGGTAAATCTGAAGGAAAAAATTTGCAGAAAATCTGATAGTGTGTATGGGGCTTAACTCTTTTTTTATAGGGGGGTGGGCACAGTTTGCCATGTTTGCCCTGGGCACCAGATGGCCTTGTCCCGGCACTGTTTAGAACCATATAAAGTTCATCTTTTTCAGAATAAATACATATTTGGTGGGAATTGTCCACACACACTTGATATTTCATAGATTTGCGCTGCAAATTTGCTTATTCTTAATACCTACTAGTATTTTACTAGGAATGAGTGGCAGCATTCTTAATTGGGATCCACAATTGTCCTGGTATTTCTGTGGGGCTGATTCCTCTTTCTGTTGTGTGATTAAATGCTGTGTTTTGAGTTATTTTGAGGGGACAGCAAATTTACACTGTTATACAAGCTGTACACTCACTACTTTACATTGTTCTTCAGTGTTGTCATATGAAAAGATACAATAATATATTTACAAAAAAGTGAGGGGTGTACTCACTTTTGTGAGATACTGTATATCTGAAATTTGGAGGATCACTGGGGATGGTGCAAATCACCGAAGTCCATGCTACATACAGTGAGAGCCGTGATCTTCTGTGTTCTGTGTGAGCGGCTTCTTCTCTGGAGCACCGCCACCATTCACAGAACGCCTTGTATTTCTTTCAATTAATACAAGGCATTCTGTGATTGAATGAGGCAGAGATCATGATGCCATTTCCCCTCCTTCTTACTTTGTCTAGTCACAGAAAAAAAAATTTAATAAAAAATTATACAAGTGTAGCGCTACCCCCGTAGGAGCCACTATATATATTACCCAGACCTTCTCCTAGTCCAACTCCTGCTGCCAAGCACACAGTATTTTCTTCCACAGCCAGGCACATTCCTACCTCCACTCGTTTCTTCAATGATCAGTCTAGGGATTTTGGTTGATTTTGGTATTTTATTGTAGATCTAGGATGGGGAAGGGAATGTAGTGGGATAATCCAAATTCAAATTGTTACAAGGTGGATAGCATCTTTAACCAAACTGTGGAATTACTATCTGATACACTGTACACTCGTGATCAAGTCCTTTGTAGGAATAATGGACGGTTGCTCTTCATGACACTAGCCAGTCCCCCCTTTCCTGCTGACCCAGTAGCTGACTTTCCTAGCACAGAGGGGGGTAGCCAAGGAACTAGGCCCAAAGATCTTTACAGTCTATACTCAAAAGGCCTCTGAACTGAATGGGAGCCTGCTTCCAACCTTCCAGCAGCATCCTCTAGTGATCCCAGACAGATCACATGGGAACGTCTCCCCCTCAGTCAGCTCTTCAGGTAAGCATTTCAGCTCTCAGGCCTCCGGCCCGATCCCACATGGAAGTAAGTGCTGAGGAGGGCACAGCACCCCCTCCTCAGGTGGACTATCCTCTCAACTAAAAGACCACTTCCTGTATGTTCCACCAAATATAAATACCCCTCCCAGCATGCATAGTTGCCCCTATGCTTGTAATTGACTGAGATGGCATACATATTAATGCTCCTGATCTGCATGAGTCACTCCTATTCATCCAGCACTTTCCAAAGTTGCCGGGAAATAGAGGAGCCAATACAGTCACAGCAGCACTGTGAAACACACAGGACTTCCTGTTACTTTCCCGTTCCTGTGTCATGTTTTAAGAGACCACACTACACAAACCTACCTAGGAAGGTGCTATACAAGGAGTTCTATGAATGGTGGAGGTGCTGAGGGAGCATCCCCTGTTGCCAGTGTGCAGAGAGGAAGCCACGTGCACAAAACCTGTAAAATCACAACTCTCTCTATATGTAGCACCGGCAGTGGTTTACAGCATCCCCAGTGTCCAGATGTCAGATATAATTACACTGAGTCAAACGGGACCGATGTAAGTTTGCAAACAGTATCATTTCTGGACCTTAGCTTTAATGGCAATATTTTTTAATAGGTTAACCAGGAAATTCAAGTGTTTGTTCAGTTACATAAAAATTGGCAACACATCTCAGTCATTAAATAAGATAATACCAAGTAAATAAAGTGGTGTGTAGTTGTTTATCCACTTCAATACCAGGCACTTACACCCCCTTCCTGCCCAAGCCAATTTTCAGCTTTTAGCGCTGTCACTTTTTAAATGACAATTGTGCGGTCATGCTACACTGTACCCAAACAAAATTTTTATAATTTTGTTCCCACAAATAGAGTTTCTTTTGGTGGTATTTGATCACCTCTGCAGTTTTTATTTTTTGCTAAACGAATAAAAAATGACCAAAAATTTTGAAAAAAAAAAAGGTTTTCTTTGTTTCTGTTATAAAATTTTGTAAATAAGTAAGTTTCCTCCTTCACTAATGGGCACTGATAAGCTGCACTGATTGGCACTGATAAGGTGGCACAAATTAGATGGCCCTGATAAGGTGGCACTGATGGGCACTGGCAATGGGCACTGATAGGCAGCACTGGTGGGTGACACTAATATGCAGCACTGATGGGCATTGATAGGCAGCACTGATGGGCACTCGTAGGGGGCACTGGTGGGCACTGATGGGCACTTATAGGTGACGCTGATGGGCACTGAAAGGCTGCACTGATGGGTACTTATGAGTGGCACTGATAGACTGCACTGCTGGGCACTGATATGCGGCACTGCTGGGCACTGAAAGGTGGTACTGATAGACTGCACTGATAGGCATCACTGGTGGCACTGGCAGGCATTTTTAATTGCCACTGATTGGCAGCTGCCTGTGCACTAATTGGCAGCTGCCTGGGCACTGATTGGCATATCCCTGGTGGTCTAGGTTGGCATACCTGGTGGTCCAGTGTGGTGGCCATCCCTGGTGGTCCTGGCAGCATCCTGGTGGTCCTGGACGGGTAATCAGCACAGACCCCCCCCCCCCCATCAGGTAAGCAGCTGATGCGAGTGAGGAAAAGCTGATCAACAGCTCTTCCTGTTTACATTGTGATCAGCTGTGATTGGACTCGGCTGATCACATGGTAAAGAGCCTCCGTCAGAGGCTCTTTACCAAGATTGGTGTAGCAGTGTGTCAGACTGACACACTGCACCACCAATCGCCGCGATGCGAGCCCCCACGGGAGTGCGGTGGCTGTTATCCTGCTGGACATCATATGACGCCCAGTCCGGATAACTGAACAATCGCCCTGCTGTCATGCTGCTATAGGCCAGGGCGGGAAATGGTTAAATGCAATCAGACGTTCTGTTGTTAATGTACAAAGATAGCCACGCTCACACCCTTTGTGCATTAGCATTCATTTTTTTGTTTTTTATTTTGCTAGCAATCTGTTCGTTTTTAAACGTTATGTTTATTTTCGTGTGACTCGGTGGAGTCACTTTTCAGCGCTCAAATTATTCGGTTGAATAAAAATCTGTTCAAACCATACTACACGATTTGGCGCATTTTTGTTTTGTTTTTTCTGGTGATATGACGCTTCGAGGCCTATGAGAGGATCCGAGCGGATTTGGAGATTACGTGATATCCGAAGGATATCCGAAGGATTGGGTCGTTTTCCGGCTTTCTGTATCGAAGCGTCTATGTGATCGTATCTGCGCAGACTGACCTCCCTTAACAGGGGGTCACCGGTGATCTGGTAAGCCTCCATTCATTATTGATTTACAGAGGTGAAGGGTCCACGTGGTCAAGCATTATTATCGTTGTTTGAACAAACAAGATTAATCACTTTTTGTTTCATATTCACTTGGGACATTATTTATACTGTGCTGCATCATTTTTTATGATCATTTGGTTTTATAGTTTGTTTTTTCACTCTATTGGACACTTGAGTTATAGATAAACGTCTTTTGATTTCATTGGACATTTGAGTTTGAAAGTATTTTTCATTAATGACTTTCACATTTAGGTTTTTCACAAATATTTATATTTTTTTTATTAAGTCACATTCATATTTAGAGGCTAAGCACTGCACTTTTATTTCTTCTGTTTTCGTTGTGCCCAGTATCCTGGTTACAGTGTTCAGCTGCTGATTTTTATTTTTATTTTATTTTACTAAGCGCAGATTTTTTATTATTTTAATGTACAAAGATTGTGGCACCTTAGCACTCTGTATTCCCAGGATTAATTGGGGAAGAAGGAAAGGGGAAGGAATAAAGGGGCAAAAGGTAGGTTTAGTGAAGAGGCAGGAAGGAGGAGGGGTGAAGGGGATGGAACCGAGATATGGTTTTGGTTTTATCACTGTTGCTCTTTCCATGCACATAGCTCTATTACAGATCTGTGAAATCCCTGTTTTCTCTGCGTCTATCCAAGTTTTATCCTGTGTTGAGCCCAGATGAAGGGGGAGTGGTGTTGCCCCCTGAAATATGTTTGTTTTTTTATATGGATTTTTCACCAACAATTAAAACTATCTTGGACACTTTTATCCAATTTTGGCTTGGCTCTCCTTTTTGTATGTCTATGGTTTGGGTTACTGTAGGGTGTCTTGCTGTGTGGGAGCACCTCACCATATCTATTGAGCTTTTTCAAAGTTTTATCTGACTACATTTGCAAGTCTAAAAGTGCCTCTTTGAGTATGTTATTCTATAGTTACAAAGTCTGACTATAACCAACGATGTAAGTAAAGTGAATCTGCAGCACTCCATTGTAATGCTGACAGGTATGAGAGGGTACTGGGGAAATAGTATAGCTTTGAAAAACATCCCTTTTGCTAGTGTATAGATCTGCTGCCCTCTACTGTTAGCTGCTGATATTACAATGTTATGTAAAATTATGTTTTTAGCACTTCCTGTCATTGGTTTTGCTGGCTTAAGTCTCAGATGGAGGAAATGAAGAGAGAGAGAGAGAGAGAGAGAGAGAGGGAGAGGGAGAGAGAGAGAGAGAGAGAGAGAGAAGTCTCAGCCACATATCTTGCCCATTCTGTTAACTCCAGGTCAGTATGGACTATTATTTAAGTATCCCTATGTTCTATGTGTAACTTCAGCTGCCCATAGCTTCTTGAGTTTTCTATCTGAATCCTTATGACAGAGTATCTCAGTCCTATTGTTATTATCTTACATGCACAGTGCCAGATAGCTCAGTCTGTGCTATTGTATGTGTGCTGTGGCCACCCTCCAGTATATTAATAGGTAAATCTGTTTATTGCAATAGATTTTATATATAGCTCTTCTTATTTCATTTAGCCCTGTCCCTTCCAGTCTGAGATTCTATGGCTAGTTTTGGCTTAGGGCTTAATAACCAGCAAAGGCTTAAGCCAAGTTAGACATCCAACAGTCATGTCTGGTAGTTTGAGTTCCAGTTGCATGATAGATGAAAAACTACTAGGGACTAAGATGCAGAATGCATAGGCTGACTTGGAGATCCATACCACGGTTTTGGCTGGTGAGAATTTGCGTTCCAGGCTGGTTGGACAAAAGTTAGAGAGGATCTCCCTATCACTGCTGATCTTGTTCTCAGGTCCCTGACGCAAAGACGGACGCCATATCATAATCATGCTCAGGGGCCCCTGCAACTGAACTTTGCTGCAACTTCATCTGGAGGTATCTTTATAAATAACTATATATATACCCAGGTATATGTACACAATTCTACCAGGGCTCTTGTTAATACCTGTTTGTACTTTGTCTGTATGTTCAAATATTTTTTTTATTATTATCAGTTCACAGAGGCCCTGTTCTGGGTGGAGACACTCTTATTATCAAACCCACTAATCCACATAGCAAAGGTTCTGCTTCTGTTATTTACCTACAGGTTTAGTGCAATAACCTGTTTATTAAGGGCTATTCGTCCTAACCCCCTCCCCCCAAAATCAAGAGAGCTACACTAGTAACAATTAATTAAAATTTGGGCTTTAGGCTCAAAAACAAGTAAAATTACTAAATTGCAGGTTTTATTTTGGGGAGCACCAATAACAAACCCTGCTATATAGGCTGTTGCATTTTGAATACTTCTATTTGTATTTTTTTTTCCAATAACCCTGAGCCTGGTAACTAGAAAATCCTATATATTTTCCCATACTCTATTTTTTCTGCTAAGGGCATGCAATTATCATAAATATCAGTTTTTCAGAAAAAGCTTAGAACATTACCAGAAGAGCAGTAGTCATCAGTTTGCTAAGTGGCCTGACCCAAAGCCTAAATGACAGCCATTGATACGCATATGTCACAGCATTATATTTTATTACATACTCTACAAGAGTCCCCTGCATTCCTCACATAACGCACTCCTATCTATCAAAGAGCCCTTGACTCTTACAATAAATCTATTTTTTTTAAAGAGTCTGTGATAGCTACAGTACAGGCGCATACATTAGTATTATTAGGGGTGACAATTTTCATTGAAAACTGTGCTTTACATACAGTATCTCACAAAAGTGAGTACACCCCTCACATTTTTGTAAATACTTTATTATATCTTTTCATGCGACAACAATGAAGAAATGACACTTTGCTACAATGTAAAGTAGTGAGTGTACAGCTTGTATAACAGTGTAAATTTGCTGTCCCCTCAAAATAACTCAACACACAGCCATTACTGTCTAAACCGCTGACAACAAAAGTAGGTACACCTCTAACTAAAAACGTCCAAATTGGGCCCAAAGTGTCAATATTTTGTGTGGCCACCATTATTTTCCAGCACTGCCTTAACCCTCTTGGGCATGGAATTCACAGGTTACCACTGGAGTCCTCTTCCACTATTCCATGACGATATCACTGAGCTGGTGGATGTTAGAGACCTTCTGCTTCCCCTCCTTCCATTTGAGGATGCCCCACAGATGCTCAATAGGGTTTAGAATTGGAGACATGCATGCCCAGTCCATCACCTTTACCCTCAGGTTCTTTAGCAAGGCAGAGGTCATCTTGGAGGTGTGATTGGGGTCGTTATTATGTTGGAATACTGCCCTGCAGCCCAGTCTCTAAAGGGAGGGGATCATGCTCTGCTTCAGTATGTCCCAGTAGATGTTGGTATTCATGGTTTCCTCAATGAATTGTAGCTCCCCATTGCCAGCAGCACTCATACAGCCCCAGACCATGACACTCCCACCAGAATGCTTGACTATAGACAATACACACACAACAGCCATGAAAACCAGTTTGATACAGTATGCAGTGTATGGTCTGAGCACTGACAGGCTTACCCCCCACCCTTTCAACCTCTGTAGCAATTCTGACAGCACTCATATGTCTATTTCCCAAAGACAACCTCTGGATGGAACCTTTCCTGTTAAACTGCTGTATGGTCTTGGCCACCATGCTGCAGATCAGTATTTCAGGATTTCCACAAAAACATGGAAAATATTGAGTCAAATTGTTTAAAAAACTTTGTAGAATGTAAAGAATGGGGGAGTGTCTTAGGATATAGAGGAAAACAAGACGTATTTTCATTTTACTAAGGATGATTCTACCTATAAGGGACTAAGGGTGGTTGTCCCATGCTTCCAATTTTTGTTTGGTAATGGCTAACAAGGGCTATTAAAGGTATACCCATGTCACTGATATCGTGTTTGAGAAATTGGGTGTTTATATAATTACTCTGAGCCAAGCTGTCTCGCAAACTCACTTCCTGTTCTGTCTTTAATTAGTCATGCTGGCCAAATTGAATTATTACTCTTAGCCCCCACCTTTGTGGGGAGTGGAGGGGAGGATATAATGGGAGTAACAAGCATGGGCGTAGCATAAGGGGTTGCAGGGGTCACAATCGCATCCCCACCCCTAGCTCCAGGGGGCCCCTGCAGCCTCCCTGTCACATTATCATATCCTCCACAAAATCCAGCTCCTATCTGCCCTAGGGCCCCACAGCCATGCTCCAGTACTGGGCTTCTACTTTGCCTTGTACAGTCCACACCCTCTCCCCATTGGCTGGGGAGAAGCTGTGAGCCATTTCCTGAATGGAGAGGAGCACAAGGTGAGAACAGCCCAGTGTCTGTGCTGTGTGCTGGCAACATGGAATGGTAACTGAGCTCAGAGAGGCAAGAGGAGAAGAGTGCCATCCTGTAGCCACAATGGGACTGATGTCACTGGTGAGGTATGACACTGCTCAGTGTCTCCTAGTCACCAGCTGGGATCCTCTGTATGCCTGAAGGGCTGCAGGCTCCACATTTTGTGTCACATGGCTTTGCCCTCCCAGATCTAAGTTGCCCCCCCAAAGCCCCTTGACCACCCCCTCCACCCTGCATGCTATGCCTGGCTGCTGAGCTACTTTCCCATTACGGCACTCTATACTGCTCCTCCTCCACAGGACTGAAATCACATTCCTTTACAACACAGCCAGTCAGCCACGATCTTCACAGGGTGTATCTGCCTACTGCTGCACTGCCTACTACTGCCAACTACACTGCCGTTCTGACCAGAGAATTTCACAGGTCAGACGGCAACATGAAAGCCGGATACACCCTGTGAAGGCTGACAGACTGTGTGCAAAAGAATGTGATTTTAGCCCTGTGTAGTGTGGGGGGAGCTGTATAAAGTCCTGGAATGGGAAAGGAGCTCTGCCAAGTGACCTGCCAGGAGTACCTGTCCTCTGATTCTCCAGCGATGATCCCTGTCCTCTGATTCTCCAGCGGTGATCTCTGTCCTCTTTGTCCTCTGATGTAAAGAGGAACTCTGGGAATTCAAATCTCTTCAGCCCCTTTGAGTATCTTGGCATGCGGTGGATGTATCTGCACGCACGTTGGAAGTAGGGGAGGGGCCCAGGTCAACTTTTGCATCGGGGCCCACAAGCTTCAAGCTACGCCTCAGGTAACAAGGGAGTGGTTATTTTTAGGTGCACTTTCAACAAGAAAATTTAGTTTCTTAAAAGAAAGACACATGGTTAGAGTCACTCTTCTTCTTCTCTTCAGTTCTAACATATCTACATAAATCTGCATACAGACAGCTGCTCTCAGAACAAAGGAATTTTTTAGCTATCTCAAGCACATGTCTTGAACTTATATTTTTTGAAACAAACAACTTTATCTTATAATCTTTGATCTTATTTGAATCTACATTTATTTAGTATTTTAATCTGCAACATTTGTAAGTATTTTTGTAAAAATCAAATCACACTATTTGATTCAAGCTGATTCAGTCATAGAACTAAGAAATTTGTCTCACAATCATCTAGAAAAGGCAGAAGAGTATTTTCACAGTTATATTGACTTTATTACATCCAGCCAGTATCAATTTTGCAGAAGTTATTTTTACCATGTCCTTCCTTGATCAGAGGGGAGAAGTGATGTATTGAAATTAAACTTTGGAACTATTGAATGAACCTAGAAGAAAATCAATTGATGATTGTGAAGACTAGAGATTTTAATGTGGAAGTCTTGAAAGATGGTGAATTGAGATCAGCGCATAAAGGAGAAAGTCCTTTATTCAGTGTACAGAAATCATGAATGAAAGCAAATTGGAATTTAAAGTTTTAGAAAATCATGTGTCTTAACCATTCCACCTCCTTTTTTAATCCTCTCTGAAATTTTGTGTCTCAAAATGGGCTGTCCAAATCTCACTTACTGCACTATTATAGTTCTCTTCCAAATCCTACACTAAACTTAGTCCCTAACTATGGCAATATATATGCATTGATTTTGTACAAGATTTTTTATGAAGATTTTCTATGTATAACTTGTAATTTTTTGTAGCTAATATGTTATATCTATGCATACTCTCTGTACTGCATTTATGTATCAAATAAAAATAGTTTGTAAACAAAGAAAATCATGTGTCTGACACTGTCTTGTGGAAATCAATGTATGAACAATGTTTACAGGCGAATGTTGAGCACAGCACGCCTGTCTTGACGGCAATTGGCACCAACGGCGCTATTTAAAGGGGATCTTTGCCTTGCTGTCTTGCTGCCTGATCAACAGCATTTCTGTGTACTCTGCTACCCTGTATCCGAATCTACTTGAGCCGTATTGAACTTGGCCTGTTCCTGACTTCTCTGCTTGCTGCCTGCCCTGACCTTGGCTTCTGAACCTGACTATTCTCTTGGATTTCATTTTGGTACCTGATCTGCTCGCCTGTGTTTGACCCGGACTGTTTAACTACTCTGCAACCTGCCAGTTACCTGCCTACCGCTGCTGGACTACAGAACACCTACCCGTTCTCTGCTGTATCCGGCCAGTGCCTTCTGCTGTGTTCTGCTACCACCTGCATCCCGCTGTTGGACTACAGGACTCCTCCCTGTTGTTTGCTGCATTCTGCCCGCAGTCTGCATTCCGCCACTGGGCTACAAGGCACATCCCTGCTGTCCATTGCTTCCGGTCGGTACCGCCTGCTGCATATTGCTATCATCTGCATCCTGCTGCTGGACTACAGGACACCTCCCTACTACCAATGGTCTCCTGCCTTCTACACCGACCACCCAGTCAGGCGCTTGTGCTCCTTTGTGCTCCTGAGCCCCTGTCATCTCTACCAGGGCCTCCCGAGTCAGAGGTTTACGAGAAGCCGCTCCCTGCACTCCGGGCTCTGCCTTAAGGTATGTGACAGCAACTTACTTGTTTCTATTGCCAATGAGTAGGTCATTATAAATCACAGTGTAGGAAGTATGTAAGAAATATTGAGTTGAAAACATTGGGAAAGAAAATGGACTGATATCCATTCACCTTCGTCCCCACCTCCAGCAGAAGAAGTCAAGACTTTTTCTCCTTACACTCCTCCGAGGAAAGGGCTAAGAGAGATTGGTATGAATATGAATGCACATTCAACCAGTGAAATCAATGGGAGACAGCCATTATTGGCTTCCCTATGATGTAGAGGAAAAATAATTAATATCTCACAATCTAGATTATGTAGCTTCCATATTTCTAGACAAGAGTGGTGGTCCTTTTTTAAAAGCTAGAATTCTTGGGGTTTTTTTCCTTCGTCTGATTACTTCTGTGGAAAAGAGGTTCTATGAATGTGTCCAGCAATTAGTGGGCAATTATGCAGTAAAAGCAACAGAGCATATTGTAGGTTTTAACAAAATCATTTTACAGACACCACATAGTACCTTGAAGTGCCTTTATGAGTATAATGTTCCTGGAGTTTCCAAACAAAGATTTTCTCAATGGTTGTTGGCTCTGTCACCTAAACAAATATAGGTTGAACACAATGGCAAGTATATCCTTGGGCTAGAACATGAATGTTTGTGTGAAGTCCATGAGACTCACTCTCCTCTCTTCCATAGAGAGGCAGCGAAATGTAGAGGTTTTGTAGCTTCATCCAATAAAACCCTTGTGCAGAAAGTGACACTTGAATCAGTTTTTGAACTTGCAGAGAGAAATCCTCTGGCATATGCTATTGTAAAAATGTCACTACATATAAAAGACAATAGAGAGTTAACTGTAGGCAATCAAACAGCACACACATTAGCAAAGGAAGCAGCTTTGCATGGAGAACTAGTGATTCAATCTGAATCTGTCCCAGTTAATGTTGTAAGGAAAATAGACACACGGATTCTCTCATTTGCAGAGGAACAGAAAAGGAATACTTCTCTTTTTTCTTCTTCTCCGGGTGACCCAAAATCTTACTTTGTGAAAACGGGATCTTGTGTCATGACTTAGATGTGTTTCTGTGTCCTACAGGTGGAATTCACTAAATTCAATCATGAAAGTTTAGGCCACATTAGTAAGCAGAAATTCATTGAAATTCCTAAAGAGAAGTTTTATTGGGATAAAACGTATGAGACTGTAGACAGTGTAATTAAATCTTGCCTAATTTGTGCACAGATGAATCCTAGACCAAAGAGTCAGAAACCTCCATTACAAATAATTCCTCCAGCAGACGTACCTTGGTCCACTATACAAATATATTATATAGGACCAATACCATCAGGGAAAAATGGATTTAGATTTGCTTCAGTTTTGGTTGATGTTTTTTCATAGTGGATCGAGATCTTACCGGTTCGCAAAGAAGATGCTTTAACAACTGCTAGAATTAATCATGTTTTTTCCAGTTTGGGGTATACCAACAAACCTCACTTTACAGGTAAAATCATGCAGGTAATGTGCAAAATCTTGGGAATAGAACAGAGATTTCATTATTATTATTATTATTATAATAAGGGATATATATAGCGCCAACAGTTTGTGCAGCTCTTAACAAAATGAAGGCAGTAATTACATTTACATTACAATTTGGTAAAAGAGGAATCAGATATATATACATCTCATCACATATCATCCACAGTCTGCAGGTATTATGGAAAAAATGAATAGGACTATCAAATCTAGAATTTCAAAAATGTTGTTGACAGAGGAAATACTTGGGTTGATGTTGTACCATTTGTTCTGATGAGTGTCAGAAGCACATCATCTTCAATAACACAGTATTCTCCTTTTGTATTAATGACAGGAAGGAAAATGCCGATTGTGTTTCCCAATGAATCTTTTTTGTCTACACCGCAAAGAGAGGCAATATTGAAAACAAAATGGTTACAGATGTTACAGGACAATCTGAACAATATTTTGCCACAAGCAGCTACTTGTATGCAAAAAATGGCTCCTCCACATATTTCTAAGTTTGAGAAAGGAGGACAACTTATGATAACAATTTTCAGGAAAAGTGGACTATGGCAAAGTAATGGGGAAGGTCAATTTGACATTTTAGATGTTCAAGGTGTAATTGTGCAAGTTCAAAGACCTCTCAATTCAATGAAAAATTCACGTAGACAACAAAAAATGTGGGTACACACTGATCAATGCAAATTGTATATGCTGAGATAATGATGCTGCATTTCTTTTTTCAGGAATGATTTCTAAAAATCTGAACTGGAGGAGTCATGGATTTCAAAAAGAAGGAAAGATGACAACAAAAGAAAAAAAGTTTTAAAGAGAGAAAACATCATCATAATCACAGGAATCATCTTTTCTCTAGTGACAATTTTATCTGTGTTAAAAGATAACACAAACTGTTCCAGCAATGCAGAGGTTAACAGGATTGAAGATTAACACAACAAAGGCATTACATTATTCAGAAACAAAAGAGATGTAGACATTGATATCAGTATAGATAACAAAAGCTAGCAAGATATTGATGTCAATACAGATAATAAAAGTAATAAAGATATTGATATCAATACAGATGACAAAAGTGATAAAGACAACAATATCAATATACATGACAAAAGTGATAAATTAAGATACCCTGATATCAATACAGGTGATGATTTGTTTGGATATGTATGCATAGGACAAGGGTATACTTGCTGTATGGAATTGTATTTCATTCATAATATGATGTTGAAGTCAATGTTAAAATAAAATCTAAAACTTGTTAAAATGCAGGGATCTTATAAACTAAATAACAGAACCAGAACCTTTGAATGCCTTATAGTGGAAATGGGTTTGTGGTCAGTATTTGTAAAAGGTAATGACTCAACAATTTGGTCTGGAGATGTTACTAATAATATGATAAGGTCTGGGAAATTACTTTAAACAGAATTACAGTTTTATTACCTATTACAAAGTTTTGTAAAAATATGAGTTCCAGAACATTAAAATATAATAGGAGATGAAAAAGGGGACATTGTAAAAATATGGGATTTTAAAGTAACAAGAAAATTAGCTAAAATAAGTGTTACAATTAGTATTACTGTGGTAGATATGATTCTTACAGAAATAAAAGTGTCTCCACAGTCTTTAAAAATGATTGAAGACAAAGATAGTTTGCATTTGTAATGTAGTACACAGATATATTTACCTCGAAGTTCGTTGTTAACTTGGAAAAGGAATGGTGACTTTTTGGGTAGTTTTCTTTACAGTACTACTAATATAATTTATAAAGTACTTTTTGGTAGTGTGAATTGGATTAATGATAAATGTATTTATCACCAAAAGGTGTATCTTTAAATGATACCGGTATATATGAGTGCTGTATATCAATAGAAAACTATCTATTGAAATGTGCTAATGCAAGTGTTGTAATGTCTCCAAGGAAAACTCCATGTATTGTTAAGAAAAGTGTTCCTACTAATCCTTTCCAGATTAACCATTTCCAATCCAGACCTCTCTTGAGAGAGGGAAAGTTTGTCATTATATTGTGGAACTTTAATATTTCAGAATGGAAAATTTGTACAAGTTTCGACAATGTCAAGGACATTTGGTTAATATGGAATTGGGCATTGAAAGATGGTTTGTAAATAATAGTAGGAATTGTAATAGAAATAATCGTGGCATTGTTGAAGGTATTTTAGGAGGAGTCGGTACTATTGGAAGTATAACAAATAGTATGGATTTTAAAACTTTGAAGTCTGATCTTGAGACAGTTGGTTTAGTGTAAAGTAAAAGTATTAAGGTACAACAAAATCTAAATCAGATATTAGAAGATATGGTTATTAAAACAGCTAATGTAATGGGTCCATCTATATTACATGTGCAAAATATTATTCTTAATTTAATGACAGGTGCACAACATTCTCATATAGCCAGAGCATGTTTAGAGATCCAGACGGAATATTCCACTAATTTGAAAATAATTGTGCAGGCATTTCAGGGTGGAATAACTCCTCTTACCCAGAATTTACCCAGAGAATATGTATGTGCAATAAATCATACAATTTATGGGTAAATAAATGGATAGGATGCAATCAGAATGTATGTTATAGTTCTTTTATGATTCCAATAGCAAGGAAAGAACAAATATTGGTTCCAGTTACTGTCTTGGGATAACCTGTCAGCAATACACAATTATTATATTACAAATTACATTACATTACATTACAAGAGCGACTGCACTTCCAAGTGCACTTTCAGTGCAAAGTGGATTTGCCTTTTGTAAATAACCCCCTGTGTCTTGAAAAAGTATTGGTGGTTGCAGCCAGGTGGAGGAAAGGACAGAGTGGGCGCATCCAGGTGGAGGGGAGGACAGGGTGGATGCAGACAGGCTCATGGTCCCTCTTCTCCTCTCCCCTCCTCCTGCTCGACATGTTGCAGTCCCAGGGAATCATCCTGTGCCTGCTGGTATCCAGGACTGCATGTCCCATAATCCTCTATTGTTAGTATCCCAGCTACTCGGCTCAAAGAGGAGACGGAGGGGTGAAAATTCCCCTGCAGCTGCAGCTCTGCCTATGTCCCTTCACAGAGCCTGTCAGCAACAGCTGATGGGGGGTCAGCATCAGCACAGCCTGCTCACCTCGGGGAGGGGGGGAATTGACCCATTGCCCCCCTCCATGGTTCCACTCCAGCCCACAAGTGTTTTTTTTTTACCACTACTATTACTTTATATTGTCTTCTGCAATTTAAAAATGTAGCAATTTAGAAATTGGATGAAAGGTTTAGCACTGGGGAACACTTTTTGATAGATACATAGTGCATTTTATATACAACTATATAGATAAGGGCAAAATGAGAGAAATGAGAAGGAAAGAGGGACAGAGGAACTTTGTTCTGAATGAGAGACAGCCCCCCGAAATTAGGTACACTTGGGAGCTATGTAACTGTACTGCCCAATTTTTGTACAGGCATTTTAGGGACAGGAAGTAGGCGAAAACCTCTCCAGTGGGGGTAACAAACAAAAATAAAAACCTGAAAAATGTTATATGTTCCTCACTTTACTGAAAATATATTTTTTTACTTGTCTGCATGTTTCTTGCTTAAAGTGGTGTTGCCACCATAAAATAAAAAATAGTTGAAAATTCTTAAAAAAAATAAATAAAATAATTTGAAAAAAAAAAGTTTATTCACCTCTAAATACCTGTTGCTAGAGGGTCCCTCGTAGTCTGCCTTCTTCCTTGCCCAGGCTGGTGACATCACTTCCCCTCGTGCTGCACAGTCATCTGGGACCTGTTATGTGTCCTAGATGACCGTGAGGCATATCACGGCGCCCTGCGCCGCTCGCACATGCGCAGTGGGTGCCCGGCTGTTAAGCCACAGCCGGGTGCCCACAGTACGAATGACGGCGCCACGAGCGGAGCGGGGAACGAGGGGGGGCTTCATTCCCCCGCATCACTGGACCCTGGGACAGGTAAGTGTCCGATTATTAAAAGTCAGCAGCTGCAATATTTGTAGCTGCTGACTTTTAATTTTATTTTATTTATTTTTTTAGGGGGACCCCACTTTAAGCATTTTGTAAAGACATTTTTTTAATTAAAATATTAAACATGTTATACTCATCTGCTCTGATCCCCGAACCTCCTCTTGTGGGGGGCCTTGCCAGAAATCTGGCTCCTCCTCTTCTGTGTCTTCTCCCATAGCAAGCACTTGCTATGGTGACAGACATAAGAGCACACTAATGAGCAAGACGGTGTGTGTCCATAGACACACACAGCGCGGCTCAGCCTCAGGCCCCGCTCTCTGCTCACAGGATTTGACTGACAGCAGCAGGAGCCAATGAACCAATATGAAAAATATTGCCCCACTCCATGGAATCATATGAATGAAAACAAATTGTCAAAATTAATTATCTGTAGCTGCCACAGTTAACTCTATGTGCTAAACAAAAACATATGTCAAACATACAGTATACTGTATGTGAAATTGAAAACCACGCTGCTATCTACATCTTGACCTGTAAAGCCCACAGTGATCATTTTGATATAAAGCAATAATATGCTGTGATATAAAACCAATAACAGCAAACAGTCCAGTAAAAAGTCC
The DNA here is from genome assembly GCF_037356315.1 of Lithobates pipiens. NCBI lineage: Eukaryota > Metazoa > Chordata > Amphibia > Anura > Ranidae > Lithobates > Lithobates pipiens. The sequence continues at coordinate 554,497,868 of NW_027507758.1, read as the reverse complement.
CAGTATGACGGTGCTCTCAATATAAAGTGCTTGTGCTCCTATGGACATAAAATGTGCTCCATTCAAATTGTTTCTGTTGTCCTCATATGGACTGACACTCAGCACAAGATATTGTTCTACTACTCATATTTCTAGATAGGTCATACTGTGCTTTTTGGGATTGTTTGTGTATGTTTTCTACACCGTTCATACTTTACCCAATGGTCTTCCATGTGTATTGGGCCTCCACTCTCACCTCTCTTCCAGGTACACACCCGTCTTAGAACCCACAAACGGCTTCCAATCGGCTCCGTCCACAATTGTCTACTTTTCAGTTGCGCTTCAACTTCCCCAATGGCTCCCACTGTTCTCAGCAAAGCCTGTGAGATCAGAAAAAGAGGGAGAGAAGACCTGCTGCCGGACAGAGTGTTGGATCGATGGACAAGTAAATATTTGTTGGGTGAGTCACAACAAATGGCAACACATTTTTTTACCTTAATGCAAGGAAATGCATTATGTAAAAAATATTTAACCTTTAGAACCACCTTGACCTATTTATTAATTTCTCTATAATTTTAGCAAAAATCTGAAGATTTTGGTGAAATTTCGCCATATTGATGAATTGGAGTCAATGCGCAAGGTGAAATTATACTCTAAACCAAAAAACAAAAATGTAATATATTGCAGTAGCTTTACAGTGCTTAGGTGTGATGGCTGCATTCATTTTCTTTTTTCAAGCTTTTTTCCCTTTATTTTTACCTGGTAATCCACTTCCTACATATAGGTGGCCATATTTATTTCTTTACTGTGTCTATGGGGGCAGTCATGGTTGTCACTTAGGCTGGATTTCAGAAATGTTTGCCTTTGTTCATCTCCATCACATAGGTCACATTCACTCACTTGTTCCACGCTTCAGTGCCAGATCTTCCCCTCTTTTAGGCATCTGCTGACTTCCTGCTTCAGTCTATTATTTCTCAGAGGGACGTTTTGGACCATGCCTAGCCCAAATGGGAGCTTGGCTGTTTTGTACTGCCATGCTTATGCAACAGAGGGAAAGAAATACAAAGACGTGTTCAGATGTTTTTGCATGTTTGAAGTCACTCCATGTTGCTTTTCTAAAGCTCACAATACACGTTGCAAGTATGTAGTGAAAGGAACTGCTTGATTGGATAGACGTTGAATGGATTGTCTTGGTAGATCCTCATTTCACAAAGTTTTCAGAAATCTTATGCCCTGTACACACGGTCGGACATTCCGACCACAAAATCCGTCGGATTTTGTCCGACGGATTTTGTCCGAAAGTTGTGTTGCATACACATGGTCTACACATGGTCGGACAAAGTTGTTGGAAAATCCGATCATTCGGAACGTGGTGACGTTCGTTGGGTACGACGGGACTACATAGAGGCTAGTAGCCAATAGCTTTGGTCTCGTAATTTGATCGGAGCATGCGTGGCACTTTGTCCATCGGAATTCTCTACAAACGATCGGAAAAAGTCAGATCGGATTTTTTTGTTGGAAAATTTTAGATCCTGCTCTCAAATTTCCGACGGAAAAAGTCCGATAGAGCCCACACACGATCGGATTTTCCGACAATATAACCTGATCGGACCTTTTCTGTCGGAATTTCCAACCATGTGTACAGGGCATAATACTGAAAATGATCAAATTGCAATATGTATGGTGATCCTAAGATGGCTAATTCACACTGTGGGGGGTCTTTTGGAGGTTATGATGAGCCTACCTCATCATAACCTCTGTGTTCAGGATTATTTTTAGAAATTGGTAGAATCTATTGCTCTCTGACAATAAAAGTTTCTGAAAGAAAGAGATGACACGAGGACATTTGTGTGTTTCTGTCTGTTTCTCATAAATCTATTCTTACCATTTCCTAACCACAGTGATGCTCCCCCCATGGAATTAGCTGATGTCTCTGGAAGCTACACAGGATAAATAAAGGTCTTCTCTCCCTGGGAGGTCTGGCTTCTATTTTCAATAAAACATCTGTAGGAGAGCATTCTAGATTCATGGGTCTCGGTAACCAACTGTGGTGCCCAGCCAATGTATTTGTTATCAAGGACAATTCAGTCCGCATATTTAAATAATGTCATGTATTATAAACATGGAGGCCAATTTTACCAAATTTGGAATTTTACATGAGGGATGAGTGATGTCACCATTGCCTAGGAGAATAATACAAAAGCTGTGATCTAAGGTAGGTATTTTCTTCCTTCTTTTAGTTAAGTTTTTTTTGTTGTTATTAGGCTTAAGGATTTAGAATTGGGGATTGGTGGGGGAGGGGAGGAATACCTTATACTGTATGTCTTAGTTGCTCAGAGCTGCAAGACGACATCACTTGATTCCAGGACAGGTAAGAGTTCTAATATTAAAAGTCAGCAGCTGCAGTATTTGTAGTTACTGATTTAAAACATTTTCATGGGGGGGCTGGAGCACCACTTTAAAGCGGGGTTCCACCCTAAAGTGGAACTTCCGCTCATCGGAACCCTCCCCCCCCCTCTGGTGTTACAGTTAGCACCTTTCAGGGGGGAGGGGTTGCAGATACCGGTCTAAGACAGGTATTTGCACCCACTTCCAGGCATAGACTCCCACGGTGTTTCCTGTTTCCTGTCTCAGCGCGCTGTCTGTTGGGACACACACGGGTCCCAGAGACCCAAGAGATCGATCAGCCTCGGCTGCCGACATCGCTGGACCCTGGGACAGGTGAGTGTCCATTTATTAAAAGTCAGCAGCTGTAGTATTTATAGCTGCTGGCTTTTAATCATTTTTTTGTAGGTGGAATCCCTCTTTTAGTCACCTTGTAAATGAGCATATAGAATCATAAATCCTATGAAGTAGGAATTGACTTTTGTCTCAGCTGTATTGTTTTCAGGGAGTGCATTTTAAATTCAGTACGGCAATTCTACCAAACAGTAAGTTAAACCTGAACTTTATGCCAAGTAATTATATGACTTTCATGGAACGTAAGAACCATACCTAATAATTATGTCAGTTAGAGCATGTCAGGTGCCAATATACCACTTTACAGGCATAAAATTCTGAAGTATTTAAACAAAGGGTGTAAAAAAACGTTTGCACAACAAAATGACAAAATCCTCCTCTCTTCTGTAACTTCCCTTGAGTCGTGACACTTTGTTCCAATGCCCTGAGCATTCCAAGAAAAACAACAGAGGACAGGTCATAATCCCCATTTATCTCCTTGAACACCTTGTGCTGCTGCTAATATTTGGCAGTCAAAGCATCTAGCCTTGTTTTGTCTCCCACAATATCCCCCACCCCTTTTGACAATTGCCAACTGATCATCAAGACAAAAGGACAGTTTTGGGAGTTTGTTGCGACAGAAGGTAGTGTAACACAGCCTTCCTTTCCCTGTTATATTTGGGGAAATATAGTATATGTTTATACACCTGCAGTATTCTGACTAACAGTAATTAACAGAGAAAAACTGCATTTAGCCTATAAGAAAGTCCTGATTTGCTATAAAGGTCCCATTGATGAAATAGAATAATGTTTGATGAAAAACATTGGCCGCCAAAGTTGGGGCTCTTGAAGAAAGCACAACAGTTCCCAGCAGACAACAGATTAACTCGTAATAGTTTTGACATCATTTCCTGTTCCGATTGACGTTACTTCTGGTCCGTGGATGGCCGCTTCCTGTATCTACAGCTTTTTATCCATGCTTGTTTTCATTTCCAATAATTTTTATTGATTTTAACAGATAAAATGTACAATGAACATTTAGAAAATGCAAAGAAAGAAACAGAAACATGTCTAGGCCATCACGACCTATAAGGCTTTAAGACAGGGATCTCAAACTGGCGGCCCTCCAGCTGTTGTAAAACTACAAGTCCCATGAGGCATTGCAAGGCTGACAGTTACAATCATGGTTCCCACAAGCAGAGGCATGATGGGACTTGTAGTTTTGCAACAGCTGGAGGGCCGCCAGGTTGACTGTTCCAGTGTCACATTGTTTAAGGTACCAAGGGTGATCTAATCATTTCAATCAAATTTGGCTGAACTCTTCACATATGTGATTCGACTTTATTTACGAAAATCATGTATTTTTAAAAGAAAAAGAAACAAACAAAAACATAACACATAAAAGGAAAGGAGATAAAAGACATCAACTTTTTTTTATCTGTTTAGGCACATGGGATTGCCCACACTATACTTATTTTTGTATGGGAGGGGAGAGGGCAGGCGAGAGCCCCACCAGCCACCTCACATGGGATCACACTGTGGGTGGAGGGACTCCAGCCACCCCCCTCCCCCGGATTAAATGACCATGGGGCCTTCTGCTCCTTACAGGTCTGTCATGTAGGGTTCCAAAGGAAATAACTTGCAGAGGAGGAAAAATAAGGATAAAGGGGAAGAAAGAAGGAGAAATAAGAAACTAAAAAAAGGGGGGGGAGTGCACCCCTGTTATTCTCTGTTTAGTTATACTAACAGCTCATAAACCTTCAGACAGATATTTTAACCACGGTTCCCAGATCTTATCAAAAACTGGTTGTTTATCTTGTAAGATTGCTGAGAGGCGTTCATTAATCATGAAGTTGAAGGGGATTCCCGGCGCCCTCCAGAATCTAGCTACCGATATCCTGGCTGCCGTAAAGATAAATGATAGACATTTTTCGTGTGCCTTGGTACTCCCTCTATTTGGTCACCCAACAGCGCCTGTTGTGGTGATTTAGTTAGATTTACCTGTGTTATTGTGTAGATAAAATTATAAACAAGTATCCAAAAATGCCTAAGGCCGCGTACACACGCGGGGACTGTTCGCCCAACTTTGTCCGTCAAACAGTTTCGGCAAACAGTCCGCTCAAAATTAGCATGGACGGACATGGCCACACACGACGGACGAACAGTTTGCTGAAACCGTGCGCGATGACGTGAACGGAACGTACGACGGGGCGAAAAATACGACGTCCTATACACTGCATTATAACTTTCGGCGTGAAAATCCTTTCTGAGCATGCGCGCAACTTTGTTTGACGAACAAGCCTACACACGCGGGGACTGTCCGCTGAAACAAGGTTTCAGCGGACAGTTTTTCGGAATTTCCGAAAAACCTTGTTCAGCGGACTGTTCGCTGAAACTGTCCGCTGAAAGCCCACACACGAGCGGACTGTCCGCTGAAACTTGGTTTCAGCGGACAGTTTCAGCGAACAGTCCCCGCGTGTGTACGCGGCCTAACTTTTCGGGCATGTCCACCATATATGGTCTACTGTGCCTTCTATACCACAGCCCCTGAAACATAAAGAGGAGATGTTTGGGACATAAGTAGCCACTCTCGCTGGTACCATGTACCATCCTTATAATTCGCCTCTATCAGAGAGGTATTGATAAATGCTTTTGAGGCGGATTGCGCCATTTTAACCCATTTATCAAGTTCCATCGTTGTCTCTATATCCTGTTCCCACTTATTTATGTAAAATAGCTTTTAAGACTTTGAGGACAAGATACTGTATATTTTCGAGATGTGGCCTGTATGCTAATCAATGGACCTGCACAGGTATTCCATAGAGGTGGAGGTGGTGATATCATTTGCCCTTCATATAATGCACAATCTGGAGGTAGCGGTATAATTCGTTATCTCGCAAGTTGGTATTTTTCTGTTAGAGTTTGTTTCGATAAGATACCTTTGTGGTCGCACATATTGGCAATACGTATCAAGCCCTTATTAGTCCACCAGGCGAACTCCTGAGGATTAAGACCCGGGGGGGAAATTGGGGTTTCCCAACAATGGAGCTAGCGAGGAATGGGTGGAATGGAATGTATAAGGCTTCAACAATCTGTCCCATAGACTTAATGAAAAATATAAAGTAGGGCACAATATGATTGGTCTGTCATGCATGCATAACCACATCATGTGACTAATCGGTTTAGTGGGATGGAAGGATGATTCGATTTTTATCAATGATGGTTGAGCTAGTGAGGAGTAAGAACGAATTACTTGGGCTAGCTGTGCTTCTTCAAAGTATTTGGTTAGGTTCAGAACCCCCAAGCCCCCTCTCATTTTGGATGTATAGAGGGTGTGAATATTCACCCTGGGTCTTTTGTCTCCCCAAATAAACTTCATAATCTTATTCTGAAATGCTTCAATATCAGGTTTATGGATTGCGATTCGGAGCATTCTGAACATGTACAACAGTCACAGCAAGAGGTTACGTTTTATCGAGTACAGCCTGCCGAACCACGATGGTAGATTGTTAGTCCACCATTGAAGGTCCGCTGTCAGTTTTCTGTATATGGGAGGATAATTGGCCTGATATAGAGTCTGTAGGGAAGGAGTTAGGGAAATTCCTAAATATGGGAGGGCTTCGTTTTGCCACCTAAACTGGAATGATCTTTGAATTTGTTGCACCGTCTGTGGGTCCAATATGAGGTTTAGCGCTTCCGATTTTGAGTGGTTTATCGTGAGACCTGAAATAGCCGCGAAATGGCATAGGGTTTGATACAAGTTTGGCAGTGATGTTACTGGCGATGAAAGAAACATTAAAATATCATCGGCAAAGAGGGCGCATTTCCGATCCGCATCTCCACAGTAGATGCCTTTTATATCCGGGTGTTTTGTTAATTTGATTGCTAAGGGTTCCAATGCCAATATAAATAAGATGGGAGACATGGCAGCCTTTTCGTGTCCCTCTATGTATATCTATTGTGTGTGATCTATATCCTTTTATCAGGAGTCTGGCAGTAGGTGTGCTGTACAGTGTCCGCATTGTAGTCATAAAAGTAGGCCCGAATCCATATCTTTTCAATGCATAGTGAATGTACTCCCACGTCACTGAGTCAAACACTTTACAAAGATCTAATGACAATAGCATGCCTTTGTGTTTGCTCTGATTGTCCCAATTTGAATAAAGCGCTGCTATTATGTCTATCACCCATCTGGTTTGGTCAGGGGCCTGACGATTGGGTACAAATCCCACCTGGTCTGGGTGTATGTACTTGGAAAGGAAAGTGTTCATTCTAGTCCCTAAGATTTTGGTCATCAGTTTGAGGTCCACGATAATGAGCGAAATCGGACTATAATTAGCTGGGCCCCCATGGTCTTTCCCTGGTTTGGGAATTACATGTATGAAGGCAGTGTTCTCTTGTCTGGCCAAGGGTGTTCCCCTTCTTAATGCTTTGAAGAAGGAGCATAGATGTGGTGTCAAGATGTCTGCATATTTTCTATAGTAGTGGCCAGTAAAGCCATCTGGGCCCAGTGCTTTAGCAGGATTCAGGCTCTTAATTGTTGCCGCTATTTCTCCCTCTGTGAAATCATCTTCCATTAATTCTATATGCTACCTTCGGGAGGGGGATATCCTATAAGAATTTGTCCGCCTGGGTTACTGGGAATGGGTTTGGTTTCTTATATCGTTTTGAGAAGAAGTTTGAAAATTCCTCTATAATTAATTGGGGATTTTTAGTTAACTTTCCTTCCTGAGTCCGCAATCTCGGCATGGCAGGGTTGTACAGTCTGGGAGTGAGTTTCCTAGCCAGGAGCATAGTGGGTTTGTCTCCTAATGTGTATAATTGATGCCTAGACCAGCGTAAATACTTCTCAGTAGGGATGAGCTTCGAGTTCGAGTCGAACTCATGTTCTACTCGAACATTGCCTGTTCGCCTGTTCAGCGAACAGTGAACAATTTGGGCTGTTCGCAGCAAATTCGAAAAGCCAGAACACCCTATACAAGTCTATGGGAGAAATCTAAAGTGCTCATTTTAAAGGGTAATATGCAGATTACTGTCCTAAAAAGTGTTTGGGGACCAGGGTCCTGCCCCAGGGGACATGGATCAATGCAAAAAAAAGTTTTAAAAACGGCCGTTTTTTCAGGAGCAGTGATTTTAATAATGATTAAAGTGAAACAATAAAAGTGTAATATTCCTTTAAATTTCGTAGCTGGGGGGTATCTATAGTATGCCTGTGAAGGGGCGCATGTTTCTGGTGCTTAGAACTGTCGCTGCACAAAGTGTCATTTGTGCAGGAAAAAAGTCCTTTAAAATCACTTGCGGCTAAATTGTCGGGTCTCCGTAATACAGAGAACACTCAATGAGTGTTCTCTGTATTAGCCGACAATTCATTCATTCATTGATTAAAAAAAAAAAAAAAAAAAAGCGTGGGGGTTCCCCTAAATTCAATTACCAGGCCCTTCAGGTCTGACATGGATATTAAGGGGAACCCCGTGTCAAATTTTAAAAAAAAATTGACGTGGGGGGTCCCCCCAAATATCCATACCAGACCCTTCAGGTCTGATATGGATATTAAGGGGAACCCCGCATCAAATTTTTTTAAAAAATTGACGTGGGGGTCCCCCTAAAAATCCATATCAGACCCTTTATCCGAGCACGCAACCTGGCAGGCCGCAGGAAAAGAGGGGGGGACGAGAGAGCGGCCCCCCTCCCTCCTGAACCGTACCAGGCCACATACCCTCAACATTGGGAGGATGCTTTGGGGGTCTGTGACCCCTCAAAGCACCTTGTCCCCATGTTGATAAGGACAAGGGCCTCATCCTCACAACCCTGGCCGTTGGTTGTGAGGGTCTGCGGGCGGGGGGCTTATCAGAATCTGGAAGCCCCCTTTAACAAGGGGACCCCCAGATCCCGGCCCCCCCCCTGTTTGAAATGGTAAGGGGGTACAAAAGTACCCCTACCATTTCACAAAGAAAGTGTCAAAATGGTTAAATAAGACAAACACACTTTTGAAAAATTCCTTTATTAAAAATGAAAAAAAAAAAAAAAAAGATTCCAGCGGTGCTAATCCACTCTTGCTATCCAGCGACGGATCTCCGGGGTCCAGCGATGGATGATCATATCCAGCGACGGGGGAATCTCTCAGTCCAGCGCTGTCCATACATCCGTCTTCTGTCTCCTCTCCGGAGACACTGCAGAGAGCACAGCGCTGACGTTTCTTATATTGGGAGGGCGGGGCCACCCGTCACCTGACCCCGCCCCTCTGACGCTGGAGAGGGAAGCCAGGGGTTCCCCAGTGACGTGTGGGTGACCCCGCCCCCTCTGATGTAACGGAAACCTGCGTTACATCAGAGGGGGCGGGGTCACCCACACGTCACTGGGGAACCCCTGGCTTCCCTCTGCAGCGTCAGAGGGGCGGGGTCAGGTGACGGGTGGCCCCGCCCTCCCAATATAAGAAACGTCAACGCTGTGCTCTCTGCAGTGTCTCCGGAGAGGAGACAGAAGAAGGATGTATGGACAGCGCTGGACTGAGAGATCCCCCGTCGCTGGATATGATCATCCATCGCTGGACCCCGGAGATCCGTCGCTGGATAGCAAGAGTGGATTAGCACCGCTGGAATCTTTTTTTTTTTAATTTTTAATAAAGGAATTTTTCAAAAGTGTGTTTGTCTTATTTAACCATTTTGACACTTTCTTTGTGAAATGGTAGGGGTACTTTTGTACCCCCTTACCATTTCAAACAGGGGGGGGCCGGGATCTGGGGGTCCCCTTGTTAAAGGGGGCTTCCAGATTCTGATAAGCCCCCCGCCCGCAGACCCTCACAACCAACGGCCAGGGTTGTGAGGATGAGGCCCTTGTCCTTATCAACATGGGGACAAGGTGCTTTGAGGGGTCACAGACCCCCAAAGCATCCTCCCAATGTTGAGGGTATGTGGCCTGGTACGGTTCAGGAGGGAGGGGGGGCCGCTCTCTCGTCCCCCCCTCTTTTCCTGCGGCCTGCCAGGTTGCGTGCTCGGATAAAGGGTCTGATATGGATTTTTAAGGGGACCCCCACGTCAAATTTTTTTTAAAATTTGATGCGGGGTTCCCCTTAATATCCATATCAGACCTGAAGGGTCTGGTATGGATATTTGGGGGGACCCCCACGTCAATTTTTTTTTTAAATTTGACACGGGGTTCCCCTTAATATCCATGTCAGACCTGAAGGGCCTTTTGATTGAATTTAGGGGAACCCCCACGCTTTTTTTTTTTTTTTTTTTTTTTTAATCAATGAATGAATGAATTGTCGGCTAATACAGAGAACACTCATTGAGTGTTCTCTGTATTACGGAGACCCGACAATTTAGCCGCAAGTGATTTTAAAAGACTTTTTTTTCCTGCACAAATGACACTTTGTGCAGGGACAGTTCTAAGCACCAGAAACATGCGCCCCTTCACAGGCATACTATAGATACCCCCCAGCTACGAAATTTAAAGGAATATTACACTTTTATTGTTTCACTTTAATCATTATTAAAATCACTGCTCCTGAAAAAACGGCCGTTTTTAAAACTTTTTTTTGCATTGATCCATGTCCCCTGGGGCAGGACCCAGGTCCCCAAACACTTTTTAGGACAGTAACTTTCATATTACCCTTTAAAATGAGCACTTTAGATTGTGAACGTTCGGGTCCCATAGACTTTAATAGGGTTCTAAAGTTCACACGAAGTTTAGGTCTGTTCGCAGGTTCTGGTGCGAACCGAACAGGGGGGTGTTCGGCTCATCCCTACTTCTCAGCCCTAGTGGTGATATTAAGATTTAATGGTGTAGGCACCACTTCTATTTTATGACTCAGGTCTAGTTGGTGGTTCGATTTTTGTTCCTGGACTATATGTTGCAGTTCCTCCTCTTGTGGTTGTATCATTTGTGGGTGATTTCGTTTGGTTCTGGAGGCTATTTGAATCTGTTTATCACGAATTGTGGCCTTGTGTGCCACCCAGTTGACACAGGGGGAGGTATCTGTTGTGTGATTATCAATGAAATAATGGCGTAGGGCAGTCTCTATCTCAGTATATATGTTAGGATCATTAACTAGTGAGGCATTTAGACGCCACGCTGAGGGTTTTGGTCTGGTCCATATATCAGTTGAAATTAACACTGGAGAGTGGTCTGACCACGAGGTGGACAATATTTTGGCCGTGTCCATGGAAGGAAGAAATGTTGATGGCGTGAATACATGGTCTATGCATGAATATGTGTTTTGAACCTGAGAATAGTGAGTATAATCTCTGGTCATGGGATTGACTTCCCTCCAAATGTCTATGAGGTCATAGGAGTGTAATATCCGAGCCAGTTTACAACCCTGTTTGGGGGTATGTTTTAATATTAGTTTTTGTGCATTGGTTCTATCCAGGGCTTAATCTAAGGAGACATTACTATCTCCCCCTATTATGATATGGCCCTGCATATGTGGCATCAATATTTTGAGCATAATCTCAAAAAATTTCACTTGGCCTACTTTAGGGGCGTAATATGAGACTAGCGTGACTGTGTGTTCATTTGTTTTTCCCACCACCATGATATATCTTCCCTCTTTATCTTTAATCTTTTTTAGCACCCCCTTTGCTATACAGATCGCTACCCCTCCTTTTTTCTCTGTTCCATTAGATAGGTAGAAAGTGGGATATCTAGCATTCAAATATTTGGGAGCTGAGATGCGGGAAAAATGTGTTTCCTGGAGGAGCAGGATATCAATACCTAATTTGTGATATGTTTGGAAGGCCATAGTTCGTTTCGTAGGGGAATTGAGGCCCTGAACGTTATGCGTTAATATTTGGGTATGGGACGGATGGGTTATTGACATTTAGGTTTGGCAGACTGTACTCGCCTGTTGTAGTTACCCGTCTTCTCTCTCGCAATGTTGATGATTCGGTTGAAAACTTCCGACTTCGGGATCAGGGGTGCACTCAAAAATAAGGGTATGACATAGAAAAGAAAGAAGTAATAGTTATTATCGGGATGAGGTAAACTGGACCAACATTTACCTTCAACCCAGAGACAGAAAAACAACGTCAGCTGGCTTAATAGAAACAAAAACTTTGAGGTCCGGGAAATCAGAATTCCCATCAGGTAGTATGAGGTTGTCAACACCTGTCAGGTAACGAAAAGCTTACCGCCCTGGTCTTTACTTCTAAAATGTAATGAAAGGGGTTAGTACAAACCAGTGCATCTGCTTGAGCAAAAAAAAAACATTGTAAATAAGCCTGGGGAGAGATTATCATCTAACATCCTGGTATAGCCCATTAAACCAATCTTTTGTGTTTTCGTTTATCGTCCCCCCCCCCCCCCGAATAGGAGGGCCCCCCCCCAGAAGTCCGGTAAACCTATTATAACAAAGTAGCAATGTTAACTTAATAAAACTGTAAGCAACTGCGTAACTCTCAATCCGCTAGGGGGAAGCCTTTCACAGACGTTTGGTGATTCAAAATATCACGTGTGGGTATCATTCCCATGAAAAAGTCATTATGGTCATCCATTTGGTCCTGTGGGAGGGTGTAGTCTCTTGGATGAAAATCGCTGGCGTTGTTCCCATAATGGGGAGAGGGGGCGGCCTCTTGCCTGCTGCGCTGTGGAATAGAGAGGTTCTTTGGAAAGCAAACCCAGGCTCATGAGGACTTCCCCTCCGTCCGAAAAATTGGCGATGGAATGTGCCTTACCCTTATAGGTGAATTACAAACGAAAAGGAAATAACCAGAGGTATTTAATTTGGCGATGAGTGAGCTGGGCCAAGAGTGGTTTCAATGCATGTCTCTTTTGTATCTTCAGTGGAGATATGTCATTGTCCGCAAATATTTGTATTGGATGGCCCAGAAGGGTGACATAGCCTCTGACGTGGGCCGTGGCCATGACTTTAATTCTGTAAAAATATGGATTGACTATGACGTCTCTAGGTAGGCCATCCTGTCTAGGAGCCGTCAGGGACCGATGTACTCGATCAGTTTCCATTTGATGTGGTGCAATGTCTGGTATCAGATCCTGCATCAGGACGTGTACAGCCCCCTCAAGGTCAATCACTGTCTCAGGCAGGCCCCGTATTCTAAAATTGTATCGCCTGGACCTGTTCTCCTGGTCTTCAATTTTAGCGTTTGCCTGGTCCAGTTGATCTTGTGGAGAAGAGATCAAGTTAGAGTTTGATTAACCCTCCTCACTGTGCCATCCATCTTTGATTCAATAGTGTCTAGCCGTTCTCCAATGCTATTAAAATCATGCTTCATTTCAGCTGTAATAGATTGGCAGGCTTTAGATAGTTCTTGACAGATGGTGTCTCCTGAATATGGCTCGGGGAGTGGAGGGGATGATCACTCCCCGTGCTGTTCTGACTTAAGGCTAGTTCAGCTATTTCAGCCATGTTTCTATCCATAGATGAAGCTGGAGAATCAGCATTGTCCAATCCTTCCCCCTGATATGTATGAGAGGGAGAGAGAGAGAAGCATAGGGACTCATCCCTCTGCGGCTGTATCATGTCATCCTGAGACTGGGATGAGAAGGGATCCCTCTCATAATCTGCTTTAAAGGCAGCTGTGCTGTGGGGAGAAGTAGCCACTTGTGCAGGGAGGGCTGTGTTTTCCTGTGTCCCGCTCACCTGCTTGGCTGTGCTAGCCTCTGTCCTCTGGCCCGACGCCATCTTGGCTGGGGGAGTCCTGCCTGTCTCTGGTGCTGTGTTCCCAGAGCGAAACAAATAGGCGGGTGGCGGGGGTTTCTTTTTCGCTAGGCCCCCCGTTGCATGGTGTGGTTCGCTCTTCCTCTGTACTTGTTCCGGCTCCCCTAAGGCTTTTGGAAGCTTGGAATGACTGGCAGCGTGCGGAGCAGGTCAGATCATGTCCGCTCCCATGCCCGTGCACATGCGCACTGTCCATGCTTGTTTTCAAGCTTCTTTTTTGTAAGTACCGATCCCTATGCGCATTAAATTAACTTTTATAACAGTACTTCATTATTAGTCCATCCTCTATTCATTTCTGTGTGCCTGCTTATCCTGCTGAGAGCCTTCTATTGGAAATCTATCATCTGACGTTCTTACATCGATCTATGATCTGATGTTTTGACACCAGTCCATGTGTGTGGGATATCATTTACAAGCCTAAAGTGGCCCCTGGACTGCAAAGCTGGGGGTCATCCTGTTCTGGTGAGTGGGATACAAAAGGGGGTGTCACTGTACTCCTGCAGGTTTATGAAACATTTCTTGCACTTACTCCACTGCAGATCAACACTTCAGTTATAGTTATTTTGACTTTTTTGTTTATTTCACTGATTTATTTTCTTATCTACATTCATTCAAGTGATTAGCAACTTGTGTACAGCAGCTGCAATTTATTATCACTTAGTTGTTTCCATTAGGGTGAGTTTTATATTTAAAAATATATTGTCACAACTCGTAATATGTTATTCCTCTAAGGCCTCTTTCACACGGGGCGGATCAGTAATGATCCGCCCCGTGAAGATCCGCTCGCTCAGCGGGGATCGCTCCGTTGTCCCCGCTGAGCCGGCTGCGGACAGGGCGGTCTCCGCACACTGTGCGGGGACCGCCCTGTCAGCTCTCCGCTCTCCTCTATGGGGATCGGACGAGCACGGACCGTCTGTCCGTGTTCGTCCGATCCGCTCTGCAGACGGATAGAAAAATAGGATTTTCCTCCGTCTGCAGAATCGGACTGTTGCGGAGGCGGACAAAATCGGGTGTCTGCGGATGCTCATCCGCAGACACCCGCTATCCCATAGGGATGAATGTATGTCCGTATTTCATCCGCAAACGGATGGATGAAATACAGACATATCGTCCGCATGTGTGAAAGGGGCCTTACTAATCCCAGGACACTCTTTTCTGGGTCTCTGGACAGGTGCTCTTTTTCAGTACCAGTCCAGTTCAAGTCAGACGGGGATAGAAACTGCTGATGATCTTTCTCTTTCAATCCTTTTCCATCTCTGTTTTCCTTTCATACAAGTGGTGGGAGTGTTCTCTAGTACAGTCTGATCATACCAGGCATCCAAATCCCACCCTTCCAGGGGGAAGGTTCTCAGTCTCTTTGCTTCTCTGAGTTCTTGACCGATTGTAGTCAGCTATGGCAGGGATCTGTTCATCCCATAGCTGCAGTAGCAGCTCAGTCTCTTTCCCACACACATGCTTTCCTCCAGGACTGTCCCCTCACATGTAGCATTGCACAGAGTATGATAACAGCAACAGTTTCCAATCAGCCCTCTTCTCCTGGGGAGCACAGCATCAGATAGCTCCAGCAAACTCTGGCCACACACACCACTGTTCTCCCTTCACTGCAGCCTTGTGGTGCTCCCTCCCAGCTGCTTAACACAGGAGAATGGTTGCAGCAGCACATGGTCAACACAGTGGCTTCCTACCTGGCTGGTGGTACAACAGACCTCCCTTACTCCAGCAACACAGTTCACTCTCCATGTTCTGGTGCATCATTCAATCATTGTCCTCTAGACCCAGTCAAGATGGCTGCTGCCTGCATTGGAGACACTCCATAGATGAGAATCACAAAGTGGTCTCCTTAAAGCGGTATTAAACCCAAAAACCAAAAATGTAATATATGTCAGCTTACCGATTCTTAGATGTTGTGGCTGCATTAGCTTTCTTTTTTTAGTATTTTTTTCCTCTGTTTTTACCTGCTGATCTGACCAGTAACACAATTTGAGTGCACAACATAATTCAATTCTCAGAAAATAAGGGTGGAAGACAAGAAAAGAAGATTCTCATCACCCAAAATCCATCCCTGAAGACATCATCATGACGAAAAGTATAAGGTGGGGCTTGTGCAGCATTGGTCTGTGTGCCTGCAACCAGTGTGTGCAGCTGGAGCCGCCGCAGTTTAAGGTCTGATTTACACTTATGCAGGTTGCAGTTGGCATATTCCAGGTGCATTTTGCATTTTTCAATACATTAATAAAGTATATACAAAGCCGCGCCAACCCTCCACTACATATAATATAAAATTAAGATTAAACAAATAAATAAAATAAAATAAAATATGAAAATAAATACTGATACAATTATGCAAAAAGACCTCAAATAATGTGTAGATGACCAAAAAAGTCAAACATGGCATTAAAGTGAAAAAAGTCCAATTAGAAAAAAGTTCATAAGTGAATCCAAATGACGGACGTAAGTGTTCTTAAATGACAACACCACAGTGGTTCAACACTTTCCAAGGCGTGTGAGATACCCGTCACCATATGTTGAATGCGCTTACCAGAAAATATATGGAATGAAGCATATACAAATGATAAGTGGATGACATCCAGGTTAACCTTCCTCAGCTGGGTCAGCACTCCATCTCTTAGCGGTGTTTCCAAGATAATAGTCTGTTCAGTGGTCTCGATATGAAGCACTCAGAGACCCCCAGAAAAGAAAGGGACTGAAATAGCGTAATAACGTAGGAACAGTTTAAGAAATAAAAGTAATGCACTTACAAGTACGTAGATAAAATACAGCATATAGAAGCAATGTAAAAAGCCAGCCGGCAAACAGGAGCCCGTCCTCCTCTCCTACAACGTGGTGGCGTCACTGCATGCCTTCGCAGACGCGTTTCGTCATACCTGACGTTGTCAATGGGGAACGGGCAGCGCAGTGACGCTCTGCCTAATAAAGCTAACGAAGGGAACCAAGCCTCGTATTGAAATACGAGGCTCAGTAACGCTCCGCCTAATAGAACTAACGAAGGGAACCAAGCCTCGTTTTGAGATGCAAGACTTAGTCAACATACGCCATTACGGAAAATGGCAAATAACCCCAATACGAGCACTATCTATCCAGAATTGAAATATTATAGCAACCCGTAACGAACACACTTAACGTCTGTTAAATAGAACATCATAGATGAAAATCACATCCAACAGAAATATTGTGTGTTTAAAAAGAAAAGAAACATTAAAAAGTAAATAAATAAATGTGCTCGTGTAACACGAATAGAAAGTTGGCAATATCTAAATCGCATAACACTTCATTATCGCATATCCCTCCGTGAAACACGAACGAAAAAATCAGTTAAATCGTGAAACGAAGGAATTACATCCAGTCCTTCTAACGGGATTGGCGCGAAAAAGACGTCTGCATATATGGTGTCATATGCCAAATAGTATGCTGACAGTATGAAGAAATCGCATACCCTTCGCAATACACGAATAGAGATAGAAAATCAAAAGAAAATAAGTAAATACAAAAGGATTATTGGAGAAAATTATTTCACACAAATCCATGGGTATAGTGTTTATCTAAGTAGAAAAGACAAATGAAATAGATGTTAATGAAGAATATATATATATACTATGGAGTAGTCAATGCGCATAGATCCAACCGTAAATAATACGATGGAAAAAGTATGTAAACTGCGCTTGGGTGCAAAATAATAAAATAATAAATAAATAATAGGCCGCAGCTCAAAGTGAGATACAATCACTCAAATGCAAATATAAAAATTAAAAGAGCAGCTCCAGTAATGAAAAATAAATAAATAATAAATGACCATATATTGATGTTAACAGAGAAAGTATCACCAATCTGTGAACAATGAAAACTCTATATTAAATAGAATAGACATAACTCAAAATAGATATGAAATAAAAGTTCATCAGGAAGATTAGAAAATCCAGACGTTCAGCATATCACCACTGTGGTCACAAATAATTCTTGAAAAATCTTGTGCCCGTCACCAGATAAGTGATGCGCTTACCAGATAGACAAATAATTAAAGCCTTGGAGATATTAGCTCGAAGTAAGGAGACTCTAGCTCCAATCAGTCCTCCTGTGTCCTGAAACCCTCAACGTGGAAATATAGCCAAATCGCAATCTCTGGAGCTCCAATGGGTAAATCACCAGCAGCACCGTTGTTAAAAAGAAAAAGATGCTTCCATAGCGTAAAAACGTCAAACAATTTATTTGGAATAAAAGAATCTCACTTACAAATAGCAGCTTGTTAACGAGCGTTGAGACAGAGCAAAAGCACGCCGGCCGGCATACAAACAAACGAGCGTCCCGTCCTCCCCTCGTAGAGCGTGGTGGCGTCACTGCGTACCTTCCCAGACGCGTTTCGTCATAGATGACGTTATCAATGGGGAGATATGCAGGGGAGGACGGGACGCTCGTTTGTTTGTATGCCGGCCGGCGTGCTTTTGCTCTGTCTCAACGCTCGTTAACAAGCTGCTATTTGTAAGTGAGATTCTTTTATTCCAAATAAATTGTTTGACGTTTTTACGCTATGGAAGCATCTTTTTCTTTTTAACAACGGTGCTGCTGGTGATTTACCCATTGGAGCTCCAGAGATTGCGATTTGGCTATATTTCCACGTTGAGGGTTTCAGGACACAGGAGGCCTGATTGGAGCTAGAGTCTCCCTACTTCGAGCTAATATCTCCAAGGCTTTAATTATTTGTCTATCTGGTAAGCGCATCACTTATCTGGTGACGGGCACAAGATTTTTCAAGAATTATTTGTGACCACAGTGGTGATATGCTGAACGTCTGGATTTTCTAATCTTCCTGATGAACTTTTATTTCATATCTATTTTGAGTTATGTCTATTCTATTTAATATAGAGTTTTCATTGTTCACAGATTGGTGATACTTTCTCTGTTAACATCAATATATGGTCATTTATTATTTATTTATTTTTCATTACTGGCGCTGCTCTTTTAATTTTTATACGTAAATAATACGAGTTGGATACCCGCACATGGGCCAAACCCCATAACAACATAAAAATAAAAATAGCCTAATCTGTACGATCAATGGATCGTCTATAATAAAAGGATCCATATATAAAAATAAAAATAATACATATACCTAAAATGTATATCCAGAAATGGCGCACATATCTAGAATCTATGGACCAGTCTAGCATCTCACAACAGGCAAGGCCAAAAAGATATTGTATATAAAAAACTAGTATAACATTCGAAGTACAAAAAATACATAAATTAAATGTATAAAAAATATATATGAATAAAGAATCTAAACCAAACAGATAAAAAGAGAGGTTTAACTAAGAGTTATCAATGAAGGCGTTGACATCGGTGTCGATATTAAGCCCAAAAGGGGTATAAGTTTTGAGACGGTGGACCCAAGACATTTCCAGTTTAGAAATTTCTCTTACTAAAGAGCTGCCCCGCCAGTGAGGCTTATATTTATCAATCCCCAAGAAAAGGGTCTTAGAGGGGTCTTTACTATGAAATTTCAAATAGTGTTTGGACACAGAGTGGTTGGGGAAACCAATGATAATATTACTTATATGTTCATTGAGTCTCACCTGTAGGGGGCGCTTTGTGCGTCCCACATATTGCAGCCCACAAGGGCACTGCAACATGTACACCACTCCCACGGTGGCACATGTGATGCATGGTTTAATGCTATGGTTTAATCCAGTAGCTGTACTGCGAAAAGTGGTGGTCCGTCTCTGAACACAAGAATTCAAGGAACAGACCCTACACTTACCACATTTGTAGAATCCTGTGAGCTGGTCAAAAAAAACCCTACCTCTAGCTGGAGGGTCTATGACATTTGGTGCCAAACGATGACGGACTGACGATGCTCCTCTAAACACTATTTGGGGCCTCTCACTAACCACATTTTTTAAGATAGCATCGCTGCTAACAATGTGCCAGTGTTTGTTTATCAATCTCTTTATGCTCTTCTGTTGGAAAGAGTAAGTGGTAATAAAGGGGACTTTTCCTTGAGTGTCATTAACACGTGGGCCCCTTTCGACCAACAAATCAGCACGGTGAATATTGGTCACTTCATTGAGAGTCTTAATTAAGAAATCTTGTTGATATCCTTTTTCTAAAAATCTGGAGGTGAGAACTTCGGCCTGTGCCAAAAATTCCTCAACTTCAGAGCAGTTGCGCCTCAATCGGATGTATTGACTTTTGGGAACTGATCGAAGCCAGGGGACATGATGGCAACTATCAGTCGGGATGAAAGAGTTCCGATCAGTGTCTTTAAAGAACGTTGAGGTGACAAAACGATCTTTTTTTATAACAATATTAAGATCTAAAAAATTTATTTTCACCTGACTTATCTCATAACTGAGATGTATGCCCCTTTCGTTATCATTCAAGGAATCCATAAAGTGTCTCAAATCTCGCTCATGGCCATCCCAGAGGAGGAGGACGTCATCTATATACCTAGCCCACAAAACAATCTGAGGTATATCGTGGGCATAGATTTTCCTATTTTTCAATACATGTTTTTGATCCATTGAAGTCTATGGAATCAAAAAACAGAAAAAGTCCCTTTCCCTTTGCATAAAATGCACAGATGTGAACATGGCCCATAGGAAACCATGTTCAATGGACTGTACTGTGTTTCTGCAAAACTGAAAATAAAAAATGCATAGATGTGAACAAGGCCTAATAAAAGGATATTCAGCCTCCTGGCTTACACGTGCAGCATTGCAAAAATACCAAGCCACCTGGCTCTCTTCAGCAGCAGATGCACCACTGCTCAGGCTCCCACATGGAGCTCTCCTGTCTACTGTCAGCAACCTCAGACTCAGGTCTCTGGCTTACACAGTGCAGCCTGCACTCTCTTGCTATTTCAGTGCATATGTGCACTCTCTGGGTTCTCCCTTGCAAGCCTGGACTCCTCAGGAGGGTGAAGCCCAGAGCCATGGTCCTGACTCTACTATCAGGCCAACACACACCTGAACAATCAGTGTGCAGGTGAGTCTCAAATCCCGGACCCAGGACTGGGGATTTCATCCCACCCCGGATCTCTAAGCCCTTGTACACACAGTCGGAAAATCCATTGGAATGTGTCCTATCAGACCGTGTTGTCGGATATTCCGACTGTGTGTGGTATGCATCGGACTGATTCCGTCGGAATATCTGTCGGACCCAATTTTCCAACTTGTTGGAAATATTTCCCGACCAACTGGTTCGATCGGACATACTCCGATCATGTGTAGAGAATTTTGATCGGACCAAGTGCCACGCATGCTCAGATCAAATTCCTACATCAAAGCTATTGGCTACTAGCCTGAACGTAGTTCCATCGTAACGAAATTACGTCATCACGTTCTGAATGATCGGATTTTTTGACAACTTAGTCTGACCGTGTGTATGCAACAGTTTCAGACAAGATCCAACAGACAAAATCCGACGGACAAGATCTGACGGATTTGGTTGTCGAAATCTCCGACCGTGTGTACAGGGGCTTAGAAATCCCCAGGCTCCAGGTCCCAAAGTGGACTTTAGTAAATAATGAGTAAACTAAAAAGTCAGTTTCCTCTTCACGTTACAAGCTCTCTGGAGCCCCTCAACCCATCTGGTTGAGAATTCTGGGTACATGCACTGGTGGGGTACCACACTACCACAATATATATATATACATACACACACACACACACACACACACATATACACTATATTACCAAAGGCAGGGCTTGACAAATTTGCTTGGAATCTAGGAGCCAGCTTAAAAAGTTAGGAGCCAGGTCGGTAACAGCGATCCGGACCTGTCCCTGGCCTGACATAGAGACGAGTGAGGGGAAGATAGCACTGCCGTCTCCAAGTCATTGTCCATAGCTTTTAGAGGGACATTTTATTTCATTTTTTCAAATGACAATTATTTTTTTTTAATTGCATTTTAGTGTAAATATGAGATGTGAGGTCTCTCTGATCCCAGATCTCATATTTAAGAGGACCTGTCATGCTTTTTCTATTACAAGGGATTTTTACATTCCTTGTAATAAGAATAAAAGTGACACAATTTTTTTTTAAAAGAACAGTGAAAAAAAGAAAAAGAAAAAAGTTAAAATAAGAAAAAGAAAAACAATTTTTAAACGCGCCCTGTACCGCCCGCATATGAAAGCGGTGTTCAAACCACACATAGGAGGTATCGCCGTGATCGGTAGAGCAAGAGCAATAATTCTAGCCCTAGACCTCCTCTGTAACTCAAAACATGCAACCTGTAGAATTTTTTTAAAGTTGCCTATGGAGATTTTAAAGGGTAAGTTTGTCGCCATTTCATGAGCGGGTGCAATTTTGAAGCGTGACATGTGGGTATCAATTTACTCGGCGTAACATTATCTTTAACAATATAAAAAAAAATTGGGCTAACTTTACAGTTGTCTTATTTTTTTATTAAATTAATTTTCCCCCAAAAAAAAGTCCGCTGCGCAAATACGGTGTGAAAGACAGTATTGCAACAACCACCATTTTATTCTCTAGGGTGTTAGAATAAAAAATATATATATAATGTTTAGGGGGTTCTAAATAAAGGGAAGGAGATAGGCAGGCAATAAAAAAACAGACAGAGGAAGATCCATTAGCATTGCTGGTTGTCATACCAATGGCCACCACAAGAGGGTGTCAGATTCCAGAAGGAATCATAGGACCACAGAAGGCCTCAAAGCCGTGGCCTCAGTTACCGGCCGTCGGCGGAACGGCCCGACACGATCACGTCGGGGGGGTCCACGGAGAAAGGATACCCCCAGCTGTGCTGCCCCAGGCACCAGGTCGCTAATTCTAGTCGCAAATGCGACCTGGCGCCCAGGTTTTGTCGAGCCTTGACCAAAGGTATTGGGAAGCCTACCTTTACTCGCACATAAACTTTAACCACATCCCAGTCTTAGTCCTTAGGGTTCAATATCGCAATGGCCCACTCTTTGCAGCTATAACAGCTTTAACTCTTCTGGGAAGGCTGTCCACAAGGTTTAGAGGTGTGTCTATGGAAATGTTTGACCATTCTTCCTGAAGCACATTTGTGAGGTCAGGCACTGATGTTGAACAAGAAGGCCTGGCTCGCAGTCTCAGCTCCAATAGTCAGGACACTGTGCAGGCCAGTCAAGTACCTCCACCCCAAACTAACTCATCCATGTCTTTATGGATCTTGCTTTGTGCATTGGACCAAATCATTTGGTGGAGGGGGATTAGGGTGTTGGGTTGTTTTTCAGGGGTTCTAGTGAGGCCCCCCACCCAAGTATGTGCTGTGCAATTTTAACATAATTGGTTAATAAAATATTTTTTTATTTTATTAAAATAGTGTGATGTTTCCAAATCAGATATATGTATCTTTAAATTCCCCAAAATGATTTTGTTGTTGTTGTCCTGGTACCATATTGAAGGGGCAGGTACAACTCCCAAGAGGGGAATAATGTTTGTTAATGCCATGCACAATTATTTGCTGATTTACAAGGCTGCTGCTCAAGAACCATACCAAAAGCTCTACCTAATCTGACTGCAGGAGATTATTGGAGAGAGAATAATGCAGATACAGAAATTAGTAGATGTTGACAGGCTTTACTACATTTCTAAATAAATGGGAACCATTTTGTCAACATCCTCATTAACATGAGTGACATATGGCATCTCTCCCCTGACACTACAACTTGCAGATAAGGTGCCTTACCTGGGGCTGATAGGTTAATTAGATATGCATGGAGGTAATCAACTGTGACAGCAAATAGCTTTGAAAATATTAAAGTGGTGCATTGTCTAGACTTCTCTCTCACCGCTTTAGTTCAAAGCTTAAAGGAGCTGCTGAATAGGAATTCCTCGTTTAACAAGTCCTCCAACACTGATGACATACTTATGCTTCCCTTCCCTTGGGTCTGGAGGTCAGAAAGCTGTTTCTGGGTTTCTTCCATAAGCCTTATGTACACATGACCGAAGTTTCCGTCAGAAAAGGTCAGACGGAATCATTCCGACGGATATTACGATCATGTGTGGGTTTCATCTGACTTTTTTCTTCAAAAATTCTAACTGACCTAGAAATAGAACATGTTTCAAATCTGTCCGATGGCATCAATTTCTATCGGGGAAAACCATTCGTCTGCATGCTGGTCCGATGGACCAAATACGACGCAAGGGCAGCTATTGGCTACTGGCTATTGAACTTCCTTTTCTAGTCCCGTCGTACGTCATCACGTTCAAAACGAACAGACTTTGGTATGTTCGTGTCTCGGCAAGTCCGTTCGGTCGGAAGTCCATTGTAACTCCGTCGGAACTCCGTCAGGAAGACCGTCGGACCTTTTCTGCCGGAAAGTCCGGTCGTGTGTGTACGCGGCATTATACTACCAGTTACATGAATAATAGAAAAATAAAAGGGCGACAGCAGAAAAAGATACGATTCTTCATTGAGTCTGCCCCTTTTTTGATCTTTTCTTTTAGTATAAATTTATGTTTGACCCAAGCATGTTTTAGTTCAATTATTGTTGACTGACTCCCTACATCTGCTGGAAGTTTGTTAAAAGTATTGCCTATTCTTTTAGTGAAATTATTATTTTTTAGGTTAGTTCTGAAGTTTCCTCCTGCTAGTTTGAGGTTATGTCCTTGTGTTCTCAATCTTAGCTTAAAATATAGAAATACAACCTTGAATCTTATCCGAACCCTTAATGTATGTAACAGGTTTTAATCATGTCCCCCTTTTTCCCTCAAGAATGTATATATTAAGTGCCTGCAGTCTTTCCTGATATGTTTCATTTCTCAGACCTTTTACGACGTTGCCCATCTCTGGAGTCATTTGGGGTTGTTTTACTAAAGAGAGAGTGCAACATGGTACTCTAAGTGGTATTGTAAATGAGGTCTAACTAAGAATCATTATAGAGGAATCAGGACTTCCTTCCTCCCGATGGTGATCCTTATATGATAACTAAAGATCTATCTAGGAGAATCAGGACCTTCTACCTCCTGCTGATCAACCCTCTAGTGATAACTATAGATCTATTTTAGACCATCGGGACCTCCTTCCTCCTGATGGTGATCCTTATATCATAACTAAAGATCTATCTAGGAGAATCAGGACCCCCTACCTCCTGCTGCTGATCCCTTTAGTGATAACTATAGATCTATTTTAGACAATCGGGACCTACTTCCTCCTGTTGGTGTTCCCTCTAGTGATAACTGAAGATTTATATAGAGGAATCAAGACTTCTTCCTCCTGCTGATGGTCCGTTTAGTAATAACTAATGATCTATATAGGAAAATCAGGACAGCGTTCCTCCTGCTGGTGATCTCTCTATTTATTTTCCCCATTGCTAAGGCACGTTCTTTACTCATTTTGCAATCATCTGAAATAAGCACCGCGGAAAACATTTCTTTGGTAGGATGAATGCCGCAGAATAAGAAAGGTTCACAGGCCCACACATTATACAATCAGAAATCCCACTTCTATCCAGTTATACGAGTCTAAAAAAAAGGAAAATGTGAGGATAATCTGACTTTAGCATAAAAGCAGTATTTTCTTAGTAGTACCAGCAAATCACTGTATAGATTTTATCTGCTATCTGGTAAATATCATCAACAAGCACCAGTATTTAAACAGGCAATTAAATCCAAAAGCAAACATTTATTATATTGCAGCTTACCATTTCTTAGATGTGATAGCTGAAATCATTTTCTTTTTTAGGCTTTCTTACTCTCTTCTATTTTCATCTGGTGTTCCAGCCAGTAAGTCTGTTGTCTTTCAAGAGAAGAAGCTTTCCAGCAGAATGTAACAGTTACTGAAATGAGTCAAACCCTTTACCACTGGCAGGGGTGCTTACAACGAACCGCTTTTATTTATTTATTTATGTAAAACCTTTAGGCCAAAGGAACAAAACTGTTTGCTGAAAGTGCTAAGGAAAAAAGTCTTAAAGTGTTATTAAACCCACAACAGTAAAATCAGTCTGTATATGTAGTAAAACATGCTGGTTATACTCACTGTGAAACCTAATGGGTTAATACTGCACTGTGCGTAAAAATGCTGTTTGATTCGGTCTTTTTTAAACTTCCTCTTCTTTTACTTCTTCTTCCAATCCATCTCGAGCCTTGTAGGCACTCTGCACATGCTCAGTTTGGTGTGTTTTGCTAGTGTGTTTCTTTTTCTTTTTCTTTTTTGGTGAGGGTTCATGTGATCAGCACAGTCCAGACAAAGGGTCAGGGGTCAGGCAGCCTCAGAGGAGAATGAAAACTCCTCCTACAAGCTTTAACCAGTGCTCGGCCGGACACTGAGATAGAAGTCCCAAGACTGCTATATACTGCTGAGGAGAAAAGGTATTTAGCAACTTATATTTACTAAAAGAATTGCATTTTCATGTTTTTTGTACTGTGGGAGACCAGATAAAGTGAATGCAGGCTCGTGGGTTTAGTAACAGTGTAAAAACGAAAACAAAATCAACCACTAAATCTAATGATTGGAAAAAGTGAAAATAGATTACATATTTGGTTTTGCCTTTAATACCGTTTTAATTACTTGGCGTTGCAGGTTGCAAAAATCCATATTAAAATTTACATTTTTATTAAAGGATGTCCCTCTGATTAAAGGTCTTACCCTTTATCTCTTTACCCTCAACATAATGACTATGAGTACAGAGGATGGAGTTGAAGTTGATTATTTTATTAAAATCCCATAGCTGTAAAGAATCTGGGACTTTTCCACATGTTGCTCACTAGATCCCAAGTTCCCCTTGGACACAGACACAGCAGAATGTTTGAACAATAAAATATTCCATATTCAGAAATAAATATGAATTTAGAATGCAGTAGGTGAAAGTTCAAATCATTTATTCACTGCTTTCTGACACAATTAAGTGTTTTCTGCATTCCATAAAAGACCAGTCAATATTTTGTCTTAAAATAAATGAAAATGGACTTATTGCTTAACTTCATTTTAATAAAATATATTTAGATGTCATCTTGTTTTTTGGCTCACTTTATGATCTCTCAATGTTTTTGTACAGATTAATGTTTCTAAGTAAGTATATAGCCTGTCTTAGCGAAATAGAGCTTTCTTTTGGTGATATTTGATCACCTCTGCGTTTTTTTATTTTTTGCGCTATAAACAAACAAAAAGTAACAATTTGGGATTTTTTTATTTTATTTTTTTACTTTTTTCTATAATACATATCCAATATAAAAATATAAAAAAAAAATGTATTCATCAACTTAGGCCAATATATATTCTTCTACATATTTTTGGCAAAAAAAATATACAAAAATCACAATAGGTGTATATTGATCGGTTTGTGTAAAATTTATCGCGTCTACAAACTATGGGACAGATTTAGGTGGCAAGCTGCGGTGTTTAGCGGGACTGAGACATTGCGGCGGATCTGACCCCAAATGACACTTTTTGGGGACCAGTGATATTATTACATTGATCCTGCACCATCATTGTAATTTTTATTTACCTTGACCTTTTCCAGAAAAAAAATCGTTTGTAAACGGAAAAATGCACTGATCAATGTAAAAATTACACTGGCAGGGAAGAAGGGGGGGGGATCACGGGGTTAACTGTGTTTTCTCAGCATGTTCTAACTGTGGGGGAGATGACAGAGATCACTGTACCTGATCACTGGGAATAGTAGATCTCTGTCTTGTCACCTATCAGAATGGGGATCTGCCTTGTTTACAAAGGCAGATCCCCATTCTGCCTCTCCTCACCACGATCGTGGGTCGCCAGCAGCCATCGAGTCCACCCAAGCCGCGGGCATGCTCCTGCAGTGTTCATTGGGCATGAGAGCATGCTGCTGCCAGAGTATGCCTGCCCACAACTGCTCCTGCACGAGCCGACACAAAATGACGGCGATTTGTGCAGGAGAGCCAACCTGCCGCAGTACAACTGCGGCGGGCAGCCGTTAACTAGTTAAACCAAAGTCCTCTCTGTATCCTCCGTCATGCAAGTAAGAACCCAATGGTATTCTGTTGGTGAAGAGTACTAAATGCATTTCAGAATTTTATGTCACTTACATAGCGTATTTATGTATTATTAATGTTATTACAGCCATACTGTAGTTAAAAGAAAAACACTGACCTCATCCATCCATCACATTAGAGCTGCCATCAACATCTGTAAAGAAGCTAAAAGCTGGAGGGAACTCACTAAGGCCAACCATTCGCATCAACGGGGGAGAAAGCCAAAGTGTCCCAAAAGAACCTATAATGATAGAGCACAGAGCAACAAAAATTGAAAAATCTTAAACGTAAGGGAACCAATCCACAGCTGCTAAGCATATTCACACTCCCATAATCTGTGTATAAAATATTAAAAATAAACAAAATGCAGCGCTATGTGATATATCATTCAGGTGAAAAAATATATATAATTGGCGTGGGCAATGCACAAGTTTAATTTTTAATATGTGTAGCGCCAACTTTCTGGGAGCCTGGTAGTGACCCCCAGAAGCGGGGAGGGCTGACATACTCCCTCAGGGTGCAGGTTACTAGCCATGGTGGGTGATGAACAAGATAGAAACTGGGCGCAAGACCTAGATCACCTGACTTCTTCCAAATAAATAGCTTCTTCAAGCAAACATAGTGGCCAGTCTGATTGGCTGAGAAAGGTATGTTTATTCATAAACTGAATTCACTACAGCTCATCATATTAATGTCAAAGGCAACAGCGCCACCTACTGACAAAAAGGAGAAGACTGAACTAAAACAGGATTAGGAAGAAAACCATTAAACACTACAAGTTAGTTAGGCTGGCTACCACACAGCACAACTAAATTTACCTATATCCCTGCTTTCTGACAAGGGTGCTACATATGTCAGAAAGCAAATCCATGTTTGTGCTGATGTGCTGATGTGAAACAGTTACTAAAATGGGCATATATGGGATGATCTATATACAGCGGATATAAAAAGTCTACACACCCCTGTTAAAATGTCAGATTTCTGTGATGTAAAAAAATGTGACAAAGATAAATAATTTCCGAACTTTTTCCACCTTGTATGTGACTGATAAACTGTACAACTCAATTGAACAACAAACTGAAATCTTTTAGGGTGGGGGGGGGTCGAAGTAAAAATGTGTTCCCCCTAAGCCAGCTTAATTTCATCAGAGTATGTAGAAAAGTGTGCATTATCTCATCAATTTTTGGAGTTTAAAGGACATGGCAGTCTCCCTTTGGGTGGTGACAGTCGTGAGGTCATCCCGCCGGAAGTCCACCTGTGCACTAAGATGGGTGGAATCCCAGAAGAGACCGCAAAAGACCAGTGGGGGAGAGACAACGATCCCAGGCGATGGCCCGGGAAGAGTTCGGCTCCACTCACCGCTCATTGGGCCACTGAAAACAGACCGCCCGAACGAGACCATGCTCTGTGTGTGACGGGTGACCCCATACCAAAACAGTAAAGCATTCTAAATGGCTGATTTTGTGGACAATAGTTTATTAGGAGCCAATGGGGGGATACAAGTGGAGAGTGAGCCTCGAGCTGGGAGTAAGTGAGTAGCCAAGATGGTGGAGTTGTCTCCTAGTAAGATGCTTTGAGACCCCAATCTGGTCAAGACACATAAGAGGAAGTGAGGTGTTCTTGGTCAGCATGGCCATTGCTGGTGACCAACTAGAAGCCCGCTCACAAGTAAATAAGGAGACCTTGCTTTAAAACATATTAAAGCATAAGTGGAAAACTCAGGGTATCAGTGAATTCAAAAATAGGCCTGATGAAAAAACTGTAGAAAAGGAAAAGAGGACTTGGTATCCATTAAAGAATTTTCAGGTCATGTCAGATCATCCGTTAGTCCTGGGCATTTGATGGATACCGGCCAGTACTAAATAGAACGTTATGCTAACAAGCATCTGTCTTGAAGATACTTCCCATTTACACTAAATCCTCTAACATTTGTTTATGTTTTTTTTTTTTTATCAACCATGCTGCCTAATTTGCATGTTTTTTTTTTTTTTCAAGTTTGCTTCCTCGTTTGCACTTCAGTTACACTGTGTACTTTAAATTTCCGTGCTTAATTTGTAATTAGTCTGACAAAGGGGCCTACTATAAAAAATATAAAATGACAAGCTGTTGTTGACTACAGATGGCTACTCATCTTTTACTCCCTCCTCCTTTCTGGTGTTCTGTTTGCTTTCCAGTTGTTCCTGCCTTTTCCCTTTCTCCATTTCTGCTCTAATTTAGGATAACGTTTTTTTAACAATATGCTTTTCTACTCGGAAACCTTTTACGCTATGCCAAGGCTAGCTTTGTACACTTCTAACCCTTCTACTCATTTGTGATGACTCTTTGTGTATTGTTCTGATGTTTGGATGGACCTACTACTGTGTATCAGCCTCTGTCACGTTTTCTCTTACTCACAGTTTTTTATATGCCAGAAGCTTTGTACTTTGTTTAAAACTTTAAAACCCAATAAAACAATTTGTGAAATAAAAAAGATAAGATGATGTGCTGGACTGATCAAAACACTGTGTCCTACTGTATTTAAATCTATTGGACATCCATTCCTATAATAACACAGGAATTTTATGGTTCAAATTTATATGTCCTTACATAGGACACATCATAGCATGTTTTAATTTGTAACAAATAACTGTTAAAAAAAGCATGTAAAAGGCAGAAACAAGTTAGAGTCTAATCAATTTGACTAACTTTGCTACATTGCTTTCATATGTATGGTCCTTACTCACCATTTCCTGATACATTCATAAATTATCTGATTTATGGATGTTATAGTTGTTCCCAAGATATTGATTCCAGTAGGGTACTTTTCTCAACACTCTTCATAGACTACTGCTCTACTCCCTCATGTAAAATAGGAGGTATATATGCTGTATGCAACCATTGTCAGTTATGGACGGAGCCCAAAAATGTAACAGATTCACAGTACAGGGGGAAAACATCTGAAGACATACACAGGGAGTCCCCAAAAATTAAAGAAAACTATCAAACTATGGTCACTCAAGTAACTATAGTCTCTGAGCAAGGCTGCATGGGGAGTCTGTCTTCTCCTTTTGTCAATTTAATGCACTTGGCAAAAGCAAGTGTAGCGCTAACCCCACAGGAGCTGCATGGTATGATGTTCTGCCACAACTCCTTAAAGTGGAACTTTAGACCAAAAATAAAAAAAGGGTGAATAGGCAGAAATTTTAATGCAGTAGACACATGCTTTGTTTCTTCTGCATTAAAGTTACTTACCTGTCTGTCTGCTCCCGGACAGTGAGCTGCACACACACTGTACAAATTCGGCAATCCCAAAGCTGACTAAACTTTTATGCATGGGAGTGACAACTTCCCCATCTGGTCAATGAAAACAGGCAACAATCAAGGCCCGGGAACCAGCCACCCGGAGATGTCAGCAACCGGGTAGGGAGATCTTGGACGCTACATCACTGGGGCTGAGGTGAAAATAGTTCTGATTTATGCTCTGTCCCTCTTGACACACCTGTTTATAGCTTGCAGGTTGATCATACCTGTGTAATTTAAGAGTTAATATTTCGCTGCTCTATTATAGTACACCGAAAAATAGACCACCAAACAACTTGAAAAAGAATAGGATGAATGTATTATAAAGGGTAAGCAAATGCAATGCATAGAACAAATAAACAGGACATTAGAATATGTTAGAATAAATGACAAGGGGGTTAGCCTCACCTACAGCCATAAACTTACACCACAATAAGACTAAGGCATGTGTGAACCATCAATGGCATAAAAGAAACATTACTATAATTTGTAGTAACAACTACTCAAAGGGTGCACCCAAGGACACTCTGCACATATAGCCCTTTAGTGGATGGATGTACTCCTTCCTAACAAGGGAGTACCACTGGAGGTGACTGCAAAGTACCTGGCTCCCAATTGTCAGTTTTGGCCCACCTTAAGTAGGGCCCTACTGTAGGTGATGCAAATGTAGCTGTCCACTTGAGATTGTACACAAGGGATGGCTGATTGTCTGCTAAGTAAAGGAAGTCTTAGCATTGATTGTGAGCAGCAAGAGGTTAAACTCAGTAGTTCTGCTCACCACTCCAGGTATGAAACGGATCAGGTCCAGTACACTAGGCAATCAGTTGTTCCAGAACAAGGTCTCTCAGCTCTGGTCCCAAGATACAGTAGCTCTTGATGGCTCAGTCTCTAATGTACGACTCCAAAATCTGCACAGCTGCAGCCCAGCACTCAAGAACTCGGACCTTACAGTATCTCACAAACGTGAGTACACCCCTCACATTTTTGTAAGTATTTTATTCCATCTTTTCATGTGACAACACTGAAGAAATTACACTTTGTTACCATGTAAAATATTGAGTGTACAGCTTGTATAACAGTGTAAGTTTGCTGTCCCCTCAAAATAACTCAACACATAGCCATTAATGTCTAAACCACTGGCAAGAAAAGTCAGCACACCCCTAAGTGAAAATGCCCAAATTGGGCCCAAAGTGTCAATATTTTGTGCGGCAACCATTATTTTCCAGCATTGCCTCAACCCTCTTAGGCATGGAATTCACCAGAGATTCACAGGTTGCCACTGGAGTTCTCTTTCACTCCTCCATGACGACATCACAGAGCTGGTGGATGTTAGAGACCTTGCGCTCCTCCACCTTCCATTTGAGTATGCCCCACAGATGCTCAATAGGGTTTAGGTTTTTAGACATGCTTCGCCAGTCCATTACCTTTACCCTCAGTTTCTTTAGCAAGGCAGTGGTCATCTTGGAAGTGTCAGAGTGACGAAACGCGTAGGGCGTGGCCACGTTGCGTGCACCCATTCCAACAGATAAAGACTGCCGGCGGAGATTACATGCATGTGTTTTTAACATTAAATGTGAGTAGTTTTATTTAAATAAACGAATGATTCTGTTTAAAAACGTATTACACTATGGATGTGTCTTTCCTCATGTATAAACTTTAATGGAGATTACACGAACGGAACAGTGAAACTTTCCCCAGTGCATCAGCAGCAGCCAGACAGCGACACAGTGGCTTACATTGTGAAGGTCCATCCAGCCCCACAAGGGGCGTAAGTTCTGGTGAGAGCATTTACATACTATAGCACTGAGTGGCGCTCCGGGGATGAACGTTTCCCATTGAATACCCACACTGTTTGCACCAGTATTTTGCGGTGGCAGTATCATCAGCCAAAACACCAATATTGGATACGTGTAGAGAATACACATGCATCCTTATGTGATTATTGGTTGAACTTAGATTTGACTTTTAGTCTTTTTTGCACTTTCCTTGCACCTATTTACACGGTTCACTTTTCATTTTGAATGAGGACACTGAAGGATATTTCTAGTGTTTTTGTGCTGTCCAAAAGAACTTTTGTCATTTTTGTATAAGAACACAATATCTGTTATGGTCTATGTGAACATTTATCATATGAATTATTTGGGGTTTTACTTATTGTGAGATGACACTTATATGATGGTTTAATACTGATTGTATTTTACATTTATTTTTATTCAATTTTTCAAATATAATTAGGAAGCACTTGCACTTTAATCTATATAGCACTTTTTATATCACCAATTTTGACGATAGGTCATTTTGAGCACAATTATTTGGGTTTAGCACCATAACCTATCTATTTGACTTCTTAAATTTTACCTCCCCTCCTAAATTAGGAAGTGGGGGCTTCAGGTATAGGCAGCTCTAACCCCGTAAACAAATACTTTTTACCACATTGTGGTTTGTTTTTTACACACTTAGGGTGAACATTCCATAGCGCGACTTTACCCATTTACCCATCTTGGAAGTGTGTTTGGGGTCATTATCATGTTGGAATACTGCCCTGCGACCAAGTCTCCAAAGGGAGGTGATCATGCTCTGCTTTAGTATGTCAAAATACATGTTGGCATTCATGGTTCTCTCAATGCTCCCCAGTGCCGGAAGCACTCATGCAGGTCCAGACCATGACACTCCCAGCACCATGCTTGACTGTAGGCAAGACACACTTGTCTTTGTACTCCTCACCTGGTTGTTGCTACACATGCTTGACACCATCTGAACCAAATAAGTATATCTTGGGGTCATCAGACCACAGGACATGGTTCCAGTAATCCATGTCCTTAGTTTGTTTGTCTTCAGAAAACTGTTTGTAGGCTTTCTTGTGCACCATCTTTAGAAGAGGCTTCCTTCTGGGACGACAGCCATGCAGACCAATTTGATGCAGTGTGTGGCGTATGGCCTGAACACTGACAGGCTGACCCCCCACCCCTTCAACCTCTGCAGCAATGCTGGCAACACTCATTATTATTATTATTATACAGGTTTTATATAGCGCCAACGGTTTGCTCAGCACTACTCATACAACTATTTCCCAAAGACAACCCCTGGATATGAAGCTGAGCACGTGCACTCAACTTCCTTGGTTGACCATGGCAAAGCCTGTTCTGAGTAGACCCTGTCCTGTTAAACTGCTGTATGGTCTTGACCACTGTGCTGCAGCTCAGTTTCAGGGCCCTGGAAATCTTTTTATAGCCTAGGCCAACTTTAAGTAGAGCAACAATTCTTTTTTTCAGATCCCCAGAGAGTTCTTTGCCATGAGGTGCCATGTTGAACTTCCAATGACCAGTATGAGAGTGATAACACCAAATTGAATACACCTGCCTCCCATTCATACCTGAGACCTTGTACTGCTAACGAGTCACATGACACCAGGAAGTGAAAATGGCTAATTGGGCCCAATTTGGACATTTTCACTTAGGGGTGTACTCACCTTTGTTATCAGTGGTTTAGACATTAATTGCTGTGTGTTGAGTTATTTTGAGAGGACAGAAAATGTACATTGTTATACAAGCTGTACACTCACTACTTTACAATGTAGCAAAGTGTAATTTCTTCAGTGTTGTCACATGAAAAGATATAATAAAATATTTACAAAAATGTGAGGGGTGTACTCACTTTTGTGAGATACTGTATATGGTCCTCCATGACTTTGGCTTAGCTCTTATCCATTCTCTCGCTCTGTCTTTTACTGGGAGTGCAGACCCAGACAGCACAGGTCTGCGCTCTTTCTCCCCCTGTGTGACACTAATTTGTCCAGGAAAAAAACTGTATCTCTCCTACTGTATTGAACGTCTGCAGCCATTCACTTGTATTGTACAGTACCCCTTTAAGACTACATTTCCCATGATCCTCAGTTTCAGTATAGTAAGTACTCTCTCCACCTCTGATCGGTTCAGGTACACTGAACCATTGTGATGTGCAAAAATTAAGGAAGCTCAGGGTGAGAGGCAGCTGTGTCACACACAGTGACAAAAGTGAAGGGCAAGAGGCACATGCAGCTGGCAGAACAACCAGCAATGCAACTATTGGAGAATTGGCTCCTGGACTGTTTTCCAGCAAGTTCTTCTTATTGAATTTTCTAATGTGTATATTTATTAACACCCATATCCATAAAGTATTTTTACTTTTCATAGAAGCCTAATTTCTGATATCTAATGCAATCACTACTGACAACATTCTTTATAGCGAATTACAGTATATCAGTCTTGTAATGGCTTATTTGTATTCTGCAGAGAAGACCAGCCCAGCTGACATGTGAAACATTCAGCATTAAACTCACTCAGAGACTAAAGTTACTTGAATGACCATAGTTTACCTCAATGTGTAAATCCCCATCAGTTTTCCCTCTGTACT
Organism: Lithobates pipiens; assembly: GCF_037356315.1. Classification (NCBI taxonomy): domain Eukaryota; kingdom Metazoa; phylum Chordata; class Amphibia; order Anura; family Ranidae; genus Lithobates; species Lithobates pipiens. The sequence continues at coordinate 554,462,869 of NW_027507758.1, read as the reverse complement.
ATGGATCTGGTTACCTTTTTGGACTCACCACATAACCAGCAATAGTAGCATCACCTTTATAACGTCTATGTCTTCTGAGGAAGCAGATTGGTAATCGGTGAAACACGTTGAGAAAACTATCTCTATCCCACTACTGGAATCAATGTCTTGGGAACAACTAATATCTAACAACTAATATCTATCAATGAAATAATATATGAATGCATTATGCAATGGTGATTAAGGGCCGGTTCACACAGCGAGGCGCGGCGAGGCGTCTCCGACTTGCCTCGCCGCGACCTGCGGGGACCTCAGCGGCGACTTGCAGAGGACTTCTGTATAGAAGTCAATGCAAGTCGCCCCCGAAGTCGCCCAGAAGTAGTACATGAACCTTTTTTCTGAGTCGGAGCGACTCGAGTCGCTCCTCTCAGAACGGTTCCATTGTACAGAACGGGGGCGACTTGCGGGAGCGAGGCGAGGCGAGCCGTGTCGCCTCGCATCGCCTCGCTGTGTGAACCGGCCCTAAGGGCCATACATGGGGCAACATACTGAACTTAGTCAAAATAAAGTATAACTAAAGGCATTTTTTTTTTGTTTTGGATACAGTGGAGAGGGATCAGAACATGTCAGTTTTGATTGCTGTCTGTGCCCTTGTTAGGGAGATTCACCCTATCTATTTGTCCCGTTTACCATTATCATTGAAAGTGAAAGTAAAACAAAAGTCCAAATTTTGGGTTCTCCCAAAAAAGTAATAGAAGTGAAATCTTCCAATAGGGATACTATTAGTGGTGGCCAGGAGGCCCCAAGAGATTCCCTTAATTTGCAGGGTTTTCCCCTCACTTGCTGTTTTGGCTATGGGACAAATCTTCCCAATGGGACACAGATGGCAAAAAATGCTGACCGGGTTATAACCCAAAATGTTTTGTCTATAATTCTACTAAATGAAAAAAAAATGTTTTTATTATATATGATCCTACGTGAGTTTGTGTTGCCTCAGCACTTTAAAAGTCTTGTGTTCTGATATGAACAATTGTCCCCTGACAAAGGAGCCTATCTATTTTGATATGATTTTCAACACAGTTAGCCATTAAAGTGAATTGTGTTTTCGTTTTATGACAAAAAACGACTTTCCCTACAAAATCTATGTGGGGACACTAATGATGGGATGTACACTATCCTCTCCTATGTGTCACTTATCATCTTACAGCTCTTCTGTATGATGTTCCTTAGGAGTAGACACTGGATAAGTACAGGGCATATAACATTCCTTAAAGTTCATAGTATGATCAATTTGGAAAAGGACAGACTTTCAAAACCCAAAGAATACTTGTACTGTGGAAGCCGTGCCAAAAAAATGACAAACAGAGTACAAATGGCTAGTCACCAGTATTTAGAGAAGAAAAAGTTCTGTGTGGGAATTTTACAGCTTCATAATACAACCACAATGAATATGTTACCAATATGTGTATGATCAGCATTGTGATTCATAGAAGCTACTGCAAATTATATGAACACCACACAGGCTGTATGCCATACAGTGACAGAATATTGTCTGTTTTGTTTCCTCTATCCATCGTCTCCATGTGAAATTTCAGGTCATGTGATTCTAAATGATGCCTTTAACAAAATAAGTCTTGATGATCCATAATATGATTATTATACTCAGCAGTGGTCCTGAACCCAGTTCCCTAGTGCAGCAAGATATAAAGCCACTTTATAAGAAAATAGATGGTCGGTCATACTGAGTTCGAAAATTATCATAAGCCTAAAATAATGATGAAAAGTTGCTGTTAATGAGTTTTTGCCCTTCTGTATAAACTCAGCATTAATCATTGTGTTTTGTGACATTGAAGGAAGCCATGCTGATTGTAAAATGACAAGATTGTAGGAACTAAACAGTTTTTTAGCCTATAGTTTCATAGTTTCATAGTTAGTAAGGTTGAATAAAGACACCAGTCCATCCAGTTCAACCTGAGTGCCTACAATTGTCCCTATCCCTGTACAGTACACACTCACATTGGTCCCTACCCTCAAGGAGCCCACAATCCAAGGTCCCCATTCATATACGAGGGCCAATTTTTGACAGAAGCCAATTAACCTACCTGCATGTCTTTGGTTTGCCTATAGATAGGCAATGGTTTCTAAGTTCCTGCTTCTCATTTCCTGTTCTGGTGGTGACATGCATAAAATGAGGGTAAAATCTCCCCTATAGGGATAGAGACAGTGATAAACACCCATCAGTCATTCTATGTAGTTCAGGTTGGAGTTAAGGGGAAGTATTGGAACCTTTGGCTTGGGGCATATAAAACCAACTGGTCCATTTATGGTAGAGACAGATTCATTTGGGCCAAAGAAAAAGAACTTTGCAACATATTCCATTTTGACACAGTGATTGGTGTGCATGATGAAAGACAGCTGTTTCTGAAGGGCGTGATTTATTGTGACAATCCTTTTAAAATCAGCCAGCATAATGTTTGCTTTGCACCCTTGTAATTTGATCACATTACATTTCAGAGTCACAATAAAGTCAGTGCTGCTGCCAGAATCTATGATCACAGGTCCAACAGGGAGCAGGTAGATGTATAATGTGTCACTTACTGCAGGTCCCACTCTAATCAATGTCTGAATGGTACAACATTTGTGTTCAGGGCTATCAGCACAGCATATATTATTAGTGCTGGCCCAGGGAACAAATGTCCCCTGCGCCTAAGCCAAGTACTCCCCTGCTTGAGTTACAATGTAAAAAAAAGTGTTTATTACTAGTGCTGTATCATGTACCTGGCAAAAACTGAGTAGATGAGTTGGACCTCCTGCCCAACACTCCTGAGGGAGGTGACAGAGAGTGTGAGGGCACAAAGTGCCACAAGTTCTGGAGTTTTCAGGCCAAACCAGATCAGGGGGCTGAGGATCACAAAAAATGAACTAGGTACAGGAGGTCAGTAACATAAATGTAGCGCCGCCTCCTGAAGAGCACATGCTATGTGTTTTTGTCATTTAACTTTACCCTTGAACCGCAGTTTGGTTTTGAGTTCAATTATCCTACATTTTTGGACCTCAGCACCTGTCTAGCTGGACTACCTGGTGTTCTGCCTGGCCATAGGTGGCGTTGTCATCATGGCGGGGTGCAGAAAGCAGTCAGAGGGTGCTTGAGGTGTGGATGTCACGTGTTTTGGGGTTTTGTTCCAGTCCAGAAGTGCTTTCTGGCTGATGGTCCTGGTCCTCCTGACCAGCCCCCAGGACAGTCATGGTCTGGGGGGCAGATCCACCCGACTACAGGTCTCGGGGCTGGCTAGCCCAAGGCAAGGAAACTGAAGGAAGGATTCGGAGGTGGTCTGGTGCCGTCTCAGTTAGTGGAGAGGCCCAGCAACTGTGAAGGTTTCCAGGGGAGGACGATTCGGGAGAAGGCCACGCAAGGGTTGGCTTCTCAATAAGAGCCTGGACAAGTTGGGAGACCCCAAGTGAATCCAATCTCGTGTGGTATCGCCAGATCGGCTGCAAGATACTGGTACCATACGAGGGTTCTACAAACTTCAGTTTCACTCAAGTGTTCTATAGCAAGTCTGTGGCAGAGACTGTATTTGTTTGAAGCACCCTTTTGGCTGCTAGGCCTGGTGAGAGAAGGACTGTCCAACAAGGGTGAAAATCCAGCTGTGAATGGCTATTCTCTGGATTTTCTACTGGTGAGAGACTTTCCCTATTGAAATTATCATTAAGAGTACCTGAACTTTTCCCTATCTTTTTCAAATAAAAATCCTTTTGAGTGGATCTAGCGTCAGTCTCTACAGTTCTTGGGCCATCTACCTTGGGAAACCCCTAGACGTGCACAAGGTGAAGAAGGTAACGGTAAGCCCAATTAATTCAGCCGCTCCTTCGGGATTCAGTGCTACATAAGGGCAGTGTGGTGCTAAATCAGGAGGCAAAGACAGAGTCCAGGAGACAAGCTGAGCTCAGTAACATATGGGCAAACAAGATCCAAGGCAGAAGGTGATAGTAGAATCCAGAAGGGAGGCCAGGTCTTACATATCTGTATATAAGCTATATATGACCCAACTTGGTGACTCTCAAAAACATAAAATTAGGACTGCAGTACAGAGAAGTGCCTTGACGTAGGCACTGCAGCTTCCACATGTATTTGCAAATGAGTGCAACTAAAACCTCTGTTTTTAGAGTAAATTATTGGACAGGGTCAATTTTTTTTTTTGCAAGCTATCTGGTAAGTGTGCTGGGAAATTTGTGTCTGTTTGTTTTCCACAGTGAGACAGAATCAGTAGGCCAGGTATCAGGAGGTAAACAAAGACAAGCTAAAGACCACTCAGCATCCTCCTACCGCAGTACTTAATTTTATATAGCTGATGAGAATCAGACCTTCCTTATACTAGAAAGAAAAAGTAAAACGACCTGTTGAACAAAAGTAGGAGGATTTTTGCATAAAGATCTGGAAATCTCAAGATAGCTATAAGGGTCAGATGTGCAGCCATTATCTTTCGGCGCACCGTGTTCTCTTTTGATTGACTGAGCATGTATGTTTATGCTATGGACTGCTCCATTATTAGTGTATCATGTTAATAAAAAAAAAAGAATGTCCATAGCGTCTCATAGACATGAGATTGTTGGACAATTTTCCCCAAAGCAGTATTGAGTTATCCATCTTCCTAGGTCTATGTAGACACCCTGATGGTAAAGAGACTGTATAATAGCATGGTTTTGAAATTTATTTTTAAAGATTTTTTTTTTTGATTTTTTTTTGTTTTAGACAAGAAGGAGTTACATGTGTCTTGGGCATATAAGCAAAACATCTGCAGGTTTACATTTATATTGACGTCATTATTACTGTTTTCCTTTGGATTTGGCAGCAAATTGTGAAATACTGGCGCTCAATAAATATACAGTGATAATAATTCTAATTGTCTCTTTTCCCTCCACTGTACCAGGAAGCAAGGCCAGCTACTACTGGAAGTAGGAGAAGCATGTATACCTCTGCCGATAGTAATAACATTTTATTGAGGTCAGCTCGCTCATTGTGCTATAAGAACAACAAGCTGTAATGGGTGTATAAGCAGTGTGGTAGTGCAAGATAACAAGCCCTAATCAGTTTTTTGTCTATATCACCAGCCTGGCTGCAAAACACACACAATGTCCACTCACCAATGCAGAGATTGGATGGGATAATACATGCCCCTGCACTAATTCACAGATGGTGAAGAATAATACACAATATCCACTAATCAGCTTGATGATCGCAGGGAATAACACATGCCCATACACAATCACAAAGGTTGTGTGAAATAGCACAACACCCACATACAAACACAAAGATTGCATTGAATAAGAGATTGTGGGGAATAACACTCAATGTTCAATCATTGAATCACAGATTATTTGGAATAACCCTTCAATCACCAGTAGAGAGTTCATGTATTAACACAGAATATTTACTCACAAACTGAGATTGTGTGGAATAACACAGTATATACCTTATAACACAGTGTATATAACAATGAGAAGATCTCCAGGAATGGTTTTACAGGTGGAGGCCACAGAGTTTGCATTTGGCTAGGGTACGTGTCACTACTGGTAGCATGAGATGATACCTGAACCCTATAGAGGTTGCACAGGCAGTCCAACTCCTTCAGGATGGCACATCAATATGTGCCATTGCTAGAAGGTTTGCTGTGTCTCCCAGCACAGCCTCAAGAGCAAAGGAGGAAATCCCAGGAGACAGACAGTTACTCTAGGAGAGCTGGACAGCATCATAGAATGTCTTTAACCCATCAGCAGGACCAGTTCCTGCTCCTTTGTGAAAAGAGGATGAGCACTGCCAGAGCCCTACAAAATGACCTCCAGTAGGCCACTGGTGTGAATATCTCTGACCAAACAATCAGAAACAGACTTCATGAGGATGGCCTCAGAGCCCAATGTCCTCTAGTGGGCCTTGTGCTCATTGCCCGACACTCTGGAGCTTGATTGACATTTGCCATTGAACACCAAATTTGGCAGGTTCGCCACTGGCGCCCTGTGCTTTTCACTGATGAAAGGATGAGAGCAGGTTCACGCTGAGCACATGTGACAGACGTGAAAGGATCTGAAGAAGCTGTGGAGAACGTTATTCTGCCTGTAACATTGTTCAGCATGACCGGTTTGGTGATGGTCTGGGGAGGCATATCCATGAAGGGATGCACAGACCTCTACAGGCTAGACATTGGTACCCTGACTGCCATTAGGTATAGGGATGAAATTCTGGGATCTATTGCCAGACTCTGTGCTTGTGCAGTGGGTCCTGGGCAGTGTTGGTCATCTTACTTTAAAAAGGTATTGGCAGGATATTGTAGAGTATTGTAGAGTATTGGCAGGGTATTGCAAAGTATTGGCAGGGTATTGCAGATTATTGGCAGGGTATTGCAGAGTATTGGCAGGGTATGGCAGAGTAGTGGCAGGGTATTGCAGGGTATTGCAGAGTATTGGCAGGGAATTGCAGAGTATTGGCAGGGAATTGCAGAGTATTGGCAGGGTATTGCAGAGTATTGGCAGGGTATGGAGGGATGGCTGTGACTTCAATTGACACAGAGCAGTGCTGTGGGCACTACAGATGCAGCCCACAGTGCTGCTGCCATCCAATCTTTACTCTCCACTGTACAGATCTGTACACAGAGGGGAGAGAGGAACCGGCATCATCATGACGCCAGTTTGTTTACAAGTGATCGCTCTGTCATTTGACGGAGCAATCACATTGTAAACGGCCGGAGGGTGCACCAAGATGGCCGCCGCTCTGGAGCTAGGCCGAAGCCATGGCCTTTCCTAAGGCCAAGGCGTGGAGCGTTCCGCGGATCGCGGCGGGTGCACCCCTAGTGGCGGTAGATGTAATTGCGGTAACACCGCCCAAGTAGTGGGAACGGCATTACCATGAGGGGAAGAGTAATCAGTTACATTACTCGTTTCCCTCTAAAGTAACAGCGTTAAGTAATGCCGTTTACTTTAACACCGTTAGTTACATCACTGGTCCTGGGTTCCTCCTGGTGCACTACAATGCCCGGTCTCATGTTGCAAGAGTATGCAGCCAGTTCCTGGAGGATGAAGGAATTGATACCATTGAATGGCCCCCACATTCGCCTGACCTAAATCCAATAGAACGCCTCTGCAGCATTATGTTTCGGTCCATCCAATGTCGCCAGGTTGCACCTCAATCTGCTCAGGAGTTCAGTGGTGCCATAGTCCAGAACTGAGAGGAAATACCCCAGGATACCATCCATCGTCTCATTAGGAGCATGCCCCAACGTTGTCAGGCATGTATACAAGCATGTGGGCACCATATAAATGACTGAGTACCAGTTTGAGTTGCTGCAATGAAATTTCAGCAAAAAAGACTAGCCTACTGCATCATTTTTCACTTTAATTTTTGGGGTGTCTTTGAATTCAGCCCTCCATATGTTGATAATTATAGTTGATAGTTGATATGATAGTTTTATAATATAAAAATTGTTCTTTCTGCCTGGAAACTGGAGATTGTACGTAGCAACCAAACTGTCCCTTTACATCAAAAGTGGTTTTAGACCAGCTAAAAAACAGCGATAATAAATTAGAATCACTCGCAGAATTGAACGATAGTGATTTGTGGGGAGATCTGTCATCAAATACTGAAAAGTAATGACAGCGACAATTCTGCAACTGAGCAAATTTCAGTGTTTTTGATTTGATTACATTATTGAATAATTTTTTTGTATTATTATATTATTATTTGGGATAATTCTATATAGTTATTTATTATATTTTCATTTATGATTTTGTTTTTCAAATTTTATCATACCCGGGATGTCCACTAGACTCTGGTTTGGACAGATTTAAGTGAGTTATTCCTAAGAATTACAGGCCTACAATATAAAACGCCAAATTTCCATGCAAAATAATGGTACTGCTTTCAGCACCAAAAATCTGAAATAATCATACCGCCAGAGAGGTTAATAATAGCAGGCAATGCCAAGCTGCGGTTTCTAAAGTGAGCAAAGTCCTTTCTTGTATTAAGAGAGGTATGGACTTCAGAGAAAGAGATATATTTTTTCCCCTGTTCAAATCATTAGTAAGACCTCATCTGGAATATGCAGTTCAGTTTTGGGCACCAGTTCTCAAAAAGGATATTGGGGAACTGGAGAAAGTGCAGAGAAGGGCAACCAAATGGATAAGAGGCATGGAGGAGCTCAGCTATGAGGAAAGATTAAAGGAACTGAATTTATTCACTCTTGATAAGAGGAGATTAAGGGGGGATATGATCAACATGTACAAATATATAAGGGGTCCAAATACTGAACTTCGTGTGGAGTTATTCACTTTACAGTCATTACTGAGGACACAGGGGCACTCTTTGCGTCTAGAGGAAAAGAGATTTACCGTATATACTCGAGTATAAGCCGAGATTTTCAGCCTCTTTTTTGAGGCTGAAAGTGCCCCCCTCGGCTTATACTCGAGTCATCGCTGTCTGCCCGCTCGATCAGCGTGTCGAGCAGACAGACAGCGGCCATTCTATAATTCAAAAGCTGCGCCTCCGGCTCCGCCTTCGCCTGTGATAGGCGGAACACTGAATTTCCCAGCAGCCTGTGTTCCGCCTATCACGGACATCGTATCATCCTCGTACTACGGACGAGGATGATACGATGTCCGTGATAGGCGGAACACAGGCTGCTGGGAAATTCAGTGTTCCGCCTATCACAGGCGAAGGCGGAGGCGCGGCTTTTGAATTTTACAATGGCCGCCGAGGCGCCGACGAAGAGGGCACGGGACGGAGGCAAGGCAAGGCACGGCACGGGACGGGACGGGACGGAGGCAAGGCAAGGCACGACACGGGACGGAGGCAAGGCACGGCACGGGACGGAGGCAAGGAGGCAAGGCACGGGACGGAGGCTCGGGACAAAGGCTCGGGACACAGGTAGGCTGGACACACACACACACACACACACACACACACACACACACACACACGGATGGATGGATGGAGACACACACACACACAGGGATGGATGGATACACACACACACAGGGATGGATGGATGGATGGAGACACACACACACAGGGATGGATGGATGGAGACACACACACACAGGGATGGATGGATGGATGGATGGAGACACACACACACAGGGATGGATGGATGGATGGACACACACACACACAGGGATGGATGGACGGACACACAGGGATGGACGGACACACAGGGATGGACGGACACACAGGGATGGACGGACACACACACAGGGATGGACAGGCATGTCTCACCCTCGGCTTATACACGAGTCAATAAGTTTGCCAGTTTTTTTGGGGGTAAATTGGGGGCCTCGGCTTATATTCGGGTCGGCCTATACTCGAGTATATACGGTAATCTCCAAATACGGAAAGGTTTCTTCACAGTAAGAGCTGTGAAAATGTGGAATAAACTCCCTCCAGATGTGGTTCTGGCCAGCTCAGTAGATTGCTTTAAGAAAGGCCTGGATTCTTTCCTAAATGTACATAATATAACTGGGTGCTAACATTTATAGGTAAAGTTGATCCAGGGAAAATGCGATTGCCTTTCTGGGATCAGGAAGGAATTTTTTTCCCCTGCTGTAGCAAATTTGGTCCTCCTTTTCTGGGGGTTTTTTCACCTTCCTCTGGATCAACAGTGGGTATAGGATTGGGTATATGGGATTGTATAATATTTTTTATTTTATTTACAGTTGCAAAAAAAAGTATGTGAACCCTTTTGGAATGATATGGATTTCTGCATAAATTGGTCATAAAATGTAATCTGATCTTCATCTAAGTCACAACAATCGACAATCACAGTCTGTTTAAACTAATAACACACAAAGAATTAAATGTTACCATGTTTTTATTGAACACACCATGTAAACTTTCCCAGTGCGGGTGGAAAAAGTATGTGAACCCCTAGACTAATGAGATCTCCAAGAGCTAGTTGGAGTGAGGTGTCAGCAAAACTGGAGTCCAATCAATGAGATGAGATTGGAGGTGTTGGTTACAGCTACCCTGCCCTATAAAAACACACACACACCAGTTCTGGGTTTGCTTTTCAAAAGAAGCATTACCTGATGTGAATGATGCCTCGCCCAAAAGAGATCTCAAAAGACCTACGATTAGTAATTGTTGACTTGCATAAAGCTGGAAGGGGTTATAAAAGTATCTCCAAAAGCCTTGCTGTTCATCAGTCCACGGTAAGACAAATTGACTATAACTGGAGAAAGTTCAGCACTGCTGCTACTCTCCCTAGGAGTGGGCATCCTGTAAAGATGACTGCAAGAGCACAGCGCAGACTGCTCAATAAGGTGAAGAAGAATCCTAGGGTGCCAGCTAAAGTCTGCCTTCGTCTTGGTCTTATCTCTAGAGACGCTCTCCTGTATTTCTGTTAAAGACTTGCTTGGCTGACATTTCTTCTGGCTTCAGATCCTGCTTGCTGTTCTACTACGCTCATCTCTAGCTCCCTGACGTTTTGGCTTGTCTGACTATGCGTTCTGGTTCCTGAACTCTGGATATGTTTTGACTACGTTTACTCTGTTTACCTTTTTAATTATTATTAAACAAGTGTGATTAAAGGGTACTTCTGTCTCAGTCTGATTCGTGGCTTCTGACACACAGACAGCAAAAACTGATAAGTGTTCTAATCCATCTCCACTCGATCCAAAGCTAAAAAAAAAGTTTTCCCAAAGTTTTCATGGTATCTTTGTCAATGGTGCCTCTATCTCAAAAAACAAATCCTGAAAATGCTTAACCTTTCCCACAGAGGATGAACTATACCAGGGGTGGGAAATTCATTTTTTCAAGGGGCCACATGAGAAACTGGGACCATTGTGAAGGGCTGAATAAAATTCTCTACATAAGAAATATTAATGTTCTACCTGAGAAGGTCCGTAAATAGAATAATAGGTACAACTGCTCATGAAATAGGTTTCTTTCAGATAGGCAGTCTGGGGTGGTAAAATTGGTTGCAGTTTTACTGCCCCCCTGGCTGCCTACCCAAACTGCAAAATCACAGCCCGGCAGGGTTGGTTACATGCCACAGTATGGTTTAACTTGGGCACAGATTTTGACAAGTGGTTTAGAAAGGCTCACTTAGAGAATGGAGGGCAATGTCCACACTCTTCAGCCAAAGCATATGTTCACTGATCAGTGCACTTACCACTTTATGAATTTGGTGTGACCCTGAATTAATTAAAATAAAATAGGAATATGTACAGTGGGGATCGAAAGTTTGGGCACCCCAGGTAAAAATGTGCATTAATGTGCATAACGAAGCCAAGGAAAGATGTAAAATCTCCAAATGGCATCAAATTACAGATTAGACAATCTTATAATATGTCAAAAAAAGTTAGATTTTATTTCCATCATTTACACTTTCAAAATTACAGAAAACAAAAAAATGGCGTCTGCAAAAGTTTGGGCACCCTGCAGAGTTAATATCTTGTACTGCCCCCTTTGGCAAGTATCACAGCTTGTAAACGCTTTTTGTAGCCAGCCAAGAGTCTTTCAATTCTTGTTTGAGGTATCTTTGCCCATTCTTCCTTACAAAAGTGTTCCAGTTCTTTGAGAATTCTGAGCTGTCTGTCACGCACTGCTCTTTTAAGGTCTATCCATAGATTTTCAATAATGTTGAGGTCAGGAGATTGTGAAGGCCATGGCAAAACCTTCAGTTTACGCCTCCTGATGTAATCCACCGTGGATTTTGAGGTGTGTTTAGGATCATTATCCATTTGTAGAAGCCATCCTCTCTTTAACTTCAGCTTTTCCACAGATGGTATCAAGTTGCCATCCAAAATTTGCTGAAATTTTATTGAATCCATTTTTCCTTCTACTCGTGAAATGTTCCCTGTGCCACTGGCTGCAATACAATCCCAAAGCATGATTGATCCACCCCATGCTGAACAGTTGGACAGAGGTTCTTTTCATTAAATTCTGTGCCCTTTCTTCTCCAAACGTACCTTTGCTCATTCCGGCCAAAAAGTTCTATTTTAACCTCATCGGTCCACAGAACTTGTTTCCAAAATGCCTCAGGCTTGTCTATATGTTCATTTGCAAAGTCCAAACGCTGATTTTTGTGGTGAGGACATAGAAAAGGTTTTCTTCTGATGACTCTTCCATGAGGACCATATTTGTACAAGTATCTCTTTATAGTGGAATAGTGTATCACAACTCCAGTGTCTGGAGGGATCTTTCTGGAGGGATCATGCAGTCAAACGTGGGTTTTGAATTGCTTTTCTCACAATCCTGCGAGCTGTTCTGTCTGATATTTTTCTTGGTCTTCCAGATCTTGCTTTAACTTCCACTGTTCCTGATGACTGCCATTTCTTAATTACATTCCGAACAGAGGATATTGACATCTGAAAGCGCTTTGCTATCTTCTTATAGCCTTCTCCAGCTTTGTGAGCGTCAACTATTTTCAGTTTCAGTTTTCTAGACAACTGCTTAGAAGAACCCATGGTGCTGATTGTTGGGGCAAGGTCAGATGAGTCTGGCCATTTAAAACCTTTGAGATTGACTTCAACTGGTCTTCCCAGACGATGATTGAGAACAATCCCTTACACTGGCAGGTCTCAGCTTTGCAAAGGGGGCAGTGCATGCTATAAATTCTGCAGGGTGCCCAAACTTTTGCAGACGCCATTTTTTTGTTTTCTGTAATTTTGAAAGTGTAAATGATGGAAATAAAATCTAACTTTTTTTGACATATTATAAGAATGTTTAATCTGTAATTTGATGCCATTTGTAGATTTTCCATCTTTCCTTGGCTTTGTTATGCGCATTAATACACATTTTTACCTGGGGTGCCCAAACTTTCGATCCCCACTGTAAGACTAATAATAAGTATAAAATGAATAGGGGAAGAAGTGTTCACAAAAATAAAGAAGGCAAATGGTAATCTTTACTGTTGGGAATTCAGTCCTACATTCACTGTCTCAGTTTGGATTATTGAGGAGTGTCATCCAATTTAAATTACATCCACTTTACAATGTAAACAAGAAAAAAAGGTTAAAAGGGACATTTTAACACAGATGATTTAGAAGCTCTAAACATGGTGTTCCATATTTTATTTTGAAAGATTAGGATTTCCTATCTTGGGAACATGTTAAAATCAAGATGTAACACATGGTGTCAAATCCAGAAATAGATTTCATTAGCTAATTGTTTATGTGGCAAATGTTCAAATCTGGCACTCAAGGGAAAGTGCTTAAAAGCTTCTTTTTGCCTCTCTAGCACTACGCATTGAGACATATCTAATCGTCACTTGACCTAACGCTAATTAAATGATAAGTGTGCTAAAAGTTCCAGTGAGGACCCACTTGTAAAATTATTGAGAGAATTCAGTAAAGCCTTTACAACACATTTCTGGAAGTTGTTTACTTTCAAACTACCTGCGCCTAATTTAGGCAACCATTTGCTCCAGTTTTAGTAACATTATAGACATGGTCAACAAAGTCAGTTAGTTCTTATTACTGCCACTCTAACCAGTTACACTCTAGAACAATGTTTTCATTTTTTTTTTGCACATGTGTTAAAAATCTGCATTTTTGGTTATGAAATTACTTAAGCCCCCCCCCCCCCCCCCCCCCAGAACATTTTGAGGCTCCATGCACACGATAAGCTAAAAAAAATACCAGAAAAGCGCTGGATGAAAAACGCTCATGATACCATTTTTGTGCCAGTTTTTAGCAGCAGTTAGGCATGTTCAGTTTTTTTTTTTATGCTGGCAAATTGTTCCCAAAAACGCAAACATAGGAGGTTTTTTTTCTGCCTCTAGAAGCTGAAGCTTCAAAAACACTTCTAGACTAAAATTCAGTGCATCCGGAAAGTATTTACAGCGCTTCACATTTTCCACACCTTGTTAAGTTACAGCCTTATTCCAAAATGGATTAAATACATAATTTTACTCAAACTTTTATAAACAGTACTCCACAATGACAACATGAAAGAAGTTGGTTTAAAATCTTTCCAAATTTTTGAAAATAAAAAACAAAAAAATCCTATGTACATAAGTATTCACAGCCTTTGCTCAAAACTTTGTTGACGCACATTTAGCACCAATTACAGCCTTGGGTCTTTTTGAGTATGATGCTACAAGCTTGGCATACCTATTTTTAGGCAGTTTCTCCCATTCTTCTTTGCAGGACCTTTCAAGCTCCATCAGGTTGAATGGGGAGTATCAGTGCATTGCCATTTTCTGATCTCTCCAGAGATGTTCAATCGAGTTTAAGTCTGGGCTCTGGATGGGCCACTCAAGGATATTCACAGACTTGTCCCATAGCCACTGCTTTGTTATCTTGTCTGTGTGCTTAGGGTCGTTGTCCTGTTGGAAGATGAACCTTTGCCCCTGTCTGAGGTCCAGAGCACTCTGGAGCAGGTTTTCATCAAGGATGTCTCTGTACATTGCTGCATTCATCTTTCCCTTGATACTGACTAGTCTCCCAGTTCCTGTCACTGAAAAACATCCCCACAGTATGATACTGCCACCACCATGCTTCACTGTAGGGATGGTATTGGCCAGGTGATGAATGGTGCCTGGTTTCCTCCAGTCACAACGCTTGTCATTCAGGCTAAAGAGTTCAATCTTTATTTCATCAGACCAGAGAATTTTGTTTCTCATGGTCTGAGAGTCCTTCAGGTGTCCTGGTGGTTCCAAACTTCTTGCATTTACAGATGATGGAGGCCACTGTGCTGATGGGCTGCTGTGCTGGGTCCTTCAATGCTGCAGAAAATTTTCTGTACCCTTCCCCAGATCTATGCCTCGGTACAAACAGTCTCAAACACTTACAAACAGGTACAAACAGTTTTTATTTTTAATACATTTGCAAAGATTTCAAACAAACTTCTTTCACTAGGGATGAGCCGAACACCCCCCGGTTCGGTTCGCACCAGAACTTTCGAATGGACCCCAAGTTCGCACGAACGTTAGAACCCCATTGAAGTCTATGGGACTCAAACGTTTGAAATTAAAAGTGCTAATTTTAACGGCTAATATGCAAGATACTGTCCTAAAAAGGGTTTGGGGACCTGGCTCCTGCCCCAGGGGACATGGGTCAATGCAAAAAAAAGTTTTAAAAACGGCCGTTTTGGCGGGAGCACTGATTTTAATGACGATTAAATTGAAAAAAAAAAGTGAAATATTCCTTTAAATATGGTGCCTGGGGGGTGTCTGTAGTATGCCTGTGAAGTGCCACGTGTTTCCCGTGTTTAGAACAGTCCCTGCACAAAATTACATTTAACGGAAATAACGTCATTTAAAGCTGCTTGCGGTTTTAATGTTATATCTGGTTCCTGCAATATGGTTGAAAATCATTGAGAAAAATGGCATGGGTAGCCCTCCCTGCCCATTACCAGCCCCTTTGGGTCTTGTACGCATATTAAGGGGAAGCCCGTACCCATATTAAAAAAAGGAAATGCGTGTGGCCCCCAGGCCCTATATACTCAGAACAGCAGTATACAGGCGGTGCAAACAAGACAGGGACTGTGTAGGTTTGTTGTGTTAAGTTGAATCTGTTTGTAATTTTCAACTGGTACATTTTTTAAGTGTAGCTCCAGTCAAAAAAAAATTTTTTAAGCTTTTTGGAAAACATAGGGAAGGGTTATCACCCCTGTATAATTTGTTTTATCGTCCATCTTTTTTCATCTCACTTGCTGTTGTCTCCTTCCTTTTGCAAGTAGGAGATGTTTGTAAGTTGGATGTTTGAAAGTAGGGGCCTGCCCTATATGCTCTGCAGAAATGGCAGAACAAGGTGTTGGTTTTGCCACAACATTGTAAGCCCTCAAAGTGACTCTTGGTGGGCGCTGGAGCGCCCTGCTGTGAATGATTATATCAAGAATTGTAATTACATGCCATTGTTGAACAGTGGTAGAAAAATTGACCTTTGGTGGTTGTGGTGCTGGTGCCACAACACTATAAGTCCTCACAGTTACTCTGGGTGGGCACAGGAACGGGCCCTCCTGTGAAATATTATA
The DNA here is from genome assembly GCF_037356315.1 of Lithobates pipiens. Lineage (NCBI taxonomy): Eukaryota > Metazoa > Chordata > Amphibia > Anura > Ranidae > Lithobates > Lithobates pipiens. The sequence continues at coordinate 554,446,926 of NW_027507758.1, read as the reverse complement.
TCAAGAATTGTAATTACATGTCCCTGTTAAACAGGGGCAGAAAAATTGGGCCTTAGGCACTGGTGCTGGTGCCACGACACTGCAACCTCTCCCATATACTCTAGTTTTATTGCAGGAATTAGCCCTGCTGCAAAGCATTGCATCAAAAATTGTAATTAAACACCCCTGTTAAACAGGGGCAGAAAAATTGGGCTTTAGGCACTGGTGCTGGTGCCACCACACTGCAACCTCTCCCATATACTCTAGTTTTATTGCAGGAATTAGCCCTGCTGCAAAGCATTGCATCAAAAATTGTACTTAAACGCCCCTGTTAAACAGGGGCAGAAAAATTGGGCCTTAAGCACTGGTGCTGGTGCCACCACACTGCAACCTCTCCCATATACTCTAGTTTTATTGCAGGAATTAGCCCTGCTGCAAAGCATTGCATCAAAAATTGTACTTAAATGCCCCTGTTAAACAGGGGCAGAAAAATTGGGCTGATGGCATCACCCAGAACCAGAAATGTTCTTCCAGCATATCATTGGAGGAGGAAGAGGATAGACAATCAACATAACAGGACAGTCACTCAGCATCAGCATAGGCAGTCTTGAAGGGATGTGATATTTCAAAAAAAAATATTCGGTTACATCAGCTTCAGGTGCTTGGTAGCTGTGGGTGATCCAAGACTAATTCATCTTGATGAAGGTCAGTCGATCAACTGATTCGGTAGACAGCCACACCCTGTGATCGGTAACAAAGCCTCCAGCAGCACTGAAGGTGCGTTCCGAAAGAACGCTGGATGCAGGACAGGCCAGTAGCTCAATTGCATACTGTGCAAGCTCTGGCCAGTGATCCATCCTCAAGACCCAGTAAGCCAGAGGATTTTCGGTGGGAAAGGTGTCCAAGTCTGACCTTGCCCCTAGGTATTCCTGCACCATGTAAATCAGACGCTGGCGATGGGTGCTGGAACCGATCATACCTTGGGGCTGCGGACTAAAAAATTGTCTGAAAGCATCAGTCAGACGGCCACCTTCTCCACCGCTCCTTCTGACCGATGCCTCAGCAACACGTTGTCCAGGACCAGGAGTTTGTAACCTCCCAGTCTCTGGGAACGCGTTGCACAGACCTTTCTGCAAGGCCTCCCGGAGATGTCTCATCCTCTGCTCCCTCTGCGATGGCAAGATAAGGTCGGCAACCTTACCCTTGTACCGTGGATCAAGGAGAGTGGCCAGCCAGTAATGGTCCCTCTCCTTGATCGGAAGAATACGAGGATCCTTCCGCAGGTTTTGCAGGATCAGGCAGGCCATGCAGCGTAGGTTAGCTGAGGCATTCGGTCCGGAGTCCTCTGGGTCACTAAGGACAACATGATCCGCAGCTACCTCCTCCCAGCCACGTACAAGTCCACGTGTTTCTTGGGACTGTAAATCATCCCTACAAGACTGCTGCTGCTGCTGCTGATGCTGAGTGCCAGCCTCCACCTCCATGCTGACATAATCATCCTCCTTCTCCTCTTCCTCCTCCTCATCCTCTTCCTGTGTGATGGGTGGCACAGCAGGAACACTGTCTGGATAAAGGGGGCCTTGAGAGGCAAGGAAGTCCTCCTCTTCCTGCCTCTGTTCTGCCTCAAGTGCCCTGTCCATTATTCCACACAGCGTATGCTCCAAGAGGTGGACAAGAGGTACAGTGTCACTGATGCATGCACTGTCACTGCTCACCATCCTTGTGGCCTCCTCAAACGGTGACAGGACAGTGCATGCATCCCTGATCATGCCTCACTGGCGTGGTGAGAAAAAACCCAGCTCCCCTGACCCTGTCCTGGTGCCGTAGTCGCACAGGTACTCATTGATGGCCCTCTGCTGCGTGTGCAGCCGCTGCAGCATGGCCAACGTTGAGTTCCACCTGGTGGGCATGTCACATATAAGGCAGTTCTTGGGCAGGTTCAACTCCTTTTGGAGCTCAGCCAGCCGAGCACAGGCATTAAATGATCGGCGGAAATGCACACAGACTTTCCTGGTCTGCTTCAGGACATCCTGTAAGCCGGGGTACCTGCCCAAGAACCGCTGCACCACCAGGTTAAGGACGTGAGCTACACAGGGCACATGGGTCAGTTGTCCCTGTTGGAGGGCAGAGAGGAGGTTGGTGCCATTGTCGCAAACCACCATTCCTGGCTTAAGCTGGCGTGGCATCAACCACCTCTCGGCCTGCCCCTGCAGAGCTGACAAAACATCCGCCCCAGTGTGGCTCCTGTCCCCCAAACAAACCAGCGCAAGCACGGCATGGCATTGTTTTGCCTGCGTACTTGCGTAGCCCCTGGAACGCCTACGGAGCACCGCTGGTTCTGAGGACAGAGCACTGGAAGAGGCCATGGAGGAAGAAGAAGAGGAGGGGGTGGAGGAGAGAGGTGTGTCACAACCAATAGTAGCATTTTGGAGGCGTGGTGGCGGAACAACCTCCAACACTACTGCACCTTGTCCTGCATCCTTCCCAGCTGCCAGAAGAGTGACCCAATGGGCCGTGAAAGACAGGTAACGTCCCTGTCCATGCCTGCTGGACCATGAGTCAGCAGTAATATGCACCTTACCGCTGACCGCCCTGTCCAGCGAGGCAAGGACATTGCCTTCCACATGCCGGTAGAGAGCCGGAATCGCCTTCCGTGAGAAAAAGTGGCGTTTGGGGACCTGCCACTGAGGAACCGCACATTGTACAAACTCACGGAAGGGGGCCGAGTCTACCAACTGAAAAGGCAGCAGTTGAAGTGCTAGCAATTTAGCCAAGCTAGCATTCAACCGCTGGGCATGTGGATGGCTGGGAGTGAACTTCTTTCGCCGGTCCAGCAGCTGGGGCAGGGACATTTGCCTGCTATAATCGGACGTGGGTGTACTGCTAGCAGAGTGCCCGGAAACACTTGGCTGTGACACACCTAATTCTACACCTTCATTCCTCTCAGAGCAGGTTTCAGAGAGGACTGAAGGTCTAGTGGGGTTGGAGATGCCAGCTGATGAGGAGCAAGGAGAGGGCCGCTTTGTTCTTTGGTGTGGGTCTTTGAGGTACGCTTGCCAACAAGCTGCATGGCAGGTCAACATATGTCTGGTCAAGCATGTGGTGCCCAAGCGGCTGATGTTTTGGCCACGTGAGATACGCTTGAGACATATGTTGCAAATAGCAGCGGTGCGATCTGATGCACTCGTCTCAAAAAAGGCCCACACCAAAGAACTTTTAGAATAACGTGCAGAGGCAGTGCCCTGCACAGGCGGAGCTCTGCGGTGTGATTCAGTCGGTGTGCTGCCCCTAAGCTGGCCCCCGGAGGGCATCCTGCCTCGTTGGACATGTGCCTCCTCCTCCTCCTCCTCCTCTCTCCTACCAGGCACCCACGTGGAGTCAGTGCCCTCATCATCCCCTCCCTCTTCATCGCTGTAGCAAACCTGGCAGTATGCTGCAGCTTGTGGAACATGACTGCCAGATTGCTGTCCTTCTTGAGCATCCCCTCTCTCAGCATTTACGCTACTGCCTTCCTCTAGCTGAGTGTCATCATCAGAGCCTACAAAACACTGGGCATCCTCCTGGAGCATGTACCCAACACTGTGCTCAAAGAGTTCAGGAGACTCCTCAGGAGGACGTGGTGGGTCTAGGGAAGGAGTCACTGATGATGACATTGAGAGGAGGGAAGACGATGCGTTGGCAGCTGCTTTGCTAGTACCCTGAGACTGGGTGAGAGAGGATGAGGAGGATGAAGAGGGCTTGGTCATCCACTCTACCAAGTCGTTGGCATGTTGCGGCTCAACATGTCCAGCTGCCTAAAAGAAGGACAAGCGTGTCCCATGCCCACGTGCTGATGACAATGCACCGCGTCCACGACCAGCACTGTTGTCTCTAGACACAGAGCCTGCTTGCCCTCTTTTATCGGCTTGCGCCTGTCTGCCTCTCCTTGCTGGCCTTCCAGACATGGTAATGGCCTGAAGGGAGTTGGGTAAAAAAGCAGTTGGGTAGTGTATATTGTGCTAGAGGCACACAACACCCACTAACTCCTGCAGATGCCTTTATTATAGAACACCAGAGATAAAGGGGTATATACAGATGTATACTGTGCTGTGCTGGAGGCACACACAACTTCCAATAACTCCTGCAGATGGCAAGTGGGCTCAAATAGAGAAGAGCTATGTAGGTGGATATAGCGGTATGTACTGGGTACAGAGCACGCAGACAGCACGCACAAGCTCCTAACACTACTGACTGCAAGCTATATTATAAAAGATAGATCACTAGCTATATAGGTGAGGTGAATATAGCGGCGTATACTGCGGTCAGGGCACGCAGACAACAACCACTACACAACAGCAAGATCGAAAATCGGCCGAAAACGATCGGTGTGTACTGTGTTGAAGGTACACAGAACACCCACTAACTCCTGCAGATGCCTTTACTATAGAACACCAGAGATAAAGGGGTATATACAGATGTATACTGTGCTGTGCTGGAGGCACACACAACTTCCAATAACTCCTGCAGATGGCAAGTGGGCTCAAATAGAGAAGAGCTATGTAGGTGGATATAGCGGTATGTACTGGGTACAGAGCACGCAGACAGCATGCACAAGCTCCTAACACTACTGACTGCAAGCTCTATTATAAAAGATAGATCACTAGCTATATAGGTGAGGTGAATATAGCGGTGTATACTGCGGTCAGGGCACGCAGACAACAGCCACTACACAACAGCAAGATCGAAAATCGGCCGAAAACGATCGGTGTGTACTGTGTTGAAGGTACACAGAACACCCACTGCTTTAGACGCCAACACACTACACAAGGCCGCCGCGCTGGCGGCCTTATATAGTGTGGGGCGTGCACTACACAGCCTGAGCTATGATTGGCCACAGGCATCCTGCCTTTGGCCAATCATGGCTCTCCTCGCTGCTGGCGCTGCGATTGGCCAAGCATGCGGGGTCACAGTGCATGCTTGGCCAATCATGAGCCAGCAATGCACTGCGCCATCGCAGTGCATTGTGGGCCGTGAGCGCCACACGAATTTGGCGTGAACGGACCAAAACGTTCGGACTTCGCCGAACGGGCGAACAGCTGATGTTCGAGTCGAACGCGAAGCTCATCCCTATCTTTCACATTGTCATTATGGGGTATTGTTTGTAGAATTTTAAGGAAAATAATGGATTGAATCCATTTTGGAATAAGGCTGTAACAAAATTTGGAAAAAGTGAAGCTCTGTGAATACTTTCTATATGCACTGTAGTGTTCATGGACACTTAGAATAACACTATTTGCTTCTAGAAGCAGCAAAAAAATGCAAAAAAAAAAAAAAAAAACAAGCTGTTGCTCTGAGCTTTTTTTTAGGTTAGTGTGCACGGAGCCTACATTTTCTGAAAGAAAGAGGCCTTGCAGAACAAAAATATAGTAGTTTAAATTTTTTATCTAACATATTTGTGCAACTGTTTATGAAATCTATATTTTTTACGAAAGTATACACTAAAATGAATGTTATTGAACACATACACAGTTTAATCCCTGATTTCTTTGTACAAAATAAAAAAACACTTTAAAGGGTTTTTGCAGCTCATCAGTTTATAGTAAACAATAAATGAAGGTCCTAGAATTATTGTTCTTACTCTGATGTTAACGGTGATATGTAACGTGTGGTGAGATTGCAAGATCTCCATACACGTGCACACCCAGTGAGTCCATTTGCATTTTTTTTATGAAAATATATATTTATTATTATTGTCTTTTTTTAGCTTGGAATGTGGTTTTCGCTCAAGAAAAATTATATGCAATGTGGTGCGCCTGTTCTAGAATTGTTTAAAACTAAATGAAATTTTTAAAGGGTTTTTAAAGGAAATGATTTGACTCATGAGGGTTGATTTTACTAAAGGCAAAAAGACTGCACTTTGCCAAGTGCAGTTGCTCCAGAGCTTAGTAAATGAGCAAAGGTTCAGCTGTTTTCCATCATCCAATCATGTGCTAGCAAAAATATATTTTTTTAAATTTTCATAGAACTTGTGCATTACATTGCATATGACTTTTCTTGAACAAAAACCACATTAACATTTAGAATTTTCCATCACGAGTTTTGAATTATTCATCACTACATATCATCGATTGCACTCTGTAAGTGTAGTTGCTTTAGAGCTTAGTAAATGAGGGGCATCTCTACTGACTTCCATCATCCAATCATGTGCAAGCAAGAAATTCATTTTTTTAAATAATTTTCCTTGCATGTGATTGGGTATTCTATGCAAAGTGAAACTGTATCTCAATACCTAAGCCCTGGAGCAACTGCACTTGCAAAGTGCTGTTTCAGTTTGCCTTTAGTAAATCAACCCCAATGAGTTCATCATTAACCACTTCAATACCGGGCAATAGTCATATGACGTCCACAGATGGGATCTCCCATCCTGTGTCATATGACGTCCTCAGTTTCTCGCCGCTCATGCGGGCTCCCGGGGGCCCGCAGCACGGCGATCGGGAATGAGGTGTGTCCCTCGGACACAGCCCATCACAGATCCGTGTAAAGAGCCAATAAAAAATGTCACTTTACCATGTGACCAGCTGTGTCCAGTCACAGCTGGTCACATGTACTGTCCACGTGCATGGCGTTCGTGCATGCCCCTAGGGCGTGCGCAGGGTGGTGATCGGGGACAAGGCTTGTCAACCTGACACAGCCCAACCTTGATCGTAGTAAAGAGCCAATGAAATTGTCTCTTTACTGCGTGACCGGCTGTGTCCAATCACAGCCGGTCACAGAATGTCAACACATCACGGTAATGAGATGTATGAGATGTAATGAGATGTGTGTGAGAAGGAGATTGCGGTAACATATCGTTACCGCTTACAGTGTACACCAATCACACTGATTGCCCCCCAATAAAGAGGACCTGTGCCACCCATCAAAGTACCTGTCACTGCCCATCAAAGTACCTGTCACAGTTCATCTGAGTACCTGAGTACCTTTCACAGTCCATCTGAGTACCCGAGTACCTGTCACAGTCCATCTAAGTACCTGACTATCTATCACAGTTCATCTGAGTACCCGAGTACCTGTCAGAGTTCATCTGAGTACCCCAGTACCTGAGTACCTGTCACAGTCCATTGAGTACCTGAGTACCTGTCATAGTTCATCTGAGTACACGAGTACCTGAGTACATGTCATAGTCCATCTGAGTACACAAGTACCCAAGTACCTGTCACAAGTCATCTGAGTACCCGAGTACCCAAGTACCTGAGTGCCTGTCACAGTTCATCTGAGTACACGAGTACCTGAGTACCTGTCACAGTGTATCTGAGAACCTGTCACAGCCCATCTCAGTACCTGAGTTTCTGTCACAGTCCATCTGAGTATCTGCCACAGTTCATCTGAGTACCTGTGTACCTATCACAGTTCATCTGAGTACCTATCACAGTTCATCTGAGTACCTATCACAGCCCATCTGAGTACCTGTCACAGCTCATCTGAGTACCTGAGTACCTGTCGCAGCCCATCTGAGTACCTGTCACTGCCCATCTGAGTACCTGTCACCAGCCCAACAGAGTACCCGAGTACCTGTCACCAGCCCATCAGAGTAACCGAGTACCTGTCTTCAGCCCATCAGAGTACCCGAGTACCTATCTGCTGCCTATGAGAGTACCCGAGTACCTATCTGCAGCCAAAGCATTATAGAATATATGCTGGGGTGTTTGCTTTTCAAAATGGGGTCATTTTGTTTGTAATTCCATTGTCCTGGTGCTCAAGGAACTTCAAAAGTGTGATAGGTAGGAATGAAATGAGGTGTAATTTATGCTAGGAGAATGCCTGAAGGTACTACTTCAATGTTTGGCCTCTTTGTGTGGCCAGGCTGTGTAAAATTCTCACACATGTGGTATCACCATACTCAGGAGGAGTAGCAGAATGTATTTTGGGGTGCCATTTTTGCTTTGAGTTAGAAATATCTTATAAACTGACCACTTTGTGGAAAAAAAATTAACTGTTCAAAAGACTCAGGCCGCGTACACACGCGGGGACTGTCTGCCGAAACTAAGTTCGTCAAACAGTCCGCTCAAACTTTTGAATGAACGAACACGCCCACACACGGCACTTTTTGAGCGGACAAATACGGCAAACTTTGTTCGTCGTACTAAGTCCGCGCAACTTTTGAAATGAACGGACTCGCCCACACACGAGGCAACAGTCCGCTCATTTCGAGCGCGTGTGCAGGTAGGCGGGGCCCGCGGCGGAGACGTCGCGGGCTCCGCCGCCTGGAATGTACTTAAAGGGGAACCCCAACGCTGAAAAAAATCGGCGTGGGGGTCCCCCCAAAGTCCACAACAGACCCTTGTCCGAGCACGCTACCCGGCCGGCCAGGAAAGGGGGGCGAGCGAGCGCGCCCCCCCTCCCGAGCCGTACCAGGCCGCGTGCCCTCAACATGGGGGGTGCCTTGGGGAAGGGGGGGCCGCGCGGCCCCCCCACCCCAAAGCACCTTGTCCCCATGTTGATGAGGACAAGGGCCTCTTCCCGACAACCCTAGCCGTTGGTTGTCGGGGTCTGCGGGCGGGGGGCTTATCGGAATCCGGGAGCCCCCTTTAATAAGGGGGCCCCCGGATACTGGCCCCCCACCCTATGTGAATGAGTATGGGGTACAATGTACCCCTACCCATTCACCTGTAAAATAAAAGTACCCAAAAAAAAACACAACACACGAGATAAAATATTTTATTGCACAGCTCCGGGGGTCTTCCGTCTTCGGGGGTCTTCTCGCCGGACTCCTCCGCTATCTTCTTGTAGCTCTTTTGCTAGCGGAGGAGTCCGGCTTTCACATGGGTTGGTCACATGGTGACCCCGCCCCCTTACGATGTCATAGTCCCCATGTGACATCAACCCATGTGACCAACCCATGTGACATATACCATGTGACACCGCCCCATTGTCACTATATAAGTGGCCGCGCAGCGCGGCTCTGGCATTCCGGCCGGAGAGAGCGACGTGTCAACATCTCCTGGAGAAGAAGAAGAAGAACAAGAAGAAGAACGGAAGGCGACCGGAAGGCGACAGCGGCGACAGAAGACCGGGCCACCGCCTCTAAAAGAGCTATAAGAAGGTGCGGTGGCCCGGCAGAAGAACGGAAGGCGGCGGCGACAGAAGACCGGGCCACCGCCTGTAAAAGAGCTATAAGAAGGCGCGGTGGCCCGGCAGAAGAACCGAAGAGGGGGACAAGACCCCCGAAGTCGGGAGAAGAGGCCGGCGGCGGGGAGGAAGAAAGCCGGACTCCTCCGCTAGCAAAAGAGCTACAAGAAGATAGCGGAGGAGTCCGGCGAGAAGACCCCCGAAGACGGAAGACCCCCGGAGCTGTGCAATAAAATATTTTATCTCGTGTGTTGTGTTTTTTTTTTTGGGTACTTTTATTTTACAGGTGAATGGGTAGGGGTACATTGTACCCCATACTCATTCACATAGGGTGGGGGGCCGGTATCCCGGGGCCCCCTTATTAAAGGGGGCTCCCGGATTCCGATAAGCCCCCCGCCCGCAGACCCCGACAACCAACGGCCAGGGTTGTCGGGAAGAGGCCCTTGTCCTCATCAACATGGGGACAAGGTGCTTTGGGGTGGGGGGGCCGCGCGGCCCCCCCTTCCCCAAGGCACCCCCCATGTTGAGGGCACGCGGCCTGGTACGGCTCGGGAGGGGGGGCGCGCTCGCCCGCCCCCCTTTCCTGGCCGGCCGGGTAGCGTGCTCGGACAAGGGTCTGTTGTGGACTTTGGGGGGACCCCCACGCCGATTTTTTCCGGCGTTGGGGTTCCCCTTTAAGTCCATACCAGGCGGCGGGGCCCGCGACGTCTTCTTCGCGGGCCCCGCCTACCCGGAGACGCGCTCGAAATGAGCAGACTTTCCTCCGAGCGGGAACAGTTTGCTCATTTCGAAAGTGGCCTACACACGGGCGGACTGTCCGCTCAAACCAAGTTTCAGCGGACAGTTTTTCGGAATTTCCGAAAAACTTTGTTCGTCAAACTGTCCGCTGAAACTGTCCGCTGAAGCCCCACACACGAGCGGACTGTCCGCTGAAACACTGTTCAGCGGACAAAGTTGAGGGAACAGTCCGCCCGTGTGTACGCGGCCTCATTGTGCCTCATAGAATAGACTTTGGGGTGTTTGCTTTACAAATTGGGGTCATTGTGTGGGTAATTCCACTGTCCTGGTACTCCAGGGCCTTGACAAATGTAATAGGTCATTAGGAAATTAGAGGTGTAATTTATGTTCCTAGAACCCCTGATGGTACTCCCTGCATGTTGGACCTCTCTGTGTGGCCAGGCTGTGTAAATGTCACACACATGTGGTATCGCCATACTCAGGAGGAGTAGCAGAATGTATTTTGGGTTGTAATTGAAAGTATGTGCGTGCTGTGTGTGAGAAATAACTTGTTATTATGACAATTTTGTGAAAAAAATAAATAAATAATTCTTCATATTCCCAAGAATTGTGGGAAAAAATTACAACTTCAAAAAACTCACCATGCCTCTTATTAAATACCGTTGACTGTCTACTTTTCAAAAAGGGGTCATTTGGGGGGTATTTGTACTTTTCTGACATTTCAGGGCCTCAGGAAATAAGATAGGCCGTCAGTGCATCAGGTGGGATACATTTTCAATGATTTGCACCATAGCCTGTAGACTCTATAAATTTCACAGAGACTAAATAATATTCACTACTTTGTTTTTGTTTTTTTACCAAAGAGATGTAGCAGTATAAATTTTGGCCCAAATTTATGTACAGAAATGACTTATTTGCAGACTGATAATAAGACTGATCTTATTGTGTATGACCCCTGGCCTGGCCTCTGATTCTCCTACCAGATTTCCAAGCTACCTGCCTTGTCTGGCTCGTTTCTAGTATGCCTGCCACACAGTGCATCCAGCTTTCTTCAACAGCTCCACGGTGATCAAGTCATCGTGCCACAGCCACCAGCAAACCCTGCTTCTTTGGGCACTGCATTCCCTGTTCCACCTTCAGGGTTATGCTTCACTTAGCCGCCAGGGGTGCCCTCTCAGCACCTTGGCCTCCAACTAGACTTCTGACAGTAGGGCTGTCCTCCACATTAACCTAGGAGATGTATTCCTCTCACTCCCCAAACAACTGGAGGGGAGAGAGAGGAGACGCCGGACCCCAGCACATGCTCCCACCATCTATATGTGTAAAGAGGGATGGTTAGGATATCTATAAGCTCACCCCTAAGATTAACCCCTGAGGTGTAATATGGTAAAAATAACAAACAAAACAGAGTTGGAGCGAGAGTGCTAAAAGTCATTATATCCTGCAGTAAGGCAGTGTTGAGGTAGAGCGACTGAATCAGTCAAAAACATGGCACTAAGACCTCTGCTTAGCTTGAGGATATAGGAAAAAGAGCAGCATACTAACGGCCTCCGGATGATGACTCCAGAGAGTCTTGGCAAATGAGTTCCTCGCTGGGAAACAGAACAGCTGGAATATACCTTCACAAAGAAGGAGAAAACATTTGGGAAACCAGCCCACAGAAAACATTGATGAGAAAGCTGTCACATCAGTTCATGTGTACCGACACTTACTCGTTACCTGTATCATCTGGAAGCAGGGCTCCACCATACTGCAAGATATATATCTCCAATTATAGTGATGGCATTTAGTTAAGGCAGCAAATGTAAGGTACATAGACAGCAGCAGGATTGTGCTCTTGATCGCCGCCCAGTTTGCTGTGGCCCGAGAAGCACGGTTTCTCCAAGGTGGGGCTGAGCACGACCATACCGTTGGTTGCGGGAGAAACAGCAGTCAAATTGGAACAGGGATAGGATCCATTTTCAGAAACATAAAGAAAGGTGGGAGGTCTATCGGTGTGCGGAGGGTGAACGATCATTGATCCTTCCTGAAATGTAGGTACAGATATCCCCACCTGTACATAGCACCAAGCTCATGGGCCAGCTACAAGACCGGGCGGAGCAGGGCACATCTGTGCAGAGTAGCTTTGGAGAGATCAGGCAGGATTTTCACAACTGCTCCATCAAAATCGATATCTTTGGCTTCCCACCCTTTAAGGGCAATGGAATCCTTGTGTCTGTTGTGGTGAATTCTGCAGACCACATCCCGCGTCATTCAGGATCTGTGGGTTTGGGGCCCAGGGCCCTGTGGATCCCGTCAAGTTCCACATTCACTGGGAGGATGCCATCAGCGATTCAACAAAAGACGGCCACTGCTGTCTCCACCAAGTTATCGGGTCCCATCACCTCAGGCAGGCCCCTAAGCCAGAGGTTATTTCACCTGCTCCTATCCTTCTTGTCCTCCATGTGAAGCTGCAGGGTCACTGCGGCGCTGGTGCGGGCATCCTGGAGGGATTCCATGGTGCTCACCTGTTGCCGCAACGATTCCAATGACGACTCTCCAGAAGTGAGCCGAGAGTAGTGGGGCTGCACATCCTTCTTGACCGCCAAAAAATCCCTGTGGTGCTGTTCATTCAATTGACCGATAAGAGACTCTATGTCTGCCTTAGTCAGGAGGGCATGGAGGAGTGCCCGCAGCTCTGAATCTACTCGTAAGTTAGGTGAGTCCAAAAAGTAAAACCCATCAGGGTTTACTTCCTCTTTAACTACAGGCTTTGGGAGTGTCATTTCCCATAACCCACCCCCCAAAGGAGATAAAGGTTTCTAAAGAAATAATTTTTTGCTCTAGTAAAAACTTTATTTCTCATCACTTTATTCTAGGGAATTCTGTTTGTGAGAATCAAGTGAGCTGAGTAATGTGCCCCCCCCCCACCCCCAGACCTTCAATAATAGTTACATAGTTAGTCTGGTTGAAAAAAAGACACAAATCCATCTTTTTCAACCAATAAAAAGGGGAAACAAAATGTTTACAATCCTATATACAAAATCCCATACACACAGTAGATCCGGAGGAAGGCAAAAAAAAAAAACCAGCACAGCATGGTCCAATTTGCTCCAGCAGGGGCAGCTGATAGGAAGCAGTTTGAATGATGATGGGCATGATTAAACCCGGTAGAGGATTGGTGATGGATCGCAAATAAGGTGATTCTGTGGGGGACAGCACCAGAGAGAAGGTGAGTATTGCATTTTTTAATGATTTTTTTTATTTAGAAGTGGAAATGTCAACATTCTCTGTTTGATGCCCTATAAATAAGTGAAATCAAACTTTTATCCAGATTCTTCTAGTTAGGATTTCACTAAATTGTAATGCTTACCCTGAGAAGTATTTCTGAACTGGTTTACACATTTTTATGAGAGACGGGACATTCTATTAAACCAACATCATATGTAAACACGCCAAATGCGAATCTTCAGACTTTGTAGACGATATTCTCAGATTCACTATGAGAACATTCCAGTTATAGAATATGATGATTACTAGTCCCCAGGAGGATTGTTTTTTTTAAATACTGGGAGAAGAGCAGACTGTGATAGCTCACATTAACCCCTTTTATCTTTTACTAGAAGGAAAATTTGCAGTGCGCTACATGAAACGCCGACTGAGCTTATCTCCTGGGAGTTATAACTAGCATGAAGGACAGCGACATATACTGCATATGGAGTAACACAGATAACTCTAGGGACCTGTAAAAGAGTTTAAGTGTCGCCTCGTGCTGAAAACTTTTCAAACAAAAATAATCTAAGAGACAAAATAAAGAGAGCCAAGATAACAAAACAGTTTTGAGCACCATTTAAAACAGAAGTCTGAACAAACAGCATTCAATATTTTTGAAATATATACACTAGTTAGTCAGAAAATGATGGACATCTGACCATCACATCTACATGAGCTTGTAGGATAGCCAGTTACAAAATCATTGGCTAAAACAGCCTCACTCTTTCAAAAAAAGCTTTCCAGCCATTTGTGAGACTGTTGGATTAAAAAACTTGTGGGGTTGAAGTCAGGGCTCTGTGCAGGCCACTTGAGTTCCTTCACACCAAACTCATAAAACCACTCCTGGACGTCATAAAGAGTGTCTAAGACACTCTTTAGAATTCCAATGAGCCTCCACACAAAAAATGTCGGTGTGGACAACAGATTTATGTACCTGTTGTACACAGGTACATGAATATGGGGCACAGACTGAATGAGGAGGCGCACTGAGAGAGGAGTGTCCATACAGATACTCCGACCTCAATACAGTGGCGCCCCCTCCTCTGTGCAGAAAATGTCACACAGACAGTGCATTGGTGGGGGGGTCCTGTACCGGGGGGGGGGGGGCAGTGCCTTATGGGATTTACAGACACTAGGTTTGCTCCCCTTGTGATTAAAAGCAGGCAGTGGGCAGATCCTTATTACATTAGCTATTGGCTAAAGAATCTACCCACTGCCTGCTGTCAATTACAAGGCAAGTGTGGACCTGATGGGAAACTAGTGTCTAAGTTTCCTCATCAAGCTCCACTCACTGCAGCATCATTGGCTGTGAAGCCAATAGCATCCTTAAAGAATAAGTCACCCCAACATTTCAAATTTCTGATATGTGTCTGTTGCACCATATACATGTATTTTAAAATATCTTGTTTTATTTGTATCGCTTCCTTTGTGTGAAATAGCTGGTGATCCTGCCTTAGGAGAATATCTATCCCAGTGTGGTCAGTTTTCTGGCAGTGTTGGGAGAACAGCCCATCTGTCCTCCAATAGCGAAGACTTGTGCTGACACCGCCCCCCTCCCCCTGCACAACTATATGATGGGAAAATCAGTCTACTGCTGTTTCTCCACCCCGATCTCTCCAAGCCCCTGTGAACAGAGGTCATGTGATCACTTATAAATATAAAAAAGGGTATTTATTATTTATTTTAATATATAAACACAGATGTTTGGCCTTTTAATTCTATTTTAAATTGAATGGGTTGTTTTTACAAGGTGAGGGTTTACATATACTTTGAAACGGATCTCCACCCTTTCAATCAAGTTGGCTCCTCTCCATCTCTTCATAAAGGTCCATAACGCCAAAAACAATCAACAGTCATGCTGGAACAGAAAATGTCCTTTCCCAAAATATTGTCACAAATAAAGAAAGGCACAACTGTCTAAAATGTCTTTGTATGTTGTAGCAAAAACAGTACTCCAATAGTTAAACTATGTACAAGGCATATCCTCACACTCATGTGTGTATGTGTATGAATTCATTCTGTTCAGCCACTTTAACGATTTACACACCCCTAAATGTTTATATTCCATTTGGCAGAATAACATGCATTTTATTAAGTTCATTTCCTAATTCCTGATAAATGTGGAAATGGTGAATAGTGAACAGTAGATGCCCAGGAGGGTGTGATTAACTTTATTACTTTTAGACTTAATTTATTAATCTAAACTGCAATAAGGCAGAATTAAAACCTAGATAAAATCCTGTACCCTAAGGTTTATTATGACAAGTATATCAGGATCTTTTTTTACATATATTTAAATCCTCGCACCGATGATATAATGTGTAGACATGCGGGGCTTAGTAAATAGACTGTACTGCTGTACACACAAGTAGCGAGCATCCTAGGGTGACAAGGCTGCTCCTGTATAGATAGACATAATAAAAGACAGACAACATGAACATTTAAAATGCAGCATTGATATTTCTATTATGACAAATTTACTTTAACTATCAGGACAGCAAAGTTCACAAGAAAAATGCAGCAATGACAAGCCACTTGGTGGAGATGTGTTTAATGAGTGAGTTTATGTGCAATGTTCATGGTAAAGTGTTTACAAAGCCAAAATACAGCAAGAATTAAAGGTAAAAGCCCCGGTAAGATTCACATTATTCTTTATGTCCCGCTGGAGAGATTCACCTTCTCTGCAGCGGCGCATTGCCGGCATTTTTAACCCTTTTTCAGCCGCTAGCGGGGTTTAAAAGCGCCTTGCTAGCAGTCACAAAGTGCCGCTAAAATGACGGTAAAATTATTGGCGCTTTACCGCCGACGACCCCCTGCCCCAGTGTGAAAGTGCCTTAATTGACCTTAATCTCTCCCAATGCAAGCTTGTCAGCTTTCTCTACAACAGCTTCCAATTCACTCACACTATGGCTGATCTGTGCCCCTCAATTTATAGTGACATATAGTATACATCTCAGGAGCCTATAGGCAGAGAATTCTGAAGCACCCCCACCCCAAAACAAAAGTCAGTAAGACCGACTTTTTTTTCATGATAAATTACAGCAAAGGTCTGTGAAACGCAATTTTGTTGTGAAAAACACACTAAACTACCTACATTATTGGTAAAATCTAAAAAATTTGGTTGCACCAAGTAAATAGATATCCAACATGTCAAACCTTACATTTAAGTGCACATGTGAAATGGCGACATACTTTAGCACCCTATATTTTCAATAGGCGACTCTTCAGTAATCAGTTTAGTGTTACGAAGGAGGTCTTGTGCTACTATTATTGCTTTCACACAGTGATATGTAACATGTGTATTGCAATCAATATTTTCACATGTAGGTACCCCCGACACATGCATTTACGTTTGTACATTCGTATATGTGGGGGTCAGGGTCCTCAAAATGTTTTTGGAGTGGGGTTCTATGTACTTAACTTTTTCCCATTGCATAGTGGACTAGTGGACAAAACATCCCCAATATGATGATTTTTAGGTGACATGTTCTCTTTAATAAGAAAAGCAGGGTATTTTAGACCCTGCATGTCTCCTTTGGGCTCAACTAAACGTATTGCAATTCACACCCACAATGCACACCCCCTTTCAGGGTCAGTGCAAGAATGGGAGGAGAGTGGACGTGTGTCCACTATTCTCCCGCCACGCCAACCACCGGCACCCACCATGACGGGCACGCAGATAGTGTGTGGAAGAAAATGAATGCCTCCACCAGGCAGGAGGCCACCTGTCAGTTTTACACACAATGCTGGTGGCTGCAGCCACTGGATTGTGTGTGAAACCCCTTGCTGTCAGGCAGTGAAAGGGTTAAAAAAACCTCATACAGTCGAAAGTGCACCTGTAGGCAGGGCCAGGACAAGTGGTGGGCAAGAGGGGAAGCCGCCCTGGACACTATGGTATCATGTGAGGTAGGAGGGGGAGGCCACAAGGGGAAAAGGGCAGAGAAGATGTGTGTTGGGTGGGGGAATTTGGGAGGCAGCATGGGCTAAGCTTGTTCTAGAAGAGGAAATTTGGAGGGGGTGCTAAAAGTTGTGATTTAGGAGGATTTGTGTTGGGAGGGGTGCTAGGGGGGAGGATTTGGATGGAATTTGTGATGGAAGGGGGGAGATGTGTACTAAGAGGGGACATTTTAGGGGTAGGGGATTTGTGCTAGGAGGGGAAATTATTTTTGGGGAGGGGCATTTGAGCTAAAGGGATATTTTTTTTGGGGGGGGGGCAAATATTTGTGCTGAGAGGAGGGATTTCAGAAATGGAGGGGGCGTTTGTACTGGGAAGATGGGGAATTTATGCTTATGGGGTAAGCATACAGTGTAGTGCTCAGTGTTTTTGTGGGGGGGGATTTTTGCTGTCACATAATGTTCATACATCTTGGGGGGGGGGGGGTTGTTTTGTTCTCTCTGGGCTCTAGATAACCTTGTCCTGGCACTGCCTGTAGACACATGCCTACAGTGCCTATTGGGAAATCCGGCCCTGGGTGTTGACTTAGCCAAAAGACCCCTTGTTGGCCCTGTAAGTCTGCTAGCCAAAGTGAATCTTTACAAAAATGTGCAGAGACCACAAATCTCTAACCCATAGTGACATCTAGAATTGAAAACAAAACACCGATGCATTCCAATTAAACTGCTCCACAGAGCTTAACCACTACAATACAGGGCACTTTCGCCCCCTTCCTTCCCAGCCCAATTTTCAGCTTTCATCGCTCTAGCACTTTCAGTGACAATTGCGCGGTCATGCTACACTGTACCCAAATGACATTTTTATAATTTTGTTCCCACAAATAGAGCTTTATTTTGGTGTTATTTATTCACGACTCCGTTTTTTATTTTTTGCGATATAAGTGCAAAAAAAGCGGAAATTTGGAAAAAAAACAATATTTTCTTTTTTCTATTTTAAAAGAAATCCAATAAAATCAAATTTTGTCATAAATTTAAGCCAAAATGTATTCTGCTACATGTTTTTGGTAAAAAAAATTCCGTTAAGTGTTGTGTGATCACGGACATATGTACGCAAATGATCATGTACAGATGTGTGCAGGTGATCACGTACATATGTGTGCAGATAATCATTGGAACATGTGATTTTAGTGGGACATATGTGGGGGACATGTGTTTTTTTATTTGGGGACATTTCTTTTTATTATTTGGGGACATGTGTGTTTTGGGGACATGTATGGTGACATGTGTATTGTGGTGACATGTGTGTTTACACTGTGTGGTGATGTGTGTTTACACTAGACTGGTGATCAGTTAGTAAAAAGCTGTGAAAACAGCTCATACTCACTGATCACCAGCCGGCTGCAGCGATTTGCTCTCCTCTCCTCAGCGATGACTTCTGTGTGAGGAGAGGAGAGCCGATTGCCTAGCAACCGGCTGTTTGTTTACATCACATGACGGCCGTGATTGGACACGGCCGTCATGTGATCAGGAGGGCCAATCACAGAGCCCTCCTGCTGATCCGAGGTGTGCCATGTCCGGGTGACACGAGCACATCGGGATTGCGCCGATGCGCGGGCACGCGCGTGCGCGATCCCCCTCCTTCTGAAGGACGTTCCTGAACGTCCTATCAGAAGTAGACGGCTCCCACCCGGCCGTATATGTACATTGGCCGGGTGGGAAGTGGTTAATATATGCCACCAAGAATAGCCACCATATATGGCACTGACTTGGCGGAATCTTGGTGCTGTTCCACCTCTCCTGCCGATTTTGATCACATATTTTGGCATTGTCAGCTGATACAGGAGTTTTGGACTGGGGTTACTCATGCTTTCCTGGACCAAGTTTCTATCCCAGTTCCTATGACCATTCCAATTTGCATTTTAGGTCCAGTGAAGGAGGTGGCACCACGCAAGGCCCAAAGCACCTTTCTTTAATTTTCCATCTTTATATATGTAAGGCCGTTTTATTGTGCTGGAAGAAACCGGAGGCTCCCTCCTTATCTTATTGGAAAGACATTGTTAACAAAGTTCTGCCTTTACAGTATCTAAAGCCACATACTTAAGTAGGGGCTGTCCCCAAAAGTTTGAAAAGGCATGGCAGTGTTGGCTTTCAGCCACTGACGCTCTAGATTGAACCTTACTTTTGATATTAATGTAATGGGTCTGATGTCTCTCTCCAATGTGAACTGAAGCTACTACCCCTGGCCGGGAGATCTTTATTGATTACATGTAAGATAATCTCTGTTAAAGTGGTTGTAAACCCTTACAACACACTTTGACCTACAGGTAAGCCTAGATTAAGGCTTACTTGTAGGTCTAAGAAATATCTCCTAAACCTACACGGTTTAGGAGATATTTGCCGAAACACAGGCACCGCTGTCTATGGCGCATGCACCGTAGACAGCGGCGCACAGGCGCACTGAGCACGCCACAGTTAACGGCGATATGCCGCGAGTGGCAGCTCCCGTGCGCATGCGCGGGAGTGACGTCATCACGGCTCCGACGAATGACAGCACCGGAGCAGCGAGACCCATCAAGAAGATGGAGGCTCCGGACTACAGGGGACAGAGGTGACTTCGTTGGCTCCTGTGTCAGGTAAGTGACACATAATGGACTACTATGCGATGCATAGTAGTCCATTATGCTTTACCTTTGCAGGGAATCAAAGAGGAAGTAAACTCATCAGTCCTCTTTAAGGTTTTGTGTACAGCTGAGCAGGCTAATGGGGCTATTTCATTCTCTTATGCACTTTATGGGATATTGCACTTATGGGGGGGGGGGTACTTTTGTGTATTTTTATCTAGCTAGCCTCTTTGTTAGTTAGGCTTCCGATCTGGTGAGATTTTTTTGCCGGGTTGTATTTGTTCTTACTGTTTGTATGGTTTCTTATGTCTGAAAAATTCTAATAAGAATAATTTTCCAAAATAAACATAAAACTGTTTTGGCTACATATATCCTTTAAGATAAAATAAATACAATTCTAATAACGTATCTGAGACCTTTGATGCCCAAAGTTGTTCCCATACATGGGAAGATATTTAAAAAAGTTTAATAGAGATTAGTGGAAAACTCGATGGTATGCCAACAAGCAATTATAGAGATCATCTTTTGTGCTTGTAATAGTAGCAGATATTTTTTAGTCTGCATCTGCCCCGTACTAATTTCAGCGACATGACTTGAAAGCCACCATCTGCAGAAAATAATTGTACAACAAGTTATAAAATTCTTTTGAGCACACGTCATTGATTATTTTTGTGTCTAGAATGCTGCATTTGTCACTTTGTATTTTGAAATAAAGACTCTTCTAAAAGAATCTTCTAAGTCTACGCATTGGGAAGCCTTTTGTTTTTATTTTCTTATTCTTTTCTAGACGAGTTATTATTTCAGCCATGTGACTCCTTTGTTTACACACAGCAGGGTGTCAGTGTATATTATCAAGTTTTGCCCTATAGATGAAATTAAAGAGACCCTGTCGCTAAGTTTAAAACTGCAGATAAAAGCACACAAAATAAAGTATTTTTACTGCTTACTTGCAGTGTTTTTTTCTTTCCATAAACAATTTTTATATATTTTCACTGAGCCTTTAAATGTGCGATAAAAGTTGAATTCTTTTGGAAGAGTCACTTCTCTAGCACAGTCCCCCCCTGTCCTCTTGCATAGTCCTCTCCCCCTTCTGGTAGTGTTGTCTAATTACTGTCTATGCTGGTCCAGCTCCTCCACCCCTCCCCTTACCTCCTTATATGACCTTTTTTGTATCAATCAGAGCAGAATACTATAGAGGAGGGGTGTCAAACTCAAATTCATCACAGGCCCTATCAGCATTATTGTCACCTTCAAGGGGCCGGTTGTATCTGTAGAACTAGATTTCCAGAGCAACCCTTCCACACCATATGTCAAGAGCCCCCCACCATCAGAAGTCAAAGATCCCCCACCTTACCTTACATCACAGTGCACCACCCTTACCTTGTGCTGATACAAGGTTGGGAAGCAGAAAGTATAGGGTCTGGAGGAAGACCAGAGGGGGGGGTGGAGTCAGCTGCTGGAGTCTGCTGAATGCTACATTTAGGGGAGGTGGGGACGAGGGGGTACTTCAGCTGGAGGAAGAGTTCTGCCCTCCTCTTTGCTGCTGACTGATGAGAATTGGAGAGGGCCAAGACAAGCCTCTCTGTGGCTGCAGGGAGAAGGGCAGAATCTGGAGGAAGAGTTCTGTCCTCTTCTTTGCTACTGACTGCTGAGACAAGGTGGGGTTGGAGATGAGGGGGTGCTGCCACTGCAGGAGAAATGTGAGGGCCACATAAAATGGCCTGGAGAGCTAGATTTGGCCCCCAGGGCCTTGTGTTTGACACAAACACACACACACAGAAGCCCAGAATCTGTGGGAGGAGTTCTGCCCTCCTCTCTGCTGTTGACTGCTGAGAAGGGAGGGGGCCAAGATGAGCCTTTTCTTAGTTGAAGGGAGAAGGGCAAGATCTGGCAGAGGAGTTCTGTCCTCCTCTGTGCTACCGACTTCTGAGACAAGGTGGAGGGGGGAGACGAGGGTGGTTCTACAGCTGCAGGACAGATGCAAGGGCCTCGTGAAAGGGCCTGGAGGGCTGAATTTGGCCCCGGGCCTTGTGTTTGACACATGTCCTATAGAGTATCACTTATGTGACAGCTCCAAGTCTGCTGGGGCTACTGACATCACATCTAAAAAGGCAATGCACAGCAGAAGCCTCAGGGCTTTTGGATGTCGACATACAGGAGGCTTTTGCAGGGAAATGATATGCATAAAATATGTTAAGTACACATATAATCTTATGGAAAGATTGCTGTTAATATGAATGTTGGAGACAGGATCAATTTATCTATGCCACTGTGTTGTTTTTGAATCAAAACTTTTTTTTATTGACAAGGATAATGGGTAACCGTCAAGTACAATAAAAAGTACATAGAAAGTAGCAACAGAAACGTATACATAGTGTATATACCTAAATGTATAGTATGCAGTTACCTGGTACCAAGCTCATATAATATTTTTACTGGTAAAACTTAAAACCAACAGAAAGAAAGAAAAAAAAAAACCCACCTTTCTCCATGCTTGTTTGTAGGCAAATGCAGGGCTCAAGTCCTGTGGGAACGCATGGGAACCGAGTTCCTGTACTTTTTCCACAACAGGAACTCAGTTCCTGTTAGCACTCGGGTCCTGCAAGACTTTGAAGTATGCGAGCTGTGTGGTAGGTGCTACACCAGCAGCTGCCGACACAGCTCACAATAGTAAATGCCGCACACCTGACCATTCAGGCATTGCCAGTATGGAAGCACAATTGAATGAATGCCGATTATTCAGAGAATTACCGTATTTATGTTTATTGAGGATTGTTTTTTTTTTATGTACTAACAGTTAAGCTTCATACACACAATACGAAAATTGGATGAAAAATACCACTTTTGAAGCGTTCGTGTATATGACCGTATCATTTATTTATTTTTTGGTGGGGGAGTGGATCTTGGGTGGGAGTTCCCACACTTTTTTCCCCAGGACTTGATCCCTGGGCAAATGCATTGAATTATGTTTCATCTACACATCATATATGATGTAGCAGAAGCCCCAAGCTCTAAAAGGAAACTCAAGAAACAATAAAGGTGTATAGAACTATAGCAATCTATCCATCACCAACTGTGGAGGAGCAAGGTTAGGGTTGTCCAACCAGTTCTGCCATATAAGGTTAACCTTTTTAACCGCATTGCGATGTCGATATTCCAACTGTTCCCTGAAGAGAAGAGAGTTAATAGAACATATGTATAATATACGCTTTGGACAGCGCCAGATCATATGTATGAAGTCTCCCCTATGGATGGTACACTTTGAGCATAAGGGAGAATCACTCATGCAATTGAACGGGTGTGCGGTAGGACCTAGGTAGTATGAATAATTGCGATAGTTTATGAGATACCGACACCACCGGGATTGATTCTAAGGTCATATCCCATTGGTCTCCATCTATACCTCCCACATCAGTGGACCAACGAGTTCTACATTTGAGAAGAGCAGGGTTCTGAATTGAGGAAACTAGTGTAGAGTAAGCTTGTGATTATACAGCTCTATGGTTTACTTCCTGAAGAAGTAAAGATTTAGCGACAGATAAATAACAGTCTGTGTGTGCCTGGGTTTGTAGCGCGTGCCTGAGTTGGAGGTATTGATAAAATTGTTTCCTTGTTAATCACTTGCCGACTACGGCATGTAGCTTTATGTCAGCAGAATGGTACGGCTGGGCAAATGGGCATACAGGTATGTCCCTTTGAATTTTCCGCTATGTGGTCACGTGCGTGCCCTGCTGGGAGCTCCGTGAGTAGGATCGCTGGTCCTGCAGACTTGATGTCCGCGGGGATACCCGCGATCGTCTCACGGAGCTGAAGAATGGGGAGATGCTAATGTAAACAAGCATCTCTCAGTTCTGCCTAGTGACACTGTCACTGATCATAGCTCCCTGTGATCGGGAGCTATGGTCAGTGATGTGTCACACACAGCCCCTCCCTCTAACAGTTGGAATCACTCCCCAGGACACACTTAACACCTTCACTGCTAGTGTCATTTTTACAGTAATCAGTGCAATGTTATTGCACTGATTGCTGTAAAAATGACAAAAGAAGTGTCAAAATTGTCCAACGTGTCCGCCATAATGTCGCAGTCCCGATAAAAATCGCACATCGCTGCCATTACTAGTAAAAAAAAATTAATAAAAAAATTCCATAAAACAAACCCCTATTTTGTAGACGCTATAATTTTTGCACAAACCAATCAATAAACGCTTCTTGCGATTTTTTTTTTTACCAAAAATATGTAGAAGAATACGTATCGGCCTAATCTGAGGAAAAAAATAGTTTTTTTATATATTTTTTGGGGATATTTATTATAGCAAAAAGTAAAAAAGAATGTGTTTTTTTCAAAATTGTCGCTCTAGTTTTGTTTATAGCACAAAAAATAAAAAACGCAGAGGTGATCAAATACCACCAAAAGAAAGCTCTATTTATGGACAAAAAAATGATGTCAATTTTGTCTGGGAGCCACATCGCAAGGCTGCGCAATTGTCAGTTAAAACTACGCCATGCCGAATTGAAAAATGTGCTCTGGTCTTTGGCCAGCAAAATGGTTCAGGGCTTAAGTGGTTAAGGAGAACTTGAGATGATCAAATGACTTGAGTACACTACGTCATATAATTGTTAAAAAAAAAACAGATCCCTTGTCATGTCCAAAGGAAGAAACCCAGCACATTGTGTTGTTTACATACAATATACATATATGATTGAACTTTCCTTAGTAATACATTTTGAGCTACATTTCTGAAATAATAGGCAGAGGATATAGGAAAAACTGGATGACAGCATGTTACAGGCGTCATCCATGATCTTTCTTATCAGTGTCAGTAATTCCATTTTGGTTGTCATTTTATTGCTGTATCATAAAAATACAATTAAGACTTTATATTATAGTGGGCTGAGTTACATGGACTACAACCTGCACATAATGTAAGGTTTGGAGGGATGACAGATGAGACACGGATGAGGAAAGGCAAGAATGACACTTGGAGGCAGAAGGAAAAAGGGAAAAGGTTTTCTTTAACCTGAGTCTCACCTGAACATTGATCAGTTCATTAAAAAGGTTAGCAAAACACTAACAAAAGTTTATTTAAATAAACCTTGAATAATCTTTGTAATTAATCATAAAGGTGATTGCTAGAACTTCAGATAATTGGAATTAAAGTATAACTAAAGGCAAAATCTTTTTTTAAATTTGGAAAGAGTACAGAAGAATTAGAGCCCCTGTCAGTTTTTATTGTTGTCTGTGCAGCCTGTCTTATTTGTCCTGTTTGCCCTTATTATTTAATGTGAAAGTAAAAAAAAATCCCAAATTTTGAGTTGTCCCCATACAAAAAAAAAAAGAGGAGAAATCTTTTAATGGAGACCCTAGTTCTGGTCACTTGGGTGTCCCCACGGAGTTCCCTTAATTTACAAATATTTCTCTCACTTCCTGTTTGGCTATGGGACAGGAAGTAAAGGGAAATCATCGCAATGAGACACAGATGGCGGGAAAAAAAATCTGACTCCCTTAATCTATCCAAAATAAAAATAAAAGTTGTGCCTATAGTTCTACTTTAAGTTTTACTCCTGGAGAAGACAACTTAATATACACCCCTGATCCCTTTTCAGTAATTCTGCTTATGTGCATTTAACCTTTTTTAACAATTGTCCACATTGTCACGTGTTGCAAATGTATTGTCATAATTGCCCATTTGTTGCCTTCATATTGTCACAACTCCCCACTTTGTTTCCCACATTTTATCACAATTGCCAATTTGTTTCATTTGTATTGTGTGTAATTACCATATTTATCGGCATATAACACACACTTTGTGTTATACACTGATCCCCGCTGATTGTGATGTTTTCTGTGGCTCTCGGCTGTTCTGGGTGGCCTTTGGCTATTTTCGGGCACTCTTGGAAGCTTTCAGCCGCTCTCGGCAGCTTTCGGACAGCCGAGTGCCGCCGAAAGCCGCCGAGAACGGCCGAATGCGGCCAAGAATAGCCGAAAGCCGCCTAAGTTACTGAGCACCGCCGAGATACACAGGACATCTGCTCTGTATCACGGCAGCACCATTTTTAAACGGCAAGCCTGCAAAAGACACTGACAAGGCTGCAAATGACTGACAAGGCTGCAATGGAAGGCTGCAAACGACACCATAAGGCTACATTGATGGGAATTTAAATGTAAGTTTTTTTCCTTAACCACTTCAATACCGGGCACTTAAACACCTTCCTGCCCAGACCAATTTTGAGCTTTCAGCGCTGTCGCACTTTGAATGACAATTGCGCGGTCATGCTACACTGTACCCAAATGAAATTTGTATAATTTTTTTCCCACAAATAGAGCTTTCTTTTGGTGGTATTTGATCACCTCTACGGTTTTTATTTTTTGCTAAACAAATAAGAAAATACCGAAAATTTTGAAAAAAAAAATGTTTTTTTTTTGTTTCAGTTTCAAAACTTTGCAAATAAGTACGTTTTCTCCTTCACTGATGGGCACTGATGGGGTTACACTGATGGGCAATGATAAGGCGGCACTGATGGGCACCGATGAGGTGGCACCAATGAAGTGGCACTGATGAGGTGGCATTGATGGACACCGATATGTGGCACTGATAGGCGGCACTGATGGGCGACACGGATGGGCACTGATAGGTGGCACAAATTGGCACGGATTGGCATGGATGGGCATGGATAAGTGGCACAGGTGGGCATGGGTTAGGCGGCACAGGTGGGCATGGGTAGGCGGCACAGGTGGGCATGGGTAGGCACTGATAGGCGGCACAGATGGGAACTGATAGGCGGCATTGTATTATAATATATTGCACTAATGGATGCCAATCAGTGCCAATCAATAATGCATGCCAATCAGTGATGCCAATTGTGGGCACTGATTGGCATCCATTATGGGCACTGATTGGCATCCATTGTGGCACTGACTAGAATCCCTGGTGGTCTAGGGTGGCATACCTTTACCTTGGCATCCCTGGTGGTCTGGTGGCGTCCCTGGTGGTCCAGTGTGGGCATCCTCGGGGGGGCTGTGCTGATAATCGATCAGCACAGACCCCCCCCTGTCAGAGAAGCTGACAGACGCGAGTGAGGAAAAGCCGATCACCGGCTTTTCCTATTTACACTGTGATCAGCCGTGATTGGACACGGCTGATCACGTGGTAAAGAGTCTCCGTCGGAGACTCTTTACCGAGATCGTAGTTGCCGGGTGTCAGACTGACACCCCGCAACAACGATCGCCGCGATGCGCGCCCCCGGGGGCGCGCAGCGCCTCATAATCCTGATCACGTCATATGACGTCCGGTCAGGATTATGAAACCACTTTGCCGCCGTCCATTTGCTATAGGGCGGGCGGCAAGTGGTTAAACTTCCCTCCTAAAAGTTTTTTTGCTTAAAATTCCCTCCTAAATTTGGGGTGCGTGTTATACGCCAGAGCGTGTTATACGCCAATAAATACGATACTCATTTGGAGCCCAGGTAATGTCAAGTTAGCCATTTTTACCCAGTCATAGCTGTTCAGAGCAGTGTTTCTCAACCTTTTCTCAATCAAATCACCTTTTAAAATTATGTACAATCTTGAGGCTACCCATTCTAAAATTTGAAAAACGAAAGAAATGGTGCCCATTTCCTTAGAAAATCTGTCATTTGGACAGTTTGTTCGTGTTTCGTCTAGTAGTTAATGGGCAAAAATCAGTTGTGTGACATTTTTGAACCAAAAAAATCAAAAGAAAAATTTGGAAAACTTCTGCCGAATGGATGATAAATTTATAGGTTAATGTGTTTCTCGCCCGTTAAAAAACTGTTGGTACTGCGCATATGTGACCCAGAAGCAAAAATCTAACGAGAAACTGATTCATTTATGATCATTGAGTGATTTATTGTTCAAAATTTGTTCATTACATGATGGGAATATCATTTGCGTTCACGACAGTGTGTTCGTTTTTCCGAAATGGGTTTAAAATGTTTTTCCAACTGGTGTATGTCTAGCATAACATTAGAGGTTCATTCTTCCAAAGCAAACATACCTTTGCACACTGATACTGACTAATGTCCCATACACATGGTCGGATTTTCCGACGGAAAATGTGCGATCGGATCATGTTGTCGGAAAATCCGTCCGTGTGTGGGCTCCATCGGACTTCTTCCGTCGGATTTTCCGATGCACAAAGTTTGAGAGCAAGATCTAAAGTTTTCCAACAAAATCTGATGATAGCATAAATTCCAATCGTGTGTAGACAATTCAAACGGTCAAAGTGTCACGCATGCTCAGAATAAACTAAGAGACGAAAGCTATTGGCTACTGACCTGTTTATAGTCCCGACGTACGTGTTTTACGTCACCTCGTTCAGAACGATCGGATTTTCCGACAACTTTGTTCGACCGCGTGTATGCAACACAAGTTTGGGCCAAAATCCAACAGAAAAAATCGGACGGATTTTGTGGTCGGAATGTCCGACCGTGTGTACAGGGCATAATAGCCCAATGTTTCTCTTCTCCCTCATTCAGCTAATGTAACTCCAGTGCTGATGGAGAGGGGCAGGTGAGGGGCAAACAAGGATGTTCTGCAGGCACCTACATCCTCCTTATCAACCGACGACGTCCTTGGTTGTTAGGAGACCAGCGGCAGAAAAATTGTAGTGGTGCACAATGAAAACTGGCTTGTATACAATTTTTTGGCAAATTTCAGAAATTTTGCCAAGGCATGCTGGTTCAAAATGGCTGGTTTAGAGGATTGTGTTAATCTAATTTAGTTTTGTCTTGGCCTGTCATTATTAAAGCACAACACATAATCCTTATGTTTGACTGCAGTTATTATCCTCATGTTTCGCCATGGCGCACTACTAATAAAACCTTGGATTTCATTTCATTCATTGTGCAGATACCTACATTTCACCACAGCACACGTTGATTTTTTTTTCTTCTTTTTACAAACCTGATTATATATAAAACATACAGATAAAGAAAGTCTTCACTGTCTCCAGTTTTGTTCTATCCATTATTAGTAAAAATTTATTTTCATGATTACCGTTGAAAATAATTGCGACTTATAGAGAAGGGGGGGGGGTAAAAAATTCAGGTGCCAATTAAGCTAGGTACAGCAGTGATTGCTGACTTTCTTGTTGAAGTCAATATTTAAAAAAGAGGGCACTCCAGGTTTTGTGGCTCCTAGAGTGCTCTGGAAGATAACTGAAACTATAGCAGGCACCCCTGGGTCTACTGCTTGGTTATGTACTAAGTAAGTGCAGATTTGCTTTAATGTGTCTTTTTTTATGCTTTTTCTCTCTGCATGTAGTAGGGTTGCCACCTGTCCAGGATTCACCCAGATAGTTCGGGTTTTGGATCATGTATCCAGGTTTCAGTCCACCTGCAACCCGGACACATTATTCTGACCAGGCTGTAGCTCCCCAAGTAACCGAGATAATCATACACAATTCTGTTGCCACTGTGGGCAGCTGTTTGGAGGTGGGTTTGGCATCATTGAAGGGTGGGGTGATGATGTCAGCAAGAGCAATTTGGCCACACCCACTAGTGCGCTCTGTGCGCTACATTACTACTCCCCTAGGGGCACCCAAATGTGTCCCAGGTCTTTTATAATCATATAGTGCTTACTGCAAAAAAATAAAAATAAATTGCCCTGTGCCGCAAAAGTGTTCGGGTTTGGCTTGAAGAAAAGGTGGCAATCCTAGCATGTAGAGATGAATGGGCAGAGGCTTGGGTGTGAGAACCAGCACAAGCACCCAAAGAGCTTCTCTCAAGGCTAATAATAAACTTAAACAGGAAGTGTCCACATGCTGCACATAACAAGCAAACAGAGACAAAATCACCAAACATGATTGAAGAACTCTTATTAATAATTTCCTCCTGAGAGGCAGGGAAGACAATTAGCCACCAGCGGATGGAGATACAGAATGTGCTATTTTAGCCTCTTTTAGGAAAAGGAAATCAATCATACAAGGATTGGCATCAATGAGTAGTGCATGTTGAAGGAGCGCCCTCAGCTGGTCACACAATTATCTATGTCTATAACCACATTATAGAACTGGCCACAGACAGAATGTTTGGATAACATGTTTTGAGAGAAACTATAGTGTTATTTTTGTCTTTACAAATTTGGGGTTATGACTGTAAATTGCATGAGCAATGTTGTGGGATGGAAGCATTCATACAACCACCACACTTGGGTGCACTGGGAACTTCGGTTGCACTAATACCATTTATTTATCCGCGAATACGTGTACCAATACTTTCGGTCAAGTGCTCCCCAATACCGAGTACCAATACCTTGCGGCACCGATACTTTTGCATCAATACAAAAAATTGTCAAAACTTACACTGCAAAAAAATCGCATTTGAACAGGAATGCGGTGCGATTCCTGTCTGAATCGCATTTAATTTCCCCCACTGCTTGTGTGTGTGTGTGTGTGTGCGTGTGTGTGTGTATAAAAGGGAAAAGCGCCATCTAGTGGGCAGTTTAAAAAATGTTAGAACTCACAGTATATATCTGGCCGCATGCAAAATAATCTACATAGGTATCCCAGTTCACGGATGATAGAAAATCAGGGCAACTGGAGGTGCTCACATGCCTGAAGGAGAAGTTCCAGGACCCCATGGGTATAAGACAGAAATTATGTCAGCTTGGGGCTGGACCGCCTCTACATTCCCTCCAGCCCTGTGAGCACCTCCAGTGGCCCTGATTTGCTATCATCGGCAGACTGGGACACCTATGTAGATTATTTTAAATGTGAAAAATCACAGATATGTACTGTGAGTTTTACTTTTTTAAGCTGCCCACTACATGGCACTTTAATCCCTTTCTATACACACACACACACACACACACACACACACACACACAAAGGAACGAGGGGGGGGGGCATCGCATTTGATTCGGAGAGGAATTGCACTGCATTTCTCTTCAAATAACATGCGATTATTTGCAGTGTGATTTACGCACCTTCATTTTGTATGGACGCAAATCGCACTGCAAATTATTGGTTTCAGTATCGGGAGCATTTGGCCGAGTACTGATGCTCACGCATATGTTTGGTATCGGCACCAATACCGGTATTGGTGCATTTCTACTGGGAACCATTAATTACATACTTGCATAGTTTCTAAGATTGAAAACAAAAAGTACTCCTGGTTCAACCTACATGTGTTTTTTTTTTGTTTCTGAATTTTATTCTCTAACTATTCCCTGTATATTCTGCTTCCTGAAGAAGACTCTTTCAGCTACTACCACCTTCTGGGAGAGAGAGTTCTTCATTTTTACTGCTTTTAAGCTGGCCATAGACAGCAGGAACCGGCCAAGATTCAAGCCAATGTATGGGCAGCCTGAATGTAGCAAAGTTAATTGATCAATCAATTTGGGTACACCCAACCTGTATTTTACATGCAATTATTGCTAACGGCTGCTATGGCCACTATCAATAATCACTGTGTTCTCCTAGTGGGGACGACTTCCCCCTGCCGGGAGAACACAACAGCTCTACGGGAGAGATTCACCTGTCAACACTGTCTGTGTTGATGGGGGAACCAAGAGATATTCTTTCCTGCAACCAGCGGTTTTGCCCTGTCTATGGCTGCCCTTACAGTAAAGAACCCTTTCCTCAATCTAAGGTCAAACCTTCTTTCTTCTAACCGCAAAACATAGCTGTGTGTCCTCTTCAACAACCTTTATACTGTTTTACAACTGTTTTACGACAGTTTATCACAGTTACTGAAGCCACCATTAACATACTGTTTTTGTACATTGTAATCATATCCCCAATTAAGCATCTTTTCTCCAGAGTGAAAAACTGTAATCTATTTAACCGATCCTCATAGTCCTCAATCATCAGACTCTTACAGGGTCCACTGGCAGAGAATAGAGCAGGGCGGCAATGAAGGAACACAACAGGTACAGAGCATTATCACCCTGTAACAGGAAGTGTCTACAGTACAGGGAGGACTTAAAAATCAAAAATTGCTGTGCTAACGCTAGAGCTGGGTTTCTCAACCAGGGTTCCTCCAGTGGTTGCTGGGGGTTCCTTGAGAAATGAGCAATTTCTGTCTCTCAGATAAGTCCCCACTGCCACCATTGATATTTTTAGCTATCTGTAAGGGGTAATTCTTCCCGGTGTCCACAAGCGTAAGGAGCATTCTTCCCACTGATCATCACACTTATGTATCATGAGTTGTAGACAGGGGCGGACATTGGGCCACTCGGGCACTGCCCGAGGCCCCCCGAGCCACTAGGGGGCCCCATCAGGGTTGCCAGCCTCAGTAAAACCAGGGACAGTATGTAAAAATCTGTGTTTTTTTTACATCTGTCTCTAAAATGTCCCTTACCGACATCCTTTTGGTCTAAAAATCCCAAGATTATAGCTGCCCCACCTCTCCAGTACCTTTTTAGCCAATATAAACATGTCTGTGTATACTGTGTGTATTTGCATGTGTATACGGTGTGATTGTGTGTGTATACTGTGTGGCCCCATAAACTCGGATTGCCTGGGGGCCCCATAATCTCCTATTGCCCGGGGGCCCCATGAGTTGTCAGTCCACCCCTGGTTGTAGATATAGTCATTTTTAGTAGGGGTTCCCCCGAGACTAGAAAGTTATATCAAGGGTTCCTCAGTGTTGAAAAGGTTGAGAAAAGCTGCGCTAGAGAGACAGACTGTGTCTTATATGACTATTTTGATTTTGCCTATTGTTACACTTTAGCCATAAATTTGCGCAGCTACGTTTTGAGGGACAACAAATATCAAGTGCAAGAACAATGGATGATTATGCTAATGTAGTTTTTCTACCAACACCGTGTTACTTGTTATGTACAACAAGTGTTAATGGCAGATACCTCCCAACTGATCGTGTCAAATATTTAGAGGAGCAAACGGATGGTAGGACAATAGCAGGAAATAGCTCCCAACTGTCCGGCAATCAATTATAACAAAGACAAAATCCACAGGGATGACACGTATTTGTGATTTAAAGGGACCAAAAATATTCATAGAATGTAAAGGAATTTAGATTGTTCATACAGCTGGCTAGTAGGAAATTGCAAACTGTGAGAATTGAGAGTTTCAGGCAGAATATAACTTGCCGCCAATATTAACAGAAAATAAAAGAAACTACAAAACGTCTACAGCCAAAATGAAATAAAACAGATCTTTTGGTTTTGATGTTCCTGAATTGGGTTCTAGAGTTTGGAGCCACGAGGAGCTTTGTGGGGGGAAGAAGATTCCAAACCAGTGTCCAGGTCTTGCACAGTTGTTATAATGGCAGGCTTGGGCATAGACCAGGGCTCACTGTAGGAGACAGGTGTGCTCTGCGCAGGAGCAAGCACTCCATGCTGGAGACCGGCGATTCCCTTGTCTAGGGGACTGAGAGTTGGGTCTGGAGGACTGAGGAAGCTGAGACAAGCACTGAGGGGATCTAGAGGTTTCGGGGTACTGATAAAGCCAGGACAGCTAAGACAGCCCAGAGAGCAATGTCCCCATTGGAAAACACTGTTCTGGTGACAACTGTGAAATCTTGGATTTCCAAACGCTTTCTATCTAAATGACAATGTTCACCCCTTTAACCCTTTTACCACCACTGCTGTAAGCCCTATGTTGGTGGCTGTGGTGTTTGTTTTGCACACTCCAGTGGCTGTAGCTGGCGGGAGTGTATGTAAAACTGCGAGCCAACTGTTGGCTGTGAGATAGAAATGATCCACCAGCTGTACAGCCGCCTGATCGCTTCAACACACCCCTGTGAGTACTGTGTATTTTTTTTTTTTTTTGCGGGGTGGGGGGCTTACTTGTCCCAAGTTTATCTACAAAATGCTTTGTTATGAAGCTGCTTTTGGAGCTGGACTCTCAGTGCTGCATGTGATTGTCCTATGTGCTATTATAGTAGAGGATCCTGATGTAGGACAGCCTGCACCAGAATATCAGTTAGCATTAGGTCTTAGATAAAAGCTCATCTCCAGTTAAGAAAATAAACTTCCCCTGTCTGCTTTGCCCCTAACTAATCACAAGTTGTTTTTTTTTTTCAAAACATCTAACTAAAAGCCAAAAACTAAAATCTTGGTCACTCGATAACTCACAATTCTTCCTATTTCTGCTCAGTAGTATGGGATCGTTCTTCTAGCAATACCCACATCACTTTCTGCTAACACGGACACTGCCCATTGACTGCCTCAATTGTCTAACTTAGGGTCCTCAAAGGGTCCTGAACAAGACTGGTATTGGTCTATCTTAGGGGTTCAGTGATGAGGGAGTTTGGGGGTTTAATGCTGGGAGGGGGCAAATGTTAGGTGATTACATGCTGTCAGAAAAGCAGAGATGGCCACATTAGTGTTTTTGCTCTTTGACCATTCATTATCAGAGGGCGGGGAGGTGACCTAACTGTGTTGCTTAGCCCAAGTTCACATTGGGCCAATTTGGCATGCAATTTGACAGGATTCCCTGATGAAGCCACGTGACTGTGACGAACACGCGTCGGAAAAACGAGATACCGGAAGTGACGTATACAAGCTTGCCGCTCGTCCTTGTTCTCTGCTTAGTTATCTGTTTTTAAAATGTGAGTACCATCTTTTTATGCTGCCTTAATAAAAATAGTCTTAAACAATACTGCACAATCAAGCATCCCTCTTGCTGTTTGCGAGGTACATCTACTGCATTTGATGAGAAAAGAGAGACTGCATATATACGCTTCAAGTGCATGTAGTGAAACTATCCTGGTGACACCCCGCTTGGGGACACACAAGGGTTTTAAAACCTATTTTTATGCTGTAACCTTACAGCAGTAAGGTAAGGGGACACCCATCTACTTAATGAACAGAGTAAATGAAAAGAGAATCACCCCCTATTACTGCACTACCTAGGAGCACTAGCACTTTACCTGGGATACCTTTGCACGGACACTTTTTGTATTGCATTTATTGCGAATCTTACACATTGTTTGCAGTGTTTGCAGGGACATTATTTTTACTTGGCACTTGCACTTTATATATAATTTTCTTGGATCATCACACAATTGCACTTTATATGGCAATAGCCTGTATGGACATTTTCTATTAAGTTGTTAAAATGTTTCTTTTTATAGTTTCGTATGAATATTCACTGATATATTCTACACCAAATTCAGTTAAATATTTTTTTACTAGAAGGAGTTTATATATATAGATAGAGTGTGATTGGAATACTGTTAATACACGGGATTATGTCATATTGACTTGAAATAGCCTCAATCTTTTATTACCATATATACCCCTCCTTTTTTCCCCTGCCCTTTACCCCTTCCCCCTTCTCTAATCTTACCAATTCCCCCTCCCTCTTGCCTCTTCTTCCCTCTCTTACATTGCGCAGCACTACCTCGTGCAAATAAAAAAAAAAAGTTTTGGCTTGACCCTGTAACTTCGACCTTGTCTGGACAGCTTGGTCTGTTAAAGTAAGTTGAAAAATTACAGACTTATTGGTCTAATTACCAGGTATAAATACAGGAAAATACAAGAAAATGAATGCAGCCACCACATCCACGTATCAGTAAGCTGCAATTTGAGAAATGTATGTTTTTGGGGTCAATACTGCTTTAAAAGGGTTAAGAGAGGGTACTTTCATGAAGGTAGACTTTATTTATTTTTTGTGTTCGGAGACATACAGAGGTTTCATTTGTTGCCAGGAGCCACATACCCAAAACTACCAATTCAGGTTTACTTTGCTGAGAACACAAAGATTGCTCTTTATTTACACATAACAGCTCTTTCTTCCTCCACCAACCTCCAGTAAATCCTAAAATTGCCCTGATAAACAAAAGCAAATATCAGCAAATATGGCCAGATAGAGCACATGACTGTAATAATCTAATGAATGAATAGAGCATGTCGTTAAAATGTCCACTGCATTCCTGCTGGATATACGAGAGCTGTACCAAAAGAAATGCAAAAGTGAGCATAACTTTTTATTAACTTACGAAGGTTGTTCAAATTTCACGTTACTAGAGTAACTTTTCCTCTATAGTAACTCTTCTTTTTTATTGCAAGTATATATTGGATTCCAAGCATAAGCAGTGTGTCGTCATTGAGTTCTTGATGAAGGAGGGGGTGCGGGCTGTCCGACATCCACAGAAAGCTACAGAATGTGTATGAAGGTAACACCATTGACAAGAGTAGTGTCTTGTCATTACAGATAACTGAACCTCTGCGCTACTATGTAACAGTTGCAAGTTAGTAATGATCACCAGTACAATGGTGAATGGTGAGGTTGCTGCTTAACACTTATATGTGTTCCCACATATAACAGTTTTGTCATTCATCACATGACTTTCTCAAGGAGTCCCCTTGAGAAAGTCACGTGACGAGTGACGAAATGCATCCGGGCAGAGCCACGTGACGTCATCAGGAAGGAAGGAATTCAACTGTTTACAAATTTGAAGTAACGCTATGTTTCAAAACAAAAAGAATAATAAAACTACATAAGGAATTGCCAACAGTAATATTACATATGTCTGATCTCTCAAGGTAGATATTGAACAAAGTGAATAAAAATTAATAAACGATCTACTGAGTTTGTACTTAAAGTGCTAGTGCTGCATCAAGCAGTACAAAAAAACAAAAATAAAAATAATTTTTTTTTGTCTTATCACAATCCAACTTTAACCACTTCCATGACCGGCACATTTACATATATGTCGGAAGGTTGGCGGCCCTGCACAAAATGACGTACAGGTACTTCGGCTTCTTTAAAAGCCTTAGCAGGCATGCACGCACACCCGCTAAACAGCGGGGGACCCGATGCGCATGGCTGGTGGTCGCAATGACCGCCGGCCACCCGTGATCATGGGCGCGAGAGACAGAATGGGGATCTGTGTGTGTAAACACACAAATCCTGGTTCTGTCAGGAGAGGAGAGACAGATCGTGTGTTCTCTGTAGTTAAGAACAGCGATATGTCTCCTCCTCTAGTCACTCCCATCCCCCCACAGTTAGAACACACACTGAAGGAACACATTTAACCCCTTGATTGCCCCCTATTTAACCCCATCCCTGGTAGTGACATTCACACAGTAATCAGTGGCTATTTTTAGCTCTGATTGCTGTATACATGTCAATAGTCCCAAAAAAGTGTCCCATCTGTCCACCGCAATGTTGCAGTCCTGCTAAAAATTGCTGCTCGCCACCATTACTAGTAAAAAATAAAATAAAAATGCCATATATCTATCCCCTATTTTGTAGATGCTATAACTTTTGCGCAAACCAATCAATATACGCTTATTGCGATTTTTTTTACCAAAAATGTGTACAAGAATATATATTGGCCTAAACTGATGAAAAAAAATTGTTTTTGGGGGATATATATTATAGCAAAGACTAAAAAATATTGTTTTTTTTTTTTCAAAATTGTCACAATTTTTTTATTTATAGCACAAAAAATAAAAAACGCAGAGGTGATCAAATACTACCAAAAGAAAGCTCTATTTGTGGGAAAAAAAGGATGTAAATTTTGTTTGGGTACCACTTCGCACGACGTGCAATTTTCAGTTAAAGCAACACAGTGCCATATCGCAAAAAATGGCCTGGTCAAGAAGTGGGCAAATTCTTCCAGGGCAGAAGTGGTTAAAAAAGTACCCCTACTAGGTTTTGTAGCCAAAAACACAAGTGCTGTAAAGAATGCAAAATTGTACAAAGATGTGCAAATAAGCAAAAATAGATTAAATATTAATCAATACAGTGATAAAGTGAAAAACAATCCAATTTAGTGACTTGATTTTCATATAACAGTGTCCATTAACAGAACAAAATCAGTGTATCTCGGGTTATCCATTGTGCAAATGTCATCAAATTCCTCAGTGATGTGATCACTCTCCCTTTCCAACTCAGTCCACACTGTATGTGCTAGCAGCTCACCTCATTCCCTAAACTAGAAGGCATTTAGGGTGTAAGCAATTCCTCTTCATGGATGGCTATATCATATCCTTTCTTCCAATCAGCAATGCGATGGTTTATGAGTCTGTCTACACTCTCTCCCACTATCCACTCTCCTCCAGTGGGTGATATGGTTATACAAGAAAGTACATCCTCATTTTGTAGTATTCCAGTTAAAATTTATTATATAAGAACGTATTAAGTCATATTTGAAATCGATTACAACAGCATCAGAAACCATGAACTTCCAGGATCGGCCTAAAACTGGAAGTGGCGTACCCAACTTCTTCCCGACTAGTTGCGTCACATACCACATGACTTCATCAGGGGTCTGATGCCGTTGCAATCAATTTTAAATGTGAGTTACTAAATTTTTATATAATACATTTTATAATAAATAATAACAATTCATGGAAGTAAAGTACAAGGCGTTTGGCAAGAACCTTTGCCAACAGTTTGGTATCAGTGTTAAAGGTCTATGAGAGCGCTGTGATACCTTGAGTGGGAATTACTCATTCATACAACACTGTATTCAAATAGATTTTATAACACTTTTTTGAGACAGATAGAACTTTATTGTGGTGGTATTTAATAACCACTGGGTTTTTTTATATATATTTTTTAAATTTCTTGTGTAAAATATATCAAATGTAAAAATTTCAAGACAGTACTAACTCCACCAAAGTGAGTCCTATGGAAAGTGGACATCACAAGGTGATCATATTTTTGCCACAGCATTTTGTAAATTAAGAAACATGAAGTGATGTTGGGGTAGGTAAAGTGCCCTTAGCCTGGAGAATGAAACTGCACTTTAGATGTCATTGATAAACCCAAAACATTTTCAACCCAATCCCACCCACCACCACCCAAAAAAAACAATCATACCACAATTATTGGTTGTCAGTGGCATTTTAACCCCACTCCTTATTGGTGATCAGTGGCACTTTAACTCTCCTTCCTGTTACAATTCTGCAACATTGGTGGTCAGTGAGATTTTAAACCCCACAACACTGGTGGTTATCTGCCTATGTACCCTTTACAGGAATATATATAATATCTTTTTTCCAGGTGTCTTCAGTCTGGTCCAGCAACGTCACAGATCCTTTTCACCTTCTTGCTCCAGCTGTGGGTGGGTCCTAAATGCTGCACACAGCAACACCACATAATGACATGGCTCTACTCTCTGCAGCATTTTCATGTGAGTCCAGTGCAGTGAGTAGAACCTTAACACATTGGGCTAACAAGAAGTAGGTTGAATGACTTCGTGCCTCAGTTAACCTGAACGAGGAATGTCTAAGCACTGTTGGATCAGTAGCAGGTGAGTGGGTGATAGAAGCCAGATCTGCATTTGACAGATGGCAGAAAAACTGACCAAATCATTCTTTGCTATATGTAAAATTATCCTTTTCTATAGTTTGAAAACGTATAATCAATCACTAATTGTTCCATAGCATTAGACTCAATGTAACACAATATAATGATATCCATGTATAAATCATAAAAACCTGACTTCTAACTACATTTCTGTCCCCCCCCCCCCCCCCCCCAGTTCTCTTTCCGGCATGTCATCTTCTCACTGGTGGAAGTGTCCTGACATTGGAACTCCTACCCCCTCTGAGAGTGAAGATGAGATTTCCTAGAATATATAAAGACAACTTCCCAACTTAAAATGGTTTAGGAAAAGCCACTTCAGGTCATTAAAAATAGTTTAAAAGAACAGATTTTTTTTTTTAGCCTCTCATTGTAAAACAGCAGTTAATTTTGAAGCTGACTTTCTGACAGCGGTCCTCATTCCATGTGAAATAAAATTTACAATGG
The DNA here is from genome assembly GCF_037356315.1 of Lithobates pipiens. Classification (NCBI taxonomy): domain Eukaryota; kingdom Metazoa; phylum Chordata; class Amphibia; order Anura; family Ranidae; genus Lithobates; species Lithobates pipiens. Next base: position 554,407,646 of record NW_027507758.1, on the reverse strand, counting down.
AATATAAATACATGTTCAATCACAAATATAATATTGTAAACTAATAGTATGCTTACGCCTATTTTCCTTATAGAGTACATAGCATAGTTCTAGTAATATTCCCAAAAGTACACGTATTTATTAACTATTTATAAATCTGTAACTTTTAGCAGTGATATGTTGTTAACATTTCTTTTTATTAACATGCAGTTTGGATTTTCTGTTTTCACTCCATCCATCATGTCATATCATAAATACATTCAGGGCCATGGCAAGGGTAGGGGCAGGAGGGGCAGCTGCCCAGGGTGAAGTTTTTATCTGGGGGGTAGGGGACCACCACACATGACCATCATTCACTGCTACTCTTTAAACTTCTGAACTGCTAAACTCTATGGAATGAGAAGCACCCAGCTTAATTAGACTGGTGGGGTAGAGGGTACCCCCGCCCCCCCCCCCCCCCCCCGCTCACAGCTACCATATCTCATGTGTGACAGTGTGCTCCCTCTTACGGTAAACTTCAGTGAACTGCATTGCTTGGAAGGCAAGGCACAGCCGGAACAGAGCAGTGCCTCTTCGGTGGCAGCACCATCTATCCAACGTCAAGCACAAGCACTCGAGTCAGGCACCAACATCAGCAAGGGGCCACAGGATTACCTTCTTCTGTATGCACTGTCTACCACACAGCCCATTGTACCACCTCAGCCCCAACCGAGGGAAGGAGCGTGGGAGAGTTTAGCATCTTCGCCTTGGGCACTGATTAAACACCACGGTAGGAAACTTATTTTAGATTTGCAAGACTTTTTTGTTAGTATTGGATAGAATGGAGAGAGAATAGAACACCTGTAAAGTTTTTATTGCTGTGTCCCTTTAGGGAGATTCACCCCCTCTGTTTTGTTTATTATTAATATTAAATGTAAAGAAAAATCCCAAATTTTGAGTTTTCCTCAGAACAGTAAGGGATGGGAAATCTTCTAATGGGGACAATAGATCTGGTGACCCTGGTGACAATCAAGAATTTCCTAATTTTAAAGGGATTTCCTCTCACTTCCGGCTTTGGCTATGGAACAGGAAGTGAAGGGAAATCTCCCCAAAGGAATGCAGATAGTAGATAAAAAAACTGTTATGGGTTAAAAAAAAACTCTCAAAAGTTTTGCCTTTAGTTCTATTTTAAGTATAAGTTCACCTTTATCAACTTTTCCATAAATCCATCTTTGCAATCCATATCTTCTAAATAGAAGAGATCCTCCTGTTTCAAATGTGATACTTCTTCCCATTACACATGTAGCTGTGGGGAAAAAGGGGCACTCTGCAAAAAAAAACTATTCCTTAAATTCCCCTCTGTCCTGCCATTTGGTCTGGCTGGACCATACCATTGTGTATGCTCCAGGCTACTAAAACCACATACATGCGCAGTGCACTCTCTCTTTCTCTAGCTGAGCTTAGCCACCACAGAATAAGAATGTATACTGAGAATTAAACCCAGTATACAGAACAAGAAAGGTGCTACTTTGCAATAGTCATACAAGCAGGATAAAAACAGATACTTACACCTACATTTAATATGTGAATCAGTACTGTATCGCATTTACCTAAACAGAAATAAACTGCAAAATTCACATTTAGGGCCTTTTACTATTAGGAACATATCTGGATTCTTCCAAAATACGGGATAGCTGGCACGTATGTCAAGAAGAGGGCTGGTCAGGTCCAGTGGTGGCTGATGGGTCACGGGAAGGCAGCCCCCGACCCCCAGGTCGGTCGGTTGGCCAGGTAACAGGGGGTCACGGGCACCAGCCCCCCCTCACGGTTGCTCAGTCAGTCAATAGTCGGTGCCCCGCACTTAGCCCAATCTCGCAGGCAGCGTGGCAGGCGGCATCTGCTTTTCCCTGTGCTGTTCTCCCTGGCTGCTTGTTCGCTTCATCTGCGTCTCCTCCCTCCTCCTCCTGGCAGCCAATCTCATGACCCACTTCCTGTATGGCTGAGAGGAGAATCAGTGTTTCAATAGCGAATATTCATTTGCAGTTGTCACACAACTGGGTGGGCTTCAGGCACAATGCTCTGCGCACCGAGCCCACCCATTTTTGAAGTCTATTAGAGCCTCTAGCTCTAATCATGTGCTTAAACCACCCCCTTCCGCCAATTGAAATCCATTTGTCTGGTGCCCGGCATGCAGATCAGGGGGCCTGACGCATGGATGGGGGGGGGGTAGTACCCCAGCGCTCCTAATGGATAGGCCGCCACTGGTCAGGTCTCTGGTGAATAAAGAAAATGATCAGAGATTTGTACATTATGTGGGGTGAGAGTGGTAGAATTCTGTGGATTTTAGGCTGCACTTACATAGCTGTGGCTGCTGATTGCTGGATGCTGTTACTGAAATTATCTGGCATTAAAACTACTGAATTTTACGGTTTTGATATAGCATAAGATAACAGGATTGGAGGTAGATTTGGCTAGAACAATCAAGGACTGGATTTGGGAATTAAATAAACAGAAATTAACATTAATTTACACACTGTGCTTACCTCCCCCTTATCTGCAGATCCTGAATCAGTAGATTGGCAGAAAGTTGTCCTCCAAATAAAGACCATAGGATTAGTTTAAGCTAGAACATGGCTGACTTCATTTCACAAAGATATTAACTGTGCTTAAAATATTATTTGTTCTTAATTTGTCCCTGTTAATCTTTGAAATGAGAAAGGCAGCATTTATCATTTTCTAAGAAGACTCAATTCCCTGACTCGTTCTTAAGAACAATATTGTTCATTGTCACAAAAGATGACAAATGAAAGGACACTTCTTTAAAATCCTTGACAGTGAGGAGGCCCTGCCCTCATGGTAGAGACCAGATAAATGTGGAGTGACAAGCTGGTACACTGGGAAAGGGTGGAGAACACATCTGATAAGATTGTATTTGGACAGAAAATGCCAACATTATTGTTCATGTTCAGGCAAATCTTTCAGGGTTCATATATCACTGAAATCCAAAAAAACGATCCTTATATACATTTCTTAGGCTCTCGTGATATACACAATATGAGTAAATATGGCTAAATCATGACTTTTAGGTGTTTCCAATGTAGCACTTACTCCAAAGGAAGCACTGTGTTAACGACCCAAGCAATACCACACTGTCTGACATAGCAAGCCTGAAAGAAAGGTTGTTTATTTGGGCACCATGTTTGGTAAAGAAAATAGCAGCAACAACAACAATATTAAAAAATGGTGGCAAACAATGGCATATGGCAGTTGCTGCACCAATAACAAAAATATCAAACAACATGTTGTCTTAACCTCTTAAAAGTGTAATCCTTGTTCAAGTGGGTAGGGGGTAAACTTTATACCTCCTAGACCATGACTTAAGGGCATGTCCTAAATGGGAAAGATATACACTCCATGGCTAACGAGTCACAGCCCCTTATTATTGCCCTCCCACGGGTCAGAGTTAAGTAGCTGTTGGGACCCAAATCTACATTAGAGCACTCAAAACAGAGTTTTCGTATTTCTAATTTGGAAAAGGGGGATACTCCTTGGAAAAAACTCCATGGGGGTCCCAGAAAGGGGTGGTGCTGTCTCCTTAAGCAGAAGTATAGCAAATATGATGGCCAAAGGCATCTTGGCATCTTATCACTCAAGTTCATCAGAAATTCCTTCCCTTTTTATCGGCAACACTGGCTACACGAAAAGGCTAACACTTGTGGTCACTGAGGGTAAGGGCACCAGTCCTGAACACAGTAGCAGCAACCCTGGAATGAGCAGCAGATGTGCTGGGTGCAGATATTCTCTGCAGCATGCTGGGCCTTATAATACTAAGATGACATGGGTCTGGACACCACAACTTTAGTGAAAACCGATCAGGATAAGAAATGGGAACCAGTCTTTTAATGACTGTGGTGCACAGTCCTCCAGCTGCAGCTTTGTGAGTCCCTCCAGACCATGGTCCGCTGTGCACACGTTGCAGTCACCTTGGCAGTAGCAGCCACTAAACGGTGGCTTCAGTCTCCATGCTACAGCAAACAGGATCTTCTGGCAACACAGCTCCTTCCTCTCCCTTTCGCCACATGAGACTCCCCACAGCCTGTGCCTTTCCAGGCCTCTTTCCTCCTCCTTAGCAGCTCACTTCTCCTGGGACATGTAATACCACTTTTTCACAGGCTGCTTCTGGAGGACTACAGCGCCCAGCAGACCCTGTGCCTGCAGCTTCTCCTATCCAGTCTAGCTGTGGGAGCAGGATTCGGCTGTAACTCCTGCCAACTGTAAAGCCCAATGAACAGACCTGATGTACAAGGCTCCAGCCCCACTGATGGTAGCTGATCTCTCCGTTGATCTCCGCTGAGCCAGCAGATGATAGGTCCCTCTCTGCTCACTGAGCGGGGAGGGGCTTATTGAGTGCCTCTGCTTGCTATGGAGAGATTGGACGAAAAACGGACAGCATGTCCGTTTTCATCAGATCTCACCCAATCCAATCCACCAAGGACAGATGTGAATGTAGGGCCATCCATCTGATTTTAGCGGATTGGCCCGGGTCGGATGTCAGCAGACATGTCACCGCTGACAACCGTCGCTCCATAGACTAACATGGAGTGCCCGTTCAGGTCTGCTGACAAAACTGACAGGTGGACGTGAATGGTCCGACAGTGTGTAAGGGGCCTAATAGGGATAAAGACAGCAATAAAAACCTGGAAGTGAGTTTAACCTCTGAAATCTATCCAAATTTAAAATAAAAGTTTTGCCTTTAGTTACAGTTTAATTAAGAAAATAAATAAAATGCATTTTAACAACATTGTTGCATTTGTGTGATTTTTTTTTTCCACTGAGGGCCTGCACCACATTCACCATGCACGTGTTATGCCCTGTACACACAAGCAGAATGTCCGACAGAAAAAGTCAGACGGGAGCTTTTCATGGTATATTTGCCGTTCGTAAAAAATCAAATACCACTTTTTTTTTACGAAAATATATAAAATATGCACAGCACTAAAAACAAAATACAATTAGGGTGTCCACCAGGTAAACATAAAGTTGCTTTATCTTCTTTTTTCAAAGCAGCCACCCCCAGAAAAGACTATTAGAATAGGCACTTATCGGTTCTTGTGTGACCCATGCTACACCAAGGTCTCCATGTACAGGAAGAGGCTGTCTGAGCATGTTCATAGTACTAGGAAAGGGAAGAAATCCCATAGCTGTCATTGTAACTTTGTAATAAACATCCCAATGTCTTATGTTTTATGGGTTACAAGCTTGTAATGCATACTGGAGGGTTCTAATAGGCTTGGAGACGTTTCTAAAATAGGAACAAAAACGGGCTTTGAAGTTAATGCCTTGTTTCCAGATGGTTTACATTCAGATATTCATTTGAACTGTTTAATAAGTAATAATTATTAGGAGAGAAAAAAAACAGACTTTTAATTTCCCTGAAATTTCCCTGAAATTTTGTCATAATGGCCAAATGTATTGAAGTCAATTGTGAGAGCGAACTTTAGATGGTCCTTTTTATGAGTGCAATAGGCTCCCAGGGGTTAAGGAGGATCCTTTGAACTATATTGAACAAGTTTTAGTACCAAAAAATGGCCCACAAAGGATAAATACACAAAAAGGGGAAAAAAAACATAATTACCAAGCACACTAATTAAAATAAACATAAATACACCAAAATCACCCCACTTATGCCCAACAATTAACTTATATTTTAAGTGTGTAATATGTTAATATTTTTATTACTATATATTAATCTGCTAATTTACATTGGGGGTTATTTACTAAAGGAAAATATACTTTGCACTGCAAGTGCACTTGGAAGTGCAGTCACTGTAGATCCGAGGGGGACATGCAAGGAAAATAAAAAACAGCATTTTAGCTTGCACACGATTGGATGATAAAATCAGCAGAGCTTCCACTCATTTCAGATCTACCCCTTAGATTTAGAGCGACTGCACTTCCGAGTGTAATTACAGTGCAAAGTGGATTTGCCTTTCGTAAATAACCCCCATTGTGTCGATAAACTTTGGGATTGTGATGAGTAGCGACTGCATTAGTGATTGCGCACATAATTTTTTGACAGCGCACCACAGACATATTAGCACATTACTGCACATTGTATTACACACAGCGGGAGCCAATCAGTGGGTACAGTGGATTCGATGTCCGCTGGCACCCACCAATCATTAGGCAGAGTTAGAGCGGCAGTCTGCCTATGTAAACAAGGCAGGTTGCTGCTCTGACAGGTAGGAAGGGATGGCATTTTTGTCCCTGCAACAAATAATAATAATGAATACATTCCATCTCTTCCCCTAGTAAAAGCAACTCTAACAGTATAGTAAAACACTGGTTAGGCACATAGTTAACCAGGCTCTTCCTCTTGACTCTTCCCCACGTATGTGATGCGTCCAATGGGACTTCATCATAAGTCCCATTAGACATAAAGAGCACAGGAAGGGGGGCCACGTTCGGATGATGTCAACTGCTGCCATCCTGTGTGTGAGAAGGAAGCTTCGTCCTATGCATATAAGCCTGTATTACATGAGTGTATTTCACATTTTTTAATAAAGACTTGGCAAGTTTAGCAGAGAGCACTTAGATTTTAGTTTTATCTAGAGGTACATGGTAAATGCCCGGCACTTGCTGTCTACATCGTGGGTTTTTACCTTCACCCCAATTCAGGGGGACATGGGTGTATGGCTTCCTGTTAGCTCAGATGTCCATCATCTAAAGTGAGCAAGCAGGATACCCATTGGTGGAGGGTTTTGATACTCATTCTCTGCCTCTGGATCTCCTCTGCTTCTACATGTGGGTGTCTGTGTTGCTCTCTGGGCCATGTGGTGCTTTCTAAGAAACTTTGGACTTTTTTATTTATAGTGAATATTTCTGGAGTTATGTGAATATCCTCTAGTGTTCACCTGGTAATATATTATGTGCATCTCAGTTTGGTTGAACTGATTATACTTGTTATATACAATATCTCACAAAAGTGAGTACATCCCTCACATTTTTGTAAATATTTTAATGTATCTTTTCATATGACAACACTGAAGAAATGACACTTTGCTACAATGTAAAAGTAGTGGGCATACGGCCTGTATAACAGTGTAAATGTACTGCCCCCTCAAAATAACTCAACACACAGCCATTAATGTCTAAACTGCTGGCAACAAAAGTGAGTACACCCCTAAGTGAAAATGTCCAAATTGGGCCCAATTAGCAATTTTCCCTTTCCCCCCTCATAAAACAGTTTGCTGAAGACAAGCATATTAAGGACATGGATTACTGAAACCATGTCCTGTGGTCTGATGAGCCCAAGAGAAATTTATTTAGTTTGGATGGTGTCAAGCATGTGTGGCGGAAACCAGGTGAGGGGTACAAAGACAAGTGTGTCTTGCCTACAGTCAAGCATGGTGGTGGGAGTGTCATAGTCTGGGGCTGCCTGAGTGCTGCCAGCCCTAAGGAGCTACAGTTCATTGAAGCAACCATGAATACCAATATGTACTGTGACATAGTGAAGCATAGCATGATCCCCTCCCTTTGGAGACTGGTTCACAGGGCAGTATTCCAACATGATAACAACCCCAAACACACCTCCAAGATGACCACTGCCTTGCTAAAGAAGCTGAGGGTAAAGGTGATTGACTGACCAAGCATATCTCCAGACCTAAACCCTATTGAGCATCTGTGGGGCATCCTCAAACGGAAGGTGGAGGAGCGCAAGGTCTCTAACACCCACCAGCTCTGTGATGTTGTCATGGAGGAGTGGAAGAGGACTCCAGTGGCAACCTGTGAAGCTCTGGTGAACTCCATGCCCAAGAGGGTTAAGGCTGTGCTGGAAAATAATGGCAGCCACACAAAATATTGACAATTTGGGCCCAAGTTGGACATTTTGACTTAGGGGTGTACTTACTTTTGTTGCCAGCGGTTTAGACATTAATGGCTGTGTGTTGGGGTTATTTTGAGGGGACAGCAAATTTACACTGTTATATAAGCTGTACACTCACTACTTTACATTGTAGCAAAGTGTAATTTTTTTAGAGCCCATAGCAGCCTTCACCAACCTTTTTGCAGGCTAAACAATTTTTTGCGGGCAATGGCTGGTGTTGGCACTTCAATCATCATGCGGATTGTCACTTTCCATGTCACCTGCCACCATTTGCAGATTGTCACATGCCACATCACCTGCCACCAGATGTGGGTTGTCACTTGCCATATCACCTGGCACCAGATGTGGATTGTCACTTGCCAACCTAAGTGAATTGTCACCTGCCATGCCAGCCAGTGCCACCAAATGTGCATTGTCACTGCATTGGTAGCAGCACTGATTCCTTTAGTGAGGGCAGGAGAATGGTTATGTGGGGCGGGCAGTGAGAGATGATGTCATCTCTCTGCTCCCCGCCGCACCTAGCTCCCACTTTAAAGAGGCCCAGCTGTGAGGGCAGAAGAGCGGTGCTGTGGAGCGGGCGGAGAGAGATGATGTAATCTCTGCTCAACCGCCCACTCGCTCACTTCTCTCCTCTCATCCGCCTCTCTAAAGCAGCCCACCCACTCGCCACAGCCACGACCCACTGGTTAGGCAGGGACCCTGCGGCAAGAGACTTGGGGCTTTAGGCCTCAGATTCTGGGCTGTAGCCTCAATAGCCACCCCCTACAGATGCCACTAGTATAATGGTTATATCTTCTCCCCACATAGACTGCCTGTGGTCAGTTCCTAAACCCTGACCTGACCTGTGGCTGTTGTTCTGTTGACCAATTAGATGATGACACAGCAACCAATGATGCTGTGTGACCTAATTGCCAGTGCCCTAGTAACCAAACAAGCTGTGCATCATGGGTTGCTAGGATGCTGTTGGCTGGGCCATACAGCCTCATTGGTTGCTGGAATGCAGGTGGCTGGGCAGCACAGCCTCATTGGTTTTTATGGTGCAGGTACCCCAGGGGCTGAACGTATATATGACCAGCTGTCAAGGCCCTAGCAACCAGCTCAATAATGTTGCCATGTGTAAAGAGAGCAACATTACTGAGCCTCAGTGAGGAACAAGCCCCCCACGTCATTGGCAACACAGCCCTGTCTCTAAGATTTATAAAACACTTTTATGTCCAGCTACCCATGCAACCCAGATACCAGCTTTCTGTCCAGGTGTTCTAATCTTCTTTCTGATTGGCTGCTGCAGACTATTGTGTGTTACATAATTTCCCATCACATCACCGACAATAAAAAAAAAAAAAATACTGTTACAAATACTCATGGAAGAATTATTATTGCCTTGTAAATAAATCATTTTGCATGAGAATCTTAAATTGGCACTGACAAGTTGTATATAAACACTCCTAATTGCTTCCTTCCAGCAGATTACCAAAACATTTCCCTTCCTCTTCTCTTCATTGCTATTTCTCAGTGCAGCTTTTATGTAGAGAAGGGCCTCCATCTGCTGGCCAAATACTACAACTGCAGATCCGTCCATAGAAAGAAAATGACTTAAAAGTATTACTCCTGAACAGAAGACAGGATGGTGATCATTTGATTACATTTTAGTTATACTTTGGATCATAAAATAACTTTTATCAATATATTCATTCAATGTCTGATACATCTAATTGTGACACTGATTTCAGGTTCTCTTTGGAAATGTTTCAATATTACTTTGCTTTGTTTTGTTTTGGACTCCTCCTTCTCCTGTAGCGCAGACCTATTTACTGGTCCCACTGTTTTATCACTTGACTTCTGGAAGATTTACCCCCCTTCATGACCAGGCCATTTTTTGTGATACGTCACTGCTATTTATTTTTTTATTTCATTGCTGGTTATTTTAACTGACATTTGCACGGTTATGTAACGCTGTACCCAAATAAAATGTATGTGATTTTTTTCCACACAAATAGAGCTTTCTTTTGGTGGTATTTGATCACCACTGCGGGTTTTATTTTTTTGTGCTATAAACAAAAAAAAAGACTATTAAGAAAAAAAATTAAAAAATAAAATATATATATATATTTTTTTTTTTACTGTATGCTATAAAACAGATCCGATAAAAAAAATGTAAAAATTTTAACTTCTTCATAAATTTAGGCCAATATGTATTCTGTAACATGTTTTTTGTAAAAAAATTCCAATAAACGTTTAACGATTGATTAGAACCAATAGGAAAGTTATAGTATCTACAAACTGGTATATATTTACTTATGGAATTTTATTTAATTTTATACTAGCAAATGGCGACTTATAAATGGGACTGAGATATTGCAGCGGAAAATCGGACACTAACTGACACTTTTAACACTTTGCAGCAACCCATGACCCTAATACAGTAAAGTCCATCTAGTTCAACCAATTAAAAAAAAAATTACACAAACCCTTATACACAATCCTTCACCCACAGTTGATCCAAAAGGAAGGAGAAAACCCCAGCAAAACATGATCCGATTTGCTACAGCAGGGGAAAAAATTCCTTCCTGATCCCCTGAGGGGCAATCGGATTTTCCCTGGATCAACTTTACCTATAAATGTTAGTACCCAGTTATATTATGTACATTTAGGAAAGAATCCAGGCCTTTTTTAAAGCAATCTACTGAGCTGGCCAGAACCACCTCTGGAGGAATTCTATTGCATATTTTCAGAGCTCTTACTGTGAAGAAGCCTTTCCAAATTTAAAGATTAAATCTTTTTTCCTCTAGATGTAAAGAGTGTCCACTTGTCCTCTGTGATGACCTTAGTGACCTTTGTAGATTTTATTTCAAAACTTTTTTGTTCCTTTTGTTTTTTTCTTTCTTGATGGACTGTTTTTTTTTGGCACAAAAAAGGGTGATTTCTTAAACCCACAGGATTACACCCTTAAAAATAACCAAATTACACCATAAAGTGTATATCTAGTAGGACTGCAACTAACGATTTATTTCATTTTATTGTTTTGATTAATTCGAATAATAACCTTAAAAAAAAGTGTGGTGTATAATTTAGTTAATATGTAAAGGTTAAAAAAAGGCAATTTATTCTTAAATATCTCTATGCAGTGGTAAATATTAATAACCAACTATATGGTTAGGGAGCAAAATATCTAATCCACTCTGAGAATAACAGACATAAGAGATATACTGTATATACTATTAGAGGAGATATACTGTATATACTATTAGAGGAGATATACGGTATTTCCTGGCCAGCCTCACGTCAGCACACAATGGGTTAACCCCTTCCTCTAGTCTCTTAGTACCACCTTCTCTTAGCTGATAAAAGGGAGCCCCTCCTCCCCCGCCCTTGTCCCTTTTTTTTGGTCGGACTCCAGGCCACCATGCTCGTGGATTACCAAACCTACCCACCCAGTTTCAAGCCTCTCCTGGGATCAGAAGGTCCAGAACAATAGTTCCTTTTATCACACTGGACGCTCTATGTGCAGGAGCCATGCAGGCATACTAAGGCTTAAAGAGCTTACCATTTTAGGCTGTGGTGTTGCTGTAGTATTGTGCTTTCCTTTCCGACTTTCTGGGAGCTGCGCCGGCCGCCTCCCCTTTGTTTTCTGATGGTCGGTGATGACCTCACAGGGGGGCGGGGCTGTGGGGCTATAAAGCTTGGAGAGCCAAAAGCTCCAGTGCTGTTTGCCACAGCTAGTGAGGGAAGTGTACTGGTGAGTTTTCCTTCACAGAGGGGGAGGGGCGGCTGGGCTGTGTCAGTGTTTACTGAGCCTTGATCACAAAATGCATTACACTATGTGTTTACAGCTTTTCAGATACCCTACAAATCTTCTGCCACCCTGACTGACTCCATATCCAGTATTAAGGTAAAGTTATTTCCTTTAAAGAGCCAGTAAAAAAACTAAAAAGCGATAGAATAGGAAATTATTTTTTCTTATTTCTATATCATGTCTTTTTTTGCGGTAATATGAGCTCACCACAGCCCCAAAGTGCACGAAGATTGTGGGAAAGGTAGGAGGAGTCTACGAGGGCTACAAAACAAAAGAGTGCAACACCAGTCTACTAAGGTGTTTTGTCTTAAAAGTCCTGCCACCGCTCAAAATCTCTGCATACATCTGGGTCACACACAGAACATAGACCCCAAGCAACGGGCAGTCCACGCCGCAAAAATGCTCAGACAGCTAGGGCTTGGGCAGAACCAAGTGTGACAAGAGGCCGTCCCGCCGAAGGCCTCTGCTGGGCTTGTTCAGTGCCCTGAAAAGCTCTTGCACGCAGAAAGCAGAAGAGATGTAGCCACAGATAGAGAAACAGAGGCACGTAGGAAAAAGGACTATATTCAGGAGGTAGTGACGGAGAGTATGCAGGCGTAAGTGCCTCCGGGACTAAGCCTAGAGCCCAGAAAGCAGAAGGGAGACTCATCACCAGGGCTCTTCAGGAGATTATTCAGACTCTGATGAACTGTCGAAATATTTGTTCGACTTCCAACTCATAGACTCTTACATTGTAGCAGTGAAGGAGGCCATAGACTGGGAACAAGACACTCAGCCTCCGAAAAAAATTCAAAGATATTTCCCTAACTTGAAAAGGCAAAGTGCAGCCTTCCCGTTCATGACGGAGATCCGCAAATTATTCTATGAGGAATGGGGAAAGCCAGAAAGGAAGGCGAATATACAAAATCGCTTTTTAAGATTATACCCATTTAGCACCCCAGATGCTGCCTTTTGGGAGTAACCTCCAGGGGTAGATGTAGCCTTGCAGAGCCTAGCAAGGCAGGTGTCCCTGCCATTGCAGGATTCTACAACCTTCAGAGACCCGATGGACAGACGCACAGATACAGATCTAAGGAAGATTTATTTAACCGCTGGAGCAGCTTGTCGCCCAGCCATAGCCCTAACCTCAATCTCCAGGGCTCTGAAGGTCTGGGTCACAAATGTGGAGACGGCCCTGAAGTCTGACGTAGAGATGGCCAGAATCATTTCAGCAATGGAGGAACTTTATCTCTCAGCCGACTTTTTGGCAGAAGCCTCTACAAAACTGCTCGCAAGAATTATGACGTTTTCAGTAACGGCAAAAAGACCCTATGGTTACGCCATTGGGTGGCAGACAGTACCTCGAAACAGGCACTTTGTAACATTCCATACAAGGGCAAGATGCTTTTCAGGGACACCCTAGAGGAAGCTATTAAATGAGCTACTGGAGGGAAGTTGGGTCTGCTACCACAGAGACCCAAAAGAAGATAGTAAACAGCTCGGTCAGGCCAATAAGAGTTCAAAAGGGTGCAGGAGGCCAGGTCATATAGACCAGGCCCTGAATATACAAGACCCCAATGGAGAGGCTCACAAAGCTCCTTTCTTCGGAACGTGAAGGCTAAGGCCGCTCAGACCGCTAAGAAACCGGAGAAGTTCTTTTGACGGGTTGACCACCCATCACCCCCAGGTGGGTGCCAGGTTGGCATCCTTTTGGAATTTATGGGCGGAGAAAGTCAAGGACCAATGGGTCCAGCAAACAGTCAAGCGAGGGTACAAGATAATGTTTTGAGAAAAACCACTGGACATCTTTGTCCAGACAGAATGGCCACAAGATCAGAAGAAACAAAGGTGCTTGCAAGAATATGTGACCAAATTACTTCAGAAAGATGCAATCTCGCCGGTTCCTCTAAAGTAGCAGGGAACAGGGGTTTGCTCCCCAATTTTTCTGGTGCCCAAAGCGTCCCGAGATCTCAGACCGGTCTTAGAACTAAGATCTCAAAACCACTACATTGATCCCAAGACATTCAAGATGGAATCAATATTTACAATTATATAAATTCTGCAACCAGGGGACTGGCTAATATCAGTCAATTTAGCAGATGCCTACCTTCATGTCTCAATCAACAGGGATTCATGTTAGGGGAAGATCATTTCCAGTTCAAATGTCTTCCCTTCGAAATCAGCACAGCACCTTGAGTCTTTTCCAAGATCTTGCTAGCTACCATCGCTGTTTGAGGGGCATAAAAAATTTTCACTACTTATACGACATCTTGGTAGTGGCCCATGCAAGCAAGCGAGTTAACAGCACAAGGCTAAGTGGTGTTGAAAATTCTATTAGAATTTGGCTGGGATATCAACAAGCAGAAGAGCCAGTTGATTCCCTCCCAAGAGATGGAGTACCTAGGGCTTGTTTTCAACACAAGCAAAGGGCAGGTCTCGCTACCACATCGCAAGATAGCCGAGGATGATGGGACTGTGACATCATAATGGGCGGGGACATCATCCGGCGATGTCCCTATATAAGTTGCTGCACACCGCGTGTCTGTCATTGTTCCCCCCTTCCCCAAAGCACCCCCCCCCCATGTTGAGGGCACACGGCCTGGTATGCTCGCTCGTCCCCACCCCCTTTCCTGACCGGCCGGGTTGCATGCTCAGATAAGGGTCTGATATGGACCTGGGGGGGACCCCCACGCCGTTTTTTCGGCGTAGGGCTTCCCCTTTAACTCCATACCAGGTGACGGGGCCAGTGACGCTTCATTCGCTGGTCCCGGCTACCTGGAGCCACACTCAAAATGAACGGACTTTCCTCCGTGTGTGTGGGCAAGTCCGTTCATTTCAAAAGTATGGCGGAAGAGTCACGTGTGTGGGCAGGTCCGCTCGTTCGGATAGTCCGGTTTGTCCGCCAGACTAAGTCGCAGATTAAAAAAACACAAATTGCTGCAAAAACGCATTACATGCTTTTCTGCAGCTTCTCCATTGAGGTACATTGAACCAAGAAAAGCACTGTTTTGAGTTAAAAAAAAAAGTCCCTGACCCTTTCCAAAATGAACTGTAGTGCGTTTCTGCACAAATCACCAAAAAAAGCATAGATGTGAACCAGGCCTAAGACGTTTAGTAACATAATGGCGTTAAAAAAACTAAAATTAGCCCTTTATAGTACAAAAAAAAGGAGATAATCACTACTGTAAGGGGTTAATTTTTTTACTGTAAAAATGTGAAAGTAATATTTACAGTAGCGATTATTTTCTCTTTTTGTACTATAAAGGGCTCATTTTCATTTTTTTTTTAACCCCCATTATGTTATTGGCTGATTAATCAATTATGAATATAGTAATCGATTCATTTCATAATCGATTAGTTGTCGATTAATTGATTAGTTGTTTTAGCCCTAATATCCAGTGTAACGTGAAGGTGTATATCTTTTATCTTTATTTTTAAATAAAATGGGAGAAGGTTAAACCCCCTGTGAAGTTTTTGTTGTCTATGATTTCCTTGGGGAGATTCGCCCCTCTGCTTATACTGGTCCATTGTTACCGAGAAAGAATGTGAGAGTCATTCCAAAATTTTAATGGGGAATTCCACTCACTTTCTCAGAACTTCTTATTGCATCAACAGGCGAGGAAGTGAAGGAAAATGTACCCAATGGTATACAGACAGCTAAAAAAAAAAAAAAAAAAAAAAAAACATTTTGAGGGTTTAATGCCTTCTTCACTCTATCCAAAGAAAACAAACAAAAGAATGGAAAATTGTATCATACTTACCGTAATGTTCCTTTCCTGGTGCCTATCCATGGCAGCATACCTGTGATAAGCTCTGCCCCGGACTCCTCCCCTCAGGATAGTGAACTATTATTATTATAAAAGAAAGAACAATACCCCCCATAGCATTCTCTTGTCATATCGAATACCAAGAGAGGGCATGTATGCTGCCATGGATAGGCACCAGGAAAGGAAAATGACGGTGAGTATGATACAATTTTCTGTTTTCCTGGTGCTTCCATGGCAGCATACCTGTGATAAAATAACTAGCTGAAAAACTGGGTGGGTAATGCTCATAAGAAATGTATTAAGTAAACGCAAAAGCTGATTCAATTGCCCTTCTTCTGAACTCCACTGAAGTGAGTGCTCCTGGATCAATTCTATAATGTCGCATTAACGGGTTCGGAGAAGACCAAGTAGCCGCTCTGCAAATTGTCTCCAAAGACACATTAGCCCTTGCTGCCCAAGATGAAGAAACTGCCCTCGTTGAGTAGGCTTTTACCGTCAGAGGATCCATCCCTCTAGCCCTATATGCCCTTTGGATCAGCTTACAAATCCAAGAAGCAATTGTTCTCGAGGCTGCTTTCTTCCCTTTATTCTTACCCCAAGGGAGTATAAATAATTTATTTGATGCTCTGAAGGGCAATGTAGTGTAGGTAATATCTTAGAACTCTGGAAATGTCCAATTCATGCAAAGACTCTGACTGTGGCTCTAGAAAGGTAGGTAGTGCCCAAGCTTACGAGAGAGTGGATCGGGAAGATACCTTGAGAATAAAACCTTGAACTGTCCATAGCTCCACCCTATCTGGAAAAAAAGATATATGCTCATCTTCTGCCCCCAATGCTTGAAGTTCTGAGGCTCTTTTACCTAAAGTAGCTGCAATCAAAAAGGCAGTTTGGAGCATCAGGTTCCATAAAGAAGAGGATTCCGATGGTGCAAAAGGATGATTTGTTAGAAAGTCCAAGACAAAGGACAGATCTCCAGCAGGAAAAGATCGCTTTACTGGCAGCCAAATCTTCTTAACTGCTCTGAAGAATGGGATAATAAGCGCGTCTTCTGCCCATCTCTTCTGTGTTGCTGCTGAAATAGCCGCCACTTTAACCTTAAGGGTCGGTTCAAACTAGGACAACTTGTCAGGCGACTTAGCCGCCTGACAAGTTGCGTCCCGCTCTGTACAATGGAACCATTCCAATTGGAGCAACACAAGTCGCTCCGACTTAGAAAAAGGTTCCTGTACGTCTTTGGGGGCGACTTGAGGCGACTTGCATTGACTTCCATAGAGAAGTCGTTTTGCAAGTCGCCGCAGCGGTCGTGTCCAGGTCACCTGAGGCAGTCACGCTGCAAGTCGTGCTGCCTCAGTGTGAACCGACACTTAGAGAACTTGGTCTGAGACCAAGGTTTATGCCTGCTTGTAGGAAATCTAAGAGGAGTGAGGAAAAAGGGACAGCGGGGTCCGAACACTTGCCAGCTTAAGACATAAATTTATTCCAGATTTTTGTGTATATACAATTTGTTTATGGTTTTCTAGCCTTTAACAGTGTTGAAATTACTTCAGATGAGCAACCTAGGGATTGGAATTTTTTCCTTTCAACATCCACACATGAAGATTCAGCTTGTGAGACGCTGGGTGTACAAATC
This sequence comes from Lithobates pipiens, assembly GCF_037356315.1. Lineage (NCBI taxonomy): Eukaryota > Metazoa > Chordata > Amphibia > Anura > Ranidae > Lithobates > Lithobates pipiens. The sequence continues at coordinate 554,390,634 of NW_027507758.1, read as the reverse complement.
TCCCTTGAGAGAGAAGACGACGTAAGATCGGAATCTTGACCGGGCAACAGGTACTGAGGCACATTGCCCAAGGGAACAATGGCCTCCCTGGCTAGTATGGGAGAATTGCCACCACTCTAACCAATTCTTTCAGTATTCTGAGGAGGAACCTCGAGATTAGAGGTTTGGGGGGAAACGCAGATGCTGTCCTGCATTGCCAAGAACTCGAAAGGGCATCCACTGCTTCTGCCTGGGAATGAGGCAGACGAGAGAGGAACCTCAGTAATTGGGCATTCACTAATGAGATGAAGAGATCAATTTTCTAGGGATTCTAGAGACTTGTGATCCAGTTAAATATTGAGGGGTGAAGGAACCATTCGTTGCTGCTTGGAAAGTTCCAGGACAGATGATCTGCCTCCTCATTCAGGTGACCTGGAAATTAGACTGCCTTCAGATCCAGCAGGTTCCTTTCTGCCCACAACATAATGGGCTCTACTTTCCTCAATAAAGGGATGCAGTGAGTTTCCCCCTGCCATTGGATATACGACACCAACGCTCTGTTGTCCAAGTGTAACAGGACCGTTTTTTGTTGCAGATGATCTCCCAGGTTCACTAGGGCTAGATAGGCTGCTCGTATCTCCAGGACATTCGAGACTATTCCCGCAGTGGGGAAGTCCCATTTCCCTTCAACCGCAAATTGATTACAGTGCGCTCTCCAGCCCCTTGAACTTGCATCGGTAGTAAGTATGGTCAAGGAGTGGCACTGCAGATGATGCGGCTTTGAGATCAGATCTTTCTTCATCCACCATAAAAGACTCTTCTGCTTGGGGTTTGAGATGAATATCCGCAGATACAACGACTGTTTCTTCCACTGTGACAGGAGGCCTACTTGAAAAAAATCTCAGGTGCCAATGAGCCCAAGGCAGCATCGGGATACAGGATGACATGGTCCCGATTAAACGCAGACAACCTGATGCAGAGAGGTGGGATAGTGACCTGACATGACTCATCGTCTGGGAAATAGCTATTACTTTCTGGGGAGGAAGATACACTGTTCCGACTGAAGTGTTGAATAAGGCTCCTAGGTAGATCATTGATTGGGTTGGGGTGAGAAGACTCTTCTCCCGATTCCCTAGCCACCAGAATTATGCAAGGGTGGATATCAAGGTCTCTTTGTGTTCCGGATTGGGAGCTAGCAACAGGATGTCGTCCAGGTAGTGAAATACTCTCAGTCCTCTCTCTCTCTTAGAGGGGCTAGAACTGAAATCAGGACCTTTAAAAATACCCTCGGGGAGGTGCAGAGGCCAAAGGAGTGACACTGAAATTGGAGTTGTGTGTTTCACACTGCAACCCTTACATATTTTTGAAAGGTGGGAAGAATGGGAACATGGAAATAGGCATCTTGGAGATCCACTGAAATCATCCAATCTCCTGGCTGCACCATCTGGATGATCATTTGTAAGGATTCCATTGTGAAGGTATCTAAATGAATGAAATGATTTAGTGGTTTTAAATCCACCACCGGTCTCCATTCCCTATTCTTTTTGGGGACTAGAAAATGGTTGAATAGAACCCTTTGAACTTCTTGGAGGGAGGGACAGGAACTACAGCTTGTTGAACCTGCAACAGGAGTAGAAACTTTTGCAGTGCTTCTGCCTTCTGCGGGGAGACTGTAATTCTCATTGGGGCAAATGACTCTTGCGGGCGGTGGTCTGAAAACGTCCAGAAATGCCAAAAATGGATGGTGGATACCACCCAAGGATCTTTGCAACGGTTGAATCAGACCCTGGAGAAGCGACTTAACCTGGCCCCGACTGGAATCACTTGGGGTGGCCTTGCATCAAAAAGGTTTTGCCCCATCCTGGGGATTGGGAAGACTCCTCTGTTTACTAGATTTAAAAAAAGTGGCTTGAGTGCTTCTCTGGTTCTTTTTAGGGTCTCTGTTTTGACAAAACTGTGAGAAATTCCTCTTCCTGGAAGATTGAAATTGGAAGAGAATACCGATGAACCTCTCATACTTCTGTCTTGATGAAGTAATCCTGACTTCCCTCCAGTCACCCCGGAGGAGCGCTTTTTCAAGCCTGTACCCCAAATAATGCCTTCCCATCAAAGGGGATCTTGCACCAGTTTTGCTTACAGGCTGCATCTGCACCCCATGGTTTTAGCCACAAGGCCCATTTGGCCATAACTGCATGCAGCATAGCCCTAGCTGAATATCTTATTGAATCAATGGCAGCTTCCCCCACAAAATCAGCTGATATCTTGAGCTCTTCCAGTGCCTTTATGATATCATGTTTTTGGTACGTCTTGCCGAATGGCCACCTCTATGTTTTCCGTCCAGATTCTAATAGCGTTCAAGGCGTAAACACCACTGCTGGTCTGCAGGCGCCTCCAGCTGACTGGTATGCCTTTTTAAGGTCTGAATCAATGCGCCTATCTAAAGGATCCTTAAAGGAGGCTGAGTCCCCCTTTGGCAAGGTCATGTTCTTGACTAGGCCAACTACTGCAGCGTCAACCACCGGAGAGGTGTCCAAAAGAGCTGAGTTTAACTCAGCAAAAGGGTCAAGCTTATTTAAACGATTCAGGGAAAATCGTTTTTCCGTCTTTTTCCATTCATCCTCTGTGAGGTCCTTCACTTCCTCCATAAGAGGAAAAAAGGAAAGTCTCTTCTTCAAAAATGGAAAATAAGACCTCGACTTCTTAGGAGGTTCCTCGACCTCCTCCCAGCCTATTGCTTGCTTTACTGCTGAAACAAACGGCTGAACTAAAGAAAATCCTGACGGGTCAGTCTCATCAGCTAAAGGAGGAGGTAATGATGCAGACATTACAGGACCAGTGGCAGAAGGACCTGGGAGCACTACATCTGAAGTTTCACCCTGCCCACTTGTTACAGCCTTCTGAGAAGGTGTTGATCCCATTAGTTCCACTAGTGAGTCTTTGATGATTTTCTTGATCAAATCTGTCACTTGTTGAGCTTCAGCCTCCCCTTGAGTGGCATAGGTTCGGAAACAGTCCTTGCAGACCAACTTATTTGCCATAGGGACGGCTCCGCAAGCCCGACACCTTCTAGAACTTTCTCGTCTGGGAGAATTTGCCGATCTTTTAGATGAAGACCTTTCATCAGAATGATGTTGTGATCTAGACGATCAACTGCATTCGGGGCTTGGATGGGAATGACCTCCAAGTCGGCCAGAATTCTTGTTAGACTTATTTTGGCATATAGGGCTTAAACAAAAGCACTCTTTTAATTTCCTTTCAACATAATTGATTTCTTTTTTTCAGGAATGAGGAACCAAAGTGCATGTCCTTACCTAAGTAAGCGATGGTCTTGATCTGAAGGTGGCTGACTCATTACTGTGGGGCAGGCAGTAACAGTTAGAAATCAGATAGAAAAACTGGAAAGAAATAGAGAGAAAAAAAGACAGATTTTCAAAAATAAGCATTGGCATGGTCCAGCACGCCACAATTGCTAGTCTTATATTTCTCCCCTCTTTTGTATATCTTATTTTTTCTTTTTTTTTCTTAATAAAAAATATCACCCACCAGAGCACCAGCGATCTGGGGAATTCAGGAGCACTCAGTACAGAGAGGATCCAAAGCAGGCTGCTGTACAAACCTCCCCTCATCCTTAAATAGGAAAAGGGGAGGAGAAAGGGGAGCATGGGATTAACTTAGTCCACGCCCTCCCATTCCTCCTATTGTGAGGGCAAAACCTGAATCCGTTTCCCTCAAGGAAGATGGCACTAGAGCCACCCGCTAATCGTGCATGCGCCCTACGGCGACAAACGTCGCCCAGGTCCCGTCTACAGTCTCTAATTCATGGAGACTATATTTGTTATGACGGCGGCACGCTTGCCGCACAGCACAAAGGTTTCCACCAGACCTAAGGGAAGCTAAAGGGAGAGGAAAGAATGGAAACCAAAGGGAAAATTTTAAAGTTTAGCAAAAAATGACAGTGTCATACCAAACAAAAATAGGAGAGCTGCCTTACCTGCCCACACAGCCCATACTCAGAATACAGGTCTAATGCTCCAGGTTAGGAGACTGCTGCTGCCCCAAAAGACCCTTAGAAGGGGCTTCCCACATTATCAGCGCTTTTAGCAGCCCAAGGATGAGAACCACATCAGGGAGAGGCTGAACCCAGATGGAACCTGCACACAGCAGAGGCAGGGGCATGCAACAACACCATCCATGAGGTATGAGGAAAAAAAGGAGAATGATATAGGGAGTATTGGTCTTTCTTTTATAATATATTCACTATCCGGAAGGGGAGGAGTCCAGGCAGAGCTTATCACAGGTATGCTGCCATGGAGGCACCAGGAAAAAGTTTTGCCTATACATGCACTTTAATTTTGCCTTTTCATTGAATCCGTTACATTTCACAAAACTATCCTGATTTTGAATGAAAAGTTGTGGGAAACTGAAAATCTCAATTTTGCTCATCTCTAACCCCAATGTAATTGTGCACTGAACACTTGTGTTAGGGGGCATTTCTCCACTTACCACCAATGTTTGAGGGCTCTTTTTCTCTGACCAGCAACATAAGAAGGCATTTCTACACTGACCACTATCTAAAGATTATAATCCTATCCTGACCATTGCCTAGAGGGGTACTTTCTTCACTGACCACCAACATAAGGAGTAGTTCTCCACTGAGTACCAACATGAGGGGTAGTTCTCCACTGACCAGAAACATAAGGGGTTGTTCTCCACTGATCACCACATAAGGGGTTGTTCTCCACTGACCACCACCATGAGGGGTAATTCTCCACTGACCACCACCATGAGGGGTAGTTCTCCACTGACCATCAACATGAGGGGAGCCTTTGCTACTGACCACTGTATAAAGGGACATTTCTTTACTGGCCACTAATGCAAAAGTGGTCATACTTTTCTGCCCATTGTTATTAGTCAACTGATCCATGCCAGGTAGGTAGACTGCTGGATGCAAGGACATTGACAGTTGGTAAGTGTTGTCTTGCACCTAGGGGAGGATGGCTGATGATATCACGCATTAGTTCCAAATTACATCCCCAACTGCCCCTTAAGTAAAGGCACTTTCTAATTAGGACCAATTAGGCTCACCTATTTTTCATATGGGCCTGATTGAAAGCTCCATGTAGGTCTATGGGAGTATGAGAAGAGGACTGTGTCCTTTCATATTTTTGCAGACCTAAACATGCCAGATCAGAGGTAGCTTGATGCAAATGGACATAAATCTGTTTATATCGGCTACCCATAGAGCCATTGTAAGTGCACTCCTGTGCGCTGTGTGTATGTGGACACAAACTGAACAGATACGGATGTCAAAACACTGACATCTGCTCCAATTCAGCAGGGAATGCGCCCACGGATCCCCTGCTGAGCAGAGCGGCTTTGTTTGAAAGAACTCTAATGCTGGAAAGGCAGCGGAGGGGAATTTACATATTCCACAACTGCAATGCTTTTATCCCCACTGTCACCACCCACCATGTTGTCTGCTCAACAAAATGCCATTTAACTGCAATTGGGATTTTTAAGTGTTTAAAACAGGTGGTTGGGAGGTGATACAACTCCTCATCAGCACCAGCCACCTAATCTCTGAAGAGAAATCCAAATGTAGATTGCTTTTCAGAGAGCAATGCTAGTGTGAATTGTTTTGAAAAGATTTTAAATAATTATTGGAGCGTATGCTTCAGCTGATTTAAACACATGTTGCACCCTCTACCAATAGGTAGGTGCTAATAATAGGTTTTTACTAGGAACTGTCAGCGCAGGCAAATTTAGGCAGGCCTATGCTGCAAGCTAGGCCTGTCTGTTTTGATCTGGGGGCTGGGAGTGGTTAGAGTATTAGTGGGTGTGACATGTGCTCCAGTTCTGAGGCGCCTCCTTTGCTTCCAGGCAGAATGTTCTGGAAGAGGGTCTGGGCCTAGAACTGGAGTGGCAGGCAGCTCATGTGGGAGCCCTGACCAATCCCCAATTGGTATTGGCAGGGGGCAGACCTCCTATATAAGCTGAGGTAACATGCCACTGGGGGGAAATGTCAACTGAGTGAAGTGGAGGATGGGATACTAGGCAGTAGCAGGAGGGCACTCACATCTTGAGTGGCAGGCAGTTCATGTAGGAGCCCAGACCAATCCCCAATTGGTATTGGCAGGGGGTGGTCCTCCTATATAAGCTGAGGTAACATGCCACTGGGAGGAAATGTCGACTGAGTGAAGTGGAGGATGGAATACTAGGCAGCAGAAGGAGAGCACCCCCATCTGGGGGGAGGGGGTACAGTGATTGCAGGAGAAGGCCCAGGGAGAGCTGTGAAGGATCTTTGCCTCTATGTGTCATTGGCAATGTCTTTTTCATCACACAGTGATTGATAAAGAACTCCTGGAGCAGAGGGGAAGTTGAAGCTATCGGAACGTATGGTTCGGTCAAGTTCTCCATCAAGGAATCAGGACAATGAAAGGTCGGTGAGTGTTACCGCAGTGGAGGGCTGGATGTGCCAGAAAGTCTGTGAGGGAACTTTGCTTCTACACGGTCATTAGCAAAGTCTTCATCATTTACATGGTGAATGATGGGGAGTCCTGGATCAGAGGAGTGACTGTGGGGTTATGTGTCAAATTGATGTGGCCAGAAGGCACAGGATTTGCAAGCTGGGCTAGCTGGGAACAGTAGTCCACTATTAAAGAGAATGCTTTTAACCTACTAGGCCTCCAGGGAGAGGTGCTGCAGGCCTCTGGCTTAGTAGCCGTGAAGCAACCAGAGCCTGCTTAAGGATTTATTCAGAGTGGGTCCTTCTTGCTCAATAGAAGAACAATACAATTGTTTAAAACAACCTTGTAGGAGAAAAAAGTAATGAAAAGGCAGTAATAGTAACCAACAGCTCTGGAAAAGGCGATGTAACATTACTTCACTTCAGGATAAGTTTGTGCAGGAGGAAAGAAGTTCTGGGAACATCAGTCTTATGCCGCGTACACACGGTCGGAGAATCCGTCGGAATGCGTCTTATCGGACCGCGTCGTCAGATAATCCGACTGTGTGTGGTATGCATCGGACTGATTCCGTCCGAATCTCCGTCGGACCCAATTTTCCAACATGTTGGAAATATTTCCCGAACCAACTGGGCCGGTTGGACGTAATCCGATCATGTGTAGAGAATTTTGATCGGACCAAGTGCCACGCATGCTCAGATCAAATTCCTACATCAAAGCTATTGGCTACTAGCCTGAATGTAGTCCCATCGTAACTAAATTACGTCATCACGTTCTGAAAGATCGGATTTTTCGACAACTTAGTCCGACCGTGTGTATGCAACAGTTTCGGACAAGATCCGACGGACAAAATCCGACGGATTTGGTTGTCGAAATCTCCGACCGTGTGTACAAGGGCTTACACGGTCAGGAGTGATTTTCTCATTCTGTACACAGTATTGAATTTGGAATTCTTGGAAACAATAATCTGCGGGAGTTAAGTGCAGGAGGAGCAACAGTCTGCATGGAGATGCAGGAGGAGAATCATAACTGTTACTGATGCACGTCATATCTTCTGGCTCTAAATATGTGCTAGTGCATATAATCTCTAAAATATGATGGCAATTGAAACATCCTATGGGCATCCCATATAACCTTTTTTCCCCAACCAAGTTGCACCCCCAATAAAAAAAAAAAAAATAGCAAAAGACAGTTCATTGTCTCCGGAAGTGAAGTATGACGTTTGGCAGCGGGGTGAATGGGTGGATTGTCTGTTACTAGTGGCAACTACACCGCTACACACATAATCGCCATATTCTCATTAGCAAGGATGGGCTGAGGCATGTTTAGAGCCAAGTCTAATCTAATTTATAACAGGCTACAAGATAAAAATCAATTGAAGACAAAGCTGCATTTTTTTTTTTGTAAAGGTAGGTGGATGGAAGCGCATCGCGGTGTTTCCGGACTTCTCCGCCGAGGTCCAGAAGAAGAGGGCTCAGTTCACGGAGGCCAAGAGACAACTTCGTATCCGCCACTTGGCGTACGCCATGCTGTTCCCTGCTCGGCTCCGAGTTATACGCGACGGCAAGACCCACTTCTTTGAGGATCCTGCAGCTGTGCTGGCGTGGTTGGAACAACGCCCGGATGATGCTCCTGCTTAACCCTATCGCCTGCCGGGCTGTTCTCCTGCATCCCGGCTACTGCCCTTGTCGGGCGCGAATTTGACATGCCCCGTGCCGTGAGTAAACCCCCCCTTTTTTGTTTCCCGATGTTCTACTATGTTATGTTGACTGCTGGGTTTCACGTGCACACCTATGAGCCCCTTGATGCTCCTCCTATGCCCTGTCCTGCCGGGAATCATCTGTGTGTTATGTTGTTTGGCTCCCCCTGCTCCACAGATGCTTATGCAGCCGGATAGCTGAACACTGTTCTCGGCCGAGAACTCTTTATGCTGCGACTACCTACCCAACTGCACAACGAGACTAACTTTTGTTCGTCCCCGTACCTGACGGGGAGTGTGCCTGGTCACATGTTTTGCTTGATCCTGGATGCTCTTCCTTTTGTTTTTTGTGGCCAGGGGCACTCCTCCCTGTCATCCCAAGCACTGTTTCCCTGGCCGGCCTCAGCTCACATGTGTTTTTTGTGCTGCTGTGTACTTTCCATGCCCTGCCGGTCCAGTGTAGGCACTGTTCAACTGCACCTTCCCAGCCTTAGTTTCGGCTGGATGTTTCAGTTTTGTGTTTCCCCCCACCCCCCCCCCTTTTCTTTTCTTTTTACTTGTACGTTTAATATGCTGTGTCTGACGAATGTTACGCTACCTGATCATGTGTACCCAGCTTTACCTGTAATGCCCTCTGCTCCTTCCTTTGCTGTGGATAAGATCGCTGTGTATGGGAGTGGGGCGGGCCTGTGGCGGGTGGTCGGGCTGCCAGCCCTGTGCAGGCTGACTCCTGTGTGGGCCCTACGGCAGGGGATTGTGGGCCCAAGCTCTCCACTTCTGCTTTTATTGTTTTATGATGTAATAGTTGCCTGTGATGGGTCCCCTTAAACTGGTAACCTGGAATGTCCGAGGCCTGAGGGATAGATCTAAAAGGGTGGCGGTGCTCTCTCACCTCAAGCAAATGCACGCTGATATTATGGTGTTGGTCGAAACCCACGTTACGGGCCAGCTGCAGTTGTCCCTTAAAAGGCCGTGGGTGGGGTGGATGTACCATGCCCCTCACACTAATAACTCTAGCGGAGTGGCTGTGCTGGTGGCTAAAACTGCCCAATTTCACCTTCATAGCCTGAAATCGGATAGACGGGGACGTTATCTGTTCTTGCACATTACGGTTGGAGGCTTGGAATTCTTATTACTTGCCTTTTATATACCCCCCCCCCTTCCAATTTGAGGCCCTGCAGGAGGGGATTGATTTTATGCTTCAGCACCCCACGCTTCCAACTGTGTGGTTGGGGGATTTTAACTCAGTGGTCTCCCCCGCGCTGGATAGGTTCTCCTGTTCCCTGGGGTCCTCTCCCTCCCCCACGCGGACCAGATTCGGCAAGTTTCTTGCGGAATTTGCTCTGACGGACACCTGGAGATATAGGCATCCTGCTCGGAGGGAGTACTCCTGTTTCACGCCAGCGCATAATGCTATGTCCCGCATTGATCTGATCCTGTTCTCCCCCACCCTACTCCCATATTTGCGGGATGTGGGGTTTGGGACCAGGGTACTATCTGATCACTCGCCCTACTGGGCCAGCCTCGACCTGCCCTCCAGACCGGTGCCCCGGGTGTGGAGGCTGCACCCATTTTGGCTAACAGTCCTCCCCGATCTAGAGGACGTCCAGCGCGAGTGGGGGCATTACTTTAGGGCTAACATGGGCACTGCCCCGTTTGGTTTGGTGTGGGAAGCTTTTAAGTTACATGCCCGCATGCTCCTGTCCACTCGCATCAAGCGCTACAGAGACTCTTCGAGACTAGCTATACAGCAGGCGGAGAGGGCGCTTGGGGAGGCGGAAAGCGAGTTTTTGTCACACCCCACACCCTCCAACTCCGCCAAACTGAGAATGCAATCTAGGCTCACCGACCACTTGCACCTTGATAGGGCGGGCAAAAAGGTATTTTACAGTAAGCATAGAGTCTATGAACATGGCGAGCGGGCTGGGAGGTTGCTGGCCTACATGGCTCACTTGGATCATAGCCCCCCGGTTGTGGTTCAACTTCTGGATGCGGGAGGTGTCACGTTGTCCGATCCACTGGAGGTGGCTCAGGAATTTCGGCGGTTTTACGCTGACCTCTACACCTCTGAGGCTACTGGCTCCTTGGACGGACTGCGGGCCCTGCTGCAGACAGTGCACTTCCCGGTCCTCTCGGACTCTCAGGTGGAGCTCCTTGAGGCCCCCATAACTGAGGAATGTATAGCAGAGGCTATAGCTTGTTTGCCACCGTCCAAAGCACCGGGCTCGGATGGCCTCCCCCGGGAATTTTACACCCAGTTCCAGGAGGCTCTACTCCCCAGGCTTAGCCAACTCTACGCCCACATATTTGAAACAGGTGTGCTCCCCCGCACCATGAGTGAGGCCCTGCTGGTGCTGATCCCCAAGCCGGGTAAAGACCCCCTCCACCCCGAGTCATACCGCCCTATATCGCTCCTACAACTAGACATTAAAATACTGGCCAAAATCCTCGCCCTTAGACTCAATAAGGTAATCCTCTATCTTATACACACTGATCAAACTGGCTTTATGCCCGGTAAGAACACGGCTTTCAACCTACGCAGACTGTTTATGAACTTACAGGCCTGTCACGACAACACCGGGTCCAGGGTGGTGGTTAGTCTGGATGCCGCAAAGGCATTTGATTCGGTGGAGTGGGCGTATTTGTGGGAGTGCCTGCATAGGTTTGGGTTTGGCCCCAGGTTTGTGCGCTGGATACAACTTCTATATCAGGACCCCTCTGCCCGTATCTTGGTGAACGGACAGATTTCCAGCCCCTTCTCCCTTTCCAGAGGCACGCGTCAGGGGTGTCCCATCTCGCCACTGCTTTACGCGTTGGCAGCGGAGCCCCTGGCTATTGCCATCAGAGCGCACCCGGACATCCGCGGTCTCCGCATGGGGCAGCTCTCAGAGGTTATTAGCCTTTATGCGGATGACATGCTGCTGTACTTGGAAGACGCAGGCCCCTCCCTGACGACGGTGCTGGATGTGATTCGTCGCTTCGGTTTTTACTCGGGCCTTCGCATCAATTGGTCTAAGTCCCAAATTCTCCCCATTGACGTTTCCGTTCCCACGAGAGAGCAGTCCCTGCTACCCCTCGAGTGTACGGCTCAGATTAAGTACCTTGGCGTTCACTGCTCTCGCTCCCCCGCGGACTATGCTAGCCTTAATGTGGAACCCATGTTCCCACTTTTGAAGCGCAGGACCCAGGTCTGGTCCAGACTCCCTATCGGGGTCATGGGCCGACTGGGTCTTGTAAAAATGATCCTCCTGCCCAAGTTGCTCTATTTATTCTGGCACGCCCCGCTTTATCTACCGCGTCACTTATTCCGTGACATGGAGTCCATTCTCAACTCCTTCATTTGGGGCTCCTCCAGGCACAAGTTGGCCTGGCGGACCCTCAAATGCCCTGTCCACCTTGGGGGAGCTGCGTTGCCGGATCTGGAGTTGTACTATCTGGCCTCCCAGCTTTCTCATCTATACTACCTCAATTCCTACGACAAACTGAGATACTCCCACCTGGTGTGCACCTCGGTGACGGATGTAATAGCGCACCCCTACCAAATTATCTTTTGCAAACACCGGGGTCTCTCCGGACTGGGGACTGGACGTACCATGCTTGGGCATCATGCCCGTGTTTGGCGGGAGGCGCAGCTCAGGGCTGGCGCCGCCCCCCTGCATGCGCACACGCCCCTTTGGGACAACCTGGATCTGCCTGAATTGCTGGGGATACCGGACTATAAGGTGTGGATATGCAGGGGGGTCGTCTATTTGTCCCAGGTCTACGCGCCTCACGGTGTCAAGTCATTCCAGGTGCTTAAGGATGAATTCGGCCTCCCCAACCACGCGTTTTTTCGTTATTTACAGGTTCGCCATGCCTTGCAGGCCCAGTTTGGGAATGCGCCCCCGCCCCTGCCGCATTTGCCCCTGGTGCAACTGATTCTTGGTGATGACTCCCGTAAACTTATCTCTGCCATATATTCACATCTCCTTACCCCTGCGGCCACAGCTTATGCTTATAATCTCAAGCCTAGATGGGAGGCTGACATTGGGCAGGTGGATGACGAGCAATGGGGGGAGGCCCTGGCGGTGTCCGTCGAGGTCTCTCCCAAGCTGTCGGACAGACTCACTCACCTTTACATACTACACCGCTCCTATGTCACCCCCACCCGGCTAGCAAAATATAAACCCGATTTTGACCCTGTGTGCCCTAGATGTGGCGACGCGGCTAGCACTTATTATCATCTTATCTGGACCTGCCCCCCCATACAGCGGTACTGGGCACAAATAATTCAATTTCTTCACGATCACATGGGCTCCCCCCTCACTCTATGCCCTCGCCAATGTATTCTTGGCCTTCTCCCTACCCGCGAAGAGAGCAAATATCTTAGGATATTTCTTCAAGAGGTTCTCTTCACTGCTAGGATGCAAATAGCTCAACTATGGCTCCAACCCCAATCCCCAACGATTCAGCAGTGGAAGAGTGCCATCAACCGAACTATACCATACAAAAAAATCATCTATTCTAATCGTGGGTGCCCACAGAAATTTCACAAGATTTGGGATAGGTGGCTGGAGAGTTCCCTCAGCTGTGTGTGATGGGATGGCGGGGATGTGGGAAGGGGGTGGACTGTCACCCCTCGGGGTATCCTTCTGGGGGACTTGTGGGGTTCACTTGTATACTGCTTATGGATATTGTACCTTGTACACTGTGTCTTCTCTCTTATTATGTCAGACATGGAATATGTGCTCCTCCCTGATGTTTGGTGCCTGTTGCACCTATTCTCGACTGTGTATCCTTATGTCTACTCCTTTTTTTTGAATGCTCAATAAACTTTGACTTGGTTAAAAAAAAAAGGTAGGTGGATGGGGTCAGTGACATGGTCAGGGGGAGCTCCATCAGGTAGGCTGTACGGGGCCCCATGATTTCTAAAACCGGCCCTGATGATGGTGAACCCCGCCCCCCACACAAATTCTGATTATGCAATCATTGTGTCTAGTGGTGTGTGTGCTGAGAGCAGACCGACTGATACAAAGTATAATCGCAGCCTGAGTGGTGTGATAAGAAAGCACCGCAGTCACTGGGTATAATGGGAAGTATTTATGTTGGTGTCTCACAATACCTGTCAGTAAGGAGCAGAAATCCCTCGATTGTCTGGGAAATGATGCGGCTGAGTTGAATCACTCCTTGAATCACAGACATTCTTTCATCAATCCTCCGCTACTGGAGATGGCTGTGCTAGAGAGGATGGAGGAGTCTGGGAAAAAGCAGTGTCCTCACATAAACCTGCCTGCTAAAGAATGAAAAATGAAGCATATATATATATATATATATATATATATATATATATATATACACATGCAATATTTTAGCTATCCTGGGAGTTGACCTTAAGAACCAAAGAAGTCCTGGGAAATTTCATGTGCAATATATTCATGCTACCTAGCAGTGACGTACCTAGGGTACATTTCTTTAGTATCTACTCTGTGAATCAAAATTATTCTAAGTGATATATTAATAATACATATATAATGTATAGAAATCCATCCCCACCCACAAAGTGATGACTGATTAAAATGTGCTCCCCTCACATAGCAATATCAGCAAACAACCTAACGATATCATTCTAAGGGAATGAGACCCCACTTCAGACGCTGAGGTTAGAATGAACTCTGCTTTTTTATATTGCTACATATAAAGTGCTTTATATTTATTAATTGGGGAAAATGCATTTTACATCAAGAAGAGTGCAACATTCTTCCAACTCACCATCAATGTAAGGAACATTCTTCTTCCCACCGACCACCAATGTAAGGAACATTCTTCTTCCCACCGACCACCAATGTAAGGAACATTCTTCTTCCCACCGACCACCAATGTAAGGAACATTCTTCTTCCCACCGACCACCAATGTAAGGAACATTCTTCTTACCACTGACTACCAACGTAAGGAACATTCTTCTTACCACTGACTACCAATGTAAGGAACATTCTTCTTCCCACCGACCACCAATGTAAGGAACATTCTTCTACCCACTGACCACCAATGTAAGGAACATTCTTCTTACCACTGACTACCAATGTAAGGAACATTCTTCTTACCACTGACTACCAATGTAAGGAACATTCTTCTTCCCACCGACCACCAATGTAAGGAACATTCTTCTACCCACTGACTACCAATGTAAGGAACATTCTTCTTACCACTGACTACTAATGTAAGGAACATTCTTCTTACCACTGACTACCAATGTAAGGAACATTCTTCTTCCCACCGACCACCAATGTAAGGAACCTTCTTCTACCCACTGACTACCAATGTAAGGAACATTCTTCTTACCACTGACTACCAATGTAAGGAACATTCTTCTTCCCACCGACCACCAATGTAAGGAACATTCTTCTACCCACTGACTACCAATGTAAGGAACCTTCTTCTTACCACTGACCATCAATGTAAGGAACATTCTTCTTACCACTGACTACCAATGTAAGGAACATTCTTCTTCCCACCGACCACCAATGTAAGGAACCTTCTTCTACCCACTGACTACCAATGTAAGGAACATTCTTCTTACCACTGACTACCAATGTAAGGAACATTCTTCTTCCCACCGACCACCAATGTAAGGAACCTTCTTCTACCCACTGACTACCAATGTAAGGAACATTCTTCTTACCACTGACTACCAATGTAAGGAACATTCTTCTTCCCACCGACCACCAATGTAAGGAACCTTCTTCTACCCACTGACTACCAATGTAAGGAACATTCTTCTTACCACTGACTACCAATGTAAGGAACATTCTTCTTCCCACCGACCACCAATGTAAGGAACCTTCTTCTACCCACTGACTACCAATGTAAGGAACATTCTTCTTACCACTGACTACCAATGTAAGGAACATTCTTCTTACCACTGACTACCAATGTAAGGAACATTCTTCTTCCCACCGACCACCAATGTAAGGAACCTTCTTCTACCCACTGACTACCAATGTAAGGAACATTATTCTTCCCACTGACCACCAATGTAAGGAACCTTCTTCTACCCACTGACTACCAATGTAAGGAACATTCTTCTGCCCACTGACTACCAATGTAAGGAACATTCTTCTTCCCACTGACCACCAATGTAAGGAACATTCTTCTTCCCACCGACCACCCATGCAAGAAACATTTTTCTTCCCACTATTCACAAATATGTAGGCAGGTGTGGTCTATTTTCTTCACTGCATGTAACGCTCAATCACAAAGGCAATGCAGAGAGAGAGGAAGTCAAGAGGAACTTGGTTCCTCTATGGTTTTCTGGGCCACTGGGGCAGCGATTCGCTTGGATGCTGACAGGCCATGTGACTTTGGCAGCCATCTAGGGTCAGGCAGAGTCTGATTAAAATGGTTGTAAAGGCTGAAGGTTTTTTTTACCTTAAAGCATTCTGGGTAAAAAAAACTTCTGTGTGCTTCTGCCCCCACAGCACCCCCAACACTTACCTGAGCCACATCTGAATCCAGCACTGTGCACGGGAGCAACGTCTCTTCCAGGTCTCTCTCTCCTCATTGGCTGAGACACAGAAGAGCGAGCAGTGAGCAAGGGGTAGGGTTGAGCTTGCTCTGTGTGTCTCATAGCAAAACCATTGCACAGAGCAGGTAAGTACAGTGGTGTGAAAAAGTGTTTGCCCCCTTCCTCATTTCCTGTTCCTTTGCATGTTTGTCACACTTAAGTGTTTCGGAATATCAAACCAATTTAAACAATAGTCAAGGACAACACAAAACACAAAATGCAATTTGTAAATGAAGGTGTTTATTATTAAAGGTGAAAAAAAATCCAAACCATCATGGCCCTGTGTGAAAAAGTGATTGCCCCCCTTGTTAAAACATACTATAACTGTGGTTGTCCACACCTGAGTTCAATTTCTCTAGCCACACCCAGGCCTGATTATTGCCACACCTGTTCACAATCAAGGCATCACTTAAATAGGAGCTGCTTGACACAGTAAGGTCCACCAGAAGATCCTTAAAAGCTACACATCATGCCGAGACCCAAAGAAATTCAGGAACAATTGAGAAAGAAAGTAATTGAGATCTATCAGTCTGGAAAGGGTTATAAAGCCATTTCCGAAGCTTTGGGAATCCAGCGAACCACAGTGAGAGCCATTATCCACAAATGGCGAAGACATGGAACAGTGGTGAACCTTCCCAGGAGTGGCTGTCCGCCAAAAATTACCCCAAGAGCGCAGCGACGACTCATCCAAGAGGTCACAAAAGACCCCACAACAACGTCCAAGGAACTGCAGGCCTCACTTGCCTCAGTTAAGGTCAGCGTTCATGCCTCCACCATCAGGAAAAGACTGGGCAAAAATGGCCTGCATGGCAGAGTTCCAAGGAGAAAACCACTGCTGAGCAAAAAGAACATCAAAGCGTGATAAAAGGAACTATGAATTCTGCTGTCTACCAAGAGATCCTGAAGGAGAATGTCCGACCATCTGTTCTCAAGCTGAAACGAACTTGGGTTCTGCAGCAGGACAATGATCCTAAACACACCAGCAAGTCCACCACCGAATGGCTGAAGAAAAACAAAATGAAGACTTTGGAGTGGCCTAGCCAAAGTCCTGACCTGAATCCTATTGAGATGTTGTGGTATGACCTTAAAAAGGCCGTTCATGCTCGAAAACCCTCTAATGTAACTGAATTAGGACAATTCTGCAAAGATGAGTGGGCCAAAATTCCTCCAGGACGTTGTAAAAGCCTCATTGCACGTTATCGCAAACGCTTGGTTGCAGTTGTTGCTGCTAAGGGTGGCCCAACCAGTTATTAGGTTTAGGGGGCAATCCCTTTAATAATAAACACCTTCATTTACAAATTGCATTTTGTGTTTACTTGTGTTGTCCTTGACTATTGTTTAAATTGGTTTGATGTTCCGAAACACTTAAGTGTGACAAACATGCAGGAACAGGAAATGAGGAAGGGGGCAAACACTTTTTCACAGCACTGTATAACATGCTTGGCATTTACAAACCTCCTATAATTTGGAGGTTAGCTTTCTGGTTAGCAGCCCTCCTCTTACACGGTGGTGGGCTTACACTCCTGAATGGTGGTAATACATTTAACATCGGTGGTGGAACATCAGATGGACTTATGTATTTGGATTCTTGATAAATTGCATGGACAATTATCCTAACAAAATCAGACTTTATTGTAAAGTTTACTGCACAAGGTACTTTGGTGAATTGTTTTATATCACATATTGCACTTGACTAGGGGATGTGCTCATTTGTGAGGCTCTTCTATAACCACTTATACTCGAAATTACTTATCTAACAAATGACCAGACGACACATTATCCTCTTTGGAGTCGAATGGCCATAGCAGCCCATTTTTCTTTATTACAAACATATGAAAAAATACAAAAATACAAAAATACTCTGAAACATAACTTAAATGCATATAAATACATTTTCAACAAAAAACATTATAAACCAAATATATATACATCCAGCATTAACCCATTTTTTGATCTAGAGGTCTTTTAAGGTAAATTAGAATTTTAACCCACCAGTTGTATCGGTAAACCATAAACAGGCCCCCCGCCGTGTAATTACGCAAGCTCAGGGACAAACCAGCAACTTCCTTCCAGATACAACCTCCTCCATTCCATTATTAACCTTTTAAGGGAGAAAAAAGGACACCCATACCTCCATCTGTGCCCAACCCCCTTTAACCTCCATTATTTTTTCCAGCACCCCCTTCAAAGACCCCATAGACCTAACGCCACAGCAAGCGCATGTGACACCTTACATGCGTGACGCCCACCACATCCTAACTGCCCGTTGCACACCGTCTTGCACCCCCAGTTGCCAAAGGTCAAGTCCGATGGCATTCAAATGCACGCCATCAGAG
This sequence comes from Lithobates pipiens, assembly GCF_037356315.1. Taxonomy (NCBI): domain Eukaryota; kingdom Metazoa; phylum Chordata; class Amphibia; order Anura; family Ranidae; genus Lithobates; species Lithobates pipiens. The sequence continues at coordinate 554,372,615 of NW_027507758.1, read as the reverse complement.
CGCAAAAAACGCCAAGTCTCCTCCTCCAAATCCCGATGACGCACCGCCAGCCCTCCATTCCGGACAAAAAACTTGGCCACCGCCTTGTTTACCTTCACCCTGGCCCTATTCAAGCCCGCTACAGAGCGCGCCAAACGCCAAGCCGTCCTGGCCACAATATCGGACCAAATAAAAATTGTATCAGGGAAAGAGGCTTGCAACCGTAGCAGATCAAATTTTATATCCCTGATTAATTCCCGGGCACACCGCAAACCCAGATCATTACCACCCACATGTAACAAAACCACATTAGGAGGACGATCCAAGCGAGCGTACCTGTGTATTTCCGGCAACACCCTAGACCACAGCATCCCCGGGATACCCAACCAGCGAACCGTGCCTTCCTCCTTAGACAAACCCAACAACCTCCCATCCCTCCGGACCTCAGCCCTCCTGGCACCCCAATAAACATATGAGTGTCCAAGGATCCACACCAGACAGGCCTCTGAGTCTGAAAGAAAAGAAAAAACACAAAGGAATAGAGTGGCAGGGTGGGATGAGAGGAGAGCAAGGTTGCACAACGCTTCCTTAAAGAACAGAACGTACCAACCCGGCCCACCCCCGAAAGAAATAACTGCACCCCCCAATCCGACCGAGCCCCAGCATCACCCCGTACCTACAATAAATAAGGGCGGACGTACAACCTAAATTGCGCCGATTCCCAACGCCCAATGCTCTGAACAGCTTGGTCATCCAATCCCCACCGGACCGCCTCAGTGGCAGCCCCAATGCGGAAAGAGTGAGAAGAATAGTTGTTAACCGACAACCTCGCGGCCACCAAACACTTTTTAAATACCGCCTGAAATTGAAACCTAGACAAGGCCGTGCCATCCTCATGTCGGAAGAAAACCCCCTCCCCCTGGGGCCGGATACAGTAAAATTCCCCCACCGATGCCACCGGACACACAGGGGAACCCGGAATCGACCGCAATTCCACCCACACACCCTTGCCCAACCTATCTGTCTTGGACCTGCGCAAGAACACACCCAACGCTCCACCCCGCACAAACACTTCGCTCACGTCTAAACCCCCATCACCTCTCTTATTCCTACTCACAATCTCCCCAACCCAAAACGCCCCAAAAAAGGCCAAAACAAAAACCGCCCGGAACAACACCCTCTCAAAACGTGAAACGCAAACACGTTGCAACTGTTTTACCACCTCGCCCAAAAGCTGGAACGAAACCAGTCGCCTGGTATCAGCCACCGAGCGACCAGCGCGGTAACCACGCATAGCGCGCCGAACCATAAAAACCTTAGTAGCATCCCTCTGGCCCGCCAACTGAAACATAAAAGCCAGCCCGGCCAGCTTTTGCGACATATACGACGCCGACACTCCACTTTCAAAATTCTGACCAATAAAATAAAGCAGCAAATGAACCCTACCCTCCTCGCTACTGCAATCTCTCACCTCCTGTACCAAAGCGCCCCATTCACTCCAGACCTTACTGTACGCTGACCAGGTAGCTGCCGATACGGACTTACGAATCAACAGCTGTGCTGTGGTAAGGCGATGCTCCATAACCTCTCGGGGCACTGAAGCCCATGCGCCTCCGCTGCCGGTGCCAACTGACGGAATCTGTCCCACTGGAAACGAGACAACGCATCAGCCACTGAATTTTCTACTCCAGGAACATGCACAGCAGTCACAAAACAATTAAGACACAAACACTTAAGAACCAGATAGCGCAGCAAACGCACCACAGGAGGAGAAGATGCAGTGTTATTATTAATGGCGTGCACCACCCCCAGATTATCACAATGAAAGCGATTCCGGAAATCGCCCTCCCACAATTCGACGGCCAGTACAATGGGGAACAGTTCCAGTGCGGCCAGATTGCGAACCAAACCCGCTTCCCTCCAAGACACCGGCCATTCCCCAGCGCTCCACCGACCCTGAAAGAAAGCCCCAAAACCACCTGAACCAGCCGCGTCCGTGAACAATTCTATATCAAAGTTAGAAACCACCCTATCCAACCAAAGCGAGCGGCCGTTATAACTGGCCAAGAAGGAATCCCACACCAACAAATCAGCCTTGAGTTCCTGGCCCAAGCGGATGAAATGATGAGGAGCCCGCACGCCAGCTGTGGCCGCCGCCAAGCGCCGGCAGAAAACACGCCCCATCGGCATAATGCGGCAGGCGAAATTCAACTTGCCCAAGAGCGATTGCAGGGCCCGAAGCTGAATCTTCTTCGCCCGCAACGCCCCGGCCACCTCCCGCTGCAGATCCTCCAACTTGTCCATCGGCAAACGGCACTCCATCGCCATGGTGTCTATGACAATCCCCAAAAAACGCAGCTCTGTGGTCGGACCTTCCGTTTTATCCAGGGCCAACGGGACCCCAAAAACCTCAAACAAGCAGGCCCGATACACAGAAAGTCATCCAAATAATGGATGACGGAAGATAAACCAGAAACATCCCGCACCGCCCATTCCAAAAAAGAACTAAACTGCTCAAACAACGAACAAGAAATTGCGCACCCCATGGGCAAACACCGATCAACGTAAAACATGCCCTGCCACTGGCAACCCAACAAGTGGCAGCAATCCGGGTGAACCGGCAAGAGGCCGCCTCTACATCCGTTTTCGCCAACAATGCCCCCTTGCCGAAACGCTGCACCCAGTCAACCGCCGTATCAAAAGAAGTGTAAGACACTGTGCAGAGGCTGGGATCAATGGAGTCATTAACCGACCCCCCCGCGGATGGGACAAATGATGAATGACCCGAAATTTGTTCGGCTCCTTCTTCGGAACCACGCCCAATGGGGAGACCACCAAATTAGACATGGGCAGATCCCCAAACGGACCAGCCATGCGCCCCAAAGCAACTTCCTTGAGCAACTTGTCTGTGACAACACCCGCATGCTCCCTAGCCGACTTCAAGTTGTTCGCAACCGGCGGAACCACCTAAAGCTGACTATTCAACCGAAAACCCTCCGCATACCCCAACTCCAGCAACTTGGCTGCAACTCGATCAGGATAGCGCCTTAGAAAAGGCACCATCCTTCCTACCCTCACCGGCGTCACCCCCTTTTCCAGCGTCCCCCCCTTTCCCCCGTCCCTGCTTGAAGCACCGGGACTGGGAATGGGAACCTCCACACGCGGAACACTCGTGCCGGAATCGACACTTGGCCCCGAATTTGCAAGTGCCGGCATTGAATTGCCAACAGAAACCCATGCGGTTTCCGGCCGGTTGTCCGACGGCTGCCGGGCTCCCGGCCCCTCCCTGAAAGGGAGGCAAGGAGCCCCTCGGGGAGGACATCAGCTTCATCCAAAGACTAATGTCCTTGTGATCCCACCGCAAGGACGGGCGGACCGCCTTCTTCTGCCTAAATTGCTCATCATAGCGCAACCAAGCAGTCCCCCCGTAGACCCTCTGCGCCTCCCCGATGGAATCGAGGTAGCAAAAAAGTGGCGAGCAGTTTTCCGGCGCCTTCTCCCCAATAACGCTAGCCAGAATCGCAAACGCCTGCAATCAGTTTGCAAACGTGCGCGGGATCAGCCGGTACCGCCGCTTCTCTTCCTCCTCCTTCTTGCTCTCATCCGGCTTAACTTTGTCCAAGTTAAACTTCTCCAGAGGTAGCAAGGAAAAAATCTCCACATATTCCCCTTTCCAAATGCGGTCTCTCACCTCAGTCTTCAAGTGAGCGCCCAAAGGCCCCTCAAAACAGACGTAGACCTCACATTTCGCTGCGTCAGCTAGGCGCAGGCCATCCCCTCCCGCTACTCCCTTAGCGGCTACCGCCGCCTCACCAACCGCAGCCGGCGCAGCAACCACCGCCGTCGCAGCCGCAGGAACAACCCCCCCAACGGCCGGCCCAGGAGCAGCTGCCAGCGGACCGATCGCCGGCCCATCCGCAGCAGCCACCACCACAGGGGGAACCCCTGACGGCAAACCCCGAACCCCAGACTGCGCACCCAAGGCGCACGCAGCCACCGGAGATGCCTCCGCCGCCGGCCGTGAACCAGCCTCACAGCGCGCCAGAACCTCCCGCAAACCCGCCAACAAGGTGTGAACTACCCCCACATCTGGAGAACCCGCCCCAGGGCCGACCCCTAAGACGGCAGATGCCCCAGCGCCCCCCACCCCTCCCGAAGGACCCCCCTCAGGAAGGACAGAAAAAGAAGAAGAAGACAGAGTAGAAGGTCTCTTACCTGGCTGCCGCTGCCCAAGGGGACATCCAGCTGTAGGTCCCGTGCCTCGTGCCGTCCTCGGTACCTCATCCTCCTCCAGCTCGACCAGCTCCCCCTCCGACAAGCCGTCTTGGGAACTCCCAGCCTCCGATCGTGCCGCCACACCAGGCCGTGGGTCAGGATTCCTCGCCGGCATAGAGCGCCCTGCAGCACCGTCCGTACTGCGTGCCGTGGAGGTCCACAACCCCAGCTCAGCGTTCTCACCACGACGAGCCCTGGGCCGGGCCGGGGAAGCCCGCCTAGCCACAGATCCAGACCGCAATGCGGACCGGTCCCCCCGATGGAGCCGCAATGTCCCGGCCGTCCTGCTCCGCCCCCGTCCATCAGGATTACAGGCCCTGGCCGTTCCAAGCGACTGGCCAGCACCCGCCGAGGCCTCTCTCCCACGCCGAGCCCCCCTCGCTGCAGGCAAGAGGCCCGCAGAGGTAGCCGCCATCTGACCCCCCTCCCGCACCTGAGCAACTCGGCCCCCGGGATCGCCACCCCCCCGCGCATGCTGCGAACTAGCACTCCCCCCAACCGCCACCGGCCTACGCTTAGCCGGCGGGGTAGCGGTGTCCCTATCCGGGTTCCCCCCAGCCCTGTCAGCGGCCAGCTCGGGGCTGTTCCGCTCCGGAGGCCGGGATCTGCGGGCCCCGAGGCGGCCGGGAGGATGAGGGGGGGAGAGAGGGGGAGGGGGGCCGCCGAGCACCACGCACGAGGCCTGGCCGGGGCCCCGCAGCAAGCCTGCCACAGAGGCCTCCAACCAGCCAGCACCCCGGGTCACCGCCTCCTCCCGCAGCCTCGACAATACCGCATCCACGTCCATCATGTACACCAGTCAACACCGCCGGTCCGCCGGGCTCGATATGCTAAACGCAGGGGAGAGCTGAAAAAAAACTCTCCTCCTGCTTCCTATTCCCCCAGCGCGCACTGAAACTCTGCGCGCCGACTCCGCCCCCTTTCCTCGTCATCCCCCCGCTCAAGGGCCCACCTCCTCCACACTTCCTTTCCGCCCAGCCGAGCCTCACCGCCCCCACCCTCGTCATGTCGGCCCTCCCCTTATCCTAATGTCCGGGCCATTTCTTTATTATAAGAAGATAACATAATATACTTTATTATTAATATTATTGTTATTCACCATTTTCAATGTGGTACAAAATATAAAGTGGTTGTAAACCCTCAAGGTTTTTCATCTCATTCTATGCATTAAGATGAAAACCCTTCTGTGCTGCAGCCCCCAAGATCCCCCCCCTTTTCTTACCTGAACCTGATCGTTACAGTGACAAGCACAAGCCCAGCAGCTCCAGCAGCTGTCTCGGGTCCCCTTAGGATAGACTGATAGCAGCGGGAGCCATTGGCTTTCTTTCTCATACAAGTATATGGTACAGCAGGCACATATCAGAAATATGATGTGTTGGTTAACCTCTTTACTCCGGCAGGTTGGCTCCGCTGCTCGAAATCACTTCATTGTACGTGATCTTGCGAGGTCCGCATGGCAGGCTCTGCCGCAAGCTCCGTGAGTCCGACCGCAGGGATGCTAATGCAAACAAGCATTTCCCTGTTCTGCCTAGTGACACTGTCACTGATCACAGCTCCCTGTGATCGGGAGTGGAGATCAGGGTCATGTCACACATAGCCCAGCCCCCCCACAGTTAAAATCACTCCCCAGGACCCACTTAACCCCTACAGCGCCACCTAGTGGTTAACCCCTTCACTGCCAGTCACATTTACACAGTAATCAGTGCATTTTTAGCCACACTGATTGCTGCATAAATGTGAATGGTCCCAAAATAGCTCCAAAAGTGTCCAATGTGTCCGCCATAATGTCGTAGTCACGATAAAAATCACTGATCACCGCCATTACTAGTGGAAAAAAAAAATGATTAATAAAAATGCCATAAAACTATCCCCTATTTTGTAGACCGGGGATATGTAATTAGCGGACCTCCAGCTGTTGCAAAACTACAAGTCCCATCATGCCTCTGGGTGTATCAGCCTAAACTGAGGAAAAAATTTTTTTTATATATTTTTAGGGGATATTTATTATAGCAAAAAGTAAAAAATATTGCCTTTTTTTTCAAAATTGACGCTTTTTTTGTTTATAGCTCAAAAAAATCAAAACAGCAGAGGTGATCAAATACCACCAAAAGAAAGCTCTATTTGTGGGGAAAAAGTTAAAATGACGCAGTGCTGAATCGCAAAAAGTGCTCTGGTCTTTGGCCAGCCAAATGGTCCAGGGCTGAGTGGTTAACAAACACTTTAAAGGGGTTGTAGAGGTGTGTGTTAAGGTGAAAAAACATCCGACAATACCACCCCCCCCCCCCCCCCCCACCGTTTTACTTACCTGACCCCTCGAAAGTCCCACGCTCATCTCCTACATCCTCTTAGCCACTTGTTGATTGCTTACAGTGGATGGATTTAAAGTAGTGCAGCCATTGGCTTGCGCTGCTGTCAATCAAATACAATGACGCGGTGCGCCTGGGGGCGGGTCAAGTGATACAGTGAGCAGCTATGGTCGCCGTCTGTATCACGGGAGCGCGCCTGCAAGCACTCTACACCGTGCGAGGGAGCTCGCATGAAGGTGTTGAGTCCTTGCGGGGAGGAGCTGAGACAGCCGCCGAGGAACCCCAGAAGACCAGGTTTGGGGCCACTCTGTGCAAAACGAGCTGCACAGTGGAGGCAAGTATAACATGTTTGTTATTTAATAAAAAAAATATCTTTATTGATCCTTTAACCACTTCCCGACCAGCACACGACGATGTACGTCGACAGAATGGCACGGGCAGGCATATTGGCGTACAGGTACGTCCAATATTCAATGCCGCCCTGCCATCGGGAGCGCGCCGCCGGCGGCGACCTCCCGCGCTGGTCGGGACCCCCGTGAGTCCGGTCTCGGGACCCGATCACCGCGGGCATCCCCGCGATCGTCTCACGGAGCGGCCGAATGGAGGAAATGCCGTGTACACAACATTTCTCCATTCTGCCTAGCAACTAGTGACGCTGATCTCTGCTCCATGTGATTGGAGCAGAGATCAGTGTTCACTAAATGAAAGCCCAACCCCCCCACAGTTAGTAACACACCCCTAGGAACACTTAACCCCTACACTGCCACCCACTGGTTAACCCTTTCACTGCCAGTGTCATTTACACAGGAATCACTGCATTTATATAGCAGTGATTACTGTATAAATGACAATGGTCCCAAAAATGTCTGATGGGTCCCCCACAATGTCGCAGTCACAATAAAAATCGCTGATCGCCGCCATTACTAGTAAAAAAAAAATAATAAAAAATTATTAATAAAAATGCTATAAAACTATCCCTATTTTGTAAACGCTATAACTTTTGCGCAAACCAATCAATAATTGCTTATTGCGATTTTTTTACCAAAAATATGTAGAAGAATACGTATCGGCCTAAACTGAGGGAAAAAAATGTTTTTTTATATATTTTTGGGGGATATTTATTATAACAAAAAGTAAAAAATAATGCGTTTTTTTCAAAATTGTCGCTCTATTTTTGTTTATAGCGCAAAAAATAAAAACCGCAGGGGTGATCAAATACCACCAAAAGAAAGCTCTATTTGTGGGAAAAAAAGGACGTCAATTTTGTTTGGGAGCCACGTCGCACGACCGCGCAATTGTCAGTTAAAGCGACGCAGTGCCGAATCGCAAAAAGTGGTCTGGTCTTTGACCAGCAAAATGGTCCGGTCTGCAAGTGGTTAAGAAGTTAGCCAATAAAAGGAACACATCCCTAAATCTAAAATGTCTTCTTTCCCGTAACTGGGACCTCCCCGGACTCTGGATCTCTACCATTCCTTTAGATGGAGATACTCTGGATCATAGCGGGGAAATATTGTTAAACCCCGTCAGTTTTGGGTTACAACAGCTGATGGATAAGCATTATGGCCATACCGTTTATTTTTCTATATTGTTATGTGATGTTCTGAAAACTTAACGCCAATATGTCTATGTGTCTGGCTATCCTGAACTTGATTGTTCTTGGTCAATAAAAATATTGAAATATAAAATGTCTTCTTTCATTAATAGTAGCACATCACACCGATGCCACTAAATGTATTCAATCATTCAATACATTAAAAATTCATTTTTTTAAAACATCGGCACGCATTTTATCCCTAGTTACAGTATATAAGTGGCCATTAGATGGTGCCAGGAGGCTCTCATGCAGTAAGAGAAGTTACCATTGAGATTGTGTCATTCGGGAATGCAGCAGCATTACTTCTTTATGTCTCTCATCCTGCAATCTAATTATTTCCATTCCATGAGGGTGACTGGGTATTGCATTGTCATTATTTCAAATTTTTAAACCTGCTATTAAAGCAATACTCTACAACAGGACAGGCTGATGATGTTTGTTGGAGGGATATCATTTATGATGTGAGGAATGCAGGGATTACAGTTGAAGCAGATGTGTAGTATGGTGACTTATAGGTGTCATATAGCTGGCTGACGGAAAAAAAACAGTTTTACCGTAATGAGCTTGTGTCATTCCAGTGACTGCTTGTGATGAGAATTTATTTAGTAACTTGTTTTTTTTCTCTGTGCTGACTTGATTGGGACATTACAGACCATAGAAAAAAAATGTTATAATTTTTATAAGTTTTATATGTTTAAACCCAGAGGCCATTCATTCTTAATGGCACCCCAACACACCCTGCTAACTCCTGTGCATTGCAGCTCACTACAAAGCATGGTAACATTCTACAAGTGATAAGGCTACTTTCACACTGAGGCGGTCTTCAGGCGCTTTAGCGTCAGAAATAGCCTCCAATAAAGCACCTCTCATTCATTTTAGTGTGTCTTTTCACACTGGGGCGATGTGCATGCGGTATGTTCCAAAAATTCCTGCAAGCAGCATCTTTGGGGTGGATTGGGAGTGCTGTAAATAGCTTTTCCGAAACGTCCTGCCCATTGTAATGGGCAGTGCTTCCAAAGTGCCTGAAAAGTGCTTTGATAGCGCCGGCAAAACTGGAGTTTAAAAAAAAAAACATTTCGGTAAAAAGCCTCTTGCTAGCAGCCGAAAATTGCAGCAAAAGTGCTGCAAAAACGAGTGGCGCTTTAGCCAGTGTGAAAGGGGTCTTAAAGTTAATTTAGTTGTATACATACCTGGTATCTGAAACATAGCAAGTTCTCCCTATATGATTTTATGTACTTGCCTAAAAAAGGTCCCCAATACAGGTTTTAGACAATCATCCCTCCAACAAAGGGGCTACTTACCTTCTGGGAAATTACTCAGTATGTAACCCTGGAGTCCAGAAACTGGAATTGTAGGGAGTCTCTAATACTAGTGGAGTCTGGTCATACTAAAGTGTAGATCTTCCACACTTATCCAGTGAGTCCCGCAGCTAGCATCCACAAGGGGGAGGTAGGCGCAGGGACGGCATGACATGTGCTGGACTGCACAGTGGCCGTTTTAAGGGGAGTGTATGGCCGCTTTAAGGATTAGGGGTGGGCTGAGCCAGGGGGCGGAGCCACGGCATCCATTACGTGCTAGCAGGGACAATGCTAGCAGTTGGAGAGCGGAGGAGAAAGCAATCCCCACCCACCCTCCCTGGTTTGGTACGGGGCTTCGGTCTCGGGTGATAGTGTGTTTCATTGGGCGGTTCTGGGGGCTTTAGATGAGGAAGTGAGGTACAGGTAAAAGGCCTGTTGTACCCATCCATGGGATGGGAGTGGTTGTAGGTACTTCCAGGTTACGAGGGTTTAACCTGGAAGGGTTTAAAATGGGTAGGTCACTGCTACAGTTGGTTATAGCCTCCGAGACAGGGGTTGCCGTCTGGAGGTCAAGAGGTTACAGTTGAAGTTGTTGGCAGTGACCATTTTATGTTGTGATGCTACGTACCCATGACCCCTTGGAAAGGCTGGGAAAGTTTTTTACCGTATTTAAATGTTGGTATTTATTAAAGATTATATTTTGGTTAATAAAAAGTTTAGGCCTGATGGCCATTTACTCCAAAACCTGTCCAGTCATTTGTTAAGAGGGACAAGGTTTGGGAGGGGGCGGGTAAGCCGGGTCATGAAGGTTCCGAGGTAATGTAAAATATAACACTGGGTTGAGTCCTACAGATGTCATGCAGGCTTTTCAACATAGAACATTTACTATTTTACAGGGTGTAGAATAGCCATTCCCAAATTTGTGCTTTCAGGGCATATGAATAGAACTATCTTAATCCATATGGTCAAAATATATTTTACTGTATCAGTAGTTCACTTTCCTTAATTGTATTTACTGTATATACTTTCATCTCCATCCATTAATTATCCACTTCCAGTTCTTGGTATTGCTAACCTCCTTTTGTACCCTCATGGTTAATGCATCATTATTTAGGTGTCCAACATTGTTTGATTTTATTGAAGCAACCACTGCATTCTTAGGGAGGCCATCCCTAGTTCAAGCAGGGTGGTTCCATCTATGTACATTTTATTTACATTTATTTTAACTTAGTTAATTTAAAATAATTTCTTAGCATTGTGCCTACCTTTCCTTTTATTGTTCAATTACAGTGTTCTTGATTTTAGTCCATAGCAAATTGTATGTTGTTATTTTATTGTTACATTGATTTAAATTAGGGATGCACCGATACCGGTATCGGTGCCGATACTTGGCATTTTTTCGGGGGTATCAGTACTCGTGAAAATGCACCGATACCGGAAGTGACGTCAGCTTTGGCAGAGCTCGGGAACCGGATAAGGCTGCGGCCTCTCCACACGGCGGGTAGTGCTGTTTCCCTCATGACATGTTTTGCTGCTGCTGCGTCTGCTACATGGCTGCCCCACATGGGGAGCTTCCTCCTTAGTGAGTCAGTGAGTGCTCTTCTCTATTTCTAACTGTTTGCTTGCTTGCTTTCATATAACATGTTCTGTGAAATTTGCACTTTAACAGCTTTGTGACCAGCAAATAAACATGTTTTCTTTCACAATGTCTTTTGACTGCGTTTCAATTCCTCATATTATGGCGAAAATGTGTAATTTTTCATAATTCTTTTTAAAAATGGTCTCATGACCAAAATCAGGTATTGGTAATTGGTATCGGCGAGTACATGATGTCAAGTATCGGTACTCGTACTCGGTGTCAAAAAAGTGGCATCGGTGCATCCCTAGTTTAAATACATGAAATAATTTTTTTCATTATCAAGCAGGGGGCGTTTCCCCCCTTTGCTATCATTTGTTGGTCTTATATGTACAGGGGTCGCCCTGGGTTGGCATGGGTGGTCCCCTTCCACATCTACAAAGCTGACTGATCACTGACATTGGATGACTATGGAGGATAGCTTTACTTTAGGGGGGTTTTAATACATTTTTTTTACCCCTGACTTTTTTGGGGGTCCGGAGCCACCAACATACTATTTAATTAATCTATAACTAGATGCAATTAGGGTTTTTGTAAGAGATAGTCCTCTGGGGGTGTTACCTATCCCAGGGCTGGCTGTGTAGAGCCTGTGGTGAGTTTTTTAACATTATACTTTCACCTTCCACCAGTCTTGTCTGAACATGAGGGGTGACCACCTGTTTTCCAATTTTACTGCTATCCTTTTAATTAATTCAGTTTAAGTTTTCATATTTTTTCTAGGAAATTCGTAAACAAGATTTTCCTAAAGTCGCCTCAAAGTAGCCATTTTATTTATTTACTATTAGTTTATCATATGTCCATATGTCTTTTTTAACCCCTTTCCGCCGAGCGCACACAGATGTGCGTACTCGGCTTCCGGGGGTTATACCGGGATGATGCCCGCACCTGCAGGTATCGTTTTTCACAGCAGGCGATCGGCTTTCCAGCCATAACAACCGATGCGGCTAAAACCCGCTCGGCTGTTATGCCGGAGGAGCGGGAGCGGACGTCCCCCCTCCCGCCGCCTCCCACCATGACATCACTTCCCGTTTACTCGGCTGCCAATTGCGTTGATTTAAAAAAAATATACAGTATTCAGAATCGGCGTTTTCGGTCATCTGAATACATTGAAGTGTAAAGGAGGGATGGGGGTCTTTTAGACCCCCGATCCCTCCATAAAGAGTACCTGTCACCATCTATTACTGTCACAAGGGATGTTTACATTCCTTGTGACAGCAATAAAAGTGATCAAAAAAAGTTTTTTTTTAAAAAACTCTTTATTAATTTAAGATAAAAAAAAAAAAATTTTTAAAGCGCCCTCCGTCCCCACGAGCTTGCGAAGCAAAGAAAACGCATACGGAAGTCGCGCCCGCATATGTAAACGGTGTTCAAATCACACATGTGAGGTATCGCCACGATCGTCAGAGCGAGAGCAATAATTCTAGCACTAGATCTCTTCTGTAACTCTAACCTGGTAACCGTAAAAAAAATTTAAAGCATCACTTAATGAGAATTTTAGGTACCGTAGTTTGTCGTCATTCCACGAGTGAGTACAATTATAAAGTGTGACATGTTTAGTATCTATTTACTCGGCGTAACATTATCTTTCACATTATGCAAAAAAATTGGGCTAATTTTACTGTTTCATTTTTTTTTAATTCATGAAAGTGTCCCTTTTCCCAAAAAGTTGCATTTAAAACACCGCTATGCAAATACCGTGTGACATAAAATATTGCAACAATCGCCGTTTTATTATTTATTTAGTCTCTGCTAAAAAAATATATATAATGTTTGGGGGTTCCAAGTAATTTTCTAGCAAAAAATATGGATTTTAACTTGTAAACACCAAATGCCAAAAATAGGCTTATCCATGAAAGGGTTAATATAGCGCTAACAAAGGAGGAATCTCTTCCGGCAGCTTCTATATTTGAATACCCAAACAGTGACTGCATTTTACATAGTTAGCCTAAACCTACATCTTTCATAGTTTATTGTAGATCAATTCTCTGAGCTGGTTTACACCAGGAATTGTACAGGAAGGTGCTGTGTTGAATGGGCTGGATAACACTGGAAGTAGTGCAAAATACTGTGAAACTAGATTGCATGGTACTTGTATATCATGCAACCTGGAACATCATGTTGTGGGGATGCTTTTCTTCAGCAGAGACTGGGAAGCTGGTCAGAGTTGATGGGAAGATGGATTGAGCCAAATAGAGGGCATTCTTAGAAGAAATCCTATTAGAGTCTGCAAAAGACTTGAGACTGGGGCGGAGGTTCACCTTCCAGTAGGACAACGACCCTAAACATACAGCCAGAGGTACAATGGAAGGGTTTAGATCAAAGCACATTCATGGGTTAGAATGGCCCAGTCAAAGTCCAGACCTAAATCCAATTGAGAATCTGTGGCAAGACTTGAAAATTGCTATTCAGATGCTCTCCATCCAATCTGATAGAGGTTGAGCTATTTTGCAAAGAAGAATGGGCAAAAATGTCACTCTCTGTGTGCAAAGCTGGTAGAGACATACCCATAAAGACTTGCAGCTGTAATTGAAGGTAAAGGTGGTTCTACAAAGTATTGACTCGGGAGGGGGGGCTGAATAAAAATGCACACCACACTTTTCAGATATTAATTTGTAAAAAAATTGAAAACCATTTATCATTTTCCTTCCACTTCACAATTACGTGCCACTAGTGTTGGTCTATCACATACTGTAAAATCCCAATAAAATACATTTATGTTTTTTTAAAAGGCATTGTACTTTGAGACTGACTCCTCCTGTTCTACCTTCAGGGGAGTCTGGAACTTAGCCGCAAGGGAAGCCCTCTCACCATTGGCCTCCAGCACCAGGTATGTAATAAACAGGAAGTCAAAATCTTTACAAGGTGAGGGGACAGCTGCTACTGCATCAGATGTCTCTCTTTTAAGATTTCCTCTCACCTGTTCTGGTAACAACTGTAAAACTTTGAATCTTCAAAAATGTTACGTCCTATTGCTATACTGTATAGAGAGTGGATGTTATAAAACAAGTGGTAAAAGATCCTATACACATTTATTGGACTTTTGATCGACTAAAATCGTTTGTGGAGAAAGATTGCATCCAAGTATTCAGCTTGTCTGATGAACGAACGGCCGCCTGAGAATCTCATATATATATATTGACACAGCAAATCTGAGTGAAATCCCCAGGGTATGGTAAGCCAGTGTGTCTGAGAATCATTCATTTTTGGTGCAAGGCATCTTTTATGGAACCGCTGAATATATGGAACTTTAAAACACACAGTCACAGTATTATAGGAAAGTCTGACATGTGTGACAAATAGTGCACTTTAAATACGACTGAGTTTGAATATAATCAATTCACTGCCACTGATTGTTACAAGTTCATTTTCATTGACTGTCATTTATGCCGCTGCTTGCAAAAGGCTAAAAGTGAAGGTGAAGGCTTCACATGTCGGGTTCAGGTTTGCTACACTCGGCTGCAAGTGATTAAGTAGAAGGAGACTCAGAGCTATAATAATTGACTGAGAGATCTTCATGAGACTTTTATAATCACAAGCCTGTGATATTCCTATTTCAACTAAAGAGAATTGCAATGTAGGTTTAATGGAGGTACTAATGAGAGATTAGGACTGGTGACTGGTCATAATTATCCCCTTCTCCAATTACTGCTACCTTGATGACCATACATGTGCAGATTTCCGAGAGATTTTTATCTCATGCTTCCTAATAGAAGCGTAATATTGGAACCGCTGAATATATGGAACTTTCAGTCACAGTATCATAGGAAAGCTTGACATGTGTGACAAAAAGTGCGCTTTAAATACAACTGGATTTGAATATATTCAATTCACTGCCACTGATTGTTACATTTTCAGTATTGTCTGTCATTTATGCCGCTGCTTGCAAAAGGCTGAAAGTGAAGGCTTCAGGTTTCCTACCCCCTGCGACAAGTGATTAAGTAGAAGGAGACTCAGAGTTATAATAATTGACTGAACTAACTGAGAGATCTTCTTCATGAGACTGTTATAATCACAAGCCTGAGATATTCCTATTTCAACCAAAGAGAATTGCTATGTAGGTTGAATGGAGGTACTAATGAGAGATTAGGACCGTTGTCTGGTCATAATTATCCCCATTTCCAATTACTGCTACTTTGATGACCATACATGTGCAGATTTCCGAGAGATTTTTATCTCATGCTTCTAAATAGAAGCGTATTATTGGTACAATTTGATCATACTTGGTATATCACCACATGTATGGCCATAGGAGGCACCTCTATCTGTTTTTTTGTTGTATGTATGAGTATATCTGGTTTTGTTTGTTGAAAGTCAGGGTGTATGGACTGTGCAGATAAGGATGATCTTTGGGTCATCTTTGGTTAATGTTGTGTAAACATCTAGGATCGATTGATGCAATTCAATCAAGGTTTATTGTTTTTATGTATAGAAAGAAATAAAAATATTTTTGATATTAATCAAATGTCCTATGTGTTCACCGAAACCTAAGGTAGCTACTTTTCTTTTTTCCTGGTGTTGGTACGCAAGTTAAAAGCGGGACACAACAGCAGGGGAAAAGTCTCTTTTCTTTCTTTTTTTCTGACTATATGTTAGCTACGGCTTCGGCCTTGTAGACTCTGAGGAGTGACATAAGGACTTATTTCTTTCAGAGGGGCCCACTGCCACTATTTGGATTTATTCGGTAGGGACAGTGGATATGGTCATGTAACGGTATAAAGAGTGTGAATCTCTCCTGAGGGGATACAGACAGTAAAAAAACTCAACATGGGATCTAACTCCTTCCATACTCTGTAGAAAAACTAAAAATAAAGTTTTAACTTTAGCTATACAGTATGTTTAGCTGATGTTTTAAATGCATTGTTTGTTTATCAAATGTATTATACATTAAAAAACCATCCCTCCAATATCTATCTTAAAAATATTATCTTAATTTAAAAATAATTAATTTATAAGGCCTATACATATTATTTTATATGTGGTTTCATGGGCATCTTGGAAGCTATATTGTCTATCTGTTAAAAGGTGAATGTAAGTTCATTACTTGTGGACAGAGACTCTCACAGAAGATTTTAAGAGCCTTATTGCATAATCTCCCAGGTTGTAAATTGTGAGGGTCCTAGACAGCAAAATCAAGATAAGGATTGGCCATGGTGCCAGAATGCGTGTAATGAGACTGATGACTTATGTCTCAACTAACAAAATGAATAGAGACTGTGAATTTTTTTTCTCATTACTGGAAAAAAGAAAAGGGGGCTTATTTAAAAGTTGCCGTTGCCTTATGAATAAGTATTATTAATTGCAAGTAATTATATTAGCAATAATGCCTATTGTATTATTATTACATTATATGGAGTAGTTATATGCCTACTTATTTGAATAATTTCACATATCTTTTGTTTATGTACTTTTATAATATTCAACATTTATTTATATTTATATTGTTTGATTGTACTTATTGAAATATATTAGTAGATGTATTATTAATATGATGGTAGACTTTCGTAAAGCAATATATCTTAGGAAGAGACAATAAGTCTGACAGATACCACCATAAAATAGCCCATCCAATTTTATTTATGTTTTTTTTTAAGGCTGCGGTCAGAGGTTTTTTGAAAAAAAATCACAGTAGTTTTAAGGAAAGTTCCAAAATAATTTTTAATCCTATACTGCCCCCTTTAGGTAGTTGGAGTTATGGGTACATAGTAAATAAAACATCATTTGACAGCATTATTTAGTGGAAAACATATCCATGCCTACTTTCTTTAAGAGTTTGAAGAAAGATTAAGAGGGGGGAGAATGGAAAAAAATCAAGGAGGGGAAGAAGTGTCCAGTGGGACAAACAGCTGACATCTCTCAGACAAAGGATTTTGAGATTGCTGGTAAAGTATACATTTCAATTTATCTGTAGGAAATTGACTAGATATACATAAAGCTGAACCATTCTTTGTAGTATAAGATTTGGAATTGTAATAACTCTAACTGCAATATGAATTGTTCCTCTTTCAATCAAAGAGAGGAATACACACATGTATAATCTCATTGAAACTGACTTCAGTTTCTAGTAAATGGTTTAGTTATAATGTATGCTTAAAATAAAATAATTTGTTGGAAATTATCTTTGCCTTAAATATAAGTCTTGGTTAACCAATTCTGTGCATGGTACAACAAGTTTGTCCATATGCTGTTAACATAATTTGAGCTTGCAAAATCTGTTGACTGAGAGAGGTCACGTGTCAAAATCAGCACCTTTTTGTTTTCACATTCTACTGTGCCATTAATAAGCTCTTAATCACTTTTAAGGAATTACTCAATGTTTTGCTACATTGATATTTTGAAACAAGGTCCTGTGGTTATTTTCTCATCATCTGTATTATTCACATTATTGAAATGTTGATCCATATTCTGTGCTTGTCACCAATTATATTTTGATATTATTTTGCATTGATTTTTAGTAAATAAATAAATATATATATATATTTGCACACTTTTGTATCCCTTTTGTCTTCAGGTTAGCGTGAATAAACAAATTTGAGTTAGTTTGTTGATTTGTGGAAATAAGTGGAATTCTCCTTAACCACTTCTGGACCCCCGCATGCCAATATACATCCTAACATTGAAGAGGAATATCGTTGTTATGGCAGCAGCTAGCTGCCATAACCCCGGTATCCTCTTTTTTGGCCAGTGGTCCGGTGGTCTCAGCAGCGGATTTGCCACAAGATCACTTTTATCGACAGCGGGAGAGGGGCTCCCCTCCCGCCATGCTCCGGTGTCCTCCACCGCTTATCAGAGCCGGCGGCAGAGGCGATCAAGATCCTCTCACGTCAGTAGCATGGAGATGAGTGAGGGGAAGATGGCCCCCACCCGTCTCCATAACATTGCAGGTTGGAAGCAATTTCAAAACATCACTTTCACCCATAGCTCTTAAAAGGCCATTTTTTTTTTTAAATTTTTTTAAATTACAATTATTTTTTAATTGCATTTTAGTGTAAATATGAGATCTGAGATCTTTTTGACCCCAGATCTCATATTTAAGAGGTCCTGTTGTGCTTTTTTCCTATCACAAGGGATGTTTACAATTTTTTTTTAAAGAACTATTTTGAAGCATGACATGTTGGGTATCAGTTTACTTGGCATAAAATTATCTTTCACAATATAAAAATAATTGGGCTAACTTTATTGTTGTCTTATTTTTTAATTCAAAAAAGTAAATTTTTTTCCAAAAAAAGTGCGCTTGTAAGACCTCTGCGCAAATACGGGTGTGACAGAAAGTGTTGCAATGACCGCCATTTTATTCTCTAGTGTGTTAGAAAAAAAATATAATGTATAAAGTTTGGGGGTTCTAAGTCATTTTCTAGCAAAAAGAAATGTTTTTAACTCGTAAACAACAAATCTCAAAAAGAGGCTCTGTCCTTAAGTAGTAAATCATACATCCTTGCTTATTTTCATAAATATAAAACTGTTTAATATTGCAGCATTCTGACAGGAGTATTGGCTGCAGCTGAGAAGGTATTTCAACAGGGTGGAGGAGTTGGAGGTTATGTCAGTGTAAGAAAATTGGATAATTCTTTAAGTTGATATCCCCTTTAAATGTAACTATACGCTGCATGAATATCCAGAGCTTTGCTAGGCAGCTGAAGGGAGCAGTTAAATAGGCCATTAATATAGACCTAATCATCATGCAAAACCACATGCCATCATCCTACTTTTGCAATGTAAAGGAGACCCTTCAGCTGAGTGTAGAACTAAGGTAAATGAAATGATTACACTCAAAGCAATTAATATTAAAATTTTAAAACTGGAAAGTCATCTGCACATCTCATAAATAAATTCAGGAGTACAAAAGCTCTTCCTACCAATTATTTTTTAAATGTATTAAAGTCCTAAAATCCATTCTGATGATGCCTGCTCCTTGAGTGTTGATTGAAGTCAGTGTAGGGGAGTGTTCCTTTGTACACTGTCTGTGAGGTTGTTTACATTCATACCTGGTACTTACCAGAGAGTTCTTCTTACAAACTGATTCATCTTGCCCCTGCTTAAGGGTCAGGAAGCCCCTCAAGGCTATATACATACCTCCCAACTTTTGAACTTTGAATGAGGGACACTTGAGAGATGAAGTGTCACTACGCACGACACTGCAAAAATGGGTGTGGCCAAATGATTAAGAGTGGGAGGGGCTTATGGGGTGTGGTTAAACAAAACCTGGGCTTCCTGCTTTGATTGCTGTGTCACAAGCAAAAGTCTCACAAACACAAACCCCAGCATAATCGTTTAAAAATAAAAAGCTTCCATTACAAATGGTTTTGCACACACAGTGGAAGAGTGTGTTACACAGAGTGTGACGTTCAGGAGTGCATTGCGTACAGAGTGTGAGGTTCAGGAATGCGTTACGTACAGAGTGTGAGGTTCAGGAATGCGTTACGTACAGAGTGTGAGGTTCAGGAGTGCGTTACGTACAGAGTGTGAGGTTCAGGAGTGCGTTATGTACAGAGTGTGAGGTTCAGGAATGCGTTACGTACAGAGTGTGAGGTTTAGGAATGCGTTACGTACAGAGTGTGAGGTTTAGGAATGCGTTACGTACAGAGTGTGAGGTTCAGGAGTGCGTTACGTACAGAGTGTGAGGTTCAGGAGTGTGTTAGGTACAGAGTGTGAGGTTCAGGAGTGATTTACGTACAGAGTGTGTGGTTCAGGAATGCGTTACGTACAGAGTGTGAGGTTTAGGAATGCGTTATGTACAGAGTGTGAGGTTCAGGAATGCGTTATGTACAGAGTGTGAGGTTCAGGAGTGCATTACGTACAGAGTTTGAGGTTCAGAAGTGCATTACGTACAGAGTGTGAGGTTCAGAAGTGCATTACGTTCAGAGTGTGAGGTTCAGGAATGCATTACGTACAGAGTGTGAGGTTCAGGAATGCATTACTTACAGAGTGTGAGGTTCAGGAATGCGTTACGTACAGAGTGTGAGGTTTAGGAATGCGTTACGTACAGAGTGTGAGGTTCAGGAGTGCGTTACGTACAGAGTGTGAGGTTCAGGAGTGTGTTAGGTACTGAGTGTGAGGTTCAGGAGTGATTTACGTACAGAGTGTGTGGTTCAGGAATGCGTTACGTACAGAGTGTGAGGTTTAGGAATGCGTTATGTACAGAGTGTGAGGTTCAGGAATGCGTTATGTACAGAGTGTGAGGTTCAGGAGTGCATTACGTACAGAGTTTGAGGTTCAGAAGTGCATTACGTACAAAGTGTGAGGTTCAGAAGTGCATTACGTTCAGAGTGTGAGGTTCAGGAATGCATTACGTACAGAGTGTGAGGTTCAGGAATGCATTACGTACAGAGTGTGAGGTTCAGGAATGCGTTACGTACAGAGTGTGAGGTTCAGGAATGCGTTATGTACAGAGTGTGAGGTTCAGGAGTGCGTTACGTACAGAGTTTGAGGTTCAGAAGTGCATGACGTACAGAGTGTGAGGTTCAGGAGCGCATTACGTTCAGAGTGTGAGGTTCAGGAATGCATTACGTACAGAGTGTGAGGTTCAGGAATGCATTACTTACAGAGTGTGAGGTTCAGGAATGCGTTACGTACAGAGTGTGAGGTTTAGGAATGCGTTACGTACAGAGTGTGAGGTTCAGGAGTGCGTTACGTACAGAGTGTGAGGTTCAGGAGTGTGTTAGGTACTGAGTGTGAGGTTCAGGAGTGATTTACGTACAGAGTGTGTGGTTCAGGAATGCGTTACGTACAGAGTGTGAGGTTTAGGAATGCGTTATGTACAGAGTGTGAGGTTCAGGAATGCGTTATGTACAGAGTGTGAGGTTCAGGAGTGCATTACGTACAGAGTTTGAGGTTCAGAAGTGCATTACGTACAAAGTGTGAGGTTCAGAAGTGCATTACGTTCAGAGTGTGAGGTTCAGGAATGCATTACGTACAGAGTGTGAGGTTCAGGAATGCATTACGTACAGAGTGTGAGGTTCAGGAATGCGTTACGTACAGAGTGTGAGGTTCAGGAATGCGTTATGTACAGAGTGTGAGGTTCAGGAGTGCGTTACGTACAGAGTTTGAGGTTCAGAAGTGCATGACGTACAGAGTGTGAGGTTCAGGAGCGCATTACGTTCAGAGTGTGAGGTTCAGGAATGCATTACGTACAGAGTGTGAGGTTCAGGAATGCGTTGCGTACAGAGTGTGAGGTTCAGGAATGCGTTAAGTACATGCTGGCAGTTGTAGTCCCCCTGTCAGTTGGTCATGCTCGCAGTTGTAGCCCCAGTTGGGTATGCTGGTAGTTGTAGTCCCCCTGTCATGCTGGTAGTTGTAGTCCCCCTGTCATGCTGGCAGTTGTTGTTCCTCTGTCATGGTCATGCTGGCAGTTGTAGTCCCCCTGCCATGGTCATGTTGGTAGTTGTAGTCCCCCTGTCATTGTCATGTTGGTAGTTGTAGTCCCCCTGTCATGCTGGCAGTTGTAGTCCCCCTGTCATGGTCATGCTGGCAGTTGTAGTCCCCCTGTCATGGTCATGTTGGTAGTTGTAGTCCCCCTGTCATGCTGGTAGTTGTAGTCCCCCTGTCATGCTGCCAGTTGTTGTTCCTCTGTCATGGTCATGCTGGCAGTTGTAGTGCCCCTGCCATGGTCATGTTGGTAGTTGTAGTCCCCCTGTCATTGTCATGTTGGTAGTTGTAGTGCCCCTGCCATGCTGGCAGTTGTAGTCCCCCTGTCATGGTCATGCTGGCAGTTGTAGTCCCCCTGTCATGGTCATGTTGGTAGTTGTAGTCCCCCTGTCATGCTGGTAGTTGTAGTCCCTCTGTCATGCTGGCAGTTGTTGTTCCTCTGTCATGGTCATGCTGGCAGTTGTAGTGCCCCTGTCATGCTGACAGTTGTAGTGCCCCTGTCATGGTCAGGCTGGCAGTTGTAGTTCCCCTGTGATGCTGGCAGTTGTAGTCCCCCTGTCATGATCATGTTGGTAGTTGTAGTGCCCCTGTCATGCTGGCAGTTGTTGTCCCCCTGTCATGGTCATGTTGGTAGTTGTAGTCCCCCTGTCATGCTGACAGTTGTAGTGCCCCTGTCATGGTCATGTTGGTAGTTGTAGTCCCCCTGTCATTGTCATGTTGGTTGTTGTAGTCCCCCTGTCATGCTGGCAGTTGTTGTCCCTCTGTCATGGTCATGCTGGCAGTTGTAGTGCCCCTGTCATGCTGACAGTTGTAGTGCCCCTGTCATGGTCAGGCTGTCAGTTGTAGTTCCCCTGTGATGCTGGCAGTTGTAGTCCCCCTGTCATGGTCATGTTGGTAGTTGTAGTCCCCCTGTCATGCTGGCAGTTGTTGTCCTCCTGTCATGGTCATGCTGGCAGTTGTAGTGCCCCTGTCATGCTGACAGTTGTAGTGCCCCTGTCATGGTCAGGCTGGCAGTTGTAGTTCCCCTGTGATGCTGGCAGTTGTAGTCCCCCTGTCATGGTCATGTTGGTAGTTGTAGTCCCCCTGTCATTGTCATGTTGGTAGTTGTAGTCCCCCTGTCATGCTGGCAGTTGTAGTCCCCCTGTCATGGTCATGCTGGCAGTTGTAGTCCCCCTGTCATGGTCATGTTGGTAGTTGTAGTCCCCCTGTCATGCTGGTAGTTGTAGTCCCTCTGTCATGCTGGCAGTTGTTGTCCCTCTGTCATGGTCATGCTGGCAGTTGTAGTCCCCCTGTCATGCTGGCAGTTGTTGTCTCCCTGTCATGGTCATGCTGGCAGTTGTAGTGCCCCTGTCATGCTGACAGTTGTAGTGCCCCTGTCATGGTCAGGCTGGCAGTTGTAGTTCCCCTGTGATGCTGGCAGTTGTAGTCCCCCTGTCATGGTCATGTTGGTAGTTGTAGTCTCCCTGTCATGCTGGCAGTTGTTGTCCCCCTGTCATGGTCATGCTGGCAGTTGTAGTGCCCCTGTCATGCTGACAGTTGTAGTGCCCCTGTCATGGTCAGGCTGGCAGTTGTAGTTCCCCTGTGATGCTGGCAGTTGTAGTCCCCCTGTCATGGTCATGTTGGTAGTTGTAGTCCCCCTGTCATTGTCATGTTGGTAGTTGTAGTCCCCCTGTCATGCTGGCAGTTGTAGTCCCCCTGTCATGGTCATGCTGGCAGTTGTAGTCCCCCTGTCATGGTCATGTTGGTAGTTGTAGTCCCCCTGTCATGCTGGTAGTTGTAGTCCCTCTGTCATGCTGGCAGTTGTTGTCCCCCTGTCATGGTCATGCTGGCAGTTGTAGTCCCCCTGTCATGGTCATGTTGGTAGTTGTAGTCCCCCTGTCATGCTGGCAGTTGTTGTCCCTCTGTCATGATCATGCTGGCAGTTGTAGTGCCCCTGTCATGCTGACAGTTGTAGTGCCCCTGTCATGGTCAGGCTGGCAGTTGTAGTTCCCCTGTGATGCTGGCAGTTGTAGTCCCCCTGTCATGGTCATGCTGGCAGTTGTAGTGCCCCTGTCATGCTGACAGTTGTAGTGCCCCTGTCATGGTCATGTTGGTAGTTGTAGTCCCCCTGTCATTGTCATGTTGGTAGTTGTAGTCCCCCTGTCATTGTCATGCTGGCAGTTGTTGTCCCCCTGTCATGGTCATGCTGGCAGTTGAAGTGCCCCTGTCATGCTGACAGTTGTAGTGCCCCTGTCATGGTCAGGCTGGCAGTTGTAGTTCCCCTGTGATGCTGGCAGTTGTAGTCCCCCTGTCATGGTCATGTTGGTAGTTGTAGTCCCCCTGTCATGCTGGCAGTTGTTGTCCCCCTGTCATGGTCATGCTGGCAGTTGTAGTGCCCCTGTCATGCTGCCAGTTGTAGTGCCCCTGTCATGGTCAGGCTGGCAGTTGTAGTTCCCCTGTGATGCTGGCAGTTGTAGTCCCCCTGTCATGGTCATGTTGGTAGTTGTAGTCCCCCTGTCATGCTGCCAGCTGTAGTCCCCCTGTCATGGTCATGTTGGTAGTTGTAGTCCCCCTGTCATGCTGCCAGCTGTAGTCCCCCTGTCATGGTCATGTTGGTAGTTGTAGTCCCCCTGTCGTGCTGGTAGTTGTAGTCCCCCTTTCCTGCTGGCAGTTGTAGTCCCCCTGTCATGGTCATGTTGGTAGTTGTAGTGCCCCTGTCATGCTGGCAGTTGTTGTCCCCCTGTCATGGTCATGCTGGCAGTTGTAGTGCCCCTGTCATGCTGACAGTTGTAGTGCCCCTGTCATGGTCATGTTGGTAGTTGTAGTCCCCCTGTCATTGTTATGTTGGTAGTTGTAGTCCCCCTGTC
The DNA here is from genome assembly GCF_037356315.1 of Lithobates pipiens. NCBI lineage: Eukaryota > Metazoa > Chordata > Amphibia > Anura > Ranidae > Lithobates > Lithobates pipiens. The sequence continues at coordinate 554,348,319 of NW_027507758.1, read as the reverse complement.
ATTGTCATGCTGGCAGTTGTTGTCCCCCTGTCATGGTCATGCTGGCAGTTGAAGTGCCCCTGTCATGCTGACAGTTGTAGTGCCCCTGTCATGGTCAGGCTGGCAGTTGTAGTTCCCCTGTGATGCTGGCAGTTGAAGTCCCCCTGCCATGGTCATGTTGGTAGTTGTAGTCCCCCTGTCATGCTGGCAGTTGTTGTCCCCCTGTCATGGTCATACTGGCAGTTGTAGTGCCCCTGTCATGCTGACAGTTGTAGTGCCCCTGTCATGGTCATGTTGGTAGTTGTAGTCCCCCTGTCATTGTTATGTTGGTAGTTGTAGTCCCCCTGTCATTGTCATGCTGGCAGTTGTTGTCCCCCTGTCATGGTCATGCTGGCAGTTGAAGTGCCCCTGTCATGCTGACAGTTGTAGTGCCCCTGTCATGGTCAGGCTGGCAGTTGTAGTTCCCCTGTGATGCTGGCAGTTGTAGTCCCCCTGCCATGGTCATGTTGGTAGTTGTAGTCCCCCTGTCATGCTGGCAGTTGTTGTCCCCCTGTCATGGTCATACTGGCAGTTGTAGTGCCCCTGTCATGCTGACAGTTGTAGTGCCCCTGTCATGCTGACAGTTGTAGTGCCCCTGTCATGGTCAGGCTGGCAGTTGTAGTTCCCCTGTGATGCTGGCAGTTGTAGTCCCCCTGTCATGGTCATGTTGGTAGTTGTAGTCCCCCTGTCATGCTGCCAGCTGTAGTCCCCCTGTCATGGTCATGTTGGTAGTTGTAGTCCCCCTGTCATGGTCATGTTGGTAGTTGTAGTCCCCCTGTCATGCTGCCAGCTGTAGTCCCCCTGTCATGGTCATGTTGGTAGTTGTAGTCCCCCTGTCATGGTCATGTTGGTAGTTGTAGTCCCCCTGTCGTGCTGGTAGTTGTAGTCCCCCTTTCCTGCTGGCAGTTGTAGTCCCCCTGTCATGGTCATGTTGGTGGTTGTAGTGCCCCTGTCATGCTGGTAGTTGTAGTCCCCCTGTCATGGTCATGTTGGTGGTTGTAGTGCCCCTGTCATGCTGGTAGTTGTAGTCCCCCTGTCATGGTCATGTTGTTAGTTGTAGTTCCACTGTCATGCTGATAGTTGTAACCAAGCATTCAAAACTGGAACGCAGACCGCGACTGGCCCACAGGCCGGACTCTATTTCCTGTAGTGGGTTTCGCAGCCCCTGGTCTGTGCCACCCATGAAGGAGGTGTCCTCCTCCTCTCTCTCCTCCTCCTCTCTCTCCTCCTCCTCTGCTACCTGACAGTCACTGCCCCCCCCCCCATCACTTCGCCACTGTCCGTCCCCCACCACCACCCGCGATCTCCATGCAGAGTGGGATCACAAATCACCGGATGACAGCGGGGGGATCTCGGGCTGTGACAGGTAGTGCACTGTATGTGAAATACCGATCTCTGTAATGTCCCTCCTCCCGTTGGCATTGTGATTGACAGTGCACTGTTCCAATGCAGGCGAGAGGTGGGAAACTACAGAGATTGGTGTTTCACATACAATACAATACCTGTCACAGTGGGTTATCCCCTGCTCTGTCATCCCCATGATTTCTGATAACTACCCCCATTCTGCACTGGTGGTCCTTGACATGCGTCATTGGTAGACACTGATAAGCTGCACTGGTCCCTGACATGTGACACTGATGAACACTGATAAGCTGCACTGGTGGTCCCTGACATGTGGCACTGGAGGTCCCTGAAATGATGCATTGGTGGTCACTGATAAGCTGCACTGGTGGTCCCTGACATATGGCACGGGTGGACACTGATAAGCTGCACTGGTGGTCCCTGACGTGGCACTGGTGGTTCCTGAAATGCCGCACTGGTGGACACTGATAAGCTGCACTGGTTTGCATTTATATTGAATGTATTAATTTAAATGTACATATTAAATGCATTAAATTTATATTATATTAATATTCATTTATATTAAAATGCTTTGCATTTATAAGGCTGTAACATATAATACCGTGTTACTGAGTAGTGTGGCTTGCTTGCCTGCAGAATGAGGGGTGTGTTTATGTTGAAGTGAGTGAGTTATCATTTACATGTAGAAGCCTAGTGTACCTCCCACATTCATTGCAATCCCAAGAATTCATGGGAAATGTAGTCTGCGGTTTTGAGCGGCCCGCCTGGTCTTTCTCAATTTAGTGTGCCGCGGGATCAGAGCTGTCAGATGAGCTCGATCCCCGGCACTGTGAGAAGCTCCTTGAGCTTCAAAAGTGGAAGTAAAGTGCAGAAGAGTGTGCTGTGCTCTCTGCTTCCCCCTACAGTGCAGTACCCGGCTGAATGAGGAAGCTGCAAAGGTATTGTACTGTGCTACAAGCTAAATTAGTGTTAAAAAGGGCTTTATTCATGTGTGTGTATGTATGTATGTGTGCGCATGTATGTGTGCATGTATGTCTGTATGTATGTGTGCGTGCACATATGTCTGTATGTATGTGTGTGTACACATGTGTCTGTATGTATGTCTCTATGTGTGTGCATTTATGTCTGTATGTATGTGTGTGTGCATTTATGTCTGTATGTATGTGTGTGTGCATATGTGTCTGTATGTATGTCTGTGTGTGTGTGTGCATGTATGTGTATGCGTGTGTCTGTACAGTATGTCTGTATGTATGTGTGTGTGCACATGTGTCTGTATGTCTGTATGTGTGTGCATGTATGTCTGTATCTGTGTGTGCACATGTGTCTGTATGTATGTCTGTATGCATGTGTCTGTATGTATGTGTGTGTGTGCGCATGTGTCTGTATGTATGTCTGTATGTAAGTATGTGTATGCATGTGTCTGTATGTATGTGTACGCATGTGTATGCATGTGTCTGTATGTGTGTGTGCACATGTGTCTGCTGTATGTATGTCTGTATGTGTATGCATGTGTCTGTATGTGTGTGCGGCGTGCATTCGTCTGTATGTGTGTCTGCATGTGTGTGCATGTGTCTGTGTGTATGTTACTTTTAATCCGGACCCCCCCCCCCCCATTCTTATACCATCAAAACTGCTTTTGTAGGGCTTGTGTGTGATATTAGCCAGGACATACACTCCAAAGACATGCAGGTAGGTTAATTGGCTTCTGTCCAAAATTGGCCTTAGTATATGAATGGACCTTAGATTGTGGGCTCCTTGAGGGTAGGGACCAATGTGAGTGCAATGTACAGGGATAGGGGTAGACACTCACTCAGGTTGAACTGGATGGACTGGTGTCTTTATTCAACCTTACTAACTATGAAAACTATGAAAACTTGACTGCTGCTCCTCTGAAAAGCAATCCATGCACAGATCTCTTTTCAGAGGCATTTGAATGGTGGTAAAGAGGCATTATGTTGCCTCCTCACCACCTGCTTTAAGCCCGTAAATGCAACATCTGTGTGGCTGCGTACTGTGTGTAGGGCAGCCCATTAATTTCAATGAACTTCCCTACTCACTAAAATGCTGGGAAGAAGTTCCCAAGCTTTTTTTTTTTTTAAATTGCACTGCACCAAAAGCACCCTACATTTTCCAATGTGTGGGGTACCATTAAGAATGAACGGTACCCCTAAAGTGCAGAGCATTCGTCTGTGTGTTGGGAACGAGTGCGACAAAGGCAAGAGAATTCTTGTTGGGCCGTGTATTAGTGCTTGGATGGACACACTTAGACCGAATTTTCAATGGTTCAAAGAATGTCAGGCAAAATGGTCGGCCCTCACGCATGTTCACTTCATCAAATCTGGCCCTCTTTGAAAAAAGTTTGGACACCCCTGGTTTAGAGAGAGAAGAGGATGTAATGCAATCACTGTTCTATAAGATCCTCCCGGCCAGAATTCAAGCAGCATTTTTTGAATCAGAGCTGATTCCCTGAAAATTCAAGACATTTCTATTAAACAGAAAGAAATTTCACAAATGTAACAACTGTTTAATGTTTTTTGTGGGGGGTGTACTAATGGGGGATTTTTTGAAAATCCCGGAGTTCTGCTTTAAAGACAGTTTTGCCAAAGTTCATAAGTTCTACCAACATGTGAATTTTGTAACAAGGGGGAACATACTGGACCTTGTTTATACAACAGAGAAAAATGCATACAAGGCTGAACCCCGCCCCACCTTCATTATTCAGATCACATCTCTGTAATCTTAATTCCAGCATACAAACCATTGCTAACACTTGCAAAACCGGTTCAAAACAAATCACAGTATGGCCAGACAATGCTACCCTAGTACTACAGGACTGCTTTCAGCACACAGACTGGAACATGTTTAAAGAGGCAGACACTTACAACAATCATACAGACTTAAAGCGGAGGTCCACCCTAAAGTGGAGCTTCCGCTCATTGGAACCCTCCCCCCCTCCGGCGCCACAATTGGCACCTTTCAGGGGGGAGGGGGGTGCAGGTACCTGTACAGTACAGGTATCTGCACCCACTTCCGGCATAGATATCTGCAGAATGTACGCCCCTTTCCGCAGAATCTACGCCCCTTTCCGAAGGTCCCCCGCTGTCTGCTGGGAAACACACGGATCCCAGAGACAGCAGGAACCATCCTTATTGCGCAGTGCGACTCGCACATGGACAGTAGGGAACCGGGAAATGAAGCCGCAAGGCTCCACTTCCTGATTCCCATACCCAAGATGGCAGCGGCAGCACCCGAGAGACGATCGAGAGATCGGCTTCGGGTGCCGACATTGCGGGCGCGCTGGGTGGGTAAGTGTCATTATTTTAAAAGTCAGCAGCTGCAGTATTTGTAGCTGCTGGCTTTAAAAAAAAAAAAAAATGGCGGACTCCCGCTTTAAACAAAGTACACTGAAACAGTGACTGCTTACATTAAAAAGTGCTTAAATGATGTGTCAGTCACCAAGATTATCACCACACATGCCAACCAGAAGCCATGGATGACAGCAGAGGTTTGTGGGGTGTGAAAGACCGGAGATGAGGTATTCAGATCAGGAGATAAATCAGCGCTCACAACAGCAAGAGCCAATCTGTCTTATGGCATCAAGAAGGCAAAACAACAATATGATCAAAAAATCAATCAACACTTTAGCGACAGCAAAGATACACGGGCCCTGTGGCAAGCCACCCAGGCCATCGCGGACTACAAGCCCCTGCCACAGGCCAGTGACAATGGTACTTCCCTCCCAGATGCACTCAAACACTTTTATGCATGGTTTGAGATGCAGAACCAAACACTTTCACAAAAACTACCCACATCCCAAAACCAGGCCAACGTAAGGAAGACCCTGTTCAGGATCAACTGACAGAAGGCTGCTGGCTCTGATGACATACCTGGATGTGTACTGAGAGACTGTGCTATACAATGTCCCTACAGATAACATGTCGCTGAGCCAGGCAGTTGTCCCTACATCTCTTAAATCCACCACCATAGTTCCAGTGCCAAAGAAGACACCTCTGTCCTGTTGGAATGACTATCGTCCCATAGCACTAACTCCAATAATGATGAAGTGCTTTGAGAGGTTAGTCATGCATCACATTAAGTCCAGTCTTCAATACACGCTGGACCCATATCAGTTTGCATTCCATCCAAACTGTTCCACGGACGATGCAGTATACTCTACCCTCCACCTGGTCCTTACCCACTTAGAAAAGAAAGACTCTTATATTAGAATGCTGTTCATTGACTTTAGCTCAGCATTTAATACAATAACTCCTCAGCAACTTATCACTAAATTTAACTTACTGGGCCTCAACCTGCTCCTCTGTAATTGGCTACTGGACTTTTGAAGAGGAAGACCTCAGTCATTCCATGTTGGCTGCAGCACCTCGAACACTACCATACTGAGCACGGGTGCCCGACGGATGTTTGCTCAGCCCGCTGCTCTTCACACTGCTGACCCACAAGTGTACTGCCAAGTTCAGCTCCAACCATATCATCATGTTTGTGAATGGCACAACTGTGCTAGGCCTCATCAGCAACAATGATGAAACACTCTACAGAAAGGTGGTGGCACAACTGTGCTAGGCCTCATCAGCAACAATGATGAAACACTCTACAGAAAGGTGGTGGCACAACTGGTTAAATGGTGTAGTACAAACAACCTGTCACTTAATGTAAGCAAAACAAAGGATGGGTTTCAGGAGAAATTCTGTTAATTGACTCCCACTGACCATGGACAGCTTGACTGTGGAGAGAGTCAGCAGTACTAAATTCCTGGGAGTGCACATCTCAGAGGATCTTACCTAGACAACCAACATCACATCACTAAGCAAGAAGGCACAACAGTGCCTATAATTTCTCTGCCGCCTTAAAAAAGGCAGTCTTCCTCCACCCATCCTTACTACATTCTATAAGGGAACCATTGAAAGCGTGTTGACCAGCTATATCATTGTCTGGTATGGGGACTGCAGTTCTGCTGACCGCAAGACCCTGCAGAGGCTAGTAAAGACAGCTGAAAAGATTATTGGTGTCTCTTCCCTCCATCCTAGACATTTTCCATACAGGATACTTCAGCAAAGCTATCAGTATCGTGAAGGATCCTACTCATCATTCCCACAGTCTCTTCCAGCTCTTGCCATCAGGTACAAGGTACCGGAGTATAAAAACCCAGACTGTCAGACAGCTCAACAGTTTTTCCCCCAGGTTGTGGGAGCCCTCAACCCCAATCCTCTTTGAAACCTCTTCTACGACCTGTATATTATGACCAGGAACATCTCACGTCCCCTTCTTTTTACTCTTGAATATGCACTAGACACTTTTACAAGCACTTGCTGCTAAAAAGACTCGTAGAAATACAGTATATGTACAGTTACGTAGTTCCCAGATGTGTATAGGTTTATATATTTTTTTATTTTAACTTCTTCTCTGTGTTTTATTCTTTGTATATTTATAATTATCTTTAATCTCTTGCCAACCAGCGTCATTATACTGCGACAGGTCTGCTCTCCTGCAAAAACCGCAATAGGTGTTTGTCGGTCTGTGCAGGGAGGCTAGCAGGCAAGTGCGCGCCTCCAGCGGCACAAGCCCGATACGTGCCACGGGAGCGTGCCACGGGAGCTTGCCTGCGGGTCTCGCGGACTCCATGTCCACCTGCAACTCGCGTTAACGGTGTACAGAGGCAAAACGGGGAACTGCCTATGTAAACAAGGCAATATCCTGTTCTGCCTAGTGACATGTCAGAGATCTTCTATTCCCAGTCATCGGGAACGGCGATCTCTGTCACGTCCTAGGTAGCCCATCCTCCCTACAGTTAGAACACACCTAGGGAACACAGTTAACCCCTTGATCGCCCCTAATGTAAACTCCTTCCTTACCAGTGACATTTATACAGTAATCAGTAGCTATTTTTAGCTCGAATCGCTGTGTAAATATCACTGGTCGCAAAAAAGTGTCAAAAGTGTCTGATCTGTTCATTGCAATGTCGCAGTTCCGCTAAAAATCGCAGCTCGCCACCATTACTAGTAAATTATAATAAAAATGCCATAAATCTATTCCCTATTTTGTAGAAGCTATAACCTTTGCGCAAACCAATCAATATATGCTTATTGCGATTTTTTTAACCAAAATTATGTAGAAGAATTTTTTTTTTATTTGGGATATTTATTATAGTAAAATTATATATATATATATATATATATATATATATATATATATATATATATATTTCAAAATTGTCTGTCTTTTTTTGTTTATAGCGCAAAAAATAAAAACCGCAGAGGTGATAAAATACCACCAAAAGAAATCTATATTTGTGGGAAAAAAGGAACATAAACTTTGTTTGGGTACAGTGTTACATGACCACGCAGATGTCAGTTAAAGCAACGCAGTGCCGTATCGAAAAAAAGGGCCTGGTCATTGAGAAGCCAAAACCTTCCGGTGTTGAAGTGGTTAATTAGTATGTATTACCATGGCCCTGTGACATACGACATTTAGTTCTACCTTACGTCCTCACGTGTAGTAGAATGACAAAAAAGCTTGATTTTGTTTCTTAGTTAAAGGGACAGGGTCACTTTAAAACATTAATACCCGTTAATAGGATTAGTTACATAAGGCTTACATTAACATATAGATTTACAGAGAAGTTAAAAGGACAATAATGTGCCGTTAAATTAGAAAAAATAACTTTACATTACATTAATACAACTTGCTATGCAGAAAATACTTTATCTAATTTTACCCAGATTATGCAACTTGTTCTGCCAAACGCCCACATTCAGCCGTATGTATATTTGTAAGCTGTTTTCTGCCTCAGTAAATTATCTGTGCCTATAATTCCGCCTCTTTTGATTTAGAACAGCGTGCCCCGCTGCGTGCACAATCAGACTCTGAATATTCCTTTAAAGGGCCAATTGTTTCTAGAAAGACCTTTGTTATGCGTTAATGAATGTGGAACTCTGTGCTGGTGAACGTGACTTCAGGAATGGATGGGGTTCCCATCTCCACTGCCATGACTTAGGGCATTGGCGTGAGCGTAGGTGACTCCGTTCATACAGAATGAGAGTAGAGGGTGACATATAAAATATTCTTTACGTCATTGTACAGAGCAGTGTGGGCACATGCCATTTAAAGCACAACTGCAGCAATTAGCTAAGTTACCAATTTGTGAACTGTATTAATTGCCAATGGATTTTCAATTCTGTCCAGCAAGTTTTGCGATTTATACACCTCTGCCAGACTGCACAGCTATTATTATTGCACTTATTGAGCGGATATAACAAAATAATTTTAATAGTATATTAAACAGACCAAAAGGGAGCAAATAAGAGAATTTCTATGTTAGGCTAGGTTGATATTGTTGCATTTTCTTCCCCATGTTAATGTGCATTGTGTTATAGCAGCCCTTTCATTTCTAAAATCTACAGCACAATTGCATGTGCTATTTTTTTTTTTATGTGGCACACTGCAGGGCACAGTAGTGCTTTATTGTACATTAGGGTGCAAAGCTGGGTATGTCCCTCAGCAGGGTGCATTGGGGTGCCTTTGAGAATGAATGACACCGCAGGACACCAATGTGCAAAATATACATTTTCAGCTGAGCCTTATACATTGTACACACAATCAGATTTTCCGACGTGAAATGTGTGATGACAGGCTGTTGGCGGAAAATCCAACCGTGTGTATGCTCCATTGGACAATTGTTGTTGGACTTTCCGACCAACAAATGTTGGCTAGCATTAGAATTTTCCGAGCATGTGTATGCAAGTCCAAAGTACAAACACGCATGCTCAGAAGCAAGGATGAGCCAGAAGTGGTCGGTCTTGTAAACTAGCGTTCGTAATGGAGAATTAATATTCGTGACGCGGCAAATTATGAAATCTAGAAATGCAGCTCACATTTTCTTCTTCTTTAATGGGATAATAATGAAGCTGCTTTGCTGGTGATACTGATGGACTTATTGCAAACAAATTTTCAAAGGCTTTTTTTTTTCTAGTGATATCAAGAATATTATTATGCTTTTTTTTTTAATTTGTGCAAGTTAACACAACACCATTATCCCGTAGTTTTTAAGATCAAAGACACAACTATGTTGGTGTCTCTTGTTAATTTTACATTGTATTTTTTTAAATGTAACTGCATACTCCCAAACTGTCATTGGAAGTAAAACACATAGCCAAGTATTATTCTACACAATTTTTTTCTTGTGCATTAAAAAAAGAAAACAAATAAAATTGGACATGCCAATAGAACTTAACCAAAAAGTGCATTCTATGCATCCAAAAATATAGAAAAATATAACAAGTAAAATCATTATTCAACCAAAAAAATTATGTCAAAGCAATAACTTCAAGGCCAATAATAAATAACACCTTATCCCCGCCGATTCCGCAACATTTCTGGTTGATGAACAGCCGATCAGAAACTAACTGAAAAACACGAAATGTAAAAAAGGCAAACTGAAAAGAGCTAAATGAAAAGCACGAATCAACACTCAAACTTTTACTAACATGAAATTAGCAGAAGGAGCCCAAAGGGTGGCGTTAAAGAGCTGAAAAAACATGTAGTACATCACTATGTTTGTGATTGTTGGCCAACAATTGTGTGTATGCAGGACAAGTTTGCAAGACAGAAGTCCACAGTTTTGTTGGCCAACAATCCGATTGTGTGTACGAGGCTTTAGAGTTTACAAATCATTACGGTTTATACCCACTGTGGACTTTTATGATGCCTCAGGATAAAAAACACACCAATACAATGTTAAAAATTCAGGGGAAATACTATCACCTTTACAATACAGATGATTAAAACTAGACATAAGCCAGACTACAATATTGTGACATAAAAGAAAAGAAATGGCATCCCCACCATAACTGTTTGCCAAGGGTCTCCAAACTTTCTAAACAAAGAGCCAGTTTATTGTACTTCAGACTTAAGGGGGGTCTGACTGTGGCCATTGGTAGTAGAAGAAGATCCAACGTCAGTGGGGATAAACAATGCCCCATCTTTGTTGTCAGTGGGAGGAATTGTGCCCCATCGTTGGTCTCATTGGGAGGAATTGTGACCTATCATTGGTGCCATCTGGCCTCATTGTTGGTGTCATTGGGAGGAATTGTGCCCCATCTTTGGTGTCATTGTAAGGATTTCTGCCCCATTACTGGTGTCATTGGGAAGGATTTTGCCCCTTCATTGGTGTCAGTAGGGGAAATGATGTCCGACTATAAGTATCAATGGATGAAAATAGTGACCCAAGGCCTAGATAAAAACAAGCAAAGGGCCGCATCTGGCCCCCGGGCTGTAGTTTGGAGACCACTGCTGCATACCATAACTGTATACCATGCACATGCATAATAAAGAATTTGTTTTTAACATGTGGTAGTAAATCTCCTCAATAAATGTAACACCCACTTTGGTTATAAGTGTTGTTCCTAAACATTTTCCACAAGAATCAATGCCTGTATCCTCATGAGGAAGGTAGGTGGGCGAGCCGCTCTCAAATTTTTCAATAAAATATAGTCACTCTATACTGGATGCAATCCCAAGTAGTCCCCACGCCTCCAAGATGCAAAAAAAATCCTCCCCCTGTGCAGGCTCCCCCGCTGTGTTCTTTGGCGAGTCCCCAAAAGATCCATGACACAGCAGATGGTGTATTACTATTTTTCTCTCCCCTCTTGTTATGGCCGGCTATTTTCTGGTTCCCTCTATGCTCCCCACGTCTGCACCTGGGGGATACCTGTCTCCAACTATCTCTGGTCTAGATGTCTAGGAAGCTGCAGGAATCCCAGGAATGGATGTACAAAGAGGCCACTTAAGATACAGGGCCACCCCACTGGAAAGGAAGTATTCTGGGGGCCACTAGCACAGTGCCTCCCACAGTTACTGGGGCTAAATATGAAGCTGTTTGCTCTTGGGCTTTCATTTGGTGGTTCGCATGCCAGGAACAATCAAGGTGATGATAGCTAATGTGCCCAATCACTGCTGTCTCATAAGGCACAGACTCTCTAAACACCTGAGGGTGTGATACAATGGAATTTATGTCCCCTGGACATGTTCAGGAGTCCTGGGGATTGTGGGAGCCCAAGGGATTAGGTTAAAAGGAATTAACGGGGCCTGGACCCAACACTGAGCAAGATGGGCAATGAGGGAATCAACTATAATACTATAGAGCAGTGTTTCTCAACCTTTTTTTCAGTCAAGGCACCCTTTAAAATTATAGACAAGCTTGCGGCACCACATTCTAAAATGTAAAAAACTATTCTAATAGTTTTACATAATGTGGCAGCATCGACACATGTAGGACACCAAACATTGGAGGTGATTTATTCTTCCAAAGCAAGTACACTTCTGTACACTGGTACAGACTAGTATTCCAAAGTTTCTCTTCTCCCTCAATTTCTCTCCATCACTCAGCTAAGATGACCCCAGTGTTGACAGAGAGGAGCAGGAGAGGGTCAAACAAGGATGCTGTGCAGGCAATCAATAACCTTATCAACATTGATGAAATCACTGGTTGTTGAAAGTTGAAATGGTGCATAAAAACCTGTGGCTTTGTGTAACTCATGCCGTGTACACACGGTCAGACTTTCTGGCAGAAAAAGTCAGACAGAATCATTTCATATTCCAATCGTGTGTGGGCTTTAGTGGATTTTTATTTTTTGAAAATTCTGACGGACCTAAAAATAGAACATGTTTTAAATCTTTCCAACGGAATCAATTCCTATCAGGAAAACCGTTTGTCTGTATGCTGTCCCGACGGACCAAAAACAACGCATGGGCAGCTATTAGCTACTGGCTATTGAACTTCCTTTTTCTAGTCCCGTCGTATGTGTTGTATGTCACCGCGTTCTAGACGATCGGACTTTGGTGTGATCGTGTGTAGGCAAGACTGTTTCAGCGGAACAACGTCGGAAAAACCGTCAGAGTTTATTCTGACAGAAAAACCGGTTGTGTGTAAGCGGCATCAGAGGCAGACTTGATCCACCTGCAGACTTGTATATATTTCTGGACAATTTTTTGGTATTTTGCCAAGGCACCCCTGAAGAAACCTCAAGGCACCCTGGTTGAAAAAGGCTGCTTTCTCGGTCTTTCTCAGATAGGGTGTCCAGGGGTTCCTTGATATGTGGCTAAAAGAAAATAAGTATTAGACAACAATTTTCATTTTCTTCATCAGAACTTTAGCAAAGTTTTAAGCTTAACAAAACTTTTTTTTCTATTCCTATAAGCATTATTACAGCTCAGTCATCACCTCCCTTATTGTCTGGTAGCAATAATAATGATTACACAACTGGCCTCTCAATGGCATTGTGTCTAGAAAATGGACCTTGTCAGGGAAACATTTCTTTTCTATCTGAGCCAGTTTCCAGGCACTTAAATATCTTGATAACCATAATGCGTTCCGTAATTGCTTACAAGACCCAGGTGTGCTTTTATTTGCCATTTATTTTTAGATTTCTTTTTTTTCTTTCCCCCAATTCTTTAAACATATTTTTTTATAAAGCTACTGCAGCCTTTCAGCTTTTTAATATTTCGCTGAAATTAATGTTGTTTGTTAGCTTGTCAGTAATTCCGATCTTTAATTTAGAATAAAATTAGTTTTTTGACTAAGTCGTTACTCCAATTGAGAAACTAATGTTTATCAGAACCTTTAATATAAAAAAAATACTTCCTGAATCCTTAAGGGTCGGTTCACACAGAGGCGACCCGTCAGAAGACTTATCCGCCTGACAAGTTGCGTCCCGCTCTATGCAATGGAACCATTCTAATCGGAGCGACTCAAGTCGCTCCAACTTAGAAAAAGGTTCCTGTACGACTTTTGGGGCGACTTGCATTGACTTCTATACAGAAGTCATTTCACAAGCCGCCGCTAAAGTCGGATCCCGGTCGCCTGAGGCAGTCGCGCTGCAAGTCATGCTGCCTCAGTGTGAACGGGCTCTCAAGGGAAACTGTGGGCAAATATATGATGCAGTTCATCACTAGCTATAACAAAGCAGGTTTTGTCTTTCTGAGCCCTCCCATAACAGTTTTATTTCCTATTGATCCTGCCAGTATGGCTGATATTTTTCTATGACACCCTGCATTCACAATGCTCTGCACTCACACATTCGCAGACATCTCAAGTCTCCCGGAAGGTGCGGGAGACTCCATTTCTGCGGTGGCTCCCACACACCCGCAAGCGCCTCCCGATCTTCCGGGAATGTTTGGTGTGGTGGCTGTCCCTCCTGCTGCACACCGATCATCCACAGCTTCTCTGTGTTCTCCTTCCCTGTCCCCCTCCATGTCCTTCTCTGCTCCCCCCTGTCCCCTGCAACCGGCTCCCCTCTTCTCCTGCCAGCTGTGGGGGGAACTTATAATTGGACACAGTGAGCGAGATCCCTCCTGTGTCCTGTGATTACTGAGCAGAGTAAACTATGTTTACTCTGCTCAGTTTATAAATGGACAGGAGCCTCTGTCTCCTGTTCATTCATCTTTAGTGCTGAGAAAGGGATTGGGGAATCGGTGCCCTCAGTCCCTTTGTCTGTCTCAAAGGGGAGATGTCAGCGGTCTCATCTCACCAAAGCCCCCCAAAAATAAAAAAATAAAATATTGTAAAAAAATTCTAAAAAATGAAAAAGTGTAAAAAAAATAAAAAAAATTTTGATTTTTTTTTAAACAAATTAAAATGTAAACAAATCAATTATTAAAAGTATTATTAAAAGTAAAAAAAACTACTGACACCATCCACTGCCACCCACCCCCACCCCCTTCCCCAGAAACACTATGGAAAAAAATATGGAGAAAGTGATTTAAATGATATTTTGCCACACCAAAATGTTGACATACATCCCAGGAGGCTTCATGAGCATTTTTTTGGTTTCATCTAAAGGAGGGGAGAAGGGGCTTTCTCAGCTAAGCATGCCCTCCTGTCTGCATGCCTGAGCTAAGGGCACAGAAGGATTCTAGGAAGTAAATGGAACATAAATTATGTGCCATTACTCAAGATGGCCATGGTTAGAAATGCTAGGGAGATGTTTTTCAAAATGATTTCTCAACAAAATGAAAGCATGGAGACATGGATGGATGGGTATGTTTGCTTTGAATATGATAAACATTAATGAAATGCGTTTTTTGATTTGTGGTACTCAGACAGTTTTGTTCCACTTTAACGGGAGTTGAATCTGTAAAATCAATATTAGATCAATAATAACCATTTTGCTGGCTACTAGGCTAGGGATTGTCAAACAATGGCATGGGGGCTGAGCAGTGACCTAGTAACCATGTACTAACGCAAGAGAAAATGTAAAAAAATTCAATTTGGCTGGGAGCAGCAATTTAACCACTTCAATACAGGGCACTTTCACCCCCTTCCTGCCCAGGCCAATTTTCAGGATTTAGCTCTGTTGCATTTTGAATGAACAATTCATGCAACACTGTACCCAAAGTATTATAGTTTTTCCCCCACAAATAGAGCTTTCTTTTGGTGGTATTTGATGACCACTGGGTCTTTTATTTTTTGCGCTACAAAGAAGTTTGGAAAAAAAAATGTTTTTCTTCGTTTCTGTAAAACATTGTAAATAAGTAGGTTTTCTCCTTCACTGATGAGCACCGTTGAGTCTGCACTGACAGGCACTGACAGGCACTGATGGGCACTAATAGGCAGAACTGATAACCAGCACTGATAGGCACTCATATGCAGCACTGATGGGTGGCACTGATAGGCAGCACTGGCAGGCATCACTGATGAGCACAGATTTGCATCCCTAATGGACACTGATTGGCATCCCTGGTGGGCTCTAGTGGGCATCCTGGATGGATCTGCACTGGTAATAAATGCGCTGATTATCAGCACATACACCCCCCCCCCCCCCCAATCGGGACAGCCGCCGATCTGCTCTCTTCTACTCGCACCTTGTCAGCACGGTTAGAGGAAAAGACCATAAACTGAACTTCCAGCCATAGCTGCTTTTTCTGCTAATTTTTGTTTTTTGTGACCACAGTTAGGATATAACAATTGTTTGTGCATTCAAAGCTCCCAGGTGGACAGGAAGAGAGTGAATATAGTAAATGATCCTGCTGTTGAAGTATGAGAAATCACTCCATCGATAACTAAAATATCTTATTTGGGTAGACCAATAGCATTTATCTAGATAAAATGTATCTATAGAACATGCAATGTTTCTATTAATTTCGTTTTTCTTATTTTTAGAGAAGCTATTGAGAACCCACACTTATTTTTCTTTGGGTTTCCATAGTGAAGACTGCAGCAAAAAAAAAAAAAAAAAAACTGGATGGGTAATACAGAAGAAATTACATTAGAACAATATTAGTAGAATAAGCGATTGTTCCGGCGTTTGTAAGACATGCACTGGACAGGAATACTTTGTATCTCCTGCCAATAAGATAACTAGATTAGCCTTTATAGGAGCTTCTAATCATTACCTATCTGCCTGAAAGCATACACTTTACATTAATAATGGTTAAAGCAGTTCTTCTGTATGTTCAGGGCTAATGTGAAGCTCTGGGTTTTTTCTCATCCACCCTCTTGGCTCTAATATTTACCATTGTGCTTAGAATTTCATTACTGGGCATGCTGTATAATTATTAGGGATATCAGTAATTCTCTGTTTGTCAGTATTAGGAATGAGCGAAATGATTTTGGCAAAATGACTTAAGTTTAGCAAACACGCAAAGTCTCAAATTCTCTTGTTGAACTTCTCAGATCAAATTTTCTTGAAATCTACATTTCCTTTATTTAAAGTAGTGGTCTCCAAACTGCGGCCCTTTGCTTGGTTTCATCCGGCCCTTGGGGTACCATTTCATCCACTGATACAAATAATGGAGCAAAATTCCCCCACTGACAATGAAAGGGCACAAATCTCTCCATTGACACCAATGAATGGTCACAATTCCTCCCAAAGACACCAATGATGGGGCAAAATTTCTCCCAATGATTTGGCACAATTTCTCCCGATACCAACAATGGGACACAAGTTTATCTAGTCCAGGGATATGCAATTAGCGGACCTCCAGCTGTTGCAGAACTACAACTCCCATAAGGCATAGCAAGACTCTGACAGTCACAAGCATGACACCCAGAGGCAGAGGCATGATGGGACTTGTAGTTTTGCAACAGCTGGAGATCCGCTAATAGCATATCCCTGATCTAGTCCATCTATATATATATATATATATATATATATATATATATATATAAAAAAGAGGGCCAGTATGGTGGCCCGTAATTATGGGAGGAGCCCGGAGGGTATTTAATCAGACCACCCACAACTGTCTGTGTCGGTTCCAGTGCAAGGTACTGCACATCAAGGGGCCGACTCTTCTCAGCTCCCTCACGGTCGACTATCTGTGCGTCCAATCGCAGGTGCACTTTGGCTTCTTCATTCGTGGTCTTCGTCGGCGGTTCCCGCTCATGGTCGCAGATAAATAGTATCCGAATCTTTTCATATCATGTGCAAACTTGCGGCTTATCATGCTTACTATCCTGCACCCCTTTCGCAAAACCTACCTCTGAGTTGTTGACACTCATGTCCCAACATCTTTCGGCACAGGCATAGTACATTCGTAAATTCCTTCTACCAAACATACGATTCATTCATAGGTCCAAGCCTCCGAGTCGCTGTCGGTTGTTCTCCAATATCACTCGCCATAGGCTTCACTGGTTATAAGATTCACTGTTCTCATCCTTTTTTGAGATAAACAGGTATTGTTTGTATGGGTTTCTGTGGCTGATTGAGGTGTAATTAAACCCACCTGATGTCTTTCCTGCACTTGACTAGCCTGGGGGGGATGGGTGGTCGATAGGTGTTTGGTTTCACAGTAAGGAATGGCATACACTCTACAACCAATTTGTATCAGATACTCCTTACTGCCAATTTATATCAGATTCATCTCATACATTTTTTAAGCTGATTCGTGTCAAATGCATTGCACAGGCTGACTCTGCCAACTCACTGCGTGTCCACGTAGTTGTACCTTCGAGATCGGTCGTATATCTTCATCGATTGTCCCACGCTCGGAACACTACACACTTGCTGTTGCAGGTAGGACTTTGTTGTTACCGCTCCTCTAAACTCTAGTAGTTACGTTATCATGTTCGTTTATCATGTTCGTTTTGCAAAAAAGTCGCACTTACGCCACCGTAAGTCTTTCTATGTCATCTTTCATGTATTTCATGCTTTCTACCCAACGTGGGTTTACTCGAGCCGTTCACTTCACGGCGATGCGGTCAAATCCGACATTCAAGCCCCTTACTCACCTCGCATCTACGGCCGATTAGAATCTAGTCGCAACTTCGCTTCTATGTTTCGGATCCTCGGCAATCACAAAGCCCCTTCAACCGCCATCACCATTTATTTGATTCAAACCCAGCCATATCATCGGCAATACGGTCAGATCTGTCATACGAGCCCCGCAGTCACCTCACATCTATGGCCGATTAGAATCTAGTCGCAACTTCGCTTCTATGTTTCGGATCCTCGGCAATCACAAGCCCCTTCAAATCACCATCACCATTTAGTCGATTCAAACCCAGCCATATCATCGGCAATACGGTCAGATCTGTCATACGAGCCCTGTAGTCACCTTGCATCTACGGCCGATTCGAATCTAGTCGCAACTTTGCTTCTATGTTTCGGATCATTGGCAATCACCAGCCCCTTCAACCTCCATCACAATTCAATCAATCCGAACCCAGCCATATCTTTAGCGATACGGTCGGATCCCATATACGAGCCTCTCAGTCGCATCTACGGAGGATTCGAGTCTAGTCGCAGCATAGGCGCAATGATTCCAGTCCTTGCCAAACGCAACTCTAACAACCAAGCCGAATCCTGTTGCATCACCGACTCAAATGAGTCAAATCTTTCGCAGACTATTCCATAGCTATAACCCAGTTCAAACTAGTCACATCGACTGTACGAATTCAGCAGTACTTACGTTTGACTTCCTCAGTCTATCCATACATGATCATACACAATTCTCGCCACCAATTTGCTCAGTGTTGTGCACGGTCATTCCTACATAATCACATTTTCTCTATAACCTTTTCTTTCGCCTTTCAACAAAGCTCCTTGCAATCGCTGCAAGCATCAATGCAATGGCTCAATACGGCCACTCATCTCCAGTAGCAACACGGCTGCTCTCCTCATTCCTACACACTTATAATTGAATTTAAAGATTCAAATAAAGCTGCTTTCTTGCAATCACTGCAAGCATCTCTGCAATAGCTTAATACGGCCACTCATCTCCAGTAGCAACACAGCTGCTCACCTCATTCATCCATTCATTCATTCTCACCTCATAATTCAAATAAGGCCGCTTCCTTGCAATCGCTGCAAGCATTTCAGCAAGTGGCTCAAACTGCCACTCATCGTCTCCAGTAGCAACACGGCTGCTCATCATTTTCTCTGTCGCTTTCCCCTTTTTAGGCCAGTTAGAACACCAGTTAGTCCACCCTGCACCAGGTTTGGACAGTATCTCCCAAAAAAAAAAAAGAAAAAAAAAAACCATTGTCGAGGGCTTGCATCTTCACCAGGGGGCCAGCTTTGCCCCAAACAGCTCTTTGCAATCCCCCTTGTCAAAACGAAATTCTCATGTCACCTTACTACAGGCTCCCGGTCAACTCAGTTCTCGACCCAACCAGTCGACTTCACAACTAGGGCATAAAGTCAGGTGTTTAGTTCAATGGGATTCCCCCTTTCTCTTAAACACTCTTTCACTACATATTTTTACTTCACATACAGAATTTGACCTGCTCCTGAGGTGTTAGCAACTGTCACATACTTCTGTGCACTTCACTCTGTTTTCGAAGCACAAGCCTTCAATACACAGACAAGGTCGCCTAATCTCCATACTTGCTGGCAGTGCAAGCATTAGTAGACCGAACCCACGTTAATTAACTACAGATCGCAACATTCCTACTTAGTATACCAGACTTCAGCTACCCACCCCAGTCCGCCCTGGGGCGCTCTGGTTCATTAGTCTGTGCCGAGCACAGACGGACACCAAGCTATCGGTTACCTAGCCAGTCACCTCCTGGCTCACCTCGGTTGTCACGCATTCTTTTGAGTTTTCTAAAGTCACTCAACAGCGCTCGAGCGCAAACCAACTGTCACTATGGCTGTCGTTCCTTGTCCTATTCTTCTTGTTTCCTTCCGCCTTTCATCTTATCTACCCAAACACAACTATCCCCTCCTACCTTTGCAACTTACCTCAAACATACGCACCCCCCCCCCTTGCTTTTAGTTGACGCCATGTCGCAGGCAGACAGTGAGGACTTTGCCTCAGCCCTGCCATCACCCTTTATGGGCTCAGCAAGCGGCGGTTTACAGTCTCACAAGAGCTTGGACCAATAAAAAAAAAAACTCATAGCAGAACGGTGTCGCAGGAGTAAATCCTACCCTGCCGCAGCCAGGAAACCAAGCCTTTAGGCTACTGTTTCCACCGCCAGTGGCAGCCCTTCCAGGCACCACTTCAGTCTATCTTCTTTGCGACTACTCAGCTGCACTCCTGGGTAACCACACTGTCAACAGCAGTCGCCGAAGTCCAAGCAGAGTGACAGCCCTGGAGGTACGCCCAGCCGTGCCCCTACCAGCTCCAGTCACCACCGTCATTCCTGTACCTTCACTTACAGATACACCCAACTTCTGCACCATCGTCTTCCCTGCACACCTTGTCCTAGCAGGGCATCTAGGAGGACATCTTGGATGACAACGACGTTAACTTAGCATCCCTCCTCATAGCAGTACAAAACTTGGCCTAGAACAAGTCATATTCGCGGGGAGATGTCTCCGTCATCCTGAAGGCCAGAGACCCTTTACTTAATCGCAAGCTCACTGTCACAGAGTTTGTGCTGGCCTTGGGGATAGTCAGAGACATGCTAGGCAGAGCAACCCCAACAGGAGGGTAGAATTGGACCCGTATCTGCATGCAGCAGGTCACAAGTACGCAGGGTGCCCATCCTTTGACTATCACCGCTCATTTTCAGCCAATGCAGCAGCCAGACTCAAGGTGATCCTTTACCTCCCACCTTTTAGTGTTTCTCTTCCAGGTAAAGACCCTGACTAAATCCTTAAATTAAGATGTGCCAGCTATAGCAGATCTGTCCATGGGAGTCGAATTTCTCACAAATTGGAATGGCATGCCAATGTGTATTCCCTCAGCATCTCTCTCTTCATCTCAGGTAGTCATGGTCACCACAGCCTCCACAGGTCCTCGCCTCAATTTTTGGCCAACTTGGGTTTATAGGGCCATGGCCGTCAGAAATCCTCTTGATTCCTGGGTTCAGCTAGTCCTCCTCTTTGTTTGACCTCTACCCCATTGTCGCAGCAGCTCAAGTCTGGTGCAACAACTGGGCAGGACAAACAGTGACGTTTGCCACAGACAACCAAGCCACAGCCAGTATTATAAATAAAGGAGGTCCTAGTAGCCGGCCATCGTGGCCTTCCTGCGCAGGCTGGTGCCACTATCCCCACAGCACCAATCTAACGTCCTATGCGTCCACATCCCAGACAAATGCAATAATCTGGCCGACACACTACCCGTTAACTTTGCTTCGTTATTTTTTGCAGGAACCTGGAACCGACCCGACCATGTCTCTTATCCCACACTGGTCGTAGCTAACCTCGGATTCAAACAACACTTTCACGACGCTACCTGCCTTATTAATCTTTCATTATCTCACAACACCCTGAAGGCCTACTGTGCAGCCTAGAGGTTCTACTGCATGTCAGGTTACTAGCCTCAAACCCCAGAGCAATACCAAGAGTTCTCCATCACATCCTGGTCTTCATATTATGCCACCACACACAGTGGGGCATTGTCACACAATACCTTAGACCCCACTCAGCTGACATCCAGTATTTCATCCCCTTATGAGATCCTAACAAACCGTCTTGTTTGCCGCCCATAATGTCAAGACCATGTTGTGTGGTATTCACAGGCAATGACCCCAAATCAGTATCAAACGGCTACCCGTCACCAGCACCATATTCCGATACGTGTCTTTCATCCTGTCACAATCCCCTTTGGCTGAATTCAGCCTGGTCATTCAAGCAGCCATCTACCTGGCTTTCTACAGCTTCTTACGCCCCAGTGAATACTGCCACCATCCCAGTTGTAAAGTGTTACGTAGACGCCACCTCACACGCCATCAGACTTACTTCATCTTGCTCCTCAGGGTGTCCAAAACACAATAGTCTGGTCCAGGGGTTGACATCAAACCTTTCCAAACCCTCAAAGCCTGGTGCCCCGTGTCCATCCTAGATCAATTTTTGGCCCATATGTTTGATCCTTCGCAGGACAGGCCATTACTACCGTTCCTGATTAGTACCCCAGGCAGCAACCAGTTCATTAGTCACGTCAGGTTCCTTTTGAGCAAATTAGGCCAGGACCTTGGTCATTTTCTTGGACATTCTTTCGCATTGGAGCAGCATCAGCAGCCTCACGAAACGGGGTCCCAGTCCACGCGATCAAAGATGGGCAGGCGGGAATCCACCTGCTTTACTCGATACATCTCCAATCCACAAGTGGAAATGTCCTGAGCCTTCAGCAACTTTGCCCCGTAGTGTCTTGTTGTACATAAATTAATAATTACTTCCCTAAACCAAGTCTTTTGCGGCCTTCTCTTGGCATATCGCCCAGCTCACCAGGGCTTACCTTACAGCAGACCAAGGGCACAATTCAGGTCTATTTTATGTTGTTAGTCTCGTGACATGTTTATGTGTTCTTTCATATCTCTTAGAGCGGAGGGCTCCGACCATAAATAAGAGGGCCAGTATGGTGGCCCGTAATTATGGGAGGAGTCCGGAGGGTATTTAATCAGACCACCCACAACGGTCTGTGTCGGTTCCAGTGCAAGGTACCCACCCACCCATTTCCCTTCTCAGAGTACTTCTCTTAAAACACGTTTCTCTACAGAAACATCCATTTACTTTCTTAAGGTATGCGGCCTTCTCTTGGCATATCGCCCAGCAGACCAGGGCTCACCACCCAGCTCACCAGGGCTTAAGTTACAGCAGACCAAGGGCACAATTCAGGACTATTTTATGTTGTTAGTCTCGTGACGTGTTTATGTGTTCTTTCATATCTCTTAGAGCGGAGGGCTCCGACCATAAATAAATAAATAAATATATATATATATATATATATATATATATATATATATATATTTATATATACACATACATACATACATACATACAATCATATACCCACAGTTGATCCAGAGGAAGCAGAAAAAAAATGCAATTTCACTCACAGTTAATTGAGTTAGGATCCTAAGATGGTCATTCGAGTCAATTTTTGAAGCTACTAGACATGATAGGGGGAGATTTACTAAAACTAGAGAGTGCTAAATTTGGTGCAGCTCTGCATGGTAGCCAGTCAGCCTGCAGGTTTTATTGGCGATGTTTAATTGAACAAGCTAAAGTTAGAAGCTGATTGGCTCCCATGTACAGCTCTGAGTGCTCCAGTTTTAGTAAATCTCCCCCACAGTTTTCTATTCATCATAGGTTTGATGTACAGTACCTGTCTTCATATATTATTACCTGTCTTCATATATCTGGAAAGAATGTGCCCCATGTGTGAGTGGCATGTAAAGGACTCCCATACAATGCACATTTACAGTAACTGTAATTAGAACCAGCAGCTGTGTAGGTATGAACTGGTGCATGAGTACAGAAGTTGTGTGTATCAATGGGAAATACATAGAATGTAGAAGGGAAGTCTGCTTAATTGGTTGTGAGTCAAGCTGAATCCCAGCTAGGTGAAGAAAAAACAGTCCTCACTGTTCAGGAGTAAAGAGAGGTACTGCAACAATCAGGGCTATTTTTAAGGCAAAAGGGGCAGCTGCCCTGGGCACCATCATTGTTATGGGGCCCAAAGCGGCTGACATACTTGCCAATTATGCTTTTTTAAATTCCCTTGTCCCTTGAAGTTTTAGTCCCTGCTGTGTCCCAATATCTCAATGTGAAGTTCTGTTAGTATTGCTGCTCAGTTCTGTCCTATTGCCGTTTACAGATGACTCACCTGCAGACCCCACGTTTACATGTAAATAACCAGCATTAATATGAAAATAGAGGTGACATTGATATGCAAATAGCTGTGGCCCAGCGGCATTGATATGTAAATAGAGGCAGCATTCATATGTATATAATGCCCCCTAGGGCAACATTCACCAACTGAAGGATGGCTGTGGACAATGTATTCCATTTTTCATGAAATCATCTTACTGTGTTTATTCGCCTCCTTGCAATGTCCTCCACAAATTGGAGAGCCAATCCTTTTCCTTTTCACATTTGTTTGTTTGGAACAACTGCTCTGTGCACACTACAAATCCCATAATCCATCTCAGGAGTGAGCAAGAGAGGGTGGCTACATACAGTGGGACCATGGACAATGAATGACCCTCTAACAGGAAGTTGGATCACAGTAGCAGCAAACAAAAAAGGAATATGGAGATTTGGAGGTGGGTGAGCAATAGAAGGTACTTTTTTGCGTTATAAATACATACTTAAACACAATATTTTTTACCGCCTCTTTAAGGGCAAAGCAAAGCCAAGGACAGAGGCCCACAAAGGTAGCCATTTTTGCCACCTTCCCCTGCCCCAGGGCAAAGATGCCAGCCTTGGGTGGCAGTAGCACTGCCATTTATACACACACGGCAGTTAGCTCATTGACATGGAGCCTGGGACGTATTGAGTGAAAGTCCCTGCCCAGCCAATGCACCTGTCTCCCAGGTAGGTGCAGTGGCCAGCAGTGCTCTGCTCAGTAATGGTGAGACTGTAGGTGGGGTGCAGTGTGGTGCGGAGTCAATAATCCGTACAGGCAGGTACAATAAACTAAAAACGCCTACAAAGCGCCCCGAAAGAGCCGCTCCTGTGTCTCCAATGTGAAAGCCCGAGGGCTTTCACACTGGAGCAGTGCGCTGGCAGGACGCTAAAAAAATTCCTGCTAGCAGCATCTTTGGAGTGATGAAGGAGCAATGTGTATACTGCTCCTCCACCGCTCCTGCCTATTGACATCAATGGGCAGAGTGGCTAAACCGCCGGCAAAGCACTGCTGCAGCAGCGCTTTGCGGGTAGTTTTAACCCTTTCTCCCCCGCTAGTGGGGGTAAAAGCGCCCCGCTAGCGTCCGAATAGTGCCGCAAAATTGATGACGCTAAAAATAGTGGCGATTTACCGCCGATGCACCCACCTCCCCAGTATGAAAGAGGCCTAATTAATTTATTCTTGCATGGTGTATAGATCATATACCATTTAAAGCAACAGCTACACAGGCTTTTTCTTTTGCACTTCTTTGTTAAAATAATTTTCTTTGTGCAAGTGATTTATTGTACTTGGTCTTAAACCCGGTGGGAAAGTCACCCAGCCAGCCACACTCACAGTTCAGTAGCATGACAGGAGTAGATTCCAGCCGGAATGATAGCATCTGTTAGGAGAGGACTGAGTTTGGCCTGGTCACCTTGTCCACTATCGGGAGAATGTTCAAAAGAGATGAGGTCCTACTCTTACCCCCCCCTCCTCAGGAACCTTTCCCTAGCACTGTTACTGTCCCTCACAGACAGTATACCATTCCCTACTCTGTCCACTTGCCAAAACCCAGGAGCCAAGTCTGTAAAAAGGTTCTTCCTGACCCAAAATGGCTACTTGAATGATGTGGAGCTGCAGCATTCAATAGGATAGCTTCCCCAGTGACCCAGGAAACCATAGAGGAACCTTGTTCCTCCTGACTTCCTCTCCAGCAACAGGGCCTCTGCAGAAGAGCGCCACCTGCTGTGGAGAAAGTAGACTTCACTTGCCTGCACAGTTAACACGCTCTGTTTCTGTCAGGTCACCTTGAGGTGAGGTGACAGATGCACACCATAGGGATCAGGAGTGCACCGCAAGGTTGTGGACCCTACGGCTGACTGCTGCACACGGGAGACAGATCCCACTGGGGTTCGAGCGTAAGATTCCCTGGGGCGCGGAGTCTAAGAGCCAGCAGGTGTTCGCCAGCGCCTCTAGTGGTGAGGATGGACTTGGCTGCAACTGGCTCCAGGTCGTGACCCCCAGGATCCCCCAGCTCACACCCACAGTAGGCAACAGGAGGATAGGGATCGTGAGGGACAAAGCCAAGGTCGGGGCCACAAGCAAAAAGGAATAGTCAGGGACACGCCAAAAGGTCAAGATCACAGGCAAACAGGGATAGTCAAGGACATGCCAAAGTCGGTAACGGAAAACAACAGAAGAGCACACGGCAGGTAACAGGAAGCTAACACACAAAGGTTGATCAGCAGGGTTGGCCTGCAGTGCACAGGTTAATATAGAGCTCCCTGATAGGAGCTAGGGTGGAGCCATGCCAGAGGATGGATTACAAAAGCAGACAGGTGAGGGTTGGCTGGTCTCTAGATGAACACATGGAAACAGGTAAGCAGACAAACTATTGCATAACCATGACAGTTTCATTGAAGAGGCTCCTTGTGTGACAGACGCAGTGGCTGGGCAAGGAGCTCAGTAATGCAGATCTGTAATTTTATCAGAACAGATTTCAGGAGGACGGCGTGTCCAGTATGAGTATAAAGTGTTTCCTGGTTTCAGCAGAAAATGGCGGACAGCTCGGAGTGCAGGTGTATAATATATCACACTGTACAATGTAAGGGGATGGATGGCACTGTCTCGTGCAGGCAGAAGGTTTCATTAGCAGACTGAATATTCATGTACACTGAGGGGGCAGCAAAGCTACGTATCTTCTTCTGTCACAGCAAGCTCTCTCCACAGATCCTGGCTGCGCTCCAGAATACGAATTACGGCCCCGAAAGCCATTTGGAAAGTTTAGTTACTCAATTTAAATAATGAAATATCACATTTGAAACTCACTGCCAGATAGGGCTATTGCTTAGTAATGGAAAGCGAGACATTCTGCTGACTGAAAATATTGGACAGATTTTCTGATTAACACAATCTCTATATTGTCTGTCAGGCAATAGACATTTAAAGTGGACTTGTCACCAACGCATATACACCAATCACCCTTAACATTATGACAGACAGCTAATTTTGAGAAGGTCCCCCTTTTGCCACCAAAACAGCTCTGACCCTTTGAGGCACAATCGGCACTACCTTTGAAGGCATCGTGCACCAAGCCATTAGTAGCAAATCCTGTAAGTTGCAAGATGGGACCTACATGGATTGGACTTGTTTTTTCCAGCACATCCCACGGATGCTCGATTGATTTGAGATCTGGAGAATTTGGAGACCAAGTCAACACTCTGCTGTGTTCCTCAAACCATTTTTGAATTCATCAGACCAGGACACCTTCTTCCGTTGCTCCATGGTCCAGTTCTGATGCTCATGTACCAATTGCAGGCATGCTTGTCTGTGGACATGGGTCAGCATGGGCTCCCTAACAAGTCAGCAGCGCCACAGCCCCATACGCAACAAACTGTGAGTTCTGACACCTTTTTTTCAGAATCTGTGGTATCTTTTTCAGCAATTTGAGCTATAGTAGCTCTTCTATTGGATCAGACTACACAAGCCAGACTTTGCTCCCCATGTACATCAATAAGTTTTGGCCACCATTGACCCTGTCACTTCTTCTACGTTTTTTTTTCTCTCCTTGGACCACTTTTGGTAGAACCGGACTATTGCAGATTGGGAACATCCCACAAGTCAAAGTTGCACAAATCCTTGTTTGCCCAATGTTTCTGCTTTCAACTTCATGGACAACATGTTTACTTGCTGCTTAATCTATCTCACCCAATTTCAGATGCCATTGTAACAAGATAATCAATGTTATTCACTTTATCTGTAAGTGGTCATAATGTTACGGCTCAGTGTATATATCTACTTATTACTTGAGCAAGTAATCTCAACCCTCCTCATTTCCTATTCTCCCTGCTGAGGATTTTTCCTGTAGTGAGAAAATAAAAAATAAAAATGTATTATGGCGATAAATACACCCACTCTCCAGTAATGGCCATATTTAATGACAGAATATCACTTAAAAATCAGACTTTTTAATGCTATAACAGTAAGCGCTCCCCCTCTGGGAAGAGTTTCTTACTTCCTGTTGTGCCTCTTTATCAAAAATTACGTGGGAATTTCTCCAAAACCATATAAACAACAAAATTCCGAGAGAATAGCTAACCCTGAAAAATTCTGAATTAACCCTCTGCACACTGCTGTGCACCCCTAGATATTACTTTTAAATATTCTATAGGGATTCTATATTCTCCCTGGCCTCTGGTCTCTACTCTACTGAAAAATGCCAAACACTTATTTGCTCATAGCATACGTTAACCATTTGCCAGGCCAATTCTGACATTTCTCTCCTACATATAAAAATCATAATTCTTTTGCTAGAAAATTTGCATAGAACCCCCAAACATTATATATGTTTTTTTTTTAGCAGACACCCTAGAGAATAATGCCGCGTACACACGAGCGGATTGTATGGCGTACTTAGTCCGTCGAAACACATTTCAGCGGACAATCCGCTCGTGTGTGGGCTTCAGCTGACTTTTTCAGCGCGCAGTCCGGAGTACTAAGAATTTCGGTTTTTTCGAAATTCTGTCCGTCGTACTTTGGTTTCAGCGGACAATACGGTCGTCAGTATGCTAGTTCGACGGACTAAGAATGGCGCATGCCCAGAAAGGATTTACACGGCGGAAGGGTGCTTTGCTGTGTCTTGGACTTCCTATTTCTAGTCCGGTCGTACGTGCTGTACACGTCATCGCGCAAGCTTTCGACGGACTGTTTGTGTATCCGTGTGTGGTCAAGTTCGTTCAGTGGAAACTACGACAGATTGTCCGTCGGATTGTATGACGGACTAAGTACGCCATACAATCCGCTCGTGTGTACGCGGCATTAGATGGCGGTCATTGCAACTTAACTCGCACAGTTTCATGCTTTAAAAAAAAAAAAAAACAGTAAAGTTAGCCCAATTTTTTTGCATAACATGAAAGATGATGTTATGCCGAGTAAATAGATACCTAACATGTCATGCTACAAAATTGCACATGCTAGTGGAATGGAACCAAAATTTGGTACTTAAAAATCCTAATTTTTTTACAGGTTGCATGTTTTGAGTTACAGAGGAGATCTAGGGCTAGAATTATTGATCTCGCTCTAACATTCGTGGCGATACCTCACATGTGTGGTTTGAACACAGTTTACATGTGTTTACATATACTTATATATATGCTTCTGCGTGCAAGCACACGGGAACAGGGACATTTTAAAAAAACATTTTATTTTTTATATTTTTTTATTGTTCATTTTATTTTTATAGTTTCACACTTTTGTTTTATATTTTTTTTGATCACTTTTATTCCTATTACAAGGAATGTAAACATCCCTTGTAATAGGAATAAGCATGACAGGTCCTCTTTACAGTGAGATATGGGGTCAATAAGACCCCAAATCTCACCTCTATGCTGGGAAGCCTGAAATAAAAAAACGATCTCAGCTTCCCAGCTGAGGCGTTGCCATTTGTTTGAATGCAGAGGCCGGGTGTGACGTCATAACATAAAATGTCTATGGTCAACATCCGGGGCTGGCGGATCCGTTCTCCGACTCACCAATGGCAGGGGTGAGGTGGGAGAAGCACCAGAGGGTGGCGGGGGGGGGGGAGAATTCCCTCTCACCACCTGTAAGAACTGAACAGCCGCTATGATCACTCTTATGGTGTAGGGAATCACTGGCTCTAAAAGACAGTATCTGAACGGTGCCTGTAGCTGCAGGCATCATTCAGATATCCCTGCTCAAAGTCAAGGATGTTACATGACGGGTGGTGGGCGGGAAGTGGTTAAGGAGAAACTTTACCCCCTCAGGATTATTTTAATATGAACTCTTTGGCTTCACTTAGACCAGGGGTCTCAAACTGGCGTCCCTCCAGCTCTTGCAGAACTACAAGTCTTATGAGGCATTGCAAGGCTGACAGTTACAACCATGACTTCCACAAGCAGAGGCATGATGGGACTTGGCAGCACTCTGTTATAAAAAAAGGATCCACCATAAGAAAAAAAAATGTGAGCGCAATTTGCTGAAAGGGGGAGGAGTCAGGTGGACAGAACACAAAAATAAGAGTAAAATTCATCCGGTAATGGACATATCTAGGGGTTTAACAAACTGGAATATATCTTTGTGTGAAAATATCAGTGCATTTTCTGTGCACCAAATCAACAACGCCTTGTCTATGTGTTGTAGCACTGGCCATGATGGTAAAAGTGATATGCAATAATTTCCATAGGGGCACCAAAATAATTAAACACTAATGCCAATGTTCTAAGAAAAATTGTTCTGAAATGTCCACCATCACCAGATCACCATAAATAGTGTAATGATGACAAATGGACAGCGAGGAGCAGCGCTGCAGGAGGAAGTGGAGAGGGAGATGTGCATCAACAGAAATGTCACCACTATCATGTAACTGGATAGATTTTTAGCCTTTAGGCTCGGTTCACACTGGAACCAGCTGCGGATCGCACAGGAGTGCTGTGTGTCCCTGTTACCCATTTCAGGGACAGATCTTTGCCTGAATTTGGTCATGAAACGGAGCCAAAGACGCACAGCGTTTCTGTGCAGTGCACTCCGCAGCCGCAACGGAGATATGTGAACCGGCTCCATAGGGAGCCAGTCACATTCTCCTGCTATGCGAATTGGATGCAGCGAAGCCCACATCTAATTTGCATAGGTGTGCACCCAGCCTTAGTTCTTGGTTTTCTGTGAAGGCATCAGACCCCTTGAATTACTGATTGTAGTATGCACTGCCTTTAAAGACCAGGTAAGGATGTTCTCAGGCTGATTGTGCATATCTATGTTAATACTGACCTCTCTAGAAAATAGTATTTGTTGTACTCACCGTAAAATCCTTTTCTCTTTTCGCTGACTGACACAGCTCCTTTCTTAGACCATTGGGTTGTTACGCCACCTTCAGGAGAGTACTAGGTAGAACATGTTAATATATTATAACAAAACTAGAACTTTCTAGTTCTGTCCAAGGGGCAGTCCCTTAGGTAACAACCCTCCAGCCTGCTACTGCAGCCTCAGTACGTCAACAAGTAGTATAACATAAAAATAGGAGGGGAAGGCGCTGTGTCAGTTGGTGAACTACAGAGAAAAGGATTTTATGGCGAGTACAAAAAATACTATTTTTTCTTACGTTCACCAACTGACACAGCTCCTTTCTTAGACCATCGGGATGTCTCCAAGCAGTGCCAAAACAAGGGGTGGGAAAACAGCATAAAAACTTCACCCACAATGGCATGTGGGAACCAGTATAAAAACTTTACCCACAAAAACAGTGTGTGGGAATGACAAATAATTTTTTACCCACAAAAAAGTGAATAGGTAGTCACTACCTACAAACCGCCTCCAAACTTGCGGTAACAAATGCAACAGTGCATTTACTTAAAAGGTACTGTGTTACCAAAAACCAGGAAAAAAAAAAAGTAAGTGCAATTGTGATTATACGGCCGCCTGCAAAACTTTGCGGCCAAAACAGGCATCAGCTGATGCACCGACAGCAACCTTGTAGAATTTTGTAAAAGTGTGAACAGATGACCAAGCCGCCGCTTTACACACTTGAGCGACAGACGCTTGATGTCGGAAGGCCCAAGACGTTCCAATTGACCTGGTGGAGTGGGCCAGGACCGGAAAGGAGGGCACCTGCCCCTTCAAGGCATAGGCCTGTACTACAATCTATCTGATATACCTGGAAATGGTGGCTGATGAGACCATCATGCCTTTTTTCGGACCAGCCACCGAAACAAACAAGGAGTCTGACTTCCGAAAGGGTGCCGTAGCAGATAAATACACCCTCAGAGCCTGAAACATGTCCAGGGAATGGAGGGCCACCTCCTTAGGATGTGTCGGCTTAGGACACAGAGATGGTAACACAATGTTTTCATTAATCTGGAACGCCGAAACCACCTTTGGCAGAAAGGAAGGTTGCGGACGCAACACCACCTTATACTTATGGATAACCAGATAGGGTGACTTGCAAGACAAGGCCGCCAGTTCCGAAACCCTCCTGGCCGATGTGATCGATAGAAAGACCACTTTCTGGCAAAGGGTCAACAGAAGGATCTCTATGATATTTTCAAAAGGCGGGTTCTGAAGCGCCAATAACACCAGGTTCAGATCCCACGGGGGTAACGGTGGGCACACCAGAGGAACTACATGTTGCACCCCTTGAACAAAAGTGCTCACTAGAGAGTAAAACGCCAGGGGTGGCTGAAAAAAGACAGCCAAAGCTGAAATTTGTCCTTTAATGGTGCTTAAAGCCAATTTCTGGTCTACTCCATGCTAGAGAAACAGCAGGATTCTGGATATAGAAAAGGAGTGTGGACGCCATCCTTTCTCTTCAAACATGGAGATGTAGACCTTCCAGGTACGATGATATATCTTCCGAGAAGAAGATTTCCGTGCTCTCAGCATAGTTGGAATACCGAGTCTGAAAGACCCCAGCTTCTCAACACCTGGCTCTCAATAGCCATGCTGTTAAAACCAGCGATGGTAAAGCAGGGTGGAGAATCGGACCTTGAGACAGAAGGTCCCCTCGTAACGGCAGTCGCCATGGGGCGTCCGCCACCAGACGCACTAGGTCTGCATACCATAGACGCTGGGGACAATCTGGGGCAATCAGTATTACTGGAATCCCCTCGGCCTCCACTCTGCGGTGCAGACGTGTTAACAGTTTTAGCGGAGGAAAGGCATAGATCAGCTGGTACTGATCCCACGGAGCCACCAACGTGTCTGACGCATCTGAACAAGGATCTCTTGTCCTGGTGACAAATCTCGGCACCTTCCGATTGAGACGGGAGGCCAGAAGATCCAAGTCCGGTGTGCCCCATCGCAGGCACAGTAGCCTGAACACCTCCTGATGCAACGCCCATTCTCATGGATCCAGCATCTGGCAACTTAGATAGTCCACCTTCCAGTTCTCCACTCCCGGGATGTAAGTGGTGATAGGGCCGGTACATGTCGCTCTGCCCACTGAAGCATGTGAGCAACCTCCAGTGCGGCGGCCGAGCTTCTTATTTCTCCTTGGTGATTGACATATGCCACCGTCGTGGCGTTTGACTGGATCTTGATCAGATGCCCTCAAAGTCTTAGCGACCATGTGGAGAGGCATAGTCTGATCGCTCACAGCTCGAGTACATTGATCGGCAACTTAGATTCCTCCTCCGACCAGAGGCCCGGGGCCGACTGAACTCCCATTACTCCACCCTAGCCGGTTAGGCTAGCGTCCGTTGTGACCATCATCCAATGTAGAGGTAGGAACGACTTCCCGGACAAAAGTGCCATGGACCTCAGCCACCAGAGCAGGGGGTCCCTGACTAACTGGCTCACCTGAATCTGCCAATCCAGGGATAATGGAGATTTGTCCCACTTTGTCAAGATCTCCTTCTGCAAGACTGAGCATATGGTACTGCCTCGAAGGAGGCCATCATGAGTCCCAGGATTCGCATGCAGAAGCGTAGTGACGATCACCTGCAGTTCATCAGCAGTTTTACCACGGCTCTAAGAGTCTGCAGCTTATCTGAAGGGAGAAACACTCTCGCTTCCATGGAGTCCAGCAGTAAGCCTAGGTACTCCAAACAGTACGATCACAGACTTCTTTTTTAGGTTCAACAGCTACCCAAATTCCTGCAGGGTCTGCATGGTGATCGCCACATCCTCCTATAATTCTGAGGCGGAACATGCTCTCAGGAGGAGTTTGTCTAGGTAACCTATGATCGCAATCCCACATTGACGCAGCAACGCCAAAACAGGAGCCAACACCTTGGTAAAGACTCGGGGGGCTGATGCCAAACCAAAGGGGAGAGCCACAAACTGGTAGTGGGCTTCTCCAATTGCAAATCGCAGAAACTTCTGATGCCGAAGACATATGGGTATGTGCAGGTACGCATCCTGGATGTCCAAAGATGCCAGGGAGTCCCCTTGATGGAGTGCAGCGACAACTGAGCGAACTGATTCCATTCTGAACCTCTGTACTTTTACAAAAGTAATTGAGGGCTTTTAGGTCCAAGATTGGACGTACCCCTTCCTTTTTGGGCACTACAGATTGGAGTAGAACCCCTGGAAACGTTCCGGCTCCGGAACAGGTACTATCACCCCGTGACTCAGCCGGTCCCTTACCGCCCCCATTAGCGTCTCCCGGCACGCTGCGAGTACGGATATACTGGAGGAGAAGAATCTGTTTTGTGCCCAAGAGAGGAACTCTATCTTGTAGCCAGGGGAAATCAGATCGCAGACCTATTGGTCGGACAGCCGAAAAGCACACCGGGCTGCAAACTCCCAAAGGAGACCCCCCCACCCGAGTTGCGGGCAGGGGCAAACCTTCATGAGGTAGCACTTTTGCTCGCAGGCTTGTTAGGCTTGCGGTTTTGTCCTTCAGAGGTCATCCTGTCGGGCTGGGGACGTTTAGGCGAAGCTCTGGGCAGACGAAAAAGCCGTTTATGAGCGGAAAATGAGGGCCCTTGCCTACGGCGTTGCTCCTTAGCCTTAGATGAAAAACAAGCTCTGGACTGCCGCACTCTTCAGAAAACCTCTTTTATTGGAAAATCACATCACAGCTCAACAAACACAGTGAACAAGGAAAAATTGCTGACCCTTAGCCTTCCTGGCCTGTGGGAGTAGTGTACTCTTACCACCTGTGGCATTTTTAATAATGTCATCCAATGAGGCTCCAAAGAGCCGCTCGCCAAGGCAGGGTAAATGCGTCAGGGCTTTTTTAGATGCCTGGTCAGCCGACCAGCGTTTTAGCCAAATCAGGCGCCTCAGCACCACTGCTGACACTGAAGCCCTGGCTAACAAAGTGTATCCCAGGCTGCATCACAAACGTACATAAGGCCTTGCACTAACTGGTCTGCTAGTTCCACGCAGATAGGAGAAGCCTGTTGCTCCCCCAATTCAAAAGTTTTGCCCACTCAGTAAGCGTCTGCGATGCGACACAAGTGCGGATGCCAGTACTGGTCGCATTGCTGACCTCACAACCGTAAACAAGGAACAAGCCACTGCCTCTGCCTTCCTGTCCGTGGGATCCTTAAAGGCAGGAGTCCCCTCTACCAGGATCGTGGTTACCTTGTTTAACATGGATACTGGGGGGTCCACGACCGGATGAGCCGACCATTTTTTGAGAAGGCTCTCCTCAAAGAGGTAACGCACCGCCATGTATTTGGGGACCGAAAAGTTCAGTTGCGGTCGGCCCCACTCCTTGTATATGAACTTATCGAAATAAGTCAGATACGGAAACACCTTAGGTGTACGGGCTGGCTTACGGGACCCAAAAGGGACCACTACATCAGCAGAGGGATCTGCTGGCTCCTGAACTTTCAGGGTATCACGCACAACTGTGATCAGTGCTCCAACAAGCACTTTGTCGCGCACGGACCCGGAAGGGGAATCATCAGTGTCGGTCAGTGTCATCTGAAACAGAGCAGGGGTCACCAGCCTCAGCAGGGTCGGCGCCTGCGTCAGAGCTCTCCCCTGAGGACCGGGGGGGGTTTTTTACCACCTTTGAGCCCACGCACTGCCTCCATCTTGGCATCAAATGAATTAAGGACCACCGACAAAGCGTCCAGAGGCACTGCACTGTCTGCAGGCGAACCGGTTGCAATTGCCTGGATTTTGGGGGAAGAAACACCAGTTTCTGAAGCCATGCTGACCCTACCCTGTCTGCCACCTGTTGGGGACTTAGGACAGTGATGGTCCCACCCTCCTAACTGTTGCAGGCTGAGAGATCCCTACCACAGGATTCACCACCCTGACCAAGTTCTGCGCCTTCCAGATAGGTGTGCCTGTGTCAGCTCCCAGATGCATAAGAGACAAAACCACGCTGTGCTGAGCTCCTCTGTATAGTGCTGAAGCTGAAAAACACATTCAGGCTTCAACAAAATGGCCGCAGAGCGTCCAGTATAAAGGAAAAATCGCAGGGAAAATGACCGCCGACTACAGTAAAATGGAGACAGAGCATGCTGCTCCCTGGTCACACCAAAAATGGCCACCGAACACTGTATGCAATGAAGAACAGTGACAAAACAGGCAGAGAAATGGTGGTAAACAGCGCTACAGCGATCAGCAGACACAGCCTCCAGACACCTCAGGGGAGTGACCTACAGACATCCAGGGTGCAGCTACCCAGCGCAGACTCCCCAGGTGAGAGCCCCCCCGGAGAGCCCCTGTCTATGGCACACACCGCTCAGCAGCCCATGCAGCATCCCCCACAGGGAAGGGAGGAGGGAAGATAGGGACAGGTAGAGAAGAGAGGGAGGTGAGGGACCCCCGAATCGACCTCCCAGCTGTTCAGCCCCACCAAGGCAAGGAGAGCTGTACTTACCAGTGCTGAAGAGCTGGGAGACATTCCATCACTGACCCACTCTCCGATGAGTACGGGGTGGCTGCTGACCCGGCACACTGTGATGCAAATATCAGTAGCCCGGTCATGTGTGCCCCAGGGCTTTACACCCACCAGCCGCCCCTGGAGCTGGGGGCATGTCGTGGCCAACCCAGCGTGGAGCTCTGGTCTGCACACGCTTGCTGGCCAGGCTGGGGAGACTACAAGGATAAGAGTATCCAGCCTGCCACCCAGCCGGCTGTTGATAGCAGTTCACAGGATCTTTAATCTTGCACAAAAAGCAAAACTTGTGCAGAAAAATCCATGGACCGATGGGCCCGCAGGGTCCCTAGGTCCTTCTCCTTCACTAGGCAGAAAAAAACTGAGGCTGCAGTAGCAGGCTGGGGGGTTGTTAGCTAAGGGGCAGCCCCTTGGGCGGAACTAGAAAGTTCTAGTTTTGTTATAACATATTAACATGTTCTGCCTAGTCCTCTCTGGAAGGTGGCATAACAACCCTATGGTCCAAGAAAGAAGCTGTGTCAGTCGGTGAACGTAAGAGAAAATACATTTTTATTGTTTAAATAAAATTGTGCTTTACAAGTTTTGTATTGATACGACTGTTTGTATATATTTTATTTATTAGAAGGCTTGTACCTCAAGTGGACAGTATTCCCCTGAGGAAGCCCAGGATGCGGGTGAAATGCCATCTAAAGTGCTGTATCCACAAGAACCATGTTTTGTGTACTTGCTACAATTGTTTTTAGACAATTTTTTATCTCTGTTTAATAAAATCCTTTTATACCAATTTTTCTTGTGATCACTGTATCACACTTGCACCTTAAAAATCCCATAAATCCCATTGACACAATCATGTAACACTTTTATTTACTTGTCACATAAAGCTCAAAATAAACATGTATATAGAAATTGGAAGATTTTTTTTTCATGCGTCAGTCTTTGTTAAATCCCCCCCAGTAGGGTCAATATGGTTCATTTATAATCTCCCGTGTTTATATGTGGTCACACCCTGCACCTCATGGATTATATACATAAGCTATTTGGGATATGAGGACAGACATTTGTCCTGCTTGACAGAAGATCTAATCCTTCCCCATTCAGAAAATGTTTTGGCTGGATTATCACTAGAGCCATTTGAGATCAGCCTGTGCTTTGCTTTTATTGCAAGATCATACCAGTCATTGTAAATTCATGGCATCTTAAAAGCTCATATGCACCCCAGGCAGGTATAGCTGGTGTCATTATCATCTCCATTAGTTGCTTGGAACGAGTGATGTTGCTCAAGCTATTTGTTTTCAATCATTTTCAAAGCTGGGCTGCATTGCCATTAAAAGTAATAGTCTTTGTATTGACATGGTTATAAACACTGTACACATAGCTCCCAACTGTCCCTGATTTGGAACAGTGTCCCTCTTTCCTCCTCATTTTGATTTGATCTATATAGTTGTATATAAAATGCACTTTTTATCTTTTAAAAAGTGTTTCTTAGTGCTAAACCTTTCATCCAATTTCTGCATGGCTGTCAAATCAATTACCCAATCCCAATTACCATGAATGGGACTTTCTGCACAGGGATGCACAGAACATCCCATACATTGCAGTAAAAATAGAATAGTGCATGGGAGTGCAGTGGCAGCGAGTGCAAAAATGCCCATGGGTACAGTAGTAATGAGTGTAAAAATGCCCATGGGTGCAGTAGTAATTAGTGTAAAAATGCCCATGGGTGCAGTAGTAGCAAGTGTAAGAAATGCCCACTGTGCATTTAGGAGTGAGCACAATTGCATCCAGTCCAATTGCATCCATCCAGTCATCAGTGCATGGGAGGGGGTGGTGATAAGCTTCAGGAAAGAATAGGATCATGCACATTCAGGTGTGAGGGGAGCTAGCTTTGCATTCCTTTTATCCCCTAGCCTCAGGCATGTACTGGCCATCGGGACTACAGGGAGTTTCCCGGTGGGCCGATGGCTCAGTGGGCCACTCTGATGTAAGGGGGCTGGTGATGGGACACTCTGATGTAAGGGGGCTGGTGATGGGACACTCTGATGTAAAGGGGCTGGTGATGGGACACTCTGATGTAAAGGGGCTGGTGATGGGACACTCTGATGTAAAGGGGCTGGTGATGGGACACTCTGATGTAAAGGGGCTGGTGATGGGACACTCTGATGTAAGGGGGCTGGTGATGGGACACTCTGATGTAAGGGGGTGCTGATGGGACACTGATGTAAGGGGGCTGGTAATGGGACACTCTCATGTAAGTGGGCTGCTGATGGGACGCTCAAAATGTAAGTGGGCCGGTCTGGATGAAGTCCAGGGCCAAATTTCTGTCCCAGTCCAGCCCTGCCTAGCCTACAGCAAAGTGTATGCAGCGTGCTTATGCGCTGTGGACATTTTCCATCATGATGGTGGCCGCACACACATGCATACATAGAGCTTCTGTAATGTCTGGGCACTTGTTTGGAGTAACACATTACACAACAAGTGGCCATCTGTATGCCTCAAAACATTTGTTGTGGATCGTGTACAATGATCTAAGTCGGGCACAACACAAACCAAGTTTTGATATAACGCACAATTCCAGCGTGATGTCATACAAACCGGCCAGCTGGATTCTGTCAATGTAAAGAAAACAATATCCACTGCTGAAATATAAATAATATTTTAATTTTTTTCTTAGAAAACAAGAAGAAAAAAAAAATGCACTTGCTTAATGCTCGCCATATCAGATTGCTCACTAGTCAGGTTAAATAAGTACACTGAAATATATATATTTTTCTTTTTTCCATGAACTGAATGTACAGAAGCAATTTCAATAACAAACATCTAGGATTTAGTAATAAATTAGTACTTGAAGGCAATTTCGTTCCGTCAGTCGTTTTTTTTTTCTCTTGAGCATGTGTAAAAGCACCAAAACATGGTAAATATTTTAATAAAACAGGAACAAAAAATGAAATATATGGAGATCCCTTGGGGAGTATAAGTAACGCACACCACCGCCGCTTTCATATGCACGACCAGGACACTTAAATTGACAGTTTGTGAAGGTTGTCAAAAGTCAGTGTGGTTTGCTTATGTATGGTTACACTGGGGGTTTTGTCAGACTTGGAGGGGGGTTTTGTTCCAGATATTTTAAAGTGCACCTATAGTTGCTTACAAGGACCTGTGAAAAATAAAGCTTTTGCAGCAGTGGCGAGGAGCTGTGAGATCACCTACATCTCCAATCACCAGAAGCTGGCCCAAAATATGTTATTTTTTTTTTTTTTTTGTACATTTTTGGTAAAAGCTTTATATTTTTACAGGTTTTTAAAAGTAATACAGTAGGTATTTGGGGGATAAAGAGTGTCAGTAAAGAAAACCTTTTTTTTTATTCTTGGATGTGTACTGGAGGAGGTATAAAAAGTTCAAAAAATCTCATCTGAAGGACTTTTTGAAACATTTAATAATTGAGAGAAATGCTGTCAACACATTTTGGGTACAAAAGCCTCTCCTTTCAGGAAGTGAGCTGTGTTTAAAAAAAAAAAAAAAAACGGCAACAGAATGCACTAAGAGAGGCTTGATGAAGACCAACGTCTCTGCGTGACCCCAAAGGTAGCCAACCAAGTCTCACCCATGGGCGTCAACTGCTCAAACGTTGAACTTTTTAACCCTAAAATGCATTGGCTGTATTCATTGCTCTTAAGCATTAAAAGGTTTCAAAAATTCCATCAAGTGAGATGAACTAGTACAAGAATTGACCACCCTATGGTAGCGAGGTATCAGCCTAGGACTGGAATAGGGTTCACCTATACTTTTATTTCAACCACGCCTCTGCTTCTTTGAAGGAAAAAAAAATCACTTTATGGTAGATTCTTGGGAACCAACTTTAACTTCTGTCAGTCCAGCTCACACATCAGGCCTTTTTATTTATTTTTTAAGGAAGGTCTGCTTTAAACCCATCATGGGAGAAATATGGAGACTGCTGAGGCTCTTCTTAAAGGAGTTCAGATTGGCTGATCTTTCAACAGAGCTAATCTGACCAAAGTTTATGTTTTTAGCCATGTGAGCAGTACTGCGGGGAACCTCAAGTAGCATTTGATCCAAAAATATTTTTGCTACTCATTACTCTTTTTTTTTTTTTTTTTATCTATTTCAAGACTGTTAAAGTGGTAATAAGCCCCAAAACAAAATGTATTATATCACAGTTTGCCAATTCTTAGCTGGGGTGGCTGCAGTTCTTTTTTTTTTATGTTTTTTTTTCTTTATTTTCTTCTGGTGATCAAGCCAGTACTGTGAACAAGTCTACTTTGCCGAAATGTGTTCGCATGTTTTATTGTCACTCCTGTATCTACAATAGAGTCTCAGAAGAGTATTTCTGGAGTTGCCGGCTCTTCCTACTACTTGTTTGTATCCAGAGATTGGAGGACACTTTTGGAGCCAGGGCATCCATGTTTATATTTCATTCATTTATTCCAGGGTGTGTTTCCTTTGAGAGCTCTGCTTTGTCTCCATTGCTTGTCCTGATCAAGCTAGTAAGTCTGTTTTTTAGATTCCTAAAGGAGTCAGGTAAAGACTTGAGACAAACCATTTAAAAGCCGAGTTCCAGGAATGGCTTTTCTGCATGGTAACATTGCTTCAACTTGGACCAGCGTAACCATGTATATTTTATACTTGTGGAAGTGGAGAGTCACTGTCGTAGTCCCTGCTACTATATTGATCTCCTCTTTCTCCAGGGTCCTGTGCCAAGTGGCTTCCCAGTTGTATAGTGTTCAAGGTGGGAAGGTACGTGTGCGTCATTGGCATCCTTCACAGAACGCCTTGCCATTTTCTCAGAGACTATAAAGCGTTCTGTGATTGGGCGAGGTGGAGATCATGACACTGCCTTTCCAGTCCATCCAAAAAGAGAATGCCTTACATTGAAAAATGCAAGATGTTCTGTGAATGACTGTCTTACTGAACAAGCGACCCACTATGTACTCCTCTGCGTACCAAGACAGGAAATGTGTTACTGGTCAGATCACGAGGTGAAAATAAATGAAACCCCGCCCCAAAAAAACTGCAGAGTCCATATTTAAGTATTGATAAGCTGCAGTACATTGCAATTTTGTGTCTGGGTTTAATACCACTTTAATGAATATATCTTCATTGCAACTATGTATTAATGATTACAAACAATTCCATCCATTTTTTTTAATACTGTAACAGCCATGCTGACGTAAAAATAAAAAGTTTAATAAAATGTGCCCAATGCAAATGAGGTGTTAGAACATCACATATCCTGCTCCCTGCGAGGAAGTAAACCCCCCTGATGGGTTTTACTTCCTCTGTTTCCCTGCAAAGGTAAAGCATAATGGGCTACTATACATCGCATAGTAGCCCATTATGTGTCACTTAGCTGACAAAGGAGCCAGCGATGTCACTGCTGTCCCCTCTTCCACGAAGCGTCCTTCTTCCTTCCGGGTATCGTCGCTCCAGCGCTGTGATTGGCCGGAGGCGTGATGACGTCACTTCTGTGCATGCCACTAACGTCACGATCGCCGTTAGCAGCGGCACACTCAGTACGCCTGCATGCTGCTGTCTAGCAGCGGTGCCCGTCTTTTGCACGGTTTAGGAGATATTTCTTGCACCTACAGGTAAGCCTTAATCTAGGCTTACCTGTAGGTAAAAGTGGTCTGTAAGGGTTTACAACCACTTTAAGGCCCCTTTCACATGAGAGATCCAGTCATGTCTGCCTGTTTATTTTTCTGGCAGGCACAATTGGACCCTCCCTCCTCCTCTATGGGCAGTAGTATGTAAACACTCCCAGAAGTGTAGAATTAATTTGATTTTTCCCAGTAGCGGCCTATCCACAAGTAAAGAGTGATCACCTATGTGGGGAATAGCAGAGGTGAACCTTAAACATCTTTGATGCAGGGGTCCTGTTTTTAAACTTTTTTCTTTAAGTTGCTTTAAAGACTTAGATCTGTTAACAGTTTTATTTTTTACAGTGAATATTACATTTGCTTTAGTAAGCAGAATTGCCTCTTAAAAGAAGTATGGCCGAAGCTTTTCTGGCCATGCTTCTCTTGTGGGTTACAGGAGTGCACTTACTTCTGCTCTGTCACCCAGAGTCAACCGATAGCGGTATTATGTTAAATTAGCATTATGATCACTGGGAACAATGCACATAGAGATAACTTAAAGGTTCATTGTTGTCAGTGGTTGTTTATCTGAGAGGCATACGTTGCTCAAGGATCCCCTAGCAACCTCTGGAGGAACCTTAAGTCGGCCATAGATGGTTCAAATCTCAGCCAGTTCAGCGGGAACCAGACAAAATTAGATTCATGTACGGGCAAGATGAATGTACCCAAGTTGATTGATCAATCATCTTGGGTACAACCAGCCTGCCAGATTTTACATGGCACAGCAGGGACAGCTTCCCCCACCAGGAGAACATTATAGATCAGCGGGAGGGATTCCCATCAACACCGACTGTGTTGAAGGGCTGATTGATTTTTTTTTTCCTGCAAAAGAAAATCGCTCCATCTATGGCCAGCTTTATCTGAGAGGCATACATTGTTCTTTGCTCCCCTAGCAACCTCTGGAGGAACCTTAGAGGGTTCATGGAACCCTGGTTAAGAACAGCTGCCCTAGATAGTAAAATGGAGAGGGTCTGCGATTGGTGACTTTTTCTTAGCAGTTTCAGTTTTCACTGCAGTTTGCAGCCTGCAGGTGTATGTTCAAGATCACCGACTTCCATCACAAAATAGCTAGCTGCCTGTGTCCTGAAGGCAGATGCATTTTAAATATCACACTAAGAAGCAAAAAAAAAAAAAGGAAAAAAAAAAAAGAGGTGCTCTCATCCTGAGAAAGGATAGTTCATATGACTAAATCTTTTTACTTTGTTTCACCTTTAAAGACAGAAGGGGCAACCCTCTCCCAAATAGAATTCATATGTTTGCATCTGAAAATTCAGCTCCTAAGCACACTTATTTTACTTAGAACCCCTCATGCAGGTGCTGTCCCCTTTGTGACAGTGGGT
This sequence comes from Lithobates pipiens, assembly GCF_037356315.1. NCBI lineage: Eukaryota > Metazoa > Chordata > Amphibia > Anura > Ranidae > Lithobates > Lithobates pipiens. The sequence continues at coordinate 554,305,624 of NW_027507758.1, read as the reverse complement.
ACCTCCTCCGGGGGTTTATATCTCTGGGTCCAAAATCTTTTCCGCCACTAGCTGCACCTAAGCAGTAATTTCCTATAAATCTAAATAAGGGGCCATGTTACTGCTGCAGAAGTATGGATCCATTAAGGTATATATGGAAATATTGTACAGGAACAGTCAGTACCATGGAGGATCACAGACCCGGGTATGGAAGTACGCTGCCAAGCATGGGTAGTCAAGAAAGAATCCTGCTGTTGACGATTTCTTATGAAAATGCTAGTTCCTTGGCTGCCATGCTAGTGCCATGGCTTCAGCTATTCACTGATAGGAACAAGTATAGAAATTAATAATTTTAGACTTTTCTGATGACAAATGACACCATGCTTGTTCCGGGTCTGTGACTCAAAGCTGTGATACCAGACATGGCCAAGCAACAAGCACTTTTTTTTCTATCTTTGAAGTGAGCCAGCAATGGCAGGCCTAGTACTTCACTTACGTATGACAAGATTCCTTTAAGAGGTTTGTTAACCCAGAAATTATATTTCCATTTTTGGAAACGGTCTACTCCACCATGGAGTCTTGCTCCTACAGCAGCTCTCTCTGCTAGCAGTTGAAGGTGGGCAAAGCAGGAAACATCAGTTAAGAGATCTTGCCAGTCTCGAGTCTACCGGTATTGCAAGATGGTGGGCGATTCAAACCAAGTTTTGGGTGGACTTACCCTTAAAGCATATCTAAATCCAAAAATGAAAAAAATTATATAATGCAGCTTAGTCTTTCAATGTGGTAGTAGCATTCATTATTCACCTCCTGTGAAATGGAAAGAAAGCACAGACATCCTTATCTATCTTGTTTAAATTAACACCCCTATCAATCCACCATGTAACAGATGAACAAAGGCAGACACAATTAATGTCCAGACTATGACTATCATGCCCCCTTCAATAAATCCTTTGGAGAAATGACTGTAGCCTTGCCTTAAGGGGCAGAAAGTGTATTGTTCACAGGACTAATAGACAAAAGTAAAGGGTAAAAGTCTTAAAAAAAAAAAAAAAAGAAAAAAAAAAGAAATGCAGCCACTAAATCCAAGAACTGGTAAGCTACAATATATAATTTTTTTGTGTTTTTAATTTAGATACACTTTCAACATGAGAGAAAAGCTCCTCTAGACGCATGGAGGAAGGTGTGGTATTTAAGACGAGTGCAGCATTTAAGAACGTAATAAGTCAATCCTGGAAACAGTCACCAGTGTGGTCATAGAATTTCCACTTGAGGATTCTAAACCATCTTTAGCGTACCGACTTCAGTATACTGTAGGTATGTACCATGCATTATAAGTCTATTTAGCAGCCAGAAAGGTAGGTAGGTGTCATCTCCGGCCCATTAACTGTAATCCAAAAACAGATCAGCAGACGCAGTCCAAAGTTCAACAATAAATACTGTCAATCAAGCAGCTGTTGGTGCTGTACAGAAGGCCATACTATGTAGAGCATGGGATCTGTCGATCTGGCTGTAGAATGCATCCTGATTATCATATGGTGCCAAGCATGTTTGGAATGCCTTCTGAATGCAAGATGTCCCGAGCAATGTCCAACACATGAAACACAACAAATGTGCTCTGCCAATGAAAAGATGTGAATTCCCTTAAACTGAAATAAACATGAGATGTACAAAGCTGCAAATGAAGTTATTTGCAGTTTTATTTGAAGCATCCAGAGAAAAGGGGCCAGTGTGTTGTTGGCTTTGGGTGGTTGAGGATGTTCATGGATGATATGAAGAAAGCAGTAAAACCACTTGTACAAGGCAAGCTGAACTCTCAACGCTCACTTGTAAGGCTACAGCAGGTCAGGGAGGTGGCTGTAGACAGAGTCCAGGAGTTTTTGGCTTGCCTCCTGGCTCTTGACGCCGGCGATCTCGAAGAGGCGGTCCAGTTTATCCTCTGCCTGCGGTATCTCATCAATGACCTGCAGCTCCTCTGGACTCAGGATGGGCAGCAAGTCATCAAAGATGGGCTGCAGGTCACAAGGGTCCAAGCGGACCTGGCGCAGAACGGTGTCTTTCTTTTCTGTATCAGGCAGAGTAGAGACATTATACGGTAAGCTAGGATGACATGAATGTGTGTTCTGAATAAATATTTATTGTCAGCAAAAACAAATTCAACCAACCTTGGAATGCATCAGTAAACCTTAGCAGACATTTGGAAATCACACTGTGTTCCTTGGAACACATCTTACTTTGTTCATCTACTGGAGTATTTCAGGAGTCTATTTGTCAAGTCTTTTTCGTAGGATTACAGGGCAGCATCCTTATTACAAAGGTCGTTGACTTAAAGTGGTATTAAACCCAAAAACAAAAATTTAAATTTTTTGCAGCTTAATAGTTTTTATGTGGTGGCTGCATTAGTTTTCCTTTTTCTAAGTTTTTTTAAATTTTATTTGACCTGTTGATCCAAGCAAGGAACTTTTATATTTCAACTTCCTTTAACAGACCAAGCTGTCCAGCTAAAGTGGCAAGAGGATGGAGACAAACCATTTATCACTGAAGGGTGCTTACAATGGTCAGCTTCTCTTACTTTATGTAAATTCTTTATTACAAAAGGGGGGGGTTAGTTTCTGTAAGGCTTTGTGTACACTGCTGCTGGTAAACGGATGTTTAGGAGCAGTTGGGCGCTTTTTCAGCTGCCTCTGAACTCTACTCTAAACAGGTTAGTTTATATTTGTTTCTAAGCAGTCGAGTTTAGAAGCATTTTTTGGAAAGCAAAAAGATGCGTTCAGGGCGGATGTTCACAGGCATTTGAAAAACGCCAAACGCGTGTAACAGCTTGTAAAAACACATAAACGTGGTAATTCGCATTTATGCGCATTTTATTTCCAGTTTTTAACTGCTTGCCGACCAGCCATCATTTTACTGCAGCAGGTTGGCAGGTAGCTATACGTCTGCTCGTGGAATCGGGATAGCAGGTGCACGAGCTGCACATCAGGGGTGCCGATGGTCGTGGCCAACAGTCACAATGACCGCTGGCCATGAGCGATCGTGAGCACGAGAGGCAGAACAGGGATGTGTGTGTGTGTGTGTGTGTGTGTGTGTGTGTAAACACACAAATCCCTGTTCTGTGAGGCGTGACAAATTGTGAGTTGCTATTAGCTAGTAACCACAATCCGTCACTTCCTCTAGGTCAGTCCCCTCCAGTTAGAAACACACATAGGGAACAGTGTTAACCCCTTGATCGCCCATAGTGTTAACCCCTTCCTGCCAGTGACATTTTTACAGTAATCAGTGCATTTTTATAGCACTGATCGCTGTATAAATGGCAATGGTCCCAAAAATGTGTTGAAAGTGTCCGATGTATCCGCCATAATGTCGCAGTCCTGATAAAAATCGCAGATTGCCACCATTGCTAGTAAAAAAAAAAAAAAAAAAATACAAAAAATGCTATAAATCCATCCCCTATTTTGTAGACGCTATAACATTTGTGCAAACCAATCAATATACGCTTATTGCGATTTCTTTTTACCAAAAATATGTAGAAGAAAACATATTGCCTAAACCGAGAAAAAAATTTTATAGCAAAAAGTCCAAAATGTGTTTTTTTCAAAACTGATGCTTTTTTGTTTATAGCGCAAAATATAAAAAAAAAAAAGGTGATCAAATGCAGTCAAAAGAAAGCTCCATTCGTGGGGAAAAAAAAAAAAAAGACGTCAATTTTGTTTACGTGCAACGTCGCACGACCGCACAATTGTCAGTTAAAGCGACGCAGTGGCGAATCGCAAAAAATGGCCCGGTCATTCAGCAGCCAAATCTTTCGGGGGTGAAGCAGTTAATTTTTGGCTATTTAAAGAAGGAAAAAAACAAAAACGATTAAACGCTTCTTCTAAATGTAAAAGTGCCTAAATGCGGCATGTAAATGCAGCAAAACTGACAATTTTAAAAGTCGTTTACAACCTGTCAAGTTGAATTGTTCAGGCAAGGTGGTAAAACATCCCGTGTACATTAAGCCTAACTGCTTGAAAATTGTTAGCTCAAGTTTGGCTTTAATTTGTAAGTCAAGTTCATTTAAATCTACTAGTACATCTAAACACCACCCTCTCCACAGACTGACCACCAGAGTGTGGTCACCCTAACAGAGGAAGTTACTGGCTGGATCACTAGGTAAAATTAAGGGGAAAAAGCCTAAAAAAGAAAAATGAAAGCAACCACCACATTTAAGGATGGCTAAGCTGTACTTCATAAAAAAAATGTTTTGGGGTTTATTACTGCTTTAATCTATTTATTGCTACGGACGTAAGGCTTAGGTCAGTGGTAGTGTAGGGTTTTATACACACTGGGGTAGATTTACTAAAGCTGGTGCACACAGAATTTAGTGTAGCTGTGCATGGTAGCCAATCAGCCTCTATTTCAGCTTGTTCATTGAAGCTTTGGCACTAAAACCTGGAATCTGGTTGGTTTCTATGCAGAGATGCACCAGATTTTGCACTTTCCAGTTTTAGTAAATAACCCCCACTGTGTATCTTTATGCGGTCTTTCACAAGCTGTCGGATATCTGATAAAAGTGACTGGGAAGCTATACAGTCACCCGATCGCTGGGGGTATTCGAGGACAGGGTTGAGAACCACTGATCTAAAGCACTGCTGACTCTGGCTGCTAGCCTCGCAAGATTCTGGGTGAGATTTGGTGAAGTCACTACTGTGCTGCTCACTGTTCTCCTTGCTGGAGAGAAAGCTGTACCTGAGAATCTGCAGTGTGAGGGAATCTGCTTTGTCAGTTCTGTTGATCTATGCTTTCCGTGTTGCCCCTACTGCTTTTACAATAATCCTTTACCAGTCATCAGAACCCCAGTCATTTATGGGACAGTTCTAACTTGAGAAAACAAAGCTCTGCCTCTACTAACATAGTTGCCTCCATGCAGAAACACGGTGCATGGCAATTCAGTCATGGGGAATACGTCTGTTTCAGAGAGACTACAGGCAATACAGGTAATAAATCCTTTGCCCTCTGCTTGCTTTTTTTTCCCTCAGCTTCCACAGTTCAGGTTACCATTAAAGAGGAAGTAAAGGCTAAAAAAACAACACACCCTGTAAGGCAAAGGCATAATGAGCTAGTATGCATAGCATACTAGCTCATTAGGAATAACTTACCTGAAAACAAAGCCCCCGAAGTGGTCCTCCGTCTTCATGTCCGCCACTGCCATGGATCCCGGAGTGACTTCCGGGTCTCGCTGCTCCGGCGCTGTGATTCGCGATGACGTCACGCCTGCGCACGAGAGCCGACACTCGCGGCATATCCCTGCGATCTGCAGCCTGCCCAGTGCGCCTGCGCACTGCTGTCTACGGCGCATGCGCCGTAGACAGCGGTGGCCGTCTTCGGGTAAATATCTCCTAAACTGTATAGGTTTAGGAGATATTTCTTGGACCTACAGGTAAGCCTTAATCTAGGCTTACCTGTAGGTCAAAGTTGGTTGTAAGGGTTTACAACCACTTTAACAGTTGCATGACTATACAAATAATCTACTTCTTTGATATCTTTGTCTGCTCACTCCAGTAACCCTCAAACTCACAGGTAAACTGTATGCATGTGTTGCCCTGAATCCCAAGTCTAGCATATTCCTGTCCTCCCCACCTTTACATCCCCTCAATACCATGCCCTATCAAACCTATAGAGAGGAGCAGGCATTACTAAGTAAGATGCAAATGTGTCCTAGAGCTTTAACTTGGGGCAAATGCACACAAAATGGGGGAGAGATACAAGGTGTAGGTCTGGCCACTGGCCTGCAATACAACAGAAACAAGATACACCTGTGCTCAGATCCCAATAGCTTGTACATGCATATAACCTACCAGGTGCTAAAGGGGTGTGACCACATGTTAAAACTAAAAATACTGAATGAACCCTCTGCATACGACTATATAGCCACTCTAGCAAACAGTGCAATAACAAAAAAGGGCTATTTAGTTTACACATATTGCAACACATGTTTAAGCTGGCCAACTGCATCAAAGTAATCCCTTTTTGGCCAGTCTCACCCTGGTTTGCCACTACAAATGCTACTGTGAACCAGTGGCAGCTGGTGGGGGGGGCGGATAACAACCCCTCCCCCTCCCACTCGAACAGTCACCACCAAAGTTGCGACACTCCTATCACACCTCTCCTCTCTCGGCCTGTCTCCTTCTATACATAGAAATCCCCCCATCAGACATGTCTCCCTCTAGATGTGTGCTCTGATCACAGCCACTCCTACCTCTACCGATCAGATCCCAAAAGAAGTCTCAGCACACCCTGCACCGCACACCGCTGCCCCCATCATTCTTGCTGTGCTTGTAGCCATCCTCCTCTCCGTGGTTTGCTCTAAGACTCCCAACCTATCGGGTCTCAGGAGCTGCTTCCTGATTGGCCAGAAGAAACAGTGCTTAAAAAATAAATAAAATAAAAAACCCATTGGAATCCATGCATCCGACACCCTGGATGTAGATTAGGGGCCGGGCCCATGTATTAGGGGGGTGGTGTCCCTTATCCCCCTGCTGTGGATAATGCCAACATGAGGCAAGCAGACAAAATGGGGGACAGCTACAAGGTTTAGGTCTGGCCACTAACCTGCAATACAACAGAAACAAGATTACACCCCTTTAGCACCTGGTAGATTATATGCATGTACAAGCTAATGGGATCTGAGCACAGGTATAGCTTGTTTCTACAGTTCTAACTTGGACAGCATCACTGATAAAATTAGGAATGTCTACCTTTCCTATCCTCCACTGTCATTATGTTAATTATTATAGCAGTGTGGTATTTTTAAATTACAACGTAGAAAGGCCTACATCATTACCTTTGGTTATAAACGAGCCTGTTCTGCTAAGGGCAGAGGAGCCACTGGAGGTGGAGTCACAGCGAAGGAGAGGTTCAGACTCATCAGCGAAGAAGCCTTTACTCTTGTCGAGAGGGGAGGGGTCTGTAGGCGGTGCAGCTTGGTCAGGAGCCTTGAGGCAGGTATCAGGAGCTGGCATTGGCTGGGTGGAGCTCACCTGGAGAGTAAGCTTCTCATCTTCTATCTAAGGAGAGAAGAAAGAAATATCATGTAATGTTTCTTCTTTTTGAATTAGTCACACATGCCTATTTCAAATATTTCTCAGAAACGTTCTTTGAATATTTAGTACATTTGGACAAATGGATTTTAGTTAAGGGTCGACCGATTATCGCAATTGCTTCAATGGGTTGTACCTGGGTGATGCATGCAGCTTCACGCTTCACCCCGGTACTGTTCTTTAGAGGGGATGGTCAGCTTTCTTGTAACAACTGATGGGGTTCAGCAGCTGCTTGGCTGTTATTACAAGCAGCGGGAGGGGGGACCCTCCACCGCCAATATCGGTTGACACCTAATTTTAGTATTAAAATTCCACAATCACCTGAACATAGAATGTGACCTTTTCATCATTCACAACCTGTATATTATGAATTCTGGTTTGGTGCCCTATGTGAGTTGTGAAAGCCCTATGAATGAGTATGGCAGCCGATCGCTAAAGTGTGCACCAAAACTCACCAATTTCTTTTGACTTTCCATCTCACTGTTCTCCAACCATCAACTGCTAAAAATAATAATTGTAATAATTAGCAATGCTGTGGTCTCCCCAGGACCCAGGAAGGTCATGTGGGCTCTGCTTGAACCACAGATCTTGACTATTAGCAGGCATTATGACTGCCCCTTCTTAGCTTTGCTCCAGGATTAGGAGCTGCCGTTAGGTATGCATTACAGAGTCCCCTTAGCTAGTTAGGAGGCGAAGATAAAAGGACAACTGGCACAATAGGAGGAGATAGGAAAATAGGTAAGGTTAGGATATAGACTTAACGCCAACTTTAGGGAAAGCAGCTGTGAAACTATGCATGTGTCCAAAAAAAGCAGGAGTAGAACACACCTTCAAAACAACATTAAAAAGCTCCATCAAATGAAAAAATTCATCAAATTTTGTAAAAAATTGTATTAGCTGAGCTGTTTAGAACGTTATTACCTGCGTACAGCTTGTCTCATTTTCTGATTAGCAGATTTCCTAAACCAGACTCCAGTAAGAACTTGCTCATCCCTACCTTTGCATCACCGCTCTCTTTAATTAAAGTAAAAAGGAGTATCAGGAATTGTAAGTGGCGTCATAATGATTGCTCTACAAATCAGACTGGTTATTGGAGATTGAGTTTAAGGTTTAGGTCAAGGTTATGATCAGCATAGAGTGGTGTAATGCCATGTAACATGGAATAATGTACTGAGCTGTTTTACTGCATACACCCTTTCAAACCTGAAGGTTGGAGGGTGCTTGACAAGTATTGAAAACAAAAATAAAAATAAGAATAAATAATTGCGCTTAGCGCAAACACAATAAAACTAGTAAGAGTGGTTTCACCCGGATGTTACTTTTTTTTTTTTACAAATAAACGGAACAAAAAAAGTATCAAAAACGTATATGGATGCCAATTTTTACATCCATTTTCATATCGGCCGACATCTGTTTTTTACCAAGAAAATTTTGTAAAAAAAGTGACTGAACTTCATACACTATATATAGCTAGTTGCTAAGGAGGGGGCCGTGCCCTTAACCGATGAGTCATCTACTGTCAGCTGGATTCCCATAAAATTCCCAGGATTTTGTAAAAATAAATAAATAAATAAATTGCTGGCCAAACAACCCCCCCCCCCCCCCACCAGGTCCATACCAGGCCCTTCAGGTCTCGTCTAGTCTAGTCTCCAGCCGTCATCTTCCCACAAAGCCTTCTCTACCACCGCTGTCTTCTTCCTCGCCACCGGTTACCAGCTTGAAAAAAAAAAAAATGTTGCTGTTCTTCTGTTGTAGTCTTCCTCCGTTGTGTTGCTGTCCAGCATTTGTTATATAGCCATGGGGCATGGCTATCCGATGACGTCACCTGGAGAGCTCGCCCTTGTGACGGCATGACACCAAAATACATACCAGACCCTTATCCGAGCATGCAGCCCGGCAGGTCAGAAAAGGGAGGGGACAAGTGAGCACACCCCCTCCTAAACCATACCAGGCCGCATGTCCTCAACGAGAGGGTGGGTGCTTTGGGGCAGGGGGGCTTTGCGCCCCCTCACCTCATAGAACCTTGCCTCCATGTTGATGGGGACAAGGGCCTTTTCCCGACAACCCTAGCCGGTGGTTGTCGGGGTCTGCAGGTGGGGGGGCTCATCGGAATCTGCAAGCCCCTTTAAACAAGGGGGCCCCCAGATCCTGGCCCTCGCCCACCCTGGTGAATGCATATAGGGTACATTGTATCCCTACCCACTTACCAAAAAAGTAGTGAAAAGTAAAAAAAAAAAAAAAAAAAAAAAAAAGTTTTTGACAAGTCTTTTAATAGCAGCTCTGAGCCGTCTTCTCCCTTATCCGCTGGTTACCAGCTTAAAAAAAAAAGCTGCTGTTCTGTGGCTGTCTGTCTCTGTTGTGTTGTCGCCCGCTGTCTGGCATTTGTTATATAGCCATGGGGCGTGGCTATCTGATGTCACTCGGAGAGCCCACCCTTGTGATGTCACAGGGTGGGGGCTCTTTTGGCAGGTAACCGGTGGCGAGGAATACGACAGCAGCAGAAGACAGCTGCAGGAGAAGACAGCTCAGAACTATTAATAGGACTTGTCCAAAAACAGCTATTTTTTACTTTTCACAGCTTTTTTAGTGAATGGGGGGGGGGGGGGCCCGCAGGCCCCAACAACCACCAGCCAGGGTTGCTGGGAAGATGCCATTGTCCCCATCAGCATAGGGGCAAGGTGCTTTGGGGGCGAAGCCCCCCACCCCAAAGCACTCACCCCCCCCTCCCATGTTGAGGGCAAGCAGAATGGTAAAGTTGGGGGGGCCCTTCCTTAGCAACCAGCTATATACAGTGTTTGAAGTTCAGTTACTTTTTGCTGTAAAAATCGGATGTCAGCAGACATGAAAACGGATGTAAAACATTCCTATCAGTTTTGATCTTTATTTTACAAAAAAATATATAAAAAAAATGACTGAACCAAAAAAAAACAAAAAAAAAACAAATCCAGTGTAAAACCAGCCTAAATCAAGTGCTGTGAAATCTATAAATCCAACTGCTGAGCGCCATCAGACTACTACTTGTATAATATCCTAAAAATTTAAATTTAAAAAATGGGTTCCGCTGTTGTAAATACAAAGATCCAAAAACAATTTCAATTAAAAAGCATTAAGTCCACAAAACAGTCCCAAAATGATTTTTCCAACTATAAACGACAAGTCACGAGAAGCCTCTACCAGCCTCAGTGCTCCAACCACCACCACATGGACATCCCCACCACAGACGGAGACCTCCTAAGAAAGGAGGTCTAATAATGCTTTAAATGTCTCCAGGAAACATTTCATACTAGAATAAAACACCAGCATCCACCAAATTGTCACATCCACCCCAGGCAGCACCTTGTACACAGAGAAGAGGGAGACCTTAGTATAGAATTTCCAATCATCATTTTATTAGTAACATTAATGAACTCACAGGATAGAAAACTGATAGTTATTCGCACAAAAGCGAACGCTGCATGCCAGGGTCAGCGTGAGGTCACTGCCTGGCTCCGCCCTTATGCGTATCGTCCCCTAGATCATCGTCAGTTGGTTCCCAGAGAAGCTGAAAGCATTCTTCCTTTACAGCATCTTTTTCACATCTTCCCTAAAACTTTTGCACAGTATGCAATAGATAGAGGGAAGGTCATTTGTGTTTGCATTAAAGTTAATGTTCTATGTGCTGAAACCCTCAATGTGATAGGTTTCTGGTGCCAGAAGTATTGCATCATAAGGAAAGACCCAGTTTATTCATGGAAGCGGAGGATTTTATTCTCGATTCAGAACTAGTCTGCTATGACATCTTGAGGAGGAGTGGTTGCATAGCCCCAGTTTATTGAAATGTTACCTATGTATTTAAGGGTCTGTGTTGATGAGCGTTCGGCTTGGGTAGATGCCATCAGTTTGAGACGCTCATACACAACTCACTGACAGCTGCATTTCACTTGTAGTTGACTTCCATCTGACCTGCAATTAACATGCTTCAAGCAGGTTTTGCATATCCATACATTTGCCTTGGAATGCAAAAACCACTTAAAACAAACGAAAGCCAGTCTACATGGGCCTCAATTATCATGAGAACCTCAGGAACACCAAGCAGTTATAGCTGTGCAGAAATTATAATGAAGCCATGTTAAGATGCAAACATTGCTTGGCTTCTCAACAGCTGTCTGATATATATAAGCCAAGTTCAAAGCAGTATATTCAGTCTAGGTCAATGTTACCTAAAGGTTGCCATTATTGTTTGATGTGATGGCTGCCTGGTCACAAAAATCAGAGGACACTGAAGGTAATGGTTAATCGGAGAGAAAGGAGGCAGAGCTGTCAATCACTGTCAATTAAAGGGAGGGGGCATGGTAGCAGGAGCTGCTCTCCTCATATCAGAGAGGCTCAGCGTGTGCCCTGACAGAAGAGCCTGTGTGAACGCCATGTGAATATGAATATCAGCCATAGATGAAAATATAAAAAACATTTAAAGTGAACTTGTACCTGTACTACAGCTGGCAAAGTAATAGATTCACTTTATAGCAGGCCAAGTACACACCCTTTACTTACCTTTCCATCATTGCCCTGCAACCAGAGACTAAACGCTTAGAAACCAAAGGCACCAAAATCTATATTGAAACAAGCATTGTATTATATATTGAAATAAGTATTGCATCATTGTATATAATATTTTGCACTCACTGGCCACTTTATTAGGTACAACTGTTCAATTGCTTGGTAACACAAACTGCTAATCTGTCAATCACATGGCAGCTACTCAATGCATAGAGGCATCTAGACATGGTGAAGACAACTTGCTGAAGTTCAAATCGAGCAACAGGATGGGGAAGAAAAGGAATTTAAGTGACTTTGAACGTGGCATGGTTGTTGGTGCCAGACGGGGCTGGTCTGAGTATTTCAAAAATCGCTGATCTACTGGAATTTTCACGCACAACCATCTCTCGGGTTTACAGAGAATGGTCCGAAAGAGAAGAATATCCAGTGAGCGGCAGTTGTGTGGGGAAAAAAAGTATTATTGATGACAGAGGAGAATGGGCAGACTGGTTCAAGGCGATAGAAAGGCAACGATAACTCAAATAACTACTCGTTACAACCAAAAGTATGCAGAATACCATGTCTGAATGCACAACACATTGAACCTTGAAGCAGATGGGCTGGCAGAAGACCACACCGCGTGCCACTCCTGTCAGCTGAGAACAGGAAACTGATGCAACAATTTGCACAGGATCACCAAAATTGGATAATAGAAGATTGGAAAAACGTTGCCTGGTCTGATGAGTCTCAATTTCAGCTGCAACATTCAGATGTTAGGGTCAGAATTTGGTGTACACATGAAAGCATGGATCCATCCTGCCTTTTATCAACGGTTCAGGCTGGTAGTGGTGGTGTAATGGTGGGGGGGATATTTCAATGGCACACTTTGGGCACCTTAGTACCAATTAAGCATTGTTTAAATGCTATGGCCTGTCTCCGTATAGTTGCTGACCATGTCCATCCCTTTATGACTACAATGTACCCATCTTCTGATGACCCCTTCCAGCAGGCTAAAGTACCATGTCACAAAGCTCAAATCATCTCACCACTTGTTTTTTTGAACAGGACAAGGGGGTCTCTGTACAGCAAAGGTCTCCAGATCTCAATCCAATAGAGCAAGGTTTCTCAATTTCAGTCCTCAAGTACCCCCAACAGGTCATGTTTTTAGGCTTTCCAATATTTTGCACAGGTGATTTGATCAGTTTCACTGCCTTATGCAGGCCATACATGTTCAAATTTTTTTTGTGGTCCGATGATGCCACCATTGATTTTCGAAATTCAGCTGACCAAGCCTTCAATTTCACCTCATGTTGCTACAGAAAAGAATTTTCGTGGCTGGGAATCTTCTTTTCTCTCCGTAAATTTTCTTTTCTTATTACATTTCTCACCCATCATTGATTAGAAAATCGTTCATTTTTCAAAAAATTTCCAACATGTCCGATTTCTCAAATTTGATTTCCACACGAAAATCGGCTGTTGCTACAGCCCACTGATGGTGCAAAATTTATATGAAAATTCTTAGATACGATTTTCGAAAGAAAATTCTTTCGAAATTCGAACCGTGTATGGCCGACATAAGTAATTACCACAGCCGTTTCATCTGAGGGAAATCCTGAAAATATGACCTGTTGGGGGTACTTGAGGACTGGAGTTGAGCAACATTGCAATAGAGCAGCTCACGGATGTGCAGCTGACAAATCTACAGAAACTACGTGATGCTATCATGTCCCTATGGACCAAAACCTCTGAGGAATGTTTCCAACACCTTGTTGAATCTATGCCACGAAAAAAATGAAAGCAGTTCTGAAGGTAAAAGGAGGTCCAACCCAGTACTAGCAAGGTGTACCTAATAAAGTGGCCGGTTAGTGTATATTATGTCTATGCTCCACAGTTTAAACCTTATTACACTCATATATTCACTTCAAAGACATGCTGGTAGGTTAATTGGCTTCTGTCTAAATTGGCTCTAGTATATGAATGTGAGTTAGGGACCTTAGAGTGTAAGCTCCTTGAGGGTAGGGACCGATGTGACTGTACAAAGTATATGTAAAGCGCTGCGTAAATTGACGGCGCTATACAAGTACCTAAAAGTGCTGTGCAACCAAAAAATAAACAAAAAATATAGCTCAAAATTCACAAAAAAAATTAAAATAATTGGAAAATAATTGGAAAAATTAGTCATTTACTCACCTCTAAATGGATGTTCCTGGGGGGTCCCTCGTAGTCTTCCTTCAATGCCCAGGCTGGTGATATCACTTCCCCTCGTGCCGCACAGTCATCTGGGACCTGTCACGTGTCCCAGATGACTGTGCGGCGTATCAAGGCGTCCGGCGCCACTCGCGCAATAAGTGCCCGGCTGTGAAGCCACAGACGGGTGCCCAAAGTAAGAATGCCGGCGCTGCGAGCAGAGCGGGGAATGAGGGGGGGCTTCATTCCCCCGCATTGCTGGACCCTGGGACAGGTAAGTGTCCGATTATTAAAAGTCAGCAGCTGCAGTATTTGTAGCTGCTGACTTTTAAAAAAAATTTTTTTTTTTTTAGGGGGCACCCCACTTTAAATAATAATAATAATAATATTAATGTATCCTTCCGCCAGTACACAGTGCTGTGACCGCTCTGTCACCACCAACCACAGAGATAGTAGCAGGGAGGGGGGTTGACAGTGCTGCAATATGCTGTAAGCTAAAACAACAACAAAATAAAAAATAAAGCCACCAAAGGAGATCACTGGCTTGGAAGACATTCAAAAGAGATATTCTAGATCACTTGAACATTTAACCAGTCCACTTGAGTTTCTAATGGCAAAAATTGATAAGCTGGATGCTATGAGCAGAACAACCCTTGAAGCAAAGTTGTTTTTTTTTTTTTTTTTTAATTAGCTCAGCACATGACTTTCATATCAGAAGAGACAGCAGCAGGAAAATTGCATGTTGCCAGCCTGCAATTTCTCTAGAATGCCACTTTTGCACTGCAGGGCCGTGTGCACAAATACAGAGGAGCTTACAACACTCAGAGCCGATGAGACATTAAATGACACCGGCTATCAGCAAGGAGGAGTACGAGTCACATGACCAGGGAGAGGCAGCTCATCTCTAGATTGTCATCTATTTAATATCATACAGACTGTACTGTAATCAGATAAAAGGCTTAGTTGGGTGGCATTATCCCCCTAGCGCAGTGTACAATCGCATATTCCTTGGCTGAAAAAAACAAAAAAGAAAAACAACACCTCAAAGGCCTATTCACATGTCGTTACAGCGTGCTTTACTGTTTGCGTTGGTGCAATGTGGTGTCATTTTTGGCGCCATACATCGCAAGGTGCGTTGGCGTGCCATTTAGAATAACTAGCATCACACCAATGCACTTAACATGTGCTGACATGCCTTACTGCAGCAACATGGTGTGAATGAGTCCCCATACCTCCCAACTTTTTGAGATGGGAATGAGGGACACCTATCAGCAAAAGTATGCAGGCATAGGACACACTTCTCCCTTAAAGGAGAATTGTACAAAAAAAACAAACGCGATTTGTTAAACCCACAAGTGCTTTTTTTAACCACTACTATTCATTTATATTGGCTTTTGGAATTTACAAATGCAGCAATTTAGAAATCAGATGAAAGGTTTAGCTCTGGAAAACACTTTTTGATAGATAAAAAGTGCATTTTATATACAACTATATAGATCAGACCAAAATGAGGGACAAATGAGGAGGAATGAGGGACAGAGGGATGTTGCTCCAAATCAGGGACAGTCCCTTGAATTCAGGGACAGTCCCTTGAATTCAGGGACAGTTGGGAGCTATGGGTCCCAGGGGCTCATGCATACCAGCCTAACTGGGATTCAATGACCATTGCATTCCCAAATACAAGACTTGCTTTATATGAGGCCTGTTTACACCAACGTACTGTATCGGTGTGCGCTGCAATAAAACAATGCCAGAACACATTTTATTGCAACGCAGAGCCTTACGACACTTTGCAACGCAACACAGCATGTGGACTCTCATAGGTTCGAATGGAGTGAAAGAAAGTTTAAATCAAGTATGCAATAGGGCTGGGGGTCCACCAATAGACCAGAGCTTTGGTGAAGAGGAGTAGGCCAAAGCTTGCTAGACCAGAGAGTCAGGGTAAGTAATACTGCCTGTTCCCATATAAACATGGTGTGAGAGCGTATATCAAGCACCACATCCCTAAGGGCCGGTTCACACTGGGGGCGATGCGAGGCGACACGACTTGCCTCGCCGCGACCTGCTGCGACCTCAGCGGCGACTTGCAAATGACTTCTGTATAGAAGTCAATGCAAGTCGCCCCGAGGTCGCCCAAAAGTAGTACAGGAACCTTTTTTCTAAGACGGAGCGACTCGAGTCGCTCCTCTTAGAACGGTTCCATTGTACAGAACGGGGGCGACTTGTCAGATCGCGGCACGGCAAGTCGTGTCGCCTCGTGTCGCCCCCTGTGTGAACCGGCCCTAAATTGTACACAACAAAAAATTTGTTGAAAAAAATATAGGACTAGGTGCTACACGTCTCAGGAAAGGACACACACTTAGTAGAATAAAAAATGTTTTTTATTACATAGTTAAATACAGATTCTGGTTATATCCAACAAGCCTTCATTAAAATATACCAGACACTTCCAGCCTCGGACCCACAATAAACATTTACAGGTGGTCCCGTAGTTACAAACATCTGACTTACAAACGACTCCTACTTACAAACGGAGGGAGACAACAGGAAGTGAGAGGAAATCTACCCCTAGGAAGGGAAATTCACTCCTGTAAGCCCTTGTACACACGGTTGGAGATTCCGACAGAATGTGTCCTATCGGACCGTTTTGTCGGATAATCCGACTGTGTGTGGTCTCCAACGGACTGTTTCGGTCGGAGTATCCGACGGACCAAGTTTTCCAACTTGTCCGTAAAATTTTCCAACAAAATGCTCCGATCGGACATACTCCGATCATATGTAGCCTACTCCGACGGACAAAGTGCCACGCATGCTCAGATCAAATTCCTAGACCAAAGCTATTGGCTACTAGCCTGAACGTAGTCCCGTCGTAACAAAATAATGTCATCACATTATGTACAATCGGATTTTCCGCCAACTTTGTCCGACCGTGTGTATGCAACAGTTTCGGACAAAATCCGTCAGACAAAATCCATCGGACAAAAAAAACGTGTGTACAAGGGTTTAGAGTTATTATGGGAATGAGGTGTCACCACTGAAGCTTTATCACCAAGGCTTGTTTCCACAACCCCAAATTTTCAAAATCCAATTTTCATTGGGACAGAAAGGGAGGTGAAATCTTCTGAACAGTAAAACAAACATTACAGGGGTGATAACCCTTCTCTATGCTATCCAAAAAGCTTAAAAATATATATTTTTTGGCTGGAGCTACACTTAAAAAAAATGTACCTGTTCTGACTTACAGATTCAACTTAACAAACCTAAAGACCCGATCTTAATTGTAACCCGGGGACCACCTGTATAGAGAATATACAAAAATTGTGACAATCCAAAACATGATATATATCAGATATAGTGGGATTTGGACATGGGATGTATTCTTCCATCTACCTTTATAGGTTTGTTTTTATATACTGAGCATACAGGTTAATCTTTATATTACATTTCAAGACCTTGATCCTAGTTTGAGCCAGCATTAATTTCGTTTTTTAAATTACCGCTATTTTTGTATTTTCGGAATATTTGATATTATGGTGTGTTGTTTTCTAAATAAAATGTAATTAAATTCAACCGTAGTGTTCAGTTCCTGCGACCCGTTTGGAAGGCCTTGCCCTTTCCTTTTTTTTCTTATATGCAGTTTCTGTGGTCGCATGGACTGCGCCATGTTGTTGATACTACATCGTGAAAGGTTGCAGTGATTACTATATTAATTATCTAAATAGTTGTATACTAATAGTGGGGTAGATACGGGCACCCCTTTTTTTTTCAGCGTTAATTTAGTTGACTAAAATATGTCCATTGACAAAATTAACACCAATTCTAATCAACTAAAATACGAATAAAACAAACAATTCAGATGACTAAAATAGAACAAACTAAAAAATGACATTTTAGTCAAAAGACTGACAAACTAAAATCGAAATTTGATGAGCCCCCCACATTTTGTGCCCTCCCTTCGGGGATGACTGGACTAGAGACTTGTACTGCCCGTGGCCCCTCACCCCTGTCCTCATCCTTTCTTTGGTTACAAGCAGCACCACCTATACTACTATACCAGTAGTGAGTAATAACTTAATGTAATGATCACATAGGTGAATGTATTTAGAAGCTTTAACAATGCTCATCTTTGTCATTACCAGCACTATTCTAGAACTCCTGAAGAAGCAACAGTAGCAAAACGCGTTGAGATCCTACAGCCTTTCAATCCCACTATATCTGTGATATCGGTTGGATTGCCACGTTTTGTATATTCTTTATTAAATGGTTATTGTGGGTCCAAGGCTGGACGGGTCAGGTATATTTAATGGACTGTTGGATAAACTCAGGATCTATTTTTCATTTTTTTGCATGTGATAGAGCTTTTTAGGCTCCATGCACACTGAAGCTCATAAACGGCCGTATTTGGAAGTTTGGGCATTTTTTATTTTTATTTTTTAACAGCCCATGAACTCCCCTCTATGTTACCCTGTGTCCATGTACACAGGGACGTTTTTGGATGTTTATCAGCAGTGGAGTTTATGGGCTGTTTTCTAAACACCATAAAATCACGTCCAGGAGTCGTTTTTCTGACCACAAAAAAAGCCAAATGTTCATAAATGCTGATAAACATTGAGAAATGCTCAAAAATGTTTCTCCCCAGCATTTAACGTTTTTGATTCATTGAAAAGAAAAACACTAAAAACGCTAACGCGTAAAAACGCTAGAAGTGCTAAGCCTAATAAGCACATCCCCTGTCACTTTGCTCTTTCCTTCTGAGACTGCTGCTAGCTAGCAAATGAGTACTGCAGCACAACTGCCATTCTCCTTGTGCTGCTTTTCCATTTGCTAGTCTGAGCTCTGCTGTGCAGTGGACCGCGAGAGGACGATAAGTTAAATTCAAAATTACACCGCTTGCATTAAAAAAAAAAAAAAAAAATGTAATGATGTATTCATGCACACAAAATGCCATTTATTTGTGTCTTTTATATCTGCTTGGAGCTCAGCTCTACAATCCTTTCGATATTCGTTTTATCTGGAGAGGACCTTTCTTCGCGTAGAATTGTGGCGATACACAACATGAGACGCAAATGGGCATTGATTGGAGGTCTAAGCCGATTTTGCTGCACAGTGGTCCATTATATATGTCAGCCATAAAACTACTGGGGCTCTCATTACCATGCCAGCATGAAAAAAAATAATTACACCTACCTCAAAATTACTACAATTAAGCGTAAACTTGCAGGCTAATGAATGGCGCTGCAATTTTTTTTTTTTATAGGCATAAAATGAAAAATATACATAAAATGTGGTAGTTTGATTTACAGCAAGCCTGAGCAAATACAAAGCACTCTTGTCTGCCTAAGATGAAAAACATGGCTGCAACTTTTTATGCTTTCAGGCTGCCAGAGGAAATGTCATTATTGACTCAATTATATACTGACTCAGTGAGCACCTGATTTAATACAGGAGTCTTTGTGAGGGTGGCAGCCTGTGTGCCAAGCAGACACAATTCATTATGAATGTGCCCGGCAAAATGTAACTGTATGTCTGCTCCAGAAGTACAGAATGGCTCAATGTCAGATCTCCCTATGCCGTCTGTTTTATCTCTACATCCTAATGTAAGGCCAAGCTACATGGCCGATTTCAAAGCAAAATCCAGTTGCTCAAGCCGTACAACCAGAAAACGACTCCCGGCTGCAGCCCACTCTGTGGGTGACCGCTAGACGTGCTGCTGTTATAAAATGCTCAAAAGTCGCATTGCTCTGGACTGTTGCTACAACACGTGAATGTGACAATGGGGGAGATTTAATAAAACTGGAGAGTTGCAAAATCTGGTGCAGCTCTGCCTATAAAAAAAACAAAAAACATTTACAGTGCCATGAAAACGTATTGATACACCTTGAAATTTTCCACATTTTGTCATGTCACAACCAAAAACGTACAGTGCAATGCAAAACTATTCACCTCCCTTGGCTTTTTACCCATTTTGTTACATTGCAGGCTTTAATGCCACATACACACGACCGGACTTTGACGGACTAAGTCCGATGGTCTTTCCGAATGACTTTCGGCGGAGTTCCGACGGACTTTCCGAATGAACGGACTTGGCCACACACAATCACACCAAAGTCCGACGGATTCGAACGTGATGACGTACGACAGGACTAGAATAAGGAAGTTTATAGCCAGTAGCCAATAGCTGCCCTAGTGTCGGTTTTTGTCCGTCGGACTAGCATACACACGAACGGATTTCTCGGTCCGGAGGAGTTCCGGTGGGAAAATTTAAAACATGTTCTATTTCTAAAGTACGCAGGATTTTTGGCAAGCAATGGTCCGATGGAGCCCACACACGATCAAATTGTCCGACGGACTCGTTCCGTCGGACCTTTGCTGTCAAAAAGTCCGGTCGTGTGTACGTGGCATAAGTCAATGTTTTTTTAATCTGAATTCTATGTGATGGATCAGAACACAATAGTCTAAGTTGGTGAAGTAAAATTAGAAAAATATATACATAAAACTATTTTTTCAGAAATAAAAAAACTAATAATTGCCATGTGTGCATGTATTCACCCCCTTTGTTATGCAGCCCATAAAAACAAAACTCTCTGAGAGGTCCAATTGTAGTCATTCCACCTATGTACCCCAGCACGAGGACATGCTAATAATTAACTCCATTAACAACCCAGTAGCAGGAAAACAAGTTCTATAGCAGGCACCAGACAGCAATAGAAAAACGCCTCAATCATATGGCTGGGTAATAATCGTAACAGTCAGCACTGCAGCCAACAGCTGAAAAGTTAATACAGGTGAGCAACGTAAAATATTTAACCAAGGTAAAAGGTCAATAGCCTCATTAAGAGCAGTTTAAAGCATAATTGAACTATTATTCGGGAGAAAACAGTTTTTACAAATTACTTTGGATTCATTATAGCTCCTTATTTTAAGGAGAAAACTTTAAAGTGGAGGTCCACACAAATTATTAAACCAATCTTAACCCCATCAGCGCTATGAAAAGATGTTCAAATTAACAAAAAAAAATGTTTGGTGCTGTATTTACCTTTGTATAGGTCAGGGATATGCAATTAGCTGACCTCCAGCTGTTGCAGAACTACAATTCCCATGAGGCATAGCAAGGCTCTTAGAGCCACAAGCGTGGCACCCAGAGGCAGAGGCATGATGGGACTTGTAGTTTAGCAACAGCTGGAGGTCCGCTAATTGCATATCCCTGGTATAGGTTTTCATACTGGCACTTCCTGTTTGTCACTCCCGCGGGAGTAGGTGTGTATAATCTTTTCCCCCTGCGGCGCACTGTCTCCTGGAAGTGCCAGGCTTCCCAGGAGTCAGTGCACAACGCTGCGGTGGTGAAATCGAGAGATCGTAAGAGAGTTTGTTTTGTATTGGTTTTGGCAACCTGGAAGTTTACAGTGCTCCACGCCGTTAACACTGAGCATGCGCGAGAACGAGCGATGAATGCTGCATCCAGGAAATGAATGCTTGTGGGCTTCACATGCCCACAAGCAAGATGGAACCGGCCCACATCTATTATAAGTTCAATTCAAAACCGGACATCGGGGGAGATATTACATCTAAAATGTGAGTGTTATATTGTCATTATGCAAGTGTCTTAATGGCTGAAAAAAAAAAAAAATGAATGGTTGGTGGACCTACGCTTTAAAAACCCATCACCAGTCAAAGAATAACCCCCAAAATGGCATCTCGGCATATATCATGCAGGCAGTTCCAGGTCAAAACAGAAGTGAAATAAAGAGAAGGGATATATTGCGCTAACCTTAAAAAATAAAAAAATAAAGCAGCTACACACGAATGTGACCAAATTCATACAAACAGAAAAACTACAATGTAGCGCTAAAATTAACACTGTAAAAAAAGAAAAATTAATGAGTCTTTGAAGTTCTTAACGTGTAAGTGTCACGCTCCAACGTGATAATTCACGCGGAGTATGTGCCAAAGGTGAAAATGTGTTATATCACACGAAGTATCCACAAAGAATGATCCGGGACAGGCTTAACTTCATTGGCATCGAAATAAGAAGAAAGGCTGGACCAGTGCGTGAACACTAGGTCATATAGGCATAGAAAAATGGAACCCCAATAGGTCAACGCCAATCTGTCAACCACTAGAAGGACTGTAGATCCTTACGTAGAACCTATCCTCCAACCAACCAGGGAATCTGCATCCAAATCCGTAATACCACAGAGGCTCCGATCCTTCTCTCCAGGAGTCACAAGATGGAAGGGCAAAAAAGGGGCGATTCCGACCAGTAGTAAGGCAGTGTGTAGAGCCAGACTCGTGATAAAAATCATGTAAAAAATAGAAAAGAAAAAAAGCTTCCCATAGTGTAGGTTTGCAAGAATATAAACTGTCTGTTTATTGGCATAAAACCAGCATGAAAAAAGCAAAGAAATTAAATATAAAAACGTGATCACATATTAAAAAGCAATACAGGGAACGCGATAACCTACACCCTATGCGTTTAGTCCAAATGGACTTCAACAGGGGCATATAACACATTTTCACTTTTGGTACATACTCCGCTTGAATTATCACGTTGGAGCGTGACACTTACACGTCAAGAACTTCAAAGACTCATTAATTTGAGATTTGGACACTTTTTTCCATTTTTCACATTGTTACTTTTAGCGCTACATTGTAGTTTTTCAGTTCCAGGTCACATCAGGTCTGTTCAGCATTTAGGATAATTGCCCTGAAAAATTGGGATGCTCTGATATGCCACCAACTCCAATCAATTCCAGTGACGGGCAGCCTCAATAACTGACTGTAAGGTACAAGAGGTGGGCAGAGCTGGCAGTCAAACTAGTTGCATTTCAGAGCACTGCCATTTTCCAGGTGTCTGGGCGCTCTTCTGAAAATCCAACAAGACGCTTGAACAAGTGCATCTTGAGGTTTTATTTGAAACAGATTTGCTTTAAAGTACAGGTTTTACCAAGTAAAAATTGAACTTTGCAGTTCTATGCTAGACAAGACACCAGCAAATGCCACCTTTTCCACATTCCCCTACAATCCAGATTATTAAAATATACCAGAATCTATAGGATTTGTCCAGAAGCGTGTATAATAAAAAGGGGTCTGATCACCGAAAAGTGGCATTTCAATTATGGGTGCATCTAAACCATGGGTGCTCCACCTGTGGCCCTCCAGCTATTTATTTTGATGACTAATCTCATGAGACATTGCAAGTTTGAACGGTTACAAGCATGACCCCCAAAGGCAAAAGCACAATGGGACTTGTAGTTCTGTAACTGCTGGAGGGCCACAGGTTGAGCAGCCATGATCTAAACCCAAGAACAAAAAATGTAAACATTGCAGCTTACCCATCCATGGATGTGATGGCTGAGGTTTTTCTTTTTATACTTTTTTGCTTCATTGTCACCTGGTGCTTCTGCTAGTATGCTTCGTATCCAAGGGTGCCAGCACTCATTCACTGTATTGTAATTATGAAGCACTTTAAAAATGTGTGACTTGAAATTTGCTAGAATGAGCAATCCCTGACTTTCTGCATCTCCCTAGGCATTCGATGATCCCCAATTTTCTAGCTCCGTTGCCATCTTCCTTGGAGTGCTGGCTGTTCCCATCCACATAGAATTCCTTTATTCAGATTTAAAAAAATATACATAACAGGGGCAGTAGGAATCCATTGTAATGGCTACAGTAAAAGTGAAAATCTAGAAACCAAATTCTCAAAGATATAATCAATGGAGCGCCCAAGAGTTATTGTACAGAAACTTTTCAGAGGGTTTTTGGCTCTACTGTCTACCAAACCCTAAATAAATGTTTAGGTGGACTGGCAAATCCCAACTACCCACCCTGGGTTGGGCTGTCCAATGGTAACATACACAGAAAGTCTCAGGGCTCATACAGTTGAGCATTAAAATTGCGTGTTTGGTATGTGAAGATAAAAAAAAAAAAAAAACAGGTATTTGATAATTACACGGATATTAATCACTGACGATTTTTTTTCTTTATAAATGTGTGCATATCATCAGTCCACATGCCTGTTGCTGTTTAATACTTCCGGCTCTTCATTACAGTCAGCGGGTGGTTGTTGCATCAGTTTCCTGCCATTTGTTACACCATGGTTCCTTGCAGTGCCCATAGTCTAGTGACTGTATGCTGCTCTTTCTGAGCCAAAGTGAAAAAACACATCCTGAGGCCCCATGTAGATGTGAATGTTCAGGGGAGAGCTAGTCACTGGATACTATAGACTTTAGCTATGCAGTCTGCTCATAACTTAGTCGATTACATTCTATCAGACCTGCTTCTGAAGCAATAATCAAGCTACTGATCCAATGTGCAGAAGGGAAGAACATGATCGTATAAAGGGATCCCGGAGAGGTGTTCTTTCATTTGGGCTTATCAATTCTTAATCACTTAATCTTTCTGCTCTCTGTATATCTGAATGGGTGGCTACAAGGGGAGATAGATACTGAGAGAGCAGAATGAACTGTAGACACAGGCATAAAGAAAATGAATGCAGATGGGAATCTTTGGTACCATTCTATGGTATTGATGGGGACTAAATGTACAAAGAATTTTAAAGAAACAAGATCAAACAAACAATTGAGAATTAAAACTTGAAATAGAATATGTAATTTTTGTGTTTTTTTACTTGTTGCACCTTAAAAGGGTAAAGTTCACCTTTACAGAAAATCTGTAACCTGTACATTGGACCCCAGCCCCCATGTCCCCACCGTCAGGCATCAGGACGTCGATTTACTGATGCAGGGATTTTAAAACCTTCTGGATTTCTCTCCTCTCCTCCCCTCCAGCGCTGACAGGATGAGCTAGGATGGTGCTGATTGGTCAGCGCTGTCCATGTGATGGTGTTGACCAATTAGAATGCCTCCTATCCATACACGCTGAGAAGTACAGATAGGAGATTAAGTCACTGGAAATTCAAATCCCTTAACTGGAGGAGCGGCGTCCCGATGTCTAACAGCGGAGATCGCTGGACTCTGGTACAGCGGGATTGGGGGGGGGGGGGGGGGGAGTTCCAGTGTACGTTCACCTTACAGATTTTCTGTAAGGTGAAATTACACTTTAAAGCTTCGGGTTTGGGCTCAGGTTGAGGCTCGATTGAACCCGCCCGCCGCACTGTCGCCACATACCCCATTATGGGGGAATCCACGAATGAAGCATCTCCAGTTGGTTGCTGATCCCGCTTTATGGACTAGATATGGTGTCACTACTCTGCAGCAGGTGATGCCTGGGGGCTCACTTATTCCCTTAGAGAGGAATATCAATTCCCCTCCAGAATGATTTTTCGCTATATACAACTACGCCATGCCCTAAGAGCACAATTTCCTGCAGGAGTAAGCCTGCACTCCAACAACGTTGAGAGATTTCTCATGGCCCAGGAGGCGGATCGTGTCCTCTCATCTCTTTACCTTAGGATTTCCACGGAGTCGCCCGAGGGGGGACGTGGCCTCTTCCAGAAATGGCTGGAGGACCTCCCCACCCTGGCGACTGATGATTGGGAGGAGGGGCTACAACAATACTTGCCACTGATGATATCAGCTAAGGACAGGTTCATACAGTTGAAATTTATTCACAGGGCGTACCCCGCAACGCCTGTCTAGAATATACCCGGGACACTCGGATAAATGCCCGAAGTGTACCACTGAAGTGGGATCCTTTCTGCATGTGGTGTGGGAGTGCCCGGTTATACGACGATTTTGGGAAGGTGTGGTGCGGGAGATCAACGAAGTTGGGGACCTCTCGGTGGGCTTGGATCCGGTAGTCTTATTATTGGGTATGTGTGACAGGGTGGCACCGAATATACATAGACAGCTGTTTGTGTTTTATGCAGCATTTTATGCCAGAAAGGCTATCCTTATGCAGTGGAAGAAGTCGGACCCACCTAGTATAACCCACTGGAAGGCTTTGATAGATTCTGCCCTTCTGCTGTATAAGCTTACTTATACGAGTCGTAAATGCCCTAAAAAGTTTACTAAGATCTGGGGTTGTTGGGTGCAGGAGTGAGGCAAAAGCCTGTCCGCTCCTGCTGAAATAGTCCTCAGTTTTATGGATCCCCCCGTTTCTAGAGGCCCCCCCTCCCCTCGCCCTGATTTAGTGTAGAAGACCGAATATCCGACTTAGATTACATGGCCTGGAACTCTGCAACAGCCAAACTAAAGTGTTGTCCCCTCTGGATACTGGATCAGGTAGGGGGAGGATGTGATCTGCAGACTGTGACTGCTAAGTCTGTCTATACGCTATGAGCTACTGAATGATTTTGCTCTGCTGATTTGTGAGTTTTTTTTCTTTTCTTTTTTCTTGTTCTCTATTTACTGCTTGTTACGCTGTATTTTATATGTAAAAACAAGCTGTGATGTACTGCTGTATCCGTTCAGAGACCAATAAAAACGTTTGTTAAAAAAAAAAAAAAAAGTAGAACTAGACTGCATCTGAGCATCACAAACCAAACCACTATTAAATTTAAATCAAATTAGTTTTTAATATTTAAAGCAAACTCCCCCATCCATTCAGGTCTCCATATTTTGCTGAGAAATCACTTTGAAAAACACCCACCTAGCATTTCTGATGATGACCAGAAATTAAGGGCAGATTAATTTACTTCCTGGAATCTGGAAGCCACCTGCCCTTGGCTCATACAGGAGGGTGTGCTTAGCTGAGAAAGCCCCCTCCTTCCCTCTTAAATACTGCTGGAATGCATGACATTCTTAGGCATGGGAACCATTAAGTAAATGAAGAAATAAAAAAATAAAAAAGTTTAAACACAAGTAAAATGTAATATCTTTTCCTATCCATTTATGATTATTAGCAGCATAAGAATTAAAAAAAATAGTAGTTGTTGATTGAGCGAGTGAAGTTCTGCTTTAACCACTTCCCACCCGGCCAATGCACATATACGGCTGGGTGGGAGCCGTCTACTTCTGATAGGACATTCAGGAACGTCCATCAGAAGGAGCGGGATCGCGCGCGCGTGCCCGCGCAGCGGCGCGATCCTGATGCGCCCATGTCACCCAGACACGGCGCATCTCAGATCAGCAGGAGGGCTCTGTGATTGGCCCTCCTGATCACATGACGGCTGTGTCCAATCACGGCCGTCATGTGATGTAAACAAACAGCCGGTTGCTAGACAATCGGCTCCTCCTCTCCTCACACAGAAGTCATCGCTGAGGAGAGGAGAGCAGATCGCTGCAGCCGGCTGATGATCAGTGAGTATGAGCAGTTTTTTACAGCTTTTTACTCACTGATCACCAGTCTAGTGTAAACACACAACACACCACACAGTGTAAACACACCACACAGTATAAACACAATGTCCCCACACATGTCCCCAAATAATAAATACACATGTCCCTAATAATAAAAACATGTCCCCCACATATGTCCCACTAAAATCACATGTCCCAATGATTATCTGCACACATATGTACGTGATCACCTGCACACATATGTACATGATCATTTGCGTACATATGTCCGTGATCACACAAACCAATTATTATACACTTAACGGAATTTTTTTTACCAAAAACATGTAGCAGAATACATTTTGGCTTAAATTTATGACAAAATTTGATTTTGTTGGATTTCTTTTAAAATAGAAAAAAGAAAATAGTTTTTTTCCCAAATTTCCGCTGTTTTTGCGCTTATATCGCAAAAAATAAAAAATGGAGTCATGAATAAATACCACCAAAATAAAGCTCTATTTGTGCGAACAAAATGATAAAAATTTCATTTGGGTACAGCGTAGCATGACTGCGCAATTGTCACTGAAAGCGCTAGAGCGATGAAAGCTGAAAATTGGGCTTGGAAGGAAGGGGGCGAAAGTGCCCTGTATTGAAGTGGTTAAGTATCCCCCGAATACCCATCTTAGACAACTGAGAACGACGTCTCATGCACATGCAGGGTGTAGTTTGACATCAAACAAGCCTGAACATTGGAAGCAAAATACATGGCTTCTCCCGGTGAGTGAGCGCTGTAGAATCCTGTCTGAATGACAGCAGTAGCTGGCTAATCTTCTGTATCCCACAACCAACCTGTGTGAGCCCATCACAAGGAGGCACTTTGACCACAAACCCGTATCTTATAATACATGTAAACCTTGTAGCCAGACTGAGTTGTATTAATGAAGAGCTCTTAATACATGTCAAGGTGAAGGGTGAGGAGGACAGGAGTTTCTAAAGTGGTTTATCAATTGCTCTGTCTTCCTCTTCGTGTTCCAGACAGTTGCAAAGATATGAATAAATCATAAATTGTCCGTCTCTGACCTGCTGACCAGATAATCCGCTGACTGGCATATTATTGACTGCCTTTAACATTCTGTGAAGGTAAAAAACGTCAGTGTGCATCTTGCCCCTCAGCGCCCCTAAGCCTGAGAGACATTGGCCGCTGAAGGTAATCTCGGGCCACAGTGCCTCCCAGCTCCAACAGTGCACCCCAAACTCCCACAGTGGCCCACAGTGCCCCTTCAGCCACCAATGTCTTTCAGGCTCCCAGCCTGCTGCAAATCCTCCAGCCCTCCATAGTGCCTCCAACAGTGTCCCACAGTGCCCCTTAGCTTCCCATAATGCTCCTCAGCCCCCTCCGGAAACCTCATCCCCTACAAGGCCACTCTACTCCAGGGTTCCGGCAGTGTAAACTCCGAGGAGCCCTGTCAGTGGCATTGATCGCCAAGCATCCAGGCAATCAGCTCCAGAGTCGGCTGTATCCCGGTAACAAGGGAAGGCTAGTGAGGGCCGCGAATGCAATGGAAACCAATGACGACTGTGTGTCCAGCTGCTGACAGTCCCAATGCACCAAGGCGCGGTTATGGAGAGAGCGTGGGGAATATAGTGCCCCTTCTTTGGCGTTCATGGAAAGAATAGTGCCCTATCATTTGTGTCAGAGGAAGAATTTTTGCTGCATCAATGTCAGTGGCAGGAATAATACCCCATTGTTGGTGTCAGAGGGAGGAATCGTGTCCCAAGGGCTGGATAATGTCAAGCAAAGGGCCACGGGCCCGTTTGGAGATCATCAGTCTTAGATCATCCACTAGACTAGTGAAGTGTTGGCTGGTATTGGACACTGTGGAAGTGGTGTTGTCATTCCCTCTGGTCATATGTTCTTCCATATTCAGAATTGCTGGCACAAAGCCTGAACTGCACGTTTGAGCTCTCCCCAGAGTGGCTCAATGATATTGAAGTCAGGAGACAGATGGCCACTCCAGAACCTTCACCTTATTCTGCTGTAGCCAATGACAGGTCGACTTGGCCTTGTATTTTGGATCATTGTCATGTTAGAATGTCCAAGTACGTCCCATGTGCAGCTTCCTGGCTGATGAATGCAAATGTTCCTCCAGTATTTACTACTAACATACTGCATTCATCTTGTCAACAATTTTGACCAAATGTCCTGTGCCTTTGTAGCTCACACATTCCCAAAACATTCCCAAAACATCAGCGATCCACCTCTGTGTTTCACAGTAGGAATGGTGTACCTTTCATGAGGGGCCTTGTTGACTCCTCTCCAAATGCAGCGTTTATGGTTAAGGCCAAAAAGCTCAATTTTGGTCTCATCACTCCAAATGACTTTGTCCCAGAAGGTTTGAGGCTTGTATCTGTGTTGTTTGGCATATTGTAAGCGGGATACTTTGTGGAATTCTTCTGGCAACTCGACCATGCAGCTCATCTTTCTTCAAGTACCTCCTTATTGTACATCTTGAAACAGCCACACCACATGTTTTGAGAGAGTCCTGAATTTACCTGAAGTTATTTGTGGGTTTTTCTTTGCATCTCGAATAATTTTCCTGACAGTTGTGGCTGAAATTTTAATTGGTCTACCTGACTGTGGTTTTATTTCAACAGAACCCCCTAATGCTGATTGGCATTCTCAATTCCTTGGATATCTTTTTATATCCCTTTCCTGTTTTATACAGTTCAACTACTTTTCCCTGCAGATCCTTTGACAACCCTTTTGCTTTCCCCATGACTCAGAATCCAGAAACATCAGTGTAGCACTGGATGAAAGATGCAAGGGTCTGTCAGGAGTCCAGAAACTCACTGACCTTTTATACACACACACCAATTACAAGCAAACAGATCACAGGTGGTTCCAAGTAATTTTCAAGCAGAAAATACTGTTTTTAACTTGTAAGCTACAAATGTCAGAAAAAGGCCTGGTCTTCAATTGGTTAAAGATTATATAAGATTTTATGGATTGGATTAAGATAGACTTTTAGGCCTGGTCTCCCCCACTTTTTTTTTGCTAAATAATGATCTGTACAAACGCAGTACAGAACACACCAGCTGCAATGCACCAATTCCAACTTGCTTAGTTTATTTTGCATGCTTGATAGACAGGTACACTTTCATGTACATAATACAGGCAGAATGTGAAATGTCAAAGCTCCATGCAGAAAAAGTAGCTGTCTCTTGCATTTTTATAGGCAGGTGCTGTAGCTGTTACTCCCTGGGGAAATCAGGTCTTTTTTTTTTTTTTTTTTCCTTTTTACAGATCCATCAATTCAGAGAGGCAACACAGAAAGCTACAGAGCTCTGCAACATTATGCTGAGCAGCCAAGAATATTGTTTGTCAACGAAATGCAAATCCATTTACCCCAGACTTTCCAGCTGGATCAGGAGAGGAATAAAACAATAAAATGATGCAGGAGGTACAGGTAAAATGACTGATCCTTGGGTTAGGTCACATGACCCATTTAAAGTGTTTGTTCACCTATATCAGCCTCTCTCAACCTTTTCAACACAGAGGAACCCTTGAAATAGTTCTCCGGTCTCGGGGAACCCCTGCTAAAAATTAGAAATTTTCAACTCATGATACATTAGTGTGATGGTCATTGGGAAGAATGGTCCTTACACTTGTGGTCATTGGGCAGAATTACCTCCTTACAGATAGCTAAAAAGATTAACGGTGTCGGTGGGAACTTATACGAGAGGCAGAAATGGCCCAATGCTGAGGGAACCCCTAAGAACCTCTGGAGGAACCCTAGGGTTCCACGGAACCCTGGTTGAGTATCACTGACCTATATAATAAAATGTATAGTACAATTAAGGGGCCCCAGTAGTTTCCCCAATTGTGGTGCCATATAGAGAAACTGATCTTTGTTTAAATTAAATACCTATAGGCCAAGTGAGTCTTCTTGACCTTCTCCACTGAAAACCGAAGTAACCTTCAGGACTGAATTACATCTCATACACATACATGTATGTGTATGTATGTGAGAATACACAAATTACCACAACGAACGTTTGCAACACCAGCAGGGCAGGACTGGGACAGAAATTCGGCCCTGGACTTCATCCAGACCGGCCCACTTACGTTTTGAGTGTCCCATCAGCAGCCCCCTTACATCAGATTCTCATCAGCAGCCCCCTTACATCAGATTCTCATCAGCAGCCCCCTTACATCAGATTCTCATCAGCAGCCCCTTTACATCAGATTCTCATCAGCAGCCCCTTTACATCAGATTCTCATCAGCAGCCCCTTTACATCAGATTCTGATCAGCAGCCCCCTTACATCAGATTCTCATCAGCAGCCCCTTTACATCAGATTCTCATCAGCAGCCCCTTTACATCAGATTCTCATCAGCAGCCGCCTTACATCAGAGTGTCCCGTCAGCAGCCCCTTACATCAGATTCTCATCAGCAGCCCCCTTACATCAGAGTCCCATCAGCAGCCCCCTTACATCAGAGTCCCATCAGCAGCCCCCTTACATCAGAGTCCCATCAGCAGCCCCCTTACATCAGAGTCCCATCAGCAGCCCCCTTACATCAGAGTCCCATCAGCAGCCCCCTTACATCAGAGTCCCATCAGCAGCCCCCTTACATCAGAGTCCCATCAGCAGCCCCCTTACATCAGAGTCCCATCAGCAGCTCTTTACATCAGAGTCCCATCACAAGCTCTTTACATCAGAGTCCCACCACCAGCTCCTTACATCAGAGTCCCACCACCAGCTCCTTACATCAGAGTCCCACCACCAGCCCCTTACATCAGCTTCCCTTCAGCAGCCCCCTTACATCAGAGTCCCGTCACCAGCTCCTTACATCAGAGGGCATAAATACATGGCTGGCAGGTGATCTAATCCCTCTCCACTCTTTCCCAAAACTAAGAAGAAAAGGTTTTGCCTTTAGTTATACTTTTAGTGAAACAAAACCGCTTTACATCCTCAGGGTACATCAGTGTTCTGACCAGAATCCTCCCTTACATCAGGGTCTGCCCTTACATCAGGGAGCCCATCAGGGCCCGCCCTTACATCAGGGAGCCCATCAGGGCCCGCCCTTACATCAGGGAGCCCATCAGGGCCCGCCCTTACATCAGGGAGCCCATCAGGGCCCGCCCTTACATCAGGGAGCACATCAGGGCCCGCCCTTACATCAGGGAGCACATCAGGGCCCGCCCTTACATCAGGGAGCCCATCAGGGCCCGCCCTTACATCAGGGAGCCCATCAGGGCCCGCCCTTACATCAGGGAGCCCATCAGGGCCCGCCCTTACATCAGGGAGCCCATCAGGGCCCGCCCTTACATCAGGGAGCCCATCAGGGCCCGCCCTTACATCAGGGAGCCCATCAGGGCCCGCCCTTACATCAGGGAGCCCATCAGGGTCTGCCCTTACATCAGGGTCCGCCCTTACATCAGGGTGCCCATCAGGGTCCGCTCTTACATCAGGGTGCCCATCAGAGTCCGCCCTTACAGGGTCTGCCCATCAGGGTCCTGCATTACTTTGGATACAAGTGAAGGTTGACGAAGCAGCGGAGACTGCACACATCAACTGTGGGCAAAGTCAAATCTTGTAGCGTGCCGCATGTCCGCATGTGACCTGCCGTGGCAGGTGTTCTAATTCCTCTCCACTCTTTCCCAAAACTAAGAAGAAAAGGTTTTGCCTTTAGTTATACTTTTAGTGAAACAAAACCGCTTTACATCCTCAGGGTACATCAGTGTTCTGACCAGAATCCTCCCTTACATCAGGGTCCGCCCTTACATCAGGGAGCCCATCAGGGTCCGCCCTTACATCAGGGAGCCCATCAGGGTCCGCCCTTACATCAGGGAGCCCATCAGGGTCCGCCCTTACATCAGGGAGCCCATCAGGGTCCGCCCTTACATCAGGGAGCCCATCAGGGTCCGCCCTTACATCAGGGAGCCCATCAGGGTCCGCCCTTACATCAGGGAGCCCATCAGGGTCCGCCCTTACATCAGGGTCCGCCCTTACATCAGGGAGCCCATCAGGGTCCGCCCTTACATCAGGGAGCCCATCAGGGTCCGCCCTTACATCAGGACCCGCCCTTACATCAGGGAGCCCATCAGGGTCCGCCCTTACATCAGGACCCGCCCTTACATCAGGGAGCCCATCAGGGTCCGCCCTTACATCAGGGAGCCCATCAGGGTCCGCCCTTACATCAGGGAGCCCATCAGGGTCCGCCCTTACATCAGGGAGCCCATCAGGGTCCGCCCTTACATCAGGGAGCCCATCAGGGTCCGCCCTTACATCAGGGAGCCCATCAGGGTCCGCCCTTACATCAGGGAGCCCATCAGGGTCCGCCCTTACATCAGGGAGCCCATCAGGGTCCGCCCTTACATCAGGGAGCCCATCAGGGTCCGCCCTTACATCAGGGAGCCCATCAGGGTCCGCCCTTACATCAGGGAGCCCATCAGGGTCCGCCCTTACATCTGGGTGCCCATCAGGGTCCGCCCTTACATCTGGGTGCCCATCAGGGTCCGCCCTTACATCTGGGTGCCCATCAGGGTCCGCCCTTAAATCAGGGTGTCCATCAGGGTCCGCCCTTACATCAGGGTCCGCCCATCAGGGTCCGCCCTTACATCAGGGTGCCCATCAGGGTCCTGCATTCCTTTGGATACAAATGGAGGGTGACGAAGCAGCGGAGACTGCACACATCAACTGTGGGCAAAGTAAAATCTTGTAGTGTGCCGCATGTTCGCATGTGACCTGCCGGTTGTAGTTTGGAGGCACCTGCTTTAATTGAATGTTCTGGACTAAAAACTCCTGAGTTCAGAATGATGAGCAAATGGTTGTTGCCAGTAATCTGCATGTCTATGAGCACAAAAAGATCTCAAAGTGCAAATCATTCTGAACTGAGGCTGCAAGTTTGTACATTTCAACCAATCCCCCCCCCCTCTGACGCCACTATAGACCTTGTTTAACAATCATTTGACAAAAATAAAGCTTCCTGACTCCATGACTCCAGCAGAACATCAGTAAACAAGGTGTGCCTGGCATCCAAGGTGTTCCTGGGTCACAAGTCCAGCTGAGCATGGACATTGTTTAAACATCGTGAGCATTGAACACACACAATAGATTCAATAACAGCAACTAGTACAATGTTCGTCATCACCAGACCCAACAGGTTATAAAGACCTCAATATACTATGTACTGTACATACCTGTATTAGAGCTTTAGTGCAGAAAAAGGGAACAACTGCAACTAAACGCAACCATGGGAGCAGTCTGCCGACCATCTCTATGGCTACTTAGATATTAGAGAAAGCTCACCAATCCTTGGCGTGGAAGATTGTGTCATAAACAGTAAAGATTATTCCTTAATTCAGAGTAGGGTGCCCACTCTGTGGGCAACTATGCATCCAGAATCGCTGTTTGTTGGCCATAATTAGTGTAAAGAAGCCATGGTTTTGGTGATATAGGGGTTGTTGACCAGTGAGGCCGTATAGTTACAATCATGTTGGCAAAAAAAAAAAAGAGAGAAAAAAAAAAATGGGAAATATTCCCCCGAACCAGTGCAAAGCAAAGCTAAAACCCGACTAAAGTACTCTGCTTACTTCACTTCAGCCAAACAAAAAATAAAATGGGGACCAAATCCTCATTTTATAATAGAGGGAGCAGCATTGCAAATCATCCCATTATGCCCTGCAGCCTGCTGTGCATCCAGAAGAGCCGATTTACATCACAGATACAGCTTATCGTTATTGCATGCAGCTATTTCAGGGATTCATGGATTCTAAGGAGTACAACTTGTATAGCATTAAGCCAATATAACCAGACAGGTCAGGATGAGACTAGAAGGAAAAAAAAAAACCCCTCTACTATACCAGAGCAAAGCATAGTTGTGCTTTGTTCTGGTGTAGGTATCTGCATGCTTCACTTGCATTGCAAATGCCAAAAGTAATGCTTATTCATCATTCCTCTACGAACCAGCGCTCCATGGACACGTCGCCATGCATAAGAGGCTGTATTTTAAAAAAAGAAAAGAAATGAACATGAAAAAATATGTTGTGTTCTTTAGGATCTGTCCACCCCAATATTGTGCTTTGCAGTGTGTTGCAATGTGTACATGGTATGTCATGCCTGGGCAAGGGGACAGGATCTCTGTAGACAGCATCTCGCAACCCCCACATACACTATATTGCCAAAAGTATTGGGGCTCCTGCCTTTACACACACAAACTTTAATGGCATCCCAGTGTTCGTCCATAGGGTTCAATATTGAGTTGGCATACCCTTTGCAGCTATAACAGCTTCAACACAGCTTAGGAGTGTGTCTATGGGAATGTTTGACCATTCTTCCATAAGGGCATTTGTGAGGTCAGACACGGATTTTGGACGAGAAGGCCTGGCTTGCAGTCTCTGCTCCAATTCATCCCAGAGGTGTTCTATCGGGTTGAGGTCAGGACTCTGTGCAGGCAAATCTAGTTCCTCCACCCTAAACTCACTCATCCATCTCTTTATGGACCTTGCTTTGTGCACTGGTGCGCAGTCATGTTGGAACAGGAAGGGGCCATCCCCAAACTGTTCCCACAAAGTTGGGAGCATGAAACTGTCCAAAATGTCTTGGTATGCTCACGCCTTAAAAGTCCCCTTTCACTGGAACTAAGGGGCCAAGCCCATCCCTGGAGAAAAAAAACAAAAAAAAAACAACCCCCCCCACCAAGAGATTTGGACCAGTGCACAAAGCGAGGTCCATAAAGACAGAGTGGAGCAGGTCACATGCCTGGTAAGGCTGGGATGATCCCAGCCCAAGTAAACAGAAAAGGTACCTGATGAGAAGAGTGTATAGCCACGTTTCTCTATTAGGGTTCCTCCACCGTATGAGCAATTTCTGCCTCTTCTCCCTCAGAGCTTTTCCCTCTGACCATCATGGTAATTGGGCCCCTCTTTCAATGATCACCAATATAAGGTGGCCCTTCTCCCACTGGCCATAATCATATTGAGGCTCCTCTCTCAATGACCAGAAATGTAAGGTAGACCTTCTCCCTCCGACCATCATGATAATGGGGCCTCTCTTTCAATGATCTCCAATGTAAGGTGACCCTTCTCTCATTAAACACCAAACTAAGGGGGCCCTTCTTCGCTGACCACCAGAAAAGAGGGCAACACACTAACCACCAGTGTAAGGTGCATCATGTTTGCTGAAGCCAATTGTGTTGTATAGAGCAGCCCCGGGTGTCAAATACTTAAAGTAGGTCATGTTTCTTACCCTTTTATTTATTCCTTTACCTAAACCTCTGTTTATGGCAATTTACCCTCAGCTGTTTATATAGCAATTGTTATCAGGGGTTCCTTGAGACCCCAAAGTGATTCAAGAGTTAAAGGGTGGAGAAAAGCCGTCTTCTAGAAAACACTGTATGCTTTCCTCATATTATAGAAGGTGTATCTAGGTCACTACCTTGGTCTATTTCTCTAGCGGTGCTTCTCTTGGCAGGCTAGATAAGGTGTGAATGTTATTGGCTCCCGGGGCAGAGTGACATCAGCCATGTAAACACTGGTTTTGCGATAATATTGTTATAACACTCCAAATATACATGCCTATGTGAGGTGTTGCTGGCGGGCTATGCTGGCCTTTAAGGGAGGCAATGTGCTCCTTAACTGACAATATTTCTCTACAGCATTTAATTAGAATTTTAAGAGCAGCAGAAGTGCTGTGTATGATTGCTGGAGGCGGCAGAGCCTACATTTTTTAGTTCTTAGACCCCTTTCACACTGAGAAGTTTTTCGGGCGTTTTTCAGGCGCTTTAGTGTTAAAAGAAGCGCCTGTAAAGCGCTTGAAAGAAGCTGCAACTGCAATCCCAATGTAAAAGCCAGAGTGCTTTCACACTGAGATCCCTTTCACACTGGAGCGTTTTTCGGGTGCTTTAGCTTTAAAAAAAGCACCTATAAAGCGCCTGAAAGAAGCCGCAACTGCAATCACAATGTAAAAGACCGAGTGCTTTCACACCGAGGCGCTGCGCTGGCAGGGCGTCAAAAAAAGTCCTGCAAGCAGCTTCTTTGTAGAGCTTTTGGAGCGGTGAATACATGGCTCCTAAAGCGCCCCTTCCCATTGAAATCAATGGAAAGTGCCTGTAAAACGCCTGAAAAGCGCTATTGGCAGCAGCGTTTTGTGGGCGCTTTTAACCCTTTATTTGGCCACTAGCAGGGGTTAAAAGCGCCCCAATAGCGCTCGAAAAATGCTGGTAAAGCGCTGCTAGTTTAAGCGGCGCTTTACGAGAGTTTTTCGGGCGCTGACATTGTGAAAGGGCTCTTAAAGCACTTGGGCTTTCACATTGGGACTGCAGATGAGGCTTGTTTCAAGCGCTTTACAGGCGCTTTTTTTTAATGCTAAAGGGCCTGAAAAACACCCCAGTGTGAAAGGGGTCCTTGTGCTAACACTTTAATGCAGCCTTCCTCAACCAATTTTACCCCAGAGGAAAATCATTAACAGTTACCAGGGAACCCTTAAAGTGAATTAGGTGTCTGTAGGAAAAAATGCCCCTTACATTGCTGGTCAGTAGAAAGAGTGCCCGTCCTAGATTGGTGGTCATGATGCCACTCTTGCATACAACTAAAACAGGGGTCTACAGTCTCTAAACAAAAAAGGAACAGCTTATGGTCTTTCAAACTATAGGAGGGCCAGATTGTGGCCACAGGGAAAATAAAATGACCTGGTATCAGTGGGACTAAACAATGCCCCATCTTTGGTGTCATTGGGAGGAGAATAGTGCAATATTTGTGTCAAAGGAAGCAATTGTGCTCCATCGTTGGTGTCAGCGGGCAGAATAATATCCCATGGTTTGTGTCAGTGACCGGAAGCATGCCCTATTGTTGGTGTCAGCAGATGGAATAGTGCCCCATGGGCCGGATAGAAGCAGGCAAAATGCTACATATGGCCTCTGGGTCACAGTTTGGAGACCAGTGTCATGCTGCTGGCTCTGCCAAATGGTGCTGGCCCCAGAACTATGCAGACACCATCAGATGGGAGGGCGATCAGCCACAGTTTAAGGAACCCCTAGAAAGATGTGAATCGCTATCTGTGAAAGCCCTAGCCCTCCCATCAGAGGGGAGGGCGATCAGCCACAGTTTAAGGAACCCCTAGAAAGCTGGGAACCCCTAGCTGTGAAAGCCCTAGCTGTTTAAGCCTCTAGAAAGCTGGAACCCTATGGTTCCACAGAACCATGCTTGAGAAAGGGTGCACAAGACTATCCTCTCTAAATTATTTTACACCAGAGGAAGAACGCTGGTTGATAATAGCTGCTTCAATACATCAGATCCTGTGTAAATACTAGAATTTTGAATAATAAGATGGCTGCATGTATGACAATCCCAGCCATTTCCCCAGCCTGGTAACATAATGCTGATGAAATCTCTCTATGACCCTGAGACAAGCGATAAATCTATATCCTCTCTGCCTCTAAAATGGAGCATCATCTCAATTTACCAGAAAGCCTATATCCTATACCGAATGACGCTGTGCACTACTCGGACAGCTAGGGCAGTTTGTGTACATAGAAAAAATATATATATATATTAGATAGCACTTCACATTCATCACAAGGTTATATTCCAGTTACACTGAACAATAAAGAGTCTCTTTAAAGCCCACTCCTGCAGCCCCTTCCCACAGATGCAACATAATATGAAGAAGGTCAGTTATGAAGGGGAATATAACTGGGTTGGGGTGGGCTTTAAAAGCACTTAATGACCACCCACTGTAAATATACTGTGGCAGGGCGGCCGCTCTGCCCCCAGATCATATACTCAGTATGTGATCTGACATTTCTGGGCCTGGGGCGCGTGCCGCTGGCGACCCGCTCCTGACTATTTCACATATCGGGAGCCTGGAGTCCGCGGCACCGCTTATTACACAAGACAAAGGCAGAACGACAATCTGCCTATATAAACCAGGCAGATTGTTGTTCTGTCAGAAGGGAAGGCATTGAACCTGTGTTTCTGCAAAGCATCTTCCCCACAGTGAGTATGCACAACCTAGCCACAGAGTTGACCCTTTGATCGCCCTTGATGTTATCCCTTCCCAGCCAGTGTCATTAGTACCGCAACCGTGCATATTTTTAGCAATGATCACTGTATTGTTGTCACTGGTCCCCAAAAAGTGTCAGGTGTCTGATACGTCCGCCACAATATTGCAGTCCCCACTACAATTCGTTGATCGCTGCCATTACTCTTAAAATAAATATATCCCATAGCTTGTAGATGCTATAACATTTGCGCAAAATCAATATACGGTTATTGGGATTTTTTTTACCAAAAATATGTAGCAGAATACATACTGGCCTAAACTGATAAAGAAATTACATTTTTTTAAATTAGTTGGGTATGTTTTATTTTAATCAGAAAGTAAAACTTTTTCTTTCAAAAATTTCCTTGTTTATAGTGCAAAAAAAAAGAAAACCCGCAGAGGTGATCAAATACCACCAAAAGAAAGCTCAAATTGTGGGGAAAAAAAAACGGATACATTTTTTTGTGTACAGCGTGGCACGACCGCGCAATTGTCAGTTATAGTAACGCAGTGCTGTATCGCAAAGAATGGCCTGGCCATGAAGGGGGGGGTAAAACTTCTGGTGTTCAAGCAGCAGGAGTGACATCGCAGCTCAGCCAACCAAGAGGCCAAAAAGTTGGGAATGTGGAAGAAAACTAGGAAGACCTGGCAGTCGTGGACGCATAGGTGCGGCAACTGGGAGTTAAAGCCCACTTTTCCTGCTGCATCATACATGCGTTATGTGGTCAATGAGAGGTTAATGCTTCCAGTGGATATTCTGTAAGGTGAATGGCCCGTAAACCAGGGCTATATAAACACACACTATCCTGTATAACACTTTCCCCACAACAACACACCAATCAGCGGCTATTTCTGGCCCTTTATATGTTTACTATGATGTGAAATGAAGAAGGATATATTTATAGATCGCAGATCGTTCAATCGGCCTGCTTTGTAAACATCACACCCCATGCAGAGAAATGTCTGTCCAGCTTCCTAGGGTAGCGGAAAATATTCTATTTATGTGTCCCACACACACAGACCACTGTAAGGGCGAGACTGTATATTATAATAACTGAAATAGCTATCGCTCCAAGCACAGGCTACAAAGTTTATGAATAGTTACCAAATGATCACATCTAAAGAGGGAGATCTTGTTTAAAGCTAAACTCAGGGCACAAAAATGTCGTTTAACCACTTAAGCCCCAGACCAATTTGCAGCCAAAGGACCAGGCCCCTTTTTTGTGATTCGGCACTGCGTCGCTTTAACTGACAATTGCGCGGTCGTGCGACGTGGCTCCCAAACAAAATTGGTGTCCTTTTTTTCCCCACAAATAGAGCTTTCTTTTGGTGGTATTTGTTCACCTCTGCGGTTTTTATTTTTTGCGCTATAAACAAAAATAGAGCGACAATTTTGGAAAATATGCAATATTTTTTTACTTTTTGCTATAATAAATATCCCCAAAAAATATCTAAAAAAATGTTTTCCCCTCAGTTTAGGCTGATATGTATTCTCCTACATATTTTTGGTAAAAAAACAAAAACAAAACCCAATTAGCGATTATTGATTGGTTTACACAAAAGTTATAGCGTTTACAAAATAGATAGTTTTATAGTATTTATTAAATATTTTTTTTTTTTGTTACTAGTAATGGCGGCGATCAGCGATTTTTATTGTGACTGCAACATCATAGCAGATACATCGGACATTTTTGACACATTTTTGGGAACCTTGTCATTTATACAGCAATCAGTACTATTTAAATGTGTAAATGACACTGGCAGTGAAGGAGTGAACCACTAGGGGGCGGGGAGGGGTTAAGTGTGTGTGTGTTTTTTTTAACTGTAGGGGGCGTGGCTTGGCGTCTGACATCACTGATCATCTTTCCCTATAACAGGGAACAGACAATCAGTGACAGGCTCAGTAGGAAGCACGAGGAGAGGTTTGTTTACACAGACCTCTCCTTGTTCTTCAGCTCTGTGACCCGATTGTGGGACACCGGCGGCTATCGGGTCCGCTGGTCCCGCAGCCACAGTGACAGGGCTCAGGACCGGGTCACGAGCGCGTTGCGCTCACGACCCACGGCTGGGCACTTAAAGAGCAACGTACCTGTACGTGCTTGTGCCCAGCCGTGCCGTTCTGCCGACCTATATGTGCAGGAGGCGGTCCTTAAGCGGTTAAATGACACTCCTGCACAGCTACAAAGGATGAAAATCCACTGTGTGCTCCAGTCCCTGCTGCAGAGAAATACCCCCAAACAGATTACACCTTCATGTTTTACTGTAGGAATGGTGTTATTTGGATGGTAAACTATATTGTATTTCCGCCACACATATCGATTGGTGTTGAGGCCAAATAATTCAGTTTTAGTCTCATCTGATCAGAACACCTTTTTCCACGTGGCCTCAGAATCTTCAAGGTGCTTTTAAGGTGTCAGTGGGCAGAATAATATCCCATTGTTTGTGTCAGCTTTAGAACAAGTACGGGGATCTATGTGTAAACACACAAATGCCCGTTCTGTCAGGAGAGTAGAGACAGAGCTTGTGTTCCTACCAAGTAGGAACAACGATCTGTCTCCTCCCCCAGTCAGTCATATCCCCATACAGTTAATCCCTTGATTTCCTCCTAGTGTTAACCCCTTCCCTGCCAGTGACATTTATACAGTACAGTAAAACCTTGGATTGCGAGCACAATTCGTTCCAGAAACATGCTTGTAATCCAAAGCACTTGTATATCAAAAGCGAATTTCCCCATAAGAAATAATGGAAACTCAAAAGATTCGTTCCACAAACATTTATTCATAAGTCTTTCAGTTTATAGTCCATATAAAAAGATTATAGCAATGTGACCAGGTTGTGTAACCATAAAATGTCCATCCACAAATGGAAGCCTCCACAAGGCGATCAGAAGCAAAGCCCATCAGGAGCTACAGAGTATACAGTAAGAGAAGAGAGGCACCTCTAAAGCATTAAAAAATGTTGCTCGCCTTTCAAAACGCTCTCAAACCAAGGTTTTACGGTAATCAGAGGCTATTAGGTCTGATCGCTGTATAAATGCCAATGGTCCCCAAAAAATGTCAAAAGTGTTGAATATGTCTGCTGCAATGTCGCAGTCCCGATAAGGAAAAAAACAAAAAAATCGCCGCCTATTACTAGTAAAAAATTAAATAATTAAAATGACATAAATTTATCCCCTATAACTTTTGCGCAAACCAATCAATATACCATTATTGTGATTTTTTTTTACCAGAAATATGTAGAAGAATATATATCAGCTGAAACTGATAAAGAAGTTTTACTTTTTTGGGGTGGGGGATATTTATTAAAGAAAAAATGACAAAATTGTGTTTTTTTCAAAATTGTTGTTTTTTTTGTTTATAGTGCAAAAAATAAAAACCGCAGAGATGATCAAATACCACTAAAAGAAAGCTCTATTTGTGGGGATAAGAAAAGACTCAGTTAGACTTACCGGTGACGGTATTTCTAAGAGCCTTTCAGGACAACCCCGGAGAGAGTGTAGCTCCACCTTGCAATCAGGAAAAACATGCCCACTTTAAAAACACCTCCTCCTCCTCCATGGCTTCAGTTATTGTGGCCTTCCGACGCTGGAAAACAAAGCACAGAAAGCACAACACCATGGTAGAACTTAATACATTTACTAAGCATAACCTAGGGAGGGAAGTAACGGTTGTCCTGAAAGGCTCTTAGAAATACCGTCACCGGTAAGTCTAACTGAGTCTTTCTCAAATCGCCTTTCAGGACAACCCCGGAGAGGATAACCGAGAAACTTACCCTAGGGCGGGACTACTGCCTGCAGTACCTTCCTGCCGAAGGCCTGATCTGCTGCAGACAGTAGATCTAACCGGTAATGCCGGAGAAATGTCGAATAACTGGACCAAGTGGCAGCCTTGCAGATTTGTTCAGGCGTGGCACCGGCCCTTTCAGCCCAGGAAACTGCCGTGGATCTAGTAGAGTGGGCAGCAATACCTGAGGGAGGTATTTCTCCTTTTGCTTTATAGGCTTCTGTTATAGCCAACTTAAGCCACCTACCCAGCGTACTTTTAGAAGCTTTCTCCCCCTTGCGTGATCCAGAAAATATCACAAAGAGGGCGTTTGATTTTCTAAATTCTTTAGTAACTTTCAGAAACTGTAAAAGACATCTTCTCACATC
This sequence comes from Lithobates pipiens, assembly GCF_037356315.1. Taxonomy (NCBI): domain Eukaryota; kingdom Metazoa; phylum Chordata; class Amphibia; order Anura; family Ranidae; genus Lithobates; species Lithobates pipiens. The sequence goes on along the minus strand of NW_027507758.1, from coordinate 554,262,497 downwards.
CAATGTGTGAAAAACTTCCTCTCCTGCATTTACTGGGCTTGCAGAGAATGTAGGTAACACTATTTCCTGTGATCGATGGAAAGTTGAGGATACTTTCGGTAGGAATGCTGGATCCGTCCTCAGTACCACCCTGTCCTGATAAATTCTAAGGAAGGGTTCTGTAATAGCTAGAGCTTGGAGCTCGCTGACTCTCCTGGCCGAGGTGATGGCCACCAAAAAGATTGTTTTTAAAACCACCTTCTGCAAAGAAGCTTCCTGTAAGGGTTCAAACGGTGCTCCCGAGAGACCCTGTAAAACTGTAGACAAATCCCAACTGGGAAAGTCTTTAAGGGCTACTGGTCTATTTCGAGCAAGAGCCCTAAAAAATCTAGAAATTAAAGTTTCTTTAGATAAAGTCTTTTCAAAGAAAACTGATAAGGCAGCCACCTGAGTCTTCAGGGTACTGGCTGCGAGACCCTTCTCCATTCCTTCATGGAGAAACTCCAAGACTGACACCGTGCTCTTGACCTTGAGTTCTCTAGAACTGCACCAGGAGTTGAACTTTTTCCAGACCTTCATGTAAATTGCCTGTGTAACTGCCTTCCTACTGGACAGCAGGGTCTTTACTACTTTATCTGAGAGACCTTTAGCCTTTAACAGGTCCTCCTCAGAAACCAGGCGGTTAGCTGCAGGAGTTCCACTTCTGGATGACTTACTGTCCCCTGGGATAACAGATCTTTTCTGAGTGGTAACCTCCATGGGGGCTTCGAGGCTAGGTTTCGAAGACCCGCGAACCAGGGTCTTTTTGGCCAAAAAGGAGTGACTAGTATTAAGTCTGTCCTTTCTTCCCTGAATTTCCTCAGTACTAGTGGAATTAGAGGAAAGGGGGGAAAGGCATAGCACAGCTGGTAATGCCAGGGGTGAGCGAATGCATCCAACCCTATTGCTGCATCTCCTCGGTGAAGAGAAAAGAATCTGTCCACCTTTGAGTTCTGCTGGCTGGCAAAAAGGTCTACCTGAGGAACCCCCCAGGCCTCGGAGATCATCAGGAACACTTCCTGATTCAGACTCCATTCTGCCTCTAGCAATTTGCGCCTGCTTAGGAGGTCCGCAAACAAATTCTGAGAGCCCTTCAGATGCACTGCCGATAGTGAGGCTGTGTTCTGTTCTGCCCAGGCTAACAACAGATTGGCCAGCTCCATCAAGCTCCTGCTTCTGGTTCCCCCTTGCTTCATAATGTAGGTAACCGCTGTTGTGTTGTCTGACAACACCTGAACATGGTGGCCTCTCAAACTCTGCTGAAATGCCACTAAACCCAGAAAGATCGCCTTCAACTCCCTCCAGTTGGATGATCTTTGAGCTTCCTGTTTGGACCAGACCCCCTGAGATGTCTGACCATCCAGATGGGCTCCCCAGCCCCAGGCACTTGCGTCTGTAGTAAGGCGCTTGTCCACAGGAAAGGTCCACACCAGGCCCCTTGAGAGGTTTGCCTGGTCTCTCCACCACCAAAGAGCCCTTTTCGTCTTTGACGAAATTTTTAGCTGTTTTTCCAAAGGATCCTGATGGGACCAGCTTGACAGAACCTCCCTCTGAAGGGGTCTGGAATGGAACCTGGCCCACTGAACAGCCGGGATTGCTGCCGTAAGCAGGCCCAGAACTGCCATAGCCATCCTGACTGAGACTGTCTGGTTGCTCTGTATCCGCTGTACAGCTAGCTGTAACTTTTCCTGTTTTTCCAACGGCAGGAAAACTTTCTGGAGAATCGAATTTAATGTATACCCCAGAAATTTCATTTCCTGTGAGGGGGTCAGGATTGACTTCTCTAGGTTTAGAAGCCATCCCAGGCCCTCGAGGTGAGACTGGGCCCTCTGGAGATTGACTAGGACCTGCTCCCTGGAGTCTGCAAAAAACAAAAGGTCGTCCAGATAAGGAACAACTGGAATCCCCTTCAATTTCAGGGGTTCCAAAGCCTCTGCCATAATCTTCGTAAAGACCCTGGGAGAGGACGAGAGTCCGAACGGCAGAGCCCTGAATTGGAGGTGCCATACCGAACTCCCTACCTTCAATGCCAGGCGCAGGAACTGCTGCGATGCCTGATGAATTGGTATATGAAGGTAGGCATCCCTTAGGTCCAGGGATGCCATGAAGCATTCTGGGGTCAACAGCTTTGTGATGGAGAAAATTGTATCCATCCTGAAATGTTTGTACCGAATGAACCTGTTCAGGAATTTCAGATTCAGGATTAGACGGTACTTCCCTGAGGGTTTTTTCACCAGAAAAATATGTGAATAAAAACCCCCGCCCTGCTGGTTTACTGGGACTTGAATCAGAACCTCTTGCTGTATCAGCTCCTGTAACAACAGCTTCATTGCAGAGGCCTTCTCCTGATCCCTTGGCAATGTTGTCACATAAAACCTGCTCGGGGGTAGTTCTGAAAACTCCAACCTGTACCCCTGATCGACAACGCTCTTCACGAACAGATTTGGAGACAGCCTGTCCCATTGTTCGCGAAAAGCTGACAGTCTCCCCCCCACTGGGGAGATATTGTCACTTGTTCTTAGGGGACTGCTCTGGGGGAGATCTAAAGAGGACTCCACCCCTGCCTTTGCCCTTCTGTGAACCCCATCTGCTCTTGTGCTCCTGGTCTTTTTTATGGGACTGCTGAAAAGCACGAAAATTCTTTTTAGCAATCTGCTTTTTCTTAACTGGAAAAGCCTTCTTTTTATCGGCTGTTCTATCCAGCACAGACTCTAAATCAGGACCAAAGAGCAAGTCACCCGAGAAGGGAAGACCACACAGCTTGACCTTAGAGGCAGTGTCCCCAGACCATGTTTTCAGCCAAACTGCTCTCCTGGCTGAATTTACAAGAGCCGAAGACCTAGCGGCCAGTTTAACTGATTCTGCTGATGCATCCGCCATGTATTTGACTGCATTCAGGATCAGTGGAAAGGACTCTAAGAGATCCTTGCGGGGTGTCCCCGCCTCAATATGGCTCTTCAGCTTCTCTACCCAACATTCCAGATTCCTGGCCACCACCGTAGCTGCCATTGCTGGTTTTAGACTGACTGACGCAGCATCCCAAGCTTTTTTAAGGATGGAGTCAGCTTTTTTGTCCATTGGGTCTTTAAGGATCCCCATATCTTCAAAGGCTAGATCCGTTCGTCTGGATACCTGCGAGAAAGCTGCATCGACTCTGGGTTTCTTGTTCCAAACCTCTGAGTCCTTATCTTCGAAGGGAAACCTTCTTTTGAGAGCTTTAGAGAAGAAAGGGGCTTTTTCTGGGTCCTTCCACTCCTTTCTCACTGAGTCTGAGAGGACCCTGTGGACAGGAAAAACTCGCCGTTTTGTTTCGTCCAACCCCTGGTACATTTTGTCATGAACTGACAGTTGTACTTTTTCTTCCTGAATTTCTAGAGTAGTGTAGATTGCTTTTAAAATATCATCTACTTCCTCTAGTGATAGCTTGAATTTGGAGCCCCTGCTATCTTCTTCCTCTTCCTCCTCCTCAGAATCCCTGAAGGAGATGAGAGTACTACCCCCTTCGTCTCCAGACTCTTCAGTTTCCACCTGTCTGGATGACGACGCCCTGGGGCTGGGCGGTAAGTTCTGAGGCTCGGTCTGTGCGGGAGGGTTTTGTATCAGGATGGACTTGACTGAACTCAAAGAGTTTGTCAGCTCTTTAACCGAAGAAAACAAATCCTTATATTGTTGAGATGTTTCCTCTTCCACCAATTCTCTGATACAATTTCTGCACATTGCCTTCTGCCATGAATCTCTGAGGGGGGTTTTGCAAGAAGGACATTTTCTCTGACCTGGTCTAGCTTTTCCTAGTGATTTTTCCTGAAACGACATACAGGTTTAATTCACTAAAAGCTCTCAACAACCAGTTGCTTAACACCAAGCCAGTGCAGAGACCCACCACCAAACAGACCTACTAGTGAGACCCCAGAACTAGGCTGCAAAAGGTCAGAGCGAAGTCCACCTCTGACCTGCAGCGACAGGCCCCCAAGAGGGGGGAACAAACAAAGACATACCCACAGTAAAGCAGAGGGTGCCAGTGCACCTTACGTACCTGGGCTGGACCGGTGCTGGGGGCGCCTGTCTCCGCCATAGCTGGCTTGCACTCTTCCATCGTTTGAGTGAGGCAGCTATTTTACAAACAGCTCTCATTTTAAATTTTCCCGGCCGCCGCGTCATCAAGGCCGGCCGGAAGCGGAAGCACACGGTCACCTGACCCGCCCCATGACCCCTGCGTTCCAGGCGCTGAACCACGGCGCCACGCCCCCTCAGAGCGCCCGCGCGTCACCGTGAACGACGCCGTCGCCGCCCGGGACCCGGCGCCGAAAACGGAGCCATGCCGCTGACCTGCAGCGGCCTCCGCCAGCAACAGAGCCCTCCCTGCGCTAACAAGCGGACACCGGGCACCCGACGCCGGCACTCCGAGGGTCCTTACTCCCGTGAGATGGCGGGACCAGGAGCTCCAGGAGTCCTCTCCCCGTGGAGATGCTGCTGGGGGTCAAAGAGAAACAACCTGCAACAAAAGGTAAGCCTTACTCCCCTGCAGAGAGTGTAGCTCTCCCTGGTTCAGGCACATGCTTCCTCCAAGGAGGAAACACAATAACTGAAGCCATGGAGGAGGAGGAGGTGTTTTTAAAGTGGGCATGTGTTTCCTGATTGCAAGGTGGAGCTACACTCTCTCCGGGGTTGTCCTGAAAGGCGATTTGAGAAAGTATGCCACTTTTGTTTGGGTACAGCGTCACACGACCCAGCAATTGTCAGTTAATGTGACGCAGTGCTGTATCGCAAAAATTGGTCTGGTCCGGGGTGGTGTAATCCTTCCAGGGCTGAAGTGGTTAAACCCCATTGAAAATATGTGGAATGACGTTAAGCCCCTGTACACACGGTCGGACATTCTGCCAACCAAATCTGTTGGATTTTGTCCGACGGACTGTGTCCGAAACTGTTGCATACACACGGTCGGACCAAGTTGTCGGAAAATCCGATCGTTCAGAACGTGATGATGTAATTTCGTTACGACGGGACTACGTTCACGCTAGTAGCCAATAGCTTTGGTCTAGGAATTTGATCTGAGCATGCGTGGCACTTTGTCCGATCAAAATTCTCTACACATGATCGGAGTATGTCCAATCGGACCAGTTTGTCAGAAAATATTTCCAACAAGTTGGAAAATTGGGTCCGACGGATATTCCGACGGAAACAGTCCAATGCATACCACACACAGTCGGATTATCCGACAACACGGTCTGATAGGACACATTCCGACGGATTCTCCGTCCGTGTGTACAAGGGCTTAGACTGCAGTCCACAAATGGTCACCATCAAATTTAAGTGAACTTGAGCAGTTCTGCAAAGAAGAGTGGACACATATTGTAAAGTCTAGATGTGCAAAGTTAATTGAGACATATCTCAACAGTCTAAAGGCTGTAATTAACCACTTCCCGCGTGCCATATAGCAAAATGACAGTGGGAAAGTGGTTTCATTATCCTGACTGGGTGTCATAGGACGGCCAGCAGGATAAGCCATGGAGGCACGCAGCCATCGGGGGTGTGGTGTGTCAGTCTGAGACACCGCATCTCTGATCTAGGTAATGAGCCTATGACAGCAATGGCAACCCCAGATGTTTTGGAACTACATTTCCAAGATGCAGGTACAATAACAAAGGCAGGCTGCATGCAATGCAGGTGCCAGGGCTGGTCTGAACAAACCCTTAACATTAAGAAAAAAGAAGTGTGGCTGGAGAATCCTCATGAGATATATGGCACCTCATCCCAATAAATTTGGCAACAAAATTGTATAATGAGGAAAGGTAAAGGGGATTATAGCGGTGCCATAGATTTAAGAAGTTCCAATATTTAAAGAGAAATGTATTAAAATTCAATTTATTTTATTACATGAACAACACAGAAAATTATAGAAATCAGTACATATGCAGTCAAGGGTGTGAATACAAATAGCACAATCATTTAAATAGACACACGGGCCTAGATGTTAGAAAGGCCAGTAGGTAATACAGGTCAATTCCGACATGTTTCACCAAAACATTGGCTTCCTCAGGGAATGATACATGCCTGTGTCAAAATTCTAGATTCTAAATAAAAAAGCAAAATATGAGATCTACATGCATATCAAATTATGAGTATAAACATCATTTATTAATAAGGAATGCATGACATGGCCATAAAATCTCCCACGACTGGTGGGTCCAGCCAACCACCACACCTACCTAACCCCTGGCCCCCGACGGTTGTCCCGGACCTGCTGGCCTTTCTAATATCTAGGCCCGTGTGTCCATTTAAATGATTGTGCCATTTGTGTTCACACCCTTGACTGCATATGTACTGATGTCTGTAATTTTCTGTGTTGTTCGTGTAATAAAATGAATTGAATTTTTATACTTTTCTCTTTGAATATTGGAACTTCTTAAATATAAAGCACCGCTATAATCACCTCATTATACAATTTTGAAACCCTTAACATTACAAAGCACTTACTTTTAAGTAAAAAGCACTTACAGTAAATAGGTAACTCGAAATATATATATTTTTCCTTATGTTAAAGGGACAATTTAACAAATATAAAGTAGGTGTTATTCCACTTTAGCTGTAAAAGTGGAATTACTTTAAACTTCAGCTTTAAAGTGGTTGTAAACCCTTACAAACCACTTTGACCTACAGGTAAGCCTACCTGTAGGTCCAAGCAATATCTCCTAAACCTATATGTTTTAGGAGATATTTGCCCGAAAACAGGCACCGCTGTCTACGGCGCATGCGCCGTAGACAGTGGCGCGCAGGCGCACTGAGCGCGGCATTCTCAGCGACGGAGCTGCCGCGCGTGTCGGCTCCCGTGCGCATGCGCGGGAGTGACGTCATCGCGGCTTTGCCGAATGACAGCGGCGGAGCTGCGAGATCCCACCAACAAGATGGATGCGGCGGACTACAGGGGACAGCGGCGACTTCGCTGGCTCCTGTGTCAGGTAAGTGACACATAATGGGCTACTATGCGATGCATAGTAGTCCACTATGCTTTGCAGGGAATGAAAGAGGAAGTAAACTAATCAGGGTTTACTTCCTCTTTAAGTAATGCAGAAAACAAGAGCAACCTTTTTCTGCAGATAAAATACAGAGATTTAAAGGCCTTGTTCACACAGGTGTACACAGGTGTACTTAAAGAATAGGTTAACCCAACATTTCACATTCCTCGTATGTGCCTGCTATACCATTGCACTATGAAAAAGTATCCTGTTCTTTTTGTATTGCTTCCCTTGTGTGAAATTCCTGGTGTTCCCGGCCAGTCCCTCTGCTTTCCTAACAAAAACTGACCATACTAGGCATAAGAGCCCATCCCAGCATGGTCAGCTTTGTAGCTGTGCTGGGAGCTCAGCCTTCTCTCTTCCAGTGATCACACGTGTGCTGATCAGTGAGGCATCACTGTAAAAAGCAATAACGGAAATAATCTATACAGCTCAAACAGACTGCATTTATGAAAAAAAAAAAAAAAGTTTACTAAAACGGAGATGGTGTTTTGGGTGAAGATGGTTCTGTTGGGGACCCCATTGGTGACAACATTCTCTGTAGATTAGTAAAGGACAGTGGGTAGAGCAGACAATTTCTTGTAAAGGTCTTGCAATCGGATCTGTAACTGATAAAGACAATGGCACTACTGAGATAATTACCGATTCTGTGTGCCATTTCTGCTGTCCTGCTCATTAGCTGCTTGAAGGACCGGGGGCAGAGCTGTCGGGATATTCTAGTTCTAAGGCGGTGAGGTTTGATTACAGTGTGCTGGGAACACGGAGTGCACAGCAGCCCCCATTCATTATTCAGAACACAGAGAGGAGCTGGGCTCAGCATATCTCCGGCACTCCCCGCTAATGTATTAAGAAAAACAAGTGCAGGGGTCAGCCCCGGGCAGGACGCCCTGTGAGAACAAAATGAAATGACACCAGCGGTCAAACAGCTAAATACACATACTTGGTTTTCCAATAGAATAATGCATGTAGGCCTGTGATTCAGCCCTGCTGTACAGTACGACTGAGAAGCATAAATAGAGCGAAAACATTCCACACATCTACAGGTTCTGTAGACTCCATAGCATGGCCTTGTTTACTGCCTGCTCTGGTGGAGATCACCGTGAAATAGTTCCCAGGTATTTGCCCAGAGCAGTGATGCATCACTGGGCTGATTCAGTTAGGTAAAGTAGAAGCTACAGGTGGTATTCTCTGGCTGCCAATCAGAATTCAATTTTCACTGATGCGACCTCAGTCAAGAGTTACGATTGGTTACTCTGGGCTACTGCTCTCTGGAGATCTCCATTGATCTTGGAATTGTCCTACTGAATAATCCTTGGTGTTTTCCCTTAAAGGCGACTCACCATTTACTTAACATTTAGAATGAAAGATCCAGGGATTCCCCCATGCATGCAAAACAGCATGGATAGAAGAATCAAATCTCCTGCTGCAGGGAACTGTATTCTGACAGCAAAGCACCCCCGGCTGCCAGAATGCCCAAACAGTGGCTGAAACCGATTGGCTGCAGTCACAGGTCAGCTGGCTTTTTTTCGGCCTAGTTCACTCGGTTAATTGAAATTGGTTCAGCCAGGTGGTAAGGGTAGGATCACCTACAGATGGAATTTTAGCCAGTTCATAAGAACCATACATGTGTAACTCGGGGTACATTCTCAGCACAGTGCTTGAATGCCAGTATGGATGAGTTCCTGCATATGTACACGTTACGTCATTCAGCACGAGCTTATGGAGAGCCAACTAGAAAAAGCCAGGAATAATAAGCCAGTGCTGGACTTCCTGGGCGTTGGAGGAGATGGGAGTATTTACAGAGTTTAATGTCCCCACCTATTCACCATCCAATGCTCTTAATTTCCATGAGTAAAGTCAATCAATGAATTGCGAATGCTAACTGGGAAATATTGCCCCTGTACTACAGTCACCAAGTTCATGCAACTTACATTTTTAAAAAGCAAAACCCCTGATATTAGCTGCAACAGCTTTTTTGTGGCCCCCACTTATTTAGGCGACTTGCTGGATTTCTGGAGTAAAGCTGGCCATACATGCTGGACTGAACGAAAAAAATTCCGAGATTCATCCATCTATGCTGTTGAGCATGAATGAGGCAATCTCCTGCTGTTGGCTATTGTATTCTGACAGCCAAAACCTGCAGCTGTCAGAAGACCCAAAGAGTGATGGTAGCTTGTTGGCTGCAGTCACTTTCAGTCAAAATGTCTCAAATCTGTCAAGCAAGCAGGGCCAGTCACAGCTCAAATAGGATGGAATTTGAGCTATATATATGGCCAAATTATTTATTATATAAACTTATATAGTACTGTCAATTTACGCTGTGCTTTACACATATAGTATATACATCACACATTCACATCAGTCCCTGCTCTCAAGCTTACAATCCAAGGTCCCCAACTCACATTCATACACACATACACACACACACACACACACACAATACCAGGGCCAATTTAGTCAGGAACCAATTAACCTACCAGCATGTCTTTGGGGTATGGGAGGAAAATAGCAGTACCTGGAGGAAACCCGCGCAAGCACAGGAAGAATATGCAAACTCCATGCAGTGCTTGGGATTCGAAAAGACAACTCTAGTTCTGATAGGTGGAAGTGCTAATCACTTAGCCACTGTGCTGTTCACTATAGTAGAACTAAACCTAAGTAAAAACAAATGAACAGGCAGAATCTTTATTGTAGATGAGACATACTATGGAGGGGCAGTCACTAAAACTGGAGAAGGCAAAATCTGATGCAGCTCTGCATAGAAACCAATCAGCTTCCAGGTTTTATTGCTAAAGCCTAACTGAACAAGCTGAAGTTAGAAGTTGATTGGCTACCATGCCCAGCTGCACCAGATTCTGTGTGCTCCAGTTTTAGTAAGGCCCCTTTCATACAGATGATCCGATCAGGTCTACCTATAAATTCTTCAGGCAGACCTGATCGGACCCTCTAGTCTCTATGGAGCGGTGGATGTCAACTGACACCTGCTGCCATCCCATCTGATCTACCAAAAACAGACGGATGTTAGTTCTGTTCCCCATCCGTCTGGTGGATCAGATGCCATCCGATTGCCCCATAGGAGGAGGAGAGCAGACTGTCTGCATAGAGGAGAAGACACAGACATGGATTCCACTTACCGGGAGGCACCCATGTGAAAGGGGCTCAAATCTCCCTGTATCTCTTCTGCAATAAAATAAACTCAGCTGCCTGTTCACAATCTTCTTCCAAATGTACACTAAGTTGCGCATGCGAGGCTCGGGGTATATTCTCAGCACACTGCCTGTGTGCCAGTATGAATGAACTCCTCCATAGGCAGAATTCCTTGCTAGCTGGTCAAAGCAGCCCAAGACTCGGCACCCAAAAAACTCCAGGGAGAAGATGCTGGCACCAAACCTCATGGATGTTGGAGGGAAATATTTGCAGGGTTAATTTCTGCTTCAAGTCACGTCCCTGTAGGTACACACCCCACCTACCCACCATTCTCCTGTCTAATAAAAAAAAAAGCCCTCACTTGCCAAGAGACTCGCAATGAGTTTTAAGGAGAACCAGTTTGAGCAGATTCTCCCTAACCTCAATTCAGCCCCTCGCTGACCTTATCTTTTTTTTTCAAACAAAAGCGGCAATGAAAACAGTACCTTAGCATGCAAGTACAGTGTACATTCAAATTAGTTTGCCAGCAGCCGGAGAAGAAGCTTTTATTGAAAAACAGGCATAGGCCCCGATTTACTACCAGTCTGATAAATAAGAATCAGATTGACATAGAAGTTTGCCAGTGGTGCACTATTGTAGTCACACAAAATTGAATGCATGGTTAGAGATGACCCAATGATGAATGTGAAAATCCGAGGATAAATGTAAAAAATGTTTGCATGTATGTCAGTCAAAGCAGCGCTATAGTCTACAAAGTGTTAAATATCAATAATAGGAGGTGAGGTGTGCATTACTGCACCCATTGCATGATCTTGCACATAAAACGTTAGTACCTTTTCTTACATACAGTGCCTTGCAAAAGTATTCACCTCCTTGGCTTTTTAACCATTTTGTTACATTACAGCCTTTAGTTCAATGTTTTTTTAATCTGAATTATATGTGATGGCTCAGAACAAAATAGTCTAAGTTGGTGAAGTAAAATTTATAAAAATATATACATAAAACTATTTTTCAGAAATAAAAAAAAATAATTGCCATGAATTCACCTCCTTTGTTATGAAGCCCATAAAAGTTCTGGTGCAACCAATTACCTTCAGTAGTCACATAATGATGTCCACCTGTGTGCAATCTAAGGGTCATATGATCTTTCATTACATATACACGCCTTTTTGAAAGGCCCCAGAGGCTGCAACACCTAAGCAAGAAGCACCACTAACCAAACACTGCCATGAAGACCAAGGAACTCTCCAAACAAGTAAGGGACAATGTTGTTGAGAAGTACAAGTCAGGGTTAGGTTATAAAAAAATATCCAAATCTTTGATGATCCCTAGGAGCACCATCAAATCTATCATAACAGAAAGAACATGGCACAACAGCAAACCTGCCAAGAGACGGCCGCACACCAAAACTCACAGACCGGGCAAGGAGGGCATTAATCAGAGAGGCAGCACAGAGACCTAAGGTAACCCTGGAGGAGCTGCAGAGTTCCACAGCAGAGACTGGAGTATCTGTACATAGGACGACAATAAGCCGTACGCTCCATAGAGTTGGGCTTTATGGCAGAGTGGTCAGAAGAAAGACATTACGGTCAGCAAAAAGACAAAATGGCACGTTTTGAGTTTGCGAAAAGACATGTGAAGACTCCCAAATGTATGGAGGAAGGTGCTCTGGTCTGATGAGGCTAAAATTGAACTCTTTGGCCATCAAAGAAAACGCTATGTCCGGCGCAAACCCAACACATCACATCACCCACAAAACACCATCCCCACAGTGAAACATGGCGGTGGCAGCATCATGCTGTGGGGATGTTTTTCAGCGGTCGGGACTGGGAAACTGGTCAGAGTTGAGGGAAAGATGGATGGTGCTAAATACAGGGATATCCTTGAGAAAAACCTGTACCACTCTGTGCGTGATTTGAGGCTAGGGTGGAGGTTTACCTTCCAGCAGGACAATGACCCCAAACACACTGCTAAAGCAACACTTGAGTGGTTTAAGGGGAAACATGTAAATGTGTTGGAATGGCCTAGTCAAAGCACAGACCTCAATCCAATAGAAAAACTGTGGTCAGACTTAAAGATTTCTGTTCACAAGCCCGAACCATCCAACTGGAAGGAGCTGGAGCAGTTTTGCAAGGAGAAAATGGGCAAAAATCCCAGTAGTAAGATGGGGCAAGCTCAGAGACTTATCCAAAGTGACTTGAAGCTGTGATAGCCACAAAAGGTGGCTCAAAGTATTGACTTTAGGGGAGTGAATAGTTACGCACATTGACTTTTTTTTGTTATTTTGTCCTATTTTTTGTTTGCTTCACAATAAAAAATAAAATAAAAATACATCTTTAAAATTGTGGGCATGTTAACAAATGCCAAGGGGGTGAATACTTTTGCAAGACACTGTAGTATGCGTTTTCTGCAACGGGAAGCTTTCCTGTAGGAACGTTTTTTTCTTTTCTTTTGTAAAATTCCGTTTTAAAAACATGCAATCCGCTCACTTTTTTGCACTAGATAAATGCAGGTCATCGGTAGGGCTCACAGAAAACAATTCTGGTGTTATGTTGTTGCCCAACAGTGTAATGGCATTAATAATAAAAAGGAAAAAAAAACTAAAAAAAGCAAGCAGTGCAATGTGCGGAGTTGACACAGCACTAGCCTGTACAGTACACTGTTTTTCCAAGCAGGCTAGTGTGAACGTCTCCTTAATGAGTTTTAATAACTTAACCAGCAAGCTTATCACATTTGTTCTGGAAGGGACTGCTGCCTCTTGTTATAGGAGTCTCCACCCTCCTTTTTGTGGTTTAATAAAAGGCAGTAACATTTTTCATAAGGTATGATGTAATTATAGAAAACACAATCTAATGTTCATTTTGTAACTTGGACTGGAGAGTTGGAATCTGGCAGCTCTGGCCAGTCATTTACCTATAAAGACCTCTACTGCATTGCGTGTTCGTTCCTTCAACTAAATGCACACTGGAAATGCATCATAACAAATCAACACAGCCAGGCTGGCCAAAATCTTGTGCAGGCTGCAGTTTTAAGACTTGCATCGTCCTTGGTGTCTACTAAAAGAAATAAGCCAGCGGCCCCTGTCATAGCCTATCAGTGAAACACGGCATGAAGAGGTCATCTGAGGGCACCTTCCTGCCTGCCACCAGAACCAACTGTTCAGGCTTCTGGAAGCAGTGCCCACATCATGGAAAGTAGATTGCAAGCTCTGTGGGTTGGTTATACCTACACCTGCAGAACTCCACAGGAGATCAATGGGGATTTAATAAAAAAAAAAAAAAAAAAAAAAAAAGGTGTCAGTGGACGTGACTAATGCCTTTTATTATCTTGTTTTTTTCAGAAGACAGAACAAGCCTCACCTCTAGTTCTGTCAGTGAGTTCTCTAGTCTTAAACGTCCTGTCAAGGTAAAATAAAATAAAAAATGCAGTTAATCCCTGCAAGACATGCACATTTCCCTGTTTTTTTATTATTTTTTTTGTTTTGTTTTTTAGCTCTTTAAAGGCCCTGCAAGTACAGAAAAATACCTGCTGATCTGCAAGAAATGCACTCAGTTCCTAAGTCTTGTTGTGGGCTGACACAGCTTTTGTGAGGACTGAGCGGTGTCAGCCCTGCCCAGTTGTCTATTGCTAAACTACTTTACCAGGTCGCTGCCTTCTCCCATCTCCATAGCATAAGCACTATCTGTAGTCCCAAGATAAGAACAAGAAAAGCTGATCTGACTTTAAAGCGCAACTCCACTTTTGTTGAGAAAAAAAAAAAAACACATTCCCCTCTGGGTGATCTCTGTACATTGCAAGGATTCTAACAATATTTGTTGCAGATTCTTACCCTGTGTTATTCGGAAGAAATCCATGTGCGTTTTTCTGTACTTCTTTGCTGAGTGAGTCTAAAGGGAGTGGTTCCATATTTATCAGTCAGCTGTGGCAGCTGCAGAGCACTAATGAGGAAATCTGCTGGGCCTGCATCCCTTTGGAAGCAATTTCCTTTTGGAAATATCTCACCAAAAATACAATTTCTGTTGCAGGGGATGCCTGAAATCTGGCGTGTATCTTAGTGCCGACTTCTGGGAAAATTGGGGAGCCAATCACACAAGCAGGAAATAATTTTTCTGGGGATTGGTCAGTACACATTCTGTGTACAGAACAACTCCATGTAGCCATGTTGCATTTCATTTATAGAAATTTACAGCAGTTGCAGATTAAAAAAAGGTAATTTTTGATAACATTCAATTATAATATGATGTGTATCGCAATTGTACACGCTATATATTATTTTTTCTTTGTTATTTTTTCCACCACGAAAGCAGAGTTACCCTTTAAGAACACAGGAAGTGTGTACAGGACACAAGACAGCTCTGAATTTCTAGCAGGAACAAAAAGGTTGTTTTTTTTTTCTTTAAAGCTATTAGACAAATGTAACAAAATGTTTCCAGCTATTTATTTAACCACTTGACCACTGGGCACTTAAACACCCTTAATAACCAGACCAATTTTCAGCTTTCAGTGCTCTCACAATTTGAATGACAATTACTCGGTCATGCAACACTGTACCCATCTGAAATTTTCGTCCTTTTTTTCCCACAAATAGAGCTTTCTTTTGGTGGTATTTGATCACCTCTGCGTTTTTTATTTTTTGTGCTATTAATGAAAAAATACCGAAAATTTTGTAAAAAAAAGCATTTTTCTTCATTTCTATTAAAATTTTTTGCAAATAAGTAATTTTTCTTCATAAATTTGGCCAAAAATGTATACTGCTAAATGTCTTTAGTAAAAATAACCCAAATTAGTGGATATTATTTATTCTGCGTGAAAGTTATAGGGTCTACAAGCTATGGTGCCAATCACTGAAAATGTATCAATTTGATCACAGCTGATGTACTGACAGTCTATCTCATTTCTGGAGACCCTAACAAGCCAGTAATGTACAAAAACCCCCCAAATGACCCCTTTTTGGAAAGTAGACATTCCAAGGTATTTAGTACGTGGCACGGTTAGTTTTTTGAAGTTGTAATTTTTTCCCACAATTCTTTGCAAAATAAAGATTTTTTTTATTTTAATTTTTTTTCACACCAAATTGTCATTTTACCAGGCTATTTCTCTCACACGGCATATACATTCCACAAATGAAACCCCAAAATACATTCTGCTGCTCCTCCTGAGTACGGTGATACCACATGTGTTAGACTTTTACACAGCCTGGCCACATACACAAGTCCAACATTGAAGTAGCAACTTCAGGCGTTCTAGGAGCATAAATTACACATCTAATACCTCAACCACCTATTACACTTATGAAGGCCCTGGAGCACCAGGACAATGGAAACGCCCACAAAGTGACCCCATTTTGGAAAGCTAACACCCCGACGTATAATCTATGAGGCATAATGAGTCTTTGGAACGGTTCATTTTTTTCCCAAAGTTTTTGGAAATTGTGGAAAAAAATGAAAATGCATTTTTTTTTACTAAAAGTTGTCCATTTATAAGATATTTCCAACACATAGCATGTACATAGCAAAAATGACACCCCAAAATATATTCTGCTACTCCTCCTGAGTATGGCGATACCACATGTGTTAGACTTTTACACAGCCTGGCCACATACACAAGTCCAACATTGAAGTAGCAACTTCAGGCGTTCTAGGAGCATAAAATACACATCTAATACCTCAACCACCTATTACACTTATGAAGGCCCTGGAGCACCAGGACAATGGAAACGCCCACAAAGTGACCCCATTTTGGAAAGCTAACACCCCGACGTATAATCTATGAGGCATAATGAGTCTTTGGAATGGTTCATTTTTTTCCCAAAGTTTTTGGAAATTGTGGAAAAAAATGAAAATGCATTTTTTTTTACTAAAAGTTGTCCATTTATAAGATATTTCCAACACATAGCATGTACATAGCAAAAATGACACCCCAAAATATATTCTGCTACTCCTCCTGAGTATGGCGATACCACATGTGTTAGACTTTTACACAGCCTGGCCACATACACAAGTCCAACATTGAAGTAGCAACTTCAGGCGTTCTAGGAGCATAAATTACACATCTAATACCTCAACCACCTATTACACTTATGAAGGCCCTGGAGCACCAGGACAATGGAAACGCCCACAAAGTGACCCCATTTTGGAAAGCTAACACCCCGATGTATAATCTATGAGGCATAATGAGTCTTTGGAACGGTTCATTTTTTTCCCAAAGTTTTTGGAAATTGTGGAAAAAAATGAAAATGCATTTTTTTTTACTAAAAGTTGTCCATTTATAAGATATTTCCAACACATAGCATGTACATAGCAAAAATGACACCCCAAAATATATTCTGCTACTCCTCCTGAGTATGGCGATACCACATGTGTTAGACTTTTACACAGCCTGGCCACATACACAAGTCCAACATTGAAGTAGCAACTTCAGGCGTTCTAGGAGCATAAATTACACATCTAATATCTCAACTACCTATTACACTTATGAAGGCCCTGGAGCACCAGGACAATGGAAACGCCCACAAAGTGACCCCATTTTGGAAAGCTAACACCCCGACGTATAATCTAGGAGGCATAATGAGTCTTTAGAACGGTTCATTTTTTTCCCAAAGTTTTTGGAAAATGTGGACAAAAATGAAAATGCATTTTTTTTACAAAAATTTGTCCATTTATAAGATATTTCTAACACATAGTATGTACATAGCAAAAATGACACCCCAAAATATATTCTGTTACTCCTCCTGAGTATGGCGATACCACATGTGTGAGACTTTTACACAGCCTGGCCACATACAAAGGCCCAACATTGACGTAGCAACTTCAGGCGTTCTAGGAGCATAAATTGTGCAGCCAATTTCCTTACAATCTATCACATTTTTGAAGGCCCTTCATATTTCTAACATAGCACGTACATACCAATAATTACACCCTAAAATACATTCTTCTGAGTAAGGGGTAAACAAAAAAAATTACCTGTGGTTTTAGTAGTCCAATTGTCCGCAGGAGAGCCCTGATCCAGGCAGCAGGCAGGGACATGGTCAGCGACAGTAAATGGAATTGTCCAGGTAGCAGGCAGGAATATTGTCCATCCTGGGAGTAAGCAGGGACATGGTCCGAGTAGCAGGCTATGAAATAATGGGGACAGGGGTAGAGGCTTCTCCCGCCCAAATCTCTTTGAAGCCTCCGAGTCTCCAGACCCTAATCCGGGAATGAGAAAACTAAAAAATTAGTTTTCTTCACCCAGAAAACAATTCTGGAGCCCCTCACATATGTGAGACCCCTTTGTTCCCACTAGCCTAGCAGGGTAAAAGATCAATCCAAGAGGCAGGCAAAAAACGTGGTCAAACAGTCCATGGTCAGTTCCAGAGCAGGCAGAGGTAGGTACAGTTTAGCGTTAGGCAGAAGCATGGTCGTATAACAGGCCAGGGTCAGTTCCGGAGAAGGCAGAAGTATTTTAGCGTTAGGCAGAAGCTTGGTTGTATAACAGGCCAGGGTCGGTTCCGGAGAAGGCAGAGGTACGTTTAGCGTTAGGCAGGAGCTTGGTCGTATAACAGGCAAGGGTCAGTTCCGGAGAAGGCAGAGGTATGTGTACAGTTCAGTGCAGTGGCATAAAGGGTGTGGAGGAAAATGACAGGAAATGAGAATTACGTTTACCATACTTCCCTAATAATGTAGAGAAGTATGGTAACGGCGGAAGCATTCACCTATACAGAGGCCTGGTTGGGAAGGACAATCGGGACAATAAAACGTGGTGTCTCTTCTAATTCCTCTTCTGGAGCACACCCGGCATTTCTTCTGACGCCTGTGGCCTGTTTCGGGGAGGGGGATTTTGTCAGGAAAGTGGCGCTCGTGGAGTCTGCTCACACAATCAGAGCGAATAGTTTCTGGTGGGCCTTCAGGGTACAAAAGGGCGGAAATAACTTCTTCTTGGTAGTACAGATAGGATACGGGGTTCACTGTAGATTTTTGGTAAAGGACATAAGTATTATACATGGCCAAACTGAAAAGATAAATGGACACTTTTTTATACCAGTGGCGGGATTTTCTTGTGGGAAGGTAGGGTTCAATCATCTGATCGTTAAAGTCCACTCCTCCCATAAACAAATTGTAATCATAGATGCAGGCTGGTTTCTGGATTGGGCCGTTTCTTCTGGAGACTTCTATGTAGGTGTCATTATGTATTGTCGTCAGCATGTGGACGTTTCGTTTGTCCCTCCACTTGACAGCCAATAGCTCCTGGTTCCGCAAAGATGCTGTCTCCCCTCGTTGTAGCCTTTCATTGACTAGTTTTTGCGGGAAGCCCTTTCTATTGGCCCTCACTGTACCACATGCTGGGGTGTCTCTCCGGTGAAGATTGCGGAAGAGGGGCAAGCTCGTATAAAAATTATCCACATAAAGATGGTATCCCTTTCCAAGGAGTGGATAGACAAGCTGCCAGACCACTCTTCCGCTGGCTCCAATGTAGTCTGGGCATTCAGGGGGGTGCAGTTGGGAGTCCTTTCCTTCGTACACCAGGAAGGAGTAGATGTACCCCGTGGCTCGTTCGCAAAGTTTGTACATTTTAACCCCATATCGGGCCCTTTTGCTGGGGATAAACTGCTTGATGCCAAGCCTGCCTGAGAATTTTACAAGGGACTCATCCACGGAAATGTTCTGATCGGGGGTATATAATTGGGGAAATTTTTCTGAGAAATAATTTAGGAGTGGCCGAATTTTAAATAATTTGTCAAAAGCTGGGTCATTTCGGGGAAGGCACTGGGTGTTGTCATTGTAGTGGAGGAACCGCAAAATCATTAGGTATCGTGATCTTGGCATATGGAATGAGAAGAGTGGAATGTGGTGGACAGGTTTGATAGACCAATAGGAGTACAATTGGTTTTTTTTTGAAAGTCCCATTGAAAAAGTTAGGCCTAAGAAAATTTTGAATTCCTCTACGGTTATTTCTCTCCACTGAAAGGGACGGGCATAACTAGAGCCAGGGTTGCTTACTATGTGCTGCTGTGCGTAGAGGTTGCACTGGGCCACAATGGATGATAGTAAGTCTTCGGTGAAAGCCAAATGAAAAAAATCTAGCATTGAAAAATCATCGGTGTTCACCTGGACACCTGGCTGGGCGGTGAAGGGGGGGATATTTGCTTCTCCGGAATTAGAGGGCAGCCACAGGGGGTGTTGAAGGGCATAGGGAAGGCTGGCATGGCCCCTATTCAAGGTGGACGGCACTGCTCTCGGGGTGGGCGGCACTGCTCTCGGGGTGGGCGGCACTGCTCTCGGGGTGGGCGGCACTGCTCTCGGGGTGGGCGGCACTGCTCTCGGGGTTGGCGGCACTGCTCTCGGGGTTGACGGCACTGCTCTTGAGGTTGACGGCACTGCTCTTGAGGTTGACGGCACTGCTCTTGAGGTGGACGGCTCTGCTCTCGAGGTGGACGGCTCTGCTCTGCCGTCCATGGTAGTAGGCTGCGGCTCCACACCAGAACGCCTTCTTTTCACTGGCACACATTCCTCTTCTGATTCTGTATCAGACCCGCTGCTTGTAACGGGTTCATAGGCCGAATCCGTATCAGACTGAGACTCAGAGAGCTCCCCGCTGCTCTCGCTGGTCATACTTAGAAGCTTGTAGGCTTCCTCACTACTAAAATATTTTTTTGCCATTCTTGTGGCTGGTGAGGCTGCACTGCAGAGCACTGTCGTGGCACAGGCGGCACAGGTGGGCACTGATGGACACAGGCGGCACAGGTGGGCACTGATGGGCACAGGTGGGCACTGATGGGCACAGGTGGGCACTGATGGACACAGGCGGCACTGATGGACACAGGCGGCACTGATGGACACAGGCGGCACTGATGGGGCACTGCAGTGGCACAGGTGGCACTGATGGGCGCAGGTGGCACTGATGGGCGCAGGTGGCACTGATGGGCACAGGTGGCACTGATGGGCACTATAGTGACTTTGGTGACACTGGTGTGGCTCTGGTGGCACTGATTAGCACACAGATGGCACTGGTGGGCACAGGCGGCACTGGTGGGCACAGGCGGCACTGGTGGGCACAGGCGGCACTGGTGGGCACAGACGGCACTGATGTGGCACTGCAGTGGCGCAGATGAGCACTGATGGGCACAGGTGGCACTGATGGGCACAGGTGGCACTGATGGGCACAGGTGGCACTGATGGGCACAGGTGGCACTGGTGTGGCACTGGTGTGGCACTGGTATGGCACTGGTATGCACTGTAGTGGCACTGGTATGCACTGGTATGCACTGGGGTGGCACTGGGGTGGCTCTGCTGGCACAGAGGTGGCACAGAGGTGGCACAGAGGTGGCACAGAGGTGGCACAGAGGTGGCACAGAGGTGGCAAAGGTGGCACAGGTCGCACAGGTGGCACAGATGTGGCACAGGTGATAGATGGCACTGGTCTGTCACTGGTCTGGCACTGTTCTGGCACTGTTGTGGCACTATTTGGGCACTGCTGGGCACTGCTGGGCACTCACGGTTATCTTTTCTTTTCACTGGGATGTTCTCCTCTCCTCTCACGCTGCATCGGTGTGAGGAGAGGAGACTGATGACCTTAGCTTGACCTGGCAAGCCGAATTGTTTACATTTGTGATCGCTCCGTCATTGGACGGAGCGATCACGTGGTAAAGGACCGCTGCCATTGGTCCTTTACCGCGATCCGTGTTGCGCCGGGTCCCGTGAACTCGGCGAGCACGGATGTTCCGGCGTGCGCGCCCCAGGGGGGCGCGCACGAACGATTCTCCGGGAGGCCGTTAATTAACGGCCTCTTAGAGATAGCAAACCGACCTATAGCCGTTAATCGGCTATAGGCCGGTTATTAAGTGGTTAACAGACATAGGCCCCTTTCACACGGGGCGGATCAGTAATGATCCGCCCCGTGATGATCCGCTCGCTCAGCGGGGATCGCTCCGTTGTCCCCGCTGAGCCGGCGGCGGACAGGGTGGTCTCTGCACACTGTGCCGGGACCGCCCTTTCAGCTCTCCGATCTCCTCTATGGGGGATTGGATGAACATGGACTGTCTGTCTGTGTTCATCCGATCCACTCTGCAGACGGACAGAAAAATAGGATTTTACTCCGTCTGCAGAATCGGACCATAGCGGAGACGGACGATATCGGGTGTCTGCAGATGTTCATCTGCAGACACCTGCTGTCCCATAGGAATGCATGTATGTCCGTATTTCATCCACAAACGGATGGATGAAATACGGACATAGGTTCCGCATGTGTGAAAGGGGCCTAACGGAGCAAAATAGGGAGGTTCTTTGTAACGGTTTGCCTACACTTTAAAGCAGAACTATACTCCCCTCCCGCCACCACTGCTTTGTCCCAGAGCTCCCTCACTATCCCGCTGACAACTTTAGACGGTCTTCCTCTGGGTTCCAATCTTTGGCCATTTTAAATGACTAGGCAAAGAGGATGTCACTCCATTAAATGTACGCAAGTTTTATTATCTTGGCCGATGACAAAATTGTACACCGAGCTGCGTGTATGCACAGCTCAATGTACAGTAACACAGTTACACACTTACGACAACCATTCAGCCTGTACCAGACAATAATAGGTTGACAAGAGCCATTGCTGTCCACACAATAGCATTTGAGTGTAGAGTGTAGAAACAGACCATCACCCCTATACATAGGCACAGACATAAAAAAAAAATAATAATAATAAAAAGTATTTCTCACCTATTGAAGTGTCCTGCCTTCTCTAATTACGTAGAAAAGTACACTTCAATAAATGAAAAATACAATTTTTTATTCTCTTTAGATTCAAATCCTGAATACCATTGGTTGACATTACATGACTACGTAGAGGATTCTTTACTGAAAGAGCGGCAAGGATGTGGAAAAAAACAATTAGATAAGCACCTGAATGACCACAACATACAGGGATATACAATATAATACTGACATATAACCACACACATAGGTTGGACTTGATGGATGTGTCTTTTTTTCGACCTCGCCTACTATGCAACTATGACTGGTTACAGCTCAGAATGGCAGCATATCTAGAGCAGCAACTTTTCCAAGCAATTAAGGTTTATTGAAGAACACCACACCCACACGCCAATACCAGTCATTAATAAAGTGAATAGCGGCTGCCATAAACATCGCCAACACAGTGTGCTCTTAAATGTCGTTTGAGGATTAATCTTCAGCTTTGTTCTAAAATCAATCCCTCCCAGCCTGATGAAACAGACTGAAAAAGAACATTTTTGAAGCACAGTGAGAGGGAGACATCCATAAAGACGCAGATGAGCCTTCGTTTTATTGCCTGCATCTAGAAACTGGGCCATTGCTTTTAGCATTGAAAAAAAAAAAAAACAGGAAGAAAAGACAGACATAACAAGAGACAGAAAAATAAAAGAGAAAGAGGCGGCAAGCAACTCCAATAACTGAAATCTTATATAAGCTTGTAATTTCAAGAGTTCTTTTCCATTTCTGCAGCTTTTTTACTTCAATAGGCAACAATCCTGGTTTGAAGGTCTTATACAGTCACCTCCTCCTTTTATGGGGTGACAAAGTTCTGTTCCTGTCTCACCTACGCGTGTGCATTACCATATGCTCTGTTACGCACAGGGAACAATGTAAATTCAGCCTAGGGTTCACACCTACTTTAATAAAAGACTTGTCTAACCTATTGAATATTGTTATTCATCTGTATATCGTTATCAGTGACAAAAAAGGTTCTAAAATGCCCCCCAGGGTAGAAATATTATATATATTTAATTGCATTCTATAGTTAAGATTTTTTTGTTTTCCAACAACTTCAACATATACAAAGTCCACATTGAGAACTACAAAAACGCAAGTGACTATAATGGTGCCAAACGTGAAAACCAGTCAGGTACAAGACAGACAGATTACAATAAGGTGTCACAAGTGGTTCTCGTCGAAAAGAATTACAAATGAATAGTAAGATAGTTTATTACCGTAATAGTTCCAAGGGCAGTCCATTGGGTGAAGCATTGATTAAGTCTAGAACATTGGTGCAAAATATCCTGTTAGCCATTAACATGAAGACTAAGGCCGGCCTTACATGGTTTGAATTTTCAGCCAGTTCAGCAGGAACTGCCGATATTCGAACTGGGTAGGCTGAATGTATCAAGTTGATCGATAGAGTACAACCAGCCTCCCGGATTCTCTTATGATTATTGTTAGCCCGGCAGGAGGGATTCCCCTGTCAACATTATCCATTTTGACGGGAGAGCCATGCAAACTTTCACTGTGTATGGCCAGCCTAACTCAGTCTTTCATAGAGGTTGGTTGGGAGGTCACTATATCTGGCTAAGGAAACACAAATTGTGAGGGATTGTTATCGAGTGGGAGCAGATAGAAGAGGGAGAAATCTAAGGTTGGTGAGAGGCGAGAAAGTGCTAACTGGGGTATCGGTTTTGTAGATGGGGGGTAGTATAGAGGTAGAATTTGTAATGTTACTCCCGGAGATTATTTCAGTTGCTCAAAAAATAAGATAGAGATTTTCATTGTTTGCTGTAAAGCATACACTTCATAAAACACTGAAAATCATCCCAAGCCCCCATGCGGGGGGCGGCAAACCATTGATTGCGATCTACCAGTCAACCATGGCAAGCCGAAAGATAGATCATGAACAGCGATCTGCCTTCCCCCAGCCTCTGCTGCTCTCATGTTCACTGCAGAGTGGAGAGCGGGAGGCATAGAGCTGCCTCAGTTAACTTGTCAAATTAACCTGTTGTGATGAGAAAGGGACTGCTTTGGGGGATGGGAAGACCAAGGACAGTACAGTGGGGAGATGTGAATGGGGGCAGGGGTCACATTTGGGGGAGAGGGTACAGGACACTACTGAGGAGGGGGGCAGAGGACACTAAAGTGGGAGAGCGACAGTGGACACATGGGGGGGCACAATGTGAAAGGGGGCAGAGGACATTACTGTGAAACACTATAGTATTATTCACGCCATCTTATTTATTTTTTAAAGGGTGCCGTCTATGAACCAATCTTTACAGTTCTCAACTGAGTTACCACCAGTGGAATTCTATTTCTACTCTATTTCTTCCCCTTCTTACTTTTCCTTTGAAGCTCTCCCTCTTGTTCCTCCTCATGTATAGGCATTGAGTCCCCTTAGATATTTTATGCCCCCGAATTACTATTTTCTCTTGCCCAAATCCAAGTACACACGATCAGAAAAATCACACAAAAAAATACAGCTTTTGAAGTGATCGTAAGATAATCTAATCATTAGTACACAGCTTTCGAGAGCCCATCATGACAGTTCTTCTGAAATTATCCAAAGGGACAAACACGAACATTTTTCTCGTATGATTTTCTTTAACCACTTCAGATCTGCCCCGTAGCAGTTTTGTGAAGGCAAATTTCCCAATATAAAATTAACCGTCCTTAATCGATAATCAAAAATCAGAGTTACACCGACAGTGCAAGCCGTGATGAGATATATAAAAAGTCCAAATTAAGATGAAGTTCCTTCCAGTGATATTAACACCATCCAACACCTCAAATTAAGTGTAACCTCCTCCATAAAAAAAAACACAACACTTAGTAGCTTGCATGAACCTCCTATCACGGGAGGTCTACACCACTTGTGGTAAATACCCAACCATGGCCTTTAGCCATACAAGAGGGGTACGAAGATGGCAATGCCCACCGTATATGGATTTCCCATGGCACAGGTTCAGACAACAATTGCAGCTCAGTCTAAGCTGAAACCCGCCACGGAGCCCATAATACACAAAATTCACCCTCAGATTGTCATGCTCATAGAAGTTCCTGGTTGTTCAGCCATATCCGGTCCATTCTCAATGGTTGTCATACCAGTTAGGTTTGCTGATCCTTAACTCCTGCTGTATTTCTTAGAAAGCTTGAGAATCCCTGCTTCCTGAGGCAGGTCGGAACAACAACAATCCCAGTCACGACTTCTCAAACTGGCTCAGTTGAGACCTTCTTTCACTTACTCTGGTCCTGTCTTATCATTCTGGGCTATTGGTCTCAAGCAGTTAAAATTGATGCATGACAGACTGGGTTCTCCCCTTACCCTTTGCATCAGTCTCCTCGGTCTGTTCCCCAAACCCGATGATAAATTTCAATCAAATGTTTTTGCAAGAATCTCTATTCACGGCCAGAATGCCGATTGCCCGTGCATGGCTTAGGGTGCTACCTTCGACTGTCTTAGAATGGGTGGCCACTGTTCATGCTGCCTTACCCTATAAGTGTTGTATGCTCATAGGGGGTGTCCTACTAAGTATTGTAAAATATAGGATAAATGGCTGGACCCTGCCTCCACCACTGTTGAAGCTGACAGTGCCGATGTGTAAAAGGTACTACTTCCTGTCCAAAATATTATAGGTTGCCCTCATTGGTTAGGGACTCTGTTATATGTGGCACTCACTTTGTACACTACACTGACATAAGTTTTTGGGACGCCTGCCTTTACACGCACATGAAATTTATTGGCATCCCAGTCTTTGTCCGTAGGGTTAAAATTGGAGTTGGCCCACCCTTTGCAGCTATAACAGCTTCAACTATTCTGGGAAGGCTGTCCACAAGGTTTAGGAGTGCGTCTATGGGAATGTTTGACCATTCTTCCAGAAGCGCATTTGTGAGGTCAGGTACTGACGTGGACCAGAAGGTCTGTCTAGCAGTCTCCTTTCTAATACATCTCAAAGGTCTTCTATTGGGTTGAGGTGGAGAGACTTTGCAGGCCAGTCAAGTGCCTCCATGTCTTTATCGACTGTGCTTTGTGCACTTGTCACGTTGCAACAGGAAGGGGCCATCCGCAAACTGTTTCCACAAAGTTGGGAGCATGAAATTGTCCAAAATGTCTTGGTATGTGGACACTTAAGAGTTCTCTCCACTAGAACTAAGGGGCAAAGGCCATTCCCCCCCTCTACCAAATTATTTAGACCAGTACACAAAGCAAGGTCTGTAAAGACCTGGATGAGCGGGTTATTTTTCGTTTTACGGACTGCTGTTCCTGCTGTATACTTTTTCACCGGTTGGTATAATTTCCTCATGCCATTATGGAAACTGTCATCACTTTACTGTGTAACTACATAAACCTTGTTGTATAAATGTCACTGTCCTATTTATGCTCTTCTCTAATAAAGAGTGCGTTAGTTCATTATTGATTTAAATGGGCTGTCTAAACACAGCACATATTAACGCATGATATAAAACTTGCGTTAATGCATGCGCCCAAACACCACAGCAGTATAGTGGTTAGAAAATTAGCTTTTAAGACCCTGAGTTAATCATTCGAACCTGCTATTACATGACCATTCCCAATGCTTCTTTCTGTAACAAAATGCTTGCTGCTCTCTGTGCAGCCAACCAGTTTTGTTGGTAGCCCTATTTATGTGACGTCATGACACCAAGACTTTACTAACAGAAGACCTGTGAAGACCCTTTGGTGGACTGTCCTGAAAGCCAATGAACATTGTCCATGTCAACAGAAAGCAATTCTGATACTGCAAGAAGAACCCTACATACAAAGAGAAGAATAGGGACCCTGCCTGTCACCTGGCCATGGCTTTAGATAATAAAAATTGTGTTTTTTATTTAAAGAACTATAGATCGCTGGGGATTGATGGAGTGGAATTTATTTTTTGGTTATTTAATGATCTTTGTTCTATAATTATGTAAACTTTGGGGGGTAAAAGCATGCATTATTCTTGTTTTTTTGTAAACACCGTTTTCCATTGCTGGCACTTTTTCTAAGCAGTAGCACTTTTCAGATACAGCATATATTTGGCTATTGCACAGATCTTGTTATTCGTAAAAACTAGTTATGAATATTTAGAATATAAAGTGTATATGGATCAAACAAATCAATTCAGAGCTGGATATAAGCTTCTGAGGAAGAATTTTTTTTTTGCAGTGGCAGAATTTTATTAAAGCCCAACTACAGCCAAAAAATTATTTTTGCAGAATAAGGGATAAGATTATCTCTCATGTCATCACATATTGCGAAAAGTGCTCATTCAACCAAAAAAAAAAAAAAAAATCAAAAAAGATAAAACAAAAATAGAAGACAATTCAAACATAAAATGCAATAAACAAATAAAAAATTAATGTAAAAAAAAAATCTCACCAAACTATGCATTTGTAAATGTGAATGTGTAAATGATGCTACGTACTATGAAAAACCCTTGTGTAAAGAAAAAAAGAAAAAAAAAAAAAAAAAAACAGTGTTTGGTTTAGCAATATGTCAACAGCTTCAGCAGGTAGTAAGATAACATGATATCGAATTCAATGTCAACGTGCCAGGAACGAGCTATGCTGAAATAAAACAATCCTTGGAATATGGATATAGATATGTCACTGGTTACATAGAGATAGAGGTTTGACACAGTTCCAGAGAGAGTCCGGAATGATAGAAGGGGAAACCCAGAATGAAAAGTCCTGTCTGTATATAAAAGATTGTTACAGTGAAATAACTGAATATTTCACAATAACATGTAAGAGGCGGGCGAATTAAGAAACAAACTGCTTTTGATGAAATTTAAAAATGTAGTTTCAAATTCAGCCACATTCATCTTTTTACTTGGTTAAACAAATATTTTTATGATCATTTAATCATTACATTTAAGGCCAGTATAAACTTCTTCACACATATTTGTAACACTAAAGTGATAGTAAAGTAAAAGGTTTTTTTTTCAATTAAAAAATAAAAAACTTGAAGAAATGATCTGCTCCGTGCAATGATATTGCACAGAGCCTTACATCTACCTTGGTGGTTCCCTGCCTGTGCTCTCTGCTCCTCGGGTCTTCCAAGTGGCCCATAGCAAGAGGTGTGTTATAGGGGCACCCATGCAGGCGAGCTCTACAAGCTGGGCTGTGTGTATCCATGGACAAAACACAGCATGGTTCAGCCACTGCCCCCCACCCCACTCCTTCCTCACAGGGTTTGACTGACAGCAGTCGCAGCCTATGGCTCCTGCTGCTCTCCGTGAAGCCAATGAATCCAGAAAGAGGAGAATGGGGCTTCTGTTGGGGATAGCACTGGATAATAAGAGGAGTCAGGAAAGTGTTTGGGGTGGGGAGAAGTAGTAGGGTGCTTTTTACCTTCATGCAGAGAATGCATTAAGCAAAAAAATAAAGCACACAAAACACACCTAAACCTCTCTTTGTACACTTTATCTCGGTTAATGACCTACAATGGTAACTCAAGCTAATTCCTGATCAACAGGTGTGTGTTTTCTCATGCCCTGGATAGAGGTCTGACTGTTTGCCTTTGATTATTCTTTTTGGTCTGCTACTACTAGACCCCGTTCACATGGGGCAATTACATGCGTGTCCCAAGCAGAGCCATTTTTTCTTGGCACAGGGATGCACAGGTGTTGCGTGCATCCCCGTGCCAGCGTCTTATTGTCATCTACTGGGATACACGGCTGCACAGACACAGTCGCTGTATCCCAATATGACATACAGGTGCGGGTCTCTGAACTCACACGTCACGACACACGTCATCGCCTTTTGTGAACAGGGCATTAGCACAGCTGGATTCCATTACTGCTGCTGGAATCTGGTGTATGATGAAAATGTGAAAATGTATACACAGAGGTTACCAGTGACAAACACATGACATTGTTCAGTAGATTCTGAGAAATAAGCAGCCAGAGTTGCATGGAAAGTTAGATTTCTTCTCCTAAAGTTGTCCTCCCAACATGATTCTCCATCAGTCCATAAACAAATAAACATTATACAAAAATGGCAACCTTTTAGAGTACACATTTAAAAGGGATCTTTTTCACCTAGACCATTTGCAAATTTTGAAATAACTAGTCAGCCAATAAATGGTGTTACATGTGTAGCGCGTGCCCCCCCATCTCCTTCCGTTGGATACACAGGATAGTATGTATGAGCGGCGCTCCCAGAAGCAACGGCCACCCAATCTACTCCCTCTACTGCTTCCTCAATCACTCTTATTCCTATTACAAGGAATGTAAACCTCCCTTGTAACAGAAAAAAAGCATGCCAGGACCCCTTAAATATGAGATCTGGGGTCAAAAAGACCTCAGATCTCATATTTACACTAAAATGCAATAAAAAATATATAAATTGTCATTTGAAAAAAATAAAAAAAATAAATGGGACATTTTATTTATTTAAGAGCTATGGGCAGAAGTGACGTTTTTACCCAGCAATGATATGAAGACCGGTGGGGGCCATCATACCAAGCCAGCAAGAGGACGCAATCGCCTCCGCCGACTGCTCTGGTAAGCAGGGGAGGGCACAGAAGCATGGCAGGAGGGGGCCTCTCCCGCCGCCGATAAACTTGATCTTGCGCCGCAGAGATCACTTTTATCTGAAAGCGGACTGCTCACTGAAGAGGATACTGGGGTTATGGCAGCTTGCCATAACAATGATATTCCTCTTCAAAGTAGCGAAATAAAATGACGGTGGGGTTATTTGCTGCTGTGGAATCCCCTGAAAGCAGCCCGACTATAGTCTTGAGTTATATTGCTCTTAATTCTCAGTTATTGCTCTCCTGTTAATTCACTTGAAAATATACTTCTACTGTGTTACTTTGCCACAGAAACTTTACAGTAAAGATAATTTCTGTGTTTTATCATAATGTGTGTGTTTCATTGGTGCTGCATTTACACTATTGCCAGGTGTGCCAGGGGGACTGAGAGGCAGAGTACAGAACCAAACATACTTAAGTAGCTCATCTGGGAGTAGCGCTACACATGCAAACATTGCAACCTTGGAACGTCAAATTTCTTATTAGCATGAAAAATGTATATTGGATTACAGGGCTGGACAATATAATGTTGGATTCGGGATCCAGCCATTCTAATCTAGAAGAGAGAATGCACTGTTAGAATCCAAGGAATATAAAAAAAAATAAAAAAGGGAAGGAGAAAAAGATACAAAAGCTTGTCTGGTGTAACTATGAAATGGAAGTAAACCATACCTGTACAGTATCCTCCATGAGGCCACGGATTTTCTCCACCACGTCATTGCGCCGATGCTGGCGTAAAGCACTGATGAGTTTTGCCAGGCTGGCTTCGGGGCCTCGGATGGTCCAGTGCTGTAAGGCTGCATAGGCCCGCTCATGATCTGCAGTGTAACCATTGGAAAAGGCTGCTACTTCGTGCTCATTGGCATTACACAAGAACTGGTAGATATCTTGCCACTGGCTGCCAACCTGAGCTGCCACCAGCTTCAGAATGTCAATTCCTGCAAAGGAAAGAGAACTTTGTTAGTGCCATCATGCATGGAAAGCCAAAACTTATTAACCACTTCCCAATTCTGACACTTGTAAAAATCTACTTTTTTTGCTAGGAAGTTACTTAGAACCAAACATTAGATAAATGTTTTTAGCACAGGCCCTATAGAATAAAATGGTGGGTGTTGCAATTTTTCAAACAGAATTATTTTGTAAAGAATACACTTTATTGAATGGAAAAAACCCCACAATATTAACCCCATTTTATTTTGTAATGTGAAAGATGAAGCTACGCTGAGTAAATATATACCCAACATGTTGCGCTTTAAAATTGCATCTGCCAGTGGAATGGCAGCAAACTACGGTGCTTAAAATTCTCCATAGGCAATACTTCAAACGACTTTACAAGTTACGGTTTAGAGATACACAGGAGGTCTGGTGCTAGAATTGCTCTTGCTCTGATGTTTGCAACAATACCTCTCGTGTGGTACATTCGCCATTTACAAAATGCATGCAGAAGTAACATATGCATTTGCATGTAAGAACGGGAGCTTTTAATAATTTTATTTTTATTAATATTTTATACAAAAATTGTTGTTGCAAAAAATAAATAAAAAACAACACTTTTTTTTGGATTAACTTTATTGCTATCACAAGGGATGAACAACATCCCTTGTGACAGGTTCTCTTTATGGAGAGATCTGGGTTGATCAGACCCCGAATCTCTCTGCTGGCCTCCAATGCAGACGATCAGACGCAGATCGGTCTGATCGACTGCTTTCCTGGCACTGATGACCAGGTAAACAAAGAGGCGGACCCTGAAGTGACGGCATACTTGTCGAGAGAGAGAGAGAGAGAGAGAGAGAGAGAGAGAGAGAGAGAGAGAGAGAGAGAGAGAGAGAGAGAGAGAGAGAGAGAGAGAGAGAGAGAGAGAGAGAGAGAGAGAGAGAGGCATGCCGCAAAGCATGTAATCACCTCCCTATTAAAGCTTAAAGGGGGGGTGGTGAAAAACAGTTTAACTGCAAATTTTTGCCACCCCCAAACTATGTCTAAATGAGGCCTAAATAAGCTGCTAGCGGCACTGCTTGAAGCTTGTTTAAAGCCTGCTAGAATCCTGTTTAACCACTTAAAGGTTTTTTTTTTTTTGTAGACGCTATAACTGTTGCGCAAACCAATTACCGTATATACTCGAGTATAGGCCGACCCGAATATAAGCCGAGGCCCCCAATTTACCCCCAAAAAACTGGAAAACGTATTGACTCGTGTATAAGCCGAGGGTGAGACATGGCTGTCCATCCCTGTGTGTCCGTCCATCCCTGTGTGTGTGTCCGTCCATCCATCCCTGTGTGTGTGTCCATCCATCCATCCATCCATCCCTGTGTGTGTGTCCGTCCATCCATCCCTGTGTGTGTATCCATCCATCCATCCATCCCTGTGTGTGTGTGTGTGTGTGTATTCATCCATCCATCCCTGTGTGTGTGTGTGTGTGTGTGTGTGTGTGTATCCATCCATCCATCCCTGTGTGTGTGTGTGTGTGTGTGTGTGTGTGTGTATCCATCCATCCATCCATCCCTGTGTGTGTGTGTGTGTGTGTGTGTGTGTATCCATCCATGTGTGTGTGTGTGTGTGTGTGTGTGTGTGTATCCATCCATCCATCCATCCCTGTGTGTGTGTGTATCCATCCATGTGTGTGTGTGTGTGTGTGTGTGTGTGTGTGTGTGTGTCCGTGCAGCCTTGTGTGTGTGTCCAGCCTACCTGTGTCCCAAGCCTCCGTCCCGAGCCGCCGTCGTCCCGAGCCTCCTCCGTCCCGTGCCGTGCCTCCTCCGTCCCGTGCCTCCTCCGTCCCGTGCCGTGCCGATGGATCGCCGCTCCAGGATCGCCGCTCTTCTCGGCGGCCATTCTACAATTCAAAAGCCGCGCCTCCGCCTCCGCCTGTGATAGGCGGAACACTCAATTTCCCAGCAGCCTGTGTTCCGCCTATCACGGACATCCTCTCATACTCGTCCGTAGTATGAGAATGAGCGGATGTCCGTGATAGGCGGAACACTGACTGCTGGGAAATTCAGTGTTCCGCCTATCACAGGCGGAGGCGGAGAAGGAGGCGCGGCTTTTGAATTTTAATGTCCGCCGTCTGTCTGCTCGATACGCTGATCGAGCAGTCAGACAGCGGTGACTCGAGTATAAGCCGAGGGGGCACTTTCAGCCTCAAAAAAGAGGCTGAAAATCTCGGCTTATACTCGAGTATATACGGTAATGTACGCTTATTACGATTTTTAGTACCAAAAATATGTAGAATACACATCAGCCTAAACTATGAAATAAATTAAATAAAAAAAAAAATTGGGGATATTTATTATGGCAAAAAGTACAAAATATTGTGTTTTTTTCAAAATTTTCACTTTTTTGTTTATAGCGCAAAAAATGAAAAAACGGCAGAGGTGATCAAATACCACCAAAAGAAAGCTCTATTTGTGGGGGGAAAAAAAAAGGACGTCAATTTTGTTTGGGTACAATGTCGCATGACCACGTAATTGTCAGTTAAAGAGCAAAAAAATGGCCTGGTCATTGAGCAGCCAAATCTTCCGGGCCTGAAGTGGTTAAGGACTGTAAGGAAAAAAATAATAATAATGTCTATCAGTTTAGGCCAATATGTATTCTTCTACATATTTTTGTTAAAAAAAAATTTCTCACAATAAGTATACTGGTTTGCGCAAAAAGTTATAGAGTCTACAAAATAGCGATTTTTAGCAGGATTGCGACATTGCGACAGACAGATCAGACACTTTTTGGGACCATTGACATTTCTACAGTGCTATAAAAATGCACCGATTACTGTATAAATGTCACTGGCAGGGAAGGGGTTAACATTAGGGGCGATCAAGGGGTTGAATGTGTTTCTAACTGGTGGGAGGGAACTGATAGTACAGAGAGATAGCGGTTCCTAATCACTAGGAACAGATGATCACTCTGAACTCCCATCAGAACGGGAATCTGTTTGTTTACATTGACAGATCCTCCTTCTGGCTCTGTGGCCATGCACATTGGCTCCCCCGCTGCGCCATGCGTGCCCGCTGTAGCTGTTAAAGGGACCGCTGTACAGCTATGGCGATTCGCGGGAATAAGCTGACCTAGTAGGCAAGTGGTTAAAGCGTTCTGCCCTGAAAAAAAATTAAAAATTTAAGTCAGCAGCTACAAATACTGCAGCTGCTGACCCGTCCCTCAGCTTTTGGTGAAGGAGCCAGCATCTTAAGTAAGGGAATCAGGATGTTAAGTCCTGCAGCTTTACAGCCTGTTACCCTGCTGTGCATGTGCCAGTCGCACTGCGCGTTCTGAGTGGTCCCTGCTGCCTTCTGGGACCTGTGCGTCTCCCAGAAGACAGCGGGGGGACAGAGGAGGGGCTGGACATGGCGTAGATCACCGTGGATAATGCGGCGATCTTTTACTGGAAGTTGGAGCAAATACCTGTATTAGGCATCTGCTCCCCCCTGAAATGTACCAAATGTGACAATTGGAGGGGGAGGAATTCAGACACCGGAAGTTCCATTTTTGGGTGGAACTCCGCTTTAAAGTGATAATCAGTACTCCTATTACAATCTATGTTAAACATTTCCAAACCGGATCTAAAGGGAGCTTTAATAGCTTAGAGAAAGCTGCTCTAAGGCCTCTTCCACATGGGAAGGACTCTGCCAGGACTGATCCCTGCTGGGCAGGCAGATGGCTGGACCGTGAACACTCCATTTATGCAAAGACACATCCTGCTCTCGTCTATGGGTGGCTGGATGTAAACGGGCCGCCTATATATTTACACCTGACTGCCAACTCATCCAAAACCGATCCCAAGCCATCTGTTTTTAGCGGATCGGATTGGATGTAGGCGGGTGTATAAGGACACTTGTCGGATTACTCCTGCTGCTCCATAGGAGACTGGAGGGTCTGATCGGGTCCACCTGAAAAACTGACAAGCAGACCGGATTGGGCCGTTCATGTGAAAGGGGCCTTAGCTTGTTCAAAGCTTGCTGAAAGTTTCATAAAATCTTACTGTTCACACTGTATTTATATATGCTGAAGCCCGTGTGAAAATGGACGTATATGGATGTTTCACCAAGTGGCTTTTCTCAATTCAAAAAGAATACAGGTAACACAAACCCATAT
Organism: Lithobates pipiens; assembly: GCF_037356315.1. Classification (NCBI taxonomy): domain Eukaryota; kingdom Metazoa; phylum Chordata; class Amphibia; order Anura; family Ranidae; genus Lithobates; species Lithobates pipiens. Next base: position 554,227,998 of record NW_027507758.1, on the reverse strand, counting down.
TTATAGTCACACTGGCCATCTTAATCCAAAACTAAATCCAGATATAATCTTTATTTGCTGATAATTATCCTTTTTATGCACACGGTAAATAAACAACATCTTATTGTTATACAGTAGCCTTGATGTGAGACTGGAACAAAAGAAGGTTTAATTACATTGATGTCAATATGGAGGAACGACTTTTGCATTGTGTACACATCACCTTTTTAATCCCCTAATCTGGATAATATTATGCCTCTAAACATTCTGGGATTCAAGAATAATCTTCACAAATTACCTAGCTTCAATATTATATTCCGACTGGCCACTAATCCTAAACTAAAGATGTTCATTTCTATGCAGACGAACAGCTGAATCTATACCGGTGGGCATCGCTGTACAGAACTGAAGCTCATTTCTTCCAGAGAACAGGAACGTGTCTTAGAGCCCCTTTGAAACGCGGCGAGGACAGGCTGTACCTTGTTATAAAATAAAGTGCTGAGCACTGAAAAATATGACTCCAAACCCCTCCATCTACTCACTTTATGAATTTGCCATCTTGTGTTTTCCAGCGAGTAAAGCGTTTGGCTCAAGCTTCACTAAACGACTGTTTTGGCAAGGCTTTGTCCTTTAATGGCTGCTGAGTTCAGCGCAACAAAGAAAATGTCCGTAGAAAGGACGAGGGTTATCCTAGCTGGTGAGGAACAGGTGTTTACTAGGAACGAGGGAACTCAGTAAACAGAACTCCGAAAGCAATCTGTCGAATTGTAAGCCAATGGCTCATTTGGAGCTCAGTTTGCATATCTGTCAAGGGAAAAAAATGCCCCTGTCCTGTAATGCACCTTTGTAGGCATTTCATGGTGGGTAGAGGGATTTAAAAAATATTTAGTAAAATATAAAATAATGGCTTGCCTAGACAGGCAACAATCAGGACCTTGCAGATGCAACCCCCACAAGTTTGATGGGCTATTATCAGAGATATGCAATTAGCGGACCTTCAGCTGTTGCAAAACTACAAGTCCCATCATGCCTCTGCCTCTAGGTGTCATCCTTGTGGCTGTCAGTCTTGCTATTCCTCATGGGACTTGTAGTTCTGCAACAGGTGGAGGTCCGCTAATTGCATATCCCTGGGCTATATGATCAAAATACATGATATCTGGGCATAGCAAGGGTAAGCAACTAAGGGACATCATCATACACCATGGGGTTGGATTTACTAAAACTGGAGTGTGCAAAATCTGGTGCAGCTCTGCAGAAACACCAATCACCTTCCAGTTTTTTTTTAAAAGCTTGATTGAACAAGCTGAAGTTAGAAGCTGATCGATTACCATGCACAAATGCAACCTCTATATGGCCAAAAGATGTAGATACTCCTAATTATCCGATTTAGGTGCACAAAACATGGTGTGATAAGTTTGGTATGGAGGAACTCAAGTGGCGCAACAATTTTCTAATAGAATGTCCAACTAGGTGTGATGGTTAGGTGTCCACGAGCATTTGGGTGTATAATGCATTCCTGCAATTATGTTTGATGTCTGCCTACAAGGTTTTCCAGCCCAAAGCCACCATCATGAAAGTCTTAAATTCAGAAATTTGATGCTACAACCCTTCCACCTTATAAAATTTGGTTGAATTAGCCCTACCTTGCTCTCAGACCACAGGCAAAAATGAAAAGTCAGTAACAATGTATGCTGTGATGAAGTCATGTGACGCAACGCGTAGGACCCGTGACCGAAAGTGATGCGATACACCATGATTTGCTGAGTATACAGATCAATACATGCACTTTTGTGATTAGTTTAATGCAAGAATCTTTCTTAGTATATCGTTGTACATGCGATTTTAAACTATGGGAGGCTTGTTATTCTTTATCCCAACATGTTGCTGAGCAGATGCAGCGGAGGTATTAAGGACCATTGGCATCTTAAAAAGGGACCAGCACACTATTACCCTGGTTATCTATATATGAAAAGTGGAGATCACTGAAGCTCCTTAGAAACAGATTTATCACTAAAGGCTTATATGTATCCTTTATGAGGTGAGAGTTATTAGATATTAGATATTGCCGCATTGTCAAGTCTATTACTACACATTTTGATTTTGTGGATATAAGAATGTGGCTGGTATCTGTCACGACGGAAGATTGGATTTTGTTCAGTCACTTGTATGCACTCACAATATATTTGGACTTTGCTTCATATAAAATTTTTATTCTTTACAATATTCTGTTATGTTTATATACACATTCTTCATTGCATTCAACTTATTTGTTCTTGTGAGGCTGCACTACCCCACATTACACTTCAACGCGGTATGCTACACTCATATAATCTTCATTATTTCAGATCCATCAAGGTAGAGGGAAATCCAAAACACAAGCGTTGACGTGTTTCAGCCTTGATGGGCTTTAGTCTTGTTATGAATAAAGCCCATCAGGGCTAAAACGTGTCAACGCCTTACCAGTCTTTGATGTGGTGGCTGCATTACCTTTCATTTTGTTGGCCAAGAACATTTTCAGAAAGTACAGAAAATACCAGTTGATCGTGCCAGAAACGTGATGTCCTTGTCACTTACAGTGGGCTGAAAAAGCACAAACATGCTCATCTTTTAACTGTAAACTACTAGTGTGACAGTCCACCATGTAATGGTGATGAACAAAAGGCAAACATGCATCAAATACTATTATGCTTTACACCTGAGAGTTCTTACCTCCTGGACCTCCCGAAAGGCCCCAAATAGGTGGGAGGAAATAGAAATGAGTGTCACAACCCCGGTCCATCCTTGCTATATGCTCTGGCCTTCTACTTCCCTTCATATGCCCCAATTACGGAAAATCTGTTTGGCTGCAATGCTGTTCACCTTGTCTATTTGGAAAAGATGCTCCGAACGCTATTCCCTGTCCTCACCGTGCCCACCACTCTTGAATATCCTATTCAATCCAGACATCCCAGATAGCCTTTCTTATGACCGTAGCCAAGCAGGACTTTTACAACTACCCCACTTTGTTAATCCAGTGACACAACATACTGACTTTTCCTGACTTGCAAAGACAACATCAGATTCTCCAAAAGCTTTTACATTCATATTTACAGATTAGACATTTTTTCTCCACCAGATCCCCTTCTTTGACTCTGGAGAAGCCAACAGACTTTGAGACCCTATGCGCCAATGGTCCTTATGAGCCCCAAATTATCTCCACCATATAGAAAATATTCTGAAAAATATTAAGTCGTGCTAAGTGCACTATAACAAAATAGAGTGACAATGTAAATACAATACTGTTCTGCCCCCAACCAGTGGGGGAGCAAATAATATAAATGTTGTTCCCTGCCACACCCTTGAGTGGGCAGACCACAACTTATGCCGGCCATACACGGTTCGAATTTCGAAAGAATTTTCTTTCGAAAATCGTATCTAAAAAAAATTTTCGTATGAATTTCGCACCATTAGTGGGCTGCAGCAACAGCCGTTTTTTGTGCGGAAATAAAATTTGAGGAATCGGACATGTTGGAAATTTTTAGAAAAACAAACGATTTTCTAATCAATGATGGGAGAATCGTGCGAGAAACGTAATAAAATGTACGGAGATAAAAGAAAATGTACGGAGAGAAAAGAAGATTCCCAGCCAAGAAAATTCTTTTCTGTAGCAACATGAGGTGAAATTGAAGGCTTGTTTGGCCGAATTTCGAAAATCAATGGTGGCATCATCGGATCACAAAAAAAAAAAAACTAATTTTCTTATTTTGAAAAGAAAATTTGTTCGAAATTCGACCGTGTATGGCCTGCATTAGTGTACAAACTAAGTCTCTAAAAACGCACAGATTGATGAACAATAAATAAATGAAAAAAAGTCCAGCTGTAATGGATTAAATACAAATGGGATCCTCCATAAACGAAAAGTGTTCAATTCCACCACCAAATATCTGAAGTTACTTCTTACCAGAACTTCATCACCCCCCGCTACAGAGGATCACAGTGAGCATACAAGTATACGGTTGTCCCCCACTTCAAAGGAATCCTTCCTGTTCGCCTTAAACCACCCTTTCCATGTACGAATCGCTGGATGCATACAAAATATTGCATGAGGCTGTCCCTATGATGGTAAATAACCACCATTACATGAGAAAATGGTCTCAGATCTTGCAGCATGACATCTACTTGTTGGACTGGGAATCTCTTGATGTGTGACCCATAAGGAAACTGCATACAAAGTCCTGATGCATTGGTACAGGACCCCTGACATTCTACACGCCCGTAATCGATCATTCTCAAAACAATGTTGGAGATGTAATAATGCTGTAGGCTCTCACTACCATATTTTTTGGGAATGAAAAAAAATGAAAAAAGCTGCTAAAAACTGGAAAACTGCTTTACATTCCATTTTTGTTTTGGGTTTAGATGCTCAATGGAAATTTTTGTTTTAGTAAATCTAGTTGGTTTAAATTTCATTTTATGTGCAAAATCTGACACAGTTGTGTCCCACAAGGTGGAAAATTGGTAATCTTTAAAGCAAGCTTTGGGTCCATTTTCTCTACTCAAAAAAATGCAATGCATAAAGGGAATAATGACCAGAGATGCTAGAGAAGCCAACAGGCAATCTAAATTTTGAATGCACCAGTTACTTGGCTCCTGGGATCTCGCTAGTGCCGTGTACTGTATATATAGATAATCGAACACAAGTGCAAAGTAAAAGTAGAACTCCAGTCCGTATAAATACACTCATATACTTTCGCTGCAATCCTTTTACTGAGCATGACTTTGAGGAGCGCACAGTGGTGACCACAGAAAAAATATTAAATCACAGTTTTTATTTCCTTGTGTCAATCAGCTAAACTACGTGGCTTTCGGATAGTGTAGTATAAAGTTACCAAAAGAAGAGCATGAAGATTTTTTTTTAAGATAGCATAAAGCTGGTAGATCACACAGAAGGAACCTTCATCCACCTATTAACACAGATGGTTAGGCTAGTGGGAAGTACAAGCATTGCTTAACAGACTTGTGTACTTTGGATGGCTCATTGGATCCCTCAGAGGAAAAACAAATAATTTCCTCATTTCTTTGACATCTACAAAACAAGATTTTTTTTTTTATGTTAACAGAATTTATTCCGGATGTGACCAGTAACAAGCTGGAAGACTGCCGTAACCTCTACCTTATGAGGATGAGCAGACAGCAGTAAAAACGTCTTTTCTACATAAAATACACTATTCAAAGTATGTTGGGTAATTGCCCCATGACAGTCTACGAGGAAGCAACAGGAAGTGGTCCCATATATACGGTTTGGTATTCTAAACCCAAACAACCTCTCAGGGTATGGGCATTCTTTTCTCTGCCTGACAAATCCTAACCAATCTCCTGGCAAACAAATATTCAGCCACCCTCCGGCTTAGTACATAAAAATCTAGAAGACACCCTCTGTCTTGAAATATGAGGTGTCACCCTCCTGCTTGGCATAGAGCAATCTGAAGAAGCTTCTAAATCTGGGACGTTCCTCTGCTTAGTATATAAAAATCTGAGGTGCCCTCCTGCTTAGCATATGAGCTTTTGAAGCACCTTCCTGCTAGGCATATGAGAATTTGAGGCACCTTCCTGCTAGGCATATGAGAATTTGAGGCACCTTCCTGCTAGGCATATGAGAATTTGAGGCACCTTCCTGCTAGGCATATGAGAATTTGAGGCACCTTCCTGCTAGGCATATGAGAATTTGAGGCACCTTCCTGCTAGGCATATGAGAATTTGAGGCACCTTGCTGCTCGGCATATGAGAATTTGAGGCACCTTCCTGCTAGGCATATGAGAATTTGAGGCACCTTCCTGCTAGGCATATGAGAATTTGAGGCACCTTCCTGCTAGGCATATGAGAATTTGAGGCACCTTCCTGCTAGGCATATGAGAATTTGAGGCACCTTCCTGCTAGGCATATGAGAATTTGAGGCACCTTGCTGCTCGGCATATGAGAATTTGAGGCACCTTCCTGCTCGGCATATGAGAATTTGAGGTACTTTTTTTACTTGGCATATGGGGATTTGAGGCACCTTTGTGCTTGCCATAGTGAGAATTTAATTTGAGGCACCTTCCTGCTTGGCCTATGGGAATTTGAGGCACCTTCTTGCCTGGCGTATGGGAATTTGAGGCATATTCCTGCTTGGAATGTGAGTCAGAGGCACTTTCCCACTTGGAATATGAGCATCTGGGCCACTCTTCTGCTTAATATATGCAAATCTGAGCCATCCTCTTGCTTGTCATATGAGAGAGAATATGAGGTGCTGTTCTGCTTGGCATATGTTAATTTGAGGCACCTTCCTGTTTGGCATATGAATCAGGGGCACTCTCCTGTTTGGAATATGAGATGCTGATATAGCCTCCTGTTTAGCATTTAGAAATCCAAGGCACATTCTTGCTTGGCAAATGGTAATTGGAGGTACCCCTCTGCTTGGCATATGAAAATATATGAGGCACCCTTCTGCTTGGCATAGAAGACTCTCGGGCACCTCTTGCTTGACATGAGAATCTAAGGCACCCCTTCTGCTTAGTATTTTAAACAGGAAGCACCCTCCTGCTTGGCATATGGGAATCTGAGACACCCTCCTGTTTGGCATGTGAACATGAGGCACCTTCCAGCTTGACATATGAGACACCCTCATCCTTAACATATGAATCTGAGGTACCCGCCTGCTTGGCTAAATGCGTATCTGAGGTGCACTTGTCCTTTACATGTGAATCTGAGGTAACCTCATGCCTAGCTTATGAGACAAATTGTATACATATTCAGTACCAACAACCAGCCAGTTCTCCCTCTCATTATTCATTATTACCCCCCCCCCCCCCACCAAAAAAAAAAAAAAAATTACAATGCACAGGTATGAAAAATACTAAGGCTAGAAGAGGTAAACCATTGGCTCCATATCTACATGTATCTGGACTTCATTGGCAGTAGAAGCAGTTTTGGAGTCGGCAAGTAGTATGGGTACTGGTGGTTTGTTAACAGGTCACTGTTGCCAGTGATGCATTATAAGTGCTTTCCCCAGACTCCTGGAAGAAAAGGTAGTCCAGCCTAAACCAAGCTTATGTTATAAAATTCCTTATGTCATCTGAGAGATAAAGCCTGATTATGTGCCCTGGGTAATAGCTCTAAATTTCATTTCTCTGTCCATCACCCCCAGTGCAATAACAATGCAGCCGAGCGGTTTAATAATGAGCGTCCTGGCCATGTATACTTCTGGGACTTGCTATGCCTTTCATTTTTGAGCCGGATTGGGGGCACATCACATCACTGCAAAAGTGTTACTATTTTTGAAGACGACAGAACCTGAACGAACCAAGTGGGCAATTTTAAAAGTATTATCCTATCTATAGTCTGTAGTTACTATGGGAACTGTAGCCAGTAGCCAATAATGCGGTACAGAGGCTTCAGGTATGATTCGAAAAAGCAACGCTGTGCTTTCGGAAATCTATATTTGTGTATGTACTGAAGACGTAATTGGGTATTAACCCTTCACAAACTAGAAAGAAACATCACTGTGCTAATCTGACTGCGGTTTGATTTGGCATGCTATGTCAGCATGGCTACTGGCTACTAGTAATCCATAGCAGAATCACCAGATTATGAAGACTTTTTAAAACACCTATGGAAGCCCTATCTAAACAGATCACCCAAAAGAAGACAGTAATGTTAACAGCAAGGTGCATGAAGCCGGGAGGATACAATGCAGAGTCATGAAAGGGTGTGGGGACAGTCAAAGCTCAACTCCAGGCTCAAGTGGGCCTGCTCTGATCTTGATGGCATCAGCAACTTGACCAGTAGAATGTAAAGGTGCAGAAGCTGCACGGAGGAGCAGAAAATTCTAAGTAAAAAGTAGATTTCCTTTTATTGCTCCCCTAGATGTAAAAGAAGCAAGGGATAATTGCAAGGGATAATTTCTCATTCGCTCAGAGTCGGGCTTTAAATGCTTGCTGAGCCAAGTGTACAAGGATACGGATTAATACGTCCCTTAATCCTTGCTCTGGTAGGTTCCCCTCCATCCATTTGGCCACTCCTGTGAAGCCTCCTCTGTAAGACACTCCTAGCCGCAGTTGGATGCTCACCTCCTCCATATACCATGCAGGGTTATTAGTCCTGCATTGTGCTGAGGAAAGCGTTAGAGCATGGTGTAAGGTAAGTAATACAACCTCTTCAGTTCCTCTTAGTCCTAATGAGACTACACTTTGCAGCTTTGCAGAGTTTGTTTTTTCTCTCCATCCTGGAGTTGGGCTCTGAAGTGTACCCAAACTCAAACACAAGATTTTCTTCATTTTCACCTTTCAAATAACACTTCATGTCCTAGGGGTGCCAATGCTTACTCACCGTACTGTATCTATGGAGTAACAGCGTTATCAACCTAGGACAGGAAGCGTGGTAGGACTGCAGAACACCTTCTCTAATCCTCTTCATAGCATAGGAAGAAAATGTTCTGTAGGCCCCCCAAGAAAAAAACTCTTATTAGCAAAGTAACACAGGAAGCTCACATTTTCTGGCAGGATCAACAGGTAAAATGCTTTCAATTGCATAATTATATGTCCCCCTCTTTTTTTGGGGGGGGTGGGGGGGGGTGAGATTACCTGCTCCCAGTTCTGGTTGGACCACCTTGGTGATTCCACCAGAAGTTAGGCACCTCCTCTCCCTGCCCATAGTCTTCTAGGCTATGGCACAGCAAAGCTTGTGCATGTGCAATGGGAAGCCGCTGGTGAAGCTGCAAGAAGTCACAGCCAGTTTCCCACAATAAACATGCCGGCGTCAAGGACCTGAAGACTGACAAAGAACTGGCCTGGTTGAGGATGGCGCATGATACCTGGACAGGTGTTCTTTTTTCGAAAAGCCAGCAGCTAAGGTATTTGTGCTGCTGACTTTTTTTTTCGTTCACATGGGGGGGTACTACGGTGTACATCTGTGCGAGGGCTGAGTTTTTCCATACGGGGGTGGTGTTCTGTGCAGGTCGTTCCATATAATTGTCAATTGGGACACCGCAGTTGTTACTAATCTAACATCAGTGCGGGCGCACAGCCCTGAACACACACACACACAGATGCCAAACTGGGATCAGCGTCTGAATCTGAAGCTGCTGCACCCCAAAATGACACGAAACACCTGTGTACGCCCGTCTGAACAAGGCCATATAGGTTTATATACGTTTTCAATTGTGGGGGGATCATCACCCTGGCATGACTTTATGAAGGTGTGAGCTGTGTGGAGTCGGGAACCTTATCAAGTTATCACTTTTGGTGTCCCCAAGACACAAGATGTCAATGGGTGACATGGCCTGCAGGTGTCTATCCAGGATTTGTTTTGGACACACATGTTCACAGGTATATACACTCAATGGCCACTTTATTAGGTACACCTGTTCAATTGCTTGGTAACACAAATTAGGCAATCACATGGCAGCTACTCAATGCATTTAGGCATCTAGACGTGGAGAAGACGACTTGTCAAAAGTTCAAACTGAGCATCAGTATGGGGAAGAAAGGGGATTTCTATTGGTTGTATACTCCACTTGGACATTTTTACCTACAGGTAAGCCTATAATAAGGCTTACCTGTAGGTAAAATGAATATCTCCTAAACCTACACGGTTTAGGAGATATTCAACCCACAGGCAGCCGCTGACGTCAGCGGCGCATGCACAGAGAAGGTCCGGTGTATCATGCCTGGGATGGAGGACTCCCGTGTGCTTGCGCGGGAGTGACATCATGGCTCCAGCCACTCATCGCCAGAGCCAGCAACCCCAGAAAAAACTGCGAGGCAACATGTCAGCCCCCCTCTTCGTTCTAAGGCATTTCATAATGTGCTAGTATGCATACTAGCACATTATGCTAGTATGCATACTAGCACATTATGCTATTGTCTTGCAGGTTGTCCCCCCCCCCCAAATCAACGGTTTACTGCCGATTTGACTTTGAAATGGTTGTTGGTGTCAGATGGGCTGGTCTGAGTATTGCAAAAACTGCTGATCTACTGGGATTTTCACACACAATCACCTCTCGGGTTTACAGAGAATGGTCCGAAAAAGAGAAAATACCCAGCGAGTGGCAGTTGTGTGGACAAAAATGCCTTGTTGATGTCAGAGAATGGGCAGACTGGTTTGAGATGATAGAAAGGCAACAGTAACTCAAATAACCACTCGTTACAACCAAGGTATGCAGAATACCATCTCTGAATGCACAACACAGCAGATGGGCTACAGCAGCAGAAGACTACACAAATTGCCACTCCTGTCAGCTAAGAACAGGAAACTGTGGCTACAATTCCCACAGGCTCACCAAAATTTGAAATAGAAGATTGGCAAAAGGTTGCCTGGTCTGACAGATCTCAATTTCAGCTGCGACATTCAGATGGTAGGGTCAGAATTTGGTGTAAACATGAAAGCATGGATCCATCCTGCTTCGTATCAACAGCTCAGGCTGGTGATGGTGTAATGTTGTGGAGGATATTTTCTTGGCACACTTTGGGCCCCTTCGTAGCAATTGAGCATCGTTTAAACCCCTCAACCTACCTGGGTATTGCTGTTGACCATGTCCTTCCCTTTATGACTACAATGTACCCATCTTCTGATGGCTACTTCCAGCAGGATAATGCACCATGTCACAAAGCTCAAATCATCTCACCACTGGTTTCTTGAACATGACAATGAGGTCTCTGTACTCCAATGGACTCCACACTCACCAGATCTCAATGCAAGAGCACCTTTGGATGTGCGGCCGACAACTCTGCAGCAACTGTGTGATGCCATGTCAATATGGAACGAAATCTCTGAGGAATGTTTCCAACACCTTGTTGAATCTATTAATTGTAAACCCTTACAGACCACTTTGACCTACAGGTAAGCCTAGATTAAGGCTTACCTGAAGAAATATCTCCTAAACCTATATGGTTTAGGAGATATTTGCAAAAAGACAGTCACCGCTGTCTACGGCGCATGCGCAGGCTCACTGAGCATGCCGCTGACAATGGCAAAATGCAGTTAGTGGCGGCTCCGTGTGCATGCGTGGGACTGACGTCATCGCGGCTCCGGCCAATCACAGCGCCGGAGCCACGATAACTGGAAAGAAGATGGACGCTCCATGGAAGAGGGGACAGCGGTGACATCGCTGGCTCCTGTGTCAGGCAAGTGGGAAGTGACAGTGCGATGCATAGTAGCCCATTATGCTTTAGCTTTGCAGGGAAACAAAGAGGAAGTAAACCAATCAGGGCTTACTTCCTCTTCAAGGCAGTGCTGATGGCAAAAGGGAGTCCAACCCAGTACTAGCAAGGTGTACCTAATAAAGTGGCCGGCGAGTGTAGATTTCCTACACCAGTTTTTCCTTGTCTCATACCTCCACCCTTCTGTATACAGACACTTCAAATTCAACATTAAGTCAATATGGAATTCTAATGTTCTCCCGTCTACTCATTAGCAGAGAGGTATGCTGCCTGGTCTGTCGCTCCCACAATTTATGATGTCTAATAGCTTTAGTGTAATATTGCTGTTATCTCGCAGTCCCCTGGGGAAAGGGCTTTATGAGAGTCATTGGCAATGTTCTGCATTATGGCTGAATAGCTGGGATGAGCCGCGCTGGGGTGAGGCAGGATTGAACCGGCGGTGCAAGCCTCTGGGTGTGGGCGGCATGTTTTCTATGGAGAGGTTATCAACATACGGCCTGTGTAAGAGTCATTCTGTTTTTTTCTGTGAAGGATTCATTTCCCACGCTTACATTTACAGGAAACAATATCCTTATTTTTCAAAAAAATGATATACACATCCACTACTTAACGACCCTGCAATCAATTTTTTATTAACGTCTTAGCGTTTTTCTGTCTCCTTGTAATATCCTCTGTGAGCTCCCAAACCTCCTCTTTTCCTCCCTCATTTTAATTTGTTTGGAATAAGCAATTGCGATCATATGCACACTATAAATCCCAGAATCCATTTTAGAGAGAGGGTGGCCATGTTCTACATAAAGAGTGGGACCATGGAGAACGAACGTAACCATCATACAACAGGAAGTAAAATTGCAGGAGGAAAAAAATTAAAATGAACAAAAGAAGGAATTTGGAGATATGGAGAGCAATAGAAGGGACCTTACGTTAAAAAGACATAGTTCACTGTTACCAAAAAAACAGTGCAGATAAGGAGTGGCTAAATAAAATCCAACTGTGCAGCTTTAACTACAGTTGAATACCCTTACTTACTATAGGGGTAGTTAGGGTTGCCACCTGTCCAGGATTCACCCGAACAGTCCGGGTTTTGAATCATGTGTCTGGGTTACAGGCAGACTGAAACCTGGACACATTATCCAGACCGGAATGTGGCTCCCCAAGTACCCAAGATAGTCACACACAAATGTTGACATCTGAGAGCTGTAGGCAATTTTGGCATCCCTAGGGACGCGGGGCAATGATCTCAGCAAGAGCAATTTGGCCACACCCACCGTATCTTGCGGCATGCTATGCACACTGCATTACTACTCTCATTGGGGAACACAAAGGTGTCCAAGCCCGCTAAAGTGTTTTGGGTTTGGCTTGAAGAAAAAGTGGCAAACCTAGCGCCCACCCACATACTATAAATGGACAATGTCTGGGACAGAAATGGAATAATAAGGACAAAAACCCCTTTAGAACCAAAACTACTCTATCCCAACCGGCCCCCAAACACTTGAGAGCTTCTTCCCCAAAACAAAACCTGCATAGCATGGAGAACACGGTATAGGTCAGTCAACGACACCTGTAGAAGATTGCGAGAGATGCGCAAGCTGGAAGAGAAATACTAAAAATATAGTTCCATAAAAGCCCGCACGTCGAAAGAAAAAAAACATTCTGAACCCTGTATATAGGATGAGGTCCAACAGGGTATTCACACAAAGACACAACAGGATCTTGGCCAGCTCATGAAACTGAAGTAGCGATATCCAGCAGATCCAGTAAGTAAGTAAAAAAGTGAGCCTTTCCTTGATAGAGAACACGCAGTCTAGCTGGATAGAGCATGCTGTATGGAAGCTGTAGGCATTTCCTAATAGAGGGGAAAGTTGCCCGTTACTTTTGTGTAGCAGCTGAGAAATCTGGAAAAATATTAATGGGATTGCCGTTATACGATGCATGACCCTTCTCCCAAGCAGCTCTCGGGACCGCCTCTGTCACGAAAAAATATAGCACTTTGATGAGCACTGGACAGGGGGGTGCACCTGATGTCAGAGGGGCACCCTATGTACCCTTTCAATAGCAAATAAGGGGGAGAATGTGGAAGCTCCAAAAGTGGTAGTAAGCCAGTTCTACATAAATGTCTCAGGATCCCTGCCCTCAGCACTCTGGGAACCCCAGAGAGTGTAAATTGTTGCGTTGCAGACGATCTTCCAGGTCAGTCAATTTATCCACGGTGATTTCCTGACCTTTACGCAAATCAATGACTGTGCCTTGTAATGGACAACTTTCATCCTCCAAGTCACCAATACGTTGTTCTGCATTAGTGACCCTGTGACAGAGTTTATGCACATCCTGTTTAAGAAGAGACAGTCCATTTGTGTAGTGAGAGATGCTTGATGGTGCTGAATGGCCTCCATTATTTATAACAAAGTAGGCTCAGCAGCATTCCCCACAGGGAAACTTTCATTATGGAGCACCCGTCTTGTCAAGCTCTGAGGGGAGACTGGCTGGAAATTCAGCTAATCCACAGACTATGCAGACTCACCCGGTGGAGATGCAGCCTGGATAGTCTGTGTTCCTCCCACGCCACAAGGAGGGCCAGCGCCATCTTGCAGCTTTACACAGGAGGGAAGAGGAGCCTTGTATCTAGGGTTGCCACCTGTCCAGGAGTCACCCGGACTGAGTTTTGAATCATGTGTCTAGGTTTCAGACCGCCTGAAACCTGGACACAATATTCAGATGGGAATGTGGCTCAGAACAGGGCCCGATAGAAGGATGACGGGGCACTATTCACACGGCATTACTACTATCTTTGGAGCACCAAAAGGTGTTCCAGGTCTGTTAGAATCCTATAGTGTATGCTAAAAAAGGTTTCTGTGCGCCACTAAAGTTTTACATACCCCATGAAGCCTGGCCGGAAAACTCCTAGGACATTGTAAAGTGGGGCCTAGTCATCACTGCTCACCTCCACCCTCACAGGAGTGAGCTCTCAAATGCTGAATTGAAAGCTACTGTGTCAGAGGAGAGACATAGTATGCAAGGGGCTTTGAAACAGAGAAAGCTTACTCCTGTGATGGTGGAGGTGAGCAGTGATGACTAGACCTCACTTAGCAACACCCTAGCAATGTCCTGGGAGTTTTCAGACCAGGCTTCATGATGTATGTAAAAGGGCCTACATTTATAGCAAGGTCATTTTTTAGCTTTAGTCAAAGCTGCAGTTTGTTTTTATTAACAGAGACCCCTTATCTGCATAGGTAGTTTTTTAGTAAAAGGTGAACTCTTTAAGAACACATACTTGAGTAGGATTTTTTTTTTTTTTAAGCAGCGTTTAGTGACGCATTTGTGTTTCTATGGAAGCTTAAAGGAAAAACGTAAGGTTTTTTTAACATTTGCGACCATGGGGCGGTAAAAACAGGCATATGATCAACATTTTTGGCATTCCCCCAACACTAACTACCCATCTACAAGCAAACATGGAGCTGCTCAGTTGGGTACATATTGCTGTGTCACTTTGCCTGATAGTGCGGCAACCTCAATTGTACATGCCAAATCTGACCCCCCCCCCCCCCCTCCCGTCAGACTGTCCCAAATGAATGGGGCAGTGCAGCAACCACATGCAGTTATGGCATGTTCTAGTGAAGCAAAATTGCCGTCTGGCAATAAAAAATAAAAATAAAAAAAAGGCATCAGCAAGCGTCATCACCACCTCTTGGAACACCTGAAAATCACCTTTTTATGTCCTTTGAAAAGTGATCCACTGTGGAACAAAAAAATATGGTTGTGTAAAGGGGCTGCAAAAACTTCCACGTGCTAAAGAAACTCAAGCTTTATGTGGGAATCCCTCCCGTGGAGCCATTGTGTTCTCCCAGCTTAAGCCACTAGCAATATTCATATGCTAAAAATCCTACATGCTGGTTGAACCCAAAATTGATTGATGGATCAACTTGGGTACAATCAGGATACAATCAGCCGGCTCATAAATGGATCGAATATCTGCCAGTCCCTGCTGAATCAGCTGAGATTTGAGCCATCTATGGCTGGCTTAAAGTGTTTGTTACCTCAACATTTTATATTCCAGATATGTGCCTGCTGTACCATATACTTGTATGAGAAGGTAGCCTGTTATGTTTGTATTGCTTCCTTTGAAATCCCTGGCGTTTCTGCCAGTCCCCTCTGCTTTACCATTAAAATCTGACCGCACACCGTTGTCAGTTCTCTAGATAAGCTGGGAACTCAGCCTGCTCTCCTCCAATGATCAGACTTGTCCTGAGATGCCTCCCCTGCACAGCCATTCGCTGGGAAGCTCAGTGTGCTGTTGCTTCTCCTCCCCCAGCTCTTGTGCAACTGAGAACAGAGGGAATGCGATTATTTATAAAATACTTTTTTTTTTTTGTTTTATATATCTATACACAAATGTTTTGCATTTCATTTCGGTTTTAAACTGAATGGATTGTTTTACAAGGTGATTGTTTACAATCACCAAGTTTCCTGTGGCCAAATGATCCCAATGATCAATGAATTGGCCAAAAAATACCACTTTTGAAGCGATCATACGATAAGCTGATTGTTAGTACACAGTTTTTGTCCATTTTACAAGTTTGGTTTTCATCCAAAAATACAACGGGGATCTGCCTATGTAAAACAAAGCAGATCCCTATTCTGAGAGAGAAGTACTCAGATCTTCAGTTCCTAGTAATCTGTGTTCTTCCTGTCAGTCCATTCCCCACACAGTTAGAAAACACTTGCAGGGAACACACTTAACCCTTTGATCACCCCAGATGTTAACCCCTTCCCTGCCAGTGTCATTTATACAGTGATCAGTGTATTTTTTTATTTATTTATTTTTTTTAGCATTGATCACTGTATTTGTGTCACTGATCCCAAAAAAAGTGTCACTTAGGGTCAGATTTGTCTGCAACAATGCAGTCCCGCTAAAAATCGCTGCTCGCCACCAGTACCAGTATAAACAATCATATATAAAAAAAAATGTACAGACCATAAATCTATCCCATGGTTTGTAGACGCTATAGCTTTTGCGCAAACTAATGCTTACTGGGATTTTTTTTCATCAAAAATATGTAGAAGATTATTATATCATATTGGTCTAAATTGATGAAGAAATTAGTGTTTGTTTTTTGGAAGTGTATTATAGCAGAAAGTAAAAAATATTTTGTTTATAGTGCAAACAAAAACAAAAAAAACGCAAAGGTTATCAAATACCACCAAAAGAAAATCTCTATTTGTGGGTAAAAAAAAAAAAAGAAAAAAAAAGAAGAAGACATCAATTTTAATTTGGGTACAATGTTGCATGCCCGCCCAACAGTGCCGTATCACAAAAAATATTTCTAGCCCTAGTTTTTTTGTGCGTTTTTTTTTTTTTCCTTTTACCAGCACAATTGTTACCATAAATTCACATGTAATGGTTAATCGTAGATCTACCTTTATTTTTAAAGTGTCATCATTTTTTTTTTTTTTTTAAATCCTCTTTAACCTTGGTTATAAAAAAGGTACAACATGATATATCCATTACTGTACGAGAGTATTGGCAGCTGACAGAATTGCACAAGAGGGAGTGTGTGGGATGGAAACTCACACCATTATCAGTGTTACACACGGAGGGTAATTTTCCCGTTACAATGTTACTCATACTACTTAGTGATGTCATAATGTTCACAATTCCATTAGTATATATTAATTATAAAACAGTGAGATTTCTGCTGTGATCACACCATGCTAATTAATATTACACTACAAATCTTATCAGAGGGGAGCTGACTCAGAATGGAGACTGCAGAGAAGACCAAGATGGGATTTACAATAAAAATTACATTTAGTAATTGAAAATAAATCAAGGCTGGGTAAGCCGATGCAGATTTCAGGAGGATGTTAAAGCAGTCCTCCACCTGTACCGCTGCAAAATTGATTTAAAATCTTCTACTCACATGTAATAGCAGATACCTACAGCTTGCTTCTAATGAGTCCCACAACTTTCTAATATTCAAGTCTTGACTTAATCTAATGCTGCGTACACACGACCGGACTTTTTGACAGCAAAGATCCGATGGAACGAATCCGGCGGACAATTTGATTGTGTGTGGGCTCCATCGGACCTTTGCTGTCCAAAAATCTGACGGACTTTAGAAATAGAACGTTTCACATTTTTTCGCCGGAACTCCTCCGGACTCCGTTCCTATTGAGAAATCCGCTTGTGTGTATGCTAGTCCGACAGACAAAAACCGACGCTAGGGCAGTTATTGGCTACAGGCTATGAACTTCCTTATTCTAGTCCGTTCGTACGTTATCATGTTCGCATCCGTCGGACTTTGGTGTGATTGTGTGTGGCCGTTCATTCGGAAAGTCATTAGGAAATCCGCCGAAAGTCCGTTGGAAAGACCGTTGGACCTAGTCCGTCGAAAAGTCCACTCGTGTGTACGCGGCATAAGGAGTCCCACACTTGATTCCGCCCTCTGCATGTCACCTTACTGGTCCACAAAATATGAGGATTTCTTCCAACGAGCAACAGGAGGCATGGGAGGGTGCAGGCCAAGGACGACGATTTAGATGTTGCATTTGCAATAAAAGGGCTCTGTGTTTAAAAACTTCAAGGAGGACTTTAGAAGAAACTTTTGAACTCTGACAGTTAGGTGTTCCGGGAGTCCGCGTTTTTTTTTTTTTTTTAAAAGCCAGCAGCTACAAATACTGCAGCTGCTGACTTTTAAAATAGTGACACTTACCTGTCCAGCGCGCCCGTGATGTCGGCACCCGAAGCCGATCTCTCGATCGTCTCTCGGGTGCTGCCGCCGCCATCTTGGGTATGGGAATCAGGAAGTGGAGCCTTTCGGCTTCATTTCCCGGTTCCCTACTGCGCATGCGCGAGTCACGCTGCGCAATAAGGATGGACCCGCTGCCTCTGGGATCTGTGTGTTTCCCAGCAGACAGCGGGGGACTTTCGGAAAGGGGCGTAATCTACGCCCCTTTCCGCAGAGAGCTATCCCGGAAGTGGGTGCAGATACCTGTACTGTACAGGTACTTGCACCCCCCTCCCCCCTGAAAGGTGCCAATTGTGGCGCCGGAGGGGGGGAGGATTCCAATGAGCGGAAGGTCCACTTTAGGGTGGACCTCCGCTTTAAGGGAATGATTATGCCTACAAACTATGTCATTTTTTTTTAAAGGCAAATGTCGCTGCTACAAATGAAAAGTAGAGTAAGTAATGTAGGGGCTTTTCTGAAGAAAGCAATGCTTCAAGCTCCCCGCAGTGCTGCTCACATGACCAAAAACCTAAATGTTAGTTTAAATGATCTCTTGGTTAAAAAGATGAGGATCGTAATTAGAGCTCTTTCACATTGCTCCATTCAAAAACTGCATGCGTGTTTTGGTGCATTTTTCTGGTGACCCGACTCCAATCGTGCACCTATGAAAAATAGACACGCGACTCGAAAACTGCAACATCTGTGCATTTTTGATGAGTTTTCCGTTCTTTTCTTTTCAATAGGGAGGTGTGTTTTTGGGCCTTTGGTGCGCTTTCTAAACATGCGCAAAATATGCAGCATGCAGAACTTCTATAAAACGCACCTGCAGAACATTGGTGTGAAGAGTTCCATAGGATTTAAAGTGGCACACTTTTTGTGCATTTTGTTCTGCTTTTTAGACATCAAAAACCAATCAGTGTGAAAGGGACCTTAAGGTTTGCTAATCCTCCATAGCCTAGCCTTCTGGTCATGTGATGAGCAGAGAAAGAAGTCTAAAGCAGCATTTTCCCCAGGAAACGTAAGCATTTCAACCCATTTGTCACTCTATTTGTCCATTGCAACAAGACTGTTAAATTCTTAAAAAGGAGTTTGTAAAAAAAATAAAATAAAAAAGTAACAAAGTCAGCAGCTACAAATACTGTAGCTGCTAACATTAAATATAAGGACACTGTCTAGAGATCACGTGATGTCGGCACCACTAGCTGATTCGTCAACCGCCTTTGGATGCGGGCGCCAACATCTGTAGTAAGGGAAACAGAAAAAAAAAAGCCTTGAGGCTTCACAGCCCGTTTTCTACTGCGCATTCGTGATTTGCGCTGCGCTTTCTGAATGTATTCTGGGACCTATGTGTGTCCCACAAGGCAGCGGGAGGGAACAGGAGGAGGGCCGGAAATGTCGTAGATCACCGGGTGATCTTACCCAGAAGTTGGAGCGGGTACCTGTCAAAACCAAGTACCCCCCCCCCCCAAAAGGTGCCAAATGTGCCAGTGGAGGGGGGGGGGGTGAGAAAAGGCGGAGCTTCCCCTTTTGGCTGGAGCTCCGCTTTTAATACTTGCACTAAAGGTTCAAGATACCTCTACCTACCTGCACCTAACATTTGAATATAGATGTTAATCTTTAAAAAAAAAAAAAAAAATGTTGTTAGAGTTTGTGAATAGAAATCTATAGAGACAGCCATATTTGCCAGTCAAATGCACAGGCGTTTATTTACAAAAGGCAAATACACTATACACTTCGTAAGTGCAGTTGCACTCTGCAAAGGAATTTGTGCCAGAACTTAGTAAATCAGATAAAGCTTCAATATGCAAATAATACTCAAATCACATGTGAGGAAAATGAAAAACAGCATTTTTTTCTTGCACATGATTGGATGATTGAAGTCAGATGGAAGTCAGCAGAGCTTCCCCTCATTTACTAAGTTCTGGAGAAAATGTCCTTGCAGAGTGCAACTGCACTTTGCAAAGTACAAAAATCCATTTGCCTTTAGTAAATCAACCCAACAGTCTCTTTCTGCTTAAGTAAACATGTGCTTTGCTTAGTAAAGTCGCCTCAGGTCCTTACAACAGCCACCAGCAGATTACGGATTTGGTTCTTCTTTAGGGGCTCCAAGGATCGCTGTTCAGAGGGCATGTCACATGTGGCTGGGAGGTATTATTGCGCCTCCTCACTACCCATTTAAACCACTAAAAGCCCACAACACAGCAGCCGTGTGCATGGCACATGGTTACAGGGCAGTTGGGGTGCAGCCCATTTCATGTCGGACAGCAAAGTATCACTTGCTGCCACGCTGTTAGGCAAAGCACCACAGCTGCTGCAAGTGTACAACACCAGCTTAAGAGGGCAGTAAAACCGTGGCTCAAGCTCCTGTTTTTAACTGCCCCCACCTATTGCAAGTGTAACCTTAGCTTAAGTGTGAAAAAAGGTTGTTAAGGACTACGGCACTTAGTACATCACTGCTCTATGTACAGCCACAGCACATTCCAATTTTTAATAATACATAACTGGATTCAATGGTGTTCCCTTTAAATATATAGTATGTTGAGCTAATCTCAAGTCTCCATATACAATGTCACATTAGCAACTCTGTTACCCAAAGTAACCAGTTTTCCTAAAAAATGCAGTTTAGAAAAGCAGCAGTTAGATTGCTTCCTATTTCTTCCACTGTTAGCATGCATCGTTTTTACTGGTTTCCACTTACCGTGCCCATTGCAGTAGTAAATCCATTTCTCTCTGTTCTGGGTCAGAGCTGTGGTCTTCTTGAAGCCCGCTTTCTCCACAATAGAACTCGGATCTTGCTTTGGTCCTTTTTTGAGGGTGCGTGAGCTTTTCCTGACGCTGCAAACCACAATGATCACAAGTACAAGCAGCAAAAAGAGTACAATCATCCAAGGCAAGTGCTCATTGATGTCAAAATGGTGTGGGACTTGCCGGGGAGGCCCTCGCTTGGTGGTCTTGAAGACCGTGTTCTTGAGTCCATCCCCTCGGTTTCTCTCCACTCCTGGTGGCTGGGAACCTTCTGTCATCTGTGGAGGCTTCCTATGAGGTCTTTGATGGTTTCCTGCTCCTGGGTCTACTGTCGTGTTCAAGTATCTAGTTTCATTCTTTTCAGTTTCGTTGTAAACATCTGTAGGCTCTGAAACACGAGCAGAGATGGATTAGTTAGAAGTAAGGGTAGGACTTGAGCGCATAAAAAAAAAAAAAAAAAAGTTGTAGACTGTGGGTCTAAATGAACAACTAAACTCCAACCTCAGACTTCCTTGTATAAACTCAGGAGTGAGCCAAACATTCTTATTTTAGCACAAGTAAGCTTTCATATAGGCCGAGGTCGGGCTGCTTGATGATCTCACCTATTTATCTTGGCAAGTAACATTGCCTTAGACCGGCCGGGAAAACCGCACACCTGCCATAAGGCAAATTTGGGAGATCAGAAGCACATGTCAGGTAAAAGTATATGAAAAGGCTTCTCTGTGAGAACATAAAGAAATGTTTTTCTTTAAAGAGATAATCTTTTCCAGCACTTACAATGGGTCAAAATCTGCCTGTGAAATCCCTAAAGCTAACCCTGAGCCCCTGTACACACGGTCGGAGATTTTGCCAACCAAATCCGTCGGATTTTGCCTGTCGGATTTAGTCCGACGGATTGTGTCCGAAACTGTTGCATACACACGGTCGGGCCAAGTTGGCGAAAAATCCGATCTTTCAGAATGTGATGACATAATTTCGTTACGATGGGACTACATTCAGGCTAGTAGCCAATAGCTTTGATGTAGGAATTTGATCTGAGCATGCGTGGCACTTGGTCCGATGAAAATGCTCTACACATGATCGGATTAGGTCCGTCCGGCCCAGTTGGTCGGGAAATCTTTCCAACATGTTGGAAAATTGGGTCGGACGGAGATTCGGACGGAATCAGTCCGATGCATACCACACTCAGTCGGATTATCTGACGACACGGTCCGATAAGACTCATTCCGACAGTGTGTACAAGGGCTTACACTTAGAGGATCACTATAGTGAAAAATGTATGCTGGTCAATGGCTGGGGATTACTTATTAAAAAAAAAAAAAAAGTAGTATTTTTTTTATTCAATTTTTACCTTATATGCCTTTCCAGTAAAAATGGCAGTTCCAGGGTTAGTACAAACTATTAAACTAAGAGGCAGGTCCTTTGGCCCCCCCCCCCCCCCCAAGGTGAAGCTGCCAAGATGCTTTAATTTAACATTTATTTAAAGTGAGCCCTCACCCTAAATAGACAGGCATTTTCTCCTGCCTTCTCCTCCCTTTCTCACATTTGGAGAAAAGCGAAAAATGATGTTTTGCCGCTGTAGATTCTACATGTACACAGATGTGCCACAGTTTTCCCACAAAATCCTGTGGCACACATGAACACGCATGAGCTTACGATACATGCGCAAAGTTGAAGCAGTATGGAAGTCCCAGACTTTGCTCTATATGTGAAACAAGGGGAAATAAAACTGTACAAGTAGATTTTCATTTTGCTCTGACTTGAGACAAACTCTGTAGCCTACGATAGATCAGTAGTTCCCAAACTGTGGCCCTTTGCTTGCCTTTATCCAGCCCCTTGGGGCACCATTCTTTACACCAACACCAACCACGTGGATACCATTTCTGAAACTGACACCACTAATGGACCACCATTCCTTCCTTTGACACCAACAATAACATTTCTCCCACTAATTCTATTAACAGAGCATGATTTCTCCCAATGATGGGGCACCATTTCTCCCATTGATGGACAGGTGCAATGTCATTTTTTTACTCTCATTGACGACCAAGCCTGAAAAATTGTCTATTCCCATGGACCACCAAGCTGTGATATTATCTACTTATACTGGCCACAGTGCAGCCCCCCTAAAGTCTGAAGGCCCATAAACTGGCTCTTTGTTTAGAAAGTTTGGAGACCCTTGCTCTAGATGAAAAACACAATATCAAGGACTTTGTAAAACCATCAACCTCTGTCCTTTGTTTGTACACCCCCCCCCCACTCAGATTCAGCAAAACGTCATCGTTACATTTTAAGAACAATTCTATATTATTATATAATTGCAAGAGTCTCTAAATGTGACTCACAGCAAAGAACAGCCATAGCTACTGAGATTACAGTTATTTATCTGCTCTCTCATAGCATATCTGGCTAATGGCCATTCATTAGATTTCATCAGAAACTGTTGCACCATCATGTATTAACCCTCATCAGATACAGTTTCCCATTTGCCATGCTCATGGGTTTCAATAATAGGCAACAACGAACATTACTAACCAGTTATTAGTGTGGCTTTTCATCTGCGCTATCGTATAACCGAGATATTATAGTAATTGCAAATTCTGCAAACACCAACCAGAGGCATGACACCAGCCATGTGTTCAAATAGAACATTACTGCAATATTCATATACTGAACTCTGAAAGGTGAAGAGAAGGTAGCATAGGAAATCACCCAGATAACCCAGACTGGCCCAGGGAGGGAGATTGGAAGGTGGTCTTAATGGCCCATATCAGCTAATATATATATATACATATATACATTCTCTCATACAAAAGTGAGTACACCCCTCACAATTTTGTAAATATCTTATTATATCTTTTCATGTGACAACACTGAAGAAATTACACTTTGCTACAATGTAAATTTTCTGTCCCCTCAAAATAACTCACACAGCCAATAATGTCTAAACCGCTAGCAACAAACGTGAGTACACCCCTAAGTGAAAATGTCTAAAAATTGGGCCCAATTAGCCATTTTCTCTTCCTGGTGTCATGTGACTTGTTAGTATTACAAGGTCTCAGGTGTGAATGGGGATCAGGTGTGTTAAATTTGAAGTTATCATTCTCACATACTGGTTAGTGGAAGTTCAACATGGCACCTCATGGCAAAGAACTCCCTGATTATCTGAAAAAAAAAAAAAAAAAAAAGAATTGTTGCTCTACCTAAAGATGGCCTAGGCTATAACAAGATTGCCAAGACCCTGAAACAGCTTCAGCACGGTGGCCAAGACTATACAGAGGTTTAACAGGGCAGGTTCAACTCAGAACAGGCCTTGCCATGGTTGACCAAAGAAGTTGAGTGCACGTGCCCAGCATCATATCCAGAGGCTGTCTTTGTCACAGACGTCACACACTGCATCAAATTGGTCTGCATGGCCGTCGTCCCAGAAAAAAGCCACTTCTAAAGATGATGCACAAGAAAGCCTGCAAACAGGGCATGGATTACTGGAACCATGTCCTGCGGTCTGATGAGACCAAGATAAACGTATTTGGTTCAGATTGTGTCAGGCGTGTGTGGCAACAACCAGGTGAGGAGTACAAAGACAAGTGTGCCTTGCCTACAGTCAAGCATGTGTCATGGCCTGGGGCTGCCAGCACTGGGGAGAGGACAGCAAATTGTCACTGTTATACAAGCTGTACACCCACTACTTTACATTGCAGCAAAGTGTCATTTCTTCAGTGTTCTCACATAGAAAAGAAATCATAATAAAATATAATATAATAAAATATTTACAAAAATGAGAGGGTGTACTGCATCGGGTATGTATCCAGTCTCTCGCCCCCACCCCCACCGCTGCGCGCACACACACACACACTCCCAGTGTGGCCAGTTTAATATGCTGCCTGGGACCACACACCTCTGCCCCCCCCCCCCCCCCCACAGGCTCGCAGCGCAAGCTTTGCAAAGAAGAAGTGTACCAGCCAGCGCCGCCCCTCTTCACCTTCCACACATTGCCGCTTGGGACTGCCCGTCTCCACCTCCCACACAGGCTAGCAGCAGATTTTTGAAAAGAAATGCACCAGCCGGCACCGCTTAGGACTGCCCCTCTCTATTTCCCACACATCCCCGCACCGCACAGGCTAGCAGCTTTACAACAAGTGTACCAGCCTCCAGGGATTTCCCCTCTCCACCTCCCACACATCCAAGTAGTGCACTGATGCCTGACCCCCGTGACTGCAAGACAATGGTATGTGATAATATGACACTCTGTTGTGATGTTCTGGAGGCATTGGGGGATTGAACAAGAAGTTTGCTGGGAGTAAGTGGGGATTGAGAGCACATATGTGCTGGATTTGGGGGGGGGGGGTGTAATTGGAGGCATAGGTCTGAATCATCCCCCCCCCAATCAATTATACCTATGCCACCAATTCTGCTAGCCCTCCCCCAGTCTATCATACCTATGCCACCAATTCCGCCTATCCCCCCATCTATCATACCATATGATAGAATGGGGAGAGTAATTGAAGGCATAGGTATGATAGAATGGGGGGGGGGGGGGAAGAGGCGGAGGGGGCGGATCTGGAGGCATAGGTATGATAAAATGGGGGGGGGGTGGAAATGGGGGCCTAGGTATGCTGGTGAGGGGGGGCTGGAAGATGAGGTGTGCTGGGGGGTCGTTAAAAGCACAAGGTTGCTGGGGGGGGGGGCATTATAGGCAGAGACATACTGGGAAGAGGGATTTTAGGTATAGGAGGTGTGCTAGGAGAAGAAGGGATTGGAGACCTAGGTGTGATGGAGAGGAGAGGCATTGGAGGAGGCGTTTAAGGTAGAGATGTACAACGGGAGGTGATGGAGGTAGAGGTGTACTGTGGGAGGCAATGGAGGTAGAGGTGTTGAGCAAGGAATTTCTGTTTTTTTGCATGCGTGCCCTTCCATGTGCTCCTTGCTGTAAAGACCAGTTAGAGATGAGGGCAGTGACCATTTGTTCGTACTGTGAAAATATTGGTGATGGGATGCACTGGACACATTTGCTGCCATCTGCTGGGTGTCCAGTGTGCCCGTGTCATTAAGGAGGGGTGGACTCCCTCTAGGCTCACTTGCCCTCTGCCTCTCCATTATAATGCATGTGCTTAAATTGTGGAGGCTTATAAAAGTTAGAGTTAGGACTACAGAAAATACCGGGGTACCTTGACGGGGCTCTGTAGCTTATGCATGTATTTGCAAATGTGTGCAGACTAAACCCCCGTTTTTAACACATACTGTTAGACAGGACAATTCGGTTGTTTAGCAGGCTGGTCGGTAAGTTGAGCTGGGAATTTGTTTTTTTGCATGCGTTGCCCTTCCATATACTCCTTACTGCAAAAGCCAGTTATAGGTGAGGGCAGTGGCCATTAGTTTGTAATGTTAAAATATTGGTGAGGGAACATACAGGACATATTTGCTACCACTGTGTTATGTGCAAGGTGTCCAGTGCGCCTCTATGCCTTTAAGAGGTGGTCTCCCTCCAGGCTCACTTGCCCTCTGCCTATCCATTATAATGCATGTGCTTCCACTGTGGGGGCTCTCTAAATTTAGAGTTAGGACTACAGAAAATATTGGAGAGAGTAAGAGACCCAGGTGATCAGAGCGCGCAGGGATCACAGCGATAAGTTTTTTCAATTGCTGTGTTCCCCACCGTTCACTGTCAGATACAGCCCCGCCCCCTGGTCCCGGGACTTTGATAGACAGATCACTCATCCAATCCCGGTGACGGGTGATCTGTCAATGAAAGTTCCCTAGCCAGGGGGCGGGGCTGTATACGACGTTGAGCGGCGGGTATATGGCAATTGAAATGAAAGTGGTTATCGCTGTGTTCCCTGCGCTCTGATCACCTGGGTGGCTCTCTTGTTCCTCTCCTCCTCTGCACAGGTAGGCTGCATAGTGGACACGGATAAAGCTGTAATTAATAACTTAATTTTGCATAAAGCATTTAAGTGTAATTTCATGTGAATTTAGGGGTGAATTCAGGGGTGGAATTAGGGCTGGGGGAACTGGTGGCGAGTAACCCTTAAGTCCTGGCTAGTAGCTCAGGACTTTAAATATTGAGCCATGTGTGTTTGTTATATATTATATATATATATATATATATATATATATATATATATATATATATATATATATATATATATATATATATATATATATATATATATATACTCTTCTTTAGAATAACTTTAGTGTAGACCTGCACAAATACATATATTTATGTACTTATGTTTTATGTTTTTTCCTCCCCTGCCACTGTATTCAGCTACCAGAAGTGAAAGGAAAGCCATGTGTAAGTTACATGTGTAAGTGACATGTGTTGTAACTTACACAGATCTATGGATACCCCTTTGTGACAGCCGATTTTCCCAGACCTGTCACATAGTCCTTCGTACCTGAAAGAACCATGTGTTGCCTTCGACTCTTCGGCACTGAACAGAGCATCATGAAAATGAAGAAAATGCAAGTAGAAGCTGGAGCTGAAGGAAGAGAATCACATAGAAGGTTCTGCATTGAGGAGGGCAGTGCAAATCTTGTCATACAGATCAGCACATTAAATGTGTTCTTGTGTGGTGGGGGAGGAGTACATTTTAAAGCTGCTGTTTACAGGGGACGTTTTTACTTGAACAAGCACAAAAAACACTTGAGGTAGATCAAATGCAAATGATTTCAACCAAAAGATAGAAGACTATTACTATAAATAGTAAAGCAGGAGTTCTTACCAAATTCAGAGGACGAAGGGTAGAGGTCTGGAGCAGAAGAAGAAAGAGGTCCGCATACATTGTCTCGTTCTTTCGTACCAGGTTTGATGGTCACCAGGCCAAGCTCAGAGCAGTTGGTATGGGTCTTACATCTCATCGTACTAGAAGGCACATCAGAATAGGTACCATAGGAGCACATCCTACATTTGACATTTTCAGTTTCACTTCCTTTCTTCTTGACACCCCATCCTACCGGGCACATAGTGTGGTTGGCACAAGAGCCATTCATGAGGTATGTGCCAGGTGGGCATGAGCACTCGCCATCAGTCAAGGCAGAACACACTGTTTTTGTGACCATAGGCGGCTCACATGGTGGACTGCAAGGGTGACAACGTTCATTCCCATTTTCATGTTTGGTGAAGGTGCTATTGGGGCACGGGCTACACTCCCGGAGGTCAGACTCAGTACAGTGCTTGGACATATAGGTGCCTGCTGGGCATTTGTCACAGGATAAGATTTTTGTAGGTCCAAGTTTGGTGTTGTTATATTTCCCAGACAGCTGAAATATTGTCTTCTTGTTAGACAATTGCACCGACTCAGCTCTCACCAATTCAAGATGACACAGCAGAATCTGAAAGAAGAGAAACATTATCTTTTAACTTCCACCATACTGAGAAGTCCCGTTAATGAAAGACGATTGATTGCTATGGATTGCATGAGAGCAGCTTGGTAAATGTGAAAGGTCTCACGTACACGCAGGGGGCTACATGTTCAGAGAAACTCAATTAAGACTCCCAAAGCATCATCCACTCTTAAAGTCGAACGCCAGGAAAATAGATCCTGCAACTGTTGTACACATTGTGAAATATATACATGGGTAAATATTTACCTGCCAAAGGGATTTGCAAGGGTTTATGCAGATGGACACCAGTTTCTTGTATTTGACGTGCATTTGAAGCACATATAAAAAAAGGTAGTGGAGTAGGGTAATTCCCTGTACACACGGTCATTCCGACCACAAAATCCGTCTGATTTTTTCCAACGGATTTTGTCCGAAACTTTTGTTGCATACACATGGTCGGACAAAGTTGTCAGAAAAATCCAATAGTTTGGAACGAGGTGACGTTTTTTGCGTACGATGGCCCTACGTAGAGGCTAGTACCAATAGTTCTGGTCTCGTAATTTAATCTGAGCATGCGTGGCACTTTGTCCGTCGGAATTCTATCCGTCGGAAAGTCCGATCGGATTTTGTTTTCAGAAAATTTTAGATCCAGCTCTCAAATGTTTTCCATCGGTATTTCCGATGGAAAAAGTCTGATAGAGCCCGATGGACTTTCCAACAACCTAATCCAATCGGACCTTTTCCGTCATAAAGTCTGACCGTTTGTACAGGGCATTAGAGGGGGACTCCCAACTGGTTTACCCCAAAAGCTTGCAAGTTTACAATCACCTTTAAAAAAGGTACCAGCCTACAACCCAGGGTCTGAATACTCAGCCTGTGTCCTGCTCTATACAATTAAGATGTTGGCATTTTCCTCAGTGGCGTCATGTGGGCGAAAGTTCTGAGGCTACAATTGACCCAATTTGTGTCTTTAGATACAGGAGGTCCTATTAAGGTCCATGTGCACTGCAGGCAAAGCAGGTCAAATGCAGACATGCTATCCCTGAAGGAGCGATTTGACTCTGAAGCGCGTTGGATACCCATATGTGATCGCTGCATGTATAACGAAAAATAAGCATATATACACTATTTTGTGATTTGGTTTCCACTTTATTATGTTAAACTTTTAATCTTACTTGTACACCATTTATGGAATAATAAAAAAAAAAGGTACACATTTTAAGAGAATATGATCACTTTTTGAGCCTTTAAAGTCTCATTTAATGGGAGAACGTAACCATTGGTAGGAAAGCAGACATTTGATGCATTCTGCATTCGAATTTGAACGAAAAGCAAAAAACAGCATTTGCCTTTGACAACATGAGTGCACACAAATCCTATTTTTGTTTAGCTGGCTTGTGTTTTAGACATTCCTGCCAGACCGCACAGCCAGGTCTTTGACATGCACTGCAGCAGCTCCGTCTGGTTGGGAAAACACACAGCCTGCTTACTGGACAGCGAATGAGCAGTACATATTGATCTACTCTGCTCTCGCCTTCTGTCAGCATATTCCAAATCAATACATAAAATTACAGCAGAGTCTAAATGGCAACTAGAGCTGTCCTCCTTTCTGCTATGCAGGGGATTATAAGAGGCTTATATCAATACAAAGTCAGGAACAGTTAAAGTTTAAAACTATAGTACATGAATAACTGCATGATTGCTGATTTTATTTAGTATGTGGAGTTCAGTAGTAGGTACTGGCTCATACTTGGAACAGGGCTTTCAAGTGAAAGTAGCAGTTATAGAACAAACCGTGAAAAATCCAAATATAAGCATCTGGCTAAAGAAAAAAAAAAGTTTTAGTATTCGCTATACACTGGCTCACACTTGGCATATAACACTAAGGCTCGGTTCACACAGGGGCGGCACGACTTGCAGCGCGACTCACAGACGCGACCTGCACACGACTTCAGCGGCGACTTGCAAAACGACTTCTGTATAGAAGTCAATGCAAGTCGCCTGAAGTCGCCCCAAAAGTAGTACAGGAACCTTTTTTCTAAGTCGGAGCGACTTGAGTCGCTCCTATTAGAACGGTTCCATAGTACAGAACGGAGCGCGACTTGTCAGGCGGCTAAGTCGCCTGGACAAGTCGCCCCTAAGGCTTGAGCAAATATGAGATCACTGCCATCCAAACCAGCCAGTTTTAGCACCAGACACTTTCAGACCAAAAACCCCCAAAAAGAAACAAACTATGAAAGTCTTGTGTCAATGGTATTGTTGTTCTTGCACCCCTCTTTCCTCTCATCTGTTCATTTACAATGAGCATTTTCCCCCAATCAAATTTATATTTCAGAAGGAATTACTGGTCACTCAATTTTTTAAAACTGTGAATGATGAAGACCGTTTGAAAAATTACAAAGAACACACTAAGGATGCGAATATATGGATTGTCACTGGTGCTAGAGTGCCTGCTGATGGCATGTGCTACCAATAATACCAGTAACATCAATGTCACTATATGACCAAAAGCTTGCAGACATGCTTGTAAAAAAAAGTATTTTCCACAATAAAGTCACACAAGGAGACATGCTGCATATTATATAATCTTTTTACAGAACAAATCACATGATTGTACAAGGTTTTTAAGGTTTATTTTTGGGATTATAGAATTTCACAATGCTGACTCCTGAGCTGACAGGGGAGGAACTTTTTTTTGTACATGCCGTAAATAAATAAGATATCCCCTGAAAATAAGCCCTAGTGTTGTTTTGTAGCCAAAATCAATATAAGACCAGGTCTTATTTTCAGGGAAACACAGTATATGACCAATCATTTACAGTCACCGAATGTTCCTGGTCACCAAGCAGTCAGCTTCCCGATGTGCACACTTCCTGTAAGAGAGCAATGTCATTAGCTCCTCACATTCCGGGAAAGTCGGTGTAATCTATAACAACTCAAGAACGTGTTAGGTGAAAGTAGAAAGGGATTTCTCCATAGTGTACAGTCATTAAGCAGGAATTTGTCTAGTTACTCATTCATAATGCTCACTATGAGTCAGACAATGACATCGTCACTAGTTTCTGCAAAATGACAAAAGGCCCGACTAAAGAAAATAGATGACCTGCAAGTTTATTTACGGCAGATCAGATTGCGTTGTAACAGAGCACTGTGACCTTTGTTTAATAAGCTAAAGAACATAGTGATGCTCAAATGGCAGTTGGAGACCACAGATGATCCTACATCCCCTTCTATGTAGCTGCCATCATTTTGTTAATTGTAATAATGACCTATCAGTGCAGGCATACAGGAGAGGATGTTAGAACTTGCAGCAAACCTCCAAAAGATTGTGGACACCTGACCATCACACCTACAGGGGTTGGACAAAATTATGGAAACAAGTATGGTAGAAGAGCAAAATTGTTACCTAATATGGCGTTGGACCACCATTTGCATCCAAGAAGGCCTGCATGTTCCTGGGAATAGACAAATCTAAGTCTTGAATGCAGGGTAATAGAATCTGATGCCACTCTTTATGCACAAATACAGATCACAATCCTGTGCAATTCCTTTTTTGTCTTTCGGTCCGTTGACCACTATTGAGCTTATCAAACTAAGTTTTCCCAGAAACTGTACATGCCGTCATAACCTTTGATACTGTACCTCACAATACCGAAAATAAATTGGCAACTTCAGTCACAGGGTCACCAGCTAAGCTGGCACCAACAATATTGCCTCTTTGAAACTCCTCCGTAAGCTCTGACATGACTCCGTATTACTAGCAGCACATGCAGTGAAAGATGAAAGTGTGGCTTCCCACCTGTTAGCTAGGTATCTCATCATATGGCAGAAGCCAAAGAATGGTACATCACTTCCACTTTCATGGAAAACATGACATCACTTTCACACCTTCCATAATTTTGTCCAGCCCCTGTACATTATGGCCAAAAGTATATGGACACCCCTTCAAATTATAATTTCAGGTTTCTCAAGTGAAAGCCATTTACACTTTATAGTACAACATTCAAAGGCATTTTAGGCTGGCCATAGATGTCTCATGATTGCCTATGGCATGGCTCCTTAAGCCCCGTACACACGAGCGGACTTTTGGACATCCAAACTCCGACGGACTGAGTCCGTCAGACTATCCGATCGTGTGTGGGCTGCAACGGACTTTTGATTCGCCAAAGTCTGACGGACTTTAGAAATGAAGCATGCTTCAAATTTTCCCGACGGAACTCCGCCGGACCCGGTCCCCGTCGAAAAATCCGCTCGTGTGTATGCTACTCCGACGGACTAAAACCGACGCTAGGGCAGCTATTGGCTACTGGCTATGAACTTCCTTATTCAAATCCAGTCGTACGTCATCACGTTCGACTCCGTCAGAGTTTGGTGTGATGGTGTGTGTCCAAGTCCGTTCGGTCGAAAAGTCCGCCAGAACTCCGTCGGAATTCCGGCGGAACTCCGGCGGAACTCCTTTGGAGGTCTGTCGGAGATAAGTCCTCTCGTGTGTACGGGGCTTTAGCCTTCCTGACCTGTGGGAGTAGAGTACTCTTACCACCTGTGGCATTCTTAATAATGTCTTCCAAAGAGGCCCCGAAGAGCCGGTTGCCATGGAAGAGAAGATCTGTCAGGGCTTTTTTGGATGCCTGGTCAGCAGACCAGCAGTTCAACCACATCAGGCGCTTCAGCACCACTGCTGAAACTGAAGCCCTGGATAACAGGGGGAGGGTATCCAGGGCCATGTCACAAACGTACTTAAGGCCATGCACTAGTTGGTCTGCTAGTTCCTCGCAGACAGGAGAAGCCTTCCCCATATATGCAATGGATAGGATTCATGCATTGCATAAATCTATCCAAGGCCACTCCCTATTCATGCGTCCGGCCCCTTTCAGGGCTGGATGCATGAATTACAGCAGCTGTTTTTTTTTTGTTTTTTTTAAGCACCTGATTAGAGCCAGAGGCTGTAATAGGCTTCAAAATAGACTCACGATTGGCCGTGGAGGAGGAGGGAGGAAACGTAATATGCAGGATAACGGGAGGCCGCTGGTGATTGGGTAAGTGCCGACCCACCAATGGGGGGGGGGGGGGGGTGACATACTGTTTGATGCTCCCCCAAAAAAAAAATTCCACTGGCCTCACTGCCCAAGAGGCATCAGTAGTGTGCTTAAATCAGTTTAGGGATGTGGCAGTGCCATGCTCTTCCAGGGAGTTCTTTTTTCAGTTGTGTCCCACAACTGGAGATTACCCTTCACTGCCTGCTCTATAGGTTCAACAGGAAGCGAGAGGACATCTTTCAAAAGTAAGGCCCCTTTCACACATTCGTTTCATCAGTTCAGTCACTTTCTTTTTCAAAAGAAAAACGTGTGATGCTTACATCAGTTTTTCTTCCATTTTTACAGCACGTATTTACATCTGCCAGCTAGAGTAAACTTGCGTCCCAGAGCCATTCTTTCATGCAAAAAACGGACCATTTGTCCATTAACCCTTTTTTTTTAAAAATAGGGCTTTGATCCGTTCCAAAAAACAGATGTTGATGGAAGGGGATGTAAATGGATGGTCATCCATTACCTCTGATTTTTTGAATGAGATGCATTGTTGACCATTTCTCATCAATAGATGGATGAAAAACGGACTAACGGTCCCGCAAAGAGCCTTAGAGAAACTCATTCTTAGAGGGTTGTCACCCGTAACAAGTGTCCCCATTGGCACATTTCCACTTCCTGTTGTGGTGACAAAATGTAGCATTTTCCTTAAAGCGTGCGTTACCCCAACACATATATATTCCTGATATGTGGCTGCTGTACCATGTACTTGTATGAGAAAGCATTCTGTTTGTATTGCTTCCTTTATGTGGAATCCCTGGTATTTCTGCCAGTCCTTCTGCTTTCCTTGGCAAGGTTCATGTGCTAATGCTTCTCCTCTCCCCAGGTCTTATAAAGCTGAGACCAGAGGGAATGTGATCATTTTTGAAAAAGGGTATTTATAATGTTTTTCCTTTCATTTCTATTTAAACTGAATGGGTTGTTTTACAAGGTGATTGTTTACTATCACTTCACATTTTAATTTTGGGTGATATTGTTGATCAGAACAAATAGAGACAATAAAAATGTGGCAGTGGTTCTAAACCCAACACTTTATCAACAAAATAATAATAATAAAAATAAAAAAAACGCAAGTTTGGAGCTTTTTGTGCAGTTTTCAATTTACACACAATGTCGATTTAAATATAATTTTCCAATACATTGTACAATAGGCTCATGATTCTGAAGATGCAACATTTGCTCGCCTTTCAGCTAGGCATAAGAATACTAGGCACCGCTTTCATGCAAGTAGCCAGAAAATGAGACTTTGCTAGGAGAGGAGAGCTGGTCCACAATTTCACTAAGGAGTTGGAGAAATAATTATATATATATATATATATATATATATATATATATATATATATATATATATATATATATATATATATATATATATATATATATATACACACATACATACACATATATATATATATATATATATTATATATACATACATACACACACACACACACACACACACACACACACACACACATATACATATACATTATATATATATATATATATATATATATATATATATATATATACACACACACATATACATACACACACATCCATTATATTATATTATATTATATTATATATTGTAAGGGATCTTCCCGGGGTAGGGTGTGTTTGGACACAGTTCACAGCAGACTTGGAATTTATAAAGCAGATCTTGGCGTTTATTCGTGGTACAAACAGTCCAGCAAACAAAATATACAGCAACACCGTGCTTTCTAAGTACAACAAAAATAAAAGTCCTAGCCCGGCTGGGCGCTTACTAACAGGTTCTGCTCACCTATCTGACACTTACAAACACAGCGTCTTTCGCCTGGATATCGCAGGGTGAGTTTTAGCTCCAGCAGTGGCTGTGCTTGCAGCTTCCTTCAACACACAGATTGTTCATTCCCTGGCTGAGAGCAATCACCTGCAGACCCTGCAGTGCCTTTAGCTTCCCAGGCTAATTAGGATCAAAGCTCACCTGATCCCAAACCCAGAACTGGATCGGGGGATGTGGAATGACAGGTCCCTCTACCAAACCTACCTGCCATTCCATATAAACCCAGGCCCGGCAAAATTAAATAACAACTCAGCAGCATATCGCTGCTGAGAAACTGATCCATCCTGGATTTACCATCTCACACTGTGTAGCAACCTAGGTGAGATGTACACCCCCTCAACCACTTCTCCAGTGACATGTCTACAATATACACACACACACACACTATATTATATATATATATATATATATACATATACATACACACACATACATATATATACACATACACACACACACACACACACACATATATATATTTATTACACACACATATTACACACAAACATATACACATACTACATACACACACACTATATTTAGTGCACGAGAAGGAATTACCATTGCTCTTTCAAATACGCAGTATACAGCTAAACTAAAACTTGGCTTTGGTAAACTGGTTAGTCGCCAACCTGGAACAAAGAAGCAGCCAAGGAAGTCTGACAAGTTCAACTCACGCACCTCAAGCTTGTTCCAGGCCAGCAACTCGCTAGGTCGAGAAACCAAAAATCAGAATGACATGCTTGAGTTGCTATTCAAAAATCAGAATTGCACTTTTAGGAGCCCAATCAACAAATAGCATTTCCATTTTTTCTGTCCTCACTACCCCATGACCCTCCTACTACAACTGCTGATTGAAGGGGGTTCCCTCATGCTGAACCCCTGATCAGCTGTCCTGAAAGTGCTGCCAAATTATCTCGGAGCTTCTCAGCAGTCTTTATCACAGTGCAGCCTAGACTTGGAAATCCATTGCTAAATCAACAAGTTTCTAAGGCTGTGCTGGCACATCTAGCTCTTTCCACATTCATAAACAATGGATTTCCTAAGCTGGTCTTCATAGTGCCAAGAAACCAATACAGCTGTCTAAGCCTTGGTTGTCATGAAGAAGCTTGGCAGTTCTGTTAAAACAGCTGATTGGCAGGAGTGTTGAGCAAGGAGCCCTCCTAATCAGTAGCAAACTGGCACATCCTGGAAGTCTGATACAGTGACACATTCAGCTATTAGCAATATGCACTTTATTTTTTTTAAGCCACCATTTAGGCAAAAAGTGAATCTCAGAAGCATATACACCATATTGCTAAAATGTAGTCACCTATTCAAAATTAATAACTTCAAGTTTTTTCCAGTGAAGGATAACGTTAATGCTTCAGAAAACAAAAACATTTTATAAAAATTGTGTACAGTACTTCCAACTTTGTGTTGGAAAGGATGTTTTCAGTTCAAACATGACTTGTGTACAAAGTCAACTCCATCAAGACAAGAAGAGTCTGGTGTGGAGGAACTCAAGTGGCCTTAACTGAACCCCTTTAGGATGGGCTGGAGACACGCATTGTGAGCAGGTTTTCTCATTTGACCTCACAGATAGACACAAATTCCCGCAGAACACTACAAAACCTTGTGGAAAGCTTTCCAAGAAGCCAGACTAAAGCTAAAGCTGTAATGCACTGCAATTCCAGAGACCAGAGACATTTGTCCATATAATACAGCCTTTCTCAACCTTTTCAACACAGAGGAACCCTTGAAATAGTTCTCCGGTCTCGGGGAACACCTGCTAAAAAATAGAAATCTACAACTCATGATACATTAGTGTGATGCTCAGTGAGAAGAATGGTCCTTACACTTGTGGTCACCGGGAACAATTACCTCCTTACAGAGAGCTAAAAAGATCAATGGAGTCAGTTGGAACTTATCGTAGAGGCAAAAATTGCCCATTGCTGAAGGAACCCCTAGCACCCTCTGGAGGAACCCTAGGGTTCCACGCAACCCTGGTTGAGAATCACTGATATAGTATATAAACTAGCAGTTTATTTATATTCCAATTTTGATTCTTAAAATGTTATTCTTCAGAAAGATGCCAGGTTTTAATGTCTTTGGTGGCATCATTTACATCAGAAAGAACAGATGGGACACAAACTGCAGATAACTGGGGTAGTGGGAGAGAAACAAAATGAACATAACCACAAATCTTCATGTTCTAGACCACATCCTGGAGGGGGGTCACTGGGAAAAATTTGCTTACTTGAAACAGCAACATAATCTGTTAGAAATTTGAGTTTAAAAGAAGGAAATGAGAGTAGACTTATCTGACAAAACGGAAATTCAGTAGTGGGTGCGGACTTTAGTGGTGAACAGATGACAAATGCAAAGAGTCACAAGTCACAGATGTCTACTATAAAATTCTGCTTTACACAAGACTTGCACAAATAGCCTATTTACCACAGACAAAAACACCTTTCTATATCTTAATACTACTACCTTTGGTGGGGACAATATCTTTACACTTTATTTAATGAAAATAGACTAGATTTATTCTTGAATGCCCAGTCAACACACACACATACATAGATAGATATATATATATATATATACACACACACACACACACACTGGCCTGAGGATGTGTGCTGATAGCGAGTTCCCAGCAAACTGACCAAGCCCGTCAATGGCAGCTCTCGGCCAAAATGTCCAATCGGGAGCAAGCAGGGCCCGCAATCATGTGACCACTGACTGGCTCTCACAAGCAGACACTTGATAGAGAAGACATGCCCCCTCCAGGGCATTAAACCCACTTGAAGGGCCGCTTGGAGAAGGAGTAAAGAGGTTAAAGTGACCAATATGAAAGCTACATCAAATAATGCAGAGCTTAACTGTATCGGAGCACCACAATCTGAAAAGGCCATTTCATTTTTTTTAAATTCAAAGCAAACTCCACCATCCATGTCTTCATGCATTATTTGGTTGACTTTGAAAAACACCTTCCTAGAATTTCTATCTGCAGCCATCTTGAGAAAAGGCAGAAGATTCATGTAGGATTTAGATGCTGGAATCCATCTGCCCTTAGCTTAGGTATGCAGGTGGGGGGGGGGGTGCTTAGCTGAGAAAGGCCATCCTCCCGATCACAAAAAACATCCATAAAGACTACTGGGATGTAGGACATCATTTTGGCCTATGCCGTAAACCAGGAGCAAACTGAAGAAATGTAAAAAAACAAAAAAAAATAAACCCCCCAAAAATGTAATATAATATGCCTTACTATCTATTTACTGAGGCTAGCAGCACAAGGATAAAAATAGTTAAGGTTGACAGCTTCTTCTATAGCTCTGCTTTAAAATATGTCTAAAGCCAAAACTTATTTTCATTTTGAATATAACAAGAAATGGTAAGAAAGCCGGTCAGTTTTTTTGCAGTCTGTCACATTGGAAAGATTTCCCTCAACTTTCTTTCCAGTAGAGAAACAGAAAGTGAGGAGATCTCTCTAAAGTGAGGGAAATCCTCGCTATTTCTGTTGTGCTGATAACGCAAACCTTTGCATTTTTCTTTACGTTCTGTCCTGGAGATCATGGCCACCAGGACAAATTGAGGGTCAACTCCGCAGCAGGGGCACACAGAATGAAAGCCTGACAGAAGATCGGGGCACGATTCCTCCCAACGCAACCGACAAGGGGGCGCGATTCCTCCCAGCGCAACCGACAAGGGGGCACGATTCCTCCCAGCGCAACCGACAAGGGGGCGCGATTCCTCCCAGCGCAACCGACAAGGGGGCGCGATTCCTCCCAGCGCAACCGACAAGGGGGCGCGATTCCTCCCAGCGCAACCGACAAGGGGGCGCGATTCCTCCCAGCGCAACCGACAAGGGGGCACGATTCCTCCCAGCGCAACCGACAACGGGGCATGATTCCTCCCAGCGTAACCGACAACAGGGCACGATTCCTCCCAGCGCAACCGACAACAGGGCACGATTCCTCCCAGCGCAACCGACAACAGGGCACGATTCCTCCCAGCGCAACCGACAACAGGGCGCGATTCCTCCCAGTGCTACCAACAGGGCACGATTCCTCCCAGCGCAACCAACAGGGCACGATTCCTCCCAGCGCAACCGACATCAGGGCACGATTCCTCCCAGCGCAACTGACATCAGGGCACGATTCCTCCCAGCGCAACCGACAACGGGGCACAATTCCTCTCACCGCTACCAAGGACGGGGCACAATTCCTCCCACCGCTACCAAGGACGGGGCACAATTCCTCCCACCGCTACCAAGGACGGGGCACGATTCCTACCACTGATACCAATGATGGGGTACTATACCTTCTACTAACCACAAGCACAACGTAATTGCCTTACCCCACCAACAACCACACCCGAGTAATGACTCTGCTATGGACAGTGAGAGTAGAAAATGCCCCACAGCCCCCCTAAAGCCTGAAGGACCGCAATCTGGCCCTTTGGTTATATATTTTGGAGGCCCTTGCAACAGAGCAATGGTCATTAAAAACAGATTTTCAATTACTGAGTGAAAACCTAATTCTGATTGGCTTTCTTGAGTTATCATCCTGTACATGTTGTTCTACCCAATTAAGTAGGGTATTATAGAGTCACCAAGGAAGAGGTGCTGGTGGTTTCTGACTGAGAGTAAACTGTAAGTCACAAGAACATCTGAAGAGGAAATCCTTGCATCATACACCAACTAGACTAGAGCTGGACAAGTTTCCTAAATAGAATTTAGATGAAAGGCCATCAGTTTTTAGCGCTCAATCATATTTTCAGTCTGACCACAGACATCTGCAGGAATCTTTAAAAAAAAAAAAAAAGACATGACTAATTTTACAGCAGCTGAGGAAATAGCGCAGACTCACTGGGTGCATTTAGAAACATGTGAATTAAAGGTTATACTAAAGGCCATTTTTTTAAATTAAAATTATAAAAGATGTTACACTTATCTGCTCTGTGCAATAATATTGCATAGATCGGTCGCTTACGCCTGCCTTTGTATATCCCCCACCTCTGCTCCTCCTCAGCAAGCTGTGTGCGTCCATAGACAGACAGCATGGCCCGGCCTCACCCTCTGATTGCCAATGGCTCCCGCTGCTTCCTTTGTCTTCTGTAAGACCAGGAGGTCATTGGAGCAGTGTCGCAGATGGCAAACCCAGTGTTTAACAAGAAAAGTCTGCATTGGACTAACAGTTCAAACACCTCAATAGGACATGCTGCACCCAAACGCAGCCTCTGACCTGCCATGGTACTGCTCAATTAAAGTCAATGGGATTTTGCAAACTGATGTTAAAGGCTTGTTCCAAATGCATGTTAAAACACAGGAAAACAACCAAACATCTTTGTAGTCACTTTGGGCCATATAAAACCAATGGTGAGGGGGAAAAAAAAAAAAAGGAGGCTGAACACTTTGAATGAACTATTGTTCCAAAAATATCAAATAATGTCAATAATATCAAACAAATAATGAAGCCTACCCTCTGACAACCTGTTTTCAACAAGTTGCTACCAGCATATGGTTGACATTTTTAGCCACTTTGATGCATTGCATCACCTGAAAAAGAAACCTCCAGT
This sequence comes from Lithobates pipiens, assembly GCF_037356315.1. Classification (NCBI taxonomy): domain Eukaryota; kingdom Metazoa; phylum Chordata; class Amphibia; order Anura; family Ranidae; genus Lithobates; species Lithobates pipiens. The sequence continues at coordinate 554,187,569 of NW_027507758.1, read as the reverse complement.
GCACCTTACCTCACATGATCCAGGATAAGTGAAACTTTTTACATTTTTACTTTTTAGAATAAATTCAATGGATAGCCTGACAGCAGTCTGATCTTTCACAACGCCTTCGTTGTTCCATGCGACTAGCAATTATCAGGCAAAAAAACAAGGAGATTTATTGTTGTCAGCTATGGTTCAAAACAATCCCATGACAAGCGCGCAGTTCTAGAATACATCCACTGTGTATCTCAAGGGTTAAATACAGCAAAGTCAAAGATCCTGATATTTTTTGACTACCGGTAAATACAGGGATACACTGTAAGCTCAGGCCCGTTTACACTTACCCTCCTCCTAGTCCTCTTGTTGCACCCCCTATAAAAAAATTTGAAGTGTACATATTTTATTACTGCATCTCCTAGCAAGCCACACAAAGACCCGGGACCCTCCCTCGTCTCCTCTGGAAGATGAGATACAGTAGAACGGCATGCATATGACATCAGTACTGTTCAGCATCGCGAGGACACTTCTGCCACCGACTGAAAACGGTTCTGGGTGGATTGAGCCTTTAAAACCATATCCTGGTTTTCAGTTAGATATGGTTTCTACACCATTTACCAGGCCAAATACTAAAATGCCATGAGGATCGCATCCCCCTAAAGCAGTGATGGCGAACCTCGGCACTCCAGGTGTTTTGGAACTACATTTCCCATGATGCTCATCCACTCTGCAGTGTTGTTGAGCATCATGGGAAATGTAGTTCCAAAACATCTGGGGTGCCAAGGTTCACCATCACTGCCCTAAAGCATTGGTTCTCAACTCCTGTCCTCAGAACCCACTAACAGGCCAGGTTTGCAAGATAACTGAAATACTTCACAGGTGATATCATTTCCTGCTAAGCGATTGCAGTATTCTAGTCTGCATCTCTACCACGCGGCGTTTCCCCCAAAAATGTGTAAAATTCCAAAACAAAAACAAAAAAATTGGAAAATGTTTTTTTTAACTTACCTCTAAATGCCTGTTGCTAGGGGGTCCCTCGTAGTCTGCCTCCTTCAGTGCCGGGCATTCGATGTCACTTTCCCTCGGCGCAGTCAGTCATCTGGGACACGTGACAGGTCCCATATGACTGCGCGGTGTATCACGGCACGCGGCGCCGCTCGTGCATGCGCAGTGGGTGCCCGGCTGTGAAGCCACAGCCGGGTGCTCACAGTAAGCATGCTGGCGCCGCCGAACGGAGGGGGGGGATGAGCAGAGCTTCGTCCCCGCGCATCGCTGGACCCTGGGAAGGGTAAGTGTCCAATTATTAAGAGTCAGCAGCTGCAGTATATGTAGCTGCTGATTTTTTATATATTTTTTTAAGGGGCCCCCCACTTTAAAATCTGCCCTGTTAGTGGGTCCTGAGAACAGGAGTTGAGAACCGCTGCCCTAAGGCCAAACGGAATTTTGCTGTAGGTTAGAGTAGGAAAGGGTCATAGCTGTTGTCCTGATGAGGAAATCCCATCAGTGGGGACATAAGCAGCAGTAAAAACCTTCCCCTTGAAGAGGGGTCTATAGAGATCTCTGGCTAGCTTGCATTAGCGTAAAGTCTGGGTAAAGGACCTCTCAGAAGACTTAGGGCTCTTTCACACTACCAATCCGTTCAGGCGGACCTGAACAGATGCTCCATAGAGGTCGGATGGAGATGGAGCGTCGGATGTCAGCGGTGACATGTCCGCTGACATCCGACCTGCTCCGATCCGAAAAAGTCATAGCGGCTGTTCAGCTGCTTGATCGTTCTTACGGACAGCGAGATGGGACGTTCCCCCACCCCCTCCCTCTGGTGCTTCTACCAACTCACTGCTGCCACTGGTGAGTTGGAGACAGAATCCGCCGGCCCTAGATGTTTACCATAGAGATTTCCGGCAGACCAGATGGTCGTTGGAGTCTCTATGATCGTTCGGAGGCCGGGCGCAATGTTATGATGTCACGCACGGCCTCTGCATTCAAACAAAACGGTGCCACCTTGGCTGGGAAACAGATAGTTTTTTATTTTATTTCAGGCTTCCCAGCCTAAAAGGTGAGATGTGGGGTCTTATTGACCCCATATCTCAGTGTAAAGAGGACCTATCATGCTTATTTCTTATTACAAGAGATGTTTACATTCCTTGTAATAGGAATAAAAGTGATCAAATATTTAAATGTTTTCTTTTAATGTGTCACACTAAAAAAAATTAAGTAAAGCAAACGTATACGCAAGTCCCGCCCACATATGAAAACGGTGTTCAAACACCACATGTGAGGTATCGCCATAGATGTTGGAGTGAGAGCAATAATTCTAGCCCTAGACTTCCCTCTGTAACTCAAAACATGTAACCAGTAAAAAAAAAAAAAAAAAAAAAAAAAAAAAATCCCCATAGGCGACGCTTTCAAGTACCGAAGTTTGGCGCCATTCTATGAGCATGTGAATTTTTGAAGCGTGACATGTTAAGTATCTAGTTATTCTGCGTAACTTAATCTTTCACATTATGCAAAAGAGCTGGGCTAAGATTTTTTTTAAAGCATGAAACTATTTTTTTTCTCCCAAAATAAAAACTTGTTTGAAAAATTGCTGCGCAAATACCGTGCAAGATAAAAAGTTGCAACGACTGCCGTTGTATTCTCTAGGGTCTCTGCTTAAATAATAAATACAATTTTGTAATTTTCTAGCAGAAAAAAAAAATATTTTTACATGTAGGAGAGAAATGTCAGAATTTAGTGGTTAATCTAAATTAGGCCAGTTATTTCGTAGCTCTTAGCTCTGCTGTGGTGAAGGAGTTAACCTCCATCACTAAGTAAACCACACTCAGCCATTGAAAGGTATTTTGACCTGCTATGCTCATAAATAATGAACGGTTCATGACTTGCTCTGGATTCTGGAGGATATGTCGGTAATGCATGTTATTTAGTAAACAGCTTTCAGAGTTACTTTTCATTCTGTTCTCAGCCATAAGGACACTGCGAAGGACGGGTCACCTCCCCTCAAGGCAATAGACGGGGGATGAGAAGATCATGTACAGACAGCTGGATGTGATAGGGAGATACAGAATTCCCATGATGGCTCAGTCAAAGTCAATGAGAAATCTCTATTAAACAAGACAGGAGACCTTATACAACATATGTTGCACATCAGCTTAATAGGGATTTTTTTATTAGTTTTTTTTTTTATATAAATTATTTAAATAGGAAGAACATGCAGAAATACAGAATCATCCCCAATGGTAAGCATAAAGGTAGCATTGGGCTCCCCCCAAATATTGTCATTGGTACAGACATCGCATTATTGTAATAAGGGTCTTCTATCTGTAGGGAGTAGCACCTATCCACATTAGATTAGGGAGGGTCTGCATCCCGCATTACCAATTTTCCACAGCAAACTCTGCTGTATTTTTATTTTATTTTTTTAAAAGAAAAAAAAAAAAAAGTGGAGAAGCGACAAAAATACGCAGTGACGCCAAGGTCATGACGACCCTGGAGATGTAGTATGCAAGTACCATCCTGAAAGAGAGAAGAAAGTAGAGAGGGTAAAGGGGGGAGGGGGGGAGCGGAAAGGAAGGGAAGGGGAAAAAAACAAAAAGGGGGGAGGATTGTCTCCTTCCCTCCTTGGAGGGGGGGGGGGGGGTGGGTTGAGAAGATATATACCTCCGACCAGTCTCACCGGCCCCATCCGGGGAACTTAAGGATTCGCCGTACCACGGGGGAGCTAAGCCATCAGCTCCCAATATTCCTGAGAGTAGACGAATTCAGATTCGTGCCACTAAAACCATTTTTTTTTTTTGAGAATTACTCACCAAGGCCTTTCTCCATGGCCACCAAGTCCTCTATTGCTTTGATCTGTTACTTTTCGCAACCAGATGGCCACCAACGGGGGCTGTATCTGCTTCCAGAGCAGGGGGATGCAGCTTTATGCCGCTGTGAGGAGAGGCAAAATGGATCTCCTGTATACCTCGCTACGAATCCCGTGGTGGTGTAGGAGGAAGAACTCAGGGGTTGCCAGAATTTTTTCCCTATGCGATGCACTTCTGTCCAAAAAGGGCTGAAGGATGGGACAAGACCTTTTTCTTAGGTTTGAAAATGTATGTTTTATATGTCTACATATCCAAACTTTTTTCAGATCTTAAAGACCAAAGCTGGGCACAAAAAATAAATAAATCCTCTTGCAGTGGGGCTGCACAGGTTAATTGTCCGTTTTGTCCAGGGAAGCCATTTTACTTACCTGTTCCTCCAGCAGGCAGTACTTCTCCGTGATCCAGCAGTGAACTGTCCCTTGGCATTCTCATGTCCAGAGCAGGGCTATGGACCCGCTGTAAAGCTCTGCGCAACAAGTCAGCACTATAAACATGGAAAATAAATAATACAATTGAAAATAAAATAAAAAAGTATGTGAAGGGGAGGTTAATGGCTTCAAGCCTGTGGATGGGCAAATACTGGTAGATTTTTTTTTCAGTTATGAAAATGAATCAACCGTTTTTGCAGCAGAAAAAGAATAAAACTGATTTTGTTGGGCCGCTGGTTAGCAGATAATGCTTTAAAAAAAGGAGACAGGATATGAGAAGTAAAGAAAAAATTAGATTTTAGTGCATTCTCTCAACCACAAACCACCATAGACTCAAACTCTTCTCCCAGGGCCTGTCTGAAGATGATTAAAGGATTTCAGTCACATTTTTCCTCAAATAGGTGTTAATGGAATTCCAGTAGTCTCTAAGGCCTAGTCTGTAAATCCACAATATCAGAAAATCCCATCAACACATCTTCTGGAATCTAATTTGTAGCTCTAACTATTTGGCGCGCGGAGGCCAGGACAATTCAAGGTGTCCTCCACATAGGCTAGAAGGAAAAAGAACATCTGCAGGGTTCCTCCAGCTGAACGGGGACTACATGTACCAGCACCCTGCTTCTAATTCTTGCTCCAATTTTTTTTAAACAAATAAGTTTTCAAATAGTTAATCTTTAGCTTTCAATTAATATTGCTTGACCAGTTTAGGTTATATAAATAAGACTAGGTGTGATCATCCGTTTGGGGCTGAATTGAAACTCCAGGGAAGTAAAGGCAATTATTATATCTACGTCAGGTTCAAAGCATGTGTAGTCAGAGATCCAACACTAGTATGAAAAAATAAAATAAAAAAAACAACAGGACAGAGGGTGAAATTTACTAAAAAACGCAAAGTGCAAAATCTGGTGCAGCTCGGCAGAGAAACCAATCAACTTCCACGTTTAATTGTCAAAACTTTATTGAACCAGCTGAAGCTAGAAGCGGATTGGCTACCCCATACAGCAGAGTCTGAGTGCTGCAGTTTTAGGGAATTTCCCCCAGAGTATGGCAGCTTCGATCTGAGCCTTCTCGCCGGTACTTGTATGTTGTGACCGATTAACATTCTAGTTTTGTTAAGGAGGTTTAAAAAGTACCAAAAACAGCAAGCCTTGAATTTACTACTCTGAAGTATCACCTCCATCAAAAACTCAAGAGCTTATTTCTTGTGTAGGACTGAAATCCTCAGGGCCCATTACATTTCTTGTGGCGCACCCAGCGTGTCCATTTTTTCTCCTCAATACAGTACAATACTTTGTGGCATGCTACCACAGAGTACAATCCTGTATTGTTAGTACAGCGGCACCAACCGGAGCTGTGAGGTTTTTCTTTTTGTTACTACTGGTGTATACCAGGCCTTAGTCACTGACAAGTATGCAGCAACCGAAGACAGAAAAAACAGATCTACAAAATGTACCCGTTTCTGGTAAACAGCATGAGTATGATAGTCAGGCAAATATACATTTTCAGAAAATAAAAAATGGCAGCTTCCTCATTCATCTTCTGAAACTGTCCATTTGAGTTGTTCAAGACTATCGTCTCACGGCACTGGGATCTCCAAAGTTCCTAAACATAGGGGCAGTTTATTGTCCTTCAGACTTTAGAAGGGCCAGACTGTGGCCAGTGGGAGTAGAAAATGCCCTGGCATCACTGGGAGTAAACAATTCTCCAAGCTTGGTGGTCAGTAGGAGGCAGAATAGTGTCCATCCTTGGTATTAGTGTTGGTATGTGTAAGAGAAATAATGCCCCATCCTTGGTGTCATTGGAAGAAATTACTGTAGGTCAGTTGATGCCACATCATTGGTGTCAGCGGGTGGAATAGGGCAGCACAGTGGCTCAGTGGTTAGCACTTCGACTTGGCAGCACCAAGGTTGCCGGTTCGAATCCCAACCTAGGCACTACTTGCCTGGAGTATGTATGCACATGTTCTCCCTGTGCTGACATGAGTTTCCTCTGGGTACTTAGGTTTCCTTATACCCCCCAAAAACATGCTAGTAGGTTCATTGGATCCTGTCTAAATTGGCCATCGTGTACGAATCAGAGTTAGGAACCTCAGGAACGCAAGCTCCTTGAGGGCAGGGACTGATGTAAATGTACAATATATAAAGCGCTAGTTAAATTGACGGTGCTAGTTAAATACCTGTAATAAATAAAATAAAAAAGTGCCATAAAACCAAGCAAAGGCCCATGGGTCGCAATTTGGAGACTACGGATATAGCACATACACAGATTAAATTCTAAGATGCTGTAGGTTCATGATCACCTATTGGTGCAATATTTAAAACCTCTGAGTTCTACAAAGTAGGGAATGTAAAGCCGAGAACATAGAACCCAGACAGATAGCCAAAAGACAAAAAGACATAACAGATTATGGTGAAATGGTCAAAGGAACATGAGAGCCCTCCACTGAAATACCAGCCCCAAATGAAGAGAACTGGAAAATGGCCCTGGACATTTACATTTATAAAGGCAATTAGGGACTTTTGCACTGACAGCTCTTTCAAAATGAAGCCCCATACACACGATTTGATTTTCTGCAGATTTTTGTCTTCAGATTTACCAAAGCCATGTAGTGCAAGGGCCTGCCTGATTGCATACAAATTGAAACTCCTAAGGTTTGACCTCATATTATATGGTTTTGGTACATCTAAAGACAAATCTGCAGAAAATCTAATAGTGTGTATGGGGCTATCAGACTTCACCTTCTGATGTCAACAAAGTCAAATTTGATTGACTTGCACTGTATAGATAACAGTATTTTGCCTTTACAGAACAAGTCTTCTAGTCTAGCCCTCCTGTATTTGACACGACAGGACGTATAGGAACGTTGAGTGCGCTCTTCTTGCGCCAAGTGGTGTAAGAACACAGGCTTCAATAAATTCAATTATGCAACCTTCAACCAGAAGCAGAAGCACTGCAATACCCTGATCTCACTAATCACTGTCATAACATTTGTTATAAAAATCCACAGACATTGCTGGATAGGAGACACATATCCATGATTCATCACCCAGCACTAGACTATAGGAATCCTGTTTTTTCTCAGGGAAACTGACAGTCAATTTGCTATGCTGCACCAATGAGTGATGACTTCTAGATCTGGACGCAGAAAACACTGCAGTCAATATCCCCTGGAGATCTGGCTTGCAAACCCCGGAGATGCATCTCTTGACCGTTATTAACGCACACGCTGTATCTCATTTACAAGTGTTAAGAATTAAAATGTCACATCAATATAAAATGTATGCACAGGAGACAGAGGTACACTACTCAGTAGAGATACAATCTGCTGTTTTCTTCCCATCAATATGTCAACCTCCTAAATTTAAAGTGTGTGTGTGGGCACAACTTAAAAAAAAAATTCAGCACAGATCTCTAATACATGCAGATTTCCCCACGTAATGTCTCATAAAACATGCTGCAAGTGACAAAATAACGAATGATTGTGTCAGATATGCAATCAGCTCCAAACTGAGGTGGGGAAGACGACAGGTCATTGGTATGAGAAGAGAGAGTACCGAGAACGTAAAAAAAGGAGGCATTATAGACAGTAAGATGAGTGGATATAGTCCAACAGAGGAGAATTCCGGGACTAACCGTGCACACGATCCGAATATCATACGACAGATCGTACAACTTTTTTAGCTTAATAGTTGCAAGTAGAAATTAAATAGGTTACTCAAGTCATGAAAATTCTCGTATGACGGGAAAAAAAAACAAAAACAAAAAAAACTAAAACGTAAGTGATGCCGCGTTGGAATGTATTTGTATTGTATTTTCGGACCACTGTACTGATTAAACAAAAATCATACGATCTGGTATCGTAATAGGAAAATTTTCGTGCTTGTCCAACCTAATAATAATCGGATGAATTGTCGTGATCGGCTCTCGAAAGTTATGTACTAACGATCCGAATACATTATGATCGATTCAAAAGTATTTTTTTCTCCGATTTTTGGGTTTGTGTGTACGGGTCATGCATGGCCGACAACGCTACTTGGGAATTCAGTGCAGCAGTGGCAGTGTTGTGAGCCCTCTACGGGTAACTAGGTACTCACGGGAATTCTAATCAACAGGTATTTTTCTGTACTTGCCACATTTAGACCCCTTTCACACCACACCGCGTCGGCCGTAAATTTTTAGCGACGTTTTACTGCCGGATTTGCGGCACATTTCAGCCGCTAGCGGGGCGTTTTTATCCCCCACTAGCGGCTGAGAAAGGGTTAAAACCGCCAGCAATACACCGCAATAGTGGCGTTTTGCCAGCGGTATTACAGCGTTGCCCCATTGATTTCAATGGGGAGTAGCAGTGGAGGAGCGGTAAACACACCGCACCTAAGAAGCTGCTGGCAGGACTTTTCCCTGACGTCCTGCCAGCTCACTGCTGTAGTGTGAAAGCCCTCAGGCTTTCACACTACAGACAATGGTGCAGCTTTTTTTAGGGCGGATTGCAGGTGCTATTTCTAACGCTATATCGCCTGCAAAACGCACTGGGGTCTAAAAGTGGTTGTAAAGCCAGTGATCCCAATTCCTGTCAGCCCTTCCGTAATAATAATAATAATAATAATAATAATAATAATAATATCCAGAAATAAACTATGGGAATCTTGGCAAAGGAACTGGAGAGCACTCCACTGATACCAGCCACAAATAAAGGACTACAGTGGGAGTGGCTGAGATTTCCCTATGATGTCAGCTGGATGGTCACGTGACCGCACATCTGAAAAAAGGTCTTTAGGTGGAAATTTTTCAAAAATACACAAGTGTAGTATAGGTAGGTATCAAGGATCAGTAGCCATGATTACTGTGGTCAACACACCAAGAGGGACATAGGAACAGACAGGATCAACCTGGTATATTACAACATAGAATGGGACAAATTACACCACACAAGCACTATGTGGTTTAACATGGTTTGTCCACTTCAGCTCCAGAAGGTTTTACCCCCTTCCTGACCAGACCATTTTTTGTGACACTGCACTGTGTTGCTTTAACTGACAAATGCAGTCGTGCGATGCTGTACCAAATAAAATTTGTCCTTTTTTCCCCACAAATAGAGATTTCTTTTGGTGGTATGATCACCTCTGCGATGAAAAATTAAAAATAAAAATAAAATTTCTTCATTAAATTTAGGCCAATTATGTATTCAGCTACATTAGTTTTTTTTTTGTTTTGTTTTTTAACCAAAAAGCGGTTAAGATAACAGAGGAGAGTTCAGGGAGCAGCTGAAAGAAAAATGCCCAAATGCTCCTAAACGTCCGTTTACCAGCAATGTACATGAGGCCTAAACATGCATAATTTAGCACAGGGGTGCCCAACCTTTTGAAGAGCGAGGGCCACTTAAGCGACTTGGTAACCGGTCGCGGGCCACAATGAGCAGAGCAGGCGGATGACAGGTCCGTTCAGAGCGGACACGGACACAGCCCACTATACTCTACGGGTCCTCCGATCCGCCCTGACAGAAGGGATTAATCCCCTTCTGTTTTTTTGCAAATCAGATTGGAGGTAGGCGGGTGTAAAAGGACACAAATCTGGTTACATCTGCCGTTTCATAGAGGTGAATGGAGGGTCCGATTGAGTCGGAACGATTGTGTGAAAGGGGCCTTTCACACTAATGCAGCGCCGTGGACCTGTGTCTTTCCTGCGGGTTAGCTACATTTTGCCATAGACTTCTATTATATCCTGGAGGTGTGGTGCACTTTCTGAAACCCGCAGGTAATAACAAAAGTCTATGCCTCAGGTAACCTGAAGGTGCACTGCACCTGCGGATCAGTTTGAAAGCAGCCCAGTAACCACTGCGCAGATATGCCCATATATACACTGCAATTTTAGTAATAAACTGACCTTTAATAACTGTCTTCCATTCAGGTATCACCTGCTGTTGCTGTCCCTGGCAGGGTGCATTTGGCATCACTCCGCCTGTGGCAAGAGACGGCGCTATACAGGAAGCATCAGCTTTTACTACTCTGCTCCACAACTGCTTGCTTTGCTGGCTTCATTAACAACACAGATGCTCGGGGATGGCGGGTCTGCAACCCATGATCTGGGCTTGCCAATCTGCCATCCCACAGAAGGAGGTCGTGGGCCACATCAGAGGGCTCTGCGGGCCACTGGTTGGGCACCCCTGATTTAGGAATTAGAAAAATGCTTTGGGGAACACACACCCTAAAAAATGCATTACTATTACGTAGCCTTGCAGGAGTTGAATGTCATTCTAGTATGTGTGCGCTGTAATATTTTGTTCTGTTTGTATGGTCCTATGGTTACACCATCTTTAATGCCTTTTTTAGGCCCTTTTCAAACTGCTGACGCCTGGGCGGAGCTATTTGTCCGCTAACGGGGCGGTTTTAACCCCCGCTAGCGACCGAGAAAGGTTTAAAAACCACCGCAAAGTGCTGCTACAGCAGCGCTATGCCGGCGGTATAGCTGTGCTGCTCCATTGATTTCAATGGGTAGGAGCGGTGTATACGCCGCTCCAAAGATGCTGCTAGCAGGACTTTTTTTAGCGTCCTGCTAGCGCACCGCTCCAGTGTGAAAGCTCTCGCTGCTTTCACATTGGAGAGACAGCAGCGGCTGTTTCAGGGCGCTTTGATGGCTCTATTTTTAGTTCTGTATCGCATGCAAAGCGCCCCAGTGTGAAAGAGGTCTTAGGGTGTGCCCCCAAGTATTTGGCTATTGTACAAATCATTACCAGATCCCTTGGGATGAAGCACCCCCCCCCCCCCCCCCCTGCCATTACCTCTTATTAGTGTCCACCTGTGATATAGGAGTCCTTTATTTCTCCCATGGTTCAGAGAAGTCAAATCTTCCATTCTATGAATAGTGTAGGACCCACTGATAATGGGGTACTTTGACACAGTAAGTGGGCTTAAGCACCATATAGTGTGACCAAATCCCCATATTAATTGAAAATGTTCAGGCGTTTTAAATAGCCTTGCAGGAGTTAAAAGTCATTCTTGTATGTATGCGCTGTAATATTTTATTTCCTTTCACACTGGATGCAGCCAGTGACGTCACCGCTGCATACACTCTGAAGGTCCGGCATAGCTTGCCAGACCTTCAGAGCTCTTTGCTGGAGCTGAGGTCTCCGGCATGCAAGCACGGAATGGACGTCATCTCGTCTCCAGCTAAGGCAAGTATTTCATTATGTGCTAGTACCTGATGAATACTAGCACAATAAGCAATAACTTTACAGGGGAACTTTTATTTTCCCATCATGGTCTACAACCGCTTTAATGTGTTTTTCTGCTTCCTCCTGATCCTCTTCACTTCCAGTTGCTTGGAACGAGCAGTGCACGTTACAGTCACATGCACTGTTCTATACATACTAGTAGTCCCTACTCCACAGTCCTTCATCCATAGCACATCTAAGGAGTAACAGCTGCTGCAAAAACAGCATTTGGAGAAGACGGAGGAGAAGGAATTTTGTGGTGCATTAAATTATATCCTGCAATGTTCAGGGGTCGGTACCGCTGCTCAACACATTTAAAGCAGAGTTCCACCCAAAAGTGGAAGCTCCGTTTATCTGTCATCTCTCCCCTCCAGTGCCACATTTAGTGCCTGTGTTTGACATGTACATGTCCCCACTTCCGTTGGACCTTGCCATTGCGAGGTACGTCAGAATTTTGACCTCCACCTTCCCCGGCGCCTGACTATTCAGAAAGCGCAGTGCGCAGCTTTGTGCATGTGCAGTAGGGAAGGGGCTGTGAAGCCGCAAGGGCAGGGCTGTCAACGTTGCTGGATTCCAGGACAGGCACGTGTCCTAATATTAAAAGTCTTCAGTATTTTTTTGTGGGGGTGCTAGAGCACTGGTTTAAGTGAATGGTGCTGTGCCACTGCCAGGTAAATCGCTAGGCACGCAGCATTTCCATTGGAAAAACTCAGCATGCCTGTCAAAAATTTGTACTGCTCTCTGAAAAGAGATCCAGACTGCTTTTCAGAGAACATGGCCTAAGCCTAAAGGCTGGTGGTACACACAGGCTGAATATCACATACAACGTTCGGCCCGTGTGTACGGCAGGCCAGTCTGGCTTCTGTTGGTGGGGCATAATTGAAATAAGTCTGCCGATCGACATCCCATAAGTGCTGGCAGCAAATAGATGAGAGCACTAAGCAGTGTGTTCTGGTGGGTTGGGGGCGTGAAGTAGTCCCCATCGGAACACAAAGCGTCAGCGATGAGCTTGCTGTACTAACATCAAATAGCACATGCTCTCCTCCCAAGCACTTCCATTTTTTTCATTCAACCTGCTTGAACGTAAAAAAAACTGATAGTGTGTACTAGGCTTTACTCTGTAAACCTTCAGCTGATTACTCATCCTGTTGCATGCATATGCCAACAGGAACTCATCTCCAAGCAGTTGCCTGCTTAGGAGTTTTTGTGATGTTGTCATAGGGTGTAATAAAAACAGTTTCTCACTACAGGAACAAAGAAAAGAAAATAATCCTGGGACATGATCTGGAGGGAGCTATACACTTTAATTATTGCAATTAAAAATATATTGCATGAACTGACACATCTAGGGCTCATGCACACAGGACGTAAAAAAAAAAAAAAAAACGCTACTTGCGTTTTTTTTTTCAGCCTCTAAACCAGGGGTGTCCAAACTTTTTTCAAAGAGGGCCAGATTTGATGAAGTGAACATGCGTGAGAGCATGAACCATTAAACTTTGGTGTGTTGGTCCAAGCACTAATACACTGCCCAACAAGAATTCTCTTGCCATGAAGAGATTAGCTTGGGCATTCTCTATCTCTATATATCTATCCGCTGCTCAGGACTAAGGATGAGCTTGGGTGTGTTTATTTGGATAAACCTTACTTACTGGTGTATAACACGCACCTTTACTTTAAGAAGAAAAAGTGTCAGGAAAATTATTATTTTTTTTAAATAAAACTGTGAAGCAAAATAAGGGTCAGTGCCCATCAATGCAGCCTAACCAGTGCCCAAATGCAGCCTCACCAGTGCCAGGAATGCAGCCTGATCCATGCCCATCTGCAGCCTAGGAGGGGACAGGTGGGGGGGGAGATGGGACAAGTGCCGACAGATTACATACAGGAGAATCTGTTTACACAGTGGCCTTTTTAATACAAAGCCCCGCCTCCTACGATAGACAGAACAGTCATCCAATGCCAGCCCAGGAGGCAGGACTTCCTATTAAAGACGCCGCCGAGTAAACAGGAGATTCTCCTGTATATAATCTGATGATGGCACTCATCCCGCCCCCCTCTGAGGCAGCACCGATAAATACGGTATATATGGGGCCACAAAAGAGATAGATATAGATAGATAGAGATATATATTCTATATCTATCCATCTCCAAATTACCAGGGGGGGCTGTATTAAACCAGAATACAGTCCGCAATTGGCCCGCGGGCCGAACTTTGGACTTTGGACATGCCTGCGCTAAACTCACCTCTGTGTTAGGCATTTACAGGCGTATTAGAAGAGGAGCACAAAAAGATGCAAAAAAATAAAAAAGCCAACACACACGTTCAGGAGACTAGTTTAGGCAGAAAAAAATAAAAATAAATAAACTCTTGGCGTGCCTAAATGCTAGGAGATTTAACGTTCATTCAATCCAATAGCCAGAACAAATCAAAGCATTTGTCAAGTCTAAATCAATGGCCACTGCCAGCCCTTCTATTATAGGCAGGCATACCACACTATGCAGGTCATTTCTAAAAAACGAGGCTTGTAAATAACCATTTAGAGCCATCTTCAGGCCGGTCACGTGACTCGCAGCCTCTTTACAGCTCCGATACATGGCTTCTGCAGGAAGGGCCGATATCTACCTCCGACATCAGCCGGGGAGGTCAGGTGGCCGCTCAGCCCCTCCCACAGAAGCCCTGTCTCGGAGAAGTAAAGCGGTCGCGAATCATGTGACTGGCCCGAAGATGGCTCTAAATAGGCATTTATAAACCTATTTAAAAATAAATAAATTAAAAAAAAAAAAAACTTACAGTGTGGTATGCCTGCCTATAATATAAGAGGTGGCAGTCACTATTGTACATTTTTTATTTTTAATAATAGCAACGGGGGGGGGCAAGACAGAGGCACAGACACAGATCTGACAGGCAGAGAGGAGGGGCGAGAGGAGAGCAGAGAGGAGAGCTGCGGATGACGAAGGGTACGTACTCTGACCACGGTGTTCAGGGCTCAGCAGCTCTGATTTTTGTGGTCAGCACAGAGAGGGGAAGTTGCAGGTTTAGCCAGGTTTTTTAACAGTTTCGAGGGGGGCAGATTACACAGCACAAGCACTGTGCTGTTTAATCTGCTTTAAGGGACCAGGAGCTGATTTTTTTTTTTTATTTAACACACACACTATAATATTCTGGCCAATGGAATAAATGTGTTTGATGTGCCCAACCTGCAAAATGTGGCTTTAGGCATGTTTAAGCATGTTGGAGCAAAGGCCTCCAAGGGAAGAAAAAAGAAACACCCTGTGTGCATGAGGCCTTAATGCAGTGACATTCTAATGGCAAATACTTCTATGTATATTTCTTGATTTTTTTAATACAAGAAGATTCCCTGGAATTCACTGCTTTTCTATTTCATCTAGGCTGACCTGAACTTGTGGTTATCTGGGTTAGGAGGATTCCATTATCCATTTGGTTCTCTGACACAGGGACAGGACAGCATTCAGCAAGATCTGACAGTGGTGGAGCTCGAAGATTGCCATAGATTTGAAAATTGTGAAGAGGAATTAAAACGTCTGAGTTCAAAGACCTCAGTAAACACAATATGCCTGTAATAAATTGTAATGACGCCAAGATTTACAATGGGGACACAATATCCTATATGTTCACTCTACTCTGAATATTTACAGCATACAAAAATGGATTACGTTAGGTCAGAATCACTTTAAAGGGGACTGATCACCCACTCTACCCACTCCCATAGGCTCCTCTGCAATGCTAGACCGGTTCCCGCAACCTCTGGCGGTTTCAGTGCCTCAGATGTCATCAAGTACAATGCAGGGTCTATAGCAGTGATGGCTAACCTTGGCACCCCAGATGTTTTGGAACTACATTTCCCATGATGCTCATGCACTCTACAGTGTACTTGAGCATCATGGGAAATGTAGTGCCAAAACATCTGGGGTGCCAAGGTTCGCCATCACTGGTCTATAGCCTTGAACCGGAAATGAGAATGAGAAGGACAGTCTACAAGCTATAGAGTAGTGGAGTGCCAGCTGTGAGGGGTGTTGAAAAAGCAAGTAAAATTTCTTTTTCTGGTCCCCTAGACCTAAGCATCATTTAAGACAGGCCAGACACATTATGCAATTTTGGCTGCAGGAAAGAAAATTTCTTGAATCCCTCTCATGGGAGAACACAATAAATGCATACTAAAAATCCGACATGCTGGTTGTACCCCAGCCGATCAATGGATCAACTTGGGTACAATCAGCCTGCCCATAGATGGATCAAATCTTGACCGGTCCCTGCTGAACCAGAGATTTGTTCCATCTATGGCCAGCTTAAGCCTTGCAATGGGGTGTGGGGGGGCAACCCCACTGCAAGGAAGTACTCTTCCTTTCCATGAAGATGGGATTTATTGGCAGGTTATAAGTTTCAAGTGTGAATTGAGCACTTAGGCATCACTCGCACGGGGCATAAATAACAGGACGCTTGTGAGGAGCCACGTTTACCCACATGGGGTTGCAAAGGTGTGCCATGCATTGGCGTGCAGGCAGTCCCATTCATGTCAATTGGGGACACAGTAGCTATATGGGCTCAGCCACTGCTCCCAATGTGACATCTGCACAACCCCTAATGCATGCGGCCCTCCAAGTGCGTACAGTTATGTATCCCTCTCTGTAGGCCTCTTTCTTCAGTTATATTTTCAAAATGTTTTTTTTTTTTTCAGCACCGATTGGCAACCAGTGACCATGTGTCCTGATCAGCCTAGGAAAGAAATATTTTTTTTAATCCTATGGCTTTATGCACACAGCATCAAAAACTCTGCTTTTAAGGGCACTTGCCTTCTTTTTCTGCCTCTAAATATCTCTCCATATTTGGATTTTGCCCATCTATACATAGAAGTTTAGAGGCAGGGAAAAAAAAAAAAAAAAAAAAAAAAAAAACACACACCACCAACAAAAAACCAACACCAACCACACCACCAGTGTATACAGGTACAGGAGTTTTGTCAGAAACAGCACTTGATGCATGTAAACGTACATTAGTGCTACGTATGTCAAGCCTAAAAACATTTATACGTATCAAGCTTTTTTTTCTGCTGCCACGAGGAAAGGCATTTAGGAGAGCCCTATGGGCATGGGATGTAAATCATGGGATTTTGTTACATTGACTTGTGCACAACTGATCCATGTGAATGCCAATGACAGGTCCACTTAAGGAGGAGTTGTGTACACATGGAGAATGTGTCCTGTGTGCTGAAATGTCCATGACCTTTGCTCAGCACAAAGTGTTCTAAAACAATTTATTCTTTAGTGACCATCACACGATGCTGGCCCAGCTGCAGAGAGGAAACGTGTGGCTTCCAGTAAAACGGTCTCCATTGACTGAACACAGCACTATCTATATAGGATAGAAGACACAAGGGGGGCAGCGCCAGTCATGAATGACCACATTAATGTCGTATTAGTCACACCGCCGAGGACACCAGAGAAACACAAACGTTTTCTTATATAGAACAGCTATAAATATCAAGAACAAATGTTCTACAGTAGATAGAGCCAAGAAGTGAAGACATGAGCAATTATTTATGTAATGGAAAAGATCTTCACATTCTTGCACTGCCACCAATCTAAATGTTGCTCATACACTAGGAGATTTTCCATAGCAATATAACCCAAACCCAACGTCATGAGTAGAAACTGTGCGCTGGTTCACTGATGTTGGCAAATACTGGTTGACTATACATTTTTCATCTGACAGCATCTCTTAGGCTCTGTTCACACTAATGCGACTTTACATTCTCTGGCAGTCAAGTGGTATCAAAGTGGCACAGGAACCTTTTCAAAGTTGACTAAGTTGCATAGATTGGAACAGGTACTATTGAAACCAATGGGCTGCACCTTGTCACGTGACTGTGTCTAAAGTGGCAAGAAAAGTCGCACTAGTGTGAACAGAGCCTAAAGCGCTGTACACGGGCTGAAATCAGCCGGTACAATAGATACCAGCCCATATGTACGAGTCTTTGACAGAAACCAATCTCGCAGACTGGCTTCTGTTGAACGAGCATGCTAGAAAACCAGCAGCTGATTGGCATCCGATCACCACTCCCAGCCAATGGCTACAAGTGCTGACCAGTGTCTTCAGGCAGGGAGCAGTCCCCCCTGTCAGAACACAATAGTTCAGCAGGGAGATGGCTGTACTAATATCACATACCATGTGTACCAGATTTAGGCTAGCCATACATCAGTACTTTGCCCGGAAGGGCATTTTGTACTAAATTACTGCACACCAAGCATTTGACACGTGGGTGCAACTCACTCCCATTGACCCCACTAGGCGAGTCTGACAGGTGCCTGTCACCTATCAACCACTACAGCCTGCTTTAAAATTGCCATGAAGTAAAGCTTTGCGTGTGTAGCAGGCGTAGAGCTTCGTACATCTGTAATGTTAAAATTTCAGTGGCTGGGGAGTGGTAAAACCACAAATCAGTCGCTTGTTTTTAACGCCCCCTCCCAGCCGCCCTTGTACGAGCCGACATTTTTTGAGCAAGGTGGTGACAAAGCTCGAATTCTGGTTGATTCCTGCTGAATTGGCCCAAAATCAAGCTGAGGTTGGCCCTGCAAGCATCACCTCCCTTAACAAAAGTCGATAAAAAAACCGAGCAGGTGGGAAAACCATCAGCTGAACAGTGGCTGCATCCAACCAAATGTCCCTGTTCCACAGAGCCACTGCACTCAGGCAGCCACGGGTGCCACAGCTCTCAGATTACAAGAAGGCTACTTTCACACTGGGGCGTTGACGGTAAAGCGCTGCCATTTTTAGCAGCGCTTTACCGCCATTTTTGCAGCACTTTTCGGCTGTTAGTGGGGCTCTTTTAGCTTTGCAAGTGCTGCCCATTAATTTCAATGGGCAGGGGCACACCACTCCTACAGCACCTCAAAGATGCAGCTTGCAGGACTTTTTTGGCGTCCTGGCAGCACACCACTCTAGTGGGAAAGCACTCGGGCTTTCACACTGGAGTGATAGGAGAGGCGCTTTACAGTCGCTATTTTTAGCGCTATAGCGCCTGTAAAGGGCCTTAGTGTGAAAGCAGCCAAACTGCCCGATCAGCCCCTACCCTGTCCACCTTTAGGAGATCCCTAAAAACTCATTTATTCAGGGAAGTATACCTCACACCCACCTAACAACTGTCCCCGAGCCGCCCCCATCAAATCATTCTCTGCAGCTATTACTTTTGTACCACCACCCCCTCCCTTTAGAATGTAAGCTCTACGAACAGGGCCCTCCTGTACCTTCTGTATTTAACTGTAATTGTGTTGTCCCCCCCCCCCCCCATACATTGTAAAGCGCTGCGTAAACTGTTGGCACTATAGAAATCGTGTATGATAACAACTGGCAGCTGAGATATCTCCATTCGTGCTGCTTTTTGACTGATTTTCTCTTTCAACCCACAGGCTTAAAATGTTACTAAACCAAGGACCCTGCATTCACTATATCAGGTCTCCCACAGCACACAGCAATACAATTGTTTTAGTAAATATAAACTGCTCAAAAACCTTTGCTTATTATTCCTAGATAAAGCTTGCAAGAGTCATCATACTGCACTGACTGTCCTAGGAGGCTGCAGGAACCCTGACCCTCTGTCTGGACAGTGCAGATTGGCCCTGTGATGATCACATGCACTCTCCCAAGAAAAAAAAAAAATAGAAATACACACCTAACTGAGCATGTGCCACCTGACTCCAAAAGCTCCGTCTTATCCAGACAGATTTTGGGGGCAATGCAAGAAGAGGATCTGTGCATACAGGATCAAACACCCTTTTTACACAATGCAGAGGGTTAACCCTTTAGGTTCTACAGTGAGTATAACAAGCGTGCTTTAGGGCCGGTTCACACAGCGGGCGATGCGAGGCGACACGAAACGCCTCGCTCCCGCAAGTCGCCCCCGTTCTGTACAATGGAACCGTTCTGAGAGGAGCGACTCGAGTCGCTCCGACTCAGAAAAAAGGTTCCTGTACTACTTCTGGGCGACTTCGGGGGCAACTTGCATTGACTTCTATACAGAAGTCCTCTGCAAGTCGCCGCTGAGGTCCCCGCAGGTCGCGGCGAGGCAAGTCGGAGACGCCTCGCCGCGCCTGCAGTGTGAACCGGCCCTTACTGAATATATAGACTGATTTTACTGTTGTAAGTTTAGTAACACTATTATTGCTAAAAAAAAAACAAAAAAAAAAAACACACACATCAAACAAAGACACGTGGGACTAGCCCAAAGTTGACCACACAAGTTACAAAATGATTGTACAAAGATTGTAATGTGATCATAAAAGGGGATTGTACAGTCTCCTTTAAAATTTACCAACACTATGTCAGGAGAACCTAACTATTCATTTATATGCAATCTAGAATTCCCTTGCACTCCAAAGTTGATGGAAGATCTAAGGGAAATTGAACCATCAGACTAATGTGTATTGTAGGGAGCCATGGGATCTGTTCACAACTGTGCATTTCTCAGATTATCAGACTGATTTCACTATTTATGGCTCCCTATTTGGATATAAGATGGAAACATAGTGTTGTGGACTGAATTATGTGACAGTTTATGATTTCACAACATTCCTACAGTTGAGTAATGTGGCTGAGGAGCATATTGAAGCTGTGATAGGAGCAGTGTTGGCCATCAAGAGAACCGGTCACCATTCCCTGGTTGGACAAATTGACAGATTCTTTTTAAGAAAAAAGATGACCTGCTTCTTTGGACAGAGACTCAAGACATGGATGCCAGAGACAGACAGAAAGTTAGCATTTCCAAAAAAAAAAAAAAAAGGATCACAATGTTAACCAACATATTTCTTTTGAAAATATGGAAGAGTGGATGAAGAACATTTTTTAGCCAGGCCTAAAAACCCATTTCAAATATATTCACCCGGGCAATGCCTAGGTTTTGTGATCGTATGTAAAGGCAAAATTGATTCGCTATTTACGGCTCCCCATTTGGAAATAAGATTGAAATGTAGTGTTGTGGACTGAATTATGTGACAGCACATAGCCTAAAGGAGAAGGGTATATATATTGCATTGTAAAAGATTGGCATCATTGAACAAGAACACACAACACGGATTGCCGTGGGAGAGGCAAGATATAATTCAGGAGCGGACGAGCACATAACCAGCCTCGATGAATGGCAGTCGTTTATATGAGAAGACACAGATCACAGATGCTGGCAGACACATTCTGGAAATGGCGGATATCGCATCTGGATCAGGGACTGAAAAAACGACATGCATCATTAAAGTGAAACAGTGTTCAGATTGTGAATGTTCAAGTGTTTCCTCATTCTTAACAAGCCATAGATAAGTCTTAAAACAAGCCCTCACATAGCTCTGTAGCTACAGACACTGTGGAACAATTAATCCTCAGCGGAGCGGAGCTGCTTTGCAGCAGAAGCACTGAAGTCCCTGTGTAAGCCAGCTCAGGTACCTCTCCCAGGAGTGATGCTGCAACAGCACAATGCTCCCTCTTAGCAGTAATTCAGCAGCTAGGCTCACTCTGACCCTGCAGGGACTCAGCAGTACTTCTCAACCCCCCAGGAGAGACTCAATAGCTTTACTCACCATTCTCCCTTCCCAGCAGTGACTCAACAGCTCTGCACCCCCCCCCCCCCCCCCCCCACTCAGGAAAGACTTAATGCCTTTACTCACCTTGCTCCCCCTCTCAGAAGGGACTCAGCAGCTCCGCTCACCCTGCTCCTTCTCCCAGCAAGAAATATGCAGCTCCGTTCACCCATCTCCACCTCACAGCAGTGACTCAACAGCTCAGTACTTCCTCCCAGCAGAACTCAATAGCTTTACAGACCCTGCTCCTACTTTCAGCAAGGACTCAGCAGCTCCACTCATCCTGCTCTCCCTCCCAGCAGGAACAAAAGAGCCCTGCTCACCCTCCCAGCAGTGACTATTGTATTGTCCCCTGCTACACCCTCCCAGCAGGGTCTCAGCAGTACAAATGAGCTTGGGTGTCCTCTAAACTCATTCCTAACCTGAACTCTCACGTTTCCTTTTTTCTTTTTTTTTTTTAACAGTCCATTGAGCGGCAGATGGATCACTCCCCACCCTGTAGCTCACATAAAAAGGGGAGTTAAGAGTTCAGGTTAGAGATGAGTTCAGAGGACACCAAAGCTCATTTCCACTCAGCAGCTACACTCATCCTCTCCTTCCCAGCAATTACTCCATAGCTCAGCTCTCCCTGCTACTCTATCCCCAGCAGTCTTGAAGAAGAAAGGAGAAAGGATTGTTGGATCTACTGATTACTAACAATACAGACCTGATCATGCATGAGGAAATATGGGGCAATTTAGCAAAACAGCGATCACAGGTCAATTGGCTTCAGTATAAAATCACACAAATAGGAAACATAAGGGGAATACTGAATTTCAATAGAGCCAACTTACTTAAACTACAAACCTTGCTAGAAGGCAAATAAAATCTTAGGAACAAAGAACATGGAAGAGAGATGGGTTTGCTTTAAGAGCATATTAAATAAGGGCATCAGCCAATGCATCCCATTGGGTAATAAATTTAAAAACAAAAGTTCTGGATGGCTTAACGCCAATGTAAAAAATGCATATAAAAGCAAAGATGAAGGCCTTAAAAAAATACAAGGATCAAAAGATCATCATCAGCATTCAGACTTTATAAAGAATGCAACAAGAAATGTAAGGGTGCAATTAGGGTGGCAAATATAGAACATCAAAGAAACAAAGCGGAGGGGAGCAAAAAAAAAAAATCCCAAGAAATTCTTTAAGTATGTAAACAGTGAAAAGGGGAAAACAGACCATATTGGGCCCATAAAGAATGAGGAAGGACATCTGGTTACAAACTATGGGAAGATGGAAAAGGTATTGAATTTATTTTTCTCCTCAGTCTTCGGGGACTTCAGGGAATCGGAGGGCTTAAGTAACCAAAACTGCAGTGTTTATCCTCGTGACACAGCACAGGAAGCACCTCCATGGTTAACAGAGGACAGAATTAAAACTAGACTTGGGAAACATAACATTAATAAATCACTGGGGCCAGATGGTTTGCACCCGAGGGTACTTTGGGAGCTCAGTCAATTAAGTGCCAGACCATTGTTCCTAATTTTTATTGACAGTCTACTGACTGGAATGGTACCAGCTGATTGGAGAAAAGCCAATGTAGCACCAATATTTAAAAAAAGGGCCCAAAATACATCCCTGGGTATTACAGACCAGTTAACCTAAGCAATAGTATGCAAGCTCTTGGAGGGGATGATAAGGGACTATATACAAGATTTTAGTAATGAGAACGGTATCATTAGCCATAATCAGCATGGATTCCTGAAGAATCGTTCTTGCCAAACCAATCTATTAACCTTCTATGAGGAGGTGATCTGCCATCTAGATGAAGGAAGGCCCGTAGACGTGGTGTATCTGGATTTTGCAAAAGCATTTGACACCATTCCCCATAGTCATTTACTGTACAAAATAAGGTCCGTTGGCATGGACCATAGGGCGAATACATGTATTGAAAACTGGCTACAAGGGCGAGTTCAGAGGGTGGTGATAAATGGGGAGTACTCGGAATGGTCAGGAGTGGGTAGTGGGGTCCCCCAGGGTTCTGTCCTGGGACCAATCCTATTTAAATTTGTTCATAAACAACCTGGAAGATGGGGTAAACAGTTCAATCTCTATATTTGCGGACGATACCAAGCTAAGCAGGGCATTAGCTTCTCCACAGGATGTGGAAACCTTGCAAAAAGTTGTGAATTAAGGGGGCGGGCAACCACATGGCAAATGAGGTTTAATGTAGAAAAATTTTAAATAATGCACTTGGGTGGCAAAAATATGAATGCAATCTACACACTGGGGGGAGAATCTCTGGGGGAATCTAGGATGGAAAAGGACCTGGGGGATTGCTAGATAAACTCAGCAATGGCATGCAATGCCAAGCTGCTGCTAACCAAGCAAACATAATATTGGCATGTATTAAAATGGGAATCAACTCCAGGAGATAAAAAGTTAATTCTCGCGCTCTACAAGACTCTGGTCCGGCCACACCTGGAGTATGCTGCCCAGTTCTGGGCACCAGTCCTCAGAGAGAATGTGCTGGAAATGGAGCGACAACAAAGCTAATAAAGGTCCTGGAGGATATTAATTATGAGGAAAGGCTGTGATCACTGAACTTATTGTCTCTGGAGAAGAGACGCTTGAGGGGGGGATATGATTTCAATATACAAATACCATACTGGCAACCCCACAATAGGGATAAAACTTTTTCGCAAAAGGTAGTTTAACAAGACCTGTGGCCACTCATTAAAATTTGAAGAAAAGAGGTTTAACCTTAAGCTACGTAGAGGGTTCTTTACTGTAAAAGCGGCAAGGATGTGGAATTGCCTTCCACAGGTGGTGGTCTCAGCAGGGAGCACCGATAGTTTCAGAAAACTATTAGATAAGCACCTGAATGACCACATTATACAGGAATATACAATGTAATACTGACATATAATCACACACATAGGTTGGACTTGATGGCCTGTGATCATCAATATACTCCAAAATAAAGGCCAGTGACCATGTTGTATCGTTTAACTGCAGCAGACAAAAGTAAGTGCTGACCTAAGTATGCAATCCAGCAGAGGTGCCTAGATCACACGATGGGATGTACACAACTACAAATATTTTGTAAGACAAGACAGTTCACCTGTATAAATTTAAAGTGGAGTTTCACACAAAAGTGGAACTTCCGCTTTAAGAACTCCTTGCCCCCTTACATGTGGGCGTCTACTTTAGAGAGGAACTTCCTCTCCCACTTCCTTGTTCCGATTCCCGGCCGCCTAGGCGACCCCTCATCTCCCCCTAGGCAATCTTCTGGGACATGTCACAGGTCCCAGAAGATGGCCTGTCCACTCGTAAAGCACAGTGTGACCCGCGCAGTGAGCACCCAGCCGTGAAGCCACAAGCTGACACAGCCGGGTGCCCACAGTTTCAATAACGGCACCACAGAGAAGAGGGGGGAGTGGAGCGGGGGCTTCGGGCGCCCATATTGCTGGACGGGTAAGTGTTTGGAACAGGAAGGGACCACCTCCAGACTGTTCCCACAAAGCTGGGAGCATAATATTGTCCAAAATGTCTTGGTATGCCGACGCCTTGAGAGTTCCCTTCACTTAAACTAAAGGTCCAAGGCAAACCCCTGAAAAAAAAAAAAACAAGCCCACACCATAATCCCCCTCCACCAAATGATTTGGACCAGTTCACAAAGCAAGGTCCATAAAGACATGGATGAGCGAGTTTGGGGTAGAGGAACTTGACTGGTCTGTACAGAGCCCTGACCTCAACCTGATAGAACACCTTTTGGATGAATTAGAGCAGAGACTGCGCTCCAGGCCTTCGTCCACATCAGTGCCTGACCTCACAAATGTGTTTCTGGAAGAATGGTTAAACATTCTCATAGACACACTCCTAAAACTTGGGGACAGGCATCCCAGAAGAGTTGAAGCTGTTATTGCGGCACAGGGTGGGTCCACTCAATATTAAACCCTACGGACTAAGATGCCATTAAAGTTCATGTACGTGTAAAGGCAGGCATCATAATACTTTTGACAATATAGTGCATGTTGGTATTCCCCAAATTATGAATCGGCTACCTTTTTTGTCTAATTGCATTAACTTTGGGGAATCCTCATAGAAGTAACTATCGTTTTTCAGCTGCACAAAGTGGTGACTAGAATTCCCCTTTCCTATAAGGCGCCCATCAAGCTTTGAATAAAAACCATCTGGCTGCGAAATTGTTTATTTCTGTACACGCTGAGAGCACAATAGAGAACAGAAAAAGCCTGCAGCCAATAAAATTAAATGACAGAACTGCACACATCTATTGCCAGATCCGGGACACCTTGTCCTGGAATCATTTTCCAAAGCTTCTATAGTAAAAGAAGGAGGACCTCAGGGCAGCCATAGATGGCTAGATATCTCCAGGACCAGCAGAGGTGGAACCGTAAGCCCTTGTACACATGGTCGGAGAATCCGTCGGAATGTGTCCTATCGGACCGTGTCGTCGGATAATCCGACTGTGTGTGGTATGCATCGGACTGATTCCGTCGGAATATCCGTCTGACCCAATTTTTCAACATGTTGGAAATATTTCCCGACCAACTGGGCCGGTCGGACATACTCCGATCATGTGTAGAGAATTTTGATCGGACCAAGTGCCACGCATGCTCAGATCAAATTCCTACATCAAAGCTATTGGCTACTAGCCTGAACGTAGTCCCATCGTGACAAAATTACGTCATCACGTTCTGAATGATCGGATTTTTCGACAACTTAGTCCGACCGTGTGTATGCAACAGTTTCGGACAAGATCCGACGGACAAAATCCAACGGATTTGGTTGTCGAAATCTCCGACCGTGTGTACAGGGGCTAAGACATCAGACCACCTGGACCCATCATAGCGCTCAAAATGCAAAAAGCGCTAAAAATGCATAGGTGTGAATCCAGCCTTGGAAACTGCTACAAAAAGCTGGTACCAGCATTTAAGCTTTAAAAAAAAAAAAAAAAAAAACCCACACACGCTAGTGTACATGGAGCCTAAATATGTATAAACAAATGCATTTACTATCGAATAGAATAGGTTTACGTGCATAATATACATCGGTGGTCTCCAAACTACAGCCCGTGGACCGATTGCAGCCCTTTTGTTTACCTTTATTCTGCCCTTGGGGCACTTTTCAATGGGGCATAATTCCTACTACTAACATTAACAGGACACTATTTCTCCCATTGACACCAATGATGGAGCACTATTCCTTCCACTGAGGTCAATGTTGGGGCACTGTCCTTTCCGCTGATACCAACAATGGGGAATTTTTCCTTCCACCGATACCAATGATGGGACACTATTTCTTCTGCTAACACCAATGTTGAGACACTATTCTTCACCCTAGCACCAAAGATGCATGGTTTACTCCCACTGACACCAGGACAGTCTACTCCCAATGGCCACAGTCTGACCCCCCCCCAAAGTCTGAAGGACCGTAAACTAGCCCTTTGTTTAGAAAGTTTGGAGAACCTTGTTTTAGATCAAAGGAATGAACTTCGATCTGTAAATGAGGTTAGTTTAACCACTTAGACTAAACCTTTTTTGGATACTTGTTGCTTACAAGTTAAAAATATGTATGTATGTATGTATGTATGTATGTATGTATGTATGTATGTATGTATGTATGTATGTATGTATGTATGTATGTATGTATATATATTTTTTTTTTTATACACACACAGACCCTAGAGAATAAAATGGAGCTCTTTGCAATATTGTGCTGTATTTCAAAAGCAATTTTTGTTGTGTTTAGGGAAAAATATACGTCAATGATTTAATAAAAAAATGAAACCAGTAAAGTTAGAACAATTTTTTGTATAATGTGAAAGATGTTACGCCACGAGAATCGTGATTGCGCTTCTAATTTTATACAGAATCGTGCAGCTCTAATCTGCACAATTACGTTTTTTGCTTTATGCAAAGCAAATTCAGAAAAACCCAACTCTAGTGCACCCATTTTTACTGCCCAGCCCACTGCCAGCCTCAAGTGTGAAGGAAGCTAAGGGGCATTAGAGAGGTTCTTCTGTGATCACACATGGATTCTTGGCAGTGGCGTTTTAGATATCTGGAGACAGTTCACTGGCGATTCGTCGCAGCGTAGGAGATTTAATGTCACTTTTGTCTTGCCCAGTGACAATAGAACAGATGTAGATGCTGTAAGAGTGTAAAAATTGTTTATGGATTACGGTAATCCTATCACCCCTGTACATAATCCCTGCACTTTAATCTGTTATGATGACTTTGGCTCCATCCAGGAACAGCAGGCACGGCCTGCTTAGAACGTACGAAGTTTATGAGAACATCGGAGCGCAGCGTATGTCTGGACAATACGTCTCATTAAGTCTCAATAGGTCTTATTGAACCCCTTCCTAGCCAGAGCACAGGACACAACTGTTAACAATTCTTTTTCTATTCTGCTATATAGTGTTTGTGTCATTCACATCATGTGGTTGTAAAATAAGCCCCAGCATTTCAGCCTCCTGGCACATAAGGAAGGGATCTACACTGCAAAACCACCATATAATCTGCAAAATGCATCCCAAATATTGCAGCCAACATCCAAATACACCCTTCAATGTGTTAGTCATTAGATGTGTATACAGAAAAATAAAAAAAATGTCTGTTTTTTTCTGCAATTGTCCCTTGCAAATGGTGGCAGTCTGGGAGCAGCTCGCCGCTCCTGGCGTTTGTGCCTGTACACACCAAAGCACGATGCGGGAAACCCACATTCGGTTGGCATTTGCTGTACCACGTTCCTATACGATCCAGCACTAAGTGTGCCCAGGAGAGACTGGTACAATGTTCAGCCCCATCCAGCCACAACCTGCCATAGACTTTGACAGTCTGCCCCTCGGGTGCACTAAAAACACTGGGAGGGATGCACTATCCCTAGTCAGGCCGCGTGTGTCAGGGGTCTAAGATTTCATGCACAAGTTCATTAAAACACTTCTATCAATGCTGGATCTCTGGCAGGAGCTGCCAGAAAAATATGGGGTAGAAAACGCTTGTTTTGGCACATTTCTGTGTATCATGTATATCAGGGGTAGTGAATTAATATTCAACAAGGTCCGGTCACAAAAAAAAAAAAAAATCTGAATCACAAAGTCTGTGCCATGAAAGATTGTACGCATCTTTTATTTTTGCCGCAAGCTGCGTTTTTTTTTATGTTTTCTCCACACACTTTGGTAATACTCTGTATATGTAAAATGTCCCCAATCGTGTCACCCCCTTACATCAGGTACCCCTACCACAGTAACTCATTGCATGCCCCAATTAGCAGAGTGCCCCCTTACATCAGGTGTCCCCTTAACAAAATGTGTGCCCATCAGTTTGCCCCTAATTTTATGTTAAGGGCCACTCTTAACCTAGATTAAGGCTTACCTGTAGGTCCAAGAAATATCTCCTAAACCTATATGGTTTAGGAGATATTTGCCCGAAAACGGGCACCGCTGTCTACGGCGCATGCGCTGTAGACAGTGGCGTGCAGGCGCACTGAGTGCGGCATTCTCAGCGACGGAGCTGCCGCGCGTTTGGGCTCCCGTGCACGGGAGTGACATCATCGCGGCTTCGCTGAATGACAGCGGCGGAGCTGCGAGACCCCACCAACAAGATGGATGCGGCGGACTACAGGGGACAGCGGCGACTTCGCTGGCT
This sequence comes from Lithobates pipiens, assembly GCF_037356315.1. Taxonomy (NCBI): domain Eukaryota; kingdom Metazoa; phylum Chordata; class Amphibia; order Anura; family Ranidae; genus Lithobates; species Lithobates pipiens. The sequence continues at coordinate 554,158,862 of NW_027507758.1, read as the reverse complement.
CCTGTGTCAGGTAAGTGACACATAATGGGCTACTATGCGATGCATAGTAGTCCATTATGCTTTGCCTTTGCAGGGAATGAAAGAGGAAGTAAACTCATCAGGGTTTACTTCCTCTTTAAGGGACATGCTGATAGGCACATCGCTCGACCGTGGGCTGCCATTTAATGGCGGCTGATCTAAGCCATTTCCTCCCCAACATTTTAGTCCTTTCAATCACGGCGAGCTCAGCATCATGTCAGCATTATCTAGAGCGGTCTGCATGCAAATACAGTCTGCATGACATACACCCGTGAGGCATTTCAATATTTACTACGTTCCTCCCAAGCATCACTGCTGGTATCAGGGCTGAGAGCTCTTGAGACAAGTACTGAGACTGTTTTCAGGAAGCTATGTACACACCAGCCATGATCTACCTGCATTGAATAGAGAAGCACGGAGACCCAGTGAGGACTTAATGCGTATATAACAAAGATATTTAATTAAAGTTTTTAATTAAAAAAAAAAATAAAAAAAAATAAGTCATGATGAAGAGGGAAAGAAGGACCCCAAAGTGGCAAAATAAAAGCAGATTACGCTTCATGTTCATAAAAAGTCACCAATGGCAGCTCTTTCTTCCCTTCAGTTTAACAGAAGACAGACAGCATCACCTCATGCAGATTAGACCCGGCTCATAGTTTCCAAAACAAATAAAGCTCAATTAACCGAACGAACACACCCAGTCCTCAGTGCCTGTCACCCTCAGCATGGTGATGAATGGCGCTCTCAGAACATGACAGGGCACAACACTCTCCATTACACAGCGGACAACCCGGGTGGGGGAATCCAGACATACAAAGGCTTTCCTAAGTGCTCTTACCACAGGCCTTCCAATTGTACAAGATATGATGATAGACTCTTCCCAAGTCTGAAAAAAAGACACATTCAGCATGACAGATATTAGGGGTCTCAGCATGTCCCATCTATAAATATTCTGCTGGAAGGCAAACTCAGGTAAGGCCTTTGTTTACACATGTGGCCCTCATTTCTGCACCTCTAAAAAGCAATTCACAATCACCTCATTGCCTGTTTTTTAAACGTCACACCACAACGTTGTCGTTTCAGCGTGGCCCCCCATTCACTTGAATGGGTTGGTTTGCCATTTGGCAGTGCCCACCAATGATTTTTGTACAAAGCGTTGTGGCATGTGTGCACCACTATCTTATCGCCCACCCCCACCCATTACGTGCTGCCATTGTCAACAGGAGCATGTGCAGATGAACCGCCAGTCTCTTCCAGGCATTTGGGAGCCGGCAGAGACTGGTGACCAGTGTTAAATTTTGTTGACTAAAAATAATACTATTTTAGTTGACTAAAATGACATTTTAGTCGAAGATAGACTAAAACTAAATAGAATTTTATATCACAACAGCTAAATCTGTCCGAAGAGCATGTTCAAACATTAATACCATAATTAATAAACATGTTATTAGATTTTTACTCCAGGAGTATATAATGTTTGGCAGTTCTAAAGAAATAATTCAATAAAAATGAAACCAAACACATTCGAATTTAGTCAACTAAAATGTACTAGAGGTTTTTCGTTGGCTAATATACGACTAAAACAACTCAGATGAGTAAGTTACAGCAAACTAAAATGGCATTTTAGTCAAAAGACTATAACTAAAATCGAAATTTGATGTCAAAAGCTAACACTGCTGGTGACGCATCGGCGCATACATGCCACCAGCTCCCTGTAGCGTTTGTGTGCATGTGCAAATGTGCCCGAACTTGCAGCTTAGTAATGTACTGCCACCTGGGATAGCTGTGACATAGCAATCCCGGGGAGGGCAGCAGGGCCTGGCCTAGGCCAGAAACCAGGAAGTGCTGACCTGCAGCACAAAAATAAGCAAAATAGTAATAGAACAGAAAAATGTTTAACATTTGTGTAAGAGGGAAGGTGGAGGGACAACGTAGAAACTGTTGAGGTTCCACCTTAAGGGGGACTGGTTGGGGGGTGGTAAACACATTTTTACAGTCCCCTCAACTGCAAGCATATTGGAATTACGATTTTCCTAAAACTAAGAAAGCATCATTGACTGCCGAGATGGAAATTCAGCGTCGGCTCCTCTGAGGTTATAGGGCTCGTTCACATTATATGCAGACAACACAGGCTCAATGCAAGTGCACACAGAAAACAGTTGTTTTCTAGGTGTCCTGTTCACACCATAATGCTGTGTTGAGGTGCAGTGGGCCGGATGAAAAATGCGGCATGTCTACATTCACACAACACAATGTATGGCACCGCAGGGCGTAGTAACATACTGCATTGTTTAGGCTTGAATGCAATGTCACTTTACAAAATCAAACCTGTTGATATACAGCAACGGCGCACACAAAACTGGGCAGGGATCCATTCCAGAGACAGGATGTGTGCCATTGATTGCGGGGCGGATCACTTTTACTGCTACACGTCGGCCTCAACTGTTATTTGGCAATTGTGAGGAAAGTATTGACATACCATCTTCATTTAATTCAGAGGTACACATGTCGGCGAGAATCTGGGATTTATACTGGCAGAAAAAGTAGGCCAATGTACACCTTGTACCCAGTAATAATCCATGACCACATAAAGGATATGGATTCGCAGCTCATGCCGCCTTCCACAGGCAGCAAGTACTGCTGCAACCCATTCAAGTGACCACAGTGCCGTGGTTTGGATTTTTCAGGATAGATATGAGATTTTATATAATATATCTCGCTTGTAAACTGTCCTATGAAAAGAAATCCACCACTGATCCCTTTTCAGTGGAACGGCAAAGGCTGCCACAAATCTGAATGAGGCCTTTGCATCCAGGGACTGCGGTTTTGGCCGCACGCAAATATTCAAAGTTAAGCCACATTGAACCTCTATAGACTAGCTGCCTGTCTGAATTGTTGTGAGTTCTTATAGTGTAAATGTTAATACTCGATGAAAACCAAAAAACGTATTTTATTGCAGACAGAGCAAGATGGGGTAGAACCTGTGTCAGGATTTTATTGCTGTTCTTGTCCTTATTTGGGAACATGATGGGTGTCCCCAGTGGAAGAGATCTCCTCCACTGACAACTCCTGGATTACATCTCATTTTCAGTATTGGAGAGAGTGAATCTTTCCTGGGCAGGGACACCAACACTAACAAAAATGCATTGGGGTTCTAATCCCTCATCACCCAATCAAGAGAAAGGAAAAAAAAAAACAAAAAAAACAAAAAAAAAAACCACGCCTATACATGCAATTTAAAGTGGTTGTAAACCCTTACAATACACTTTGGCCTACAGGTAAGCCTAGATTAAGGCTTACCTGTAGGTCCAAGAAATATCTCCTAAAACTATACGGTTTAGGAGATATTTGCCCGAAGACAGGCACCGCTGTCTACAGCGCATGCGCTGTAGACAGCGGCGCGCAGGCGCACTGAGCGCGGCATTTCCAACGACTGAGCTGCCGTGCGCATGTGCGGGAGTGATGGCTTCGCCAAATGACAGCGGCGGAGCTGCGAGACCCCACTGAGAAGATGGATGCGCCGGACTACAGGGGACAGTGGTGACTTCGCTGGCTCCTGTGTCAGGTAAGTGACACATAATGGACTACTATGCGATGCATAGTAGTCCATTATGCTTTACCTTTGCAGGGAATGAAAGAGGAAGTAAACTCATCAGGGTTTACTTCCTCTTTAAACAAAGGTCAATATTCCTTTGCTTCTGAACCTTAACCCCCCTGACGGTATTCCCGAGTCTGACTCGGGGTGGATTTTTTATACCAAGAGCGGTATCCCCGAGTCAGACTCGGGACTGCATCGCTGGATCCAGGAGGAGGATTACTTACCTTCTCCCTCGGATCCAGCGTTGTCTCCCCGCTATACGAGCGAGCCGTGTCTCGCTCGATGCATCACATCGCCGATCTCCGTGCCCTGCGAGCGTTGCGACGCACGGGCACGGAGATCGGCGCCAAATTCAAAAAGTGAAACACACAGTATACATACAGTATAATGTAATCTTACAGATTACATTGCTGTATGTAAATATTTCACATCCCCGTTGTCCCTAGTGGTCTGCCCAGTGTCCTGCATCCAGTTTTATATTATAAAAACTGTTCTTTATGCCTGGAAACTGGAGATTGTCCATAGCAACCAAAACTATCCCTTTACATCAAAAATGGTTTTAGACCAGCTAGAAAACAGCGATAATAAATTAGAATCACTCGCAGAATTGAGGGATAGCGATTTGTGGGGAGATCCGTCATCGAATACTGAAAAGTAATGACAGTGACAATTCTGCAACTGAGCAAATTTCAGTGTTTTTGATTTGATTACATTATTGAATAATTTTTATTATTGTTATATTATTATTTGGTACAATTATTTATAATTATTTATTATATTATAATTTATGATTTCATTTTTCAAACTTTATCATACCCGGGATGTCTACTAGACTCTGGTTTGGACAGATTTAAGAGAGTTATTCCTAAGAATTGCAGGACTACAATATAAAACGCCAAATTTTCATGCAAAATAATGGTACCGCTTTTAGCACCTAAAATCCGAAATAATCGTACCGCCAGGGAGGTTAAAGAGGAGTTCTGCACCCCCACGAAAAATTAAAAGTCAGTAGCTACAAAGACTGCAGCTGCTGACTTTTAATATATGGACACTTACCTGTCCAGGGAGCCCGCGACGTTGGCACCCCAGTCGATCTTCGGATTGGCTGCTGGGTGTGGAAGTCTGCTCCCTGAAGCTTACTGCAATTTCTAATTGGTCCGGAGGCGGAGGAAGGAAGAGGGGGCCGAACTTCCAGGAGCCCGGGCCTGTCTCCCAAAAGTGGGGACCGGTACCTGTCAAAACCAGGTAACCGTTCCCCCAGCCCCACTGAAAAGGTGTTAAATGTGGCACTGGAGGGGGAGACAGATTAACAAACGTTCCACTTTTTAGTGGATCTCTGCATTAAAGTGGTTGTAAACCCTTATCTATAGCCAGTATATGGAAGTGACTGGCCTCATGTGATACACAGAGGTGAAACCAAACCTTTTACCTAAGCTGTACCTTTTTATCTGCAGTCTTCTTTTTGCTACAGGGGTTCAAAGTGCAGAATTTATAAAACATGAGAGTTCAGAAAAAGAGGGCGGATATCTGAAAGTTACACTTTGTAGAGTTCAATGAAGAGAGCTCTGAGAGCTCATTGGAGGGAAGACACGCACCTCTGATAGAGCACACAGGACAGAGCAGAGGTGGTCAATCACAGGCTGTGTGCTGAAACTCCCTCCCGTCATCTTTTTTTCTTGGTGTCAAATACTTGTCAGAAGTGACTCAAGCTGATAGCAGAGGAAGGAAGCAGCAGACAATAATGACACTTTGTGCTCTTAAAGTGGTTGTATAGACAATTTTTTTACTTTTACCTACAGGAAAGCCTATAATAAGGCTTACCTGTAGGAAAAAAAAAATCTCCTAAACGGTACAGGCTATGTGCACAAGGGGATTCACGGCTGAAAGCCCGGCAGAGGCCGGACCCTGCCGGAATGATATCTCTTGCGAGCATGCGTGGGAGTGACGATATCGCGGCTCCGGACACTCACAGTGCCGGAGCCGTGATACCCGGAAGAAACGTAGAGGGAGCATGTCAGCTCCCTCGGCGTGGATCGGGCAAGATGCCGGGGCCTCGTTCTAAGGTAAGTATTTCATAATGAGCTAGTATGCGGTGCATACTAGCTCATTATGACTTTTCCTTTGCAGGTTGGAAAAAAAACACAAAAAAACAAAAACAAAAACACATTAGCGGGTATACAACCGTTTTAATTGAGACATGCCCCCACTATAGGAGGGATATACTTTGTTCATACAGTATTTCATGTCTGAGGCTTACAACCACTTTAAGCTAAAACATATTGCTAAAACTAAAGCTAGACCATCAATTTCAAAATCTTCTCATACAATTACATTGACATTTAACAGATTATATTAATTTCCCTGTAAAAGCCCTGAGACCACTGCTGGGTGTCACCATCTTGGATGTGACGTCAGCAGCCCCAGCAGGCTCACAACTGTCACTCTACTCTATAGCAATGATGGCGAACCTTGGCACCCCAGATGTTTTGGAACTACATTTCCCCCTACACTGCAGTGTGCATGAGCATCATGGGAAATGTACCATAGTTCCAAAACATCCAAGGTTCACCATCACTGGTCTCGCACAGACAGTAATTGGATGCTTCCATAAAAGGGCTATGATGTGCAATAAGGTATAAGACTGTGCTAGGGAATTTATTATCTAGAGTCAAAATTACTAAAAAGTTTAAAGGCAAATTGATAGGAAAAAAAAAAAACACACCACAATTATGGAAAGGGAAATGCTGGAAGCTTTTATCTGCAGTTTTTTTAGATTAATGACAACTTACCACTCCCCTTTTACCTTCTATGTAATATTTGAAGTCTGATTATTATTAGAAGAAAAAAATGGTTGACTCAAAACTGTACCTATTTATAGGAAAGAGCTTTTGTGGCCACACGTAATCAGAACAAATCCATCGGGACGGAATTTTGTAGACGCATTGAGCACCCTTCTAATCAGGACATATAAAAAGGGGTCTATGTTTAGAACTGGATCTGGGCAGCAAATAGAATGGTTACCAAGAATCTTAAAAACATGGGGGGGGAGGGAAAAATCATTTTTATTTAAGCATTTTTTTTCAGTGTTGTAAAAGCATTTAAAATTGTTGTATTCAAGTCTCAGCGTTTATGTTTCAGCCAATGGGAAGCATTAGTAGGAGACCAGTTCTTACAAGCTCAAAATACCCGAAATACACTAGGTTTGATTGTCTACAGGCGTTTCCAGTCCATGGGGTCAAAAACATCCAAACGTCCCTCAAAAAGTAGCTCATGTAGCTTTTGGATCGCCAAGAAACAAGCTCCAGGCACCTAAGCGCACATATGTGAACAGCCACCATTTAATTACATGGGAATCGGTTTGTTGAGCGTTTTGGATCTTTGAGCCAGAAAACGCAGCTGTGAATTGGATCCTGAATAATAAATGTCAATTAAAATATTACTTTTCAACACACACTACCTAAAAAAGGGGGGGGGGGTACTGATTGCTGATTGGGGGGAAAGGACACAGCGTCCTTCACGGAGCACACAGGAACGGTGCAGGGGGCTGTCAATCTCTGGAGGTCCCTCCCGTCACCATTTATCTCTTGGTGTCAGGAAAATATGTCAGAAGTGATCCATGCTGACAAAAGTGACACTTTAATGACACTTAGTGCTCTGGATTGAGACAAGTACACACTGCATAGGGATATGCGTTGTTCATATTTCATATCTGAGGTTTACAATCACTTACAAAATGTAAAATCAGCTCTAGGTCCTAGAAAAAAAAAAATATATAGACTAGACTAATTTGAAAAGAGGGTTAACAACAACGCAAAAACATCAGCCAATCAGAAATTACCCTTTACGTAGAAATTCATTGCATAGTCACCCAAGTAAAAAGACGAGCATCAAGTTATTCAGACAGATGACAAATATATCCAAAACATTCATTATATCGATTTCTAGACTTATTTTATTTATTTTTTACAGCATGCTCTTTTGGAGTTCGTGGTAATATTTTCTTTATAATTACAAAGTAGTGAGGGGTGGGTGGGGGGGGGGGGGGGGAACACATGATGTCAAAAGTTCCCCCTGAAACAACGCTCATTACTAACAAACGGGTTTAGTCCATGAGCGCTCATGTCACCTTACGTCCTCTGTGCCCTGATAACGCACCCATCACTAACAAAAAATGCCCTGATTAGTCCACGAGCATGCACGTCAGCCATCCTTTGCACCCCGTTGCTATCAATCACAGGACGGAATTAGCAAGAGGGTGCCCAAGCATCTCCATCAGTTGCATGTTGTTGCTGACTATAGATGGCAGTTTCAAAGGCTGATTGCTGAACAACCAGAGGTCAGACATAAATCAAACATGGTGTTTTGCATTTATCAAGGTGGTATATGACCATTTAGCATTCAGAGTACTTCTAGGGTGAACTTCCATTGTTAGCAGCAATGTGTAACCTTGTTAAAATCAGTATATGGTCATTACTGGAGAACCATTGCGCCTTGCACGCTGCTACTGAATGAAATTGAGCATTCCTGGCACTGCCTCATAGTTTTTCTATAATCATGCAATGAGTGACGTACTACGAGCCCTTTGGGCCCCTTCTGCTAATTTTGTGTTTGGTGAACATTGATTCCGAGCATGCGTGTTTGTACTTCCGACTTGTGTGACGGATTTGTGTACGGACCATACAAAAATCTGACGTCAAACCGCTGTCGGCTGAAAATTTACTAGCCTGCCATTCAACATTTGTTGCCCGAAAATTGTACAACATTTGTCAAAAAGGAGCGTACTAATGGTAAGATTTTAGGACAACAGTCTGTTAATAGACAATCCCCTGCCAACAATCGTACCGTGTGTACGAGGCTTTAGTCTCAAATCAAACTGAGATTTAAAAAAACCAAAAAAAAAAAACCAAAAAAAAAAACCCCCCCAAAAAAAAAAAAGCATAGCATGTAAAAAGGTTATGATACACATTAAAGAAATATTATTTAAAGAAGTATTTAGAACTTCAAATCAGATGCACACCCATTCCATTGTCAATAACAGATAAAACCATTATCCAGTGGAGCAGCGAAGCAAAAACAGTGCGTCAACGAGATACTTTATGAGCCAATGTAACAGAACACATTGTGTAACAGAGCACCTGAGTCAACAACACCTACTGCCCATCTTATTTGCATTGCAGAGTGCCAACTGAGACAATTATGTTCCCAAGCTGGTTGTAGCTGGTACATTCAAGAGGGTATGAAAACTAGTTGGGATTCTAGTTTGATCTGTGTCACCAAGACAAACACCCCACAAAACCATACAATTCCCACAGGACTGATGACCTGAACTGGCACTGCACTTCCGAGCTGGGATGTATAAAGCCCCACACACACTATCAGATTTTCTGCAGATTTTTTCCATCAGATTTACCAAAACCATATAATATGGAGGTCAAACCTTAGGAGTTTCAATGTGTATGCAATCAGGCAGGCCCTTGTACTACATGGTTTTGGTAAACCTGAAGGAAAAAAAAATCAGCAGACAATCTGATAGTGTGTATGGAGCTTAAGCTGTACAAGTCATGTAGACCCATGCCCAAAGTTGATATGCACATTTATATACAGACCACCACCTGAGTCTGAAACACCTACTGCCTATCATATTTACAGAGAAAACGGTGCCAACTGAGACAAAAAGGTGTTCCCAAGCTGGTCATAGCTTGTACAGACAATAGGGAGTGAAAACAAGTTACATTTCTAAATTGTCACAAAAAACAAACACCCCACAAAACCATACAATTCACACAAAAGTGAGTACACCCCCCACATTTGTTTTATAAATATTTTATTATATCTTTTCATGTGACAACACTGAAGAAATGACACTTTGCTAAAATGTAAAGTAGTGTGTGTACAGCTTGTATAACAGTGTAAATTTGCTGTCCCCTCAAAATAACTCAACACACAGCCATTAATGTCTAAACCGTTGGCAAAAGTGAGTACACCCCTAAGTGAAAATGTCAAAATTGGGCCCAATTAGCCATTTTCCCTCCCTGGTGTCATGTGATTCGTTAGTGTTACAAGGTCTCAGGTGTGAATGGGGAACAGGTGTGGTAAATTTGGTATTATCGCTTTCACTCTCTCATATTAGTCACTGGAAGTTCAACATGGCACCTCATGGCAAAGAACTCTGAGGATCTGAAGAAAAGAACTGTTGCTTTACATGAAGATGGCCTAGGCTATAAGAAGATTGCCAAGACCCTGAAACTGAGCTGCAGCATGGAGGCCAAGACCATACAGCGGTTTGACAGGACAGGTTCCACTCAGAACAGTCCTCGCCATGGTTGACCAAAGAAATTGAGTGCACATGCTCAGCGCCATAACCAGAGGTTGTCTTTGGGAACTAGACATATGAGTGTGGCCAGCATTGCTGCAAAGGGGGGGGGGGGGGATGGGGGGGGGGGGATCGGGTCGTCAGCCTGTCAGTGCTCAGACCATATGCCGCATACTGCATCAAATTGGTCTGCATGGCTGTTGTCCCAGAAAGAAGCCTCTTCTGAAGATGATGCACAAGAAAGGTAAGTAGACCAAGTACATGGATTACTGGAACCATGTCCTGTGGTCCGATGTGACCAAGATAAACGTATTCGTTTCAGATTGTGTCAAGCATGTGTGGTGGCAACCGGTGATGAGTACAAAGAGAAGCGTGTCTTGCCTACAGTGAAGGATTGCGGTGGGAGTGTCATGGTCTGGGGCTGCATGAGTGCTGTTGGCACTGGGGAGCTACAGTTCTTTGAGGGAACCATGAATGCCAACATGTACTGTGACATACTGAAGCAGAGCATGACCCCCTCCCATCGGGGCAGCAAGGCAATATTCCAACATGATAAGGACCCCAAACACACCTCCAAGGCGACCACTGCCTTGCTAAAGAAGCTGAGGGTAAAGGTGACGGACTGGCCAAACATGTCTCCAGACCTAAACCCTATTGAGCATCTGTGGGGAATCCTCAAACAGAAGGTAGAGGTGCGCAAGGTCTCTAACATTCCTCCATGATGTTGTCATGGAGAAGTGGAAGAGGACTCCAGTGGCAACCTATGAAGCTCTGGTGACCTCCATGCCCAAGAGGGTTAAGACAGTGCTGGAAAATAATGGTGGCCTCACAAAATATTGACACTTTGGGCCCAATTAGGACATTTTCACTTAGGCATGTACTCACTTTTTTTGCCAGCGGTTTGTCTCCCTGGCAGTATTCCAGATTGTCACTCGGGGTAAGTTTCACTACCAAAAGCGGTAACCCTAAGCCACACTCGGGATTGCATCGCAGGATCCATATACAGCTTACTTACCTTGTCCCTATTGATCCTGCAAAGTCCCCCCACTGTGTTGTCCGTCGGATCATCCGCCTGATTCATCATTGTTCTGGAAACTGTTCCCTGCATGAAATCATTTCACCTCCCTTTTATCCAGTGCCCTGCATGCAGTTTTATATTATATATACTGTTCTTTCTGCCTGGAAATTTGATTGTCCATGGCATCCAAAAAGCGCCCCTTTACGTCAAAAGCGTTTTTTTGACCAGATATAAAACAGAGATAGTGAATAAGAATCACTTGCAGAATTAAGCAATAGTGATTTGTGGGAAAAATCGCCAGACACCAAAAGTGACAGCAACAATTCTGCGACTGAGCAAAATTTCAGTGTTATTGATTACATTATTGAATAAAATGTATTTGTTAAAATTATTTATAGTTTATCATATTAGAATTTATGATTTAGTGTTTCAAATTTTATCATACCCGGGATGTCTACTAGACTCTTGTTTGGACAGATTTAAGGTGTGTTATTACTAAGACTTGCAGGCTTACAATATAAGACACCAAATTTCCATGCAAAACAATGTACTGCTTTGAGGTTAAAAAATCTGACATAATCATAAACGTCAGGGAGGTTAATGGCTGTGTGTTATTTTGGAGGGGACAGCAAATTTACACTGTTATACAAGCTGTACACTCACTACTTTACATTGTAGCAAAGTGTCATTTCTTCAGTGTTGTCACATGAAAAGATGTAATAAAATATTTACAAAAATGTGAGGGGTGTACTAACTTTTGTGAGATACTGTATGAGTTGACTGAAGACCTGAACTGGCACTGCACTTAGAATGGGGACAATGCAGTGTATAAGTCCTGTTGCCCCTTGCTCACTGCTGATAAGTGCATTCTTATACAGACCACCACCTGAGCCAACATTTACTGCCCATATTATTTATGGAGCAGAGTGCCAACTGAGACAAATACATTCCCAAGCTCTTCATAGATTACATATACAAGAGGGTGTGAAAACTGAACTACTAGTATTGTCAAGACAAATAACCCATAAAGTTCTCACCAACAAGTTGGGTGATGACCTAAGCTAGCACCACACTTTAGAGCTGGGATGACGTAATGTATAAGTCATGATGACCTATGCCCAACGTTGAGAAGCACATTCTTAGCCCTTGTACACACGGTCGGAGATTCCGACAACCAAATCCGTCGGAGTAATTCTGGAAGAAGTCCGGAAGTGATGTTGCATACACACAGTCAGACTAAGTTGTCGGAAAATCCGATTGTACATAACGTGATGACGTTATTTAGTTACGACGGGACTACTTTCAGGCTAGTAGCCAATAGCTTTGGTCTAGGAATTTGATCTGAGCATGCGTGGCACTTTGTCCATCGGAGTAGGCTACACATGATCGGAGTATGTCCGATCAGAGCATTTTGTCTGAAAATTTGACCAGCAAGTTGGAAAAGTTGGTCCATCGGATATTCCGACGGAAACAGTCCGATGGAGACCACACACAGTCGGAATATCCGACAAAACGCTCCGATAGGACACATTCCGTCGGAATCTCCGACCGTGTGTACAAGGGCTAATAAAGACCACCTCATGCCTATCATTTTTACTGAGCAGAGTGCCAACTGAGACAAAAGGTGTTCCCAAGCTGGCCATAGCTTGTACAGACAAGAGGGTGTGAAAACTCGTTGAATTTCTAAAATGTTACCAAGACAAATACCCCACAAAACCATAAAGCTAGCATTACACTTTAGAGCTGGGGCAATGCAGTGTATACGGTAAGTCTTGTTGGTCTTTTCCCCATCGCTGATAAATGCCTTTTTATACAGACCATCACCTGAACCAAGAGATTTACTAAAACCAGAGAGTGTGAAATCTGGTGCAGCTTTGTATACAAACAAATTAGCTTACAGGTTTTTTGTCAAAGCTTAATTAAAACAAGTTGAAGTTATAAAGCCGATTAGCTACCATGCACAGCTGCACCAGATCTACCCCTTACTGTCCATCTTACTTACAGAGCAGAATGCCAACTGACACAAATATGTTCTGAGCTAGTCATAGCTTGTATATACAAGAGGGTGTGAAAACTAGTTGGATTACTAGTTTGTCACCAAGAAAAATACCCCAGAAACCATAAAGCTCTCTGATGGCCTGAGCTGTCTCCACACTTCAGAGCTAAAAACAATGCACAATGTGTGTACAAGCAAGTCATACTGACCCGTGCCCATCGCTGGCAAAGGGTCTCTTTATACAGAGCAACACAACATTGTGCTATATAATGTTGGATCTCTGACTGTGTCCAAGGGGAGAGCTGCTCAAAACTTGATATTGAAGAGTAAGACTGCCTAAGGCTGTACTCACAGGTTACCAAATGGTATAAAGTAGAGCTGCACGATTCTGGCCAAAATGAGTCGTTTTTTTTTTTGCTTAGAAAAAATAAAAAATAAAAAAGAAGATCACGATTCTCGCAACATAAAATCTTTCACAAAAGGTAAAAAGGTAGTGGTGCGCGGTACTATGGTGAAGAATCTAGTTAAAACAGGTTTAATATATTCAATAGGTACTCAAAAGATTAGAAGATAAATGTAATATCGTCTCCACTACAGGTAATAAATGGAACGTAGAAAAAGAAAAGACAATATATGTATATAAAAAAAAAATTATATATATATATATATATATATATATATATATATATATATATATATATATATATATATATATATATATATATATATATATATATATATATGTGTATATATAGTGAGGGACCCTCACTCCTATGCGTAGTAGTATTTTGAGTGGTAGACAAATGGATAAGAAAAACAAATTAATGATAAATAAGACTGGTGGTCCCAATGCGACGAGCTCGATTGCGTCACTTCCGGTAGCGTCCCGACTAGTGTTCGTCACGGTCACGTGACTTCATCAGGGGAACGTGACCGTGACGAACACTAGTCGGGACGCTACCGGAAGTGACGCAATCGAGCTCGAGGCTCGTTTATACACCATACAAAAACTCTGTCTGTTTGTGAGTACCAAAGCTGTTTTTATAAATAAATTTCAATACTGTTGAAAAATACTATACTATGGAGCTCCCTTCCTCCTTATCTGTTTAACCCCTTGCATAAAACCGCCGAGGTATACCACCAATTTGATTTATTTTCTTTGATTGTATGATTCTATTTAGTGCACTGCACCGATATTTAAGTCTGAGGTATAAAGACACCCGCACAGAGTCACTTTGCTTAACCCTCCCTTGGCTTTAACACCATATGCGATTTCTTTAGTCACAAGGCAAGCATTACTTACATCTTTTGCCTTATCTAGCTAATGATTACTTTTGTACACTGTTACACATATACTTTGACTTAGCAGATTTTCTTTTCAGATCTATTTATTGTTCAGCACTAGCACTTTGTATGCGTTTTTCGTCATTTTTAACAAATCGCATGGTGATTCACTTTATATATTTTTTATTTCGTCCACTATTTTATGTATAGTACTTTAGTCACTGAAACAAATACAGTAGTAGTTATTTTCACGGACCTTCTTTATATTCAGCACTGCCACTTTATGCAACTCTGCTACCTAAAAAAATCGCATTGGGACCACCAGTCTTATTTATCATTAATTGTTTTTCTTATCCATTTGTCTACCACTCAAAATACTACTACGCATAGGAGTGAGGGTCCCTCACTATATATACATATATATATATTTTTTATATTTTTTATATACATATATTGTCTTTTCTTTTTCTACGTTCCATTTATTACCTGTAGTGGAGACGATATTACATTTATCTTCTAATCTTTTGAGTACCTATTGAATATATTAAACCTGTTTTAACTAGATTCTTCACCATAGTACCGCGCACCACTACCTTTTTACCTTTTGTCTTCTCCAATTGGGGTTTAAGTACCCCATTTCAGTGTGTGCAGCGGTGCAACAATTAGATTACTCTTTGATTAGGGGCAGGAATATTCTCTTTTATAAAATCTTTCACATTATACAAAAAAAAAGGCCCAACTTTACCGTGTTTTTTTTTTTTTTTTTTTTTTAATTTTCCCCTAAAAAAAATTGCATATGAAAGACCACTGCACAAATATAGTGTGACATAAAATATTGCAACAATGTTTGGGTGCTCTAATTAATTTTCTAGCAAAAATAAATAAATAAAATGATTTCAACTTGAAACCAACAATATCTCAGAAAAAAGGTTTTGTGTATAAGAGGTTAAAAACTTTTTCACTTACACATCCCATTGACAATGTTTAGACTTAAAGCGTTTTTTTTTTTTTTTTAAAGCCAGCAGCTACAAATAGTGCAGCTGCTGACTTTTAAAATAATGACACTTACCCGCCCAGTGCGCCCGCGATGTCGGCACCCGAAGCCGATCTCTCGATCGTCTCTCGGGTGCTGCCGCCGCCATCTTGGGTATGGGAATCAGGAAGTGGAGCCTTGCGGCTTAATTTCCCGGTTCCCTACTGCGCATGCGCGAGTCGCGCTGCGCAATAAGGATGGTTGCCGCTGTCTCTGGGATCCGTGTGTTTCCCAGCAGACAGCGGGGGACCTTCGGAAAGGGGCGTAGATTCTGCGGAAAGGGGTGTAC
Organism: Lithobates pipiens; assembly: GCF_037356315.1. Classification (NCBI taxonomy): domain Eukaryota; kingdom Metazoa; phylum Chordata; class Amphibia; order Anura; family Ranidae; genus Lithobates; species Lithobates pipiens. The sequence goes on along the minus strand of NW_027507758.1, from coordinate 554,143,313 downwards.
CTTCTGCAGATATCTATACCGGAAGTGGGTGCAGATACTTGTACTGTACAGGTACCTGCACCCCCCTCCCCCCTGAAAGGTGCCAATTGTGGCGCCGGAGGGGGGGAGGGTTCCAATGAGCGGAAGCTCCACTTTAGGGTGGACCTCCGCTTTAAGTTCAACTGATAAAGAATGTTTTGATTCTTGACAGACTGCCCGGTTTTTTCTCTTCCTTTCTTTTGATGGCTGTGGCTTCAAAAGAGCAGAGAGAATTTTTTGCATAGAAAGAAAATAGGGAAACACTTTAGTCAAGATCGTGATAACGCTTCTTGACGATTAATCATGCAGCTCTAATGTAAAGAGGTACTTTGTCAGTGATGAGCAATATGACTTATACACCACATTACATACAGGTATACCCCACTTTTAAGTACACAATGGGGTTTATTTACTAAAGCTGGAAAGTGCAAAATCAGGCTCACGTCTGCATAGAAACCAATGAGCTTCCAGGTTTTATCACCAAAGCTTAAATGAAGAAGCCGAGGTTAGAAGCTCATTGGTTTCTATGCAGAAATTAGCCTGATTTTGCACTTTCCAGCTTTAGTAAATACAGCCCATTGTGTACTTAAAAGTGTGGTATGTCTGTAGTTACATAGTAGGTGAGGATGAAAAAAAAGACACAAGTCCATCAAGTGTGTGATTATGTCAGTACTACATTGTATATGCCTGTATGTTGCGGTTGTTCAGGTGTGTATCCAATTGTTTTTTTTTAAACTATCACATGCTCTCCGCTGAGAACACAGCTTGTGGAAGGGAATTCCACATCCTTGCCGCTCCTACAGTAAAGAACCCTCTACGTAGTTTAAAGGTTACACCTCTTTTCTTCTAATTTTAATGAGTGGCCACGAGTCTTGTTAAAACTCACTTACAAGAAAAAGTTGTATCCCTATTGTGGGGTCACCAGTACGGTATTTGTAAATTGAAATCATATCCCCTGTCAAGCGTCTCATCTCTAGAGAGAATAAGTTCAGTGCTCACAGCCTTTCCTCATAACTAATATCCTCCAGTCCCTTTATTAGCTTTGTTGACCCAAGGTCCTTTTCCAATCTACATTGTTTTATCTCTGAAGTGTGGTGCCAGCTCAGATCATTGGTCAACACGTTGGTGAGACCTTTATGGCTTTGTGGGTTATTTGTCTTGGTGTCAAGAAATCAACTGCTACCAAGTTCCTACTAGGAGGATAGGTCTGGTGGTTAGCATTGAACCCAAAAAGGGTAAGTACCCACTCCTGCATTCACTGAGCTTCTAGTAACTACTCCCTAGCCCAAGTCATGGCCACAACACAGATGCTTTGCTTTCTACTGTTGCATCCCTGTAGACTCATGGATTCCTTGATGATTCTAGTGGCAACATTTCTGCACAATTACCAAAAAGACATACAAAGTGCAATAAGGAGAAAACACATCAGCGTATGTAAAGGAAAAACGTTTAAAAGCTCCAAAAGAGAATGGACAGTGCCAGGAAACTAAGGAAGATTTCTTCACTGGAGTAGCCAAATATAATCACAAGCCAGTATGTGCCTTCATATAAGTCATTACTAATCTCTATGGTGTGTATTGTACGGGTAGTGCCTGCAAGTTCCTTTTTAATAAATCCTTGCCAATCTGTCTGAGATTGTATGGTGTGTATTGTAGCTAAGGCTCCACATGTATACCTTAACCAGAGTTATATTCATTTTTCCCTAGATATTCTATCTCTTTTGCCATTATGTGAACATTCAAAATGAACAGAAAAAAAATATATATATATATATATATATATATATATATATATATATATATATATATATATATATATATACATACACACACACACACACACACATACATACATATATACACACACCAGGGCGTTTTGCAGGAGCTATAGCGTTAGAAATAGCGCCTGCAATCTGCCATAAAGAAGGTGCACCATTGTCTGTAGTATAAAAGCCCCGAGGGCTTTCACACTACAGCGGTGCGCTGGCAGGACGTCAGGGAAAAGTCCTGCCAGCAGCTTCTTTGGAGCGGTGAAGGAGCAGTGTGTTTACCGTTCCTCCACCGCTGCTCCCCATTGAAATCAATTGGACAGCGCAGTAATACCGCCGGCAAAACGCCGCTATTGCAGCGTATTGCCAGTGGTTTTAACCCTTTCTCGGCTGCTATCGGGGGGGTAAAAGCGCCCCGCTAGTGCCCGAAATGCGCCGCAAATCCAGCAGTAAAACACCGCTAAAAATAGTGGCGTTTTAACTCCCACGCTATGGGCGGTGTGGTGTGAAAGGGGTCAAAGGGTTACTAATCTGAGAGGCATAAACTGCTCATTGTACAAACAACCATTTAAAATGCCTTGACTTTCCCAATTATTTTACTCAGAGAAAACGCTAAAATAATTTTTCAGGCCTCCAGGACCCCTAAGCAACCTCTGGAGGAACTCTAGGAATCCAAGGAACCCTGGCTTAGAAACCTTTTTACCCATGTAAAGCACAGGAATTTGGTGATGTGAACTCCCGGGACCCCAGTAGTTCACAGCCACTTATAACCTGCACTTGGAATGACCCTTTTTGGGGTGTTAAATAGCAGATTATCCGATAGTACAAAGAACTACATCTGGTAGATGACTTCTCTGAGGACCAGCAGACAATCAAAGGTATTTCCTTGGGGTCAGACTTATTGGTAGAGGGAATTGTGGTACCCGATTTGGGGCACCTACCACCCTGGGCTGTGTGCTGATGGCACCAGTGTGATCCGGGGTGTTAGTGCCCTGGCACCTCCACCCATGATGAATGGAGTGCCACCATGAATTGTAGGGTGAGGCAGAGCAGCAGAGAGGGGAGTGTAAGCAGCACTGAGCATGGAGGGATGCTGGCACCGCAGGAGGAGGGTGGTACTTACAGCCAGAAGGCACACCGGCCGGGTGCCGCAGCCGTTCCTCCGCCGGGTAGCCGCCATGGCTAGGCTGTCAGGCGGTCCGGGAGCTGGCTCATGCCCTGGGCACCTCTCATCAGCAGAAGCCCCGCTGGCACACAGGGGGCCGGAGCCTCGGCAGGGCGGGCTGGGTGCGGGGAGGGACGCCGGGCTGTGTCTGGAAGGAGCTCGGGCTACCGGCCATCGCTGAGCCGAAACACGCACACCACTACCGGCCACCGGCTCACTCTGCGGATGGAGGATGAGCTGACACTGACAGGGAGCCGGAGGGGAGGGGCCGGGGACAGAGGCGCCACCCACTCCGCCTCTACACTACACGCAAAGGCAACGCCCACCACGTGACGTCGCGGAAAGGCAGAGCGAGCGCGCCCGGTCATCATCTTCATCACCGCCAGAGGGCGATCGGTACCGGCAACCGGTCCGGTATGTGCGTGCGATCGGCACCGACAACCGACATGTGTGTGCGATCGGCACCTGCAACTGATAAGTTTGTCACGTGAGAAATCTGTGTGTGATCGGCTGCATGAAAGTGGCCGTGTATGTAGCGGTCGGTGCAGTGATGTGACGCAACGTACGGAACGTGTCATAGAAGAACAGAATAGAGAGATTGATCGGTTTACTGGAGATAACATCGTACAGATAGAGATCTAAGGCTGGCCATACACCGATGGAGTTCGGTCTGGTTCATCAGGAATGATCAGTGTGTGTGACACCCCCCCCTCCCCCCATCATTTGAACTTGTAGAAGGGACATGCTCTGGGAAACGGTTGTCGATTAGCCGTTCAGCTTCCACCTCTGATCGGTGTGTGCTCGGATTCCTCCATACACCTGTGTGTGTGGATAAATCTGTTAGTTTTTTTTTTTTTTTTTTCCTGAATAGCTTTTTTCTTTCTTTTTTTTTTTTTTAATGCCAAAAATAAGAAAACCGTCTATGGCTAACTTGAGGGCCGGTGTTCTGGCATATAGTGTCCTGCCATCGCATACTGTCCGCCCTGTACTGCGCAGCGCTTGCGCAGTACGGAGCAGAAGATGCTTTGGAAAATCTCCGAAGATGAACGACGCCTGCGCCATGAGTCGAGGTCGTAGCCCCACCATCCAAGTGGACATAGGGCTGGCAAAATTAGAGGGCCCCTTACGGGCTCGCTTCGCTCTCGGCCTCGCAGTGCCCGGCTCTTTTTATTCCAACTCTATGTCCACTTGGATGGTGGGGCTAGAACCTGGACTCACGGCACAGGCACCGTTCATCTTAGGCTATTTTCAGAATCTGTGTGTGCTGTGTACTGCGCATGCGCAGTACACAGTGGACACTATCCGATGGGGGGCTCTATATGATAGGACACCGACTCACATCGGAAGCACTGGTTCACAGTTTGCAGCGATTTGGCACGTCAAATCGCATACCAAATCACTGGAAAGTGTGAACCAGTGCTTCCAATGTGAGCCGGCCCTCAAGCTGGCCATAGACAGGTGTCAAATTGCATGCCAAATTGCCAGCGATGGCACCATCCAAATCAGTGTGATGCCGCATTTTCAGTGCTGCACCGATTACCAAAAGTAGTTCCTGTACTACTTCTGGCGACTTCGGGGTGCCATTTCAATAGACATCTGCGTAGAAACCCGCACAGATGTCTCTGAAATCACAATCCCGTAAATGCGCTACGTCTGGAAATGCACTGAAACTGCATTGCATGGTGCTTTGGTAGCGTGCATTCCACTGCAGACAAATGCATCCAGTAATAACACAATTAGACTACAGTCTCAAAAACATTTTATATATATATATATATATATATATATATATACATACACAGGGGTTGACAAATTTGCTTGGAATCTAGGAGCCAGCTAAAAAAGTTAGGAGCCAGGTCCGTGACGGCGATCCGGACCTGTCCCTGGCCTGACATGGATGGAGACGAGTGAGGGGAAGATAGCCGCCCCCTCACCTGTCTCCAAGTCATTGCCCATAGCTCTTAGAGGGACATTTTATTTGTTTTATTTTTTTCAAATGACGATTTTTTTTTTAAATTGCATTTTAGTGTAAATATGAGATGTGAGGTCTCTCTGACCCCAGATCTTATATATAAGAGGACCTGTCATGCTTTTTTCTATTACAAGGGATTTTTACATTCCTTGTAATAGGAATAAAAGTGATACACTTTTTTTTTAAAAGAACAGTGAAAAAATAAAAGTTTAAAATAAAGAAAAAAAACAAACAAATTTTTAAATGCGCCCTGTCCCGCCAAGCTTGCATGCAGAAGCGAACGCATATATGAAAGCAATGTTCAAACCACACATGTGAGGTATCGCTGCGATCGGTAGAGTAAGAGCAATAATTCTAGCCCCAGACCTTCTCTGTAACTCAAAACGTGCAACCTGTAGAATTTTTTAAACGTCGACTATGGAGATTTTAAAGGGTAAAAGTTTGTCGCCATTCCATGAGCGGGCGCAATTTTAAAGCATGACATGTTGGGTATCAATTTACTCAGCGTAACATTATCTTTCACAATATAAAAAAAAAAATTGGGCTGACTTTACTGTTGTCTTATTTTTTTTTTTATGAAATAAATTATCTTTCCCCAAAAAAAGTGCGCTTGTAAGTCCGCTGTGCAAATATGGTGTGACAGACATTATTGCAACGAGCACCATTTTACTCTAGGGTGTTAGAATAAAAAAAAAAAAAGTGTGTGTGTGTATATATATACACACACACACACACACACACACACACACACACACACATTTATATACATATATACATACATACGTGTGTTTAGGTGTTCTAAGTAAATATCTCCATTAGCATTGCTGGTTTTAATTCCAACGGCCACCACAAGAGGGTGCCAGATTCCAGAAGGAATAGGATCACAGAAGGCCTCAAAGCCGGGGGCTCAATTACCGGCGGCACGGCCCGACGCGATCACGCCGGGGGGTCCACGGACACAGGATACCCCAGCTGTGCTGCCCGAGGCGCCAATCGCTAATTCTAGTCGCCAATGCGACCTGGCGCCCGGGTTTTGTCGAGCCCTGTGTATATATATATATATATATATATATATATATATATGTGTGTGTGTGTGTGTATATAGAGGGAGAGAGAAAAATACATACAGAGAAAGTTCTATATACTGTACTGATAAACGGATAGATAGATTACAGATAGATAATCGGCAGATAAATAGATCAATAACAGATAGATAGATAAGTGAGTAAGAGATACAAATAAATCCAGTATAGAATAGACTGTACTGTACAGAGAGGGGATTCAATAAAGGTAGAGCAACCAAACAGAAAGATAGATGGATAAATTACAGTGTAGAGATGTGTGTTACAAAATAGATACCGTATATACTCGAGTATAGGCCGACCCGAATATAAGCCGAGGCCCCCAATTTACCCCCAAAAAAACTGGCAAACTTATTGACTCGTGTATAAGCCGAGGGTGAGACATGCCTGTCCATCCCTGTGTGTGTGTCCGTCCATCCCTGTGTGTCCGTCCATCCCTGTGTGTCCGTCCATCCCTGTGTGTCCGTCCATCCATCCCTGTGTGTCCGTCCATCCATCCCTGTGTGTGTGTGTGTCCATCCATCCATCCATCCCTGTGTGTGTGTGTCTCCATCCATCCATCCATCCATCCCTGTGTGTGTGTGTCTCCATCCATCCATCCCTGTGTGTGTGTGTCTCCATCCATCCATCCATCCCTGTGTGTGTGTGTCTCCGTGTGTGTGTGTGTGTGTGTGTGTGTGTGTGTGTGTGTGTGTGTGTCCAGCCTACCTGTGTCCCGAGCCTTTGTCCCGAGCCTCCGTCCCGTGCCTTGCCTCCGTCCCGTGCCGTGCCTTGCCGCCGTGCCTTGCCTCCGTCCCGTCCCGTCCCGTCCCGTCCCGTGCCGTGCCTTGCCTTGCCTCCGTCCCGTGCCCTCTTCGTCGGCGCCTCGGCGGCCATTGTAAAATTCAAAAGCTGCGCCGCCGCCTTCGCCTGTGATAGGCGGAACACTGAATTTCCCAGCAGCCTGTGTTCCGCCTATCACGGACATCGTATCATCCTCGTCTACGGACGAGGATGATACGATGTCCGTGATAGGCGGAACACAGGCTGCTGGGAAATTCAGTGTTCCGCCTATCACAGGCGAAGGCGGAGCCGGAGGCGCGGCTTTTGAATTATAGAATGGCCGCTGTCTGTCTGCTCGACACGCTGATCGAGCGGGCAGACAGCGATGACTCGAGTATAAGCCGAGGGGGGCACTTTCAGCCTCAAAAAAGAGGCTGAAAATCTCGGCTTATACTCGAGTATATACGGTATATCTATTTTGTAACACACATCTCTACACTGTAAGAGACTGTACAGTACAGAGATAGATAGTAATTAGATAAATATACAGTGGAGATAGATAGATAACAGGCAGATATATAGATCAATAACCAATACATATTTCGTAGATAAATAGATCAATGACACACAAATAAATAGATTGATAATTGATAGGTAACAGATAGATATATAACACGCAGATAAATAGATTGATAATGAAAAGATAAATGGATAGAGATAGATAACAGGCAGATCAATGACAGATAGATACACAGATAGACAGATAAGATTGAGGTTGATAGATTAATAAAGTATATTTTACAGAGAAAGATTAGATATTAAAAAATATACAGATATACAAACAAAAAAGATAAACTGGCTGATAGATAACAGGTAGATAGACAATACTGTGCAAAGGGAAATGAGAGATCCAGTGAAAAGAGATAGAAAAATGAATAGACAGACGTAGATTAGACAGATAGTACACAGAGAGGGTTATTTATGAAAGGCAAATCCACTTTGCACTACAAGTGCAAACTACAAGTGCAAAGTACACCTGAAAGTGCCCTTGGAAGAGCAGTCGCTGTAGACCTGAGGGGGACATGCAAGGAAAAGTTAAGAAAAGCATTTTAGCTTGCACATGATTGGATGATAAAATCAGCAGAGCTTCTCCTCATTTCAGATCTACCCCTTAGATTTACAGCGACTGCACTTCCAAGTGCACTTTCAGCACAATTCCAGGTGCACTTTGCACTTGTAGTTTGCACCTGTAGTGCAAAGTGGATTTGCCTTTCGTAAATAACCCCCAGAGAGTGAGATAAAGAGAAATATACAGATAAAACCAGTTATATTGTATGAAGAGAGAAAGATTGATTAGATTGATATAGGGGAGAGAGCTAGATAGAGATATGTTACATTTGTCCTGTATACATAGAAATAGATAAACTGTGCTTTACATACAAATCGGTAAATATACAAAGAGATAAAGGAGTTGTAAACCCTCAAGGTTTTTCACATTCTGTGCATTTCTATGCATTAAGGTAAAAAGCCTTTTTGGTCTGCAGCTCCCCCCAGAGCCCCCCATTTATTTACCTGAACCCGATCTTTTCAGCGACAGGGACGAGCCCAGCAGCTCCAGCCATTGTCTCAAGTCCTCATTGGATAGATTGATAGCAGCAGGAGACATTGGCTCATGCTGCTGTCAATCAAATCAAGTGTGTGTGTGTGTGGGGGGGCAAGTCCTGCTGTCTGTGTCAATGGACATAGCAGCTGGACTGCAGCACGAGTGCTTCCATGGAAAGCGGCTCTCCGCGGGGGCACCCGAGAACAGGAGGAGCCAGGATTGCTGCCAGGGGAACCCCAGAAGAGGAGGATCGGAGCTGCTCCATGCAAAACCCTTACACAGAATAGGTAAGTATAACACATTTGTTATTTAACCGCTTGCCGACCAGCAGCCGTCATTATACAGCGGCAGGTCTTAGCTGTACATCGGTTCCTTTAAGCGGGATAGCAGGCTGGGGGAATTATACCATGTATGGCAATGACTTGCCAATCTTCAGACCAAAGTCTCCTGCTTGCTTACAGAAGTCAGAGCTAGTGCAGCAGATCTACAGATATCAGAGCCAGTGCAGCAAATATGCAGAAGTCAGAGTCAGCGCAGCAGATCTACAGATGTCAGAGCCAGCGCAGCAGATCTACAGATGTCAGAGCCAGCGCAGCAGATCTACAGATGTCAGAGCCAGCGCAGCAGATCTACAGATGTCAGAACCAGCACAGCAGATCTACAGAAGTCAGAGCCAGCGCAGCAGATCTACATATGTCAGAGCCAGCGCAGCAGATCTACAGATGTCAGAGCCAGTGCAGCAGATCTACACAAGTCAGAGCCAACGCAGCAGATCTACACAAGTCAGAGCCAACGCAGCAGATCTACAGATGTGAGAGCCAACGCAGCAGATCTACACAAGTCAGAGCCAGCGCAGCAGATCTACACAAGTCAGAGCCAACGCAGCAGATCTACACAAGTCAAAGCCAGCGCAGCAGATCTACAGATGTCAGAGCCAGCGCAGCAGATTTACAGATGTCAGAGCCAGCGCAGCAGATTTACAGATGTCAGAGCCAGCACAGCAGATCTACAGAAGTCAGAGCCAGTGCAGTAGATCTACAGATGTCAGAGCCAGCGCAGCAGATCTACAGAAGTCAGAGCCAGCGCAGTAGATCTATAGATGTCAGAGCCAGCGCAGCAGATCTACAGATGTCAGAGCCAGCGCAGCAGATCTACAGATGTCAGAGCCAGCGCAGGCGATCTACAGAAGTCAGAGCCAGCGCAGCAGATCTACAGATGTCAGAGCCAACGCAGCAAATCTACACAAGTCAGAGCCAACGCAGTAGATATACAGATGTCAGAGCCAGCGCAGCAGATCTACAGATGTCAGAGCCAGCGCAGGCGATCTACAGAAGTCAGAGCCAGCGCAGCAGATCTACAGATGTCAGAGCCAACGCAGCAAATCTACACAAGTCAGAGCCAGCGCAGTAGATCTACAGATGCCAGAGCCAGCGCAGCAGATCTACAGATGTCAGAGCCAGCGCAGGCGATCTACAGAAGTCAGAGCCAGCGCAGCAGATCTACAGATGTCAGAGCCAACGCAGCAAATCTACACAAGTCAGAGCCAACGCAGTAGATATACAGATGTCAGAGCCAACGCAGTAGATATACAGATGTCAGAGCCAGCGCAGGCGATCTACAGAAGTCAGAGCCAATGCAGCAAATCTACACAAGTCAGAGCCAACGCAGTAGATATACAGATGTCAGAGCCAGTGCAGGTGAACTACAGAAGTCAGAGCCAGCGCAGCAGATCTACAGATGTCAGAGCCAGCGCAGCAGATCTACAGATGTCAGAGCCAGCGCAGCAGAGTAAGAGCAGCACATTATGTCTAAAGACTTAGACCCAGCACAGTATGTCTAAACGAGTGAGAGCCAGATCAGTAGATCTAGAGGACTGAGAGCCAGCAAAGCAGAGCTACAGAAGTCAGAGCCAGCACAGTAGATCTACAGGAGTGAGAGCCAACACAGCACATCTACAGGACCGAGACCCAGTACAGTAGATCTACAGGACTGAGACCCAGCACAATATGTGTACAAGACTGAGAGCCATCACAGTAGATCTACAGGACTGAAAGTCAGCAAAATACATACACAGGACTGAGAGCCAGCACAATATATCTACAGAAGTGAGAACCAACACGGTATTCTGCTTCTACAGCCTGAAGGATAACCATGTACCACAAGAAGTCATCTTTTGTACATCATGGATGTGAAGGTAAGTTATATGAGCATTTGTGGATTTCCTGACAGCTAGAATAAGGCCGCGTACACACGGGCAGACTGTTCGCCCAACTTTGTCCGCTGAACAGTGTTTGGGCGGACAGTCCGCTCGTGTGTGGGCTTTCAGCGGACAGTTGGACGGACAAGGTTTTTCGGAATTTCCGAAAAACTGTCCGCTGAAACCTTGTTTGAGCGAACAGTCCGGCCGTGTGTAGGCTTGTTCGTCAAACAAAGTTGCGCGCATGCTCAGAAAGGATTTTCACGCCGGAATCTATAATGCAGTGTATAGGACGTCGTATTTTTCGTCCCGTCGTACGTGCCGTTCACGTCATCGTGCACGGTTTCAGCAAACTGTTCGTCCGTCGTGTGTGGCCATGTCCGTCCATGCTAAGTTTGAGCGGACTGTTTGCCGAAACTGTTGGACGGACAAAGTTGGGCGAACAGTCCGCGCGTGTGTACGCGGCCTAAGGCTTGTAATTCTCTTCCAAAGCCCCATACACACTATCAGTTTTTCTGCTGAGTTTTTCCTTCAGATTTACCAAAACCATATAATATGAGGTCAAACCTTAGGAGCTTCAATTTGTATGCAATCAGGCAGGCCCTTCTATTACATGGTTTTGGTAAATCTGAAGGAAAAAATCTGCAGAAAAACTGATAGTGTGTATGGGGCTTAAGATCTTCCAAATAACAAAGGGTCTTTAAAACAAACTTTTTTTTTATATCGCTCTCTGTATGAAATTGTAGTGTGAAAATTCCAAGCAGGCAGCAGTTTCAGAATTACTGCAAAATCACTAAACTCATTCGATGGTCAAAGTCCCCTAAATCATTGCATCTCCCCTTCTAGTTTTCGGTGGAACGACAGAACCTTTTGACGATGTCTCCATGCTTTTTGTTACAGCCTTGCGAATCGCTGTTGGGCTATTTGTGTTACTTATGCCGTGTACACACGACCGGACCTTCCAGCAGATTAGGTCCGACGGTCTTCCCGACGGACTTTTCAGCGGAGTTCCGACAGCCTTTCCGAATGAATGGATTTGGCCACACACCATCACACCAAAGTCCGATGGATTTGAACATGATTATGTATGACCAGACTAGAATAAGGAAGTTCATAGCCAGTAGCCAATAGCTGCCCTAGCGTTGGTTTTCATCCGTCAGACTAGCATACAGACGAACTGATTTTTTGACCAGACTCGAGTCCATTTGAAAGATTTGAAATATGTTCTAAATCTAAAGTCCGTCTGATTTTTTGACAGCAAAGGTCGGATGAAGCCCACACACGGTCGAATTGTCTGACGAAAAGTCCGGCCGTGTGTACATGGCATAACTCTAATAAAAATGATCAGTGAAAAAGATTGACTTACTTTTCCCTGCAAAGGCAATGCATAATGGGCTACTATGCATCACATAGTAGCCCATTATGTGTCACTTACCTGACACAGGTGCCAGCGATGTCCCCGATTTCCTCGCCGGCTCGAAGCATCCATCTTTCTTCCGAGGTCACGCACTCCGGCTCTGTGACTGGCTGGAGTCGCGTGACGTCACTCCCGCTCGTGTGCATGGGAGCTGCCAGTCACGGCATGTCATTTAATGAAAATGGCACGCCGTGACCCTTCTAAAGTACTCGGCGCATGCGCAGAAGAAATCCAGGGAAAGAGGGAATTGTAAATATCTCCTAAACCATGTAGGTTTAGGAGATATTTGCAGCACCTATAGGTAAGCCTTACTTGTAGGTTAAAGTGTGTTGTAAGGGTTTACAACCACTTTAAGTTTGGGCAAGCTTGGCAAGATGTAATCATCCATATCTGATATTTGGAGGGCACTGGAGATGCTGCCAACCATTGTAGCAGTCCGTGCTTTACGTGATAGCGGTGATTTTCTGGGTTCTGCTAAAGCGGGTTACCCTCTACACACAGGGTGTCTCTCACTTGGCACAACTGGCATTAATATTTATAGTGAATACAAGGCATTCTGTGATGGGACAATGGTAGATCCTGACGATACTGATGTCCTTTCTACCTCATCTAATTGGAGTATGCCTTGTATTCACTGTAAAAAAAGGTGTCCTTTGATGCGTGGCAGTGCTGAGCGAGCGACTCTCAGTGTGCCAAGGGGAAGCCACTTGAGCAGGACCTGGAAGATTGTTGCTATCACTGTATGTAGCGTAGGCTGTTACAGGGGTTTTCAGCATCCACAGCAGCCCTCTAGACATAGGATATCGATAATTAAACTGTGCTGAGCTGGATCAATATCAATTGAAAATAAAGATAATTCATAGAGTTCCACTTTACCATGTGTTAGTATGATAAAAATCTGCATTGTTATATTGTTTGTAATATGAACATGGGAGCAGCATATTTGTGCTAAAAGAGAACCCTTTAAAGAAGCATTAAAGTAAGCATTTCAAATCTGCAGGCGAGCAAGAAGGTGTATGTTACCTCCTGGATCTTTCTATTTTGTTTACAATTTACTGGTTCAATGAGTGCTCCTAGTATAGCTTTTGCTATACTCCAGTTTTCCAAGAGGTGGCAAATGGCTCTTCTACACAGCAGACAATCTGCCTGCCATCCTTTTCCCTGCCCATGCATCAAAAGCATTGGATTTTGTGAATAGGTTTACAGAATGTAAGTTCTATTATTAATAAATTGAATCGGTGATCATATTCCTGTGGGGTGCCAACATCCAAACTAGTTAAACACAAAAAATAAACCCCTAACTGGACTTGAAAGGCACTGGCGTAGTAGATTATTGAAAAAGGTAGAATTTATTAAACATAATACAACAAAATTAACAATAAATTTGTATTGGAATGATTACAGTTGCTGTACACAAAATCACCACACAGATTGCACTATGAAATTCTCTGGGTTTATCCGACGCGCTTCAGAGAATGTCTTTCTCTTCAGGGGTGTTATGAGAAGGTCAATCGTGTATCTACAATATAGTGGTTACAAAAGGTCACAAAGATTATTGTATAACAATCAGTGGTACAATATATGTCGCTATTAAATGTATTTGAACAAACTCACATAGAAGTGATGGAATTGAAAGTGAAAAACTATTAAAAACAACCATAGACAGAACTGTGTCTCCATAAACCTCCTGCTTAAATGGGCTGGTCTTGTCGATATGCTTTAGTATTGCATAGAAGTGTTGGAATTGAAATTGAAAAAAATGCCAGACTCCCCCAATGGACAATGGACAGCTAAGGACGCTGAAGCCAAACAAGCGGGCGACGCTCTGTGGGTAAAAATGATGATATATATAGTAAAGAGTAAACATAATAATATAACAAGTTCTAATTACCGTATGTTTACTCTATACTATATATCTGGCTTCAGCATCCTTAGCTGTCCATTGTCCCTTGGGGAGAGTCTGGCATTTTTTCAATTTCAATTCCATCATTTCTATGAAATACTAAAGTATATCAACAAGACCAGTCCTTTTAAGCAATAGGTTTTTGGAGACACAGTTCTGTCTATGTTTGTCTATGTTTTCCCCTCACAATTACTGCGACCACCTTCCCACTCTGTCCTCAACTCCCTAACCCACATCTTCAACCTCCCCCTCTGCTCCGGCACCTTTCCTTCCCCAATCAAACATGCACTGGTTACCCCCATACTCAAAAAACCCTCACCAGACCCCACCTGTTTGAACAATTTAATACCCATCTTCCTGCTCCCGTTTGCCTCCAAGCTCATGGACAACAACCTTCTTTACCCCCTACAGTCTGGCTTCCGCCCACAACATTCTGCTGAAACTGCCCTACTAAAACTCACCATTGACCTACTAACTGCTAAAACCAACGGCCACTACTCCATACTCATACTTTTAGACCTCTCTGCTGCCTTTGACACAGTTGACCACCTGTTCCTCCTCAGCAAATCACACTCCCTTGGCCACCATGATTCTGCTTTATCCTGGTTCTCCTCCTACCTATCTCAGAGTACTTTCAGTGTCACTTACAACTCCATCTCCTCCCCTCCCCTTCCTCTTTCTGTTGGGGTACCCCAAGTTTCCGTCCTTGGGCCCCTCCTTTTCTCACTCTATACCTCTTCCCTGGGCCAGTTGATAACCTCCTATGGCTTCCAATACCACCTCTATGCCGACGACACCCAGATATATCTCTCCACTCCTCAACTCATTCCATCGATCTCCTCACGGATCTCAAACTTACTGAATGACATATCAGTATGGATGTCACACCACTTCCTCAAACTCAATCTTTCTAAAACTGAGCTTGTTATATTTCCTTCTTCACAATTCCCCCCCCCCCCCCCCCGACTTCACCATTAATATCAACAACACAACCATTGGTCCCTCCACACATACCAGGGTCCTGGGTGTAATCCTTGACTCTGACCTCTCCTTCAGCCCCCACATCCAATCACTTGCTAAATCCTGCCGTCTTAACCTCCGCAATATCTCCAGAATTCGACCCTTCCTGACTAATGACACCACAAAGCAACTTATTCACTCCTTGATTATTTCCCGCCTTGATTGCTGCAACTCTCTCCTTAATGGCCTACCCTTAAGCAGGCTATCTCCCCTTCAGTCTATTATGAATGCTGCTGCTAGACTAATACACCTCACTAACCAATCCGTGACTGCTGCTCCTCTCTGCCAATCCCTTCACTGGCTTCCCCTACCCCACCGTGTAAAATTCAAAATGCTAACCATAACATACAAAGCCATCTACAACATCGCCCCCATCTACATCACCAACCTTATCTGCAGATATCGCCCAAATCGTCCCCTCCGCTCCTCTTAGGACCTACTGCATTCTAGCTCCCTTGTTACCTCCTCTCATGCTCGCATTCAAGACTTCACCAGAGCCTCTCACATCCTCTGGAACTCCCTGCCCCAGTCTGTCCGATCAGCCCCTACCCTGTCCACCTTTAGGAGATCCCTGAAAACTCATTTATTCAGGGAAGCCTATCCCACACCCACCTAACTGTCCCGAGCCGCCCCCATCAAATCATTCTCTGCAACTATTACCTTTTGTACCACCACCCCCTCCCTTTAGCATTTAAGCTCTACGAGCAGAGCCCTCTTGTACCTTTTGTATTGAACTGTACTGTAATTGTGTTGTCCCCCCCCTATACATTGTAAAGCGCTGCGTAAACTGTTGGCGCTATATAAATCGTGTATAATAATAATAATAATAATGTTTGTTTTTAATAGTTCTATGGAGTGTTTCATTGGTGACACCACAATATGCGTAAGTTTGTTCAAATACATTTAATATGGACATATATTGTACCACTGATTGTTATACAATAATTTTTGTGACCTTTTTGTAACCACTATATTGTAGATACACGATTGACCTTCTCATAACACCCCTTAAGAAAGAGATATTTGATAATCTGAAACGCGCCGGTTGAACTCAGAGAACACGTCGGGTAAACCCATAGTGCAACCTGTGTGGTGATTTTTTGTACAGCAACTGTAATCATTCCAATACATTTTATTGTTTATTTTGTTGTATTATGTTTAACCACTTTCAGACCGGACCATTTTGCTGGTAAATGACCAGAGGTCTTTTTACACTTTGGCACTGCGCTGCTTTAACTGGTAATTGCGCGGTCATGCAATGTTGTACCCAAACAAAATTTGCGTCCTTTTCTTCCCACAAATAGAGCTTTCTTTTGATGGTATTTGATTGCCTCTGCGATTTTTATTTTTTGCGATATAAACGTAAAAAGACCGCAAATTTTGAAAAAAAATGATATTTTCTACTTTTTGTTATTAGAAAAATCCAATAAACTCAATTTTAGTCATACATTTAGGCCAAAATGTATTCAGCCACATGTCTTTGGTAAAAAAAAAGTCAATAATTGTATATTTATTGGTTTGCGCAAAAGTTGTCACATCTACAAACTAAGGTACGTTTTCTGGAATTTACGCAGCTTTTAGTTTACGACTGCCTATCTCATTTCTTGAGGTGCTAAAATGACAGGGCAGTACAAAACCCCCCCAAATGACCCCATTTTGGAAAGTAGACCCCCTAAGGAAATTGATAAGAGGCATGTTGAGCCCATTGAATATTTTATTTTTTTGCCTCAAGCGATTGAATAATGACAAAAAAAAATTTTTTTTTTTTTTTTTACACAAAGTTGTCACTAAATGATATATTGCTCACACATGCTATGGGCGTATGTGAAATGACACCCCAAAATAAATTCTGCTGCTTCTCCTGAGTACGGGGATACCACATATGTGGGACTTTTTGGGAGCCTAGCCGCGTACAGGGCCCCGAAAACCAAGCACCGCCTTCAGGCTTTCTAAGGGCGTAAATTTTTGATTTCACGCCTCACTACCTATTACAGTTTTGAAGGCCATAAAATGCCAAGATGGCACAAAACCCCCACAAATGACCCCATTTTAGAAAGTAGACACCCCAAGCTATTTGCTGAGAGGCATGTTGAGTCCATGGAATATTTTATATTTTGCCACAAGTTGCGGGAAAATTACAAACTTTTTTTTTTTTTTTTTTTTTTTCACAAAGTTGTCACTAAATGATATATTGCTCATGCATGCCATGGGCATATGTGAAATGACACCCCAAAATAAATTCTGCTGCTTCTCCTGAGTACGGGGATACCACATATGTGGGACTTTTTGGGAGCCTAGCCGCGTACGGGGCCCCGAAAACCAAGCACCGCCTTCAGGCTTTCTAAGGGCGTAATTTTTTGAGTTCACTTCTCACTACCTATTACAGTTTTGAAGGCCATAAAATGCCAAGATGGCACAAAACCCCCACAAATGACCCCATTTTAGAAAGTAGACACCCCAAGCTATTTGCTGAGAGGCATGTTGAGTCCATGGAATATTTTATATTTTGCCACAAGTTGCGGGAAAATTACAAACTTTTTTTTTTTTTCACAAAGTTGTCACTAAATGATATATTGCTCACGCATGCCATGGGCATATGTGAAATGACACCCCAAAATAAATTCTGCTGCTTCTCCTGAGTACGGGGATACCACATATGTGGGACTTTTTGGGAGCCTAGCCGCGTACGGGGCCCCAAAAACCAAGCACCGCCTTCAGGCTTTCTAAGGGCGTTACAGTTTTGAAGGCCATAAAATGCCAAGATGGCACAAACCCCCCCCCCCCCAAATGACCCCATTTTAGAAAGTAGACACCCCTAAATTTAGGGGTACACTAGTGAGACTAGGTAATAAATGGCGGGTGCCCTGAAACTATAAAAAAATAACTAACCAACCAGCGTCACCTGTAACAGTTATATGGTGATCACTGGTGAAAGGGTTAACTAGGGGGCAATCAGGGGGCTTTATGCGGTAGTATATGGGGGTCCCTGGCGCTATAAAAAGCTGCGGCGAACCTAAATACCTACCTGCCTAACTAGCGTCACCTGTGACACTAATACAGCGATCAGAAAAACGATCGCTTATTAGGCTGGGTTCACACTGGAGCGATGCGGGAACGCCACGAATGCGCGGCGGGTTCCCGCATCGCATGCCTCCCGGCGGCAGTTCACACTGCCCTATGCGAACTGCTGGGAGTGTCAGTGAAATGTTAATGACACCCCCAGATCAGTTCGCATATCGCAGTGCGATCTGCAAACTTGGATCGCATGGTGTGAACACCCATGCGATCCGATTCTGCTGCGGACCAAAAAAAGGGTCCCGTGCGAGTTTGCGGCGGGTGCGGCGGGTGCGACACTAATTCAGCCATACTATCTGTATAGCTGAACTCGAATCGCACAGAGATCGGATGTGATTTGCACTGCAGTGCGGTGCGAATCACATCCGTTCTCATAAACCGCTGCAATGTGAACCCAGCCTTAGTGACACTGGCGACGGGGGGTGATCACGGGGTTAAACCTTTATTGGGGGGGTTAGGGGGGTACCTTAGAACTAAAGGGGGCTAACCCTAACTGCCCTAACAGTTATTAGTCACAAATGACACCTGCCGGGTGATCAGGGGGTTAAACCTTTATTAGGTAATAAATGGCGGGTGCCCTGAAACTATAAAAAAATAACTAACCAACCAGCGTCACCTGTAACAGTTATATGGTGATCACTGGTGAAAGGGTTAACTAGGGGGCAATCAGGGGGCTTTATGCGGTAGTATATGGGGGTCCCTAGCGCTATAAAAAGCTGCGGCGAACCTAAATACCTACCTGCCTAACTAGCGTCACCTGTGACACTAATACGGCGATCAGAAAAATGATCGCTTATTAGGCTGGGTTCACACTGGAGCGATGCGGAAACGCCGCGAATCCGCGGCGGGTTCCCGCATCGCATGCCTCCCGGCGGCAGTTCACACTGCCCTATGCGAACTGCTGGGAGTGTCAGTGAAATGTTACTGACACCCCCAGATCAGTTCGCATATCGCAGTGCGATCTGCAAACTCGGATCGCATGGTGTGAACACCCATGCGATCCGATTCTGCTGCGGGCCAAAAAAAGGGTCCCGTGCGAATTTGCGGCGGGTGCGGCGGGTGTGGCGGGTGCGGCGGGTGCGGCGAATGGCTGAACTCGAATCGCACAGAGATCGGATGTGATTTGCACTGCAGTGCGGTGCGAATCACATTCGTTCTCATAAACCGCTGCAATGTGAACCCAGCCTTAGTGACACTGGCGACGGGGGGTGATCACGGGGTTAAACCTTTATTGGGGGGGTTAGGGGGGTACATTAGAACTAAAGGGGGCTAACCCTAACTGCCCTAACAGTTATTACAGTCACAAATGACACCAATGCAAAAAAAAAAAAAAAAAAATGACATTGGTGTCACTGTGACTGGGGGGCAGGGGTAATTGGGGGGGTGATCGGGGGGTAAAGGGGGGGTGTGAGTGTGCCTGGCATGTTCTACTGTGTGTGGGATGTGTTGGTGCAACTCACTGATCCGCTCTCCTCCGTGTCGGAACGAAAAATACCGACACGGAGGAGAGAATACATCACTTCCTCTCCTGTGTTTACATTACAGGAGAGGAAGTGATGTCACCGGGGATTTCCATTCGTCGGGAGCGATCGCGAGGGGGTGGCCATGAATGAATGGCCGTCCCCTCGTCCGGGATCGCTCCCGAACGAAAACCGACCGCCGCAGGCACCGGGCGGGGGCCCGATCGGGCCCCCGACCCGCGGGAGGCAAAGGACGTACATGTATGTGCTTATGCCTGCCCGTGCCATTCTGCCGACGTACATCGGCGTGCGGCGGTCGGCAAGTGGTTAATAAATTCTACCTTTTCCAATAATCTACTACACCAGTGCCGTTAAAGTCCAGCTGGGGGTTTCCTTTTTGTGTTGTTCTATGATTGGGCAAAGGGAGAGGAAGGACGGCCAGTGCTGCTGCAAACAATGCTATGGCTACAGTGTAGGAGACCCAAAGTTGGGGTGGCGGAAGTAGTAAAGAGAGTTGCAGGAGGTGGTGTATGTACGCCTCATTATTTTTAACTTATTGTGTGCCAGCAGAAATTAAAAACATCTCCTGGAGTACTTCTTTAAGCCTCCAGGCCCCTCCCGCATTTGCTCCTGCTGGGACGTCTTGTAAATTTGATGGCCAAGGTCCTGATCTTCACGCCGGTGTTGATCTTTTGCTTCTATATTTACAGTCATATATTTTTTTTGTGGAAAATCAGTTTCAGCACTATGGATAGCTCCAGACAGTACATATACTGGCAGGAGCGAATGTGCTGTCTGGTATTGGTTATATTGGTATTGGGCTAATGTAATTAAAAAATATATATATTAGAAGTGATCTTTATATAAATAAATGTTTAATACGGGGTAAGCTGATGACTCAAAGGCGTTTTTTTTTTTTTTTAAATGAGACTCTATGCAGCCTGTGTGAACAATGCAGGCAGGGAGAGAGGAGCCACAGTTCACTTTTCTGATTTATTCATGTACTGTATGGCAGGGCTCAAAATTTCAAGTCCTGAGCTACTAGCCAGGTCTCAAGGGTTACTCGCCACCAGTTGCCATGCGAAACCCCTCCTCTGTCCCACCCTAATTCCACCCCTAAACACGCCCTCATAAATTATCTCCTGAAATTACACTTAAATGTTTTATGCAGAATTAAGTTATAAAAATAAATATTAACAGCGACTTTTATCCGTGCCCAAAGTGCAGCCTGTGCCCGCCAGTGTAGCCTGTGTCACCAATGCAGCCTGTGCCCGCCAGTGTAGCCTGTGTCCGCCAGTGTAGCCTGTGTCCGCCAGTGTAGCCTGTGTCCGCCAATGCAGCCTGTGTCCCCAATGCAGCCTGTGCCCACCAATGCAGCCTGTGCCCACCAATGCAGCCTGTGCCCACCAATGCAGCCTGTGTCTGCCAGTGTAGCCTGTGTCCACAATGCAGCCTGTGTCCCCAATGCAGCCTGTGTCCCCAATGCAGCCTGTGTCCGCCAGTGCAGCCTGTGTCACCAATGCAGCCTGTGCCCACCAGTGCAGCCTATGCCACTAGTGCAGCCTTTCACCAATGCAGCCTGTGTCCCCAGTGCAGCCTGTGCCACCAATACAGCCTGTGTCCCCAGTGCAGCCTGTGCCACCAATACAGCCTGTGTCCCCAGTGCAGCCTGTGCCACCAATACAGCCTGTGTCCTCAGTGCAGCCTGTGCCACCAATACAGCCTGTGTCCCCAGTGCAGCCTGTGCCACCAATACAGCCTGTGTCCCCAGTGCAGCCTGTGCCACCAATACAGCCTGTGTCCTCAGTGCAGCCTGTGCCACCAATACAGCCTGTGTCCCCAGTGCAGCCTGTGTCACCAATGCAGCCTGTGCCCACCAGTGTAGCCTGTGTCCCCCAATACAGCCTGTGTCCTCAGTGCAGCCTGTACCATCAATACAGCCTGTGTCCCAAGTGCAGTCTGTGACCCCAGTGCAGCTTGTCACTAATGGAGCCTACCTGTGCAGGGGAAGAGAGAGGAGAGCCACTGCTGCCTGGTTTATCAGAGCGTGAACATAACAGCTTTGATTTCAATAGCTGTGTGTTCCACAGCTCCTCTCTTGTCCAGGATTGGATGGGTGATCTGTCTATCAAAGTGCCTCGGACAAAGAGGAGGGGCAGTATATGACTGCGGTTGGCGGGGACCACGCAGCGATTGAAATGAAAGCTGTTATGTGCCCCGGCACTCTGATAAACCAGGCAGCAGCTTTCCTCTCTCTTCCCCTACAATCGCTGCCGGTGGTGCCCCCCACAACCCCCACCCGCTCCCAGGCAGCCCACACTTGCCAGCCCTCAAAATCCACTCGCAAATGTAATTGTCAGCCTGGGATATTGAGCTCTATAAAAAGCATTTTTTTTTTGTGATTGTAAATGCTTTTTTTTTTTCAAATAACAGAGATTTATACTTACCTGCACTGTGCAATACTTATACTTACCTGCTCTGCTCAATTGCACAGAGCAGTCCTGAAACTTTTATCCCTGGGTCCCCCGCCAGGTTCTTGGCTTTATGAGCTTGTTCCTGAGCTGCGCTGCTTGCGTTTATAGACACAGACAGAGGGACTTGATCTTGCCCCCCCCCCGGTTTCCTTATCACTGGCTTTGATTGACAGCAGCAGAAGTCAATGGCTTCCGCTGCCTCAGCAAAGCCTGTGGAACCCAAAAGTGTGGGGATAGAAGAGCTGCAGACATGCACAACACTGGATTGAATGAGGGCTCAGGTAAGTGTAGGGGGTTAAGTGGAGATCTGATACCTAAACATTTTTTTCCTTAAAAGAGAAGTAAAAGGATTTTTTTTTTTGCAGATTTATACTTACCTAGGTGGATGCAGCATCGGTTCGATGCTGCATCTGTCCAGTGGCAGCTCTGCGCTGTGAACTGATCAACCGAACACCGTTGATCGCTCAGTGTTCAGAGCTCTGTGATCAGAGAGCTGTAGACTGTCAGTCACATCTCTCTGCTCATTGAAGTGCTGAGCTGTGGAGGGGCGGGAATCAGGCATCTCAAGCTCACAGCGTCTCGCTGAGAGGCTGAGCCTGGTGTCAGTCCAGGCACCTGGCGAATCCAGACTCCGTGGTGCCTGGACTGATATCGGTGACGTCAGCAGAGAGCAGACTTCACTCCGTTCTCTGCTGAAAACGGGTTTTGCACTCCTGTGATCCATAAGAGAAGTACACTACAGCCAAACGAGCTTTGACTATATTTCTCCTTTAACGTATAGAATACATTAAAGGATAAGGTCACCTTTCATAACATGTTACACCCATATTTAGGGTATATCATGAGATATGTCAAAAACAGACCGGACCCGAGCTTCCCCCCGATCCCCCGCTCTGACAGCTAGTGAGGATCCCTCTCCCCCCTGTACGATGTATGGGCATGGAGATACACTGACAGGTCTGCAGGAGACCTGCATTGCACCAGCGATCAGCAGATCACTAGTGCCACGCTTTAGAGGCTCCAGAAACAAAAAAATAATAACTGCACATTTTTTTTACCTGCAAAAAAAATGCATTTATTATTTTTTGTTAAAAAGGTGAACTTTTCTTTTAAGATAAAAATAGTTAGGCTTTAGAAACACTTTAACAGACCATCTAAGAATATTTAACCTCCCTAGCGGTATGATTCAGTCTGGAATAAGGTGCTGAAAGCGGTACAATTATTTTGCACAGAAATCTGGCTTTTATTTTGTAGTCATGTAATTCTTAGGAATAACGCTCTTAAATCTGTTCAAACCAGAGTCTAGCAGACATCCCGGGTATGATAAAGTTTATAATATAATAAAGAATAATAAAATGTATTCAATAATGTAATAAAATCCTAAAACACTGAAAAATTGACAGTTTTTGGTTGCTATGGACAATCTCCAAATTCCAGGCAGTAAAAAACAGTATTTATAATATAAAAGTGCATGCAGGGCATTGCACAAACCACTAGGGACAAAGGGGGTGTGTATTTTTTGTAAACAGCACTGTAATCTGTAAGATTACAGTGCTGTGTGTGTTTAGTGTGTTTTAACTTTTTTGAATTTGCCGCCGTTCTCCGCTCCCGTGCGTCGTAACGTCGCAGGGAACGGAGCTCGGCGGCATTTGTCACTGTGAATCGAGCGGAGGACAGCTCGATCGCACAGCGCGGCGGACATCGCTGGATCCAGGGGACAAGGTGAGTAACGATCCCTGTGTCCTCCCCTGCATCGAGCGAAGCCATCCCGAGTCTGGCTCGGGGTTACCGCTCCTGTCAGTATATTCCTACCCCGAGCCAGACTCGGGATTACCGCTAGGGGGGTTAAGTACACCTGATGCCACATACACACGATCAGATTATCCGGCGGACTTGGTCCGCCAGACATTCCGCCCATGTGTGGGCTCTGGTGGACTTTTTCTTCCCAAAAAACTTAGAAAGATGTTTTGACTCAAAATTGTGAATGGACAATCCGCCCGTCTGTTTGCTAGCCCTCCGGACTTTTAAAATGAACGGACTTGCGCACACACTTTGTAAAGTCTGTTCATTTTGAACGTGACTCCAGGTAGACAGAACTAGCAAATGAAGTGAATGTCACCGCCTCCCTCAGCGAGATTGACACCTCGCTAGCCCTGTCCCTGGTATGGATTTAAAGGGGAAGCCCTACGCCCAAAAAACAGCGTGGGGGTCCCCCCAAAGTCCATAGCAGGCCCTTATCCGAGCACGCAGCCCGGCTGGTCAGGAAAGGGGATGCGGACGAGTGAGCGCCCCCCCCTCCTGAACCAGGCCGCGTGCCCTCAACATGGGGGGGTGCTTTTCCTATGGCCCCCCACCCCAAAGCACCTTGTCCCCATGTTGATGAGGACAAGGGCCTCTTCCCGACAACCCTGGCCATTGGTTGTCGGGGGCCGGCGGGAAGGGGGCTTATCAGAATCCGGGAGCCCCCTTTAATAAGGGGGCCCTCAGATTCTGGCCCCCCTACCCTATGTGAATGAGTATGGGGTACCATGTACCCCTACCCATTCACCTGGGGAAAAAAGTGTACATTAAAAAAAACACAACACGGTATTAAAATACTTTATTAGACAGCTCCAGAGGTCTTCTCTTCTTCCGTCTTCGGGGGTCTTCTCGCCGGACTATTCCGCTATCTTCTGCTCTTTTACTAGCAAAGGAGCCTGGCTTTCTCCTTTGTTGCCGCTGCCGTCCTGGAGTCTTCTTCTGACTTCGGGGGTCTGGCTTAGGACTACTGAGTATACATATAACTTATCGCGGCCATCCGCACAGTTTACAAATATCCTTACATATTTTGTGTTTTTTGCACTGTACACTTCATTTATGTATTAGGGTTTGGATTGCTGCCTGTAGGTTTTACCTGTACAAACCCTTTCGCACTGTTTTGCACTTTATAGCATTTTTGTTGCACTTATGCACCTTATTAGTTTACAGTTTATATATTTTTCACATATCTGCTGAAGCTACATTAGTAGTAGCAGTAGCAGTAGTACCGAGATTAAGACCTGAAGTCTCCTTGCATATACAGTAGAATAGTACTGTGTATGAGGGAATACATTCAGGTTTTTTCAATTTATAGGGGGGTATGTTACATATATGTATAGTTTTACTTTCTTCTTGAAGAAAGTAAAACTATACATAATTAAATGCAGCCACTGGAGCCCCATCATATGCAGCCACTTGTGTCCATCCTATGCAGCCACTTGTGCCCAACAAATGCCGACACTGTGCCCCCCTGCCTGCCTGCTGTCTGCCAGCACTTACCCCATCTTGGTGGTAGGTCAGGCAGCGGTGACGGCAGCGGGCTGTGGGATGGATCCTGTGTCCTCCATGCATCTCTTCTCATTCTGCTAGGCTTCCAATAGGAACACCTGTGCCTTTAGCCAATCAGGTGAGGGGTATTAGACCCACGCCCTCTGATTGGCAGAGAGGCAGTTTGGTGTTAGAAAAGCAAATATTCATTTGCTTTTCTAACACAACTGGGTGGGCTCTGAGCACAATGCCCTGCGCTTGAAGTCCACCTTTTTTGAAGCCTATTACAGCCTATGGCTTTAATCAGGTGCTTCAAAAAAACAACCCCGCCGCTGGAATTCAGGCACCCTGTGTCCGAAAAGGGACCAGACGTCTGAATAGGGGGTGGCAGCGGCGGCCATGGCTAGATTCATGCAATGCATGAAACTACAGGCATAACCCACTTTTAAGTACACAATGGGGTTTATTTACTAAAGCTGGAAAGTGCAAAATCAGATTCACTTCTGCATAGAAACCAATGAGCTACCAGGTTTTATTTCCAAAGCTTAATTGAACAAGCTGAGGTTAGAATCTCATTGGTTTCTATGCAGACGTGAGCCTGATTTTTGACTTTCCAGTTTTAGTAAATAAAACCCATTGTGTACTTTTAAGTGGGGTATGCCTGTATCCATTATTCATAGAGGGGGGTGGCGTGACAGAGAGAGCGGCACCCATTTGCCCTTAATAGACTCACCGCCACTGGTTGTTACTGACGTGATGAAAATTTCATGTGAATAGCGCTTTTAGAAATAGATTTACCTAAAAAAAGGTAATGTGTTCAATACTTATTTTACCAGGTGTACATGAGGGAGGTTTACTAGAACTGGATCACTCATAATCTGGTGCAGCTGTGCATGGTAGCCAATCAGATTGTAACTTCAGCTTGTTCAATTAAGCTTTCACAATAAAACCTGGAAGCTGATTGGCTTCTATGCAGAGCTGCACCAGATTTTGCACTCTCCAGGTTTAGTAAATCTCCCCCATAGTTATGTTGGTCTAAGCTGGACCAATGTAACTATGTGATATCCCCACAATTGGAATTCCTCTGTAGGTTAAGCTGTAGCCACAAAACACCAGAATCAGAGCTGTTACTATAGATAAAATCACACATAAGGATAATACTATAAAATGATGAAATAAGACATACAGTATATCTAAAAGCAAAGATTTAGCAGGAGGAAGCTTCTGTGATTTCATATATTTATCTGGAGGAAATTTGCAGTCTCATTTTAATTGCTTAGCGTAGTTGTCCTTTCACTATACCCCGATCTTTTTTTATCATTACTACAGCTAAAAATAGGCAGCGTTTTATTCTGTGGAATACACGAGCAGGGCCGTCTTTAATATTCATTGGACCCTGGGCAAAAATTTTCTTGCCCCCCCCATACAATTTCACTCTCCATCTGCTCTGAGACAGGCAATAAATAGCAGCTAGACTTAAAATCAGTTTAATGTATCAGATCAGGCAGCAATTGAGATTCGTTGCCAGTGGTTACAGCATATCATTACTGCTAACTGACTGGTTGCTAGAGGTTACAGCACACTACGAGTCACTGATTAGTTGCTAGAAGTTACAGCAAATGATTTCTGCTTCTTAATCGGTTGCTAGAGATTACTTTATAGTATTACTGCTCACTGGTTGCTAGAGGTTACAGCACATCATCTCCTCACTGCAGGGGAGCATGATCTACATATAAATGCCACCTTTACTTACATATCAATACAGCCGCCCGCAGCTATTTACATATGAATGCCGATTATTTACATGTAAACACAGGGTCTGCAGGTGAGTAATCTGTACACAACAGATTACTCAGAGCTGGGCAGCATTAGTACCAGCACATCACACTGAGATATTGGGATTGTTGGCAAGTATGAGGCAGCTGCTTTGGGCCCCACAACGACAGGGCCCAGGGCAGCTGCCCCTTTTGCCCTGCCTTAAAGATGGCCCTGTACACGAGTCAGCTCTTAATTCAGGTAAAATGGTTGTCGATCCAATACTCCCAACAGATCTTACATATGGGAAACAGATCTTACATATGATTCACTGCTGAAGCCACATTCCGTCCTCATTGCGGAAACCTTAGAGCTTCTAGAGTAAAGCACTGGGAGACATTTACTAAAACTGGAGGGGAAAGATTTACTAAAACTGGAGCATACAGAATCTAGTTCAGGTGTGCATAGCAACCAATCAGCTTCTAACTTTCAATCAGCTTGTTCAATTAAGCTTTGACAATAAAACCTAGAAGTTGATTGGTTACAATGCACTGCACCATATTCGGTGTGCACCAGTTTTAGTAAATCCCCCCTTAGACCCCTTTCACACTAGGTAATTTTAAGGGTATTTTTCAGGCGCTTTAGCATTAAAAAAAAACCTCTGTCAAGCGCTTGAAAGAAGCCTCATCTGCAAACCCAGTTTGAAAGCCCAAGTGCTTTAAGAGCCCTTTCACACTGCCAGCACCCAAAAAACGCTGGTAAAGCGCTGCGTAAAAGTAGCTGCGCTTTACCAGCATTTTTCAAGCGCTATTGGGCACTTTTAACCCCCGCTAGTGGCCAAATAAAGGGTTAAAAGTGCCCACAAAGTGCCGCTGCCAAAAGCGATTTGCAGGCGTTTTGCAGGCACTTCCCATTGATTTCAATGGGAAGGGGTGCGTTAGGAGCGGTGTATTCATCGTTCCAAAAGCGCTGCAAAAAAGCTGCTTGCAGGACTTTTTTTGATGCCCTGCCAGCCCAGCACCTCAGTGTGAAAGACCTGTGTAGTGTGGGGGCTGAGGAACTGTATACAGTGCTGAGATGGGAAAGGAGCAATGTCAAGTGACCTGCCAGGGGTCCCTCTCCTCTGATTCTCCAACGGTAATCACTGTCCTCTCATGTAAAGAGGAACTCAAAACTCTTAAGCCACTTTGGGTATCTTGGCATGCAGTGGGTGTTTCTGCACGCACGGTTGAAGTGGTGGGTGGTAATGAGGGGGGGTCCAGGCCAACTTTTGCATCGGGGCCCATAAGCTTCAAGCTATGCCTTGTGTGGTGCGATCGCTATTTACATAAGTATGCAGGACCTACATGCATGTTTACATTTGTGCATGAGCATGGGTGTATGGGGCGCTTACATTTTTTTTATTTTTGGATGAACTTTATTGCTATAACAAGGGATTAACAACACTCATGGGCTTTGATATATCCAGTTTAAGCCCATATCTCTCCTTTTGCCTCCAAAGCATGTGATCAAAGCAAGATCAGTTTGATCAGATGCTGTACAAACCAGTAATGGCTTCTAATCAAAACAAAAGTAATGTAACAGAAGAGGGGAAGAAACTCTTTCACAGTGATTGCGATTAGAGCGGTTATATCGGTAGTGGGCTCCCCGATGGGACAGGAGAGCCCGGTAAAGGTGGAGGGGGTCCCCCTTGCTCCATCTGTAAAAATGACCGAGAGGCTGTAGAGCCACTTGGACCATTTTTCCCCAAATAGCGAAACACTCAGAGAAAAAGGATAATACCAAGACCATTGTTGTAACTGCACTGATCCTGATCCTTGCTGAACTTGAATCCATGTATGACTGGCTTTAGTTTGCCTCTATAGATACCCTGTGCTGTTATTCCAGGTATAACAGGCCCCTGTGCACAAATGGCATCCCACACTGTGTATTTTTGGCCCAGGGATAACATCTAGCACCGTGTGTCACGGGCCCACAGATCAGGTGGCACACCGGATATGGCAATGGTACACTCATGAAAGGAGGATGGGAAAAGGGAAGTCTATTATAAAACATTTTCAGATGGGCATTCCAATCAGGTCCACCTATCAGTTTTTACGGCTGACTTGATTGGAAGGTCCATTCATCCCTATGGACAAGCAGCTGTACACAGACTTGTGTCCATTTACACCCGCCTACCCCTGGGTTCGATCAGGCCCTTAAAAAAAAAGGGTAGAGGACTCTCTCTTCAGTTTAAGGTGAAGCGGTTCCTACTGAACTGTCCGAGATTCAAACCATGTATGGGCAGGCTGATTGCACCCAAGCTTATTGATCAATCCACTTGGGTACAACTAGCCTGTTTGATTTTTCATGAGATCATTGCTAGAGGTTAAGCAATAATCACTGTGGCTCTCCCCATGAAGAGAACACAATAGCTCCACGGGATGGATTCCCCCATCAACATCAGTGTTGATGGGGGAATGCACCTATTTTCTTTCCTGCAACCACAGGTTGAAAATCTAACCATCTATGGCTGGCTTTACAGTCATTGGAGTTGCACCTGCTCTGACTAGATGGAGGTTGGAATCAGACCTGTGTTCCGGTGCATTGTGTTTAGAACGAATAAAAGAAAAAAAAAATTCTTACACACACTATTTATTTTTATTTCATTTTATTAAATGTTTTGCACAATATAGCAATAAAGTATATACGTAATTTCTTCTGCCATGATGCACCACAATGCATGGTAGTGCGTTAAACTGCATTGTGTTGAATTGTACTGCATGTGTGTTGGAAGTGCGTTTGGTCAATGTGTTGGGGTACCATTGACGATGGATGACACTGCACCACACTGATGCTTGTAACGTGAATTAAACAAAACATAGGTTGCGGTAATGCACATTTACCACAACACAATGGTGTGATTTGGCACTAAAGCATGGCAGTTCACAGAACCATCCAAAACACACATTTCCCCAGCATACTTACCAGCTAGCCAGCATAATATAACGAAAAAAAGGCTAAACTGTTTCTGCAATTTACATTGGATGCAAATATATGTGAAGCCGCACTGCCACGTCAAGGCCCCTCTGCAAAGTGCGGTCCCTAACTATAATGTTTCCAAATTGATAAATATATAGCAAGAAATAAATTGAGTGTCTAAACTAGTTGCAATTTTTTTTAAAAACAGAGGTTTTTGTTATATATTTGCATTCATAAGTGAAGCTACATAGAGCTCCCAGGGATCCCATTGGATCTTCCTTGTGGCTTGTGCTTGGTCACAGTGAGACCTCGTATGATTGGGATTTCTGTGTCCCTCTAATGTAATGTTTCCAGGGTATATGCCTGTTAACCCTCTAAGTCTTAGGTGCTCGCAGTGATACTGGTGTTAGGTTTAGAAAGTCTCTAGCACTCAAAAAGATTATTTCCACTTATTGTGAAAAAATTTCATATTATTCCAGCCACTGTTTTATTGCTGGTTTGATAGTACCAGAAAATAAAAAAAAAACTGGCCTCCAACCTCCCCTTATAGCCAGTCCAACACACACCTAAAAAGTATCAGCCTCCCGCCTGCAAAAAAACCCTGTGTCACTCCTTCTGGAGCCTGAATGGCCCACTCTGATAGAGCCAGAATGGGGGTGTCACACTCTCCTGGAGCCTGAAAAGGCCCATTCTTCTGGAGCCAAACTGGCCCATTCTTCTAGAGCCTGAACGGCCCGCTCTGATGGAGCCTGAACGGCCCGCTCTGATGGAGCCTGAACAGCCCGCTCTGATGGAGCCTGAACAGCCCGCTCTGATGGAGCCTGAACAGCCCGCTCTGATGGAGCCTGAACAGCCCGCTCTGATGGATCCTGAACGGCACAGTCTGATGGAGCCTGAACGGGGGTGTCACACTCTGATGGAGCCTGAACGGGGGTGTCACAGTCTCCTGGAGCCTGAAAAGGCCCATTCTTCTGGAGCCAAACTGGCCCATTCTTCTAGAGCCTGAATGGCCCGCTCTGATGGAGCCTAAACGGCCAGCTCTGATGGAGCCTAAACGGCCCGCTCTGATGGAGCCTAAACGGCACAGTCTGATGGAGCCTGAACGGCACAGTCTGATGGAGCCTGAACGGCACAGTCTGATGGAGCCTGAACGGGGGTGTCACACTCTGATGGAGCCTGAACGGGGGTGTCACACTCTGATGGAGCCTGAATGGGGGTGTCACACACTGATGGAGCCTGAACAGGGGGGTGTCACACTCTGATGGAGCCTGAACAGGGGGGTGTCACACTCTGATGGAGCCTGAATAGGGGTGTCACACTCTGATGGAGCCTGAATGGGGGTGTCACATTCTGATGGAGCTTTAACGGGGGTGTCACATTCTCCTGGAGCTTGAAAAGGCCCATTCTTCTGGAGCCAAACTGGCCCATTCTTCTAGAGCTAGAGCAGCCCACTCTTCTGGAGCCTGAATCTCCCACTCTTCTGGAACCTGATCGGCCCAATCTCCTGAAGCCTGAATCTCCCATTCTTCTGAAATCTGATCGGCCCAATCTCCTGGAGCCTGAATCTCGCACTCTGATGGAGCCTGAACATCGCACTCTGATGGAGCCTGAACCTCGCACTCTGATGGAGCCTGAACCTCGCACTCTGATGGAGCCTGAACCTCGCACTCTGATGGAGCCTGAACCTCGCACTCTGATGGAGCTTGAATGGGGGTGTCGCACTCTGATGGAGCCTGAATGGGGGTATCGCACTCTGATGGAGCCTGAACGGGGGTGTCACACTCTGATGGAGCCTGAACGGGGTTGTCGCACTCTTCTGGAGTCTGAACGCGGGCGACACACTTTTCTGGAGTTTGAACAATTTCTTCCAACTTGTTGGCAATCTTCACTCCCAAAAATTCTGCACCCCTCCCATTTAAGTGCAGTCCATCCCTTCCATAGAGCCGGGAAGCGACTGCAAAGTCAGACCAGTTCTCCATGAAGCCAAACTCCTCTTCTCTGCACCAGTTCTTCAGCCACTTGTTAAGCTCTCTAAGCTCCTGCTGCCTTTCTGGTGTGGCTTTAGGTACAGGCAGTATTTCTGAAAATACTGCTTTGGAGGTCCTTTTTTTCAACATAATCCCTATGTCCTTGAAATCATTTTGTAGACTGCTCCATCTTCCTCTAACTTGGTCATTTGTACCAATATGTACCAAGACAGCTGGGTCCTCTCCAGCCCCACGCAACAATCTTTCCATCCGATCTGCAATGTCCCGAACCCGAGCGCCTGGTAAACAACATACTGTTCGTAGTTGAGGGTCTTTGTGACAGATTGCCCTCTCTGTCCCTCTAATAATTGAGTCCCCTACCACCAGTATCTGCCTATTCTTTCTTGTAGCCTTGCCCCCATCTTTACTGGAGGAAATGTTCCCATGGTTCACCTGACATTTTGGTTGAGTCTCAATGTCGGGTACAGTCCCAATATGCACATGACACTCTTCTGGACTTTGCACACGAGCAACACGCTCTTCTGTAGTCTGAGCGGCGGCGGCGCACCCTTTTGGAGTCTGAGCGGCGGCTGCGTGCCCTTTTGGAGTCTGAGCGGCAGCGGCACGCCCATTTGGAGTCTGAGCGGCAGTGGCGCGCCCTTTTGGAGTCTGAGCGGCGGCGGCTCGCCCTTTTGGAGTCTGAGCGGCGGTGCGCCCTTGTGGAGTCTGAGCGGCGGCGGTGCGCCCATTTGGAGTCTGAGCGGCTGCGGCACGCCCATTTGGAGTCTGAGCGGCGGCGGCGCGCCCATTTGGAGTCTGAGCGGCGGCGGCACGCCCATTTGGAGTCTGAGCGGCGATGGTGCGCCCATTTGGAGTCTGAGCGGCGGTGCGCCCTTGTGGAGTCTGAGCGGCGGCGGTGCGCCCATTTGGAGTCTGAGCGGCTGCGGCACGCCCTTTTGGAGTGTGAGCGGCGGCGGCTCGCCCTTGTGGAATCTGAGCGGCGGCGGCGCGCCCTTCTGGAGTCTGAGCGGCGGCGCGCCCATTTGGAGTCTGAGCGGCGGCGGCGCTCCCATTTGGAGTCTGAGCGGCGGCGGCGCGCCCATTTGGAGTTTGAGCGGCGGCGGCACGCCCTTTTGGAGTCTGAGCGGCAGCGGCACGCCCATTTGGAGTGTGAGCGGCTGCGGCACGCCCTTTTGGAGTCTGAGCGGCGGCGGCTCGCCCTTGTGGAATCTGAGCGGCGGCGGCGCGCCCTTCTGGAATCTGAGCGGCGGCGCGCCCATTTGGAGTCTGAGCGGCGGCGGCGCGCCCATTTGGAGTCTGAGCGGCGGCGGCACACCCATTTGGAGTTTGAGCGGCGGCGGCACGCCCTTTTGGAGTCTGAGCGGTGGTGGCACGCCCTTTTGGAGTCAGAGCGGCGGCGGCTCGCCCTTCTGGAATCTGAGCGGCTGCGGCACGCCCTTTTGGAGTCTGAGTGGCAGCGGCTCGCCCTTCTGGAATCTGAGCGGCGGCGGCGCGCCCTTCTGGAGTCTGAGCGGCGGCGCGCCCATTTGGAGTCTGAGCGGCTGCGGCACGCCCATTTGGAGTCTGAGCGGCTGCGGCACACCCTTTTGGAGTCTGAGCGGCGGCGGCTCGCCCTTGTGGAATCTGAGCGGCGGCGCGCTCTTCTGGAGTCTGAGCGGCGGCGGCGCGCTCTTCTGGAGTCTGATGGGCGGCGGCGCGCTCTTCTGGAGTCTGAGCGGCGGCGCGCTCTCCTGGAGTCTGAGCGGCGGCGCGCTCTCCTGGAGTCTGAGCGGCGGCGGCGCGCTCTCCTGGAGTCTGAGCGGCGGCGGCACGCTCTTCTGGAGTCTGAGCGGCGGTGGCGCTCCCTTCTGGAGTCTGAGCGGCGGCGGCGCGCTCTTCTGGAGTCTGAGCGGCGGCGGCGAGCTCTTCTGGAGTCTGAGCGGCAGCGGCGCGCTCTTCTGGAGTCTGAGCGGCGGCGGCGCTCTCTTCTGGAGTCTGAGCGGCGGCGGCGCGCTCTTCTGGAGTCTGAGCGGCGGCCGCGCGCTCTTCTGCAGTCTGAGCGGCGGCGGCGCGCTCTTCTGGAGTCTGAGCGGCGGCGGCGCTCTCTTCTGGAGTCTGAGCGGCGGCGGCGCGCTCTTCTGGAGTCTGAGCGGCGGCGGCGCGCTCTTCTGCAGTCTGAGCGGCGGCGGCGCGCTCTTCTGCAGTCTGAGCGGCGGCGGCGCGCTCTTCTGCAGTCTGAGCGGCGGCGGCGCGCTCTTCTGGAGTCTGAGCGGCGGCGGCGCTCTCTTCTGGAGTCTGAGCGGCGGCGGCGCGCTCTTCTGGAGTCTGAGCAGCGGCCGCGCGCTCTTCTGCAGTCTGAGCGGCGGCCGCGCGCTCTTCTGCAGTCTGAGCGGCGGCGGCGCGCTCTTCTGGAGTCTGAGCGGCGGCGGCGCTCTCTTCTGGAGTCTGAGCGGCGGTGGCGCGCTCTTCTGGAGTCTGAGCGGCGGCGGCGCGCTCTTCTGCAGTCTGAGCGGCGGCGGCGCGCTCTTCTGCAGTCTGAGCGGCGGCGGCGCGCTCTTTTGCAGTCTGAGCGGCGGCGGCGCGCTCTTCTGCAGTCTGAGCGGCGGCGGCGCGCTCTTCTGCAGTCTGAGCGGCGGCGGCGCGCTCTTCTGCAGTCTGAGCGGCGGCGGCGCGCTCTTCTGGAGTATGAGCGGCGGCGGCGCGCTCTTCTGGAGTCTGAGAGGCGGCGGCGCACTCTTCTGGAGTCTGAATGTGGGCGACACGCTCTTCTGCAGTCTGAATGTCCCTTTCAATACTGCTCACTGTGGCAGGCCTGCCGTGTGAGCTGTGTCTGTAGTAGATCTCGCCTTCATCTGCAATAAAACCAGAGGAATTTGATTTAGCATCTTTACCTACATTTCATATATTTTTCTTTATACAACATCAAATTATGAAGAAAAAAATTCAAAGCTCCACTTCCAGGGAGAAATAGTAAACCCGACATGACAGTGACATAGGAAAAACTGCTATTGGCTTTTGTATAAAAATGCTGATTGCCTGGCAGTTATGCTGACCCACTAAAATTCCATGATTGGAAGTTTGGAAGCCAACAACAAGTATTTTTAGCAGTATAATAAAAAAGCATTTCCCAAACATAGGTAATTGCTGTGGGCACATTGTGTGGGCGGCTAAGCAATTACATGGTGTTGATCACGTGGTGGAGTGTCAGATCATTTTATCAACTGAATATCTATCATAGAGATACTACCCAATATTAATATCACAACTTATAGACTCTCTCTGTTTTTTCATATTTATTGTTTGCACATTGCTACTTACTGGGTGTGTAATATATATGTGTATTGTTTATGTTATCACATTACCTAGCGCCACTATTTACTTTTAACCTATGTTTGGTAGATGCTGTTTTATTATAGCATTTCTTTTAAAGTGGCTGCTCTATATGTATCAGGTTTGTCTTTGGCGCAGTGATAAGATCTTAGGTAGCGGCTCATTGTGATCTGGTTGTGTATTATTTTTAGCAGTATGATGTTGCACTTTCATAGTTAAATGAGTGGGCAGGTCACAAAGGAAATTGTGACAGGAAGTAGTGGTGCCACCTGCCTGGCTGTACATTGTGGCAGGGGTTTGTGAAACATCAGACCAGCTAAGCAGGGGCTTTGTTGAGTGGCAGTTTTGTCAAGAAAGTGTGTCATTATCAGCCCTGAGATCAGAACACCACAGCAGCAAATGGAACTCCCTACATGTGAAAGAAATCTGGAGACATTAAAAGAAATACTTTCCCTGGCCCCATTAGTTCAGCGGGGAGGGGAGTGTGTGTTTGTGTGTTGGGGGGCACTGCAGAAAGGAGACAATTTCTTCACATTCAGGCTGAGAGCTCTGCTGTTTCTTATAATTGAGCTAAAATCCCAGCCTCTTTTATATCAATCTACCGGATTCCTCTGGTGAATTTATATACAAGAGGCTGGGATTGAAGAATCGGCTCAGGTGAGGACAGCTGTGGATGTTTGGACAGGTAAGTGTCTCTATATTAAAAGTTAGCAGCTATAGTATTTGTAGCTGCTGACTTAAAATTTTTTGGGGGTAGACTGGAGCGCCTCTTTAAAGTCCCACACCTTGCAAAACCTTGGGATCAGTGGACATGCGTCCTACAAGTGTGTTTTTTTTTATTTTCTTTAGCCATGACAATTTCAGTTCTCTTATATGGGTTCAATTAAAGTGCTTATAAAGGCAGAGGGATTTTATCTTGCTGCATTTCTAAAAAAATAAATAAAAAATAAATGTATGCATGCATCATGGGGTAAACATATCTAAAAATAGCTGCTTTCTCCTCTTTAAATCCTCAGACTGGTGTTTACAAGACAAAAGACAGCAATGCCTATGGCCAGCCCTATACATGTGTACATAGGTTTAGTCTACTGAAAATTTTAAAAAGAGTTTGAAGACTTTTCTTTTTAGCAAATGTTTTTGAATTAAGTTATTTGTCTGTTTTTTTTATTGTAACTGTGTAGCACTTTGAGGTCTTTTGATGGAAAGTGCATTATAAATCAAATTTTTTATTATTATTATCATTATTATATGGGGGTGCCACTGTCATCAATGGGAGGAAAAAGAACCCAATGAAAGTATTTTGTATTGATCAATATCCATGAAACTTACCAGCCCTGCGTTTTTTGTCCCACTGTGGTTCATTGGCTTTACAGCCAGCATCAAAACATCCGATAACGGATCTGAAACAGCGACGTACAAATCGCACTGCCCTCCGCATTTTGGTGGGCTTCTTGAATAGGGGATCTGCAAGCTGTATATTGATCTCTCCTTCCATAGCTGGGCTTCCTTTGGTTGGTTTCTCAATATTGTTTTGAGAAACAATCTGTTTACTTGTAATTTGTCTCATTATGAAGAATAATAAGACACGCTTTAAGTCTGAGAAATTGCAATAAAACTGAATCGAATAAATCCAAATCCAATCAAACAGCAAGAGAAAGCTGGACAGAGATGTCTTCACTGTACAGCGAACAACTCACTACTGATGCCAGAAGAGCCCAGAGCAGCCTTATATTAGAGCAGGTGATGACATCATAGAGGGGTTTTTTTTAACTGACAATTTTTCTTAACGGCTTTTGTTGCCATGGTTACCAAAGCTTCCTATACACAGTGATGGGCTGTGGGGGATGGGCTGTGGGGGAGAGCACAGACACACCAATAGAGGACTATGATTGGGCAGTATTAATGGTAGCAATATGATGGGGCAGTTTTGATTGGGCAGTTTTGATGGTGGCAATAGGAGGAGGCAATTTTGATGGGAAAAAGAGGGGGGGGGGGACTTGGCTCAGGGTAAACAGATCTAAAAATAGCTGCTTTCTCCTCTTTAAAATAAATTCTCAGACTGGTGTTTACAAGACAAAAGACAGCAATGTCTATGGCCAGCCCTATACATGTGTACATAGGTTTAGTCTACTGAAAATTTTAAAAAGGGATTGAAGACTTTTCTTTTTAGCAAATGTTTTTGAATTAGGTTATTTGTCTGTTTTTTTATTGTAACTATGTAGCACTTTGAGGTCTTTTGATGGAAAGTGCATTATAAATAACATTTATTATTATTATTATTATTATTATTATTATTATTATTATTATTATATGGGGGGTGCCACTGTCATCAATGGGAGGAAAAAGAACCCAATGAAAGTATTTTGTATTTATCAATATCCATGAAACTTACCAGCCCTGCGTTTTTTGTCCCAGCGTGGTCCATTGGCTTTACAGCCGGCATCAAAACATCCGATAACGGATCTGAAACAGCGACGTACAAATCGCACTGCCCTCCGCATTTTGGTGGGCTTCTTGAATAGGGGATCTGCAAGCTGTATATTGATCTCTCCTTCCATAGCTGGGCTTCCTTTGGTTGGTTTCTCAATATTGTTTTGAGAAACAATCTGTTTACTTGTAATTTGTCTCATTATGAAGAATAATAAGACACGCTTTAAGTCTGAGAAATTGCAATAAAACTGAATCGAATAAATCCAAATCCAATCAAACAGCAAGAGAAAGCTGGACAGAGATGTCTTCACTGTACAGCAAACAAATCACTACTGATGCCAGAAGAGCCCAGAGCAGCCTTATATTAGAGCAGGTGATGACATCATAGAGGGGTTTTTTTTTTCAACTGACGATTTTTCTTAACGGCTTTTGTTGCCATGGTTACCAAAGCTTCCTATACACAGTGATGGGCTGTGGGGGAGAGCACAGACACACCAATAGAGGACTATGATTGGGCAGTATTAATGGTAGCAATATGATGGGGCAGTTTTGATTGGGCAGTTTTGATGGTGGCAATAGGAGGAGGCAATTTTGATGGGAAAAAGAGGGGGGGGTGGGACTTGGCTCAGGGTAAACAGATCTAAAAATAGCTGCTTTCTCCTCTTTAAAATAAATCCTCAGACTGGTGTTTACAAGACAAAAGACAGCAATGTCTATGGCCAGCCCTATACATGTGTACATAGGTTTAGTCTACTGAAAATTTTAAAAAGGGATTGAAGACTTTTCTTTTTAGCAAATGTTTTTGAATTAGGTTATTTGTCTGTTTTTTTATTGTAACTGTGTAGCACTTTGAGGTCTTTTGATGGAAAGTGCATTATAAATAACATTTATTATTATTATTATTATTATTATATGGGGGTGCCACTGTCATCAATGGGAGGAAAAAGAACCCAATGAAAGTATTTTGTATTTATCAATATCCATGAAACTTACCAGCCCTGCGTTTTTTGTCCCAGCGTGGTCCATTGGCTTTACAGCCGGCATCAAAACATCCGATAACGGATCTGAAACAGCGACGTACAAATCGCACTGCCCTCCGCATTTTGGTGGGCTTCTTGAATAGGGGATCTGCAAGCTGTATATTGATCTCTCCTTCCATAGCTGGGCTTCCTTTGGTTGGTTTCTCAATATTTTTTTGAGAAACAATCTGTTTACTTGTAATTTGTCTCATTATGAAGAATAATAAGACACGCTTTAAGTCTGAGAAATTGCAATAAAACTGAATCGAATAAATCCAAATCCAATCAAACAGCAAGAGAAAGCTGGACAGAGATGTCTTCACTGTACAGCAAACAACTGACTTCTGATGCCAGAGGAGCCCAGAGCAGCCTTATATTAGAGCAGGTGATGACATCATAGAGGTTTTTTTTTCAACTGACGATTTTTCTTAACGGCTTTTGTTGCCATGGTTACCAAAGCTTCCTATACACAGTGATGGGCTGTGGGGGAGAGCACAGACACACCAATAGAGGACTATGATGGGGCAGTATTAATGGTATCAATATGATGGGGCAGTTTTGATGGTGGCAATAGGAGGAGGCAATTTTGATAGGGCAGTTTTTTTATATGTATAGAGGACTGTGAATCTGGATTAAAGTTATTATTATAAAGCCCTCTATTTAAAGGCATAGTGATAGGTTGAGTGGTCAGAATTGATATTGATTATGTATATGTCGACACACGAAAGAAAATAAAAAGAAAAAATCCTGTTTTTCTTCAACGGTGACTAAAAAAAGTCGAAGTGAGGGTGTAGTGTATCTTCTAGAATGTCCTTGCCACATTCAATACATGGGAAGAACAAAAAGAGAACTCTGGAAGAGATTAAGAGAGCATGTTCAAAATATTAAAAAGGGTTTTGATAAACATAACCTATCGAGACACTATGCGAAGTTTCATAAAAAAGACCCCTCATCTTTATTAATTTGTGGTATTCAAAAATACAAGCCCCATTGGAGAGGTGATAATAAAATTATTAGGATTAGCCAATCTGAATCCCGATGGATTCATGAATTATGCACTTTAACAGCTTTTGGACATAACGTTGACTTTGATCTTAATTGTTTTATTTCTAATTATTAATTCAAGATTTTTGTGCATTTTATTAATATTAATGAATTTTTTTATATTTTTCGATATATACTTATATATATATATATAGATAGCATTGGGGTTAGATGTACTTCACTGATGAGGGGTTTTGTCCTCTCCCCCCTCCCCCTCCTGTTTTTTTTTTTTTCCGGTATTAATTTCCCAATTGATTGGTCCAGTCAAAACCAACGTTATGGCCAGTTATGAGATAGTTAAAATATAGCTATGGTATAGTTGTCCTTTTTTTCATAATATTGCTATGTATTTGAATGACTAGATGAACACAGTTAGCATTGCCTGTATAAAATGATGTAGTATGGCATTTAACCACAAGATGGCAGTGTCTTTGGAGCGATATATTTAGAATGTTATTTTACACTTATTTATGTGGAGAAAGTTATAACAATTACTTTGTGATTTTAGTAATGTTATTAGTAGATGTGGAAGTAATTTGAATATGCTTTTATTTTCAAGTTGTATCAGGAAGCTAGTAGTATTAAGGTATGGGGCGGTTGTTGTTTTGAGTTGCTATAGCCGCCCGCCCTATTTAAACTTCATCGACACCTGACCCCTTGACCCTTTGAAAAAGTCACGTGTCTGTGACGCAACGTGTCAGGGTGGTGCCAGGTGTCACGATCGTCACTTCCGGTCGCGGCCGAGACCGAAAGTTCCCTTGTTTACAAGCGCAAGATTCTGTTTTTTAATGTGAGTGGATATTTTACATTATTTTATTAAAGTTTACATTTCTACACATGAGAGTCCCCTTTCTTTCCCCCATGATCGTTGGTATTTTGGATTTTAATGTGAGGCTGAACGAATCATCTATAAGGAGCCAAATCAGCAATTTCCCCATTACTAGTAATGGCGGGGATCAGCGATTTTTATCATGACTGTGACATTACAGCAGACACATTGGACATTTTTGACACCATTGTCATTTATACAGCAATCGGTGCTATACGAATGCACTGATTCCTGTCTAAATGACACTGACAGTGAAGGGGTTAATCGCTAGGTGGCAGTGTAGGGGTTAAGTGTGTCCTGGGGCGAGTTTCTAACTGTGGGGCGGTGTGGCTGTGTGTGACACATCACTGATCACTCCTCCCGATCACAGGGAGAAGAGATCAGTGACACTGTCGCTAGGCAGAACAGGTAGATGCTTGTTTACATTAGCATCTCCCAGTTCTTCCTTCCCGTGAGACTATCGCGGGTATCCCCGCGGTGATCGAGTGCACGGGACTTGTGATCCGACTCACGGAGGTCTCACCCGGTATGCACGCGATGGCGGCATGCACATGATGGCGTGGCTCCAAATTTAAAGGGACGTACAGGTATGCCCATTTGCCCATCCATGCCATTCTGCCAAAGTACATCAGCATGCGCCAGTTGGGAAGTGGTTAATATAAGGATACTTACCTGTAGTGGTATCCCGTGATGTCGGCACCCCTAGCCGATTTGTCCATCAGCTTTGGGTGCAGGAGCGGCATCCTTATAAGGGAAATAGGAAGTGAAGCCCTGCGGCTTCCCAGCCTGTTTCCTACTGTGCATGTGTGAGTTGCACTGCCCTTATTGAAAGGTCCCACTCTCTTCTAGGACTTGTGTCTCCCAGAAGATAGCAGGGGGCATAAAATTCAGTAGATCAACGCAATCAATGTGCAGCGATCTTATCCGGGAAGAGGGAGCGGGTACCTGGTTTTGACAAAAAGTGCCAAATATGGCAGTGGGGGTGGGGGGGGGGCTGGTGTGAACAAGCAGAGCTTCCACTTTTGGGCTGAGCTCCACTTTAGACTTCAGTTCCAGTTTTAATTTGAGTATCGCTTAGGCTGACTTCACATTTGCGTGTCTGTTGTTTTCTGTGTTCTTTTGT
The DNA here is from genome assembly GCF_037356315.1 of Lithobates pipiens. Classification (NCBI taxonomy): domain Eukaryota; kingdom Metazoa; phylum Chordata; class Amphibia; order Anura; family Ranidae; genus Lithobates; species Lithobates pipiens. Next base: position 554,101,654 of record NW_027507758.1, on the reverse strand, counting down.
TATTACCTTGGACAGGTACAGTGGTGTGAAAAAGTGTTTGCCCCCTTCCTCATTTCCTGTTCCTTTGCATGTTTGTCACACTTAAGTGTTTCGGAACATCAAACCAATTTAAACAATAGTCAAGGACAACACAAGTAAACACAAAATGCAATTTGTAAATGAAGGTGTTTATTATTAAAGGTGAAAAAAAATCCAAACCATCATGGCCCTGTGTGAAAAAGTGATTGCCCCCTAAACCTAATAACTGGTTGGGCCACCCTTAGCAGCAACAACTGCAACCAAGCATTTGCAATAACGTGCAATGAGGCTTTTACAGCGTCCTGGAGGAATTTTGGCCCACTCATCTTTGCAGAATTGTCCTAATTCAGTTACATTAGAGGGTTTTTTCTAGCATGAACGGCCTTTTTAAGGTCATACCACAACATCTCAATAGGATTCAGGTCAGGACTTTGGCTAGGCCACTCCAAAGTCTTCATTTTGTTTTTCTTCAGCCATTCTGTCAATATCGAGGTAAGGAGGCCGAGATGCTGAGAGGGCTCCCCTTGCGGCCGAGTGCAGTACAACCCTGAAGGTGACACAGGGATGCAGTGCCCACAGTAGCACAGGTTGCCGGGTAGCAGCAGGTGGAAAGCTGAGTAGGCAGTCTCTGGAGGCAACTGTGCTAGGAAGTCCAAGGCAGGGTCAGGGTCAAGCCGAAGGTCAAACACGGGAGATCAATCCGGAGGTGAGAGCGATGGATCCTGAGCTGGAGACCAGGAAACGGGAGTCAAGCCAAGCCGAGGTCGGGTGCCAGGAGCAGACAAGGAGTATCAGGGACAAGCCAGAAGTCGGAGCCAGGAGAGTAGCAGAAGCAGGTCAAACAAGCCGGGTCGGTAAACAGGAGATCAGACAGCAGGGATAACAGGCACAGGTACTCAGGAAAAGCTGACGATAAACCAGCAATGCGGCACTGTCAGGTGAACGTTTAAAAAGGCACGGCGCTGGGATTACGTCGTGAGCGCGCCATCGCGTTCGTACGCCTACGACGTGTAACGCTATGCGTTCGTCCTACCCCGCGTACTCGCACTTGAACAGAAGCTACATCAGGCGTTCGTCTGGGAATCACATTGCGTCTTCGTGAGCGCTGACGCGCGTTAACACGATCGTATGTTCTGAGGTAACGCCTATTTCCCTGACAGTGCCCCCCCCAAGGGGCAGCCTCCGGATGCCTAAACGAGCCCATTTTTCGGGATGAAGACTACGAAACCTGTGTATGAGCCTAGGTGCATGTACAAAATTTGCAGGTTCCCAAGAATTCTCTTCGGCAGAATACCCCTTCCATTTAATTAGAAATTGGATTGTCCTACCTCTCCGACGACAGTCAAAGATAGATTCGACTTCAAATTCGGTTTCGTCACCAACCTGAACCGGAGGCGGGGGCACTTCTTCCCTTCCTGAAAAAGGACTGGAGATGACACGTTTGAGAAGAGAGACATGGAAAACGGGGTGAATTCTGAAAGAGTTAGGTAAAGCAAGTTCAAATGCTACAGGGTTAATTTCACGTCTGATCTCAAAAGGGCCCAGAAACTTGGGTCCCAACTTCCGAGATGGACATGACAATTTTAGATTCACTGCAGAGAGCCACACTTTGTCCCCTATCCTAAAGGCAGGGTTAATTCTCTTCTTCTTATCATAATGTTTCTTGTATTCTTCCTGAGCCTTCTTCATAGTATCCTGGAGCATTTGATAGTTAGCTTGGATAAGGTTTACTCTGTCCTGAACTGCTGGGACCGTGGATTCAGGGATGGTATTGGGTAAAAATGAAGGGTGGAACCCGTAATTTGCCCAAAAGGGTGATTGGTTGGTAGAGGCGTGTACTGAGTTGTACGCGAATTCCGCACAGGGAAGCAAGGAAACCCAATCATCCTGGGAAAAGGAACAGAAGCATCGTAGGTATTGTTCAAGCGTCTGATTGGTCCTTTCCGTTTGTCCATTACTCTGTGGATGGTAGGCCGAGGATAGACATATTCTAATTGACAACGACCTACAGAGCTCCTTCCAGAACCTGGAGGTAAATTGTACCCCTCTATCTGATACAATGCTGTCGGGTACACCATGTAGTCGGACAATTTCCCTAATGAAGATTTTTGCAGTATCCAAGGCGGAGGGGGTCCCTTTCATCGGCAAAAAGTGCGCCATCTTAGATAAACGATCCACCACCACCAAGATGGTAGTGTACTCTTCAGAAGGGGGCAACTCCACGATGAAGTCCAAAGAGATTTCCTTCCAAGGTTGTTCTGGGACTGGTAGCGGCCTTAGCAGGCCCCAGGATCTAGCATTAGACCCCTTGTTTCGTTGGCAGGTTGTACAGGAATCAACGTACTTTTTACAGTCAGATCTTAGGGTAGGCCACCATAAGGACCGCTGCACAAGGTCAATCGTCTTCCGAACTCCGAAGTGGCCGGCTAGCTGATGGTCGTGGAAGGTCCTTAATACGGGTAACCTGGCCTGCTGAGGAACAAAGATTTTCCTGATGCCATAGAAGCCCTTCTTGGCTTCTCAGGGAAGAAGCTTCTATTTCTGTACACTGGCTAGAGGCCTGGACTAACGAGGCTCTTAGATCCGGTTGGATTAATAGGAAATTCTGAGGAGACAGGATAGTACTGGGTGTAATTTTTTCTGAGGAATCTGGGAACATCCGGGACAAGGCATCTGCCTTGCCATTTTTCGATCCTGGACGATAGGTCACATGGAAATTGAACCTCGAGAAGAATAAGGCCCATCGGGCTTGTCGGGGTCTTAGACGTTTGGCCGTGCGGAGATATTCTAAGTTTTTATGATCAGTGAAAACCAGAATGGGGTGAGCGGCGCCTTCCAAGAGGTATCTCCACTCTTCAAGGGCGGTCTTGATCGCCAGAAGCTCCCGGTCACCTACATCGTAGTTCCTTTCTGGGGAGCTCATCTTCCGTGAAAAGAAAGCTACGGGGTGTAATAATGCCTTGGGACCTTGACGCTGGGATAGAATTGCCCCTGTGGCCACCTCTGAGGCGTCAACCTCCAGTACGTAGGGTAAGGCAGGGTCTGGATGCTGCAGGATAGGTGCGGTAGTGAAGAGGGTTTTGAGCTGGTCAAAGGCGGACTGTGCTGCTGGGGACCAGAGGAACTTGGTATGCTGACGAGTGGTTTGCGTGATGGGTGCTACGATGGTGGAGAAGTTCCTTATGAATCTTCGGTAGAAGTTAGCAAACCCGATAAACCTCTGAACGCCCTTCTTGTCGGAAGGAGCGGGCCAGTCTAGGATGGATTTCACTTTCTGGGGGTCCATGGCGATTCCACCTGTTGTGATGATGAGTCCCAGGAATTGAATGGATTCTTTTTCAAAGTCACACTTCTCGGCTTTAACGAATAGTCCATGGGTTCTGAGAATACCTAGCACTTTCTTAACATGTATTCTATGGAGTTCCAGAGTGGTCGAGAAGATAAGAATGTCGTCCAAGTAGGCGACGACGAAGTGGTCCAAGTACTCCCGGAAAATGTCATTAATAAAGTGCTGGAAAGTTGCTGGGGCATTGCACAATCCGAAGGGCATGACTAAATATTCGAAATGCCCAAATCTTGTTCTGAATGCCGTCTTCCACTCGTCCCCCTCCCGAATACGGACAAGGTTATAGGCTCCACGTAGATCAAGTTTGGTAAAAACGCGGGAAGTGTGGAAACTTTGGAAAAGTTCTGGGATGAGCGGAAGTGGGTAGCGGTTCTTGAGGGTGATATTATTTAATTCCCTGTAGTCCACACATGGTCTTAAAGTCTTGTCTTTTTTTTCTACGAAAAAGATGCCGGCACCAGCAGGGGATGAGGAAGGACGGATGAATCCCTTTGCCAGATTCTCGTCTATATACTGTCTCAAGGCCCCAAGTTCAGTCTCAGAAAGAGGGAAAATCCGGCCGAAGGGAATGGGAGCTCCTGGCAATAATTCGATGGGGCAATCATAGGGACGATGCGGGGGTAAGATGTCTGCCTTTTTCTTGTCGAACACATCTCTGAATTCTTGGTAAGCTGCTGATATGTTGGGAGCAGGACTGGGTACGGGTTGAACGGTCAAACAGCTGGACAAGGTTCTTGACTCGGGATCCAGGCAGTATTGTTGGCAGTAGGCAGAAGTGAAGGTTATTTCTTTCTTGAACCAATCAATCCGAGGGTTGTGTGCCTGAAGCCACGGGATTCCTAGGATGACAGGAAACATGGGAGAACACAGGACGTCAAATTTAAGAAACTCCCGATGCCCTGAACCTGTGGTCGTTAGAATGGGTCTTGTTTCCCTGGTGACATGGCCAGAGCTAGGTAGGGAGCCATCGGCCAGACGGACAGTCAGTCTTTGTTTCTTTAAGAGAAGCGGGAGAGCAAGACTTTCAGCCAAGGATAAATCCAAAAAGCAGCTGCAAGCCCCAGAGTCAAGTATTGCCTGTAAGTGGACCTCCTGACCTGCCACCATCAGTGTGACAGGAAGGGTGATGTGGGCTGAAGCGGGCTTCGTAACTTGGAGGTGAAATGGAGCACAGTGGGTCGATTTGCTTGGTCTTGTGGGACAGTTGTTAATACGATGTCCTGACTCCCCACAATAGAAGCAGAGGTGTGCCTGACGGCGGTGAAGCTTTTCCTCAATGGTCAAGGGGGAGCGGAACAGGCCATTCGGAACAGAGGTTGCCACCGGGCAGACCGGGGGTGGAGCCTGGATAGGATTAAGAGTCCAAGTGCGTTCAGACTGGCGTTCACGTAGGCGCCTATCAAGCTGAATGGTAAGTTGGATAAGTTCCTCAAGTGTTGAGGGAACCTCCAATCTGGCTAGTTCATCCTTGAGGGCTTCGGACAGCCCCATCCGGTATTGATATTTTAGAGCTGCCTCATTCCAGCCAGCATCTGTAGACCAAGTACGGAACTCCACTGTATAGTCCTCTGCAGGCCGCTCACCCTGGCGAAGGGAGTACAAGGTTGCTTCGGCTGTAGCTGTCCGAAAGGGATCATCATATAAGCGAGCCATGGCTTGAAAAAACTGATCCAGAGTACTAATGAAGGAGCTGCGTTGCTCCAGTAGGCCGTGAGCCCATGTCTGGGGATCGTCCCTTAGTAGTGAGATGGTAAATCCCACCTTGGTCACTTCAGAAGAAAAAGTCTGAGGCTGCAGGGAGAAGTACAAATAGCATGAGTTCCTGAAGGACCTAAATTTTCGTCGGTTCCCATGAAAATACTCTGGTGCAGGGACTCGTGGCTCTGGAGAGGTTGAGATTATAGTGGTAGAACCTTGGCCAGAGAGGATAGGTGACTCAGGAGGGTGCTGCAGACGTTCCTCCAGCCGGAGATATTTCTCTTGGAGTCCCTGAATCGCTGGGATAAGGGCCATGACTTCCCGTAGGATGGCCTCTATCGGGGAGTTACCTCTGTCGGCCTCTGACATATGGCTGGTTTATACTGTCAATATCGAGGTAAGGAGGCCGAGATGCTGAGAGGGCTCCCCTTGCGGCCGAGTGCAGTACAACCCTGAAGGTGACACAGGGATGCAGTGCCCACAGTGGCACAGGTTGCCGGGTAGCAGCAGGTGGAAAGCTGAGTAGGCAGTCTCTGGAGGCAACTGTGCTAGGAAGTCCAAGGCAGGGTCAGGGTCAAGCCGAAGGTCAAACACGGGAGATCAATCCGGAGGTGAGAGCGATGGATCCTGAGCTGGAGACCAGGAAACGGGAGTCAAGCCAAGCCGAGGTCGGGTGCCAGGAGCAGACAAGGAGTATCAGGGACAAGCCAGAAGTCGGAGCCAGGAGAGTAGCAGAAGCAGGTCAAACAAGCCGGGTCGGTAAACAGGAGATCAGACAGCAGGGATAACAGGCACAGGTACTCAGGAAAAGCTGACGATAAACCAGCAATGCGGCACTGTCAGGTGAACGTTTAAATAGGCACGGCGCTGGGATTACGTCGTGAGCGCGCCATCGCGTTCGTACGCCTACGACGTGTAACGCTATGCGTTCGTCCTACCCCGCGTACTCGCACTTGAACAAAAGCTACATCAGGCGTTCGTCTGGGAATCACATTGCGTCTTCGTGAGCGCTGACGCGCGTTAACACGATCGTATGTTCTGAGGTAACGCCTATTTCCCTGACACATTCGGTGGTGGACTTGCTGGTGTGTTTAGGATCATTGTCCTGCTGCAGAACCCAAGTTCGTTTCAGCTTGAGTACACGAACAGATGGTCGGACATTCTCCTTCAGGATCTCTTGGTAGACAGCAGAATTCATAGTTCCTGTTATCACGGCAAGTCTTCCAGGTCCTGAAGCAGCAAAACAGCCCCAGACCATCACACTACCACCACCATATTTTACTGTTGGTATAATGTTCTTTTTATGAAATGCAGTGTTCCTTGTACACCAGATATACTTGGACACACACCTTCCAAAGAGTTCCACTTTTGTCTCATCGGTCCACAGAATGTTGTCCCAAAAGTCTTGGGGATCATCAAGATGTGTTGTGGAGAAATTGAGACGAGCTTTGATGTTCTTTTTGCTCAGCAGTGGTTTTCTCCTTGGAACTCTGCCATGCAGGCCATTTTTGCCCAGTCTTTTCCTGATGGTGGAGGCATGAACGCTGACCTTAACTGAGGCAAGTGAGGCCTGCAGTTCCTTGGACGTTGTTGTGGGGTCTTTTGTGACCTCTTGGATGAGTCGTCGCTGCGCTCTTGGGGTAATTTTGGGCGGCCGGCCACTCCTGGGAAGGTTCACCACTGTTCCATGTCTTCGCCATTTGTGGATAATGGCTCTCACTGTGGTTTGCTGGATTCCCAAAGCTTTGGAAATGGCTTTATAACCCTTTCCAGACTGATAGATCTCAATTACTTTCTTTCTCAATTGTTCCTGAATTTCTTTGGGTCTCGGCATGATGTGTAGCTTTTAAGGATCTTCTGGTGGACCTTACTGTGTCAAGCAGCCCCTATTTAAGTGATGCCTTGATTGTGAACAGGTGTGGCAATAATCAGGCCTGGGTGTGGCTAGAGAAATTGAACTCAGGTGTGGACAACCACAGTTATAGTATGTTTTAACAAGGGGGGAAATCACTTTTTCACACAGGGCCATGATGGTTTGGATTTTTTTTCACCTTTAATAATAAACACCTTCATTTACAAATTGCATTTTGTGTTTACTTGTGTTGTCCTTGACTATTGTTTAAATTGGTTTGATGTTCCGAAACACTTAAGTGTGACAAACATGCAAAGGAACAGGAAATGAGGAAGGGGGCAAACACTTTTTCACACCACTGTATGTTTGTCATGCGTTGACGTGTGCTGAAACTCCCATGAAAGGCTCATCAAAAGCATCAGTGGATTCAAAACTGGGAATGTTTTCAGCCAATGCGTGTCAAGGCACTGCACAGATCTGAATTGGCAGAATCCTGGCTTGTTTACACTCGTGTTGCTCTCTGAAGAGCGATCAGTATTGGATTGATCTTTGGAGGGTGTTTAACAGGTGTTGAGGAGGCATTATGTTGCCTGTTTTACCCCCTAAAAACCCCACCACCCCATTCAGTTGATTGAGTCTCATCTGTCAGTCGCTGTTGGCCGCCATGAGCGACAGTGCGGATAAATTTGGTTGCGCCGCAGTGGAAAGCATTGTGGCCATATGTACACCCCAATCCATTGCCTTTGCAGGTAGTAACGCTGCTCAGGTGTGTGTGTTTACAGTCCCCTAAATTCAAAGTGTAAATTTGCATTGCAAGTAGGGGGAAATAGTCCCCATCAACTCAAAACAACATGTCCATCTAAAGTCTAGTACACACTACTCATTTTTTCTTTCAGGGCTGAACAAAAAAAAAACTGACAGCTCCAGAGGAGCCGATGTACTAACTAAGAGATGTTAGTACAGCTATCTCCCCTACTGTGCTATTGTGTTCTGACAGGGGGGACTGCCATGTCCCTTTAATAGAAGCTGGCCACCTTCTGTTGGCTGCAGTACACGGGCAGAGCTTCTGGCGGTTTCTAGTGGACCAAGCGATGCTGCCCACCATTCAGCCCATGTGTACGGGCTTTAGACTCTTCTGTCTTACAGGGTGATGGTACATTATTATTATTATTATAATTATTATTATTATTATTATTATAATACATATTATTATATATATTTATATATATGAGATCTTGTACAATATATATAGTACATGATCTCACTGCAGAGTTGTCACGTTATAGGAAGTAGAAAAATATATGATCAATTGACAGGATCAACAGGTAACAGAAATACAATATATTGTCAAAAGTATTGTGACAGCTGCCTTTACACGCACATTAACTTGTTTTTTTTTGTTTTGTTTTTTCAAATAGCAATTTTTATTAGTCGTCATTGATTTTCAACAAAGGTAAAAAGCGTAACGTGAACGTACATGAACAAAAGCAAAATGTACACGACGGAAGTCCATTTAAGGTAGGAGCAAAATACAACAACCATAGTCATTGATACTACCGAAAATGTTACCGCACATGAACTTTAATGGCCTCCCAGTCTAAGGCTGGATTCACACCTACGCATTTTTATGTGCTTTTTGCATTTTGCTGATTTGCACTACAGATCGTGTTCCATAGGAAACCATGTTATATGGACTCTAGGGCAAATCTGCAAAATGCAAAAAGCACTAAAACTGTATAGGTGTGAATCCAGCCTTAGTCTGCAGGGTTCAGTATTGGGTTGGCCCACCCTTTGCAGTTATAACAGCTTCAACTCTTCTGGGAAGGCTGTCCACAAGGTTTAGGTGTGTGTCTATGGAAATGTTGGACCATTCTTCCAGAAGTGCGTTTGTGAGGTCAGGCACTGATGTTGGACGAGAAGGCCTGGAGTGCAGTCTCAACTCTAATATATCCCAAAGGTGTTCTATCGGGTTATAATACATATAAAAAATGCTTCAAAAACGTGTATATATGCGTTAAAACATACCAAAAATTCACTGGCAAATCTCTGGCAAAAATACGCTCTGCTCAGGTGTGAATGCAGCCTTGATGTATAATTAAAGACTTTTTTTTTTTGGGATAGTGTGGAGAGCAGGCATGTTCCGGCCATCGGGACTACTGGGAGTTTCCCGGTGGGCCGATGGCTCAGTGGGCCACTCTGATGTAAGGGGGCTGGTGATGGGACACTCTGATGTAAGGGGGCTGCTGATGGGACACTCTGATGTAAGGGGGCTGCTGATGGGACACTCTGATGTAAGGGGGCTGCTGATGGGACACTCTGATGTATGGAGGTGCTGGTAATGGGACACTCTGATGTAAGGGGGCTGGTAATGGGACACTCTGATGTAAGGGGGCTGGTAATGGGACACTCTGATGTAAGGGGGTGCTGATGGGACACTCTGATGTAAGGGGGTGCTGATGGGACACTCTGATGTAAGGGGGTGCTGATGGGACTCTCTGATGTTAGGGAGTGCTGATGGGACACTCTGATGTAAGGGGGCTGGTGATGGGACACTCTGATGTAAGGGGGTGCTGATGGGACACTCTGATATTAGGGAGTGCTGATGGGACACTCTTATGTAAGGGGGCTGGTGATGGGATACTCTGATGTAAGGGGGCTGGTAATGGGATACTCTGATGTAAGGGGGTGCTGATGGGACTCTCTGATGTTAGGGAGTGCTGATGGGACACTCTGATGTAAGGGGGCTGGTGATGGGACACTCTGATGTAAGGGGGTGCTGATGGGACTCTCTGATGTTAGGGGGTGCTGATGGGACACTCTGATGTTAGGGGGTGCTGATGGGACACTCTGATGTAAGGGGGTGCTGATGGGACACTCTGATGTAAGGGGGTGCTGATGGGACACTCTTATGTAAGGGGGCTGGTGATGGGACACTCTGATGTAAGGGGTGATGATGGGACACTCTGTTGTAAGGGGGTGCTGATGGGACACACTGATGTTAGGGAGTGCTGATGGGACACCCAAAATGTAAGTGGGCCGGTCTGGATGAAGTCCAGGGCCAAATTTCTGTCCCAGTCCAGCCCTGGTGGAGAGGGATCAGATCTGTGACCCCGTTAGGGAGACTCACCCTCTACTTTCATTTTTAACCATTATCATCGAAAGTGAAGGTAAAAGGAAATCACTAATTTTGGGTTGACGCCGAAACAGGATTGGCGGCACTAGTTCTGGTGACACCCAGGGATTCCCTCACTCAGGAGGGATTTCCTCTCACTTCCTGTATTTGGCTATGGGATAGGATGTGAAAGGAAGTCTCAACAACGAGCCACAGATGTGGAAAGTGGGGATGGTGTGTTGAGGGTGATGAGCTGTGTTGCTTTTACGCCAAACATATAGTTTTGCATTGTGGGCAAAAAGTTCGATTTTGGTTTCATCTGACCAGAGCACCTTCTTCCACATGTTTGGTGTCTCCCAGGTGGCTTGTGGCAAACTTTAGACAAGACTTTTTATGGATATCTTTGAGAAATGGCTTTCTTCTTGGCACTCTTCCATAAAGGCCAGATTTGTGCAGTGTACGACTGATTGTTGTCCTATGGACAGACTCTCCCACCTCAGCTGTAGTTCTCTGCAGTTCATCCAGAGTGATCATGGGCCTCTTGGCTGCATCTCTGATCAGTCTTCTCCTTGTCTGAGCTGAAAGTTTAGAGGGACGGCCAGGTCTTGGTAGATTTGCAGTGGTCTGATACTCCTTCCATTTCAAAATGATCGCTTGCACAGTGCTCCTTGGGATGTTTAAAGCTTGGGAAATCTTTTTGTATCCAAATCCGGCTTTAAACTTCTCCACAACAGTATTACGGACCTGCCTGGTGTGTTCCTTGGTCTTCATGATGCTCTCTGCTCTTTCAACAGAACCCTGAGACTATCACAGAGCAGGTGCATTTATACAGAGACTTGATTACACACAGGTGGATTCTATTTATCACCATCAGTCATTTAGGACAACATTGGATCATTCAGAGATCCTCGTTGAACTTCTGGAGTGAGTTTGCTGCACTGAAAGTAAAGGGGCCGAATAATTTTGCACACACCACTTTTCAGTTTTTTATTTGCTAAAAAAGTTTAAACTATCCAATAGATTTCCTTCCACTTCACAATTGTGTCCCACTTGTTGGTGATTCTTCACAAAAAATAAAGATTTGATATCTTTATGTTTGAAGCCTGAAATGTGGCTTTTCACAGGTTGAAAAGTTCAAGGGGGCCGAATACTTTTGCAAGGCACTGTGCATATATATATATCTATATATATATATCTATATATATATATATATATATAGAAGGAGAGAGAAAAATACATACAGAGAAAGTTCTATATACTGTACGGATAAACGGATAGATAGATTACAGATAGATAACCAGCAGATAAATAGATCGATAACAGATAGATAGATAAGTGAGTAAGAGATACAAATAAATCCAGTATAGAATAGACTGTACTGTACAGAGAGGGGATTCAATAAAGGTAGAGCAACCAAACAGAAAGATAGATGGATAAATTACAGTGTAGAGATGTGTGTTACAAAATAGATATATACAGAGACTGTACAGTACAGAGATAGATAGTAATTAGATAAATATATAGTGGAGATAGATAGATAACAGGCAGATATATAGATCAATAACCGATACATATTACATAGATAAATAGATCAATGACACACAAATAAATAGATTGATAATTGATAGGTAACAGATAGATATATAACAGATATATATATATAACAAATAGATATATAACACGCAGATAAATAGATTGATAATGAAAAGATAAATGGATAGAGATAGATAACAGGCAGATCAATGACAGATAGATACACAGATAGACAGATAAGATTGAGGTTGATAGATTAATAAAGTATATTTTACAGAGAAAGATTAGATATTTAAAAAAAAAAAAGATATACAAACAAAAAAGATAAACTGGCTGATAGATAACAGGTAGATAGACAATACTGTGCAAAGGGAAATGAGAGGTCCAGTGAAAAGAGATAGAAAAATGAATAGACAGACGTAGATTAGACAGATAGTACACAGAGAGGGTTATTTATGAAAGGCAAATCCACTTTGCACTACAAGTGCAAACTACAAGTGCAAAGTACACCTGAAAGTGCCCTTGGAAGAGCAGTCGCTGTAGACCTGAGGGGGACATGCAAGGAAAAGTTAAGAAAAAGCATTTTAGCTTGCACATGATTGGATGATAAAATCAGCAGAGCTTCCCCACATTTCAGATCTACCCCTTAGATTTACAGCGACTGCACTTCCAAGTGCACTTTCAGCACAATTCCAGGTGCACTTTGCACTTGTAGTTTGCACCTGTAGTGCAAAGTGGATTTGCCTTTCGTAAATAACCCCCAGAGAGTGAGATAAAGAGAAATATACAGATAAAACCAGTTATATTGTATGAAGAGAGAAAGATTGATCAGATTGATATAGGGGAGAGAGCTAGATAGAGATATGTTACATTTGTCCTGTATACATAGAAATAGATAAACTGTGCTTTACATACAAATCGGTAAATATACAAAGAGATAAAGGAGTTGTAAACCCTCAAGGTTTTTCACATTCTGTGCATTTCTATGCATTAAGGTAAAACGCCTTTTTGGTCTCCCCAGAGCCCCCCATTTATTTACCTGAACCCGATCTTTTCAGCGACAGGGACGAGCCCAGCAGCTCCAGCCATTGTCTCAAGTCCTCATTGGATAGATTGATAGCAGCAGGAGACATTGGCTCATGCTGCTGTCAATCAAATCAAGTGTGTTTGTGTGTGTGTGTGTGGGGGGGGGGGGGCAAGTCCTGCTGTCTGTGTCAATGGACATAGCAGCTGGACTGCAGCACGAGTGCTTCCATTGAAAGCGGCTCTCCGCGGGGGCACCCGAGAACAGGAGGAGCCAGGATTGCTGCCAGGGGAACCCCAGAAGAGGAGGATCGGAGCTGCTCCATGCAAAACCCTTACACAGAATAGGTAAGTATAACACATTTGTTATTTAACCGCTTGCCGACCAGCAGCCGTCATTATACAGCGGCAGATCGTAGCTGTACATCGGTTCATTTAAGCGGGATAGCAAGCTGGGGGGAATTATACCATGTATGGCAATGACTTGCCAATCTTCAGACCAAAGTCTCCTGTTTGTTTACAGAAGTCAGAGCCAGCGCAGCAGATCTACAGAAGTCAGAGCCAGCGCAGCAGATCTACAGAAGTCAGAGCCAGCGCAGCAGATCTACAGAAGTCAGAGCCAGCGCAGCAGATCTACACAAGTCAGAGCCAGCTCAGCAGATCTACAGAGGTCAGAGCCAGCGCAGCAGATCTACAGAAGTCAGAGCCAGCGCAGCAAATCTACAAAAGTCAGAGCCAGCGCAGCAGATCTACAGATGTCAGAGCCAGCACAGCAGATCTACAGAAGTCAGAACAAGCGCAGCAAATCTACAGAAGTCAGAGCCAGCGCAGCAGATCTACAGAAGTCAGAGCCAGCGCAGCAAATCTACAAAAGTCAGAGCCAGCGCAGCAAATCTACAGAAGTCAGAGCCAGCGCAGCAGATCTACAGATGTCAGAGCCAGCACATCAGATCTACACAAGTCAGAGCCAGTGCAGCAGATCTACAGATGTCAGAGCCAGCACAGCAGATCTACAGAAGTCAGAACAAGCGCAGCAAATCTACAGAAGTCAGAGCCAGCGCAGCAGATCTACAGAAGTTAGAGCCAGCGCAGCAGATCTACAGATGTCAGAGCCAGCACAGCAGATCTACAGAAGTCAGAGTCAGCGCAGCAGATCTACAGAAGTCAGAGTCAGCGCAGCAGATCTACAGAAGTCAAAGTCAGCGCAGCAGATCTACAGAAGTCAGAGCCAGCGCAGCAGATCTACATATGTCAGAGCCAGCGCAGCAGATCTACAGATGTCAGAGCCAGCGCAGCAGATCTACAGATGTCAGAGCCAGTGCAGCAGATCTACAGATGTCAGAGCCAGCGCAGCAGATCTACAGAAGTCAGAGCCAGCGCAGCAGATCTACAGATGTCAGAGCCAGCGCAGCAGATCTACAGATGTCAGAGCCAGCGCAGCTCTTCTACAGATGTCAGAGCCAGCGCAGCAAATCTACAGATGTCAGAGCAATAGCAGACGATCTACAGAAGTCAGAGCCAGTGCAGCAGATCTACAGAAGTCAGAGCCAGAGCAGCAGATCTACATATGTCAGAGCCAGTGCAGCAGATCTACAGATGTCAGAGCCAGCGCAGCAGATCTACAGATGTCAGAGCCAGCGCAGCAGATCTACAGATGTCAGAGCCAGCGCAGCAGATCTACAGATGTCAGAGCCAGCGCAGCAGATCTACAGATGTCAGAGCCAGCGCAGCAGATCTACAGATGTCAGAGCCAGCGCAGCTCTTCTACAGATGTCAGAGCCAGCGCAGCAAATCTACAGATGTCAGAGCAATAGCAGACGATCTACAGAAGTCAGAGCCAGCGCAGCAGATCTACAGATGTCAGAGCCAGCGCAGCAGATCTACAGAAGTCAGAGCCAGCACAGCAGATCTACAGAAGTCAGAGCCAGCGCAGCAGTTCTCTACTGAAGTCAGAGCCAGGGCAGCAGTTCTCTACTGAAGTCAGAGCCAGCACAGCAGAGTAAGAGCAACATATTATATCTAAAGACTGAGACCCAGCACAGTATGTCTAAACGAGTGAGAGCCAGATCAGTAGATCTAGAGGACTGAGAGCCAGCAAAGCAGAGCTACAGAAGTCAGAGCCAGCACAGTAGATCTACAGGAGTGAGAGCCAACACAGCACATCTACAGGACTGAGACCCAGTACAGTAGATCTACAGGACTGAGACCCAGCACAATATGTGTACAAGACTGAGAGCCATCACAGTAGATCTACAGGACTGAAAGTCAGCAAAATATATACACAGGACTGAGAGCCAGCACAATATATCTACAGAAGTGAGAACCAACACAGTATTCTGCTTCTACAGCCTGAAGGATAACCATGTACCACCAGAAGTCATCTTTTGTACATCATGGATGTGAAGGTAAGTTATATGAGCATTTATGGATTTCCTGACAGCTAGAACAAGGCTTGTAATTCTCTTCTAAGATCTTCCAAATAACAAAGGGTCTTTAAAACAAACTTTTTTTTATATCGCTCTCTGTATGAAATTGTAGTGTGAAAATTCCAAGCAGGCAGCAGTTTCAGAATTACTGCAAAATCACTAAACTCATTGCATGGTCAAAGTCCCCTAAATCATTGCATCTCCCCCTTCTAGTTTTCGGTGGAACGACAGAAACTTTTGACGATGTCTCCATGCTTTTTGTTACAGCCTTGCGAATCGCTGTTGGGCTATTTGTGTTACTTATGCCGTGTACACACGACCGGACCTTCCAGCAGATTAGGTCCGACGGTCTTCCCGACGGACTTTTCAGCGGAGTTCCGACTGACTTTCCAAATGAATGGACTTGGCCACACACCATCACACCAAAGTCCGACGGATTTGAAAATGATGACGTACGACCAGACTAGAATAAGGAAGTTCATAGCCAGTAGCCAATAGCTGCCCTAGCATTGGTTTTCAGACTAGCATACAGACGAACGGATTTTTCGACCAGACTCGAGTCCATCGGAGAGATTTGAAATATGTTCTAAATCTAAAGTCCGTCTGATTTTGTCGAATTGTCTGACGAAAAGTCCGGCCGTGTGTACATGGCATAACTCTAATAAAAATGATCAGTGAAAAAGATTGACTTACTTTTCCCTGCAAAGGAAATGCATAATGGGCTACTATGCATCAGATAGTAGCCCATTATGTGTCACTTACCTGACACAGGAGCCAGCGATGTCCCCGATTTCCTCGCCGGCTCGAAGCATCCATCTTTCTTCCGAGGTCACGAACTCCGGCTCTGTGACTGGCTGGAGTCGCGTGACGTCACTCCCGCTCGTGTGCATGGGAGCCGCCAGTCACCGCATGTCATTTAATGAAAACGGCACGCCGTGACCCTTCTAAAGTATGCATGCGCCGAGTTCATCGGCGCATGCGCAGAAGAAATCCAGGGAAAGAGGGAATTGTAAATATCTCCTAAACCATGTAGGTTTAGGAGATATTTGCAGCACCTATAGGTAAGCCTTACTTGTAGGTTAAAGTGTGTTGTAAGGGTTTACAACCACTTTAAGTTTGGGCAAGCTTGGCAAGATGTAATCATCCATATCTGATATTTGGAGGGCACTGGAGATGCTGCCAACCATTGTAGCAGTCCGTGCTTTACGTGATAGTGGTGATTTTCTGGGTTCTGCTAAAGCGGGTTACCCTCTACACACAGGGTGTCTCTCACTTGGCACAACTGGCATTAATATTTATAGTGAATACAAGGCATTCTGTGATGGGACAATGGTAGATCCTGACGATACTGATGTCCTTTCTACCTCATCTAATTGGAGTATGCCTTGTATTCACTGTAAAAAAAGGTGTCCTTTGATGCGTGGCAGTGCTGAGCGAGCGACTCTCAGTGTGCCAAGGGGAAGCCACTTGAGCAGGACCTGGAAGATTGTTGCTATCACTGTATGTAGCGTAGGCTGTTACAGGGGTTTTCAGCATCCACAGCAGCCCTCTAGACATAGGATATCGATAATTAAACTGTGCTGAGCTGGATCAATATCAATTGAAAATAAAGATAATTCATAGAGTTCCACTTTACCATGTCTTAGTATGATAAAAATCTGCATTGTTATATTGTTTGTAATATGAACATGGGAGCAGCATATTTGTGCTAAAAGAGAACCCTTTAAAGAAGCATTAAAGTAAGCATTTCAAATCTGCAGGTGAGCAAGAAGGTGTATGTTACCTCCTGGATCTTTCTATTTTGTTTACAATTTACTGGTTCAATGAGTGCTCCTAGTATAGCTTTTGCTATACTCCAGTGTTCCAAGAGGTGGCAAATGGCTCTTCTACACAGCAGACAATCTGCCTGCCATCCTTTTCCCTGCCCATGCATCAAAAGCATTGGATTTTGTGAATAGGTTTACAGAATGTAAGTTCTATTATTAATAAATTGAATCGGTGATCATATTCCTGTGGGGTGCCAACATCCAAACTAGTTAAACACAAAAAATAAACCCCTAACTGGACTTGAAAGGCACTGGCGTAGTAGATTATTGAAAAAGGTAGAATTTATTAAACATAATACAACAAAATTAACAATAAATTTGTATTGGAATGATTACAGTTGCTGTACACAAAATCACCACACAGATTGCACTATGAAATTCTCTGGGTTTATCCGACGCGCTTCAGAGTATCAAATGTCTCTTTCTTCAGGGGTGTTATGAGAAGGTCAATCGTGTATCTACAATATAGTGGTTACAAAAGGTCACAAAGATTATTGTATAACAATCAGTGGTACAATATATGTCTCTATTAAATGTATTTGAACAGAGTCACATAGAAGTGATGGAATTGAAAGTGAAAAACTATTAAAAACAACCATAGACAGAACTGTGTCTCCATAAACCTCCTGCTTAAATGGGCTGGTCTTGTCGATATGATTTAGTATTGCATAGAAGTAATGGAACTGAAATTGAAAAAAATGCCAGACTCCCCCAATGGACAATGGACAGCTAAGGACGCTGAAGCCAAACAAGCGGGCGACGCTCTGTGGGTAAAAATGATGAGATATATAGTAAAGAGTAAACATAATAATATAACAAGTTCTAATTACCGTATGTTTACTCTATACTATATATCTGGCTTCAGCATCCTAAGAGCCGGTTCACACAGCGGGCGATGCTAGTCGACACGACTCGCCTCGCCTCGCTCTCGCAAGTCGCCCCCGTTCTGTACAATGGAACCGTTCTGAGAGGAGCGACTCGAGTCGCTCCGACTCATAAAAAAAGGTTCCTGTACTACTTTTGGGCGACCTCGGGGCGACTTGCATTGACTTCTATACAGAAGTCATTTGCAAGTCGCCGCTGAGGCCGCGGCAGGTCGCGGCGAGGCAAGTCGGAGTCGCCTCGCCTCGCCTGCAGTGTGAACCGGCCCTTAGCTGTCCATTGTCCCTTGGGTGGAGTCTGGCATTTTTTCAATTTCAATTCCATCATTTCTATGCCAGTACTAAAGCATATCAACAAGACCACTTGCGACCACCTTCCCACTCTGTCCTCAACTCCCTAACCCACATCTTCAACCTCCCCCTCTGCTCCGGCACCTTTCCTTCCCCAATCAAACATGCACTGGTTACCCCCATACTCAAAAAACCCTCACTAGACCCCACCTGTTTGAACAACTTAAGACCCATCTCCCTGCTCCCGTTTGCCTCCAAGCTCATCGAACGCCTTGTCCATAACCAAATGAGTCCCTACCTCATGGACAACAACCTTCTCGACCCCCTACAGCAGGGCCGTCTATAAGGCAGGGCAAAAGGGGCAGCTGGCCTGGGCCCTGTCATTGTTGTGGGGCCCAAAACAGCTGCCTCATACTTGCCAACTATCCAGGTTTAAATTCCCTTGTCCCTTGAAGTTTTATTCCTGTGCTGTGTCCTAATATCTGTGTGAAGTGCTGCTACTAATGCTGTCCAGTTCTGCCCTATTGTGTGCAAGTGACTCACCTGCAGACCCTGGGTTTACATATAAATAACCAGCATTCATATGTAAATAGCAGTGACAATACTAAGTAAATAGCTGCGGCTGGCGCCATTGATATGTAAATAAAGGTGGCATTCCTAAGTATATCATGCTCCCCTGCTGTGAGGAGGTGATGTGTTGTAACCTCTAGCAACTAATCAGTGAGCCGTAACATGTGCTGTAACCCCTAGCAACTAGTCAGTAAGCAGTAATGATATGCTGTAACTGCTGGCAACCAATCACAATTGCTGCCTGATCTGATACAGAAAAATGATTTTAGGTCTAGCTGCTATTTATTGTATGTCTCAGAGTAGGTGGAGAGGGAAATTGCGTGGGGGGGCCCAAGAAAAATTTTGCCCAGGGCCCAATCTATATTAAAGACAGCCCTGCCCTACAGTCTGGCTTCCGCCCACAACATTCTACTGAAACTGCCCTACTAAAACTCACCAATGACCTACTAACTGCTAAAACCAACGGCCACTACTCCATACTCATACTTTTAGACCTCTCTGCTGCCTTTGACACAGTTGACCACCTGCTCCTCCTCAGCAAATTACACTCCCTTGGCCACCATGATTCTGCTTTATCCTGCATCTCCTCCTACCTCCCATGGTTTCCAATACCGCCTCTATGCCGACGACACCCAGATATATCTCTCCACTCCTCAACTCACCCCCTCGATCTCCTCACAGATCTCATACTTACTGAATGACATATCAGTATGGATGTCACACCACTTCCTCAAACTCAATATTTCTAAAACTGAGCTTGTTATATTTTCTCCTTGACAATCCCTCCCCCCCCGACTTCACCATTAATATCAACAACACAACCATTGGTCCCTCCACACATACCAGGGTCCTGGGTGTAATCCTCGACTCTGACCTCTTCTTCAGCCCCCATATCCAATCACTGGCTAAATCCTGCCGTCTTAACCTCCGCAATATCTCCAGAATTCGACCCTTCCTGACTAATGACACCACAAAGCAACTTATTCACTCCTTGATTATTTCCCGCCTTGACTACTGCAACTCTCTCCTTAATGGCCTACCCTTAAGCAGGCTATCTCCCCTTCAGTCTATTATGAATGCTGCTGCTAGACTAATACACCTCACTAACCAATCCGTGACTGCTGCTCCTCTCTGCCAATCCCTTCACTGGCTTCCCCTACCCCACCGTGTAAAATTCAAAATGCTAACCATAACATACAAAGCCATCCACAACATCGCCCCCATCTACATCACCAACCTCATCTGCAGATATCGCCCAAATCGTCCCCTCCGCTCCTCCCAGGACCGACTGCATTCTAGCTCCCTTGTTACCTCCTCTCATGCTCGCATTCAAGACTTCACCAGAGCCTCTCACATCCTCTGGAACTCCCTGTCCCAGTCTGTCCGATCAGTCCCTACCCTGTCCACCTTTAGGAGATCCCTGAAAACTCATTTATTCAGGGAAGCCTATCCCACACCCACCTAACTGTCCCGAGCCGCCCCCATCAAATCATTCTCTGCAACTATTACCTTTTGTACCACCACCCCCTCCCTTTAGCATTTAAGCTCTACGAGCAGAGCCCTCTTGTACCTTTTGTATTGAACTGTACTGTAATTGTGTCCCCCCCCTATACATTGTAAAGCGCTGCGTAAACTGTTGGCGCTATATAAATCGTGTATAATAATAATAATAATAATAATGTTTGCTTTTAATAGTTCTATGGAATGTTTCATTGGTGACACCACAATATGCGTAAGTTTGTTCAAATACATTTAATATTGACATATATTGTACCACTGATTGTTATACAATAATTTTTGTGATCTTTTTGTAACCACTATATTGTAGATACACGATTGACCTTCTCATAACACCCCTTAAGAAAGAGATATTTGATAATCTGAAACTCGTCAGTTGAACTCAGAGAACGCGTCGGGTAAACCCATAGTGCAACCTGTGTGGTGATTTTTTGTACAGCAACTGTAATCATTCCAATACATTTTATTGTTTATTTTGTTGTATTATGTTTAATAAATTCTACCCTTTTCAATAATCTACTACACCAGTGCCGTTAAAGTCCAGCTGGGGGTTTCCTTTTTGTGTTGTTCTATGATTGGGCAAAGGGAGAGGAAGGACGGCCAGTGCTGCTGCAAACCATGCTATGGCTACAGTGTAGGAGACCCAAAGTTGGGGTGGCGGAAGTAGTAAAGAGAGTTGCAGGAGGTGGTGTATGTACGCCTAATTATTTTTAACTTATTGTGTGCCAGCAGAAATTAAAAACATCTCCTGGAGTACTTCTTTAAGCCTCCAGGCCCCTCCCGCATTTGCTCCTGCTGGGACATCTTGTAAATTTGATGGCCAAGGTCCTGATCTTCACGCCTGTGTTGATCTTTTGCTTCTATATTTACAGTCATATATTTTTTTTGTGGAAAATCAGTTTCAGCACTATGGAGCCTGTGTGAACAATGCAGGCAGGGAGAGAGGAGCCACAGTTCACTTTTCTGATTTATTCATGTACTGTATGGCAGGGCTCAAAATTTCAAGTCCTGAGCTACTAGCCGGGTCTCAAGGGTTACTCGCCACCAGTTGCCATGCGAAACCCCTCCTCTGTCCCACCCTAATTCCACCCCTAAACACGCCCTCATAAATTATCTCCTGAAATTACACTTAAATGTTTTATGCAGAATTAAGTTATAAAAATAAATATTAACAGCAACTTTTATCCGTGCCCAAAAAGGCAGCCTGTCTGTGTCCACCAATGCAGCCTACCCATGTCCAGTCCACCAATGCAGCCTGTGCCCGCCAGTGCAGCCTGTGCCCGCCAGTGCAGCCTGTGTCCTCCAGTGCAGCCTGTGCCCGCCAGTGCAGCCTGTGCCCGCCAGTGCAGCCCGTGTCCTCCAGTGCAGCCTGTGTCCTCCAGTGCAGCCTGTGTCTGCCAATGCAGCCTGTGTCCACCAGTGCAGCCTGTGTCTGCCAATGCAGCCTGTACCCACCAATGCAGCCTGTGTCTGCCAGTGTAACCTGTGTCCACAATGCAGCCTGTGTCCCCAATGCAGCCTGTGTCCGCCAGTGCAGCCTGTGCCCGCCAGTGCAGCCTGTGTCCTCCAGTGCAGCCTGTGTCCTCCAGTGCAGCCTGTGTCTGCCAATGCAGCCTGTACCCACCAATGCAGCCTGTGTCTGCCAGTGTAACCTGTGTCCACAATGCAGCCTGTGTCCCCAATGCAGCCTGTGTCCGCCAGTGCAGCCTGTGTCCCCAATGCAGCCTGTGTCACAATGCAGCATGTGTCTGCCAGTGCAGCCTGTGTCACCAATGCAGCCTGTGCCCACCAGTGTAGCCTGTGTCCCCCAATACAGCCTGTGTCCCCAGTGCAGCCTGTACCACCAATACAGCCTGTGTCCCCAGTGCAGTCTGTGACCCCAGTGCAGCTTGTCACTAATGGAGCCTACCTGTGCAGTGGAAGAGAGAGGAGAGCCACTGCTGCCTGGTTTATCAGAGCATGAACATAACAGCTTTGATTTCAATAGCTGTGTGTTCCACAGCTCCTCTCTTGTCCAGGATTACATGGGTGATCTGTCTATCAAAGTGCCCCGGACAAAGAGGAGGGGCAGTACATGACGGCGCTTGGCAGGGACCACACAGCTATTGAAATGAAAGCTGTTATGTTCCCCGGCACTCTGATAAACCAGGCAGCAACTCTCCTCTCTCTTCCCCTACGATCGCTGCCGGTGGTGCCGCCCGCTCCCAGGCAGCCCACACTTGCCAGCCCTCAAAATCCACACGCAAATGTAATTGTCAGCCTGGGATATTGAGCTCTATAAAAAGCATTTTTTTTGTGAATGCTTTTTTTTTTTCAAATAACAGAGATTTATACTTACCTGCACTGTGCAATTCTTATACTTACCTGCTCTGCTCAATTGCACAGAGCAGTCCTGAACCTTTTATCCCTGGGTCCCCCGCCAGGTTCTTGGCTTTATGGGCTTGTTCCTGAGCTTCTCTGCTTGCGTTTATAGACACAGACAGAGGGACTTGATCTTGCCCCCCCCCCCCCGGTTTCCTTATCACAGGCTTTGATTGACAGCAGCAAAAGTCAATGGCTTCCGCTGCCTCAGCATAGCCTGTGGAACCCAAAAGTGAGGGGATAGAAGAGCTGCAGACATGCACAACACTGGATCGAATGAGGGCTCAGGTAAGTGTAGGGGGTTAAGTGGAGATCTGATACCCAAACATTTTTTTCCTTAAAAGAGAAGTAAAAGGATTTTTTTTTGCAGATTTATACTTACCTAGGTGGATGCCGCATGGGTTTGATGCTGCATCTGTCCAGCGGCAGCTCTGCGCTGTGATCTGATCGACCAAACACCGTTGATCGCTCAGTGTTCAGAGCTCTGTGATCAGAGAGCTGTAGACTGTCAGTCACATCTCTCTGCTCTTCTCCCTTCTCGCTCATTGGAGCGCTGAGCTGTGGAGGGGCGGGAATCAGGCATCTCAAGCTCACAGTGGCTCGCTGAGAGGCTGAGCCAGGTGTCAGTCCAGGGACCTGGCGAATCCAGACTCCATGGTGCCTGGACTGATATCGGTGACGTCAGCAGAGAGCAGACTTCACTCCATTCTCTGCTGAAAACGGTTTTTGCACTCCTGTGATCCATAAGAGAAGTACACTACAGCCAAACGAGCTTTGACTATATTTCTCCTTTAACGTATAGAATACATTAAAGGATAAGGTCACCTTTCATAAGATGTTACACCCATATTTAGGGTATATCATGAGATATGTCAAAAACAGACCGGACCCGAGCTTCCCCCCGATCCCCCGCTCTGACAGCTAGTGAGGATCCCTCTCCCCCCTGTACGATGTATGGGCATGGAAATACACTGACAGGTCTGCAGGAGACCTGCATTGCACCAGCGATCAGCAGATCACTAGTGCCACGCTTTAGAGGCTCCAGAAACAAAAAAATAATAACTGCACATTTTTTTTTTACCTGCAAAAAAAATGCATTTATTATTTTTTGTCAAAAAGGTGAACTTCTCTTTTAAGGTAAAAATAGTTAGGCTTTAGAAACACTTTAACAGACCATCTAAGAATATTTAAGTAAACCTGATGCCACATACACACGATCAGATTATCCGGCAGACTTGGTCCGCCGCCCATGTGTGGGCTCCCCTGGACTTTTTCTTCCCAAAAAACTTAGAAAGATGTTTTGACTCAAAATTGTGAATGGACAATCCACCTGTCTGTTTGCTAGCCCGCCGGTCTTTTAAAATGAACGGACTTGCGCACACACTTTGTAAATGTTCATTTTGAACGTGACTCCAGGTAGACAGAACTAGCAAATGAAGTGAATGTCACCGCCTCCCTCAGCGAGATTGACACCTCGCTAGCCCTGTCCCTGGTATGGATTTAAGGGGGAAGCCCTACGCCCAAAAAACAGCGTGGGGGTCCCCCCAAAGTCCATAGCAGACCCTTATCCGAGCACGCAGCCCGGCTGATCAGGAAAGGGGGTGCGGATGAGTGAGCGCCCCCCCTGAACCAGGCCGCGTGCCCTCAACATGGGGGGTGCTTTTCCTATGGCCCCCCACCCCAAAGCACCTTGTCCCCATGTTGATGAGGACAAGGGCCTCTTCCCGACAACCCTGGCCATTGGTTGTCGGGGGCCGGCAGGAAGGGGGCTTATCAGAATCCGGGAGCCCCCTTTAATAAGGGGGCCCTCAGATTCTGGCCCCCTACCCTATGTGAATGAGTATGGGGTACCATGTACCCCTACCCATTCACCTGGGGAAAAAAGTGTACATTAAAAAAAACACAGCACGGTATTAAAATACTTTATTAGACAGCTCCAGGGGTCTTCTCTTCTTCCGTCTTCGGGGGTCTTCTCGCCGGACTATTCCGCTATCTTCTGCTCTTTTACTAGCTCTTTTACTAGCAAAGGAGCCTGGCTTTCTCCTTTGTTGCCGCTGCCGTCCTGGAGTCTTCTTCTGACTTCGGGGGTCTGGCTTAGGACTACTGAGTATACATATAACTTATCGCGGCCATCCGCACATTTTACAAATATCCTTACATATTTTGTGTTTTTTGCACTGTACACTTCATTTATGTATTAGGGTTTGGATTGCTGCCTGTAGGTTTTACCTGTACAAACCCTTTCGCACTGTTTTGCACTTTATAGCATTTTTGTTGCACTTATGCACCTTATTAGTTTACAGTTTATATATTTTTCACATATCTGCTGAAGCTACATTAGTAGTAGCAGTAGCAGTAGTACCGAGATTAAGACCTGAAGTCTCCTTGCATATACAGTAGAATAGTACTGTGTATGAGGGAATACATTCAGGTTTTTTCAATTTATAGGGGGGTATGTTACATATATGTATAGTTTTACTTTCTTCTTGAAGAAAGTAAAACTATACATAATTAAATGCAGCCACTTGAGCCCCATCATATGCAGCCACTTGTGCCCATCCTATGCAGCCACTTGTGCCCAACAAATGCCGACACTGTGCCCCCCTGCCTGCCTGCTGTCTGCCCAACACTTACCCCATCTTGGTGGTAGGTCAGGCAGCGGTGACGGCAGCGAGCTGTGGGATGGATCCTGTGTCCTCCATGCATCTCTTCTCATTCTGCTAGGCTTCCAATAGGAGCACTCGTGCCTTTAGCCAATCAGGTGAGGGGTATTAGACCCACGCCCTCTGATTGGCAGAGAGGCAGTTTGGTGTTAGAAAAGCAAATATTCATTTGCTTTTCTAACACATCTGGGTGGGCTCTGAGCACAATGCCCTGCGCTTGAAGTCCACCTTTTTTGAAGCCTATTACAGCCTATGGCTTTAATCAGGTGCTTCAAAAAAACAACCCCGCCGCTGGAATTCAGGCACCCTGTGTCCGAAAAGGGACCAGACGTCTGAATAGGGGGTGGCAGCGGCGGCCATGGCTTGATTCATGCAATGCATGAAACTACAGGCATACCCCACTTTTAAGTACACAATGGGGTTTATTTACTAAAGCTGGAAAGTGCAAAATCAGATTCACTTCTGCATAGAAACCAATGAGCTGCCAGGTTTTATTTCCAAAGCTTAATTGAACAAGCTGAGGTTAGAAGCTCATTGGTTTCTATGCAGACGTGAGCCTGATTTTTGACTTTCCAGTTTTAGTAAATAAAACCCATTGTGTACTTTTAAGTGGGGTATGCCTGTATCCATTATTCATAGAGGGGGGTGGCGTGACAGAGAGAGCGGCACCCATTTGCCCTTAATAGACTCACCGCCACTGGTTGTTACTGACGTGATGAAAATTTCATGTGAATAGCGCTTTTAGAAATAGATTTACCTAAAAAAAGGTAATGTGTTCAATACTTATTTTACCAGGTGTACATGAGGGAGGTTTACTAGAACTGGATCACTCATAATCTGGTGCAGCTGTGCATGGTAGCCAATCAGATTGTAACTTCAGCTTGTTCAATTAAGCTTTCACAATAAAACCTGGAAGCTGATTGGCTTCTATGCAGAGCTGCACCAGATTTTGCACTCTCCAGGTTTAGTAAATCTCCCCCATAGTTATGTTGGTCTAAGCTGGACCAATGTAACTATGTGATATCCCCACAATTGGAATTCCTCTGTAGGTTAAGCTGTAGCCACAAAACACCAGAATCAGAGCTGTTACTATAGATAAAATCACACATAAGGATAATACTATAAAATGATGAAATAAGACATACAGTATATCTAAAAGCAAAGATTTAGCAGGAGGAAGCTTCTGTGATTTCATATATTTATCTGGAGGAAATTTGCAGTCTCATTTTAATTGCTTAGCGTAGTTGTCCTTTCACTATACCCCGATCTTTTTTTATCATTACTACAGCTAAAAACAGGCAGAGTTTTATTCTGTGGAATACACGAGCAGGGCCGTCTTTAATATTCATTGGACCCTGGGCAAAAATTTTCTTGCCCCCCCCATACAATTTCACTCTCCATCTGCTCTGAGACAGGCAATAAATAGCAGCTAGACTTAAAATCAGTTTAATGTATCAGATCAGGCAGCAATTGAGATTCGTTGCCAGTGGTTACAGCATATCATTACTGCTAACTGACTGGTTGCTAGAGGTTACAGCACACTACGAGTCACTGATTAGTTGCTAGAAGTTACAGCAAATGATTTCTGCTTCTTAATCGGTTGCTAGAGATTACTTTATAGTATTACTGCTCACTGGTTGCTAGAGGTTACAGCACATCATCTCCTCACTGCAGGGGGGCATGATCTACATATGAATGCCACCTTTACTTACATATCAATACAGCCGCCCGCAGCTATTTACATATGAATGCCGATTATTTACATGTAAACACAGGGTCTGCAGGTGAGTAATCTGTACACAACAATAGGACAGAGCTGGGCAGCATTAGTACCAGCACATCACACTGAGATATTGGGATTGTTGGCAAGTATGAGGCAGCTGCTTTGGGCCCCACAACGACAGGGCCCAGGGCAGCTGCCCCTATTGCCCTGCCTTAAAGATGGCCCTGTACACGAGTCAGCTCTTAATTCAGGTAAAATGGTTGTCGATCCAATACTCCCAACAGATCTTACATATGGGAAACAGATCTTACATATGATTCACTGCTGAAGCCACATTCCGTCCTCATTGCGGAAACCTTAGAGCTTCTAGAGTAAAGCACTGGGAGACATTTACTAAAACTGGAGGGGAAAGATTTACTAAAACTGGAGCATACAGAATCTAGTTCAGGTGTGCATAGCAACCAATCAGCTTCTAACTTTCAATCAGCTTGTTCAATTAAGCTTTGACAATAAAACCTAGAAGTTGATTGGTTACTATGCACTGCACCATATTCTGTGTGCACCAGTTTTAGTAAATCCCCCCTTAGACCCCTTTCACACTAGGTAATTTTAAGGGTATTTTTCAGGCGCTTTAGCATTAAAAAAAACCTCTGTCAAGCGCTTGAAAGAAGCCTCATCTGCAAACCCAGTTTGAAAGCCCAAGTGCTTTAAGAGCCCTTTCACACTGCCAGCACCCAAAAAATGCTGGTAAAGCGCTGCGTAAAAGTAGCTGCGCTTTACCAGCATTTTTCAAGCGCTATTGGGCACTTTTAACCCCCGCTAGTGGCCAAATAAAGGGTTAAAAGTGCCCACAAAGTGCCGCTGCCAAAAGCGATTTGCAGGCGTTTTGCAGGCACTTCCCATTGATTTCAATGGGAAGGGGTGCGTTAGGAGCGGTGTATTCATCGTTCCAAAAGCGCTGCAAAAAAGCTGCTTGCAGGACTTTTTTTGATGCCCTGCCAGCCCAGCACCTCAGTGTGAAAGACCTGTATAGTGTGGGGGCCGAGGAACTGTATACAGTGCTGAGATGGGAAAGGAGCAATGTCAAGTGACCTGCCAGGGGTCCCTCTCCTCTGATTCTCCAACGGTAATCACTGTCCTCTCATGTAAAGAGGAACTCAAAACTCTTAAGCCACTTTGGGTATCTTGGCATGCAGTGGGTGTTTCTGCACGCACGGTTGAAGTGGTGGGTGGTAATGAGGGGGGTCCAGGCTAACTTTTGCATCGGGGCCCACAAGCTTCAAGCTATGCCTTGTGTGGTGCGATCGCTATTTACATAAGTATGCAGGACCTACATGCATGTTTACATTTGTGCATGAGCATGGGTGTATGGGGCGCTTACATTTTTTTTTTTGGATGAACTTTATTGCTATAACAAGGGATTAACAACACTCATGGGCTGTGATATATCCAGTTTAAGCCCAAATCTCTCCTTTTGCCTCCAAAGCATGTGATCAAAGCAAGATCAGTTTGATCAGATGCTGTACAAACCAGTAATGGCTTCTAATCAAAACAAAAGTAATGTAACAGAAGAGGGGAAGAAACTCTTTCACAGTGATTGCGATTAGAGCGGTTATATCGGTAGTGGGCTCCCCGATGGGACAGGAGAGCCCAGTAAAGGTGGAGGGGGTCCCCCTTGCTCCATCTGTAAAAATGACCGAGAGGCTGTAGAGCCACTTGGACCATTTTTCCCCAAATAGCGAAACACTCAGAGAAAAAGGATAATACCAAGACCATTGTTGTGGCTGCACTGATCCTGATCCTTGCTGAACTTGAATCCATGTATGACTGGCTTTAGTTTGCCTCTATAGATACCCTGTGCTGTTATTCCAGGTATAACAGGCCCCTGTGCACAAATGGCATCCCACACTGTGTATTCTTGGCCCAGGGATGACATCTAGCACCGTGTGTCACGGGCCCACAGATCAGGTGGCACACCGGATATGGCAATGGTACACTCATGAAAGGAGGATGGGAAAAGGGAAGTCTATTATAAAACATTTTCAGATGGGCATTCCAATCAGGTCCACCTATCAGTTTTTACGGCTGACTTGATTGGAAGGTCCATTCATCCCTATGGACAAGCAGCTGTACACAGACTTGTGTCCATTTACACCCGCCTACCCCTGGGTTCGATCAGGCCCTTAAAAAAAAAAAGGGTAGAGGACTCTCTCTTCAGTTTAAGGTGAAGCGGTTCCTACTGAACTGTCCGAGATTCAAACCATGTATGGGCAGGCTGATTGCACCCAAGCTTATTGATCAATCCACTTGGGTACAACTAGCCTGTTTGATTTTTCATGAGATCATTGCTAGAGGTTAAGCAATAATCACTGTGGCTCTCCCCATGAAGAGAACACAATAGCTCCACGGGATGGATTCCCCCATCAACATCAGTGTTGATGGGGGAATGCACCTATTTTCTTTCCTGCAACCACAGGTTGAAAATCTAACCATCTATGGCTGGCTTTACAGTCATTGGAGTTGCACCTGCTCTGACTAGATGGAGGTTGGAATCAGACCTGTGTTCCGGTGCATTGTGTTTAGAACGAATAAAAGAAAAAAAAAATTCTTACACACACTATTTATTTTTATTTCATTTTATTAAATGTTTTGCACAATATAGCAATAAAGTATATACGCAATTTCTTCTGCCATGATGCACCACAATGCATGGTAGTGCGTTAAACTGCATTGTGTTGAATTGTACTGCATGTGTGTTGGAAGTGCGTTTGGTCAATGTGTTGGGGTACCATTGACGATGGATGACACTGCACCACACTGATGCTTGTAACGTGAATTAAAAAAACATAGGTTGCGGTAATGCACATTTACCACAACACAATGGTGTGATTTGGCACTAAAGCATGGCAGTTCACAGAACCATCCAAAACACACATTTCCCCAGCATACTTACCAGCTAGCCAGCATAATATAACGAAAAAAAGGCTAAACTGTTTCTGCAATTTACATTGGATGCAAATATATGTGAAGCCGCACTGCCACGTCAAGGCCCCTCTGCAAAGTGCGGTCCCTAACTATAATGTTTCCAAATTGATAAATATATAGCAAGAAATAAATTGAGTGTCTAAACTAGTTACAATTTTTTTTAAAAACAGAGGTTTTTGTTATATATTTGCATTCATAAGTGAAGCTACATAGAGCTCCCAGGGATCCCATTGGATCTTCCTTGTGGCTTGTGCTTGGTCACAGTGAGACCTCGTATGATTGGGATTTCTGTGTCCCTCTAATGTAATGTTTCCGGGGTATATGCCTGTTAACCCTCTAAGTCTTAGGTGCTCGCAGTGATACTGGTGTTAGGTTTAGAAAGTCTCTAGCACTCAAAAAGATTATTTCCACTTATTGTGAAAAAATTTCATATTATTCCAGCCACTGTTTTATTGCTGGTTTGATAGTACCAGAAAATAAAAAAAAACTGGCCTCCAACCTCCCCTTATAGCCAGTCCAACACACACCTAAAAAGTATCAGCCTCCCGCCTGCAAAAAAACCCTGTGTCACTCCTTCTGGAGCCTGAATGGCCCACTCTGATGGAGCCAGAATGGGGGTGTCACACTCTCCTGGAGCCTGAAAAGGCCCATTCTTCTGGAGCCAAACTGGCCCATTCTTCTAGAGCCTGAACGGCCCGCTCTGATGGAGCCTGAACGGCCCGCTCTGATGGAGCCTGAACGGCCTGCTCTGATGGAGCCTGAACGGCCCGCTCTGATGGAGCCTGAACTGCCCGCTCTGATGGATCCTGAACGGCACAGTCTGATGGAGCCTGAACGGTGTTGTCACACTCTGATGGAGCCTGAATGGGGGTGTCACACTCTGATGGAGCCTGAACGGGGGTGTCACACTCTGATGGAGCCTGAACGGGGGTGTCACAGTCTCCTGGAGCCTGAAAAGGCCCATTCTTCTGGAGCCAAACTGGCCCATTCTTCTAGAGCCTGAATGGCCCGCTTTGATGGAGCCTAAACGGCCCGCTCTGATGGAGCCTAAATGGCCCGCTCTGATGGAGCCTAAACGGCACAGTCTGATGGAGCCTAAACGGCACAGTCTGATGGAGCCTGAACGGCACAGTCTGATGGAGCCTGAACGGGGGTGTCACACTCTGATGGAGCCTGAACGGGGGTGTCACACTCTGATGGAGCCTGAACAGGGGGGTGTCACACTCTGATGGAGCCTGAACAGGGGGGTGTCACACTCTGATGGAGCCTGAACAGGGGGGTGTCACACTCTGATGGAGCCTGAACAGGGGTGTCACACTCTGATGGAGCCTGAACGGGGGTGTCACATTCTGATGGAGCTTGAACGGGGGTGTCACATTCTCCTGGAGCTTGAAAAGGCCCATTCTTCTGGAGCCAAACTGGCCCATTCTTCTAGAGCCTGAATGGCCCGCTCTGATGGAGCCTAAACGGCCCGCTCTGATGGAGCCTAAACGGCACAGTCTGATGGAGCCTAAATGGCACAGTCTGATGGAGCCTGAACGGCACAGTCTGATGGAGCCTGAACGGCACAGTCTGATGGAGCCTGAACGGGGGTGTCACACTCTGATGGAGCCTGAACGGGGGTGTCACACTCTGATGGAGCCTGAACGGGGGTGTCACACACTGATGGAGCCTGAACAGGGGGGTGTCACACTCTGATGGAGCCTGAACAGGGGGGTGTCACACTCTGATGGAGCCTGAATAGGGGTGTCACACTCTGATGGAGCCTGAACGGGGGTGTCACATTCTGATGGAGCTTGAACGGGGGTGTCACATTCTCCTGGAGCTTGAAAAGGCCCATTCTTCTGGAGCCAAACTGGCCCATTCTTCTAGAGCTAGAGCAGCCCACTCTTCTGGAGCCTGAATCTCCCACTCTTCTGGAACCTGATCGGCCCAATCTCCTGAAGCCTGAATCTCCCATTCTTCTGAAATCTGATCGGCCCAATCTCCTGGAGCCTGAATCTCGCACTCTGATGGAGCCTGAACATCGCACTCTGATGGAGCCTGAACCTCGCACTCTGATGGAGCCTGAACCTCGCACTCTGATGGAGCCTGAACCTCGCACTCTGATGGAGCCTGAACCTCGCACTCTGATGGAGCTTGAATGGGGGTGTCGCACTCTGATGGAGCCTGAATGGGGGTGTCGCACTCTGATGGAGCCTGAACGGGGGTGTCGCACTCTGATGGAGCCTGAACGGGGTTGTCGCACTCTTCTGGAGTCTGAACGTGGGCGACACACTTTTCTGGAGTTTGAACAATTTCTTCCAACTTGTTGGCAATCTTCACTCCCAAAAATTCTGCACCCCTCCCATTTAAGTGCAGTCTATCCCTTCCATAGAGCCGGGAAGCGACCGCAAAGTCAGACCAGTTCTCCATGAAGCCAAACTCCTCTTCTCTGCACCAGTTCTTCAGCCACTTGTTAAGCTCTCTAAGCTCCTGCTGCCTTTCTGGTGTGGCTTTAGGTACAGGCAGTATTTCTGAAAATACTGCTTCGGAGGTCCTTTTTTTCAACATAATCCCTATGTCCTTGAAATCATTTTGTAGACTGCTCCATCTTCCTCTAACTTGGTCATTTGTACCAATATGTACCAAGACAGCTGGGTCCTCTCCAGCCCCACGCAACAATCTTTCCATCCGATCTGCAATGTCCCGAACCCGAGCGCCTGGTAAACAACATACTGTTCGTAGTTGAGGGTCTTTGTGACAGATTGCCCTCTCTGTCCCTCTAATAATTGAGTCCCCTACCACCAGTATCTGCCTATTCTTTCTTGTAGCCTTGCCCCCATCTTTACTGGAGGAAATGTTCCCATGGTTCACCTGACATTTTGGTTGAGTCTCAATGTCGGGTACAGTCCCAATATGCACATGACACTCTTCTGGACTTTGCACACGAGCAACACGCTCTTCTGTAGTCTGAGCGGCGGCGGCGCACCCTTTTGGAGTCTGAGCGGCGGCTGCGTGCCCTTTTGGAGTCTGAGCGGCAGCGGCACGCCCATTTGGAGTCTGAGCGGCAGTGGCGCGCCCTTTTGGAGTCTGAGCGGCGGCGGCTCGCCCTTTTGGAGTCTGAGCGGCGGTGCGCCCTTGTGGAGTCTGAGCGGCGGCGGTGCGCCCATTTGGAGTCTGAGCGGCTGCGGCGCGCCCATTTGGAGTTTGAGCGGCGGCGGCGCGCCCATTTGGAGTCTGAGCGGCGGCGGCACGCCCATTTGGAGTCTGAGCGGCGGCGGCGCGCCCATTTGGAGTCTGAGCGGCGGCGGCGCGCCCATTTGGAGTCTGAGCGGCGGCGGCGCGCCCATTTGGAGTCTGAGCGTCTGCGGCGCGCTCATTTGGTGTCTGAGCGGCGGCGGCGCGCCCATTTGGAGTCTGAACGGCAGCGGCACGCCCATTTGGAGTGTGAGCGGCTGCGGCACGCCCTTTTGGAGTGTGAGCGGCGGCGGCTCGCCCTTGTGGAATCTGAGCGGCGGCGGCGCGTCCTTCTGGAGTCTGAGCGGCGGCGCGCCCATTTGGAGTCTGAGCGGCGGCGGCGCGCCCATTTGGAGTCTGAACGGCAGCGGCACGCCCATTTGGAGTGTGAGCGGCTGCGGCACGCCCTTTTGGAGTGTGAGCGGCGGCGGCTCGCCCTTGTGGAATCTGAGCGGCGGCGGCGCGCCCTTCTGGAGTCTGAGCGGCGGCGCGCCCATTTGGAGTCTGAGCGGCGGCGGCGCTCCCATTTGGAGTCTGAGCGGCGGCGGCGCGCCCATTTGGAGTTTGAGCGGCGGCGGCACGCCCTTTTGGAGTCTGAGCGGCAGCGGCACGCCCATTTGGAGTGTGAACGGCTGCGGCACGCCCTTCTGGAGTCTGAGCGGCGGCGCGCCCATTTGGAGTCTGAGCGGTGGCGGCGCTCCCATTTGGAGTCTGAGCGGCGGCGGCGCGCCCATTTGGAGTTTGAGCGGCGGCGGCACGCCCATTTGGAGTTTGAGCGGCGGCGGCACGCCCTTTTGGAGTCAGAGCGGCGGCGGCTCGCCCTTCTGGAATCTGAGCGGCTGCGGCACGCCCATTTGGAGTTTGAGCGGCGGCGGCACGCCCTTTTGGAGTCTGAGCGGTGGCGGCACGCCCTTTTGGAGTCAGAGCGGCGGCGGCTCGCCCTTCTGGAATCTGAGCGGCTGCGGCACGCCCTTTTGGAGTCTGAGTGGCAGCGGCTCGCCCTTCTGGAATCTGAGCGGCGGCGGCGCGCCCTTCTGGAGTCTGAGCGGCGGCGCGCCCATTTGGAGTCTGAGCGGCTGCGGCACGCCCAGTTGGAGTCTGAGCGGCGGCGGCACGCCCATTTGGAGTCTGAGCGGCGGCGGCACGCCCATTTGGAGTCTGAGCGGCGGCGGCACGCCCATTTGGAGTCTGAGCGGCTGCGGCACACCCTTTTGGAGTCTGAGCGGCGGCGGCTCGCCCTTGTGGAATCTGAGCGGCGGCGCGCTCTTCTGGAGTCTGAGCGGCGGCGGCGCGCTCTTCTGGAGTCTGAGCGGCGGCGGCGCGCTCTTCTGGAGTCTGAGCGGCGGCGCGCTCTCCTGGAGTCTGAGCGGCGGCGCGCTCTCCTGGAGTCTGAGCGGCGGCGGCGCGCTCTCCTGGAGTCTGAGCGGCGGCGGCGCGCTCTCCTGGAGTCTGAGCGGCGGCGGCGCGCTCTCCTGGAGTCTGAGCGGCGGCGGCGCTCTCTTCTGGAGTCTGAGCGGCGGCGGCGCGCTCTTCTGCAGTCTGAGCGGCGGCGGCGCGCTCTTCTGCAGTCTGAGCGGCGGCGGCGCGCTCTTTTGCAGTCTGAGCGGCGGCGGCGCGCTCTTCTGCAGTCTGAGCGGCGGCGGCGCGCTCTTCTGCAGTCTGAGCGGCGGCGGCGCGCTCTTCTGGAGTCTGAGCGGCGGCGGCGGCACGCTCTTCTGGAGTCTGAGCGGCGGCGGCACACTCTTCTGCAGTCTGAATGTGGACGACACTCTCTTCTGCAGTCTGAATGTCCCTTTCAATACTGCTCACTGTGGCAGGCCTGCCGTGTGAGCTGTGTCTGCAGTAGATCTCGCCTTCATCTGCAATAAAACCAGAGGAATTTGATTTAGCATCTTTACCTACATTTCATATATTTTTCTTTATACAACATCAAATTATGAAGAAAAAAATTCAAAGCTCCACTTCCAGGGAGAAATAGTAAACCCGACATGACAGTGACATAGGAAAAACTGCTATTGGCTTTTGTATAAAAATGCTGATTGCCTGGCAGTTATGCTGACCCACTAAAATTCCATGATTGGAAGTTTGGAAGCCAACAACAAGTATTTTTAGCAGTATAATAAAAAAGCATTTCCCAAACATAGGTAATTGCTGTGGGCACATTGTGTGGGCGGCTAAGCAATTACATGGTGTTGATCACGTGGTGGAGTGTCGGATCATTTTATCAACTGAATATCTATCATAGAGATACTACCCAATATTAATATCACAACTTATAGACTCTCTCTGTTTTTTCATATTTATTGTTTGCACATTGCTACTTACTGGGTGTGTAATATATATGTGTATTGTTTATGTTATCACATTACCTAGCGCCACTATTTACTTTTAACCTATGTTTGGTAGATGCTGTTTTATTATAGCATTTCTTTTAAAGTGGCTGCTCTATATGTATCAGGTTTGTCTTTGGCGCAGTGATAAGATCTTAGGTAGCGGCTCATTGTGATCTGGTTGTGTATTATTTTTAGCAGTATGATGTTGCACTTTCATAGTTAAATGAGTGGGCAGGTCACAAAGGAAATTGTGACAGGAAGTAGTGGTGCCACCTGCCTGGCTGTACATTGTGGCAGGGGTTTGTGAAACATCAGACCAGCTAAGCAGGGGCTTTGTTGAGTGGCAGTTTTGTCAAGAAAGTGTGTCATTATCAGCCCTGAGATCAGAACACCACAGCAGCAAATGGAACTCCCTACATCTGAAAGAAATCTGGAGACATTAAAAGAAATACTTTCCCTGGCCCCATTAGTTCAGCGGGGAGGGGAGTGTGTGTTTGTGTGTTGGGGGGCACTGCAGAAAGGAGACAATTTCTTCACATTCAGGCTGAGAGCTCTGCTGTTTCTTATAATTGAGCTAAAATCCCAGCCTCTTTTATATCAATCTACCGGATTCCTCTGGTGAATTTATATACAAGAGGCTGGGATTGAAGAATCGGCTCAGGTGAGGACAGCTGTGGATGTTTGGACAGGTAAGTGTCTCTATATTAAAAGTTAGCAGCTATAGTATTTGTAGCTGCTGACTTAAAATTTTTTGGGGGTAGACTGGAGCGCCTCTTTAAAGTCCCACACCTTGCAAAACCTTGGGATCAGTGGACATGCGTCCTACAAGTGTGTTTTTTTTTATTTTCTTTAGCCATGACAATTTCAGTTCTCTTATATGGGTTCAATTAAAGTGCTTATAAAGGCAGAGGGATTTTATCTTGCTGCATTTCTAAAAAATAAAAATAAATGTATGCATGCATCTCCCCCCCCAGCCCCCCCCCCCCCCCCCTAGGCTCTCTTGCTCCTCACTGGCTCAGTAAAAAAATAAAAAAAAATAATAAGCCAAAAAAGCCAATGCTGTAAAAAAAAACACACTATTGCAAAAATGTTGAAAAACTCACTGCAAAGCTACTGCCATTTTTATAACATTATTATAACGTCCGGTGTGCATGAGGAAGCTTTACCATCACTGTAATGTATGGCATTGGTTTAACCACTTAAGCCCTGGACCAATTGTCAGCCTAAGGACCAGAGGTCTTTTTACAATTTTGCACTGCACTGCTTTAACTGGCAATTGCACGGTCATGCAATGTTGTACCCAAACAAAATTTGCGTCCTTTTCTTGCCACAAATAGAGCTTTCTTTTGATGGTATTTGATTGCCTCTGCGATTTTTCTTTTTTACGATATAAAAGGAAAAAGACTATGTCCTCTCCTCGCAGTCCGGTCAAAAAGACCGCCCCAAGGAGAGTGAAATCGTAAACACAGGGAGGGGAAGCTTCTCATTCGCCAGGAGCGATGGAGAGGGGATGGACCCCCCACCCGCTGGAGGGCAGGCACGTACGGGTATGTGCTTGTGCCCATACATGCTATTCTGCCGACGTATAATTACATGCGGTGGTCCTAAAGTGGTTAATTATCTGCGTCTTGTAGAACGACTCCTATTGTAAATGAAAATACATTCTCCGCCTACAATGGCTTGCTACAGTTTCTGTGGAATATTTTTTTGACATTTTGGGAACTATGTATATGTGTTATGTAGGTAACAAGGGGTTAAACATGTATGTGGGGGTCTTTTCTTCCCATATTATAAATCTCTGCCATCTTGCTGGGTGGCATTGAGGTCATCAGTCCAGCCTGTAATAGGTAGCATGCAAGGCTTGTTCAAAAAAAAAAAGTCAGTTAGTAGGTGACAGTTGGAAAAAGAGGGGGGGGGGGTCTTGGCTTGGGGTAAACATATCTAAAAATAGCTGCTTTCTCCTCTTTAAAATAAATCCTCAGACTGGTGTTTACAAGACAAAAGACAGCAATGCCTATGGCCAGCCCTATACATGTGTACATAGGTTTAGTCTACTGAAAATTTTAAAAAGGGTTTGAAGACTTTTCTTTTTAGCAAATGTTTTTGAATTAGGTTATTTGTCTGTTTTTTTTTATTGTAACTGTGTAGCACTTTGAGGTCTTTTGATGGAAAGTGCATTATAAATCAAATTTTTTATTATTATTATCATTATTATATGGGGGTGCCACTGTCATCAATGGGAGGAAAAAGAATCCAATGAAAGTATTTTGTATTGATCAATATCCATGAAACTTACCAGCCCTGCGTTTTTTGTCCCACCGTGGTTCATTGGCTTTACAGCCAGCATCAAAACATCCGATAACGGATCTGAAACAGCGACGTACAAATCGCACTGCCCTCCGCATTTTGGTGGGCTTCTTGAATAGGGGATCTGCAAGCTGTATATTGATCTCTCCTTCCATAGCTGGGCTTCCTTTGGTTGGTTTCTCAATATTGTTTTGAGAAACAATCTGTTTACTTGTAATTTGTCTCATTATGAAGAATAATAAGACACGCTTTAAGTCTGAGAAATTGCAATAAAACTGAATCGAATAAATCCAAATCCAATCAAACAGCAAGAGAAAGCTGGACAGAGATGTCTTCACTGTACAGCAAACAACTCTCTACTGATGCCAGAAGAGCCCAGAGCAGCCTTATATTAGAGCAGGTGATGACATCATAGAGGTTTTTTTTTTTTCAACTGACAATTTTTCTTAACGGCTTTTGTTGCCATGGTTACCAAAGCTTCCTATACACAGTGATGGGCTATGGGGGATGGGCTGTGGGGGAGAGCACAGACACACCAATAGAGGACTATGATTGGGCAGTATTAATGGTAGCAATATGATGGGGCAGTTTTGATTGGGCAGTTTTGATGGTGGCAATAGGAGGAGGCAATTTTGATGGGAAAAAGAGGGGGGGGACTTGGCTCAGGGTAAACAGATCTAAAAATAGCTGCTTTCTCCTCTTTAAAATAAATCCTCAGACTGGTGTTTACAAGACAAAAGACAGCAATGTCTATGGCCAGCCCTAT
Source organism: Lithobates pipiens (assembly GCF_037356315.1). NCBI lineage: Eukaryota > Metazoa > Chordata > Amphibia > Anura > Ranidae > Lithobates > Lithobates pipiens. Next base: position 554,063,203 of record NW_027507758.1, on the reverse strand, counting down.
ACATGTGTACATAGGTTTAGTCTACTGAAAATTTTAAAAAGGGATTGAAGACTTTTCTTTTTAGCAAATGTTTTTGAATTAAGTTATTTGTCTGGTTTTTTATTGTAACTGTGTAGCACTTTGAGGTCTTTTGATGGAAAGTGCATTATAAATAACACTTATTATTATTATTATTATTATTATTATTATTATTATATGGGGGGTGCCACTGTCATCAATGGGAGGAAAAAGAACCCAATGAAAGTATTTTGTATTTATCAATATCCATGAAACTTACCAGCCCTGCGTTTTTTGTCCCAGCGTGGTCCATTGGCTTTACAGCCGGCATCAAAACATCCGATAACGGATCTGAAACAGCGACGTACAAATCGCACTGCCCTCCGCATTTTGGTGGGCTTCTTGAATAGGGGATCTGCAAGCTGTATATTGATCTCTCCTTCCATAGCTGGGCTTCCTTTGGTTGGTTTCTCAATATTTTTTTGAGAAACAATCTGTTTACTTGTAATTTGTCTCATTATGAAGAATAATAAGACACGCTTTAAGTCTGAGAAATTGCAATAAAACTGAATCGAATAAATCCAAATCCAATCAAACAGCAAGAGAAAGCTGGACAGAGATGTCTTCACTGTACAGCAAACAACTGACTTCTGATGCCAGAGGAGCCCAGAGCAGCCTTATATTAGAGCAGGTGATGACATCATAGAGTTTTTTTTTTCAACTGACGATTTTTCTTAACGGCTTTTGTTGCCATGGTTACCAAAGCTTCCTATACACAGTGATGGGCTGTGGAGGAGAACACAGACACACCAATAGAGGACTATGATGGGGCAGTATTAATGGTATCAATATGATGGGGCAGTTTTGATGGTGGCAATAGGAGGAGGCAATTTTGATGGGGCAGTTTTTTTATATGTATAGAGGACTGTGAAACTGGATTAAAGTTATTATTATAAAGCCCTCTATTTAAAGGCATAGTGATAGGTTGAGTGGTCAGAATTGATATTGATTATGTATATGTCGACACACGAAAGAAAATAAAAAGAAAAAATCCTGTTTTTCTTCAACGGTGACTAAAAAAAGTCGAAGTGAGGGTGTAGTGTATCTTCTAGAATGTCCTTGCCACATTCAATACATGGGAAGAACAAAAAGAGAACTCTGGAAGAGATTAAGAGAGCATGTTCAAAATTTTAAAAAGGGTTTTGATGGGGCGTGGCCTGGACGGTGATGGAGTAGGTTGCACGTGAGTTGTGCTCCGCTCTCGGTCTATCCTGCATATCTATCCTGTGCATCAGCGACAGCTAAATACTAACGGGAATCGTTGGATTAAGACCCCAGCATCCAGTCTGCCATGTCTCCTTCCAAGAAGAACAGCACGGCGATGTCCTCCTTGGACAAATACCGCAGACAGGAGCGGGAGGCAGCTCAAGATGGCGCCTCCACGGCATCCTCTCCTCCGCCAGCGACGAACGACACTGAGAAGGTACTGGAGGCTATCTCGGCTTGCCAGTCCTCCCTCACTACTAAAATCGAGGAGATTCGGGTGGACGTATCCCTCATCAGGCAGGACATGTCCAAGCTTAAGGATCGTGTGAAGGAGACGGAGGACAGGATTAGCCAGGCGGAGGACGTGCTCCATCCGTTACAGCAATCCCATGAAGAGCTGAGGCGCCAACTTCATCTTCTCTCTCAGAAGCACGACGACCTCGAGAATCGATCCCGCAGGTCGAACCTTCGTTTCATCGGCCTTCCGGAGGGAGCGGAGGGCTCTGATCCACCTGCTTTTCTCGAGAACCTCCTGGCCCAGACCTACGGTAGGGAAGCTTTCTCTACCACTTTTATCGTGGAACGGGCACACCGTATGCCGGCGAGGCGCCCTCCGGAGGGTGCACCGCCCCGGACACTAATTGCCAAATTGCTGAACTTTAGGGATCGTGATGCCGTCTTGCGCCTGAGCAGGGAGAAGGGTAACATCCCGTACCGTGCAGGACACGTTATGGCCTTCCCGGACTTCTCTGCGGAGGTCCAGAAGCAACGGGCTCGCTTCACTGAGGTCAAGCGGAGGCTGAGGGTTAATCACCTGAAGTATGCCATGATGTATCCGGCGAAGCTGCGTGTTCTGGGAGAGGACCGTGCTCACTTTTTTGATGACCCGGCGCAGGCGATGGAGTGGCTGGACCGACAAGGGGCTGACCGGAACCGCCGGGCCTAGTGTGCGGACTGGAGTGGGCTCTCTGTGGTGATACACCGGATTACGGTTTCTGCTTGGACCGCAATTTATTGGCTGTTTGTATGAGGCCCGGGACCTATGTTCTTTCTTGCTCTGACTACTGCTTACTATAGTGGCTCTGCTTGCTGTGAACTGATGGTCCCTACAACCCTGCCTGCCTTCTACGGAAGATACTTTCCGGGGAGCCGGTACTGTCCGCTTTACCCTCGGATGCCACGATGCTCACTTGTCTGCCCCCCCATTTTGCATGCTGACACTGACTTGGTCCATCCTGGCACGTGTGGTTCTGTCCCTGTTGGCCTTCCTCCCCCGAGATGGCGGACTCCAGCCCCTTTTGCACTCTGATCTCCCTTTACTGCGGTGTACTTTGCTGGGACGACTGCTTCTGCCTTCTGTTCCCCCTTTTTTCAAAATCCTTTTTTTTTTTTTTTTTTTATTCTTCATGTACTTTCCCAATTTATTTCTTTAATCAATTTATTATTATTATTACTGCTGTTTCTACTGCTGCTCGCAGATGCTTGTTTGCCTGTTTTCCTGGCACCGGGGGCGGGGACCGCAGCTCTGGTTTTTGCGGCTGCTCCTGGGGCTGGATACAGCGAGTGTTCACCTTGTGTGTTGCGCCATGTCGTGTCTGCCCTCCTGGAGAGACAGCTGATTCGGGCGGCGGAGTGAAGCTGCGCTGGACGCTGTTGCTGGGATTCTGAGTTTGAGTTCGGTTGTGAGTTTATGGTAACTGAGTTTATGGTACAACAAAAAATGTCACTTCCTGCATTGCTAGGAACGCACTTATTATTGTGGGGGGGGTGTGGGGTGGGACCGCTATTGGTACTTAGCCTACCCCTCCCAGTGAATAGACTGTTCCTTATTGCTGTATGGCTCCAGTTAAATTCTTGACTTGGAACGTCAGGGGACTCCGGGATAAGCTTAAGCGCACGGCAGTTTTTACTTGTCTTAAGACATATAGGGCCGACATAATAGCGCTGATAGAAACACATGTTACTGGCCAACTTCAGTTGGCTCTTAGGCGACCCTGGGTTGGATGGGCGTATCACGCGACCCACACTCCCTACTCCCGGGGTGTGTCACTGCTGATTGCCAAAACACTGCCATTTCACCTGATTGATATGCATACTGATCCCCAGGGGAGATTTATTTTTTTGCATTGTACTGTACATGGTAGACGTTGCCTCCTCCTGGCCCTGTACATACCACCTCCGTACTCTGCTAGCCTGGTGACTGAGGGATTAGCTTTTATGGCCCAATATCCGGGCACCCCTGCCATTTGGCTTGGGGACTTCAACCTTGCCCTTGACCCGAGTATAGACAGGCTGCACGGAGGTTCTGCCCCCGCGGCCCAGATGGGATCTAGGCTGAGTCGCACCCTTGGGGACTTCTCACTGACTGACGTGTGGCGACATAGACACCCCACGGCCCGAGCCTTTACGTGTTTCTCGGCCACACATTCCACTATGTCTCGCATTGACTACATTCTTGCGTCGGACATTCTCCTTCCCCAGCTGGAGTATGCGGGGTTTCACGCAAGATCTCTATCAGATCATGCTCCATGCTGGGCTACCTTTTCTGTGACCCAGCAGGTGGTTCCTCGCGCCTGGCGCCTCAACCCCTTTTGGCTAAAGGCACTGGGGGAGCAGGATGACTTAGCGGAGGAATGGCGTCGCTTTTTTGCTGTGAATAAAGGGACAGCGTCGGGTCGTATTGTATGGGAGACCTTTAAGATCTATGCGCGCTCTACTTTGACTCGGCGTATCAATACCTTGAAGGGCTCTTCCAAATTACTAGCTGATCAGGCAGTCGAGCAGCTGGAAGCTGCTACCTGTCGGTTTGTGGCGAACCCCACGGCAGAAGCTGCCTCGGCGCTTAGGCTCCAGACTAGGGTCCTAGATCATTTGCGCTTCGAACAGGCCAGACGCAAACATTTTTTCTCGCGGCAGCGCATCTTCGAGCAGGGCGAGAGGGCGGGCAAACTGCTGGCGTTCCTCGCCCATCAGGACGCGAGGCCGCCGGTGGTGGTGTCCTTAATGGACGAGAGTGGGGTACTTATTTCAGACCCTGCGACGGTAGCCGAAATGTTTAGGTCCTACTATGAGGATGTTTATGCTTCCCGGGTGGAGGCCACCTCACGGGAGACCCAGACGTTCTTACAAGAGGTCCTCTTCCCGCACCTCTCTGTGTCACAGGTTGCTGAATTAGAGGCCCCGTTCACTCTGGATGAGGTTGTGTTGGCGCTCTCCTCCCTGGCAGCGTCCAAGGCCCCGGGACAGGATGGCCTACCTCTAGATTTTTACCACAAGTACTCCGAGGTGCTAGCCCCCGAACTGCTAAATTTGTATACTTCCCTTTTTGACTCTGCCACTCTCCCAGACACTCTACGTCAAGCGACGATAGTGGTTATTCCGAAACCGGGTAAAAACCCACACCGCCCTGAGTCATACCGCCCGATCTCGCTGCTTCAGGCGGATGTCAAAATTTTAGCCAAGATGTTAGCAACCCGCTTGAACTCTCACATTTTGTCCCTCATCCATCCGGATCAGACGGGATTCATGCCTGGCAAGAACACGACAATGAACCTCCGTAGGCTCCACATGAATCTGCAGGCTTCCCATGAGCACGTGGGTACTAGAGTTGTGGTGGCGTTGGATGCGGCTAGGGCATTTGACTCGGTGGAGTGGGAATATTTGTGGGAGTGCCTTCGACGGTTCGGGTTTGGCCCTAATTTTTTGAAGTGGGTTAAAATTTTATACTATTCCCCGGAGGCGCGGGTGGCGGTGAACGGGTGGCTGTCGGGTCCCCTTCCTTTGGGGTGGGGGACCAGACAGGGATGCCCGCTGTCCCCGCTCCTCTATGCCTTGGCGGCGGAGCCGCTGGCTATAACCCTTAGAACCAATGTCCACATCAGGGGCCTTAGGATAGGTACGTTAGTGGAAACAGTTAGCTTATACGCTGACGACATGCTCCTATACCTCGAAGATGAGGGGCCATCGCTGAGGGCAGCACTTTGTACTATCGAGGAATTTGGCAAACATTCAGGTCTTACTATTAACTGGGCTAAGTCTCAGATCCTCCCTATTGATGCGTCTCCTCCGATGCATGACGCAGCCTCCCTTCCGCTGAGTAGAGTATCCTCTATTCAGTACTTGGGAATCCAGATCACGAGGGAGCCCTCCGACTATATAGCCCATAATATTGAACCCCTGATTTCATATTTGAAGAGTAAAACCCAATCCTGGGCAAGGCTCCCCCTTGGGGTGATGGGCAGGATTAATCTAATTAAAATGATTCTGCTACCCAAATTCTTATACAAATTCTGGCACTCCTCCGTTTTAATCCCTCTTAAGTATTTTAAAACCTTGGATTCTATCCTTAATTCCTTCGTCTGGGGCTCTGGACGACACAAATTAGCCTGGAATACATTGAAAAACCCAACTGACCTGGGGGGAGCCGCACTGCCTGACTTCCATGCATACTATATTGCTGCCCAACTTTCCCATTTCTTTCACCTTCATAAAACAGATGCCCCTAGATATAGTACTTTGATTTGCAGAGTGCCTCATGGCCATGCTCACTCCCCCCTGCAGGTTCTGTTTCGGGGTAGGGAGACTACTAGGCGTGTGGGGGGCGCCCCTCTGCTTCTTCAGCACCAGCGGGTGTGGGGGATTGCCCTTAGGATGGTGGGGGCGGATTGGGTACATTCCCACACGCCCTTGTGGCGCAATCCCTGCCTGGGGGAGCTTCGGGAACTACCCGGGGCGGGTCTCTGGGCCGCCAGGGGGGTGGTGTACCTGTACCAGGTCGTCACCCCGCGGGGGGTGCGCAGTTTTCAGGCGTTGCAAGGGGAGTTTGGGATCCCTTCGCATATGGTGTTTCGATATGCGCAGCTGTCTCACGCCCTTGGGGCCCAATCCGGGGAGGGGTTCCCTGTTCCTCAGGAACTGTCACTGGTGGGCATTCTTATTGGTGAGGAGTCCTCCAAACTGATCTCCACTTTATATAGTTCACTTCGACGCCGTTCTGAGTCCAGGCTGGCTGAGGTAGCTAAACACAGGTGGGAAGAGGAACTGGGCCCGCTCGAGACTGAGGAATGGGAGGAGGTGTTGGATAATGTTAAACTGACTTCCCCCAAGATGTCCGACAGGCTGACTCAATTGTACATTGTGCACAAATCTTATCTTACTCCCGTGCGTATTTGTAGATATAAACCTACTCAAGACCCGGGGTGCCCGCGCTGTAGGACTGTCCCATGCTCCTTCTATCACTTGCTGTGGTCATGTCCACATGTTCAGACCTTCTGGCAGCAAGTTATTCAATTCCTTCATGATCGTATGGGTTCCCCGCTTCAGGTGGACCCTAAAACCTGCATCCTGGGTCTGCTGCCAGTCCCTATGACCGACCCTTCCCATGCGGTTTTATACAGGAAACTCTATTCAGCACTAGAAAGGTAATTGCCAGGTGTTGGATGCGGTCCGAGGCCCCGACGTTTGGGGCTTGGGTAGCTGAGGTAAATTTAACGCTGCCCATGAAAAAAGTCATTTACGCGCATAGGGGGTGCCCCAACAAATTTAATAAGATATGGGATCGCTGGCTTACTAACCCAGACACTTGTGTGGACTAGCCCCCCCTGGGCGGGGTGGTGTGGGGTGAGGTGTGTTCTCTTGGCCTGGTTCAGGGGACTGGATGTGGTGCTTATCAACGTCGCAGCAGATACTGGGTATGACCAAGATGGGATACTAGAGGAGCCTCTTACCCTATTTGTATTGAGCGGATTGACTCTATGCGGTCTGTCTCCTTATCAGCACCAGGGATGGGTGGGTACTCTGGATGTGTTTATATGAGTTACTGTCTTATTGATACAATATGCCATACAGTGCAAGTGCTCTGTTATTCTGCTGCCATTCTACCGGATCTGATCTGTATTTCTATACATCACTGTACTGATTTTGAAGTTTGTTGTCCTGTCCTGCTGGATGTACCTATGATGTCGAAATTTTTTCCTTCTTTTTTCCTGTCTACTGGCTTGTATACCAATAAACTCGTTGTTTTAAAAAAAAAAAAAAGGGGGTTTTGATAAACATAACCTATCGAGACACTATGCGAAGTTTCATAAAAAAGACCCCTCATCTTTATTAATTTGTGGTATTCAAAAATACAAGCCCCATTGGAGAGGTGATAATAAAATTATTAGGATTAGCCAATCTGAATCCCGATGGATTCATGAATTATGCACTTTAACAGCTTTTGGACATAACGTTGACTTTGATCTTAATTGTTTTATTTCTAATTATTAATTCAAGATTTTTGTGCATTTTATTAATATTAATGATTTTTTTATATTTTTCTATATATACTTATATATATATAGATAGCATTGGGGTTAGATGTACTTCACTGATGAGGGGTTTTGTCCTCTCCCCCCTCCCCCTCCTGTTTTTTTTTTTTTTCCGGTATTAATTTCCCAATTGATTGGTCCAGTCAAAACCAACGTTATGGCCAGTTATGAGATAGTTAAAATATAGCTATGGTATAGTTGTCCTTTTTTTCATAATATTGCTATGTATTTGAATGACTAGATGAACACAGTTAGCATTGCCTGTATAAAATGATGTAGTATGGCATTTAACCACAAGATGGCAGTGTCTGTGGAGCGATATATTTAGAATGTTATTTTACACTTATTTATGTGGAGAAAGTTATAACAATTACTTTGTGATTTTAGTAATGTTATTAGTAGATGTGGAAATAATTTGAATATGCTTTTATTTTCAAGTTGTATCAGGAAGCTAGTAGTATTAACCACTTTCAGACCGGACCATTTTGCTGGTAAATGACCAGAGGTCTTTTTACACTTTGGCACTGCGCTGCTTTAACTGGTAATTGCGCGGTCATGCAATGTTGTACCCAAACAAAATTTGCGTCCTTTTCTTCCCACAAATAGAGCTTTCTTTTGATGGTATTTGATTGCCTCTGCGATTTTTATTTTTTGCGATATAAACGTAAAAAGACCGCAAATTTTGAAAAAAAATGATATTTTCTACTTTTTGTTATTAGAAAAATCCAATAAACTCAATTTTAGTCATACATTTAGGCCAAAATGTATTCAGCCACATGTCTTTGGTAAAAAAAAAGTCAATAATTGTATATTTATTGGTTTGCGCAAAAGTTGTCACATCTACAAACTAAGGTACGTTTTCTGGAATTTACGCAGCTTTTAGTTTACGACTGCCTATCTCATTTCTTGAGGTGCTAAAATGGCAGGGCAGTACAAAACCCCCCCAAATGACCCCATTTTGGAAAGTAGACCCCCTAAGGAAATTGATAAGAGGCATGTTGAGCCCATTGAATATTTTATTTTTTTGCCTCAAGCGATTGAATAATGACAAAAAAAAATTTTTTTTATTTTTTTTACACAAAGTTGTCACTAAATGATATATTGCTCACACATGCTATGGGCGTATGTGAAATGACACCCCAAAATAAATTCTGCTGCTTCTCCTGAGTACGGGGATACCACATATGTGGGACTTTTTGGGAGCCTAGCCGCGTACGGGGCCCCGAAAACCAAGCACCGCCTTCAGGCTTTCTAAGGGCGTACATTTTTGAGTTCACTTCTCACTACCTATCACAGTTTTGAAGGCCATAAAATGCCAAGATGGCACAAAACCCCCACAAATGACCCCATTTTAGAAAGTAGACACCCCAAGCTATTTGCTGAGAGGCATGTTGAGTTCATGGAATATTTTATATTTTGCCACAAGTTGCGGGAAAATTACAAACTTTTTTTTTTTTTTTTTTCACAAAGTTGTCACTAAATGATATATTGCTCACACATGCCATGGGCATATGTGAAATGACACCCCAAAATAAATTCTGCTGCTTCTCCTGAGTACGGGGATACCACATATGTGGGACTTTTTGGGAGCCTAGCCGCGTACGGGGCCCCGAAAACCAAGCACCGCCTTCAGGCTTTCTAAGGGCGTAAATTTTTGAGTTCACTTCTCACTACCTATTACAGTTTTGAAGGCCATAAAATGCCAAGATGGCACAAAACCCCCACAAATGACCCCATTTTAGAAAGTAGACACCCCAAGCTATTTGCTGAGAGGCATGTTGAGTCCATGGAATATTTTATATTTTGCCACAAGTTGCGGGAAAATTACAAACTTTTTTTTTTTTTTTTTTTTCACAAAGTTGTCACTAAATGATATATTGCTCACGCATGCCATGGGCATATGTGAAATGACACCCCAAAATAAATTCTGCTGCTTCTCCTGAGTACGGGGATACCACATATGTGGGACTTTTTGGGAGCCTAGCCGCGTACGGGGCCCCGAAAACCAAGCACCGCCTTCAGGCTTTCTAAGGGCGTTACAGTTTTGAAGGCCATAAAATGCCAAGATGGCACAAACCCCCCCAAATGACCCCATTTTGGAAAGTAGACACCCCTAAATTTAGGGGTACACTAGTGAGACTAGGTAATAAATGGCGGGTGCCCTGAAACTATAAAAAAATAACTAACCAACCAGCGTCACCTGTAACAGTTATATGGTGATCACTGGTGAAAGGGTTAACTAGGGGGCAATCAGGGGGCTTTATGCGGTAGTATATGGGGGTCCCTGGCGCTATAAAAAGCTGCGGCGAACCTAAATACCTACCTGCCTAACTAGCGTCACCTGTGACACTAATACAGCGATCAGAAAAACGATCGCTTATTAGGCTGGGTTCACACTGGAGCGATGCGGGAACGCCACGAATGCGCGGCGGGTTCCCGCATCGCATGCCTCCCGGCGGCAGTTCACACTGCCCTATGCGAACTGCTGGGAGTGTCAGTGAAATGTTACTGACACCCCCAGATCAGTTCGCATATCGCAGTGCGATCTGCAAACTCGGATCGCATGGTGTGAACACCCATGCGATCCGATTCTGCTGCGGGCCAAAAAAAGGGTCCCGTGCGAATATGCGGCGGGTGCGGCGGGTGCGGCGAATGGCTGAACTCGAATCGCACAGAGATCGGATGTGATTTGCACTGCAGTGCGGTGCGAATCACATCCGTTCTCAAACCGCTGCAATGTGAACCCAGCCTTAGTGACACTGGCGACGGGGGGTGATCACGGGGTTAAACCTTTATTGGGGGGGTTAGGGGGGTACCTTAGAACTAAATGGGGCTAACCCTAACTGCCCTAACAGTTATTAGTCACAAATGACACCCGCCGGGTGATCAGGGGGTTAAACCTTTATTAGGTAATAAATGGCGGGTGCCCTGAAACTATAAAAAAATAACTAACCAACCAGCGTCACCTGTAACAGTTATATGGTGATCACAGGTGAAAGGGTTAACTAGGGGGCAATCAGGGGGCTTTATGCGGTAGTATATGGGGGTCCCTAGCGCTATAAAAAGCTGCGGCGAACCTAAATACCTACCTGCCTAACTAGCGTCACCTGTGACACTAATACGGCGATCAGAAAAATGATCGCTTATTAGGCTGGGTTCACACTGGAGCGATGCGGAAACGCCGCGAATCCGCGGCGGGTTCCCGCATCGCATGCCTCCCGGCGGCAGTTCACACTGCCCTATGCGAACTGCTGGGAGTGTCAGTGAAATGTTACTGACACCCCCAGATCAGTTCGCATATCGCAGTGCGATCTGCAAACTCGGATCGCATGGTGTGAACACCCATGCGATCCGATTCTGCTGCGGGCCAAAAAAAGGGTCCCGTGCGAATTTGCGGCGGGTGCGGCGGGTGTGGCGGATGCGGCGGGTGCGGCGAATGGCTGAACTCGAATCGCACAGAGATCGGATGTGATTTGCACTGCAGTGCGGTGCGAATCACATTCGTTCTCATAAACCGCTGCAATGTGAACCCAGCCTTAGTGACACTGGCGACGGGGGGTGATCACGGGGTTAAACCTTTATTGGGGGGGGTTAGGGGGGTACATTAGAACTAAAGGGGGCTAACTCTAACTGCCCTAACAGTTATTACAGTCACAAATGACACCAATGCAAAAAAAAAAAAAAAAAATGACATTGGTGTCACTGTGACTGGGGGGCAGGGGTAATTGGGGGGGTGATCGGGGGGTAAAGGGGGTGTGTGAGTGTGCCTGGCATGTTCTACTGTGTGTGTAGAGTGTTGGTGCAACTTACTGATCCGCTCTCCTCCGTGTCAGAACGAAAAATACCGACACGGAGGAGAGAATACATCACTTCCTCTCCTGTGTTTACATTACAGGAGAGGAAGTGATGTCACCGGGGATTTCCATTCGTCGAGAGCGATCGCGAGGGGGTGGCCATGAATGAATGGCCGCCCCCTCATCCCGGATCGCTCTCGACGGAATGCCGACCGCCGCAGGCACCGGGGGGGGGCCCGATCGGGCCCCCCACCCGCGGGCAGGCAGGGACTTATATATACGCCCATATGCCTGCCCGTGCCATTCTGCCGACGTATATCGTCGTGCGGCGGTTGGCAAGTGGTTAAGGTATGGGGCGGTTGTTGTTTTGAGTTGCTATAGCCGCCCGCCCTATTTAAACTTCATCGACACCTGACTCCTTGACCCTTTGAAAAAGTCACGTGTCTGTGACGCAACGTGTCAGGGAGGAGCCAGGTGTCACGATCGTCACTTCCGGTCGCGGCCGAGACCGAAAGTTCCCTTGTTTACAAGCGCAAGATTCTGTTTTTTAATGTGAGTGGATATTTTACATTATTTTATTAAAGTTTACATTTCTACACATGAGAGTCCCCTTTCTTTCCCCCATGATCGTTGGTATTTTGGATTTTAATGTGAGGCTGAACGAATCATCTATAAGGAGCCAAATCAGCAATTTCCCCTACAAGTGTGTTGGACCCTGAGGGGTCTTGTATTGAGGTGAGAGGCTGGGGGAAACGGGGGGTGCTCTGGTGGAGCACTGAAGGTGGACTGTCTCTCTCTTTTTGTGAAGCATGTCTGCATCTGTGACAACACTGCATGACTATTAGATATACTGTCACATTTGGATATCGAGCTACTGAATAGCACTGGAACATTTGTTTGAACACTTGTATTTGCACATGGACTTTTTTATTTTTATGTTTTTCTTCTTCTTTTTTAGCCATTTTTGTATTGTGATTCAGTCACATATTGTTTGCGATATTTGCACATTTCATGTCATTTGGATGTATCACTTTTTATATATGTGATTTTGCACTTTTTAAATATTATACACTACTGTGTTTTGCACGTTTATGGATGCACAGTGTTTTTACATTTGCACATTTATGTACGTATTTATTACAGTTATTGATTTGTGTCACATAATAGGTGGTGTATTTTAAAAGGCAGCGCTACATACCTTTTTTTACATATATATATATATATTTATATTTATTAACCACATGCCCTCTGGAATCTATGATTTACTCCCCTTCATGACCAGATCATGTTTTGCAATACGGCACTGCACTACTTATTTTAACTGACAATTGCGTGGTCATGCAACGCTGTATGCAAATAAAATGTATGTCTTTTTTTGACACATAAATAGAGCTTTCTTTTGGTGGGATTTGATCAACTCTGCAGTTTTACATTTTTTTGCACTATATACAAAAAGAGACTAAATGAAGGAAAACAGCAGAGCTTCCTCTCATTTCAGAGCTTCCCCTTAAATCTAGAACAAGTGGACTTGCAGGGCACAGTATATTTGCCGTTAATAAATCAACCTCATTGTGTCTACAATAAAATTTCTGCCTGCTCATATTTTTTTTTTAAAGAGGAGTTCCAGCCTGTATAAATAAAAAAAAAATGAAAAGTCAGGAACAGGGTGGCCATCCTCCTACAGTATTTTTTACTGACAAAACATGGAAAATTTACTGGCGGAGCACATTTTTTACTGGCATAAGAAATTACAGAACTCCTATTGAAAACTAAAACAGTGAATATTTGAACAGTATAAACATATATGAAAACACTGACAATACCTATACCAAAGTCATTTGCTTGATTTACACTTAAAAAGTCAACACAGCATGAAAATATCAGCCCCTGATATATAGGCCTCTTTCACGCGACTGATACGCTCAAGTCCGCCTTTTTTCAGGTGGACCTGAAAGGATGCTCCATAGAGGTCTATGGAGCGTCGGATGTCAGCGGTGACATGTCCAATGACGTCCGACCCGCTCCGATCCGAAAAAGTCTGAGGATCGGATCGGGTGACGATGGACTCTGCGGTCCGTCCTCATCCGATCCCCTATAGGGGAGAGCGGTGCTTGGACAGGTCCGTCCCTGCACGGTGTGCAGAGACAAACCTGTCCTCTGCCTGCTCAGTGGGGATCGACAGAGCGATCCCCGCTGAGCAAGCGGATGTCCACGGGGCAGATCAGCGCGGATCCGTTCCGTGTGAAAGAGCCGTTACTGGTAGTTATAAAAAAATCACCGATTTTTACAAACTGTCAGTAAATTTACTGGCGTTTGACAACCCTAGTCAGGAGCTACAAATAGTGTAGCTCATGAATGTTAACCACTTAAGCCCCAGACCACTTTTTGCGATTCGGCACTGCGTCTCTTTAACACAATTGCGCGGTCGTGCGACATGGCTCCCAAACAAAATTGACGTCCTTTTTTCCCCACAAATAGAGATTTCTTTTGGTGGTATTTGATCACCTCTGTGGTTTTTATTTTTTGCGCTATAAACAAAAAAAGAGCAACAATTTTGAAAAAAAAGCATTATATTTTACATTTTGTTATAATATAAAAAATATTTTTTTTCCTCAGTTTAGGCCAATATGTATTCTTCTACATATTTTTGGTAAAGAAAATCACAATAAGTGTTAACTAATTGGTTTGCGCAAAAGTTATAGCGTTTACAAAATAGGGGACAGTTTTATGGCATTTTTTTAAATAATTTTTTTTTTTTTTACTAGTAATGGCGGGGATCAGCGATTTTTATCGTGACTGTGACATTACAGCAGACACATTGGACATTTTTGACACCATTGTCATTTATACAGCAATCAGTGCTATACAAATGCACTGATTCCTGTCTAAATGACACTGACAGTGAAGGGGTTAATAGCTAGGTGGCAGTGTAGGGGTTAAGTGTGTCCTGGGGCGAGTTTCTAACTGTGGGGCGGTGTGGCTGTGTGTGACACGTCACTGATCACTCCTCCCGATCACAGGGAGAAGAGATCAGTGACACTGTCACTAGGCAGAACAGGTAGATGCTTGTTTACATTAGCATCTCCCAGTTCTTCCTTCCCGTGAGACTATCGCGGGTATCCCCGCGGTGATCGAGTCCACGGGACTTGTGATCCGACTCACGGAGGTCTCAGCCAGCATGCACGCGATGGCGGCATGCACATGATGGCGTGGCCCCAAATTTAAAGGGACGCACAGGTATGCCCATTTGCCCATCCATGCCATTCTGCCAAAGTACATCAGCATGCGCCAGTTGGGAAGTGGTTAATATAAGGATACTTACCTGTAGTGGTATCCCGTGATGTCGGCACCCCTAGCCGATTTGTCCATCAGCTTTGGGTGCAGGAGCGGCATCCTTATAAGGGAAATAGGAAGTGAAGCCCTGCGGCTTCCCAGCCTGTTTCCTACTGTGCATGTGTGAGTTGCGCTGCCCTTATTGAAAGGTCCCACTCTCTTCTAGGACTTGTGTCTCCCAGAAGACAGCAGGGGGCGTAAAATTCAGTAGATCAACGCAATCAATGTGCAGCGATCTTATCCGGGAAGAGGGAGCGGGTACCTGGTTTTGACAAAAAGTGCCAAATATGGCAGTGGGGGTGGGGGGGGGGCTGGTGTGAACAAGCAGATCTTCCACTTTTGGGCTGAGCTCCACTTTAGACTTCAGTTCCAGTTTTAATTTGAGTATCGCTTAGGCTGACTTCACATTTGCGTGTCTGTTGT
The DNA here is from genome assembly GCF_037356315.1 of Lithobates pipiens. Taxonomy (NCBI): domain Eukaryota; kingdom Metazoa; phylum Chordata; class Amphibia; order Anura; family Ranidae; genus Lithobates; species Lithobates pipiens. The sequence goes on along the minus strand of NW_027507758.1, from coordinate 554,048,082 downwards.
TTCCTGTGTTCTTTTGTTATTACCTTGGACAGGTATGTTTGTCATGCGTTGACGTGTGCTGAAACTCCCATGAAAGGCTCATGAAAAGCATCAGTGGATTCAAAACTCGGAATGTTTTCAGCCAATGCGTGTCAAGGCACTGCACAGATCTGAATTGGCAGAATCCTGGCTTGTTTACACTCGTGTTGCTCTCTGAAGAGCGATCAGTATTGGATTGATCTTTGGAGGGTGTTTAACAGGTGTTGAGGAGGCATTATGTTGCCTGTTTTACCCCCTAAAAACCCCACCACCCCATTCAGTTGATTGAGTCTCATCTGTCAGTCGCTGTTGGCCGCCATGAGCGACAGTGCGGATAAATTTGGTTGCGCCGCAGTGGAAAGCATTGTGGCCATATGTACACCCCAATCCATTGCCTTTGCAGGTAGTAACGCTGCTCAGGTGTGTGTGTTTACAGTCCCCTAAATTCAAAGTGTAAATTTGCATTGCAAGCAGGGGGAAATAGTCCCCATCAACTCAAAACAACATGTCCATCTAAAGTCTAGAACACACTACTCATTTTTTCTTTCAGGGCTGAACAAAAAAAAACTGACAGCTCCAGAGGAGCCGATGTACTAACTAAGAGATGTTAGTACAGCTATCTCCCCTACTGTGCTATTGTGTTCTGACAGGGGGGACTGCCATGTCCCTTTAATAGAAGCTGGCCGCCTTCTGTTGGCTGCAGCACACGGGCAGAGCGTCTGGCGGTTTCTAGTGGACCAAGCGATGCTGCCCACCATTCAGCCCATGTGTACGGGCATTAGACTCTTCTGTCTTACAGGGTGATGGTACATTATTATTATAATTATTATTATAATACATATTATTATATATATTTATATATATGAGATCTTGTACAATATATATAGTACATGATCTCACTGCAGAGTTGTCACGTTATAGGAAGTAGAAAAATATATGATCAATTGACAGGATCAACAGGTAACAGAAATACAATATATTGTCAAAAGTATTGTGACAGCTGCCTTTACACGCACATTAACTTGTTTTTTTTTTTGTTTTGTTTTTCCAAATAGCAATTTTTATTAGTCGTCATTGATTTTCAACAAAGGTAAAAAGCGTAACGTGAACGTACATGAACAAAAGCAAAATGTACACGACGGAAGTCCATTTAAGGTAGGAGCAAAATACAACAACCATAGTCATTGATACTACCGAAAATGTTACCGCACATCAACTTTAATGGCCTCCCAGTCTAAGGCTGGATTCACACCTATGCATTTTTATGTGCTTTTTGCATTTTGCTGATTTGCACTACAGATCGTGTTCCATAGGAAACCATGTTATATGGACTCTAGGGCAAATCTGCAAAATGCAAAAAGCACTAAAACTGTATAGGTGTGAATCCAGCCTTAGTCTGCAGGGTTCAGTATTGGGTTGGCCCACCCTTTGCAGTTATAACAGCTTCAACTCTTCTGGGAAGGCTGTCCACAAGGTTTAGGTGTGTGTCTATGGAAATGTTGGACCATTCTTCCAGAAGTGCGTTTGTGAGGTCAGGCACTGATGTTGGACGAGAAGGCCTGGAGTGCAGTCTCACCTCTAATATATCCCAAAGGTGTTCTATCGGGTTGAGGTCAGGACTCTGTGTAGTCCAGTCAAGTTCCTCCACCCCAAACTCACTCATGCATGTCTTTATGGACCTTGCTTTTTGCACTGGTCCAAATCATTTGGTAGAGGTGGGGGTTATGGTGTGGGGTTGTTTTTCAGGAGTTGGGATTGGCCTCTTAGTTCCAGTGAAGGAATCTCTTAAGGCGTGAGCATACCAAGACATTTTGGACAATTTCTGCTCCCAGCTTTGTGGGAACAGTTTGAGGATGGCCCTTTCCTGTTCCAACTTGTCTGTGCACCAGTGCGCAAACTTGACTGGCCTGCACAGAGTCCTGACCTCAACCTGATAGAACACCTTTGGGATGAATTAGAGTGGAGACTGCGAGCCAGGCCTTCTCATCCAACATCAGTGCCTGACCTCACAAATGCTCTTCTGGAAAAATGGTCAAACATTCCCATAGACACACTTCTAAACCTTGTGCTCAGCCTTCCCAGAAGACTTGAAGCTGTTATAGCTGCAAAGGGTGGGCAATGCAATACTGAACCCTACGGACTAAGACTGGGATGTCATTAAATGTCATGTGTGTGTAAAGGCAGGCGCCCCAATGCCTTTACACACAGTTTATTCTGGGAACTCAGAAACAAATGCTGTTAATTCTGGAAATAGACGGCATCATGTATAGCATTTTTTATTTCAGTCATAGTTTCATTCATAGCTTTTACAAAGAAAACATTCTGACTGGGTTCTCTCTCCCTAACGAGCATACGTGTCATCACTCCATTAATTCCTATAGATGATCTGTACAGTACTCTTGGTAGCCACCAGTCACCCAGCAGAGTAGGAATCAGGGTGGATATAAATAAATGATTTTATTTTTTTATCTGATTTTTTTTTTGATTTTTTTTTATCAATTTTTTTAATAAAATGCTTTTGGGGTAAAAATCTATCTAAAGATAAATTTCTATTTAGGATGCATTAATAATTTAGTTTATTCAGCATGAAATGGAGCTTAGTTATGTAACATGAGGCTGTATATTCTGCAATATTTACATTTTTTGATAAACTCATTCAATGAATCCAAGCTCTGCAAGCTGAGATAACAGGCACTGCATTGATGTATTCACAGTAACCAGGCGATAAAACAAAATTCAGGAATATTCCTTTATCCCATTATTTTGCAAATCTATGTACACTACAAACTGTATGATTGAATAGGCTCAGATATCACTGATTTACTAACCTGACAGCTTATTATTCTAAATAAGAAACCTTCATTTTGTTTGCAAATATTAAAGATTCTAACTACCAATAAGTCCTTACGTTTAAAGAGCACCTGTCACTTCAGATCCATCATGGCAGCACTTGTTAGCGGGCATCCACTCACCTGCTGCCACCACGTCCCTCACCTTGTTGTGTCACTGCCACATCACCAGCTGTCCCATTAAAGTGAATGGGACTGTCGGTGAGTCAACAGCGGGTCAGAGGAGGAGCCACTGCGGGACAGAGATGACAGTTGCTGTTTAACCACTTGACATCCGTGCTATGGCTGAATGACGGCCACAGTGAATTCAAATCCACCCTGGTAGGAATCATCCATAGTAATGAATAGGGCCCCTGGGTGCATGCATGGTAGGAAGAGGACCTGGATGAGACACTTTCCTTGCAAAGGCTCTGTAGTGCCAATCAGGACTTACCAATGAGGACCATGGAAGTCGGAAGAATGGAAATTTACTAGGAAGACTGCAATTAATGAGATGGTTCTAAAGTTGTCCTTTAAGCAGGAAGTCTGAGCAACAAATAGTTTTCTGTGTTCTTTCTTTTTTATGTATTCTTTATTAAGGCCCCAATCAAATCTGATTACGTAGATTCATGCAGATTTATCCTATTCAAATTCAATGGGTGTGTCTGAATATGCGCTGCACAAGTATTTATGTGCATTTTTCAAGCATTTCTCTGCCTAACAACTAGGCTCCTTCTCCTCCTCCTGAAGCTTATAATACATAGAAAAAATGCTTCAAAAACGTGTATATATGCGTTAAAACATACCAAAAATTCACTGGCAAATCTCTGGCAAAAATACGCTCTGCTCAGGTGTGAATGCAGCCTTGATGTATAATTAAAGACTTTTTTTTTTTTTTGGATAGTGTGGAGAGCAGGCCCACTCCCACCGGGAGTTTCCCAGTGGGCCGATGGCTCAGTGGGCCACTCTGATGTAAGGGGGCTGGTGATGGGACACTCTGATGTAAGGGGGCTGCTGATGGGACACTCTGATGTAAGGGGGGTGCTGATGGGACACTCTGATGTAAGGGGGCTGCTGATGGGACACTCTGATGTAAGGGGGCTGCTGATGGGACACTCTGATGTAAGGGGGCTGCTGATGGGACACTCTGATGTAAGGGGGGTGCTGATGGGACACTCTGATGTAAGGGGGCTGCTGATGGGACACTCTGATGTAAGGGGGCTGCTGATGGGACACTCTGATGTAAGGGGGCTGCTGATGGGACACTCTGATGTATGGAGGTGCTGGTAATGGGAAACTCTGATGTAAGGGGGCTGGTAATGGGACACTCTGATGTAAGGGGGCTGGTAATGGGACACTCTGATGTAAGGGGGTGCTGATGGAACACTCTGATGTAAGGGGGCTGCTGATGGGACACTCTGATGTTAGGGTGTGCTGATGGGACACTCTGATGTAAGGGGGCTGGTAATGGGACACTCTGATGTAAGGGGGTGCTGATGGGACACTCTGATGTAAGGGGGTGCTGATGGGACACTCTGATGTAAGGGGGTGCTGATGGGACTCTCTGATGTAAGGGGGTGCTGATGGGACTCTCTGATGTTAGGGAGTGCTGATGGGACACTCTGATGTAAGGGGGCTGGTGATGGGACACTCTGATGTAAGGGGGCTGCTGTTGGGACACTCTGATGTAAGGGGGCTGCTGATGGGACACTCTGATGTATGGAGGTGCTGTTAATGGGACACTCTGATGTAAGGGGGCTGGTAATGGGACACTCTTATGTAAGGGGGCTGGTGATGGGACTCTCTGATGTTAGGGGGTGCTGATGGGACACTCTGATGTAAGGGGGTGCTGATGGGACACTCTGATGTTAGGGAGTGCTGATGGGCCACTCTGATGTAAGGGGGCTGGTGATGGGCCACTCTGATGTAAGGGGGCTGGTGATGGGACACTCTGATGTAAGGGGGCTGCTGATGGGACACTCTGATGTAAGGGGGGTGCTGATGGGACACTCTGATGTAAGGGGCTGCTGATGGGACACTCTGATGTAAGGGGGCTGCTGATGGGACACTCTGATGTAAGGGGGCTGCTGATGGGACACTCTGATGTATGGAGGTGCTGGTAATGGGACACTCTGATGTAAGGGGGCTGGTAATGGGACACTCTGATGTAAGGGGGCTGGTAATGGGACACTCTGATGTAAGGGGGTGCTGATGGGACACTCTGATGTAAGGGGGCTGCTGATGGGACACTCTGATGTTAGGGTGTGCTGATGGGACACTCTGATGTAAGGGGGCTGGTAATGGGACACTCTGATGTAAGGAGGCTGGTAATGGGACACTCTGATGTAAGGGGGTGCTGATGGGACACTCTGATGTAAGGGGGTGCTGATGGGACACTCTGATGTAAGGGGGTGCTGATGGGACTCTCTGATGTAAGGGGGTGCTGATGGGACTCTCTGATGTTAGGGAGTGCTGATGGGACACTCTGATGTAAGGGGGCTGGTGATGGGACACTCTGATGTAAGGGGTGCTGATGGGACTCTCTGATGTTAGGGGGTGCTGATGGGACACTCTGATGTTAGGGTGTGCTGATGGGACACTGATGTAATGGGGCTGGTAATGGGACACTCTGATGTAAGGGGACTGGTAATGGAACACTCTGATGTAAGGGGGTGCTGATGGGACACTCTGATGTAAGTTGGTGCTGATGGGACTCTCTGATGTAAGGGGGTGCTGATGGGACTCTCTGATTTAAGGGGGTGCTGATGGGACTCTCTGATGTAAGGGGGCTGGTGATGGGACACTCTGATGTAAGGGGGTGCTGATGGGACTCTCTGATGTTAGGGAGTGCTGATGGGACACTCTTATGTAAGGGGGCTGCTGATGGGACACTCTGATGTAAGGGGGCTGCTGATGGGACACTCTGATGTAAGGGGGCTGCTGATGGGACACTCTTATGTAAGGGGGCTGGTAATGGGACACTCTGATGTAAGGGGGCTGGTAATGGGACACTCTGATGTAAGGGGGCTGGTAATGGGACACTCTGATGTAAGGGGGTGCTGATGGGACACTCTGATGTAAGGGGGCTGCTGATGAGACACTCTGATGTACGGAGGTGCTGGTAATGGGACACTCTGATGTAAGGGGGCTGGTAATGGGACACTCTGATGTAATGGGGCTGGTAATGGGACACTCTGATGTAAGGGGGCTGGTGATGGGACACTCTGATGTAAGGGGGTGCTGATGGGACTCTCTGATGTTAGGGGGTGCTGATGGGACACTCTGATGTTAGGGAGTGCTGATGGGACTCTGATGTTAGGGAGTGCTGATGGGACACTCTGATGTAAGGGGGCTGGTGATGGGACACTCTGATGTAAGGGGGTGCTGATGGGACTCTCTGATGTTAGGGGGCGCTGATGGGACTCTCTGATGTTAGGGAGTACTGATGGGACACTCTTATGTAAGGGGGCTGGTGATGGGACACTCTGATGTAAGGGGTGATGATGGGACACTCTGTTGTAAGGGGGTGCTGATGGGACACACTGATGTTAGGAGGCGCTGATGGGACACTCTGATGTTAGGGAGTGCTGATGGGACACTCTTATGTAAGGGGGCTGGTGATGGGACACTCTGATGTAAGGGGGTGCTGATGGGACTCTCTGATGTTAGGGTGTGCTGATGGGACACTCTGATGTAAGGGGGCTGGTAATGGGACACTCTGATGTAAGGGGGCTGGTAATGGGACACTCTGATGTAAGGGGGTGCTGATGGGACTCTCTGATGTTAGGGTGTGCTGATGGGACACTCTGATGTAAGGGGGCTGGTAATGGGACACTCTGATGTAAGGGGGCTGGTAATGGGACACTCTGATGTAAGGGGGTGCTGATGGAACACTCTGATGTAAGGGGGCTGCTGATGGGACATTCTGATGTACGGAGGTGCTGGTAATGGGACACTCTGATGTAAGGGGGCTGGTAATGGGACACTCTGATGTAAGGGGGCTGGTAATGGGACACTCTGATGTAAGGGGGCTGGTGATGGGACACTCTGATGTAAGGGGGTGCTGATGGGACTCTCTGATGTTAGGGGGTGCTGATGGGACACTCTGATGTTAGGGAGTGCTGATGGGACTCTCTGATATTAGGGAGTGCTGATGGGACACTCTGATGTAAGGGGGCTGGTGATGGGACACTCTGATGTAAGGGGGTGCTGATGGGACTCTCTGATGTTAGGGGGCACTGATGGGACTCTCTGATGTTAGGGAGTACTGATGGGACACTCTTATGTAAGGGGGCTGGTGATGAGACACTCTGATGTAAGGGGTGATGATGGGACACTCTGTTGTAAGGGGGTGCTGATGGGACACACTGATGTTAGGGGGCGCTGATGGGACTCTCTGATGTTAGGGAGTGCTGATGGGACACTCTCATGTAAGGGGGCTGGTGATGGGACACTCTGATGTAAGGGGGTGCTGATGGGACACACTGATGTTAGGGGGCGCTGATGGGACACTCTGATGTTAGGGAGTGCTGATGGGACACTCTTATGTAAGGGGGCTGGTGATGGGACACTCTGATGTAAGGGGGTGCTGATGGGACTCTCTGATGTTAGGGTGTGCTGATGGGACACTCTGATGTAAGGGGGCTGGTAATGGGACACTCTGATGTAAGGGGGCTGGTAATGGGACACTCTGATGTAAGGGGGTGCTGATGGAACACTCTGATGTAAGGGGGCTGCTGATGGGACATTCTGATGTATGGAGGTGCTGGTAATGGGACACTCTGATGTAAGGGGGCTGGTAATGGGACACTCTGATGTAAGGGGGCTGGTAATGGGACACTCTGATGTAAGGGGGCTGGTGATGGGACACTCTGATGTAAGGGGGTGCTGATGGGACTCTCTGATGTTAGGGGGTGCTGATGGGACACTCTGATGTTAGGGAGTGCTGATGGGACTCTCTGATATTAGGGAGTGCTGATGGGACACTCTGATGTAAGGGGGCTGGTGATGGGACACTCTGATGTAAGGGGGTGCTGATGGGACACTCTGATGTTAGGGAGTGCTGATGGGACTCTCTGATGTTAGGGAGTGCTGATGGGACACTCTGATGTAAGGGGGCTGGTGATGGGACACTCTGATGTAAGGGGGTGCTGATGGGACTCTCTGATGTTAGGGGGCGCTGATGGGACTCTCTGATGTTAGGGAGTAAGGATGGGACACTCTTATGTAAGGGGGCTGGTGATGAGACACTCTGATGTAAGGGGTGATGATGGGACACTCTGTTGTAAGGGGGTGCTGATGGGACACACTGATGTTAGGGGGCGCTGATGGGACTCTCTGATGTTAGGGAGTGCTGATGGGACACTCTCATGTAAGGGGGCTGGTGATGGGACACTCTGATGTAAGGGGGCTGGTGATGGGACACTCTGATGTAAGGGGGTGCTGATGGGACACTCTGATGTTAGGGAGTGCTGATGGGACTCTCTGATGTTAGGGAGTGCTGATGGGACACTCTGATGTAAGGGGGCTGGTGATGGGACACTCTGATGTAAGGGGGTGCTGATGGGACTCTCTGATGTTAGGGGGCGCTGATGGGACTCTCTGATGTTAGGGAGTAAGGATGGGACACTCTTATGTAAGGGGGCTGGTGATGAGACACTCTGATGTAAGGGGTGATGATGGGACACTCTGTTGTAAGGGGGTGCTGATGGGACACACTGATGTTAGGGGGCGCTGATGGGACTCTCTGATGTTAGGGAGTGCTGATGGGACACTCTCATGTAAGGGGGCTGGTGATGGGACACTCTGATGTAAGGGGGTGCTGATGGGACACTCTGTTGTAAGGGGGTGCTGATGGGACACACTGATGTTAGGGGGCGCTGATGGGACACTCTGATGTTAGGGAGTGCTGATGGGACACTCTTATGTAAGGGGGCTGGTGATGGGACACTCTGATGTAAGGGGGTGCTGATGGGACTCTCTGATGTTAGGGTGTGCTGATGGGACACTCTGATGTAAGGGGGCTGGTAATGGGACACTCTGATGTAAGGGGGCTGGTAATGGGACACTCTGATGTAAGGGGGTGCTGATGGGACTCTCTGATGTTAGGGTGTGCTGATGGGACACTCTGATGTAAGGGGGCTGGTAATGGGACACTCTGATGTAAGGGGGCTGGTAATGGGACACTCTGATGTAAGGGGGTGCTGATGGAACACTCTGATGTAAGGGGGCTGCTGATGGGACATTCTGATGTACGCAGGTGCTGGTAATGGGACACTCTGATGTAAGGGGACTTGTAATGGGACACTCTGATGTAAGGGGGCTGGTGATGGGACACTCTGATGTAAGGGGGTGCTGATGGGACTCTCTGATGTTAGGGTGTGCTGATGGGACACTCTGATGTAAGGGGGCTGGTAATGGGACACTCTGATGTAAGGGGGCTGGTAATGGGACACTCTGATGTAAGGGGGTGCTGATGGGACTCTCTGATGTTAGGGTGTGCTGATGGGACACTCTGATGTAAGGGGGCTGGTAATGGGACACTCTGATGTAAGGGGGCTGGTAATGGGACACTCTGATGTAAGGGGGTGCTGATGGAACACTCTGATGTAAGGGGGCTGCTGATGGGACATTCTGATGTACGGAGGTGCTGGTAATGGGACACTCTGATGTAAGGGGGCTGGTAATGGGACACTCTGATGTAAGGGGGCTGGTAATGGGACACTCTGATGTAAGGGGGCTGGTGATGGGACACTCTGATGTAAGGGGGTGCTGATGGGACTCTCTGATGTTAGGGGGTGCTGATGGGACACTCTGATGTTAGGGAGTGCTGATGGGACTCTCTGATATTAGGGAGTGCTGATGGGACACTCTGATGTAAGGGGGCTGGTGATGGGACACTTTGATGTAAGGGGGTGCTGATGGGACACTCTGATGTTAGGGGGTGCTGATGGGACACTCTGATGTTAGGGAGTGCTGATGGGACTCTCTGATGTTAGGGAGTGCTGATGGGACACTCTGATGTAAGGGGGCTGGTGATGGGACACTCTGATGTAAGGGGGTGCTGATGGGACTCTCTGATGTTAGGGGGCACTGATGGGACTCTCTGATGTTAGGGAGTACTGATGGGACACTCTTATGTAAGGGGGCTGGTGATGAGACACTCTGATGTAAGGGGTGATGATGGGACACTCTGTTGTAAGGGGGTGCTGATGGGACACACTGATGTTAGGGGGCGCTGATGGGACTCTCTGATGTTAGGGAGTGCTGATGGGACACTCTCATGTAAGGGGGCTGGTGATGGGACACTCTGATGTAAGGGGGTGCTGATGGGACACACTGATGTTAGGGGGCGCTGATGGAACACTCTGATGTTAGGGAGTGCTGATGGGACACTCTTATGTAAGGGGGCTGGTGATGGGACACTCTGATGTAAGGGGGTGCTGATGGGACTCTCTGATGTTAGGGTGTGCTGATGGGACACTCTGATGTAAGGGGGCTGGTAATGGGACACTCTGATGTAAGGGGGCTGGTAATGGGACACTCTGATGTAAGGGGGTGCTGATGGAACACTCTGATGTAAGGGGGCTGCTGATGGGACATTCTGATGTATGGAGGTGCTGGTAATGGGACACTCTGATGTAAGGGGGCTGGTAATGGGACACTCTGATGTAAGGGGGCTGGTAATGGGACACTCTGATGTAAGGGGGCTGGTGATGGGACACTCTGATGTAAGGGGGTGCTGATGGGACTCTCTGATGTTAGGGGGTGCTGATGGGACACTCTGATGTTAGGGAGTGCTGATGGGACTCTCTGATATTAGGGAGTGCTGATGGGACACTCTGATGTAAGGGGGCTGGTGATGGGACACTCTGATGTAAGGGGGTGCTGATGGGACACTCTGATGTTAGGGGGTGCTGATGGGACACTCTGATGTTAGGGAGTGCTGATGGGACTCTCTGATGTTAGGGAGTGCTGATGGGACACTCTGATGTAAGGGGGCTGGTGATGGGACACTCTGATGTAAGGGGGTGCTGATGGGACTCTCTGATGTTAGGGGGCGCTGATGGGACTCTCTGATGTTAGGGAGTAAGGATGGGACACTCTTATGTGAGGGGGCTGGTGATGAGACACTCTGATGTAAGGGGTGATGATGGGACACTCTGTTGTAAGGGGGTGCTGATGGGACACACTGATGTTAGGGGGCGCTGATGGGACTCTCTGATGTTAGGGAGTGCTGATGGGACACTCTCATGTAAGGGGGCTGGTGATGGGACACTCTGATGTAAGGGGGTGCTGATGGGACACTCTGATGTTAGGGGGTGCTGATGGGACACTCTGATGTTAGGGAGTGCTGATGGGACTCTCTGATGTTAGGGAGTGCTGATGGGACACTCTGATGTAAGGGGGCTGGTGATGGGGCACTCTGATGTAATGGGTGATGATGGGACACTCTGTTGTAAGGGGGTGCTGATGGGACACACTGATGTTAGGGAGTGCTGATGGGACACTCAAAATGTAAGTGGGCCGGTCTGGATGAAGTCCAGGGCCAAATTTCTGTCCCAGTCCAGCCCTGGTGGAGAGGGATCAGATCTGTGACCCCGTTAGGGAGACTCACCCTCTACTTTCATTTTTAACCATTATCATCGAAAGTGAAGGTAAAAGGAAATCACTAATTTTGGGTTGACGCCGAAACAGGATTATCGGCACTAGTTCTGGTGACACCCAGGGATTCCCTTACTCAGAAGGGATTTCCTCTTAATTCCTGTATTTGGCATGGGATAGGATGTGAAAGGAAGTCTGAACAACGAGCCACAGATGTGGAAAGAAAACTGACGGGTGGTTGTAACCCTCCCTTGCTCTATTAAAAAGAAAAAGAAAAAAAATTTGGTCTACAGTTCAACAATAAGGGCTCATTTACTTGGGCACCATACAGCATTAGGACCCCTTTCACGCTGAGCCGTGGCCGCATTAGCGCTAAAGCAGTGAGCATTTTAGCTGCACTTTAGTGATGTTTAATCAGGGTGTTTAACCCCCACTAGCTGGGCACTTTTAACCCCCGCTAGCGGCTGAAGAGGGGGTTAAACGTACCCATGTTGTGGCGCTTCCGAAGTACTTTTCAGGCTCTTTGGAAGCGCTGCCAATTCATTTCAATGGGCAGGGTGTTTTGGAAGCTTTGTATACAGCACTCCCAATCCGCTCTAAAGATGCTGCTTGCAGGACTTTTCCTAACGTCCCCCAAGCGCACCGCCCCAGTGTGAAAAGACACACTAAAATGTATTATAAAAAGGAATCCCCTGGGGGAGGATTTTAAAGGCACGTACAACTTGATTGAAAAACAATGAAAAATATTTTATTACATAAAACAAACAAGGAAGTAATATACAATATACATAAAAAAAATATCTCTGGGTACAATTATAAAGACACTGTTAATAACAATGTGCACCACATAGGTTTATAATATAATCCATGTAGGTATAGCCACCCTACGCGCTTCGGAGCTTAATAAAGCATATCCTTCTTCAGGGGTGTAGATACAACATTAACATGGAATCTGTTGAATAACGGAGGACAAGATATTAGAGCGGGAGATGTAAGCGCCCAGATGTAATCCACATATAAACTGACAAAAGAATCCATATAAGCCATGGGAATACCATGGATTTGGGGGTGACAAATAATGAACTAAAAAATGGTCATGTAATAGAGTTGCACAAAATGCTGAAGGCCTCCCTCGCCCTTAAAGGTACAGAATAAAATAATTAGCTTCAAACACTGGCAAAATAGAACGATAATCAATTATTATAGTGCAATATAACTCTACTGCTTAGTTTAACAATAACACAATCATACAACAGTTCATTTAGCAATAACGCCATCAAAATAAATAATAGTACATATTGGATGACTTATATGTAAAAAGCGCAAAAGATGACAAAAAAAGATAGTGGTATAAATATCATAAGTATAAGTAGCTAATTCCCTATTGTTTCCTACCCCCTGAGACGAACCCTTCCAAAAACGGTTTGAACCAAATAGTGTCGTTAAGACCCGGAGACTGAGTAGCTTTCAAGGAGTGAATCCATCTGCAGGAGAATTTTGTTCCAATCTCCCCCCCTGTGGTTTGGGTGAATTCTGTCCAAGATGAGGAATTTGATTTTGGGGAGTTTCCCCCATGGACTAAGGTGGTGTGGCGGCCTAGGGGGAGGTCCGGATCACAGGTGCGCATACTAGTAATATGCCTATATGCACGTTTCCAAAATTCCTGTTTGGTTTTGCCAACGTAAAAACAACTGCACTCACACAGGAGCAAATAAATTACTCTGAATGTGTGGCAGTTGGCAAAGTGTTTTGGGTGAAAGATTTTGCCATTGGGCAAAAGTGGATTTTTTTGTGTCAACATAAATTTGCAGTTATGACATTTACCGCATGTAAAAGTGCCTTTGTATTTGCAGTGTGTAAAACTTGTAGCGTCTCGAAATTCACTTTTCACAAGGGTGTCACCAATGGATGTGGCTTGTTTGAAAGTAAAGGAGGGTTTTGATGTCACAAATTTGCCTAGAGACGGATCGCATGTAAGAATGTGCCAGCATTTTTCAATCATTTTCTTAACCTGCTCTTGTTGGTTGCTAAATTTAGTTATAATTCTGATATCCTCAGTTTCCTTTTTAGATTTTTTGCGATGTATAAGGTTGATTCTATTGTGAAGGCAAGCTCGTTTGAAGGCGCGCTTCAGGGAGGTATGGGAATAGCCCCGCAAAAGCAATCTCTTGCGGAGCTGATTGGCCTCCTCCCGAAACACGACCTCATCCGAGCAATTACACCTAACTCGAAGGTACTGGCTGTACGGGATGGAATTTATTAGGGGTTTGGGATGAAAGCTTGACACGTAGAGAATAGAGTTGCCTGCAGTTGGCTTCCTAAATAGTTTACTTAACACTTTGCCAGATTCACCCCTGTAAATCTCCACATCAAGGAAGGTGATGCGATCAAGATCAGAGTTCATAGTAAAATGTAGATTAAAGTTATTCTTGTTAATTCTCAGGAGCCACTGTTCTAACGGGTCATGGGGGCCGTCCCAGATGATGAAGATGTCGTTGATGTACCGGTACCAACAAAGAATGTGGTCCGAGTACATCGACAAGTCCTCATCATCCAGAACCATTGCCTCCCACTCCCCCAGGTACAGGTTGGCGTAGGATGGGGCATAGCAGGTCCCCATCGCTACCCCCTGCACCTAGAGGAAGTAGGAGCCGTTGAAGGTGAATACATTGTGTTGTAAAATGAAATCTAAAATTGACATGATAAACTCCCCGTATCTCGGGTCGATCTCGGGGTTCTTGGATAGAAAGTGTTGAACAACTGCTATCCCCTTTTATCGTGAGGGATCGAGTTGTAAAGGGATTCTGCATCCACTGCTACAAAGATGGCGTGGTCCAGAATGATTAAGGAATCAATGACTTGAAGAAACTAAAGAGTATCCTTAACAAAGGAAGGCAAGGAGGAAACTTTGCTAGTGTTGTCACTGACAGCCAACGCCTGAGATAATTGGCCTACCAGGGGGGTTGTTTGCATTCTTGTGAATTTTTGGCAAAGCATAAAATACGGGAACACGTGGAAATTTATTTTGAACAAATTCCCAAGTTTGTTGGGTGATAATTTGATTAGAGAAGGCCGAATCAATGATAGCATAAAACTCAAGGGTGTACTTCTTCACAATGTTGGCAGGGACACAACGGTACACATTTCGATGTATGTTGTATTGTCAAGAAGGACAATATTTCCTCCCTTATCTGATGTTTTAATTGTGATATTTTTGTTAAGTGAGAGTTGTTTAAGGGCTATGTGTTCCTGTCTACTGAGGTTGGCTAGGACCTGCGTTTCCAGATTTTTAACGCTTCCAAATCATTGTAGATGAGCTTCAAAAATGCTGCGGCATTAGGGCATGTACTGGGGGCAGGGCAAAAGTCAGATTTCTTCTTAAGATTGGATTTAGTTTACCTTAAAAGGGATATCCTGTGGATCTACTGTGTCCTCCAACAAGGAGGTTAAATCGAGTTGATCAATAAGGTCAATTGGATTATTTTCTTTCAAAAGGGCCACTAATTGGTCCAGTGCTTGTGTTTCTTGGGAGGTGTGTGTAGTATGAACTTCCTTATTGGAGAAAAGTTTCTTTAGAAGTAATTTACGAACAAATAATTGAAGGTCTTTATATACGTCGAATACATCAATATCTTGGGTAGGGCAAAAATTGAGGCCTTTCCTCAGGACGTTAATTTCATCAACAGGGAGCTTGTAAGAAGAAAGATTAACTTTGGTTAAATCAGATAATAACTCGCCTGCAAAAACGGCTCTCCTGCAGTCTGTGTGGAAGCCCCAAGTGCTTTCACACTGAGGAGATGCGCTGGCAGGACTTTAAAAAAAAGTCCTGCAAGCAGCATCTTTTGAGTGGTGTATACCGCTCCTCCACCACTCCTGCCCATTGAAATGAATGGGCACCACTGCCGAAGCACCTGCAATGCGATTTGGCAGCTGAGCTTCACGGGCACATTTAACCCCTTCCTGGGCCGCTAGCTGAATTATAAGTGCCCCGCTAAAATGACGGTAAAGCGCTGCTAAAACTGGCAGCGTTTTACCGTCAACGCCTGCTCGCTCCAGTGTGAAAGCAGCCTTAAGACCCCTTTCACACCAGGGTGTTTTGCAGGCGCTATAGCGTTAGAAATAGAGCTTGCAAAACGCCCTAAAGAAGCTGCACCATTGTGTGTAGTGTGAAAGCCCGAGGGCTTTCACACGACAGCGGTGCACTGGCAGGATGTCAGAAAAAAGTCCTGCCAGCAGCTTCTTAGGAGCGGTGTGTTTACCGCTCCTCCACCACTGCTCCCTATTGAAATCAATGGGGCAGCGCTGTAATACTGCCGGAAAACACGCTATCGGTGGTGTGGTGTGAAAGGGGTCTTGGTGATACAGAAAATTTCTTACATTAACCACTTGCTTACTGGGCACTTAAACCCCCCTCAGTCCCAGACCAATTTTCAGCTTTCAGCGCTGATGCACTTTGAATGACAATTGCGCGGGCATACAACACTGTACCCAAATGAAATTTTTATCATTTTTTTCCCACAAATAGAGCTTTCTTTTGGTGGTATTTAGTTACAGCTCGGAGTTTTATTTTTTGCTAAACAAACAAAAAAAGATGCAAAAAAAAAAAAAAAAAATCATGTTTTAATAGTTTGTTATAAAATTTTGCAAACGGGTCATTTTTCTCCTTCATTGAAGTGCGCTGATGAGGCGGCACTGATGGCTGCATTGGTGGGCACTGATGGGCTGCATTGGTGGGCACTGATAGGCTGCATTGGTGGGCACTGATAGGCTGCACTGGTGGGCACTGATAGGCATAGTTAAGGCGGCACTAATAGGCACAGATAAGGCGGCACCGATGGGCACAGATAAGGCGGCACTGATGGGCAAAGATGGGCACAGATAAGATGGCATGGATGGGTGGCACGGATAAGTGGCACGGATGGGTGGCACGGATGGGCACTGATAGGTACCACTGATAGATGGGACTGATGGGCACTGATAGGTGGCACTGATAGGTGGCTCTGATAGGTGGCACTGCTGGGCACTGATGGGCGGCACTGCTGGGCACTGATGGGCGGCACTGCTGGGCACTGATGGGCGGCACTGGGGTGCAGCACCTTTGAGGCACATTGTGGGCACTGTGGGTGGCACTGTTGGTGGCACTGCTGGATGGCACTGTGGGTGGCACTGTGGGTGGCACTGTGGGTGGCACTGTGGGCACTATGGGCACTGTGGGTGGCACTGATGTGGGGGAACTTACTTTTATTCAGGATGGCACTGCGGTGGGCAGGTGGGCACTGGCAGGGGGCAGGTGGTCAGCTGTATTGCTGGCCGTGATCGGGACTGATGTCCCGATCACGGCCGCCGGTGATTGGCTTTTTTTTTCTCTCCTCGCGCTGTCAGCGCGAGGAGGAATAATAGCCGATTACCGGCTCCGTTCTATCACATGATCAGCTGTCATTGGCTGACAGCTGATCACGTGATAAGGGGTCGGGATCGACCCCTTGCACGGATCGGTGATCAGGCGAGTCTCACGGACTCGCCGATCACAGAGCGCGCCGCGCGCGCCCCTTAGGGCGCGCGCAGGCCGCTCGTACCCGGGACGACGTCAATAGACGTAGTCCCGGAAAAGTAGATCCGCGCTAATGCCGTCATTTGGCAATAGCGCGGATCCCAAGTGGTTAAACAAAACAAACATCCAAACAGTTCACGTGTATGTATAATTTAGAATTATATATATATATATATATATATATATATATATATATATACATATAAAAAAACAGGTAATCAAAACTTTTGGATGAAAAAAAATGGGCTAACTTTACTGTTTTTTTTTTTTTTTTTTTTAAATCTGTGTATTTTTTCCCCAAAAAATTGAGTTTGAAAGACCGCTGCGCAAATACCGTGTGACATAATATATTGCAACAACCGCTATTTTATTCCCTAGGATCTCTGCTAAAAAATATATATATATATAAGTTTTGGGGGTTCTAAGTGAATTTCTAGCAGAAAATACTGGATCTTTATTTGTAAGCATCAAGTGTCAAAAAAGATTTAGTCTTTAAATGGTTAAACTGAGAACTTCTACACACAGAGTTCAATTCATTCATTCAAGTGTAAACATTGTATCATTTTGATCTTTTCTTGGCAGACTGCCCAGGAGACAAGTCACTGAAGTCATTTGCAAGTTGCGCTGAATATATCATCGGCCTTTTTTAACAGAACAATCGGCCGATGCCGATTAATTAAAAAACGCCAAATATCGGCTGATATATCGGTCGACCTCTAGTTGAGACTGTACAATTATGGGGGGTGCCCACAAGGATTTGTTCTAAAAAAGAAGGATCATTGGAAACGGTGTCAATAGAAGTAATAGTAATTGGGTTTTGATTTACAGTGCTAGTGTGGGTGTTAGGAGCGGCTTCCGGAACAGCCGCGGAAGGTGTAACCAACTGCCCCGGAAGTGATGTAGATGGAGGTGCAGATTGAGGATGTGTAATCATATAGAGTGTGAGTTTTTTAGCTTGTTGCTTTTCGGTGGAATCGCCGGAATATAAATTAGTACTCGGTGTGGTCTTGGATTTTTGATTAGATTGGGAATGTGAGGGGTGCGACTGATACGAGGAGTTTGATGTAGAACGGGGAAAAGAGGAAGTGTTTCTAATTGGTTGAGTAGAATTAACCGAGGGGTGTGGTAGATTTAAAGGGCCTTTACTTAAATTGGGTTTGTTGGAGGTAAAGGTCCATGTATGTATATTATATGTTACTTCCTTGTTTGTTTTATGTAATAAAATATTTTTGATTGTTTTTCAATCAAGTTGTATGTGCCTTTAAAATCCACCCCCACGGGATTCCTTTTTATAAACCATTTTTTCCGGATGTGGCACAACTAATACCGAAATGGGATCAGGAGATCAAGTCGTAGTCAAACATAATAGCGAATGGGGATTCATTTTGGATTTTCATATGCAATACAAAGTGGTAGAAGATATCTTCAAGCGGCATTGGCATGTCCTTTTGCTAGATAAAAAACGAAATCCTGCATTTCCATCTCAACCTCAATTTATTTATAGGAAGGCCCCAAATTTCGGTGACAAAATTATAAAAGAAAGTGGTTGACCCCCCGAAACCTCCAACTACTTTTTGGGATCGAAATGGCTTTTTTGCTTGCCGGAGATGCAAAGCTTGCTGAGAAATCTCTAGGCCAGTTAGATCATTATACAATTTTTCCTCTCCATCAAATAATCGAGTGTTCAACATAAAACAGTTTATTACATGTAACAGCACTCACGTTGTATATGCTTTAAAATGCCCTTGTGGGTTGATGTATATTGGAAGGACAAAAAGAAAATTTAGAGTGAGAATCGCTGAACACATTCATAAAATTAAAATTGGATTCAAAGACCATAATGTGTCGTTACATTTCAAACTCAAATATAATATGGACGCCACTGGTCTCCAATTTTGGGGAATTGAACAAATCAAACCCTATTGGAGAGGAATCAATATGGTACGGGAATTGTCAAAACACGAGACTCAATGGATATAATTAGTTGATGTTTTGAGTCCTAGGGGCCTGAATATCGAATTGGACATCAATTGCTTTATAAGTGACACTTAATCAGATTATATCAATTACATGGATGCGCCCCCTGTGGTGGATTAGATCATTTACGCTCTACCATTCATGCATTGTTAGAAGGGGTTGGATACACAGAATTATCTATATAAAGGAAAACCAGAGACGATCCTGTATAAAAGAACCACATCCGAGTACACACAAAGATCAATGATGATCGTAGAGTAGTGTGCATAAAAGTAATTACATAAGAGCAATCATATAAAAAGAATGACACACGTACGGATGGACTTACTATAGACGCTTCTGTGAAATATATACACAGATTTTCATTTGAATTAAAAATCATTTTCCAGTTAAAAATAATTTTTAAACTATAATTTATTTCTTAAACTAAAATCAATTTAGATTTGAATTTGTTCCTCGATTTTTTGATTATAGATGGGTTATTTACTAATCAAAATAAAAGGGCATAATCTATCATGGTGTTAAATCCCCATAATTTCTAAACCAGTTCCGGATTTATTCATTTCATTCTTAAGGTACTGTAATTTTAAATCTTTTTTTTTTTAATATATATTTTTTAATGAATTAATTAGTTTTAATTCATTAAATAATAGTGTGCTTGCTCTTACTTTCACAGCGATACCTCACATGTGTGGTGCCATGGGCATAGCATAAGGGGTTGCAGGGGTCACAATGGCAACCCTGTCCCTAGCTCCAGGGGGCCCCAGCAGCCTCCCTGCCATATTATCATATCCTCCACAAAGTCCAGCTCTGATCTGCCATAGGGCCCCACAGCCACGCTCCAGTACTGGGTTTCCATTTTGCCTTCCACAATTGACACCCCTCCAATCTCATTGGCTGTGAAGCATTTCCAGAATGGAGAGGAGCATGAGGTAAGAACAGCCCAGGATGGGTAAGTGTCTGTGCTGTGTGCTGGCAACATGGAATGGTAACCGTGCTTAGCGAGGCAAGAGGAGGAGACTGCTGCTGTCCTATAGCCATGATGGGACCTTCATGTGTCTTCTAGTCACCAGCTGGGATACTCTGTACGCCCCCACTCGGGGATGTCTGCTTACCCCGACTTCCCTGACAACTGGGGAAAAGATATACACCTCCGGGAGGTGACCTTCCCCCAACACCTTCCAAAACTCACAGAGAAACCTTCAGAAATTGCTAAAACAAATCCCTTAACATCTCATCAGGGGGCCCCTGAAGGGCTACTGGCTCCAGATTTCATGTCACATGGCTTTGCCGTCCCAGATCTAAGTTGCACCCCCCCAAAGCCCCCTGACCACCCCACTGCCCTGGATACTATGCCCGGCTGCTGAGCTCCTTTCCCATTACAGCACTCTATACTGCTCCTTCTCCGCAGGGCTGAAATCACATTCCTTTACAACACAGCCAGTTAGCCATGATCTCCACAGGGTGTATCTGCCTACTGCAAATACACTGCCGTTCTGACAGAGAATTTCGCAAGTCAGAAGGACAACATAAAAGCCAGAAACACCCTGTGAAGACTGAGAGACTGCGTGTAAAGGAATGTGATTTCAGACCTGTGTAGTGTGGGGGCCGAGGAACTCTATACAGTGCTGAGATGGGAAAGGAGCAATGTCAAGTGACCTGCCAGGGGTCCCTCTCCTCTGATTCTCCAACGGTAATCACTGTCCTCTCATGTAAAGAGGAACTCAAAACTCTTAAGCCACTTTGGGTATCTTGGCATGCAGTGGGTGTTTCTGCACGCACGGTTGAAGTGGTGGGTGGTAATGAGGGGGGTCCAGGCCAACTTTTGCATCGGGGCCCACAAGCTTCAAGGTATGCCTTGTGTGGTGCGACCGCTATTTACATAAGTATGCAGGACCTACATGCACGTTTACATTTGTGCATGAGCATGGGTGTATGGGGCGCTTACATATCTTTTTTTTTTTTGGATGAACTTTATTGCTATCACAAGGGATTAACAACATTCATGGTCTGTGACATATCCAGTTTTTAAGCCCATATCTCTCCTTTTGCCTCCAAAGCATGTGATCAAAGCAAGATCAGTTTGATCAGATGCTGTACAAACCAGTAATGGCTTCTAATCAAAACAAAAGTAATGTAACAGAAGAGGGGAAGAAACTCTTTCACAGTGATTGCGATTAGAGCGGTTATATTGGTAGCGGGCTCCCCGATGGGACAGGAGAGCCCGGTAAAGGTGGATAGGGTCCCCCTTGCTCCATCTGTAAAAATGACCGAGAGGCTGTAGAGCCAATTGGACCATTTTTCCCCAAATAGCGAAACACTCAGAGAAAAAGGATAATACCAAGACCATTGTTGTAGCTGCACTGATCCTGATCCTTGCTGAGCTTGAATCCATGTATGACTGGCTTTAGTTTGCCTCTATAGATACCCTGTGCTGTTATTCCAGGTATAACAGGCCCCTGTGCACAAATGGCATCCCACACTGTGTATTTTTGGCCCAGGGATGACATCTAGCACCGTGTGTCACGGGCCCACAGATCAGGTGGCACACCGGATATGGCAATGGTACACTCATGAAAGGAGGATGGGAAAAGGGAAGTCTATTATAAAACATTTTCAGATGGGCATTCCAATCAGGTCCACCTATCAGTTTTTACGGCTGACTTGATTGGAAGGTCCATTCATCCCTATGGACAAGCAGCTGTACACAGACTTGTGTCCATTTACACCCGCCTACCCCTGGGTTCGATCAGGCCCTTAAAAACAAAGCGTAGAGGACTCTCTCTTGAGTTTAAGGTGAAGCAGTTCCTACTGAACTGTCCGAGATTCAAACCATGTATGGGCAGGCTGATTGCACCCAAGCTTATTGATCAATCCACTTGGGTACAACTAGCCTGTTTGATTTTTCATGAGATCATTGCTAGAGGTTAAGCAATAATCACTGTGGCTCTCCCCATGAGGAGAACACAATAGCTCCACGGGATGGATTCCCCCATCAACATCAGTGTTGATGGGGGAATGCACCTATTTTCTTTCCTGCAACCACAGGTTGAAAATCTAACCATCTATGGCTGGCTTAACAGTCATCGGAGTTGCACCTGCTCTGACTAGATGGAGGTTGGAATCAGACCTGTGTTCCGGTGCATTGTGTTTAGAACGAATAAAAGAAAAAAAAATTCTTACACACACTATTTATTTTTATTTCATTTTATTAAATGTTTTTCACAATATAACAATAAAGTATATACATAATTTCTTCTGCCATGATGCACCACAATGCATGGTAGTGCGTTGAACTGCATTGTGTTGAATTGTACTGCATGTGTGTTGGAAGTGCATTTGGTCAATGTGTTGGGGTACCATTGACGATGGATGGCACTGCACCACACTGATGCTTGTAACGTGAATTAAAAAAACATAGGTTGGGGTAATGCACATTTACCACAACACAATGGTGTGATTTTGCACTAAAGCATGGCAGTTCACAGAACCATCCAAAACACAAATTTCCCCAGCATACTTACCAGCTAGCCAGCATAATATAACGAAAAAAAGGCTAAACTGTTTCTGCAATTTACATTGGATGCAAATATATGTGAAGCCGCACTGCCACGTCAAGGCCCCTCTGCAAAGTGCGGTCCCTAACTATAATGTTTCTAAATTGAGAAATATATAGGAAGAAATAAATAGAGTGTCTAAACTAGTTACAATTTTTTTTAAAAAACAGAGGTTTTTGTTATATATTTGCATTCATAAGTGAAGCTACATAGAGCTCCCAGGGATCCCATTGGATCTTCCTTGTGGCTTGTGCTTGGTCACAGTGAGACCTCTTATGATTGAGATTTCTGTGTCCCTCTAATGTAATGTTTCCAGGGTATATGCCTGTTAACCCTCTAAGTCTTAGGTGCTCGCAGTGATACTGGTGTTAGGTTTAGAAAGTCTCTAGCACTCAAAAAGATTATTTCCACTTATTGTGAAAAAATTTCATATTATTCCAGCCACTGTTTTATTGCTGGTTTGATAGTACCAGAAAATAAAAAAAAACTGGCCTCCAACCTCCCCTTATAGCCAGTCCAACACACACCTAAAAAGTATCAGCCTCCCGCCTGCAAAAAAACCCTGTGTCACTCCTGGAGCCTGAACGGCCCACTTTGATGGAGCCAGAACGGGGGTGTCACACTCTCCTGGAGCCTGAAAAGGCCCATTCTTCTGGAGCCAAACTGGCCCATTCTTCTAGAGCCTGAACGGCCCGCTCTGATGGAGCCTGAACAGCCCTCTCTGATGGATCCTGAACGGCACAGTCTGATGGAGCCTGAACGGCCCGCTCTGATGGAGCCTGAACGGCACAGTCTGATGGAGCCTGAACGGCCCGCTCTGATGGATCCTGAACGGCACAGTCTGATGGAGCCTGAACCGTCCGCTCTGATGGAGTCTGAACGGGGGTGTCACACTCTGATGGAGCCTGAACGGGGGTGACACGTGCTGATGGAGCCTGAACGGGGGTGTCACACGCTGATGGAGCCTGAACGGGGGTGTCACATGCTGATGGAGTCTGAACGGGGGTGTCACACTCTGATGGAGCCTGAAAGGGGGTGTCACACGCTGATGGAGCCTGAAAGGGGGTGTCACACTCTGATGGAGCCTGAAAGGGGGTGTCACACTCTGATGGAGCCTGAAAGGGGGTGTCACACTCTGATGGAGCCTGAACGGGGATGAGACGCGCTGATGGAGCCTGAACGGGGGTGTCACACGCTGATGGAGCCTGAACGGGGGTGTCACACTCTGATGGAGCCTGAAAGGGGGTGTAACACTCTGATGGAGCCTGAACGGGGGTGTCACATTCTCCTGGAGCCTGAAAAGGCCCATTCTTCTGGAGCCAAACTAGCCCATTCTTCTAGAGCCAGAGAAGCCCACTCTTCTGGAGCCTGAATCTCCCAATCGTCTGGAACCTGATCGGCCCAATCCCCTGAAGCCTGAATCTCCCATTCTTCTGAAACCTGATCGGCCCAATCTCCTGGAGCCTGAATCTCGCACTCTGATGGAGCCTGAATCTCGCACTCTGATGGAGCCTGAACTTCGCACTCTGATGGAGCCTGAACTTTGCACTCTGATGGAGCCTGAACTTCGCACTCTGATGGAGCCTGAACTTCGCACTCTGATGGAGCCTGAACTTCGCACTCTGATGGAGCCTGAACCTCACACTCTGATGGAGCCTGAACCTCGCACTCTGATGGAGCTTGAATGGGGGTGTCGCACTCTGATGGAGCCTGAACCTTGCACTCTGATGGAGCCTGAATGGGGGTGTCGCACTCTGATGGAGCCTGAATGGGGGTGTCGCACTCTGATGAAGCCTGAACGGGGGTGTCGCACTCTGATGGAGCCTGAACGGGGTTGTCGCACTCTTCTTGAGTCTGAACGTGGGCGACACACTTTTCTGGAGTTTGAACAATTTCTTCCAACTTGTTGGCAATCTTCACTCCCAAAAATTCTGCACCCCTCCCATTTAAGTGCAGTCCATCCCTTCCATAGAGCCGGGAAGCGACTGCAAAGTCAGACCAGTTCTCCATGAAGCCAAACTCCTCTTCTCTGCACCAGTTCTTCAGCCACTTGTTAAGCTCTCTAAGCTCCTGCTGCCTTTCTGGTGTGGCTTTAGGTACAGGCAGTATTTCTGAAAATACTGCTTTGGAGGTCCTTTTTTTCAACATAATCCCTATGTCCTTGAAATCATTTTGTAGACTGCTCCATCTTCCTCTAATTTGGTCATTTGTACCAATATGTACCAAGACAGCTGGGTCCTCTCCAGCCCCACGCAACAATCTTTCCATCCGATCTGCAATGTCCCGAACCCGAGCGCCTGGTAAACAACATACTGTTCGTAGTTGAGGGTCTTTGTGACAGATTGCCCTCTCTGTCCCTCTAATAATTGAGTCCCCTACCACCAGTATCTGCCTATTCTTTCTTGTAGCCTTGCCCCCATCTTTACTGGAGGAAATGTTCCCATGGTTCACCTGACATTTTGGTTGAGTCTCAATGTCGGGTACAGTCCCAATATGCACATGACACTCTTCTGGACTTTGCACACGAGCAACACGCTCTTCTGTAGTCTGAGCGGCGGCGGTGCGCTTATTTGGAGTCTGAGCGGCGGCGGCGCGCCCATTTGGAGTCTGAACGGCGGCGGCGCGCCCATTTGGAGTCTGAGCGGTGGCGGTGGCGCGCCCATTTGGAGCCTGAGCGGCGGCGGCGCGCCCTTTTGGAGTTTGAGCGGCGGCGGTGCGCCCATTTGGAGTCTGAGCGGCGGCGGCGCGCCCATTTGGAGTCTGAACAGCGGCGGCGCGCCCATTTGGAGTCTGAGCGGTGGCGGTGGCGCGCCCATTTGGAGCCTGAGCGGCGGCGGCGCGCCCTTTTGGAGTTTGAGCGGCGGCGGCGCGCCCATTTGGAGTCTGAGCGGCGGCGGCACGCCCATTTGAAGTCTGAGCGGCGGCGGCGCGCCCATTTCGAGTCTGAGCGGCGGCGGCGCGCCCATTTGAAGTCTGAGCGGCGGCGGCGCGCCCATTTCGAGTCTGAGCGGCGGCGGCGCGGCCATTTCGAGTCTGAGCGGCGGTAGTGCGCCCATTTGGAGTCTGAGCGGCAGTGGCGCGCCCATTTGGAGTCTGAGCGGCGGCGGCACGCCCATTTGGAGTCTGAGCGGCGGCGGCGCGCCCATTTGGAGTCTGAGCGGCGGCGCGCCCATTTGGAGTCTGAGCGGCGGCGGCGCGCCCTTTTGGAGTCTGAGCGGCGGCGGCGCGCCCATTTGGAGTCTGAGCGGCGGCGGCGCGCCCATTTGAAGTCTGAGCGGCGGCGGCGCGCCCATTTGGAGTCTGAGCGGCGGCGGCGCGCCCATTTCGAGTCTGAGCGGCGGCGGCGCGCCCATTTGAAGTCTGAGCGGCGGAGGCGCACCCTTTTGGAGTCTGAGCGGCGGCGACACGCCCTTCTGGAATCTGAGCGGCAGCGGCGCGCCCTTTTGGAGTCTGAGCGGCGGCGACGCTCCCTTTTGGAGTCTGAGCGGCGGCGGCGCGCCCTTCTGGAATCTGGGCGGCGGCGGCGGCTCGCCCTTCTGGAATCTGAGCGGCAGCGGCTCGCCCTTCTGGAGTCTGAGCAGCGGCGGCACGCTCTTCTGTAGTCTGAGCGGCGGCGGCACGCTCTTCTGTAGTCTGAGAGGCGGCGGCGCTCTCTTCTGGAGTCTGAGAGGCGGCGGCGCTCTCTTCTGGAGTCTGAGCGGCGGCGGCACGCTCTTTTGCAGTCTGAGCGGCGGCGGCGCGCTCTTCTGCAGTCTGAGCGGCGGCGGCGCGCTCTTCTGTAGTCTGAGCGGCGGTGGCACGCTCTTCTGTAGTCTGAGAGGCGGCGGCGCTCTCTTCTGGAGTCTGAGCGGCGGCGGCACGCTCTTTTGCAGTCTGAGCAGCGGTGGCGCGCTCTTCTGCAGTCTGAGCGGCGGCGGCGCGCTCTTCTGGAGCCTGAGCGGCGGCGGCGCTCTCTTCTGGAGTCTGAGCGGCGGCGGCACGCTCTTCTGGAGTCTGAGCGGCGGCGGCACGCTCTTCTGCAGTCTGAGCGGCGGCGGCGCGCTCTTCTGCAGTCTGAGCGGCGGCGGCGCGCTCTTCTGCAGTCTGAATGTGGACGAAACTCTCTTCTGCAGTCTGAATGTCCCTTTCAATACTGCTCACTGTGGCAGGCCTGCCGTGTGAGCTGTGTCTGCAGTAGATCTCGCCTTCATCTGCAATAAAACCAGAGGAATTTGATTTAGCATCTTTACCTACATTTCATATATTTTTCTTTATACAACATCAAATTATGAAGAAAAAAATTCAAAGCTCCACTTCCAGGGAGAAATAGTAAACCCGACATGACAGTGACATAGGAAAAACTGCTATTGGCTTTTGTATAAAAATGCTGATTGCCTGGCAGTTATGCTGACCCACTAAAATTCCATGATTGGAAGTTTGGAAGCCAACAACAAGTATTTTTAGCAGTATAATAAAAAAGCATTTCCCAAACATAGGTAATTGCTGTGGGCACATTGTGTGGGCTGCTAAGCAATTACATGGTGTTGATCACGTGGTGGAGTGTCGGATCATTTTATCAACTGAATATCTATCATAGAGATACTACCCAATATTAATATCACAACTTATAGACTCTCTCTGTTTTTTCATATTTATTGTTTGCACATTGCTACTTACTGGGTGTGTAATATATATGTGTATTGTTTATGTTATCACATTACCTAGCGCCACTATTTACTTTTAACCTATGTTTGGTAGATGCTGTTTTATTATAGCATTTCTTTTAAAGTGGCTGCTCTATATGTATCAGGTTTGTCTTTGGCGCAGTGATAAGATCTTAGGTAGCGGCTCATTGTGATCTGGTTGTGTATTATTTTTAGCAGTATGATGTTGCACTTTCATAGTTAAATGAGTGGGCAGGTCACAAAGGAAATTGTGACAGGAAGTAGTGGTGCCACCTGCCTGGCTGTACATTGTGGCAGGGGTTTGTGAAACATCAGACCAGCTAAGCAGGGGCTTTGTTGAGTGGCAGTTTTGTCAAGAAAGTGTGTCATTATCAGCCCTGAGATCAGAACACCACAGCAGCAAATGGAACTCCCTACATCTGAAAGAAATCTGGAGACATAAAAGAAATACTTTCCCTGGCCCCATTAGTTCAGCGGGGAGGGGAGTGTGTGTTTGTGTGTTGGGGGGCACTGCAGAAAGGAGACAATTTCTTCACATTCAGGCTGAGAGCTCTGCTGTTTCTTATAATTGAGATAAAATCCCAGCCTCTTTTATATCAATCTACCGGATTCCTCTGGTGAATTTATATACAAGAGGCTGGGATTGAAGAATCGGCTCCGGTGAGGACAGCTGTGGATGTTTGGACAGGTAAGTGTCTCTATATTAAAAGTTAGCAGCTATAGTATTTGTAGCTGCTGACTTAAAAATGTTTTGGGGTAGACTGGAGCGCCTCTTTAAAGTCCCACACCTTGCAAAACCTTGGGATCAGTGGACATGCGTCCTACAAGTGTGTTTTTTTTATTTTCTTTAGCCATGACAATTTCAGTTCTCTTATATGGGTTCAATTAAAGTGCTTATAAAGGCAGAGGGATTTTATCTTGCTGCATTTCTAAAAAAATAAAAAATAAATGTATGCATGCATCTCCCCCCCAGCCCCCCGCCCCCCTAGGCTCTCTTGCTCCTCACTGGCTCAGTAAAAAAAAAGAAATAATAATAATAGGCCAAAAAAGCCAATGCTGTAAAAAAAACACACTATTGCAAAAATGTTGAAAAACTCACTGCAAAGCTACTGCTATTTTTATAACATTATTATAACGTCCGGTGTGCATGAGGAAGCTTTACCATCACTGTAATGTATGGCATTGGTTTAACCACTTAAGCCCTGGACCAATTGTCAGCCTAAGGACCAGAGGTCTTTTTACAATTTTGCACTGCACTGCTTTAACTGGCAATTGCACGGTCATGCAATGTTGTACCCAAACAAAATTTGCGTCCTTTTCTTGCCACAAATAGAGCTTTCTTTTGATGGTATTTGATTGCCTCTGCGATTTTTATTTTTTACGATATAAATGGAAAAAGACTGAAAATTTTGAAAGAAAAAAAGATATTTTCTACTTTTTGTTATAAGAAAAATCGAATAAACTCAATTTCAGTCATACATTTAGGCCAAAATGTATTCAGCCCCATGTCTTTAGTAAAAAAAAGTCATTAAGCGTATATTTATTGGTTTGTGCAAAAGTTATAGCGTCTACAAACTAGAGTACATTTTCTGGAATTTACACAGCTTTTAATTTATGACTGCCTATCTCATTTCTTGAGGTGCTAAAATGGCAGGGCAGTACAACCCCCCCCCCATGACCCCATTTTGGAAAGTTGAAACCCCAAGAAAATTGCTGAGGGGCATGTTGAGACCATTGAATATTTTATTTTTTTTGTCCCAAGTGATTGAATAATGACACAAAAAAAAAAGTTTGCAAAAAGTTGTCACTAAATGATATATTGCTCACAATGCCATAGTTATATGTGGAATTTCACCCCAAAATATATTCTGCTGCTTCTCCTGAGTACGGGGATACCACATATGTGGGACTTTTTGGGAGCCTAGCCGCGTACGGGACCCCGAAAACCAATCACCGCCTTCAGGATTTCTAAGGGTGCAAATTTTTGATTTCACTCCTCACTACCTATCACAGTTTCGAAGGCCATAAAATGCCAAAATAGCACAAAACCCCCCCAAATGACCCCATTTTGGAAAGTAGACACCCCAAGCTATTTAATGAGAGGCATGTTGAGTCCATGAAATATTTTATATTTTGCCACAAGTTGCGGGAATATTACAAACTTTTTTTTGTGCACGAAGTTGTCACTAAATGATATATTGCTCACACATGCTATGGGCATAAGTGAAATTACACCCCAAAATAAATTCTGCTGCTTCTCCTGAGTACGGGGATACCACATGTGGGGGACTTTGTGGGAGCCTAGCCGTGTACCGTAAAACGCTACCAAAAAATACTGTTAGCGATGGCAGGGATCAGGCCTGACTCTGCAAACGCTGCAGTTATGTGTTTTGTAAGTGACAGTGATCAATCGATACTGCACTTGGGTGGGCTGGGCGGAGGGGCAAAACGCAGGTGCTAGCAGGTATCTGGGCTGGTCCCGCTAACAATGCTTTTTTTGTCGATTTGTGTGCCTATGTGTACCTACGTGTCAGTGTAGTGATTGGTGCACACTTACTACGTCCTCTTCTCGCAGTCCGGTCAAAAAGACCGCCCGAGGAGAGTGAAATCGTAAACACAGGGAGGGGAAGCTTCTCATTCGCCAACGGCCATCCCCTCATCCTGGATCGCTCCTGAAGCTAAACGGACCGCCGCAGCCAGTGGGAGGGGGTCCGATCGGACCCCCCACACGCTGTAAGGCAGGCATGTACGGGTATGTGCTTGTGCCCATACATGCCATTCTTCCGACGTATAATTACATGCGGTGGTCCTAAAGTGGTTAATTATCTGCGTCTTGTAGAACGACTCCTATTGTAAATGAAAATATATTCTCCGCCTACAATGGCTTGCTACAGTTTCTGTGGAATATTTTTTTGACATTTTGGGAACTATGTATATGTGTTATGTAGGTAACAAGGGGTTAAACATGTATGTGGGGGTCTTTTCTTCCCATATTATAAATCTCTGCCATCTTGCTGGGTGGCATTGAGGTCATCAGTCCAGCCTGTAATAAGTAGCATGCAAGGCTTGTTCAAAAAAAAAAAGGCAGTTAGTAGGTGACAGTTGGAAAAAGAGGGGGGGGGGGACTTGGCTCAGGGTAAACATATCTAAAAATAGCTGCTTTCTCCTCTTTAAAATAAATCCTCAGACTGGTGTTTACAAGACAAAAGACAGCAATGTCTATGGCCAGCCCTATACATGTGTACATAGGTTTAGTCTACTGAAAATTTTAAAAAGGGATTGAAGACTTTTCTTTTTAGCAAATGTTTTTGAATTAAGTTATTTGTCTGTTTTTTTATTGTAACTGTGTAGCACTTTGAGGTCTTTTGATGGAAAGTGCATTATAAATAACATTTATTATTATTATTATTATTATTATTATTATATGGGGGTGCCACTGTCATCAATGGGAGGAAAAAGAATCCAATGAAAGTATTTTGTATTTATCAATATCCATGAAACTTACCAGCCCTGCGTTTTTTGTCCCACTGTGGTCCATTGGCTTTACAGCCGGCATCAAAACATCCGATAACGGATCTGAAACAGCGACGTACAAATCGCACTGCCCTCCGCATTTTGGTGGGCTTCTTGAATAGGGGATCTGCAAGCTGTATATTGATCTCTCCTTCCATAGCTGGGCTTCCTTTGGTTGGTTTCTCAATATTGTTTTGAGAAACAATCTGTTTACTTGTAATTTGTCTCATTATGAAGAATAATAAGACACGCTTTAAGTCTGAGAAATTGCAATAAAACTGAATCGAATAAATCCAAATCCAATCAAACAGCAAGAGAAAGCTGGACAGAGATGTCTTCACTGTACAGCAAACAACTCACAACTGATGCCAGAAGAGCCCAAAGCAGCCTTATATTAGAGCAGGTGATGACATCATAGAGGTCGTTTTTTTTAACTGACGATTTTTCTTAACGGCTTTTGTTGCCATGGTTACCAAAGCTTCCTATACACAGTGATGGGCTGTGGGGGATGGGCTGTGAGGGAGAGCACAGACACACCAATAGAGGACTATGATTGGGCAGTATTAATGGTAGCAATATGATGGGGCAGTTTTGATAGGGCAGTTTTGATGGTGGCAATAGGAGGAGGCAATTTTGATGGGAAAAAGAGGGGGGGGACTTGGCTCAGGGTAAACAGATCTAAAAATAGCTGCTTTCTCCTCTTTAAAATAAATTCTCAGACTGGTGTTTACAAGACAAAAGACAGCAATGTCTATGGCCAGCCCTATACATGTGTACATAGGTTTAGTCTACTGAAAATTTTAAAAAGGGATTGAAGACTTTTTCATTTTAGCAAATGTTTTTGAATTAAGTTATTTGTCTGTTTTTTTATTGTAACTATGTAGCACTTTGAGGTCTTTTGATGGAAAGTGCATTATAAATAACATTTATTATTATTATTATTATTATTATTATTATTATTATATGGGGGTGCCACTGTCATCAATGGGAGGAAAAAGAACCCAATGAAAGTATTTTGTATTTATCAATATCCATGAAACTTACCAGCCCTGCGTTTTTTGTCCCAGCGTGGTCCATTGGCTTTACAGCCGGCATCAAAACATCCGATAACGGATCTGAAACAGCGACGTACAAATCGCACTGCCCTCCGCATTTTGGTGGGCTTCTTGAATAGGGGATCTGCAAGCTGTATATTGATCTCTCCTTCCATAGCTGGGCTTCCTTTGGTTGGTTTCTCAATATTGTTTTGAGAAACAATCTGTTTACTTGTAATTTGTCTCATTATGAAGAATAATAAGACACGCTTTAAGTCTGAGAAATTGCAATAAAACTGAATCGAATAAATCCAAATCCAATCAAACAGCAAGAGAAAGCTGGACAGAGATGTCTTCACTGTACAGCAAACAACTGACTTCTGATGCCAGAGGAGCCCAGAGCAGCCTTATATTAGAGCAGGTGATGACATCATAGAGGTTTTTTTTTCAACTGACGATTTTTCTTAACGGCTTTTGTTGCCATGGTTACCAACGCTTCCTATACACAGTGATGGGCTGTGGGGGAGAGCACAGACACACCAATAGAGGACTATGATGGGGCAGTATTAATGGTAGCAATATGATGGTGCAGTTTTGATGGTGGCAATAGGAGGAGGCAATTTTAATGGGGCAGTTTTTTTTATATGTATAGAGGACTGTGAAACTGGATTAAAGTTATTATTATAAAGCCCTCTATTTTAAGGCATAGTGATAGGTTGAGTGGTCAGAGTTGATATTGATTATGTATATGTCGACACACGAAAGAAAATAAAAAGAAAAAATCATGTTTTTCTTCAACGGTGACTAAAAAAAGTCGAAGTGAGGGTGTAGTGTATCTTCTAGAATGTCCTTGCCACATTCAATACATGGGAAGAACAAAAAGAGAACTCTGGAAGAGATTAAGAGAGCATGTTGAAAATATTAAAAAGGGTTTTGATAAATATAACCCTCGAGACACTATGCGAAGTTTCATAAAAAAGACCCCTCATCTTTATTAATTTGTGGTATTCAAAAATACAAGCCCCATTGGAGAGGTGATAATAAAATTATTAGGATTAGCCAAGCTGAATCCTGATGGATTCATGAATTATGCACTTTAACAGCTTTTGGAGATAACGTTGACTTTGATCTTAATTGTTTTATTTCTAATTATTAATTCAAGATTTTTGGGCATTTTATTAATATTACCGTATATACTCGAGTATAAGCCGAGATTTTCAGCCTCTTTTTTGAGGCTGAAAGTGCCCCCCTCGGCTTATACTCGAGTCATCGCTGTCTGCCCGCTCGATCAGCGTGTCGAGCAGACAGACAGCGGCCATTCTGATTCAAAAGCCGCGCCTCCGGCTCCCCCTTCGCCTGTGATAGGCGGAACACTGAATTTCCCAGCAGCCTGTGTTCCGCCTATCACGGACTTCGTATCATCCTCGTACTACGGACGAGGATGATACGACGTCTGTGATAGGCGGAACACAGGCTGCTGGGAAATTCAGTGTTCCGCCTATCACAGGCGAAGGCGGCGGCGCAGCTTTTGAATTTTACAATGGCCGCCGACGAACGAAGAGGGCACGGGACGGAGGCAAGGCACAGGACGGCACGGCACGGGACGGGACGGGACGGGACCGGAGGCAAGGCACGGCGGCGAGGCACGGCGGCGAGGCACGGCGGCGAGGCACGGAGGCAAGGAGGCTCGGCACGGGACGGAGGCTCGGGACAAAGGCTCAGGACACAGGTAGGCTGGACACACACACACACACACACACACACACACACACACACACACACACACACACACGGATACACACACACACACAGGGATGGATGGATGGATGGAGACACACACACACAGGGATGGACGGACACACAGGGATGGACGGACACACAGGGATGGACGGACACACAGGGATGGACGGACACACACACAGGGATGGACAGGCATGTCTTACCCTCGGCTTATACACGAGTCAATAAGTTTGCCAGTTTTTTTGGGGGTAAATTGGGGGCCTCGGCTTATATTCGGGTCGGCCTATACTCGAGTATATACGGTAATGAATTTTTTATATTTTTCTATATCCACTTATATATATATAGATAGCATTGGGGTTAGATGTACTTCACTGATGAGGGGTTTTGTCCTCTCCCCCCTCCCCCTACTGCTTTTTTTTTTTTTTTTCGGTATTAATTTCCCAATTGATTGGTCCAGTCAAAACCAACGTTATGGCCAGTTATGAGATAGTTAAAATATAGCTATGGTATAGTTGTACTTTTTATCATAATATTGCTATGTATTTGAATGACTAGATGAACACAGTTAGCATTGCCTGTATAAAATGATGTAGTATGGCATTTAACCACAAGATGGCAGTGTCTGTGGAGCGATATATTTAGAATGTTATTTTACACTTATTTATGTGGAGAAAGTTATAACAATTACTTTGTAATTTTAGTAATGTTATTAGTAGATGTGGAAGTAATTTGAATATGCTTTTATTTTCAAGTTGTATCAGGAAGCTAGTAGTATTAAGGTATGGGGTGGTTGTTGTTTTGAGTTGCTATAGCCGCCCGCCCTATTTAAACTTCATCAACACCTGACTCCTTGACCCTTTGAAAAAGTCACGTGTCTGTGACGCAACGTGTCAGGGAGGAGCCAGGTGTCACGATCGTCACTTCCGGTCGCGGCTGAGACCGAAAGTTCCCTTTTTTACA
The DNA here is from genome assembly GCF_037356315.1 of Lithobates pipiens. Lineage (NCBI taxonomy): Eukaryota > Metazoa > Chordata > Amphibia > Anura > Ranidae > Lithobates > Lithobates pipiens. Next base: position 554,013,633 of record NW_027507758.1, on the reverse strand, counting down.
AGCGCAAGATTCCGTTTTTTAATGTGAGTGGATATTTTACATTATTTTATTAAAGTTTACATTTCTACACATGAGAGTCCCCTTTCTTTCCCCCATGATCGTTGGTATTTTGGATTTTATTGTGAGGCTGAACGAATCATCTATAAGGAGCCAAATCAGCAATTTCCCCTACAAGTGTGTTGGACCCTGAGGGGTCTTGTATTGAGGTGAGAGGCTGGGGGAAACGGGGGGTGCTCTGGTGGAGCACTGAAGGTGGACTGTCTCTCTCTTTTTGTGAAGCATGTCTGCATCTGTGACAACACTGCATGACTATTAGATATACTGTCACATTTGGATATCGAGCTACTGAATAGCACTGGAACATTTGTTTGAACACTTGTATTTGCACATGGACTTTTTTATTTTTATGTTTTTCTTCTTCTTTTTTAGCCATTTTTGTATTGTGATTCAGTCACATATTGTTTGCGATATTTGCACATTTCATGTCATTTGGATGTATCACTTTTTATATATGTGATTTTGCACTTTTTAAATATTATACACTACTGTGTTTTGCACGTTTATGGATGCACAGTGTTTTTACATTTGCACATTTATGTACGTATTTATTACAGTTATTGATTTGTGTCACATAATAGGTGGTGTATTTTAAAAGGCAGCGCTACATACCTTTTTTTACATATATATATTTATATTTATTAACCACATGCCCTCTGGAATCTATGATTTACTCCCCTTCATGACCAGATCATGTTTTGCAATACGGCACTGCACTACTTATTTTAACTGACAATTGCGCGGTCATGCAACGCTGTATGCAAATAAAATGTATGTCTTTTTTTGCCACATAAATAGAGCTTTCTTTTGGTGGGATTTGATCAACTCTGCAGTTTTACATTTTTTTGCACTATATACAAAAAGAGACTAAATGAAGGAAAACAGCAGAGCTTCCTCTCATTTCAGAGCTTCCCCTTAAATCTAGAACAAGTGGACTTGCAGGGCACAGTATATTTGCCGTTAATAAATCAACCTCATTGTGTCTACAATAAAATTTCTGCCTGCTCTTATTTTTTTTTAAAGAGAAGTTCCAGCCTGTATAAATAAAAAAAAATGAAAAGTCAGGAACAGGGTTGCCATCCTCCTACAGTATTTTTTACTGACAAAACATGGAAAATTTACTGGCGGAGCACATTTTTTACTGGCATAAGAAATTACAGAACTCCTATTGAAAACTAAAACAGTGCATATTTGAACAGTATAAACATATATGAAAACACTGACAATACCTATACCAAAGTCATTTGTTTGATTTACACTTATAAAGTCAACACAGCATGAAAATATCAGCCCCTGATATATAGGCCTCTTTCACGCGACTGATACGCTCAAGTCCGCCTTTTTTCAGGTGGACCTGAACGGATGCTCCATAGAGGTCTATGGAGCGTCGGATGTCAGCGGTGACATGTCCGCTGACGTCTGACCCGCTCCGATCCGAAAAAGTCTGAGGATCGGATCGGGTGACGATGGACTCTGCGGTCCGTCCTCATCCGATCCCCTATAGGGGAGAGCGGTGCTCGGACAGGTCCGTCCCTGCACGGTGTGCAGAGACAAACCTGTCCTCTGCCTGCTCAGTGGGGATCGACAGAGCGATCCCCGCTGAGCAAGCGGATGTCCACGGGGCAGATCAGCGCGGATCCTTTCCGTGTGAAAGAGCCGTTACTGGTAGTTATAAAAAAATCACAGATTTTTACAAACTGTCAGTAAATTTACTGGCGTTTGACAACCCTAGTCAGGAGCTACAAATAGTGTAGCTCATGAATGTTAACCACTTAAGCCCCAGACCACTTTTTGCGATTCGACACTGCGTCTCTTTAACTGACAATTGTGCGGTCGTGCGACATGGCTCCCAAACAAAATTGACGTCCTTTTTTCCCCACAAATAGAGATTTCTTTTGGTGGTATTTGATCACCTCTGTGGTTTTTATTTTTTGCGCTATAAACAAAAAAAGAGCAACAATTTTGAAAAAAAAGCATTATATTTTACATTTTGTTATAATATAAAAAATATTTTTTTTTCCTCAGTTTAGGCCAATATGTATTCTTTTACATATTTTTGATAAAGAAAATCACAATAAGTGTTAACTAATTGGTTTGCGCAAAAGTTATAGCGTTTACAAAATAGGGGACAGTTTTGTGGCATTTTTTTAAATAATTTTTTTTTGTTTACTAGTAATGGCGGGGATCAGCGATTTTTATTGTGACTGTGACATTACAGCAGACACATTGGACATTTTTGACACCATTGTCATTTATACAGCAATCAGTGCTATACAAATGCACTGATTCCTGTCTAAATGACACTGACAGTGAAGGGGTTAATAGCTAGGTGGCAGTGTAGAGGTTAAGTGTGTCCTGGGGCGAGTTTCTAACTGTGGGGCGGTGTGGCTGTGTGTGACACGTCACTGATCACTCCTCCCGATCACTAGGCAGAACAGGTAGATGCTTGTTTACATTAGCATCTCCCAGTTCTTCCTTCCCGTGAGACTATCGCGGGTATCCCCGCGGTGATCGAGTCCACGGGACTTGTGATCCGACTCACAGAGGTCTCAGCCAGCATGCACGCGATGGCGGCATGCACATGATGGCGTGGCCCCAAATTTAAAGGGACGTACAGGTATGCCCATTTGCCCATCCATGCCATTCTGCCAAAGTACATCAGCATGCGCCAGTTGGGAAGTGGTTAATATAAGGATACTTACCTGTAGTGGTATCCCGTGATGTCGGCACCCCTAGCCGATTTGTCCATCAGCTTTGGGTGCAGGAGCGGCATCCTTATAAGGGAAATAGGAAGTGAAGCCCTGCGGCTTCCCAGCCTGTTTCCTACTGTGCATGTGTGAGTTGCACTGCCCTTATTGAAAGGTCCCACTCTCTTCTAGGACTTGTGTCTCCCAGAAGACAGCAGGGGGCGTAAAATTCAGTAGATCAACGCAATCAATGTGCAGCGATCTTATCCGGGAAGAGGGAGCGGGTACCTGGTTTTGACAAAAAGTGCCAAATATGGCAGTGGGGGTGGGGGGGGGGGCTGGTGTGAACAAGCAGAGCTTCCACTTTTGGGCTGAGCTCCACTTTAGACTTCAGTTCCAGTTTTAATTTGAGTATCGCTTAGGCTGACTTCACATTTGCGTGTCTGTTGTTTCCTGTGTTCTTTTGTTATTACCTTGGACAGGTATGTTTGTCATGCATTGACGTGTGCTGAAACTCCCATGAAAAGCTCATGAAAAGCATCAGTGGATTCAAAACTGGGAATGTTTTCAGCCAATGCGTGTCAAGGCACTGCACAGATCTGAATTGGCAGAATCCTGGCTTGTTTACACTCGTGTTGCTCTCTGAAGAGCGATCAGTATTGGATTGATCTTTGGAGGGTGTTTAACAGGTGTTGAGGAGGCATTATGTTGCCTGTTTTACCCCCTAAAAACCCCACCACCCCATTCAGTTGATTGAGTCTCATCTGTCAGTCACTGTTGGCCGCCATGAGCGACAGTGCGGATAAATTTGGTTGCGCCGCAGTGGAAAGCATTGTGGCCATATGTACACCCCAATCCATTGCCTTTGCAGGTAGTAACGCTGCTCAGGTGTGTGTGTTTACAGTCCCCTAAATTCAAAGTGTAAATTTGCATTGCAAGCAGGGGGAAATAGTCCACATCAACTCAAAACAACATGTCCATCTAAAGTCTAGAACACACTACTCATTTTTTCTTTCAGGGCTGAACAAAAAAAAACTGACAGCTCCAGAGGAGCCGATGTACTAACTAAGAGATGTTAGTACAGCTATCTCCCCTACTGTGCTATTGTGTTCTGACAGGGGGGACTGCCATGTCCCTTTAATAGAAGCTGGCCGCCTTCTGTTGGCTGCAGCACACGGGCAGAGCGTCTGGCGGTTTCTAGTGGACCAAGCGATGCTGCCCACTATTCAGCCCATGTGTACGGGCATTAGACTCTTCTGTCTTACAGGGTGATGGTACATTATTATTATAATTATTATTATAATACATATTATTATATATATTTATATATATATATGAGATCTTGTACAATATATATAGTACATGATCTCACTGCAGAGTTGTCACGTTATAGGAAGTAGAAAAATATATGATCAATTGACAGGATCAACAGGTAACAGAAATACAATATATTGTCAAAAGTATTGTGACAGCTGCCTTTACACGCACATTAACTTGTTTTTTTTTTGTTTTGTTTTTTCAAATAGCAATTTTTATTAGTCGTCATTGATTTTCAACAAAGGTAAAAAGCGTAACGTGAACGTACATGAACAAAAGCAAAATGTACACGACGGAAGTCCATTTAAGGTAGGAGCAAAATACAACAACCATAGTCATTGATACTACCGAAAATGTTACCGCACATCAACTTTAATGGCCTCCCAGTCTAAGGCTGGATTCACACCTACGCATTTTTATGTGCTTTTTGCATTTTGCTGATTTGCACTACAGATCGTGTTCCATAGGAAACCATGTTATTTGGACTCTAGGGCAAATCTGCAAAATGCAAAAAGCACTAAAACTGTATAGGTGTGAATCCAGCCTTAGTCTGCAGGGTTCAGTATTGGGTTGGCCCACCCTTTGCAGTTATAACAGCTTCAACTCTTCTGGGAAGGCTGTCCACAAGGTTTAGGTGTGTGTCTATGGAAATGTTGGACCATTCTTCCAGAAGTGCGTTTGTGAGGTCAGGCACTGATGTTGGACGAGAAGGCCTGGAGTGCAGTCTCACCTCTAATATATCCCAAAGGTGTTCTATCGGGTTGAGGTCAGGACTCTGTGTAGTCCAGTCAAGTTCCTCCACCCCAAACTCACTCATGCATGTCTTTATGGACCTTGCTTTTTGCACTGGTCCAAATCATTTGGTAGAGGTGGGGGTTATGGTGTGGGTTTTTTTTCAGGAGTTGGGATTGGCCTCTTAGTTCCAGTGAAGGAATCTCTTAAGGCGTGAGCATACCAAAACATTTTGGACAATTTCTGCTCCCAGCTTTGTGGGAACAGTTTGAGGATGGCCCTTTCCTGTTCCAACTTGTCTGTGCACCAGTGCACAAACTTGACTGGCCTGCACAGAGTCCTGACCTCAACCTGATAGAACACCTTTGGGATGAATTAGAGTGGAGACTGCGAGCCAGGCCTTCTCATCCAACATCAGTGCCTGACCTCACAAATGCTCTTCTGGAAAAATGGTCAAACATTCCCATAGACACACTTCTAAACCTTGTGCACAGCCTTCCCAGAAGACTTGAAGCTGTTATAGCTGCAAAGGGTGGGCAACGCAATACTGAACCCTACGGACTAAGACTGGGATGTCATTAAATGTCATGTGTGTGTAAAGGCAGGCGCCCCAATGCCTTTACACACAGTTTATTCTGGGAACTCAGAAACAAATGCTGTTAATTCTGGAAATAGACGGCATCATGTATAGCATTTTTTATTTCAGTCATAGTTTCATTCATAGCTTTTACAAAGAAAACATTCTGACTGGGTTCTCTCTCCCTAACGAGCATACGTGTCATCACTCCATTAATTCCTATAGATGATCTGTACAGTACTCTTGGTAGCCACCAGTCACCCAGCAGAGTAGGAATCAGGGTGGATATAAATAAATGATTTTATTTTTTTATCTGATTTTTTTTTTTGATTTTTTTTTATCAATTTTTTTAATAAAATGCTTTTGGGGTAAAAATCTATCTAAAGATAAATTTCTATTTAGGATGCATTAATAATTTAGTTTATTCAGCATGAAATGGAGCTTAGTTATGTAACATGAGGCTGTATATTCTGCAATATTTACATTTTTTGATAAACTCATTCAATGAATCCAAGCTCTGCAAGCTGAGATAACAGGCACTGCATTGATGTATTCACAGTAACCAGGCGATAAAACAAAATTCAGGAATATTCCTTTATCCCATTATTTTGCAAATCTATGTACACTACAAACTGTATGATTGAATAGGCTCAGATATCACTGATTTACTAACCTGACAGCTTATTATTCTAAATAAGAAACCTTCATTTTGTTTGCAAATATTAAAGATTCTAACTACCAATAAGTCCTTACGTTTAAAGAGCACCTGTCACTTCAGATCCATCATGGAAGCACTTGTTAGCGGGCATCCACTCACCTGCTGCCACCACGTCCCTCACCTTGTTGTGTCACTGCCACATCACCAGCTGTCCCATTAAAGTGAATGGGACTGTCGGTGAGTCAACAGCGGGTCAGAGGAGGAGCCACTGCGGGACAGAGATGACAGTTGCTGTTTAACCACTTGACATCCGTGCTATGGCTGAATGACGGCCACAGTGAATTCAAATCCACCCTGGTAGGAATCATCCATAGTAATGAATAGGGCCCCTGGGTGCATGCATGGTAGGAAGAGGACCTGGATGAGACACTTTCCTTGCAAAGGCTCTGTAGTGCCAATCAGGACTTACCAATGAGGACCATGGAAGTCGGAAGAATGGAAATTTACTAGGAAGACTGCAATTAATGAGATGGTTCTAAAGTTGTCCTTTAAGCAGGAAGTCTGAGCAACAAATAGTTTTCTGTGTTATTTCTTTTTTATGTATTCTTTATTAAGGCCCCAATCAAATCTGATTACGTAGATTCATGCAGATTTATCCTATTCAAATTCAATGGGTGTGTCTGAATATGCGCTGCACAAGTATTTATGTGCATTTTTCAAGCATTTCTCTGCCTTACAACTAGGCTCCTTCTCCTCCTCCTGAAGCTTATAATACATATAAAAAATGCTTCAAAAACGTGTATATATGCGTTAAAACATACCAAAAATTCACTGGCAAATCTCTGGCAAAAATACGCTCTGCTCAGGTGTGAATGCAGCCTTGATGTATAATTAAAGACTTTTTTTTTTTTTTTGGATAGTGTGGAGAGCAGGCATGTACCGGCCATCGGGACTACTGGGAGTTTCCCGGTGCGCCGATGGCTCAGTGGGCCACTCTGATGTAAGGGGGCTGGTGATGGGACACTCTGATGTAAGGGGGCTGCTGATGGGACACTCTGATGTAAGGGGGGTGCTGATGGGACACTCTGATGTAAGGGGCTGCTGATGGGACACTCTGATGTAAGGGGGCTGCTGATGGGACACTCTGATGTAAGGGGGCTGCTGATGGGACACTCTGATGTATGGAGGTGCTGGTAATGGGAAACTCTGATGTAAGGGGGCTGGTAATGGGACACTCTGATGTAAGGGGGCTGGTAATGGGACACTCTGATGTAAGGGGGTGCTGATGGAACACTCTGATGTAAGGGGGCTGCTGATGGGACACTCTGATGTTAGGGTGTGCTGATGGGACACTCTGATGTAAGGGGGCTGGTAATGGGACACTCTGATGTAAGGGGGTGCTGATGGGACACTCTGATGTAAGTTGGTGCTGATGGGACTCTCTGATGTAAGGGGGTGCTGATGGGACTCTCTGATTTAAGGGGGTGCTGATGGGACTCTCTGATGTAAGGGGGCTGGTGATGGGACACTCTGATGTTAGGGAGTGCTGATGGGACACTCTTATGTAAGGGGGCTGCTGATGGGACACTCTGATGTAAGGGGGCTGCTGATGGGACACTCTGATGTAAGGGGGCTGCTGATGGGACACTCTTATGTAAGGGGGCTGGTAATGGTACACTCTGATGTAAGGGGGCTGGTAATGGGACACTCTGATGTAAGGGGGCTGGTAATGGGACACTCTGATGTAAGGGGGTGCTGATGGGACACTCTGATGTAAGGGGGCTGCTGATGAGACACTCTGATGTACGGAGGTGCTGGTAATGGGACACTCTGATGTAAGGGGGCTGGTAATGGGACACTCTGATGTAAGGGGGCTGGTAATGGGACACTCTGATGTAAGGGGGCTGGTGATGGGACACTCTGATGTAAGGGGGTGCTGATGGGACTCTCTGATGTTAGGGGGTGCTGATGGGACACTCTGATGTTAGGGAGTGCTGATGGGACTCTGATGTTAGGGAGTGCTGATGGGACACTCTGATGTAAGGGGGCTGGTGATGGGACACTCTGATGTAAGGGGGTGCTGATGGGACTCTCTGATGTTAGGGGGCGCTGATGGGACTCTCTGATGTTAGGGAGTACTGATGGGACACTCTTATGTAAGGGGGCTGGTGATGGGACACTCTGATGTAAGGGGTGATGATGGGACACTCTGTTGTAAGGGGGTGCTGATGGGACACACTGATGTTAGGGGGCGCTGATGGGACACTCTGATGTTAGGGAGTGCTGATGGGACACTCTTATGTAAGGGGGCTGGTGATGGGACACTCTGATGTAAGGGGGTGCTGATGGGACTCTCTGATGTTAGGGTGTGCTGATGGGACACTCTGATGTAAGGGGGCTGGTAATGGGACACTCTGATGTAAGGGGGCTGGTAATGGGACACTCTGATGTAAGGGGGTGCTGATGGGACTCTCTGATGTTAGGGTGTGCTGATGGGACACTCTGATGTAAGGGGGCTGGTAATGGGACACTCTGATGTAAGGGGGCTGGTAATGGGACACTCTGATGTAAGGGGGTGCTGATGGAACACTCTGATGTAAGGGGGCTGCTGATGGGACATTCTGATGTACAGAGGTGCTGGTAATGGGACACTCTGATGTAAGGGGGCTGGTAATGGGACACTCTGATGTAAGGGGGCTGGTAATGGGACACTCTGATGTAAGGGGGCTGGTGATGGGACACTCTGATGTAAGGGGGTGCTGATGGGACTCTCTGATGTTAGGGGGTGCTGATGGGACACTCTGATGTTAGGGAGTGCTGATGTGACTCTCTGATATTAGGGAGTGCTGATGGGACACTCTGATGTAAGGGGGCTGGTGATGGGACACTTTGATGTAAGGGGGTGCTGATGGGACACTCTGATGTTAGGGGGTGCTGATGGGACACTCTGATGTTAGGGAGTGCTGATGGGACTCTCTGATGTTAGGGAGTGCTGATGGGACACTCTGATGTAAGGGGGCTGGTGATGGGACACTCTGATGTAAGGGGGTGCTGATGGGACTCTCTGATCTTAGGGGGCGCTGATGGGACTCTCTGATGTTAGGGAGTACTGATGGGACACTCTTATGTAAGGGGGCTGGTGATGAGACACTCTGATGTAAGGGGTGATGATGGGACACTCTGTTGTAAGGGGGTGCTGATGGGACACACTGATGTTAGGGGGCGCTGATGGGACTCTCTGATGTTAGGGAGTGCTGATGGGACACTCTCATGTAAGGGGGCTGGTGATGGGACACTCTGATGTAAGGGGGTGCTGATGGGACACACTGATGTTAGGGGGCGCTGATGGGACACTCTGATGTTAGGGAGTGCTGATGGGACACTCTTATGTAAGGGGGCTGGTGATGGGACACTCTGATGTAAGGGGGTGCTGATGGGACTCTCTGATGTTAGGGTGTGCTGATGGGACACTCTGATGTAAGGGGGCTGGTAATGGGACACTCTGATGTAAGGGGGCTGGTAATGGGACACTCTGATGTAAGGGGGTGCTGATGGAACACTCTGATGTAAGGGGGCTGCTGATGGGACACTCTGATGTTAGGGTGTGCTGATGGGACACTCTGATGTAAGGGGGCTGGTAATGGGACACTCTGATGTAAGGGGGTGCTGATGGGACACTCTGATGTAAGGGGGTGCTGATGGGACACTCTGATGTAAGGGGGTGCTGATGGGACTCTCTGATGTAAGGGGGTGCTGATGGGACCCTCTGATGTTAGGGAGTGCTGATGGGACACTCTGATGTAAGGGGGCTGGTGATGGGACACTCTGATGTAAGGGGGCTGCTGATGGGACACTCTGATGTAAGGGGGCTGCTGATGGGACACTCTGATGTATGGAGGTGCTGTTAATGGGACACTCTGATGTAAGGGGGCTGGTAATGGGACACTCTTATGTAAGGGGGCTGGTAATGGGACTCTCTGATGTTAGGGGGTGCTGATGGGACACTCTGATGTAAGGGGGTGCTGATGGGACACTCTGATGTTAGGGAGTGCTGATGGGCCACTCTGATGTAAGGGGGCTGGTGATGGGCCACTCTGATGTAAGGGGGCTGGTGATGGGACACTCTGATGTAAGGGGGCTGCTGATGGGACACTCTGATGTAAGGGGGGTGCTGATGGGACACTCTGATGTAAGGGGCTGCTGATGGGACACTCTGATGTAAGGGGGCTGCTGATGGGACACTCTGATGTAAGGGGGCTGCTGATGGGACACTCTTATGTATGGAGGTGCTGGTAATGGGACACTCTGATGTAAGGGGGCTGGTAATGGGACACTCTGATGTAAGGGGGCTGGTAATGGGACACTCTGATGTAAGGGGGTGCTGATGGGACACTCTGATGTAAGGGGGCTGCTGATGGGACACTCTGATGTTAGGGTGTGCTGATGGGACACTCTGATGTAAGGGGGCTGGTAATGGGACACTCTGATGTAAGGGGGCTGGTAATGGGACACTCTGATGTAAGGGGGTGCTGATGGGACACTCTGATGTAAGGGGGTGCTGATGGGACACTCTGATGTAAGGGGGTGCTGATGGGACTCTCTGATGTAAGGGGGTGCTGATGGGACTCTCTGATGTTAGGGAGTGCTGATGGGACACTCTGATGTAAGGGGGCTGGTGATGGGACACTCTGATGTAAGGGGTGCTGATGGGACTCTCTGATGTTAAGGGGTGCTGATGGGACACTCTGATGTTAGGGTGTGCTGATGGGACACTGATGTAATGGGGCTGGTAATGGGACACTCTGATGTAAGGGGACTGGTAATGGAACACTCTGATGTAAGGGGGTGCTGATGGGACACTCTGATGTAAGTTGGTGCTGATGGGACTCTCTGATGTAAGGGGGTGCTGATGGGACTCTCTGATTTAAGGGGGTGCTGATGGGACTCTCTGATGTAAGGGGGCTGGTGATGGGACACTCTGATGTAAGGGGGTGCTGATGGGACTCTCTGATGTTAGGGAGTGCTGATGGGACACTCTTATGTAAGGGGGCTGCTGATGGGACACTCTGATGTAAGGGGGCTGCTGATGGGACACTCTGATGTAAGGGGGCTGCTGATGGGACACTCTTATGTAAGGGGGCTGGTAATGGGACACTCTGATGTAAGGGGGCTGGTAATGGGACACTCTGATGTAAGGGGGCTGGTAATGGGACACTCTGATGTAAGGGGGTGCTGATGGGACACTCTGATGTAAGGGGGCTGCTGATGAGACACTCTGATGTACGGAGGTGCTGGTAATGGGACACTCTGATGTAAGGGGGCTGGTAATGGGACACTCTGATGTAAGGGGGCTGGTAATGGGACACTCTGATGTAAGGGGGCTGGTGATGGGACACTCTGATGTAAGGGGGTGCTGATGGGACTCTCTGATGTTAGGGGGTGCTGATGGGACACTCTGATGTTAGGGAGTGCTGATGGGACTCTGATGTTAGGGAGTGCTGATGGGACACTCTGATGTAAGGGGGCTGGTGATGGGACACTCTGATGTAAGGGGGTGCTGATGGGACTCTCTGATGTTAGGGGGCGCTGATGGGACTCTCTGATGTTAGGGAGTACTGATGGGACACTCTTATGTAAGGGGGCTGGTGATGGGACACTCTGATGTAAGGGGTGATGATGGGACACTCTGTTGTAAGGGGGTGCTGATGGGACACACTGATGTTAGGGGGCGCTGATGGGACACTCTGATGTTAGGGAGTGCTGATGGGACACTCTTATGTAAGGGGGCTGGTGATGGGACACTGATGTAAGGGGGTGCTGATGGGACTCTCTGATGTTAGGGTGTGCTGATGGGACACTCTGATGTAAGGGGGCTGGTAATGGGACACTCTGATGTAAGGGGGCTGGTAATGGGACACTCTGATGTAAGGGGGTGCTGATGGGACTCTCTGATGTTAGGGTGTGCTGATGGGACACTCTGATGTAAGGGGGCTGGTAATGGGACACTCTGATGTAAGGGGGCTGGTAATGGGACACTCTGATGTAAGGGGGTGCTGATGGAACACTCTGATGTAAGGGGGCTGCTGATGGGACATTCTGATGTACGGAGGTGCTGGTAATAGGACACTCTGATGTAAGGGGGCTGGTAATGGGACACTCTGATGTAAGGGGGCTGGTGATGGGACACTCTGATGTAAGGGGGTGCTGATGGGACTCTCTGATGTTAGGGGGTGCTGATGGGACACTCTGATGTTAGGGAGTGCTGATGGGACTCTCTGATGTTAGGGAGTGCTGATGGGACACTCTGATGTAAGGGGGCTGGTGATGGGACACTCTGATGTAAGGGGGTGCTGATGGGACTCTCTGATCTTAGGGGGCGCTGATGGGACTCTCTGATGTTAGGGAGTACTGATGGGACACTCTTATGTAAGGGGGCTGGTGATGAGACACTCTGATGTAAGGGGTGATGATGGGACACTCTGTTGTAAGGGGGTGCTGATGGGACACACTGATGTTAGGGGGCGCTGATGGGACTCTCTGATGTTAGGGAGTGCTGATGGGACACTCTCATGTAAGGGGGCTGGTGATGGGACACTCTGATGTAAGGGGGTGCTGATGGGACACACTGATGTTAGGGGGCGCTGATGGGACACTCTGATGTTAGGGAGTGCTGATGGGACACTCTTATGTAAGGGGGCTGGTGATGGGACACTCTGATGTAAGGGGGTGCTGATGGGACTCTCTGATGTTAGGGTGTGCTGATGGGACACTCTGATGTAAGGGGGCTGGTAATGGGACACTCTGATGTAAGGGGGCTGGTAATGGGACACTCTGATGTAAGGGGGTGCTGATGGAACACTCTGATGTAAGGGGGCTGCTGATGGGACATTCTGATGTACGGAGGTGCTGGTAATGGGACACTCTGATGTAAGGGGGCTGGTAATGGGACACTCTGATGTAAGGGGGCTGGTAATGGGACACTCTGATGTAAGGGGGCTGGTGATGGGACACTCTGATGTAAGGGGGTGCTGATGGGACTCTCTGATGTTAGGGGGTGCTGATGGGACACTCTGATGTTAGGGAGTGCTGATGGGACTCTCTGATATTAGGGAGTGCTGATGGGACACTCTGATGTAAGGGGGCTGGTGATGGGACACTCTGATGTAAGGGGGTGCTGATGGGACACTCTGATGTTAGGGGGTGCTGATGGGACACTCTGATGTTAGGGAGTGCTGATGGGACTCTCTGATGTTAGGGAGTGCTGATGGGACACTCTGATGTAAGGGGTGATGATGGGACACTCTGTTGTAAGGGGGTGCTGATGGGACACACTGATGTTAGGGGGTGCTGATGGGACTCTCTGATGTTAGGGAGTGCTGATGGGACACTCTCATGTAAGGGGGCTGGTGATGGGACACTCTGATGTAAGGGGGTGCTGATGGGACACTCTGATGTTAGGGGGTGCTGATGGGACACTCTGATGTTAGGGAGTGCTGATGGGACTCTCTGATGTTAGGGAGTGCTGATGGGACACTCTGATGTAAGGGGGCTGGTGATGGGGCACTCTGATGTAATGGGTGATGATGGGACACTCTGTTGTAAGGGGGTGCTGATGGGACACACTGATGTTAGGGAGTGCTGATGGGACACTCAAAATGTAAGTGGGCCGGTCTGGATGAAGTCCAGGGCCAAATTTCTGTCCCAGTCCAGCCCTGGTGGAGAGGGATCAGATCTGTGACCCCGTTAGGGAGACTCACCCTCTACTTTCATTTTTAACCATTATCATCGAAAGTGAAGGTAAAAGGAAATCACTAATTTTGGGTTGACGCCGAAACAGGATTATCGGCACTAGTTCTGGTGACACCCAGGGATTCCCTTACTCAGAAGGGATTTCCTCTCAATTCTTGTATTTGGCATGGGATAGGATGTGAAAGGAAGTCTGAACAACGAGCCACAGATGTGGAAAGAAAACTGACGGGTGGTTGTAACCCTCCCTTGCTCTATTAAAAAGAAAAAGAAAACAAATTTGGCCTACAGTTCAACAATAATGGCTCATTTACTTGGGCACCATACAGCATTAGGACCCCTTTCACGCTGAGCCGTGGCCGCATTAGCGCTAAAGCAGTGAGCATTTTAGCTGCACTTTAGTGATGTTTAATCAGGGTGTTTAACCCCCACTAGCTGGGCACTTTTAACCCCCGCTAGCGGCTGAAGAGGGGGTTAAACGTACCCATGTTGTGGCGCTTCCGAAGTACTTTTCAGGCTCTTTGGAAGCGCTGCCAATTCATTTCAATGGGCAGGGTGTTTTGGAAGCTTTGTATACAGCACTCCCAATCCGCTCTAAAGATGCTGCTTGCAGGACTTTTCCTAACGTCCCCCAAGCGCACCGCCCCAGTGTGAAAAGACACACTAAAATGTATTATAAAAAGGAATCCCCTGGGGGAGGATTTTAAAGGCACGTACAACTTGATTGAAAAACAATGAAAAATATTTTATTACATAAAACAAACAAGGAAGTAATATACAATATACATAAAAAAAATATCTCTGGGTACAATTATAAAGACACTGTTAATAACAATGTGCACCACATAGGTTTATAATATAATCCATGTAGGTATAGCCACCCTACGCGCTTCGGAGCTTAATAAAGCATATCCTTCTTCAGGGGTGTAGATACAACATTAACATGGAATCTGTTGAATAACGGAGGACAAGATATTAGAGCGGGAGATGTAAGCGCCCAGATGTAATCCACATATAAACTGACAAAAGAATCCATATAAGCCATGGGAATACCATGGATTTGGGGGTGACAAATAATGAAATAAAAAATGGTCATGTAATAGAGTTGCACAAAATGCTGAAGGCCTCCCTCGCCCTTAAAGGTACAGAATAAAATAATTAGCTTCAAACACTGGCAAAATAGAACGATAATCAATTATTATAGTGCAATATAACTCTACTGCTTAGTTTAACAATAACACAATCATACAACAGTTCATTTAGCAATAACGCCATCAAAATAAATAATAGTACATATTGGATGACTTATATGTAAAAAGCGCAAAAGATGACAAAAAAAGATAGTGGTATAAATATCATAAGTATAAGTAGCTAATTCCCTATTGTTTCCTACCCCCTGAGACGAACCCTTCCAAAAACGGTTTGAACCAAATAGTGTCGTTAAGACCCGGAGACTGAGTAGCTTTCAAGGAGTGAATCCATCTGCAGGAGAATTTTGTTCCAATCTCCCCCCCTGTGGTTTGGGTGAATTCTGTCCAAGATGAGGAATTTGATTTTGGGGAGTTTCCCCCATGGACTAAGGTGGTGTGGCGGCCTAGGGGGAGGTCCGGATCACAGGTGCGCATACTAGTAATATGCCTATATGCACGTTTCCAAAATTCCTGTTTGGTTTTGCCAACGTAAAAACAACTGCACTCACACAGGAGCAAATAAATTACTCTGAATGTGTGGCAGTTGGCAAAGTGTTTTGGGTGAAAGATTTTGCCATTGGGCAAAAGTGGATTTTTTTGTGTCAACATAAATTTGCAGTTATGACATTTACCGCATGTAAAAGTGCCTTTGTATTTGCAGTGTGTAAAACTTGTAGCGTCTCGAAATTCACTTTTCACAAGGGTGTCACCAATGGATGTGGCTTGTTTGAAAGTAAAGGAGGGTTTTGATGTCACAAATTTGCCTAGAGACGGATCGCATGTAAGAATGTGCCAGCATTTTTCAATCATTTTCTTAACCTGCTCTTGTTGGTTGCTAAATTTAGTTATAATTCTGATATCCTCAGTTTCCTTTTTAGATTTTTTGCGATGTATAAGGTCGATTCTATTGTGAAGGCAAGCTCGTTTGAAGGCGCGCTTCAGGGAGGTATGGGAATAGCCCCGCAAAAGCAATCTCTTGCGGAGCTGATTGGCCTCCTCCCGAAACACGACCTCATCCGAGCAATTACACCTAACTCGAAGGTACTGGCTGTACGGGATGGAATTTATTAGGGGTTTGGGATGAAAGCTTGACACGTAGAGAATAGAGTTGCCTGCAGTTGGCTTCCTAAATAGTTTACTTAACACTTTGCCAGATTCACCCCTGTAAATCTCCACATCAAGGAAGGTGATGCGATCAAGATCAGAGTTCATAGTAAAATGTAGATTAAAGTTATTCTTGTTAATTCTCAGGAGCCACTGTTCTAACGGGTCATGGGGGCCGTCCCAGATGATGAAGATGTCGTTGATGTACCGGTACCAACAAAGAATGTGGTCCGAGTACATCGACAAGTCCTCATCATCCAGAACCATTGCCTCCCACTCCCCCAGGTACAGGTTGGCGTAGGATGGGGCATAGCAGGTCCCCATCGCTACCCCCTGCACCTAGAGGAAGTAGGAGCCGTTGAAGGTGAATACATTGTGTTGTAAAATGAAATCTAAAATTGACATGATAAACTCCCCGTATCTCGGGTCGATCTCGGGGTTCTTGGATAGAAAGTGTTGAACAACTGCTATCCCCTTTTATCGTGAGGGATCGAGTTGTAAAGGAATTCTGCATCCACTGCTACAAAGATGGCGTGGTCCAGAATGATTAAGGAATCAATGACTTGAAGAAACTAAAGAGTATCCTTAACAAAGGAAGGCAAGGAGGAAACTTTGCTAGTGTTGTCACTGACAGCCAACGCCTGAGATAATTGGCCTACCAGGGGGGTTGTTTGCATTCTTGTGAATTTTTGGCAAAGCATAAAATACGGGAACACGTGGAAATTTATTTTGAACAAATTCCCAAGTTTGTTGGGTGATAATTTGATTAGAGAAGGCCGAATCAATGATAGCATAAAACTCAAGGGTGTACTTCTTCACAATGTTGGCAGGGACACAACGGTACCAGTCAGTGTTGCTGAGTATTTTAGTGCACATTTCGATGTATGTTGTATTGTCAAGAAGGACAATATTTCCTCCCTTATCTGATGTTTTAATTGTGATATTTTTGTTAAGTGAGAGTTGTTTAAGGGCTATGTGTTCCTGTCTACTGAGGTTGGCTAGGACCTGCGTTTCCGGATTTTTAACGCTTCCAAATCATTGTAGATGAGCTTCAAAAATGCTGCGGCATTAGGGCATGTACTGGGGGCAGGGCAAAAGTCAGATTTCTTCTTAAGATTGGATTTAGTTTACCTTAAAAGGGATATCCTGTGGATCTACTGTGTCCTCCAACAAGGAGGTTAAATCGAGTTGATCAATAAGGTCAATTGGATTATTTTCTTTCAAAAGGGCCACTAATTGGTCCAGTGCTTGTGTTTCTTGGGAGGTGTGTGTAGTATGAACTTCCTTATTGGAGAAAAGTTTCTTTAGAAGTAATTTACGAACAAATAATTGAAGGTCTTTATATACGTCGAATACATCAATATCTTGGGTAGGGCAAAAATTGAGGCCTTTCCTCAGGACGTTAATTTCATCAACAGGGAGCTTGTAAGAAGAAAGATTAACTTTGGTTAAATCAGATAATAACTCGCCTGCAAAAACGGCTCTCCTGCAGTCTGTGTGGAAGCCCCAAGTGCTTTCACACTGAGGAGATGCGCTGGCAGGACTTTAAAAAAAAGTCCTGCAAGCAGCCTCTTTTGAGTGGTGTATACCGCTCCTCCACCACTCCTGCCCATTGAAATGAATGGGCACCACTGCCGAAGCACCTGCAATGCGATTTGGCAGCTGAGCTTCACGGGCACATTTAACCCCTTCCTGGGCCGCTAGCTGAATTATAAGTGCCCTGCTAAAATGACGGTAAAGCTCTGCTAAAACTGGCAGCGTTTTACCGTCAACGCCTGCTCGCTCCAGTGTGAAAGCAGCCTTAAGACCCCTTTCACACCAGGGTGTTTTGCAGGCGCTATAGCGTTAGAAATAGAGCTTGCAAAACGCCCTAAAGAAGCTGCACCATTGTGTGTAGTGTGAAAGCCCGAGGGCTTTCACACGACACTGGCAGGACGTCAGAAAAAAGTCCTGCCAGCAGCTTCTTAGGAGCGGTGTGTTTACCGCTCCTCCACCACTGCTCCCTATTGAAATCAATGGGGCAGCGCTGTAATACTGCCGGAAAAACGCCGCTATTGCGGCGTATTGCTGGCGGGTTTAACCCTTTTGCGGCCGATAGTGGGGGTAAAAGTGCCCCGCTAGCACCCGAAATGCGCCGCAAATCCGGCGGTAAAACGCCACTAAAAATAGCAGCGTTTTACCACCCACGCTATCGGTGGTGTGGTGTGAAAGGGGTCTTGGTGATACAGAAAATTTCTTACATTAAACAAAACAAACATCCAAACAGTTCACGTGTATGTATAATTTAGAATTATATATATATATATATATATATATATATATATATATATACATATAAAAAAACAGGTAATCAAAACTTTTGGATGAAAAAAATGGGCTAACTTTACTGTTTTTTTTTTTTTTTTCTTTAAATCTGTGTATTTTTTCCCCAAAAAATTGAGTTTGAAAGACCGCTGCGCAAATACCGTGTGACATAATATATTGCAACAACCGCTATTTTATTCCCTAGGATCTCTGCTAAAAAATATATATATATAAGTTTTGGGGGTTCTAAGTGAATTTCTAGCAGAAAATACTGGATCTTTATTTGTAAGCATCAAGTGTCAAAAAAGATTTAGTCTTTAAATGGTTAAACTGAGAACTTCTACACACAGAGTTCAATTCATTCATTCAAGTGTAAACATTGTATCATTTTGATCTTTTCTTGGCAGACTGCCCAGGAGACAAGTCACTGAAGTCATTTGCAAGTTGCGCTGAATATATCATCGGCCTTTTTTAACAGAACAATCGGCCGATGCCGATTAATTAAAAAACGCCAAATATCGGCTGATATATCGGTCGACCTCTAGTTGAGACTGTACAATTATGGGGGGTGCCCACAAGGATTTGTTCTAAAAAAGAAGGATCATTGGAAATGGTGTCAATAGAAGTAATAGTAATTGGGTTTTGATTTACAGTGCTAGTGTGGGTGTTAGGAGCGGCTTCCGGAACAGCCGCGGAAGGTGTAACCAACTGCCCCGGAAGTGATGTAGATGGAGGTGCAGATTGAGGATGTGTAATCATATAGAGTGTGAGTTTTTTAGCTTGTTGCTTTTCGGTGGAATCGCCGGAATATAAATTAGTACTCGGTGTGGTCTTGGATTTTTGATTAGATTGGGAATGTGAGGGGTGCGACTGATACGAGGAGTTTGATGTAGAACGGGGAAAAGAGGAAGTGTTTCTAATTGGTTGAGTAGAATTAACCGAGGGGTGTGGTAGATTTAAAGGGCCTTTACTTAAATTGGGTTTGTTGGAGGTAAAGGTCCATGTATGTATATTATATGTTACTTCCTTGTTTGTTTTATGTAATAAAATATTTTTGATTGTTTTTCAATCAAGTTGTATGTGCCTTTAAAATCCACCCCCACGGGATTCCTTTTTATAAACCATTTTTTCCGGATGTGGCACAACTAATACCGAAATGGGATCAGGAGATCAAGTCGTAGTCAAACATAATAACGAATGGGGATTCATTTTGGATTTTCATATGCAATACAAAGTGGTAGAAGATATCTTCAAGCGGCATTGGCATGTCCTTTTGCTAGATAAAAAACGAAATCCTGCATTTCCATCTCAACCTCAATTTATTTATAGGAAGGCCCCAAATTTCGGTGACAAAATTATAAAAGAAAGTGGTTGACCCCCCGAAACCTCCAACTACTTTTTGGGATCGAAATGGCTTTTTTGCTTGCCGGAGATGCAAAGCTTGCTGAGAAATCTCTAGGCCAGTTAGATCATTATACAATTTTTCCTCTCCATCAAATAATCGAGTGTTCAACATAAAACAGTTTATTACATGTAACAGCACTCACGTTGTATATGCTTTAAAATGCCCTTGTGGGTTGATGTATATTGGAAGGACAAAAAGAAAATTTAGAGTGAGAATCGCTGAACACATTCATAAAATTAAAATTGGATTCAAAGACCATAATGTGTCGTTACATTTCAAACTCAAATATAATATGGACGCCACTGGTCTCCAATTTTGGGGAATTGAACAAATCCAACCCTATTGGAGAGGAATCAATATGGTACGGGAATTGTCAAAACACGAGACTCAATGGATATAATTAGTTGATGTTTTGAGTCCTAGGGGCCTGAATATCGAATTGGACATCAATTGCTTTATAAGTGACACTTAATCAGATATCAATTACATGGATGCGCCCCCTGTGGTGGATTAGATCATTTACGCTCTACCATTCATGCATTGTTAGAAGGGGTTGGATACACAGAATTATCTATATAAAGGAAAACCAGAGACGATCCTGTATAAAAGAACCACATCCGAGTACACACAAAGATCAATGATGATCGTAGAGTAGTGTGCATAAAAGTAATTACATAAGAGCAATCATATAAAAAGAATGACACACGTACGGATGGACTTACTATAGACGCTTCTGTGAAATATATACACAGATTTTCATTTGAATTAAAAATCATTTTCCAGTTAAAAATAATTTTTAAACTATAATTTATTTCTTAAACTAAAATCAATTTAGATTTGAATTTGTTCCTCGATTTTTTGATTATAGATGGGTTATTTACTAATCAAAATAAAAGGGCATAATCTATCATGGTGTTAAATCCCCATAATTTCTAAACCAGTTCCGGATTTATTCATTTCATTCTTAAGGTACTGTAATTTTAAATCTTTTTTTTTTAATATATATTTTTTAATGAATTAATTAGTTTTAATTCATTAAATAATAGTGTGCTTGCTCTTACTTTCACAGCGATACCTCACATGTGTGGTGCCATGGGCATAGCATAAGGGGTTGCAGGGGTCACAATGGCAACCCTGTCCCTAGCTCCAGGGGGCCCCAGCAGCCTCCCTGCCATATTATCATATCCTCCACAAAGTCCAGCTCTGATCTGCCATAGGGCCCCACAGCCACGCTCCAGTACTGGGTTTCCATTTTGCCTTCCACAATTGACACCCCTCCAATCTCATTGGCTGTGAAGCATTTCCAGAATGGAGAGGAGCATGAGGTAAGAACAGCCCAGGATGGGTAAGTGTCTGTGCTGTGTGCTGGCAACATGGAATGGTAACCGTGCTTAGCGAGGCAAGAGGAGGACACTGCTGCTGTCCTATAGCCATGATGGGACCTTCATGTGTCTTCTAGTCACCAGCTGGGATACTCTGTACGCCCCCACTCGGGGATGTCTGCTTACCCCGACTTCCCTGACAACTGGGGAAAAGATATACACCTCCGGGAGGTGACCTTCCCCCAACACCTTCCAAAACTCACAGAGAAACCTTCAGAAATTGCTAAAACAAATCCCTTAACATCTCATCAGGGGGCCCCTGAAGGGCTACTGGCTCCAGATTTCATGTCACATGGCTTTGCCGTCCCAGATCTAAGTTGCACCCCCCCAAAGCCCCCTGACCACCCCACTGCCCTGGATACTATGCCCGGCTGCTGAGCTCCTTTCCCATTACAGCACTCTATACTGCTCCTTCTCCGCAGGGCTGAAATCACATTCCTTTACAACACAGCCAGTTAGCCATGATCTCCACAGGGTGTATCTGCCTACTGCAAATACACTGCCGTTCTGACAGAGAATTTCGCAAGTCAGAAGGACAACATAAAAGCCAGAAACACCCTGTGAAGACTGAGAGACTGCGTGTAAAGGAATGTGATTTCAGACCTGTGTAGTGTGGGGGCCGAGGAACTCTATACAGTGCTGAGATGGGAAAGGAGCAATGTCAAGTGACCTGCCAGGGGTCCCTCTCCTCTGATTCTCCAACGGTAATCACTGTCCTCTCATGTAAAGAGGAACTCAAAACTCTTAAGCCACTTTGGGTATCTTGGCATGCAGTGGGTGTTTCTGCACGCACGGTTGAAGTGGTGGGTGGTAATGAGGGGGGTCCAGGCCAACTTTTGCATCGGGGCCCACAAGCTTCAAGGTATGCCTTGTGTGGTGCGACCGCTATTTACATAAGTATGCAGGACCTACATGCACGTTTACATTTGTGCATGAGCATGGGTGTATGGGGCGCTTACATATTTTTTTTTTTTTTGGATGAACTTTATTGCTATCACAAGGGATTAACAACATTCATGGTCTGTGACATATCCAGTTTTTAAGCCCATATCTCTCCTTTTGCCTCCAAAGCATGTGATCAAAGCAAGATCAGTTTGATCAGATGCTGTACAAACCAGTAATGGCTTCTAATCAAAACAAAAGTAATGTAACAGAAGAGGGGAAGAAACTCTTTCACAGTGATTGCGATTAGAGCGGTTATATTGGTAGCGGGCTCCCCGATGGGACAGGAGAGCCCGGTAAAGGTGGATAGGGTCCCCCTTGCTCCATCTGTAAAAATGACCGAGAGGCTGTAGAGCCAAGTGGACCATTTTTCCCCAAATAGCGAAACACTCAGAGAAAAAGGATAATACCAAGACCATTGTTGTAGCTGCACTGATCCTGATCCTTGCTGAGCTTGAATCCATGTATGACTGGCTTTAGTTTGCCTCTATAGATACCCTGTGCTGTTATTCCAGGTATAACAGGCCCCTGTGCACAAATGGCATCCCACACTGTGTATTTTTGGCCCAGGGATGACATCTAGCACCGTGTGTCACGGGCCCACAGATCAGGTGGCACACCGGATATGGCAATGGTACACTCATGAAAGGAGGATGGGAAAAGGGAAGTCTATTATAAAACATTTTCAGATGGGCATTCCAATCAGGTCCACCTATCAGTTTTTACGGCTGACTTGATTGGAAGGTCCATTCATCCCTATGGACAAGCAGCTGTACACAGACTTGTGTCCATTTACACCCGCCTACCCCTGGGTTCGATCAGGCCCTTAAAAACAAAGCGTAGAGGACTCTCTCTTGAGTTTAAGGTGAAGCAGTTCCTACTGAACTGTCCGAGATTCAAACCATGTATGGGCAGGCTGATTGCACCCAAGCTTATTGATCAATCCACTTGGGTACAACTAGCCTGTTTGATTTTTCATGAGATCATTGCTAGAGGTTAAGCAATAATCACTGTGGCTCTCCCCATGAGGAGAACACAATAGCTCCACGGGATGGATTCCCCCATCAACATCAGTGTTGATGGGGGAATGCACCTATTTTCTTTCCTGCAACCACAGGTTGAAAATCTAACCATCTATGGCTGGCTTAACAGTCATCGGAGTTGCACCTGCTCTGACTAGATGGAGGTTGGAATCAGACCTGTGTTCCGGTGCATTGTGTTTAGAACGAATAAAAGAAAAAAAAATTCTTACACACACTATTTATTTTTATTTCATTTTATTAAATGTTTTTCACAATATAACAATAAAGTATATACATAATTTCTTCTGCCATGATGCACCACAATGCATGGTAGTGCGTTGAACTGCATTGTGTTGAATTGTACTGCATGTGTGTTGGAAGTGCATTTG
The DNA here is from genome assembly GCF_037356315.1 of Lithobates pipiens. Taxonomy (NCBI): domain Eukaryota; kingdom Metazoa; phylum Chordata; class Amphibia; order Anura; family Ranidae; genus Lithobates; species Lithobates pipiens. The sequence goes on along the minus strand of NW_027507758.1, from coordinate 553,990,121 downwards.
GTCAATGTGTTGGGGTACCATTGACGATGGATGGCACTGCACCACACTGATGCTTGTAACGTGAATTAAAAAAACATAGGTTGGGGTAATGCACATTTACCACAACACAATGGTGTGATTTTGCACTAAAGCATGGCAGTTCACAGAACCATCCAAAACACAAATTTCCCCAGCATACTTACCAGCTAGCCAGCATAATATAACGAAAAAAAGGCTAAACTGTTTCTGCAATTTACATTGGATGCAAATATATGTGAAGCCGCACTGCCACGTCAAGGCCCCTCTGCAAAGTGCGGTCCCTAACTATAATGTTTCTAAATTGAGAAATATATAGGAAGAAATAAATAGAGTGTCTAAACTAGTTACAATTTTTTTTTAAAAACAGAGGATTTTGTTATATATTTGCATTCATAAGTGAAGCTACATAGAGCTCCCAGGGATCCCATTGGATCTTCCTTGTGGCTTGTGCTTGGTCACAGTGAGACCTCGTATGATTGGGATTTCTGTGTCCCTCTAATGTAATGTTTCCAGGGTATATGCCTGTTAACCCTCTAAGTCTTAGGTGCTCGCAGTGATACTGGTGTTAGGTTTAGAAAGTCTCTAGCACTCAAAAAGATTATTTCCACTTATTGTGAAAAAATTTCATATTATTCCAGCCACTGTTTTATTGCTGGTTTGATAGTACCAGAAAATAAAAAAAAACTGGCCTCCAACCTCCCCTTATAGCCAGTCCAACACACACCTAAAAAGTATCAGCCTCCCGCCTGCAAAAAACCCTGTGTCACTCCTGGAGCCTGAACGGCCCACTTTGATGGAGCCAGAACGGGGGTGTCACACTCTCCTGGAGCCTGAAAAGGCCCATTCTTCTGGAGCCAAACTGGCCCATTCTTCTAGAGCCTGAACGGCCCGCTCTGATGGAGCCTGAACAGCCCTCTCTGATGGATCCTGAACGGCACAGTCTGATGGAGCCTGAACGGCCCGCTCTGATGGAGCCTGAACGGCACAGTCTGATGGAGCCTGAACGGCCCGCTCTGATGGATCCTGAACGGCACAGTCTGATAGAGCCTGAACCGCCCGCTCTGATGGAGTCTGAACGGGGGTGTCACACTCTGATGGAGCCTGAACGGGGGTGACACGTGCTGATGGAGCCTGAACGGGGGTGTCACACGCTGATGGAGCCTGAACGGGGGTGTCACATGCTGATGGAGTCTGAACAGGGGTGTCACACTCTGATGGAGCCTGAAAGGGGGTGTCACACGCTGATGGAGCCTGAAAGGGGGTGTCACACTCTGATGGAGCCTGAAAGGGGGTGTCACACTCTGATGGAGCCTGAAAGGGGGTGTCACACTCTGATGGAGCCTGAACGGGGGTGACACGCGCTGATGGAGCCTGAACGGGGGTGTCACACGCTGATGGAGCCTGAACGGGGGTGTCACACTCTGATGGAGCCTGAAAGGGGGTGTAACACTCTGATGGAGCCTGAACGGGGGTGTCACATTCTCCTGGAGCCTGAAAAGGCCCATTCTTCTGGAGCCAAACTAGCCCATTCTTCTAGAGCCAGAGAAGCCCACTCTTCTGGAGCCTGAATCTCCCAATCGTCTGGAACCTGATCGGCCCAATCCCCTGAAGCCTGAATCTCCCATTCTTCTGAAACCTGATCGGCCCAATCTCCTGGAGCCTGAATCTCGCACTCTGATGGAGCCTGAATCTCGCACTCTGATGGAGCCTGAACTTTGCACTCTGATGGAGCCTGAATCTCGCACTCTGATGGAGCCTGAACTTCGCACTCTGATGGAGCCTGAACTTCGCACTCTGATGGAGCCTGAACTTCGCACTCTGATGGAGCCTGAACCTCGCACTCTGATGGAGCCTGAACCTCGCACTCTGATGGAGCCTGAACCTCGCACTCTGATGGAGCCTGAACCTCGCACTCTGATGGAGCTTGAATGGGGGTGTCGCACTCTGATGGAGCCTGAACCTTGCACTCTGATGGAGCCTGAATGGGGGTGTCGCACTCTGATGGAGCCTGAATGGGGGTGTCGCACTCTGATGAAGCCTGAACGGGGGTGTCGCACTCTGATGGAGCCTGAACGGGGTTGTCGCACTCTTCTTGAGTCTGAACGTGGGCGACACACTTTTCTGGAGTTTGAACAATTTCTTCCAACTTGTTGGCAATCTTCACTCCCAAAAATTCTGCACCCCTCCCATTTAAGTGCAGTCCATCCCTTCCATAGAGCCGGGAAGCGACTGCAAAGTCAGACCAGTTCTCCATGAAGCCAAACTCCTCTTCTCTGCACCAGTTCTTCAGCCACTTGTTAAGCTCTCTAAGCTCCTGCTGCCTTTCTGGTGTGGCTTTAGGTACAGGCAGTATTTCTGAAAATACTGCTTTGGAGGTCCTTTTTTTCAACATAATCCCTATGTCCTTGAAATCATTTTGTAGACTGCTCCATCTTCCTCTAATTTGGTCATTTGTACCAATATGTACCAAGACAGCTGGGTCCTCTCCAGCCCCACGCAACAATCTTTCCATCCGATCTGCAATGTCCCGAACCCGAGCGCCTGGTAAACAACATACTGTTCGTAGTTGAGGGTCTTTGTGACAGATTGCCCTCTCTGTCCCTCTAATAATTGAGTCCCCTACCACCAGTATCTGCCTATTCTTTCTTGTAGCCTTGCCCCCATCTTTACTGGAGGAAATGTTCCCATGGTTCACCTGACATTTTGGTTGAGTCTCAATGTCGGGTACAGTCCCAATATGCACATGACACTCTTCTGGACTTTGCACACGAGCAACACGCTCTTCTGTAGTCTGAGCGGGGGCGGCGCACCCTTTTGGAGTCTGAGCGGCGGCTGCGCGCCCTTTTGGAGTCTGAGCGGCGCGCCCATTTGGAGTCTGAGCGGCAGTGGCGCGCCCTTTTGGAGTCTGAGCGGCGGCGGTGCGCCCTTTTGGAGTCTGAGCGGCGGCGGTGCGCCCATTTGGAGTCTGAGCGGCGGCGGCGCGCCCATTTCGAGTCTGAGCGGCGGCGCGCCCATTTCGAGTCTGAGCAGCGGCGGCGCGCCCATTTGAAGTCTGAGCGGCGGAGGCGCACCCTTTTGGAGTCTGAGCGGCGGCAACGCGCCCTTCTGGAATCTGAGCGGCAGCGGCGCGCCCTTTTGGAGTCTGAGCGGCGGCGACGCTCCCTTTTGGAGTCTGAGCGGCGGCGGCGCGCCCTTCTGGAATCTGGGCGGCGGCGGCGGCTCGCCCTTCTGGAATCTGAGCGGCAGCGGCTCGCCCTTCTGGAGTCTGAGCGGCGGCGGCACGCTCTTCTGTAGTCTGAGCGGCTGCGGCACGCTCTTCTGTAGTCTGAGAGGCGGCGACGCTCTCTTCTGGAGTCTGAGCGGCGGCGGCACGCTCTTTTGCAGTCTGAGCGGCGGCGGCGCGCTCTTCTGCAGTCTGAGCGGCGGCGGCGCGCTCTTCTGTAGTCTGAGCGGCGGTGGCACGCTCTTCTGTAGTCTGAGAGGCGGCGGCGCTCTCTTCTGGAGTCTGAGCGGCGGCGGCACGCTCTTTTGCAGTCTGAGCAGCGGTGGCGCGCTCTTCTGCAGTCTGAGCGGCGGCGGCGCGCTCTTCTGGAGCCTGAGCGGCGGCGGCGCTCTCTTCTGGAGTCTGAGCGGCGGCGGCGCGCTCTTCTGGAGTCTGAGCGGCGGCGGCGCGCTCTTCTGCAGTCTGAGCGGCGGCGGCGCGCTCTTCTGCAGTCTGAGCGGCGGCGGCGCGCTCTTCTGTAGTCTGAGCGGCGGTGGCACGCTCTTCTGTAGTCTGAGAGGCGGCGGCGCTCTCTTCTGGAGTCTGAGAGGCGGCGGCGCTCTCTTCTGGAGTCTGAGCGGCGGCGGCACGCTCTTTTGCAGTCTGAGCGGCGGCGGCGCGCTCTTCTGCAGTCTGAGCGGCGGCGGCGCGCTCTTCTGTAGTCTGAGCAGCGGTGGCACGCTCTTCTGTAGTCTGAGAGGCGGCGGCGCTCTCTTCTGGAGTCTGAGCGGCGGCGGCGGCACGCTCTTTTGCAGTCTGAGCAGCGGTGGCGCGCTCTTCTGCAGTCTGAGCGGCGGCGGCGCGCTCTTCTGGAGCCTGAGCGGCGGCGGCGTTCTCTTCTGGAGTCTGAGCGGCGGCGGCACGCTCTTTTGCAGTCTGAGCGGCGGCGGCGCGCTCTTCTGCAGTCTGAGCGGCGGCGGCGCGCTCTTCTGTAGTCTGAGCGGCGGTGGCACGCTCTTCTGTAGTCTGAGAGGCGGCGGCGCTCTCTTCTGGAGTCTGAGCGGCGGCGGCACGCTCTTTTGCAGTCTGAGCAGCGGTGGCGCGCTCTTCTGCAGTCTGAGCGGCGGCGGCACGCTCTTCTGGAGTCTGAGCGGCGGTGGCGCGCTCTTCTGCAGTCTGAGCGGCGGCGGCGCGCTCTTCTGCAGTCTGAGCGGCGGCGGCGCGCTCTTCTGCAGTCTGAATGTGGACGAAACTCTCTTCTGCAGTCTGAATGTCCCTTTCAATACTGCTCACTGTGGCAGGCCTGCCGTGTGAGCTGTGTCTGCAGTAGATCTCGCCTTCATCTGCAATAAAACCAGAGGAATTTGATTTAGCATCTTTACCTACATTTCATATATTTTTCTTTATACAACATCAAATTATGAAGAAAAAAATTCAAAGCTCCACTTCCAGGGAGAAATAGTAAACCCGACATGACAGTGACATAGGAAAAACTGCTATTGGCTTTTGTATAAAAATGCTGATTGCCTGGCAGTTATGCTGACCCACTAAAATTCCATGATTGGAAGTTTGGAAGCCAACAACAAGTATTTTTAGCAGTATAATAAAAAAGCATTTCCCAAACATAGGTAATTGCTGTGGGCACATTGTGTGGGCTGCTAAGCAATTACATGGTGTTGATCACGTGGTGGAGTGTCGGATCATTTTATCAACTGAATATCTATCATAGAGATACTACCCAATATTAATATCACAACTTATAGACTCTCTCTGTTTTTTCATATTTATTGTTTGCACATTGCTACTTACTGGGTGTGTAATATATATGTGTATTGTTTATGTTATCACATTACCTAGCGCCACTATTTACTTTTAACCTATGTTTGGTAGATGCTGTTTTATTATAGCATTTCTTTTAAAGTGGCTGCTCTATATGTATCAGGTTTGTCTTTGGCGCAGTGATAAGATCTTAGGTAGCGGCTCATTGTGATCTGGTTGTGTATTATTTTTAGCAGTATGATGTTGCACTTTCATAGTTAAATGAGTGGGCAGGTCACAAAGGAAATTGTGACAGGAAGTAGTGGTGCCACCTGCCTGGCTGTACATTGTGGCAGGGGTTTGTGAAACATCAGACCAGCTAAGCAGGGGCTTTGTTGAGTGGCAGTTTTGTCAAGAAAGTGTGTCATTATCAGCCCTGAGATCAGAACACCACAGCAGCAAATGGAACTCCCTACATCTGAAAGAAATCTGGAGACATAAAAGAAATACTTTCCCTGGCCCCGTTAGTTCAGCGGGGAGGGGAGTGTGTGTTTGTGTGTTGGGGGGCACTGCAGAAAGGAGACAATTTCTTCACATTCAGGCTGAGAGCTCTGCTGTTTCTTATAATTGAGATAAAATCCCAGCCTCTTTTATATCAATCTACCGGATTCCTCTGGTGAATTTATATACAAGAGGCTGGGATTGAAGAATCGGCTCCGGTGAGGACAGCTGTGGATGTTTGGACAGGTAAGTGTCTCTATATTAAAAGTTAGCAGCTATAGTATTTGTAGCTGCTGACTTAAAAATGTTTTGGGGTAGACTGGAGCGCCTCTTTAAAGTCCCACACCTTGCAAAACCTTGGGATCAGTGGACATGCGTCCTACAAGTGTGTTTTTTTTATTTTCTTTAGCCATGACAATTTCAGTTCTCTTATATGGGTTCAATTAAAGTGCTTATAAAGGCAGAGGGATTTTATCTTGCTGCATTTCTAAAAAAATAAAAAATAAATGTATGCATGCATCTCCCCCCCAGCCCCCCGCCCCCCTAGGCTCTCTTGCTCCTCACTGGCTCAGTAAAAAAAAAGAAATAATAATAATAGGCCAAAAAAGCCAATGCTGTAAAAAAAACACACTATTGCAAAAATGTTGAAAAACTCACTGCAAAGCTACTGCCATTTTTATAACATTATTATAACGTCCGGTGTGCATGAGGAAGCTTTACCATCACTGTAATGTATGGCATTGGTTTAACCACTTAAGCCCTGGACCAATTGTCAGCCTAAGGACCAGAGGTCTTTTTACAATTTTGCACTGCACTGCTTTAACTGGCAATTGCACGGTCATGCAATGTTGTACCCAAACAAAATTTGCGTCCTTTTCTTGCCACAAATAGAGCTTTCTTTTGATGGTATTTGATTGCCTCTGCGATTTTTATTTTTTACGATATAAATGGAAAAAGACTGAAAATTTTGAAAGAAAAAAAGATATTTTCTACTTTTTGTTATAAGAAAAATCGAATAAACTCAATTTCAGTCATACATTTAGGCCAAAATGTATTCAGCCACATGTCTTTAGTAAAAAAAAGTCATTAAGCGTATATTTATTGGTTTGTGCAAAAGTTATAGCGTCTACAAACTAGAGTACATTTTCTGGAATTTACACAGCTTTTAATTTATGACTGCCTATCTCATTTCTTGAGGTGCTAAAATGGCAGGGCAGTACAACCCCCCCCATGACCCCATTTTGGAAAGTTGAAACCCCAAGAAAATTGCTGAGGGGCATGTTGAGACCATTGAATATTTTTTTTTTTTGTCCCAAGTGATTGAATAATGACACAAACAAAAAAGTTTGCAAAAAGTTGTCACTAAATGATATATTGCTCACAATGCCATAGTTATATGTGGAATTTCACCCCAAAATATATTCTGCTGCTTCTCCTGAGTACGGGGATACCACATATGTGGGACTTTTTGGGAGCCTAGCCGCGTACGGGACCCCGAAAACCAATCACCGCCTTCAGGATTTCTAAGGGTGCAAATTTTTGATTTCACTCCTCACTACCTATCACAGTTTCGAAGGCCATAAAATGCCAAAATAGCACAAAACCCCCCCAAATGACCCCATTTTGGAAAGTAGACACCCCAAGCTATTTAATGAGAGGCATGTTGAGTCCATGAAATATTTTATATTTTGCCACAAGTTGCGGGAATATTACAAACTTTTTTTTGTGCACGAAGTTGTCACTAAATGATATATTGCTCACACATGCTATGGGCATAAGTGAAATTACACCCCAAAATAAATTCTGCTGGGGATACCACATGTGGGGGACTTTGTGGGAGCCTAGCCGTGTACCGTAAAACGCTACCAAAAAAAACTGTTAGCGATGGCAGGGATCAGGCCTGACTCTGCAAACGCTGCAGTTATGTGTTTAGTGTTTTGTAAGTGACAGTGATCAATCGATACTGCACTTGGGTGGGCTGGGCGGAGGGGCAAAACGCAGGTGCTAGCAGGTATCTGGGCTGGTCCCGCTAACAATGCTTTTTTTGTCGATTTGTGTGCCTATGTGTACCTACGTGTCAGTGTAGTGATTGGTGCACACTTACTATGTCCTCTCCTCGCAGTCCGGTCAAAAAGACCGCCCCGAGGAGAGTGAAATCGTAAACACAGGGAGGGGAAGCTTCTCATTCGCCAGGAGCGATGGAGAGGGGATGGCCAGAAACCAACGGCCATCCCCTCATCCTGGATCGCTCCTGAAGCGAAACGGACCGCCGCAGCCAGTGGGAGGGGGTCCGATCGGACCCCCCACACGCTGTAAGGCAGGCATGTACGGGTATGTGCTTGTGCCCATACATGCCATTCTTCCGACGTATAATTACATGCGGTGGTCCTAAAGTGGTTAATTATCTGCGTCTTGTAGAACGACTCCTATTGTAAATGAAAATATATTCTCCGCCTACAATGGCTTGCTACAGTTTCTGTGGAATATTTTTTTGACATTTTGGGAACTATGTATATGTGTTATGTAGGTAACAAGGGGTTAAACATGTATGTGGGGGTCTTTTCTTCCCATATTATAAATCTCTGCCATCTTGCTGGGTGGCATTGAGGTCATCAGTCCAGCCTGTAATAAGTAGCATGCAAGGCTTGTTCAAAAAAAAAAGGCAGTTAGTAGGTGACAGTTGGAAAAAGAGGGGGGGGGGGACTTGGCTCGGGGTAAACATATCTAAAAATAGCTGCTTTCTCCTCTTTAAAATAAATCCTCAGACTGGTGTTTACAAGACAAAAGACAGCAATGTCTATGGCCAGCCCTATACATGTGTACATAGGTTTAGTCTACTGAAAATTTTAAAAAGGGATTGAAGACTTTTCTTTTTAGCAAATGTTTTTGAATTAAGTTATTTGTCTGTTTTTTTATTGTAACTGTGTAGCACTTTGAGGTCTTTTGATGGAAAGTGCATTATAAATAACATTTATTATTATTATTATTATTATTATTATTATATGGGGGTGCCACTGTCATCAATGGGAGGAAAAAGAATCCAATGAAAGTATTTTGTATTTATCAATATCCATGAAACTTACCAGCCCTGCGTTTTTTGTCCCACTGTGGTCCATTGGCTTTACAGCCGGCATCAAAACATCCGATAACGGATCTGAAACAGCGACGTACAAATCGCACTGCCCTCCGCATTTTGGTGGGCTTCTTGAATAGGGGATCTGCAAGCTGTATATTGATCTCTCCTTCCATAGCTGGGCTTCCTTTGGTTGGTTTCTCAATATTGTTTTGAGAAACAATCTGTTTACTTGTAATTTGTCTCATTATGAAGAATAATAAGACACGCTTTAAGTCTGAGAAATTGCAATAAAACTGAATCGAATAAATCCAAATCCAATCAAACAGCAAGAGAAAGCTGGACAGAGATGTCTTCACTGTACAGCAAACAACTCACAACTGATGCCAGAAGAGCCCAGAGCAGCCTTATATTAGAGCAGGTGATGACATCATAGAGGTCGTTTTTTTTAACTGACGATTTTTCTTAACGGCTTTTGTTGCCATGGTTACCAAAGCTTCCTATACACAGTGATGGGCTGTGGGGGATGGGCTGTGAGGGAGAGCACAGACACACCAATAGAGGACTATGATTGGGCAGTATTAATGGTAGCAATATGATGGGGCAGTTTTGATAGGGCAGTTTTGATGGTGGCAATAGGAGGAGGCAATTTTGATGGGAAAAAGAGGGGGGGGGACTTGGCTCAGGGTAAACAGATCTAAAAATAGCTGCTTTCTCCTCTTTAAAATAAATTCTCAGACTGGTGTTTACAAGACAAAAGACAGCAATGTCTATGGCCAGCCCTATACATGTGTACATAGGTTTAGTCTACTGAAAATTTTAAAAAGGGATTGAAGACTTTTTCATTTTAGCAAATGTTTTTGAATTATGTTATTTGTCTGTTTTTTTATTGTAACTGTGTAGCACTTTGAGGTCTTTTGATGGAAAGTGCATTATAAATAACATTTATTATTATTATTATTATTATTATTATTATTATTATATGGGGGTGCCACTGTCATCAATGGGAGGAAAAAGAACCCAATGAAAGTATTTTGTATTTATCAATATCCATGAAACTTACCAGCCCTGCGTTTTTTGTCCCAGCGTGGTCCATTGGCTTTACAGCCGGCATCAAAACATCCGATAACGGATCTGAAACAGCGACGTACAAATCGCACTGCCCTCCGCATTTTGGTGGGCTTCTTGAATAGGGGATCTGCAAGCTGTATATTGATCTCTCCTTCCATAGCTGGGCTTCCTTTGGTTGGTTTCTCAATATTGTTTTGAGAAACAATCTGTTTACTTGTAATTTGTCTCATTATGAAGAATAATAAGACACGCTTTAAGTCTGAGAAATTGCAATAAAACTGAATCGAATAAATCCAAATCCAATCAAACAGCAAGAGAAAGCTGGACAGAGATGTCTTCACTGTACAGCAAACAACTGACTTCTGATGCCAGAGGAGCCCAGAGCAGCCTTATATTAGAGCAGGTGATGACATCATAGAGGTTTTTTTTTCAACTGACGATTTTTCTTAACGGCTTTTGTTGCCATGGTTACCAACGCTTCCTATACACAGTGATGGGCTGTGGGGGAGAGCACAGACACACCAATAGAGGACTATGATGGGGCAGTATTAATGGTAGCAATATGATGGTGCAGTTTTGATGGTGGCAATAGGAGGAGGCAATTTTAATGGGGCAGTTTTTTTTATATGTATAGAGGACTGTGAAACTGGATTAAAGTTATTATTATAAAGCCCTCTATTTTAAGGCATAGTGATAGGTTGAGTGGTCAGAGTTGATATTGATTATGTATATGTCGACACACGAAAGAAAATAAAAAGAAAAAATCGTGACTAAAAAAAGTCGAAGTGAGGGTGTAGTGTATCTTCTAGAATGTCCTTGCCACATTCAATACATGGGAAGAACAAAAAGAGAACTCTGGAAGAGATTAAGAGAGCATGTTGAAAATATTAAAAAGGGTTTTGATAAATATAACCCTTGAGACACTATGCAAAGTTTCATAAAAAAGACCCCTCATCTTTATTAATTTGTGGTATTCAAAAATACAAGCCCCATTGGAGAGGTGATAATAAAATTATTAGGATTAGCCAAGCTGAATCCTGATGGATTCATGAATTATGCACTTTAACAGCTTTTGGACATAACGTTGACTTTGATCTTAATTGTTTTATTTCTAATTATTAATTCAAGATTTTTGGGCATTTTATTAATATTAATGAATTTTTTATATTTTTCTATATCCACTTATATATATATAGATAGCATTGGGGTTAGATGTACTTCACTGATGAGGGGTTTTGTCCTCTCCCCCCTCCCCCTACTGCTTTTTTTTTTTTTTTTCGGTATTAATTTCCCAATTGATTGGTCCAGTCAAAACCAACGTTATGGCCAGTTATGAGATAGTTAAAATATAGCTATGGTATAGTTGTACTTTTTATCATAATATTGCTATGTATTTGAATGACTAGATGAACACAGTTAGCATTGCCTGTATAAAATGATGTAGTATGGCATTTAACCACAAGATGGCAGTGTCTGTGGAGCGATATATTTAGAATGTTATTTTACACTTATTTATGTGGAGAAAGTTATAACAATTACTTTGTAATTTTAGTAATGTTATTAGTAGATGTGGAAGTAATTTGAATATGCTTTTATTTTCAAGTTGTATCAGGAAGCTAGTAGTATTAAGGTATGGGGTGGTTGTTGTTTTGAGTTGCTATAGCCGCCCGCCCTATTTAAACTTCTTCAACACCTGACTCCTTGACCCTTTGAAAAAGTCACGTGTCTGTGACGCAACGTGTCAGGGAGGAGCCAGGTGTCACGATCGTCACTTCCGGTCGCGGCTGAGACCGAAAGTTCCCTTTTTTACAAGCGCAAGATTCCGTTTTTTAATGTGAGTGGATATTTTACATTATTTTATTAAAGTTTACATTTCTACACATGAGAGTCCCCTTTCTTTCCCCCATGATCGTTGGTATTTTGGATTTTATTGTGAGGCTGAACGAATCATCTATAAGGAGCCAAATCAGCAATTTCCCCTACAAGTGTGTTGGACCCTGAGGGGTCTTGTATTGAGGTGAGAGGCTGGGGGAAACGGGGGGTGCTCTGGTGGAGCACTGAAGGTGGACTGTCTCTCTCTTTTTGTGAAGCATGTCTGCATCTGTGACAACACTGCATGACTATTAGATATACTGTCACATTTGGATATCGAGCTACTGAATAGCACTGGAACATTTGTTTGAACACTTGTATTTGCACATGGACTTTTTTATTTTTATGTTTTTCTTCTTCTTTTTTAGCCATTTTTGTATTGTGATTCAGTCACATATTGTTTGCGATATTTGCACATTTCATGTCATTTGGATGTATCACTTTTTATATATGTGATTTTGCACTTTTTAAATATTATACACTACTGTGTTTTGCACGTTTATGGATGCACAGTGTTTTTACATTTGCACATTTATGTACGTATTTATTACAGTTATTGATTTGTGTCACATAATAGGTGGTGTATTTTAAAAGGCAGCGCTACATACCTTTTTTTACATATATATATTTATATTTATTAACCACATGCCCTCTGGAATCTATGATTTACTCCCCTTCATGACCAGATCATGTTTTGCAATACGGCACTGCACTACTTATTTTAACTGACAATTGCGCGGTCATGCAACGCTGTATGCAAATAAAATGTATGTCTTTTTTTGCCACATAAATAGAGCTTTCTTTTGGTGGGATTTGATCAACTCTGCAGTTTTACATTTTTTTGCACTATATACAAAAAGAGACTAAATGAAGGAAAACAGCAGAGCTTCCTCTCATTTCAGAGCTTCCCCTTAAATCTAGAACAAGTGGACTTGCAGGGCACAGTATATTTGCCGTTAATAAATCAACCTCATTGTGTCTACAATAAAATTTCTGCCTGCTCTTATTTTTTTTTAAAGAGAAGTTCCAGCCTGTATAAATAAAAAAAAATGAAAAGTCAGGAACAGGGTTGCCATCCTCCTACAGTATTTTTTACTGACAAAACATGGAAAATTTACTGGCGGAGCACATTTTTTACTGGCATAAGAAATTACAGAACTCCTATTGAAAACTAAAACAGTGCATATTTGAACAGTATAAACATATATGAAAACACTGACAATACCTATACCAAAGTCATTTGTTTGATTTACACTTATAAAGTCAACACAGCATGAAAATATCAGCCCCTGATATATAGGCCTCTTTCACGCGACTGATACGCTCAAGTCCGCCTTTTTTCAGGTGGACCTGAACGGATGCTCCATAGAGGTCTATGGAGCGTCGGATGTCAGCGGTGACATGTCCGCTGACGTCCGACCCGCTCCGATCCGAAAAAGTCTGAGGATCGGATCGGGTGACGATGGACTCTGCGGTCCGTCCTCATCCGATCCCCTATAGGGGAGAGCGGTGCTCGGACAGGTCCGTCCCTGCACGGTGTGCAGAGGCAAACCTGTCCTCTGCCTGCTCAGTGGGGATCGACAGAGCGATCCCCGCTGAGCAAGCGGATGTCCACGGGGCAGATCAGCGCGGATCCTTTCCGTGTGAAAGAGCCGTTACTGGTAGTTATAAAAAAATCACAGATTTTTACAAACTGTCAGTAAATTTACTGGCGTTTGACAACCCTAGTCAGGAGCTACAAATAGTGTAGCTCATGAATGTTAACCACTTAAGCCCCAGACCACTTTTTGCGATTCGACACTGCGTCTCTTTAACTGACAATTGTGCGGTCGTGCGACATGGCTCCCAAACAAAATTGACGTCCTTTTTTCCCCACAAATAGAGATTTCTTTTGGTGGTATTTGATCACCTCTGTGGTTTTTATTTTTTGCGCTATAAACAAAAAAAGAGCAACAATTTTGAAAAAAAAAGCATTATATTTTACATTTTGTTATAATATAAAAAATATTTTTTTTCCTCAGTTTAGGCCAATATGTATTCTTCTACATATTTTTGATAAAGAAAATCACAATAAGCGTTAACTAATTGGTTTGCGCAAAAGTTATAGCGTTTACAAAATAGGGGACAGTTTTGTGGCATTTTTTTAAATAATTTTTTTTTTGTTTACTAGTAATGGCGGGGATCAGCGATTTTTATCGTGACTGTGACATTACAGCAGACACATTGGACATTTTTGACACCATTGTCATTTATACAGCAATCAGTGCTATACAAATGCACTGATTCCTGTCTAAATGACACTGACAGTGAAGGGGTTAATAGCTAGGTGGCAGTGTAGAGGTTAAGTGTGTCCTGGGGCGAGTTTCTAACTGTGGGGCGGTGTGGCTGTGTGTGACACGTCACTGATCACTCCTCCCGATCACTAGGCAGAACAGGTAGATGCTTGTTTACATTAGCATCTCCCAGTTCTTCCTTCCCGTGAGACTATCGCGGGTATCCCCGCGGTGATCGAGTCCACGGGACTTGTGATCCGACTCACAGAGGTCTCAGCCAGCATGCACGCGATGGCGGCATGCACATGATGGCGTGGCCCCAAATTTAAAGGGACGTACAGGTATGCCCATTTGCCCATCCATGCCATTCTGCCAAAGTACATCAGCATGCGCCAGTTGGGAAGTGGATAATATAAGGATACTTACCTGTAGTGGTATCCCGTGATGTCGGCACCCCTAGCCGATTTGTCCATCAGCTTTGGGTGCAGGAGCGGCATCCTTATAAGGGAAATAGGAAGTGAAGCCCTGCGGCTTCCCAGCCTGTTTCCTACTGTGCATGTGCGAGTTGCGCTGCCCTTATTGAAAGGTCCCACTCTCTTCTAGGACTTGTGTCTCCCAGACGACAGCAGGGGGCATAAGTTCAGTAGATCAACGCAATCAATGTGCAGCGATCTTATCCGGGAAGAGGGAGCGGGTACCTGGTTTTGACAAAAAGTGCCAAATATGGCAGTGGGGGTGGGGGGGGGGGGGGGGGGCTGGTGTGAACAAGCAGAGCTTCCACTTTTGGGCTGAGCTCCACTTTAGACTTCAGTTCCAGTTTTAATTTGAGTATCGCTTAGGCTGACTTCACATTTGCGTGTCTGTTGTTTCCTGTGTTCTTTTGTTATTACCTTGGACAGGTATGTTTGTCATGCGTTGACGTGTGCTGAAACTCCCATGAAAAGCTCATGAAAAGCATCAGTGGATTCAAAACTGGGAATGTTTTCAGCCAATGCGTGTCAAGGCACTGCACAGATCTGAATTGGCAGAATCCTGGCTTGTTTACACTCGTGTTGCTCTCTGAAGAGCGATCAGTATTGGATTGATCTTTGAACTCTAGGGCAAATCTGCAAAATGCAAAAAGCACTAAAACTGTATAGGTGTGAATCCAGCCTTAGTCTGCAGGGTTCAGTATTGGGTTGGCCCACCCTTTGCAGTTATAACAGCTTCAACTCTTCTGGGAAGGCTGTCCACAAGGTTTAGGTGTGTGTCTATGGAAATGTTGGACCATTCTTCCAGAAGTGCGTTTGTGAGGTCAGGCACTGATGTTGGACGAGAAGGCCTGGAGTGCAGTCTCACCTCTAATATATCCCAAAGGTGTTCTATCGGGTTGAGGTCAGGACTCTGTGTAGTCCAGTCAAGTTCCTCCACCCCAAACTCACTCATGCATGTCTTTATGGACCTTGCTTTTTGCACTGGTCCAAATCATTTGGTAGAGGTGGGGGTTATGGTGTGGGGTTGTTTTTCAGGAGTTGGGATTGGCCTCTTAGTTCCAGTGAAGGAATCTCTTAAGGCGTGAGCATACCAAGACATTTTGGACAATTTCTGCTCCCAGCTTTGTGGGAACAGTTTGAGGATGGCCCTTTCCTGTTCCAACTTGTCTGTGCACCAGTGCACAAACTTGACTGGCCTGCACAGAGTCCTGACCTCAACCTGATAGAACACCTTTGGGATGAATTAGAGTGGAGACTGCGAGCCAGGCCTTCTCATCCAACATCAGTGCCTGACCTCACAAATGCTCTTCTGGAAAAATGGTCAAACATTCCCATAGACACACTTCTAAACCTTGTGCTCAGCCTTCCCAGAAGACTTGAAGCTGTTATAGCTGCAAAGGGTGGGCAATGCAATACTGAACCCTACGGACTAAGACTGGGATGTCATTAAATGTCATGTGTGTGTAAAGGCAGGCGCCCCAATGCCTTTACACACAGTTTATTCTGGGAACTCAGAAACAAATGCTGTTAATTCTGGAAATAGACGGCATCATGTATAGCATTTTTTATTTCAGTCATAGTTTCATTCATAGCTTTTACAAAGAAAACATTCTGACTGGGTTCTCTCTCCCTAACGAGCATACGTGTCATCACTCCATTAATTCCTATAGATGATCTGTACAGTACTCTTGGTAGCCACCAGTCACCCAGCAGAGTAGGAATCAGGGTGGATATAAATAAATGATTTTATTTTTTTATCTGATTTTTTTTTTTTGATTTTTTTTATCAATTTTTTTAATAAAATGCTTTTGGGGTAAAAATCTATCTAAAGATAAATTTCTATTTAGGATGCATTAATAATTTAGTTTATTCAGCATGAAATGGAGCTTAGTTATGTAGCATGAGGCTGTATATTCTGCAATATTTACATTTTTTGATAAACTCATTCAATGAATCCAAGCTCTGCAAGCTGAGATAACAGGCACTGCATTGATGTATTCACAGTAACCAGGCGATAAAACAAAATTCAGGAATATTCCTTTATCCCATTATTTTGCAAATCTATGTACACTACAAACTGTATGATTGAATAGGCTCAGATATCACTGATTTACTAACCTGACAGCTTATTATTCTAAATAAGAAACCTTCATTTTGTTTGCAAATATTAAAGATTCTAACTACCAATAAGTCCTTACGTTTAAAGAGCACCTGTCACTTCAGATCCATCATGGCAGCACTTGTTAGCGGGCATCCACTCACCTGCTGCCACCACGTCCCTCACCTTGTTGTGTCACTGCCACATCACCAGCTGTCCCATTAAAGTGAATGGGACTGTCGGTGAGTCAACAGCGGGTCAGAGGAGGAGCCACTGCGGGACAGAGATGACAGTTGCTGTTTAACCACTTGACATCCGTGCTATGGCCGAATGACGGCCACAGTGAATTCAAATCCACCCTGGTAGGAATCATCCATAGTAATGAATAGGGCCCCTGGGTGCATGCATGGTAGGAAGAGGACCTGGATGAGACACTTTCCTTGCAAAGGCTCTGTAGTGCCAATCAGGACTTACCAATGAGGACTATGGAAGTCGGAAGAGTGGAAATTTACTAGGAAGACTGCAATTAATGAGATGGTTCTAAAGTTGTCCTTTAAGCAGGAAGTCTGAGCAACAAATAGTTTTCTGTGTTCTTTCTTTTTTATGTATTCTTTATTAAGGCCCCAATCAAATCTGATTACGTAGATTCATGCAGATTTATCCTATTCAAATTCAATGGGTGTGTCTGAATATGCGCTGCACAAGTATTTATGTGCATTTTTCAAGCATTTCTCTGCCTAACAACTAGGCTCCTTCTCCTCCTCCTGAAGCTTATAATACATATAAAAAATGCTTCAAAAACGTGTATATATGCGTTAAAACATACCAAAAATTCACTGGCAAATCTCTGGCAAAAATACGCTCTGCTCAGGTGTGAATGCAGCCTTGATGTATAATTAAAGACTTTTTTTTTTTTTTTGGATAGTGTGGAGAGCAGGCATGTACCGGCCATCGGGACTACTGGGAGTTTCCCGGTGGGCCGATGGCTCAGTGGGCCACTCTGATGTAAGGGGGCTGGTGATGGGACACTCTGATGTAAGGGGGCTGCTGATGGGACACTCTGATGTAAGGGGGGTGCTGATGGGACACTCTGATGTAAGGGGCTGCTGATGGGACACTCTGATGTAAGGGGGCTGCTGATGGGACACTCTGATGTAAGGGGGCTGCTGATGGGACACTCTGATGTATGGAGGTGCTGGTAATGGGAAACTCTGATGTAAGGGGGCTGGTAATGGGACACTCTGATGTAAGGGGGCTGGTAATGGGACACTCTGATGTAAGGGGGTGCTGATGGAACACTCTGATGTAAGGGGGCTGCTGATGGGACACTCTGTTAGGGTGTGCTGATGGGACACTCTGATGTAAGGGGGCTGGTAATGGGACACTCTGATGTAAGGGGGTGCTGATGGGACACTCTGATGTAAGGGGGTGCTGATGGGACACTCTGATGTAAGGGGGTGCTGATGGGACTCTCTGATGTAAGGGGGTGCTGATGGGACTCTCTGATGTTAGGGAGTGCTGATGGGACACTCTGATGTAAGGGGGCTGGTGATGGGACATTCTGATGTAAGGGGGCTGCTGATGGGACACTCTGATGTAAGGGGGCTGCTGATGGGACACTCTGATGTATGGAGGTGCTGTTAATGGGACACTCTGATGTAAGGGGGCTGGTAATGGGACACTCTTATGTAAGGGGGCTGGTGATGGGACTCTCTGATGTTAGGGGGTGCTGATGGGACACTCTGATGTAAGGGGGTGCTGATGGGACACTCTGATGTTAGGGAGTGCTGATGGGCCACTCTGATGTAAGGGGGCTGGTGATGGGCCACTCTGATGTAAGGGGGCTGGTGATGGGACACTCTGATGTAAGGGGGCTGCTGATGGGACACTCTGATGTAAGGGGGGTGCTGATGGGACACTCTGATGTAAGGGGCTGCTGATGGGACACTCTGATGTAAGGGGGCTGCTGATGGGACACTCTGATGTAAGGGGGCTGCTGATGGGACACTCTGATGTATGGAGGTGCTGGTAATGGGACACTCTGATGTAAGGGGGCTGGTAATGGGACACTCTGATGTAAGGGGGCTGGTAATGGGACACTCTGATGTAAGGGGGTGCTGATGGGACACTCTGATGTAAGGGGGCTGCTGATGGGACACTCTGATGTTAGGGTGTGCTGATGGGACACTCTGATGTAAGGGGGCTGGTAATGGGACACTCTGATGTAAGGGGGCTGGTAATGGGACACTCTGATGTAAGGGGGTGCTGATGGGACACTCTGATGTAAGGGGGTGCTGATGGGACACTCTGATGTAAGGGGGTGCTGATGGGACTCTCTGATGTAAGGGGGTGCTGATGGGACTCTCTGATGTTAGGGAGTGCTGATGGGACACTCTGATGTAAGGGGGCTGGTGATGGGACACTCTGATGTAAGGGGTGCTGATGGGACTCTCTGATGTTAGGGGGTGCTGATGGGACACTCTGATGTTAGGGTGTGCTGATGGGACACTGATGTAATGGGGCTGGTAATGGGACACTCTGATGTAAGGGGACTGGTAATGGAACACTCTGATGTAAGGGGGTGCTGATGGGACACTCTGATGTAAGTTGGTGCTGATGGGACTCTCTGATGTAAGGGGGTGCTGATGGGACTCTCTGATTTAAGGGGGTGCTGATGGGACTCTCTGATGTAAGGGGGCTGGTGATGGGACACTCTGATGTAAGGGGGTGCTGATGGGACTCTCTGATGTTAGGGAGTGCTGATGGGACACTCTTATGTAAGGGGGCTGCTGATGGGACACTCTGATGTAAGGGGGCTGCTGATGGGACACTCTGATGTAAGGGGGCTGCTGATGGGACACTCTTATGTAAGGGGGCTGCTGATGGGACACTCTTATGTAAGGGGGCTGGTAATGGGACACTCTGATGTAAGGGGGCTGGTAATGGGACACTCTGATGTAAGGGGGCTGGTAATGGGACACTCTGATGTAAGGGGGTGCTGATGGGACACTCTGATGTAAGGGGGCTGCTGATGAGACACTCTGATGTACGGAGGTGCTGGTAATGGGACACTCTGATGTAAGGGGGCTGGTAATGGGACACTCTGATGTAAGGGGGCTGGTAATGGGACACTCTGATGTAAGGGGGCTGGTGATGGGACACTCTGATGTAAGGGGGTGCTGATGGGACTCTCTGATGTTAGGGGGTGCTGATGGGACACTCTGATGTTAGGGAGTGCTGATGGGACTCTGATATTAGGGAGTGCTGATGGGACACTCTGATGTAAGGGGGCTGGTGATGGGACACTCTGATGTAAGGGGGTGCTGATGGGACTCTCTGATGTTAGGGGGCGCTGATGGGACTCTCTGATGTTAGGGAGTACTGATGGGACACTCTTATGTAAGGGGGCTGGTGATGGGACACTCTGATGTAAGGGGTGATGATGGGACACTCTGTTGTAAGGGGGTGCTGATGGGACACACTGATGTTAGGAGGCGCTGATGGGACACTCTGATGTTAGGGAGTGCTGATGGGACACTCTTATGTAAGGGGGCTGGTGATGGGACACTCTGATGTAAGGGGGTGCTGATGGGACTCTCTGATGTTAGGGTGTGCTGATGGGACACTCTGATGTAAGGGGGCTGGTAATGGGACACTCTGATGTAAGGGGGCTGGTAATGGGACACTCTGATGTAAGGGGGTGCTGATGGAACACTCTGATGTAAGGGGGCTGCTGATGGGACATTCTGATGTACGGAGGTGCTGGTAATGGGACACTCTGATGTAAGGGGGCTGGTAATGGGACACTCTGATGTAAGGGGGCTGGTAATGGGACACTCTGATGTAAGGGGGCTGGTGATGGGACACTCTGATGTAAGGGGGTGCTGATGGGACTCTCTGATGTTAGGGGGTGCTGATGGGACACTCTGATGTTAGGGAGTGCTGATGGGACTCTCTGATATTAGGGAGTGCTGATGGGACACTCTGATGTAAGGTGATGGGACACTTTGATGTAAGGGGGTGCTGATGGGACACTCTGATGTTAGGGGGTGCTGATGGGACACTCTGATGTTAGGGAGTGCTGATGGGACTCTCTGATGTTAGGGAGTGCTGATGGGACACTCTGATGTAAGGGGGCTGGTGATGGGACACTCTGATGTAAGGGGGTGCTGATGGGACTCTCTGATGTTAGGGGGCACTGATGGGACTCTCTGATGTTAGGGAGTACTGATGGGACACTCTTATGTAAGGGGGCTGGTGATGAGACACTCTGATGTAAGGGGTGATGATGGGACACTCTGTTGTAAGGGGGTGCTGATGGGACACACTGATGTTAGGGGGCGCTGATGGGACTCTCTGATGTTAGGGAGTGCTGATGGGACACTCTCATGTAAGGGGGCTGGTGATGGGACACTCTGATGTAAGGGGGTGCTGATGGGACACACTGATGTTAGGGGGCGCTGATGGGACACTCTGATGTTAGGGAGTGCTGATGGGACACTCTTATGTAAGGGGGCTGGTGATGGGACACTCTGATGTAAGGGGGTGCTGATGGGACTCTCTGATGTTAGGGTGTGCTGATGGGACACTCTGATGTAAGGGGGCTGGTAATGGGACACTCTGATGTAAGGGGGCTGGTAATGGGACACTCTGATGTAAGGGGGTGCTGATGGAACACTCTGATGTAAGGGGGCTGTTGATGGGACATTCTGATGTACGGAGGTGCTGGTAATGGGACACTCTGATGTAAGGGGGCTGGTAATGGGACACTCTGATGTAAGGGGGTGCTGATGGGACTCTCTGATGTTAGGGTGTGCTGATGGGACACTCTGATGTAAGGGGGCTGGTAATGGGACACTCTGATGTAAGGGGGCTGGTAATGGGACACTCTGATGTAAGGGGGTGCTGATGGAACACTCTGATGTAAGGGGGCTGCTGATGGGACATTCTGATGTACGGAGGTGCTGGTAATGGGACACTCTGATGTTAGGGAGTGCTGATGGGACTCTGATGTTAGGGAGTGCTGATGGGACACTCTGATGTAAGGGGGCTGGTGATGGGACACTCTGATGTAAGGGGGTGCTGATGGGACTCTCTGATGTAAGGGGGTGCTGATGGGACTCTCTGATGTTAGGGAGTGCTGATGGGACACTCTGATGTAAGGGGGCTGGTGATGGGACACTCTGATGTAAGGGGTGCTGATGGGACTCTCTGATGTTAGGGGGTGCTGATGGGACACTCTGATGTTAGGGTGTGCTGATGGGACACTGATGTAATGGGGCTGGTAATGGGACACTCTGATGTAAGGGGACTGGTAATGGAACACTCTGATGTAAGGGGGTGCTGATGGGACACTCTGATGTAAGTTGGTGCTGATGGGACTCTCTGATGTAAGGGGGTGCTGATGGGACTCTCTGATTTAAGGGGGTGCTGATGGGACTCTCTGATGTAAGGGGGCTGGTGATGGGACACTCTGATGTAAGGGGGTGCTGATGGGACTCTCTGATGTTAGGGAGTGCTGATGGGACACTCTTATGTAAGGGGGCTGCTGATGGGACACTCTGATGTAAGGGGGCTGCTGATGGGACACTCTGATGTAAGGGGGCTGCTGATGGGACACTCTTATGTAAGGGGGCTGGTAATGGGACACTCTGATGTAAGGGGGCTGGTAATGGGACACTCTGATGTAAGGGGGCTGGTAATGGGACACTCTGATGTAAGGGGGTGCTGATGGGACACTCTGATGTAAGGGGGTGCTGATGAGACACTCTGATGTACGGAGGTGCTGGTAATGGGACACTCTGATGTAAGGGGGCTGGTAATGGGACACTCTGATGTAAGGGGACTGGTAATGGGACACTCTGATGTAAGGGGGCTGGTGATGGGACACTCTGATGTAAGGGGGTGCTGATGGGACTCTCTGATGTTAGGGGGCGCTGATGGGACTCTCTGATGTTAGGGAGTACTGATGGGACACTCTTATGTAAGGGGGCTGGTGATGGGACACTCTGATGTAAGGGGTGATGATGGGACACTCTGTTGTAAGGGGGTGCTGATGGGACACACTGATGTTAGGGGGCGCTGATGGGACACTCTGATGTTAGGGAGTGCTGATGGGACACTCTTATGTAAGGGGGCTGGTGATGGGACACTCTGATGTAAGGGGGTGCTGATGGGACTCTCTGATGTTAGGGTGTGCTGATGGGACACTCTGATGTAAGGGGGCTGGTAATGGGACACTCTGATGTAAGGGGGCTGGTAATGGGACACTCTGATGTAAGGGGGTGCTGATGGGACTCTCTGATGTTAGGGTGTGCTGATGGGACACTCTGATGTAAGGGGGCTGGTAATGGGACACTCTGATGTAAGGGGGCTGGTAATGGGACACTCTGATGTAAGGGGGTGCTGATGGAACACTCTGATGTAAGGGGGCTGCTGATGGGACATTCTGATGTACGGAGGTGCTGGTAATGGGACACTCTGATGTAAGGGGGCTGGTAATGGGACACTCTGATGTAAGGGGGCTGGTAATGGGACACTCTGATGTAAGGGGGCTGGTGATGGGACACTCTGATGTAAGGGGGTGCTGATGGGACTCTCTGATGTTAGGGGGTGCTGATGGGACACTCTGATGTTAGGGAGTGCTGATGGGACACTCTGATGTAAGGGGGCTGGTGATGGGACACTCTGATGTAAGGGGGCTGGTGATGGGACACTCTGATGTAAGGGGGCTGGTGATGGGACACTCTGATGTAAGGGGTGCTGATGGGACTCTCTGATGTTAGGGGGTGCTGATGGGACACTCTGATGTTAGGGTGTGCTGATGGGACACTGATGTAATGGGGCTGGTAATGGGACACTCTGATGTAAGGGGACTGGTAATGGAACACTCTGATGTAAGGGGGTGCTGATGGGACACTCTGATGTAAGTTGGTGCTGATGGGACTCTCTGATGTAAGGGGGTGCTGATGGGACTCTCTGATTTAAGGGGGTGCTGATGGGACTCTCTGATGTAAGGGGGCTGGTGATGGGACACTCTGATGTAAGGGGGTGCTGATGGGACTCTCTGATGTTAGGGAGTGCTGATGGGACACTCTTATGTAAGGGGGCTGCTGATGGGACACTCTGATGTAAGGGGGCTGCTGATGGGACACTCTGATGTAAGGGGGCTGCTGATGGGACACTCTTATGTAAGGGGGCTGGTAATGGGACACTCTGATGTAAGGGGGCTGGTAATGGGACACTCTGATGTAAGGGGGCTGGTAATGGGACACTCTGATGTAAGGGGGTGCTGATGGGACACTCTGATGTAAGGGGGCTGCTGATGAGACACTCTGATGTATGGAGGTGCTGGTAATGGGACACTCTGATGTAAGGGGGCTGGTAATGGGACACTCTGATGTAAGGGGGCTGGTAATGGGACACTCTGATGTAAGGGGGCTGGTGATGGGACACTCTGATGTAAGGGGGTGCTGATGGGACTCTCTGATGTTAGGGGGTGCTGATGGGACACTCTGATGTTAGGGAGTGCTGATGGGACTCTGATGTTAGGGAGTGCTGATGGGACACTCTGATGTAAGGGGGCTGGTGATGGGACACTCTGATGTAAGGGGGTGCTGATGGGACTCTCTGATGTTAGGGGGCGCTGATGGTGCTCTCTGATGTTAGGGAGTACTGATGGGACACTCTTATGTAAGGGGGCTGGTGATGGGACACTCTGATGTAAGGGGTGATGATGGGACACTCTGTTGTAAGGGGGTGCTGATGGGACACCCTGATGTTAGGGGGCGCTGATGGGACACTCTGATGTTAGGGAGTGCTGATGGGACACTCTTATGTAAGGGGGCTGGTGATGGGACACTCTGATGTACGGGGGTGCTGATGGGACTCTCTGATGTTAGGGGGTGCTGATGGGACACTCTGATGTTAGGGAGTGCTGATGGGACTCTCTGATATTAGGGAGTGCTGATGGGACACTCTGATGTAAGGGGGCTGGTGATGGGACACTCTGATGTAAGGGGGTGCTGATGGGACACTCTGATGTTAGGGGGTGCTGATGGGACACTCTGATGTTAGGGAGTGCTGATGGGACTCTCTGATGTTAGGGAGTGCTGATGGGACACTCTGATGTAAGGGGGCTGGTGATGGGACACTCTGATGTAAGGGGGTGCTGATGGGACTCTCTGATGTTAGGGGGCGCTGATGGGACTCTCTGATGTTAGGGAGTACTGATGGGACACTCTTATGTAAGGGGGCTGGTGATGAGACACTCTGATGTAAGGGGTGATGATGGGACACTCTGTTGTAAGGGGGTGCTGATGGGACACACTGATGTTAGGGGGCGCTGATGGGACTCTCTGATGTTAGGGAGTGCTGATGGGACACTCTCATGTAAGGGGGCTGGTGATGGGACACTCTGATGTAAGGGGGTGCTGATGGGACACTCTGATGTTAGGGGGTGCTGATGGGACACTCTGATGTTAGGGAGTGCTGATGGGACACTCTGATGTTAGGGAGTGCTGATGGGACACTCTGATGTAAGGGGGCTGGTGATGGGACACTCTGATGTAATGGGTGATGATGGGACACTCTGTTGTAAGGGGGTGCTGATGGGACACACTGATGTTAGGGAGTGCTGATGGGACACTCAAAATGTAAGTGGGCCGGTCTGGATGAAGTCCAGGGCCAAATTTCTGTCCCAGTCCAGCCCTGGTGGAGAGGGATCAGATCTGTGACCCCGTTAGGGAGACTCACCCTCTACTTTCATTTTTAACCATTATCATCGAAAGTGAAGGTAAAAGGAAATCACTAATTTTGGGTTGACGCCGAAACAGGATTATCGGCACTAGTTCTGGTGACACCCAGGGATTCCCTTACTCAGAAGGGATTTCCTCTCAATTCCTGTATTTGGCATGGGATAGGATGTGAAAGGAAGTCTGAACAACGAGCCACAGATGTGGAAAGAAAACTGACGGGTGGTTGTAACCCTCCCTTGCTCTATTAAAAAGAAAAAGAAAAAAAATTTGGTCTACAGTTCAACAATAAGGGCTCATTTACTTGGGCACCATACAGCATTAGGACCCCTTTCACGCTGAGCCGTGGCCGCATTAGCGCTAAAGCAGTGAGCATTTTAGCTGCACTTTAGTGATGTTTAATCAGGGTGTTTAACCCCCACTAGCTGGGCACTTTTAACCCCCGCTAGTGGCTGAAGAGGGGGTTAAACGTACCCATGTTGTGGCGCTTCCGAAGTACTTTTCAGGCTCTTTGGAAGCGCTGCCAATTCATTTCAATGGGCAGGGTGTTTTGGAAGCTTTGTATACAGCACTCCCAATCCGCTCTAAAGATGCTGCTTGCAGGACTTTTCCTAACGTCCCCCAAGCGCACCGCCCCAGTGTGAAAAGACACACTAAAATGTATTATAAAAAGGAATCCCCTGGGGGAGGATTTTAAAGGCACGTACAACTTGATTGAAAAACAATGAAAAATATTTTATTACATAAAACAAACAAGGAAGTAATATACAATATACATAAAAAAAATATCTCTGGGTACAATTATAAAGACACTGTTAATAACAATGTGCACCACATAGGTTTATAATATAATCCATGTAGGTATAGCCACCCTACGCGCTTCGGAGCTTAATAAAGCATATCCTTCTTCAGGGGTGTAGATACAACATTAACATGGAATCTGTTGAATAACGGAGGACAAGATATTAGAGCGGGAGATGTAAGCGCCCAGATGTAATCCACATATAAACTGACAAAAGAATCCATATAAGCCATGGGAATACCATGGATTTGGGGGTGACAAATAATGAAATAAAAAATGGTCATGTAATAGAGTTGCACAAAATGCTGAAGGCCTCCCTCGCCCTTAAAGGTACAGAATAAAATAATTAGCTTCAAACACTGGCAAAATAGAACGATAATCAATTATTATAGTGCAATATAACTCTACTGCTTAGTTTAACAATAACACAATCATACAACAGTTCATTTAGCAATAACGCCATCAAAATAAATAATAGTACATATTGGATGACTTATATGTAAAAAGCGCAAAAGATGACAAAAAAAGATAGTGGTATAAATATCATAAGTATAAGTAGCTAATTCCCTATTGTTTCCCACCCCCTGAGACGAACCCTTCCAAAAACGGTTTGAACCAAATAGTGTCGTTAAGACCCGGAGACTGAGTAGCTTTCAAGGAGTGAATCCATCTGCAGGAGAATTTTGTTCCAATCTCCCCCCCTGTGGTTTGGGTGAATTCTGTCCAAGATGAGGAATTTGATTTTGGGGAGTTTCCCCCATGGACTAAGGTGGTGTGGCGGCCTAGGGGGAGGTCCGGATCACAGGTGCGCATACTAGTAATATGCCTATATGCACGTTTCCAAAATTCCTGTTTGGTTTTGCCAACGTAAAAACAACTGCACTCACACAGGAGCAAATAAATTACTCTGAATGTGTGGCAGTTGGCAAAGTGTTTTGGGTGAAAGATTTTGCCATTGGGCAAAAGTGGATTTTTTTGTGTCAACATAAATTTGCAGTTATGACATTTACCGCATGCAAAAGTGCCTTTGTATTTGCAGTGTGTAAAACTTGTAGCGTCTCGAAATTCACTTTTCACAAGGGTGTCACCAATGGATGTGGCTTGTTTGAAAGTAAAGGAGGGTTTTGATGTCACAAATTTGCCTAGAGACGGATCGCATGTAAGAATGTGCCAGCATTTTTCAATCATTTTCTTAACCTGCTCTTGTTGGTTGCTAAATTTAGTTATAATTCTGATATCCTCAGTTTCCTTTTTAGATTTTTTGCGATGTATAAGGTCGATTCTATTGTGAAGGCAAGCTCGTTTGAAGGCGCGCTTCAGGGAGGTATGGGAATAGCCCCGCAAAAGCAATCTCTTGCGGAGCTGATTGGCCTCCTCCCGAAACACGACCTCATCCGAGCAATTACACCTAACTCGAAGGTACTGGCTGTACGGGATGGAATTTATTAGGGGTTTGGGATGAAAGCTTGACACGTAGAGAATAGAGTTGCCTGCAGTTGGCTTCCTAAATAGTTTACTTAACACTTTGCCAGATTCACCCCTGTAAATCTCCACATCAAGGAAGGTGATGCGATCAAGATCAGAGTTCATAGTAAAATGTAGATTAAAGTTATTCTTGTTAATTCTCAGGAGCCACTGTTCTAACGGGTCATGGGGGCCGTCCCAGATGATGAAGATGTCGTTGATGTACCGGTACCAACAAAGAATGTGGTCCGAGTACATCGACAAGTCCTCATCATCCAGAACCATTGCCTCCCACTCCCCCAGGTACAGGTTGGCGTAGGATGGGGCATAGCAGGTCCCCATCGCTACCCCCTGCACCTAGAGGAAGTAGGAGCCGTTGAAGGTGAATACATTGTGTTGTAAAATGAAATCTAAAATTGACATGATAAACTCCCCGTATCTCGGGTCGATCTCGGGGTTCTTGGATAGAAAGTGTTGAACAACTGCTATCCCCTTTTATCGTGAGGGATCGAGTTGTAAAGGGATTCTGCATCCACTGCTACAAAGATGGCGTGGTCCAGAATGATTAAGGAATCAATGACTTGAAGAAACTAAAGAGTATCCTTAACAAAGTAAGGCAAGGAGGAAACTTTGCTAGTGTTGTCACTGACAGCCAACGCCTGAGATAATTGGCCTACCAGGGGGGTTGTTTGCATTCTTGTGAATTTTTGGCAAAGCATAAAATACGGGAACACGTGGAAATTTATTTTGAACAAATTCCCAAGTTTGTTGGGTGATAATTTGATTAGAGAAGGCCGAATCAATGATAGCATAAAACTCAAGGGTGTACTTCTTCACAATGTTGGCAGGGACACAACGGTACCAGTCAGTGTTGCTGAGTATTTTAGTGCACATTTCGATGTATGTTGTATTGTCAAGAAGGACAATATTTCCTCCCTTATCTGATGTTTTAATTGTGATATTTTTGTTAAGTGAGAGTTGTTTAAGGGCTATGTGTTCCTGTCTACTGAGGTTGGCTAGGACCTGCGTTTCCGGATTTTTAACGCTTCCAAATCATTGTAGATGAGCTTCAAAAATGCTGCGGCATTAGGGCATGTACTGGGGGCATGGCAAAAGTCAGATTTCTTCTTAAGATTGGATTTAGTTTACCTTAAAAGGGATATCCTGTGGATCTACTGTGTCCTCCAACAAGGAGGTTAAATCGAGTTCATAAATTCATTTCAATGGGCAGGGTGTTTTGGAAGCTTTGTATACAGCACTCCCAATCCGCTCTAAAGATGCTGCTTGCAGGACTTTTCCTAACGTCCCCCAAGCGCACCGCCCCAGTGTGAAAAGACACACTAAAATGTATTATAAAAAGGAATCCCCTGGGGGAGGATTTTAAAGGCACGTACAACTTGATTGAAAAACAATGAAAAATATTTTATTACATAAAACAAACAAGGAAGTAATATACAATATACATAAAAAAAATATCTCTGGGTACAATTATAAAGACACTGTTAATAACAATGTGCACCACATAGGTTTATAATATAATCCATGTAGGTATAGCCACCCTACGCGCTTCGGAGCTTAATAAAGCATATCCTTCTTCAGGGGTGTAGATACAACATTAACATGGAATCTGTTGAATAACGGAGGACAAGATATTAGAGCGGGAGATGTAAGCGCCCAGATGTAATCCACATATAAACTGACAAAAGAATCCATATAAGCCATGGGAATACCATGGATTTGGGGGTGACAAATAATGAAATAAAAAATGGTCATGTAATAGAGTTGCACAAAATGCTGAAGGCCTCCCTCGCCCTTAAAGGTACAGAATAAAATAATTAGCTTCAAACACTGGCAAAATAGAACGATAATCAATTATTATAGTGCAATATAACTCTACTGCTTAGTTTAACAATAACACAATCATACAACAGTTCATTTAGCAATAACGCCATCAAAATAAATAATAGTACATATTGGATGACTTATATGTAAAAAGCGCAAAAGATGACAAAAAAAGATAGTGGTATAAATATCATAAGTATAAGTAGCTAATTCCCTATTGTTTCCCACCCCCTGAGACGAACCCTTCCAAAAACGGTTTGAACCAAATAGTGTCGTTAAGACCCGGAGACTGAGTAGCTTTCAAGGAGTGAATCCATCTGCAGGAGAATTTTGTTCCAATCTCCCCCCCTGTGGTTTGGGTGAATTCTGTCCAAGATGAGGAATTTGATTTTGGGGAGTTTCCCCCATGGACTAAGGTGGTGTGGCGGCCTAGGGGGAGGTCCGGATCACAGGTGCGCATACTAGTAATATGCCTATATGCACGTTTCCAAAATTCCTGTTTGGTTTTGCCAACGTAAAAACAACTGCACTCACACAGGAGCAAATAAATTACTCTGAATGTGTGGCAGTTGGCAAAGTGTTTTGGGTGAAAGATTTTGCCATTGGGCAAAAGTGGATTTTTTTGTGTCAACATAAATTTGCAGTTATGACATTTACCGCATGCAAAAGTGCCTTTGTATTTGCAGTGTGTAAAACTTGTAGCGTCTCGAAATTCACTTTTCACAAGGGTGTCACCAATGGATGTGGCTTGTTTGAAAGTAAAGGAGGGTTTTGATGTCACAAATTTGCCTAGAGACGGATCGCATGTAAGAATGTGCCAGCATTTTTCAATCATTTTCTTAACCTGCTCTTGTTGGTTGCTAAATTTAGTTATAATTCTGATATCCTCAGTTTCCTTTTTAGATTTTTTGCGATGTATAAGGTCGATTCTATTGTGAAGGCAAGCTCGTTTGAAGGCGCGCTTCAGGGAGGTATGGGAATAGCCCCGCAAAAGCAATCTCTTGCGGAGCTGATTGGCCTCCTCCCGAAACACGACCTCATCCGAGCAATTACACCTAACTCGAAGGTACTGGCTGTACGGGATGGAATTTATTAGGGGTTTGGGATGAAAGCTTGACACGTAGAGAATAGAGTTGCCTGCAGTTGGCTTCCTAAATAGTTTACTTAACACTTTGCCAGATTCACCCCTGTAAATCTCCACATCAAGGAAGGTGATGCGATCAAGATCAGAGTTCATAGTAAAATGTAGATTAAAGTTATTCTTGTTAATTCTCAGGAGCCACTGTTCTAACGGGTCATGGGGGCCGTCCCAGATGATGAAGATGTCGTTGATGTACCGGTACCAACAAAGAATGTGGTCCGAGTACATCGACAAGTCCTCATCATCCAGAACCATTGCCTCCCACTCCCCCAGGTACAGGTTGGCGTAGGATGGGGCATAGCAGGTCCCCATCGCTACCCCCTGCACCTAGAGGAAGTAGGAGCCGTTGAAGGTGAATACATTGTGTTGTAAAATGAAATCTAAAATTGACATGATAAACTCCCCGTATCTCGGGTCGATCTCGGGGTTCTTGGATAGAAAGTGTTGAACAACTGCTATCCCCTTTTATCGTGAGGGATCGAGTTGTAAAGGGATTCTGCATCCACTGCTACAAAGATGGCGTGGTCCAGAATGATTAAGGAATCAATGACTTGAAGAAACTAAAGAGTATCCTTAACAAAGTAAGGCAAGGAGGAAACTTTGCTAGTGTTGTCACTGACAGCCAACGCCTGAGATAATTGGCCTACCAGGGGGGTTGTTTGCATTCTTGTGAATTTTTGGCAAAGCATAAAATACGGGAACACGTGGAAATTTATTTTGAACAAATTCCCAAGTTTGTTGGGTGATAATTTGATTAGAGAAGGCCGAATCAATGATAGCATAAAACTCAAGGGTGTACTTCTTCACAATGTTGGCAGGGACACAACGGTACCAGTCAGTGTTGCTGAGTATTTTAGTGCACATTTCGATGTATGTTGTATTGTCAAGAAGGACAATATTTCCTCCCTTATCTGATGTTTTAATTGTGATATTTTTGTTAAGTGAGAGTTGTTTAAGGGCTATGTGTTCCTGTCTACTGAGGTTGGCTAGGACCTGCGTTTCCGGATTTTTAACGCTTCCAAATCATTGTAGATGAGCTTCAAAAATGCTGCGGCATTAGGGCATGTACTGGGGGCATGGCAAAAGTCAGATTTCTTCTTAAGATTGGATTTAGTTTACCTTAAAAGGGATATCCTGTGGATCTACTGTGTCCTCCAACAAGGAGGTTAAATCGAGTTGATCAATAAGGTCAATTGGATTATTTTCTTTCAAAAGGGCCACTAATTGGTCCAGTGCTTGTGTTTCTTGGGAGGTGTGTGTAGTATGAACTTCCTTATTGGAGAAAAGTTTCTTTAGAAGTAATTTACGAACAAATAATTGAAGGTCTTTATATACGTCGAATACATCAATATCTTGGGTAGGGCAAAAATTGAGGCCTTTCCTCAGGACGTTAATTTCATCAACAGGGAGCTTGTAAGAAGAAAGATTAACTTTGGATAAATCAGATAATAACTCGCCTGCAAAAACGGCTCTCCTGCAGTCTGTGTGGAAGCCCCAAGTGCTTTCACACTGAGGAGATGCGCTGGCAGGACTTTAAAAAAAAGTCCTGCAAGCAGCATCTTTTGAGTGGTGTATACCGCTCCTCCACCACTCCTGCCCATTGAAATGAATGGGCACCACTGCCGAAGCACCTGCAATGCGATTTGGCAGCTGAGCTTCACGGGCACATTTAACCCCTTCCTGGGCCGCTAGCTGAATTATAAGTGCCCCGCTAAAATGACGGTAAAGCGCTGCTAAAACTGGCAGCGTTTTACCGTCAACGCCTGCTCGCTCCAGTGTGAAAGCAGCCTTAAGACCCCTTTCACACCAGGGTGTTTTGCAGGCGCTATAGCGTTAGAAATAGAGCTTGCAAAACGCCCTAAAGAAGCTGCACCATTGTGTGTAGTGTGAAAGCCCGAGGGCTTTCACACGACAGCGGTGCACTGGCAGGACGTCAGAAAAAAGTCCTGCCAGCAGCTTCTTAGGAGCGGTGTGTTTACCGCTCCTCCACCACTGCTCCCTATTGAAATCAATGGGGCAGCGCTGTAATACTGCCGGAAAAACGCCGCTATTGCGGCGTATTGCTGGCGGGTTTAACCCTTTCGCGGCCGATAGTGGGGGTAAAAGTGCCCCGCTAGCACCCGAAATGCGCCGCAAATCCGGCGGTAAAACGCCACTAAAAATAGCAGCGTTTTACCACCCACGCTATCGGTGGTGTGGTGTGAAAGGGGTCTTGGTGATACAGAAAATTTCTTACATTAAACAAAACAAACATCCAAACAGTTCACATGTATGTATAATTTAGAATTATATATATATATATATATATATATATATATATATATATACATATAAAAAAACAGGTAATCAAAACTTTTGGATGAAAAAAAATGGGCTAACTTTACTGTTTTTTTTTTTGTTTTTTTTAAATCTGTGTATTTTTTCCCCAAAAAATTGAGTTTGAAAGACCGCTGCGCAAATACCGTGTGACATAATATATTGCAACAACCGCTATTTTATTCCCTAGGATCTCTGCTAAAAAATATATATATATAAGTTTTGGGGGTTCTAAGTGAATTTCTAGCAGAAAATACTGGATCTTTATTTGTAAGCATCAAGTGTCAAAAAAGATTTAGTCTTTAAATGGTTAAACTGAGAACTTCTACACACAGAGTTCAATTCATTCATTCAAGTGTAAACATTGTATCATTTTGATCTTTTCTTGGCAGACTGCCCAGGAGACAAGTCACTGAAGTCATTTGCAAGTTGCGCTGAATATATCATCGGCCTTTTTTAACAGAACAATCGGCCGATGCCGATTAATTAAAAAACGCCAAATATCGGCTGATATATCGGTCGACCTCTAGTTGAGACTGTACAATTATGGGGGGTGCCCACAAGGATTTGTTCTAAAAAAGAAGGATCATTGGAAATGGTGTCAATAGAAGTAATAGTAATTGGGTTTTGATTTACAGTGCTAGTGTGGGTGTTAGGAGCGGCTTCCGGAACAGCCGCGGAAGGTGTAACCAACTGCCCCGGAAGTGATGTAGATGGAGGTGCAGATTGAGGATGTGTAATCATATAGAGTGTGAGTTTTTTAGCTTGTTGCTTTTCGGTGGAATCGCCGGAATATAAATTAGTACTCGGTGTGGTCTTGGATTTTTGATTAGATTGGGAATGTGAGGGGTGCGACTGATACGAGGAGTTTGATGTAGAACGGGGAAAAGAGGAAGTGTTTCTAATTGGTTGAGTAGAATTAACCGAGGGGTGTGGTAGATTTAAAGGGCCTTTACTTAAATTGGGTTTGTTGGAGGTAAAGGTCCATGTATGTATATTATATGTTACTTCCTTGTTTGTTTTATGTAATAAAATATTTTTGATTGTTTTTCAATCAAGTTGTATGTGCCTTTAAAATCCACCCCCACGGGATTCCTTTTTATAAACCATTTTTTCCGGATGTGGCACAACTAATACCGAAATGGGATCAGGAGATCAAGTCGTAGTCAAACATAATAACGAATGGGGATTCATTTTGGATTTTCATATGCAATACAAAGTGGTAGAAGATATCTTCAAGCGGCATTGGCATGTCCTTTTGCTAGATAAAAAACGAAATCCTGCATTTCCATCTCAACCTCAATTTATTTATAGGAAGGCCCCAAATTTCGGTGACAAAATTATAAAAGAAAGTGGTTGACCCCCCGAAACCTCCAACTACTTTTTGGGATCGAAATGGCTTTTTTGCTTGCCGGAGATGCAAAGCTTGCTGAGAAATCTCTAGGCCAGTTAGATCATTATACAATTTTTCCTCTCCATCAAATAATCGAGTGTTCAACATAAAACAGTTTATTACATGTAACAGCACTCACGTTGTATATGCTTTAAAATGCCCTTGTGGGTTGATGTATATTGGAAGGACAAAAAGAAAATTTAGAGTGAGAATCGCTGAACACATTCATAAAATTAAAATTGGATTCAAAGACCATAATGTGTCGTTACATTTCAAACTCAAATATAATATGGACGCCACTGGTCTCCAATTTTGGGGAATTGAACAAATCAAACCCTATTGGAGAGGAATCAATATGGTACGGGAATTGTCAAAACACGAGACTCAATGGATATAATTAGTTGATGTTTTGAGTCCTAGGGGCCTGAATATCGAATTGGACATCAATTGCTTTATAAGTGACACTTAATCAGATTATATCAATTACATGGATGCGCCCCCTGTGGTGGATTAGATCATTTACGCTCTACCATTCATGCATTGTTAGAAGGGGTTGGATACACAGAATTATCTATATAAAGGAAAACCAGAGACGATCCTGTATAAAAGAACCACATCCGAGTACACACAAAGATCAATGATGATCGTAGAGTAGTGTGCATAAAAGTAATTACATAAGAGCAATCATATAAAAAGAATGACACACGTACGGATGGACTTACTATAGACGCTTCTGTGAAATATATACACAGATTTTCATTTGAATTAAAAATCATTTTCCAGTTAAAAATAATTTTTAAACTATAATTTATTTCTTAAACTAAAATCAATTTAGATTTGAATTTGTTCCTCGATTTTTTTGATTATAGATGGGTTATTTACTAATCAAAATAAAAGGGCATAATCTATCATGGTGTTAAATCCCCATAATTTCTAAACCAGTTCCGGATTTATTCATTTCATTCTTAAGGTACTGTAATTTTAAATCTTTTTTTTTTAATATATATTTTTTAATGAATTAATTAGTTTTAATTCATTAAATAATAGTGTGCTTGCTCTTACTTTCACAGCGATACCTCACATGTGTGGTGCCATGGGCATAGCATAAGGGGTTGCAGGGGTCACAATGGCAACCCTGTCCCTAGCTCCAGGGGGCCCCAGCAGCCTCCCTGCCATATTATCATATCCTCCACAAAGTCCAGCTCTGATCTGCCATAGGGCCCCACAGCCACGCTCCAGTACTGGGTTTCCATTTTGCCTTCAACAATTGACACCCCTCCAATCTCATTGGCTGTGAAGCATTTCCAGAATGGAGAGGAGCATGAGGTAAGAACAGCCCAGGATGGGTAAGTGTCTGTGCTGTGTGCTGGCAACATGGAATGGTAACCGTGCTTAGCGAGGCAAGAGGAGGAGACTGCTGCTGTCCTATAGCCATGATGGGACCTTCATGTGTCTTCTAGTCACCAGCTGGGATACTCTGTACGCCCCCACTCGGGGATGTCTGCTTACCCCGACTTCCCTGACAACTGGGGAAAAGATATACACCTCCGGGAGGTGACCTTCCCCCAACACCTTCCAAAACTCACAGAGAAACCTTCAGAAATTGCTAAAACAAATCCCTTAACATCTCATCAGGGGGCCCCTGAAGGGCTACTGGCTCCAGATTTCATGTCACATGGCTTTGCCGTCCCAGATCTAAGTTGCACCCCCCCAAAGCCCCCTGACCACCCCACTGCCCTGGATACTATGCCCGGCTGCTGAGCTCCTTTCCCATTACAGCACTCTATACTGCTCCTTCTCCGCAGGGCTGAAATCACATTCCTTTACAACACAGCCAGTTAGCCATGATCTCCACAGGGTGTATCTGCCTACTGCAAATACACTGCCGTTCTGACAGAGAATTTCGCAAGTCAGAAGGACAACATAAAAGCCAGAAACACCCTGTGAAGACTGAGAGACTGCGTGTAAAGGAATGTGATTTCAGACCTGTGTAGTGTGGGGGCCGAGGAACTCTATACAGTGCTGAGATGGGAAAGGAGCAATGTCAAGTGACCTGCCAGGGGTCCCTCTCCTCTGATTCTCCAACGGTAATCACTGTCCTCTCATGTAAAGAGGAACTCAAAACTCTTAAGCCACTTTGGGTATCTTGGCATGCAGTGGGTGTTTCTGCACGCACGGTTGAAGTGGTGGGTGGTAATGAGGGGGGTCCAGGCCAACTTTTGCATCGGGGCCCACAAGCTTCAAGGTATGCCTTGTGTGGTGCGACCGCTATTTACATAAGTATGCAGGACCTACATGCACGTTTACATTTGTGCATGAGCATGGGTGTATGGGGCGCTTACATATCTTTTTTTTTTTTGGATGAACTTTATTGCTATCACAAGGGATTAACAACATTCATGGTCTGTGACATATCCAGTTTTTAAGCCCATATCTCTCCTTTTGCCTCCAAAGCATGTGATCAAAGCAAGATCAGTTTGATCAGATGCTGTACAAACCAGTAATGGCTTCTAATCAAAACAAAAGTAATGTAACAGAAGAGGGGAAGAAACTCTTTCACAGTGATTGCGATTAGAGCGGTTATATTGGTAGCCGATGGGACAGGAGAGCCCGGTAAAGGTGGATAGGGTCCCCCTTGCTCCATCTGTAAAAATGACCGAGAGGCTGTAGAGCCAATTGGACCATTTTTCCCCAAATAGCGAAACACTCAGAGAAAAAGGATAATACCAAGACCATTGTTGTAGCTGCACTGATCCTGATCCTTGCTGAGCTTGAATCCATGTATGACTGGCTTTAGTTTGCCTCTATAGATACCCTGTGCTGTTATTCCAGGTATAACAGGCCCCTGTGCACAAATGGCATCCCACACTGTGTATTTTTGGCCCAGGGATGACATCTAGCACCGTGTGTCACGGGCCCACAGATTAGGTGGCACACCGGATATGGCAATGGTACACTCATGAAAGGAGGATGGGAAAAGGGAAGTCTATTATAAAACATTTTCAGATGGGCATTCCAATCAGGTCCACCTATCAGTTTTTACGGCTGACTTGATTGGAAGGTCCATTCATCCCTATGGACAAGCAGCTGTACACAGACTTGTGTCCATTTACACCCGCCTACCCCTGGGTTCGATCAGGCCCTTAAAAACAAAGCGTAGAGGACTCTCTCTTGAGTTTAAGGTGAAGCAGTTCCTACTGAACTGTCCGAGATTCAAACCATGTATGGGCAGGCTGATTGCACCCAAGCTTATTGATGAATCCACTTGGGTACAACTAGCCTGTTTGATTTTTCATGAGATCATTGCTAGAGGTTAAGCAATAATCACTGTGGCTCTCCCCATGAGGAGAACACAATAGCTCCACGGGATGGATTCCCCCATCAACATCAGTGTTGATGGGGGAATGCACCTATTTTCTTTCCTGCAACCACAGGTTGAAAATCTAACCATCTATGGCTGGCTTAACAGTCATCGGAGTTGCACCTGCTCTGACTAGATGGAGGTTGGAATCAGACCTGTGTTCCGGTGCATTGTGTTTAGAACGAATAAAAGAAAAAAAAATTCTTACACACACTATTTATTTTTATTTCATTTTATTAAATGTTTTTCACAATATAACAATAAAGTATATACATAATTTCTTCTGCCATGATGCACCACAATGCATGGTAGTGCGTTGAACTGCATTGTGTTGAATTGTACTGCATGTGTGTTGGAAGTGCATTTGGTCAATGTGTTGGGGTACCATTGACGATGGATGGCACTGCACCACACTGATGCTTGTAACGTGAATTAAAAAAACATAGGTTGGGGTAATGCACATTTACCACAACACAATGGTGTGATTTTGCACTAAAGCATGGCAGTTCACAGAACCATCCAAAACACAAATTTCCCCAGCATACTTACCAGCTAGCCAGCATAATATAACGAAAAAAAGGCTAAACTGTTTCTGCAATTTACATTGGATGCAAATATATGTGAAGCCGCACTGCCACGTCAAGGCCCCTCTGCAAAGTGCGGTCCCTAACTATAATGTTTCTAAATTGAGAAATATATAGGAAGAAATAAATAGAGTGTCTAAACTAGTTACAATTTTTTTTTAAAAACAGAGGTTTTTGTTATATATTTGCATTCATAAGTGAAGCTACATAGAGCTCCCAGGGATCCCATTGGATCTTCCTTGTGGCTTGTGCTTGGTCACAGTGAGACCTCGTATGATTGGGATTTCTGTGTCCCTCTAATGTAATGTTTCCAGGGTATATGCCTGTTAACCCTCTAAGTCTTAGGTGCTCGCAGTGATACTGGTGTTAGGTTTAGAAAGTCTCTAGCACTCAAAAAGATTATTTCCACTTATTGTGAAAAAATTTCATATTATTCCAGCCACTGTTTTATTGCTGGTTTGATAGTACCAGAAAATAAAAAAAAACTGGCCTCCAACCTCCCCTTATAGCCAGTCCAACACACACCTAAAAAGTATCAGCCTCCCGCCTGCAAAAAAACCCTGTGTCACTCCTGGAGCCTGAACGGCCCACTTTGATGGAGCCAGAACGGGGGTGTCACACTCTCCTGGAGCCTGAAAAGGCCCATTCTTCTGGAGCCAAACTGGCCCATTCTTCTAGAGCCTGAACGGCCCGCTCTGATGGAGCCTGAACAGCCCTCTCTGATGGATCCTGAACGGCACAGTCTGATGGAGCCTGAACGGCCCGCTCTGATGGAGCCTGAACGGCACAGTCTGATGGAGCCTGAACCGCCCGCTCTGATGGAGTCTGAACGGGGGTGTCACACTCTGATGGAGCCTGAACGGGGGTGACACGAGCTGATGGAGCCTGAACGGGGGTGTCACACGCTGATGGAGCCTGAACGGGGGTGTCACATGCTGATGGAGTCTGAACGGGGGTGTCACACTCTGATGGAGCCTGAAAGGGGGTGTCACACGCTGATGGAGCCTGAAAGGGGGTGTCACACTCTGATGGAGCCTGAAAGGGGGTGTCACACTCTGATGGAGCCTGAAAGGGGGTGTCACACTCTGATGGAGCCTGAACGGGGATGACACGCGCTGATGGAGCCTGAACGGGGGTGTCACACGCTGATGGAGCCTGAACGGGGGTGTCACACTCTGATGGAGCCTGAAAGGGGGTGTAACACTCTGATGGAGCCTGAACGGGGGTGTCACATTCTCCTGGAGCCTGAAAAGGCCCATTCTTCTGGAGCCAAACTAGCCCATTCTTCTAGAGCCAGAGAAGCCCACTCTTCTGGAGCCTGAATCTCCCAATCGTCTGGAACCTGATCGGCCCAATCCCCTGAAGCCTGAATCTCCCATTCTTCTGAAACCTGATCGGCCCAATCTCCTGGAGCCTGAATCTCGCACTCTGATGGAGCCTGAATCTCGCACTCTGATGGAGCCTGAACTTCGCACTCTGATGGAGCCTGAACTTTGCACTCTGATGGAGCCTGAACTTCGCACTCTGATGGAGCCTGAACTTCGCACTCTGATGGAGCCTGAACTTCGCACTCTGATGGAGCCTGAACTTCGCACTCTGATGGAGCCTGAACCTCGCACTCTGATGGAGCCTGAACCTCGCACTCTGATGGAGCTTGAATGGGGGTGTCGCACTCTGATGGAGCCTGAACCTTGCACTCTGATGGAGCCTGAATGGGGGTGTCGCACTCTGATGGAGCCTGAATGGGGGTGTCGCACTCTGATGAAGCCTGAACGGGGGTGTCGCACTCTGATGGAGCCTGAACGGGGTTGTCGCACTCTTCTTGAGTCTGAACGTGGGCGACACACTTTTCTGGAGTTTGAACAATTTCTTCCAACTTGTTGGCAATCTTCACTCCCAAAAATTCTGCACCCCTCCCATTTAAGTGCAGTCCATCCCTTCCATAGAGCCGGGAAGCGACTGCAAAGTCAGACCAGTTCTCCATGAAGCCAAACTCCTCTTCTCTGCACCAGTTCTTCAGCCACTTGTTAAGCTCTCTAAGCTCCTGCTGCCTTTCTGGTGTGGCTTTAGGTACAGGCAGTATTTCTGAAAATACTGCTTTGGAGGTCCTTTTTTTCAACATAATCCCTATGTCCTTGAAATCATTTTGTAGACTGCTCCATCTTCCTCTAATTTGGTCATTTGTACCAATATGTACCAAGACAGCTGGGTCCTCTCCAGCCCCACGCAACAATCTTTCCATCCGATCTGCAATGTCCCGAACCCGAGCGCCTGGTAAACAACATACTGTTCGTAGTTGAGGGTCTTTGTGACAGATTGCCCTCTCTGTCCCTCTAATAATTGAGTCCCCTACCACCAGTATCTGCCTATTCTTTCTTGTAGCCTTGCCCCCATCTTTACTGGAGGAAATGTTCCCATGGTTCACCTGACATTTTGGTTGAGTCTCAATGTCGTGTACAGTCCCAATATGCACATGACACTCTTCTGGACTTTGCACACGAGCAACACGCTCTTCTGTAGTCTGAGCGGCGGCGGCGCACCCTTTTGGAGTCTGAGCGGCGGCTGCGCGCCCTTTTGGAGTCTGAGCGGCGCGCCCATTTGGAGTCTGAGCGGCAGTGGCGCGCCCTTTTGGAGTCTGAGCGGCGGCGGTGCGCCCTTTTGGAGTCTGAGCGGCGGCGGTGCGCCCATTTGGAGTCTGAGCGGCGGCGGCGCGCCCATTTGGAGTCTGAACGGCAGCGGCGCGCCCATTTGGAGTCTGAGCGGTGGCGGCGCGCCCATTTGGAGTTTGAGCGGCGACGGCGCGCCCATTTGAAGTCTGAGCGGCGGCGGCGCGCCCATTTCGAGTCTGAGCGGCGGCGGCGCGCCCATTTCGAGTCTGAGCGGCGGCGCGCCCATTTCGAGTCTGAGCGGCGGCGGCGCGCCCATTTGGAGTCTGAGCGGCGGCGGCGCGCCCATTTGGAGTCTGAGCGGCGGCGGCGCGCCCATTTGGAGTCTGAGCGGCGGCGGCGTGCCCATTTGGAGTCTGAGCGGCGGCGGCGCGCCCATTTCGAGTCTGAGCAGCGGCGGCGTGCCCTCTTTTAGTCTGAGCGGCGGCGGCGCGCCCATTTCGAGTCTGAGCGGCGGCGGCGCGCCCATTTGAAGTCTGAGCAGCGGAGGCGCACCCTTTTGGAGTCTGAGCGGCGGCGACGCGCCCTTCTGGAATCTGAGCGGCAGCGGCGCGCCCTTTTGGAGTCTGAGCGGCGGCGACGCTCCCTTTTGGAGTCTGAGCGGCGGCGGCGCGCCCTTCTGGAATCTGGGCGGCGGCGGCTCGCCCTTCTGGAATCTGGGCGGCGGCGGCTCGCCCTTCTGGAATCTGAGCGGCAGCGGCTCGCCCTTCTGGAGTCTGAGCGGCGGCGGCACGCTCTTCTGGAGTCTGAGCGGCGGCGGCACGCTCTTTTGCAGTCTGAGCGGCGGCGGCACGCTCTTCTGTAGTCTGAGCGGCGGCGGCACGCTCTTCTGTAGTCTGAGAGGCGGCGGCGCTCTCTTCTGGAGTCTGAGAGGCGGCGGCGCTCTCTTCTGGAGTCTGAGCGGCGGCGGCACACTCTTTTGCAGTCTGAGCGGCGGCGGCGCGCTCTTCTGCAGTCTGAGCGGCGGCGGCGCGCTCTTCTGTAGTCTGAGCGGCGGTGGCACGCTCTTCTGTAGTCTGAGAGGCGGCGGCGCTCTCTTCTGGAGTCTGAGCGGCGGCGGCATGCTCTTTTGCAGTCTGAGCAGCGGTGGCGCGCTCTTCTGCAGTCTGAGCGGCGGCGGCGCGCTCTTCTGGAGCCTGAGCGGCGGCGGCGCTCTCTTCTGGAGTCTGAGCGGCGGCGGCACGCTCTTCTGGAGTCTGAGCGGCGGCGGCGCGCTCTTCTGCAGTCTGAGCGGCGGCGGCGCGCTCTTCTGCAGTCTGAGCGGCGGCGGCGCGCTCTTCTGCAGTCTGAATGTGGACGAAACTCTCTTCTGCAGTCTGAATGTCCCTTTCAATACTGCTCACTGTGGCAGGCCTGCCGTGTGAGCTGTGTCTGCAGTAGATCTCGCCTTCATCTGCAATAAAACCAGAGGAATTTGATTTAGCATCTTTACCTACATTTCATATATTTTTCTTTATACAACATCAAATTATGAAGAAAAAAATTCAAAGCTCCACTTCCAGGGAGAAATAGTAAACCCGACATGACAGTGACATAGGAAAAACTGCTATTGGCTTTTGTATAAAAATGCTGATTGCCTGGCAGTTATGCTGACCCACTAAAATTCCATGATTGGAAGTTTGGAAGCCAACAACAAGTATTTTTAGCAGTATAATAAAAAAGCATTTCCCAAACATAGGTAATTGCTGTGGGCACATTGTGTGGGCTGCTAAGCAATTACATGGTGTTGATCACGTGGTGGAGTGTCGGATCATTTTATCAACTGAATATCTATCATAGAGATACTACCCAATATTAATATCACAACTTATAGACTCTCTCTGTTTTTTCATATTTATTGTTTGCACATTGCTACTTACTGGGTGTGTAATATATATGTGTATTGTTTATGTTATCACATTACCTAGCGCCACTATTTACTTTTAACCTATGTTTGGTAGATGCTGTTTTATTATAGCATTTCTTTTAAAGTGGCTGCTCTATATGTATCAGGTTTGTCTTTGGCGCAGTGATAAGATCTTAGGTAGCGGCTCATTGTGATCTGGTTGTGTATTATTTTTAGCAGTATGATGTTGCACTTTCATAGTTAAATGAGTGGGCAGGTCACAAAGGAAATTGTGACAGGAAGTAGTGGTGCCACCTGCCTGGCTGTACATTGTGGCAGGGGTTTGTGAAACATCAGACCAGCTAAGCAGGGGCTTTGTTGAGTGGCAGTTTTGTCAAGAAAGTGTGTCATTATCAGCCCTGAGATCAGAACACCACAGCAGCAAATGGAACTCCCTACATGTGAAAGAAATCTGGAGACATAAAAGAAATACTTTCCCTGGCCCCATTAGTTCAGCGGGGAGGGGAGTGTGTGTTTGTGTGTTGGGGGGCACTGCAGAAAGGAGACAATTTCTTCACATTCAGGCTGAGAGCTCTGCTGTTTCTTATAATTGAGATAAAATCCCAGCCTCTTTTATATCAATCTACCGGATTCCTCTGGTGAATTTATATACAAGAGGCTGGGATTGAAGAATCGGCTCCGGTGAGGACAGCTGTGGATGTTTGGACAGGTAAGTGTCTCTATATTAAAAGTTAGCAGCTATAGTATTTGTAGCTGCTGACTTAAAAATGTTTTGGGGTAGACTGGAGCGCCTCTTTAAAGTCCCACACCTTGCAAAACCTTGGGATCAGTGGACATGCGTCCTACAAGTGTGTTTTTTTTATTTTCTTTAGCCATGACAATTTCAGTTCTCTTATATGGGTTCAATTAAAGTGCTTATAAAGGCAGAGGGATTTTATCTTGCTGCATTTCTAAAAAAATAAAAAATAAATGTATGCATGCATCTCCCCCCCAGCCCCCCGCCCCCCTAGGCTCTCTTGCTCCTCACTGGCTCAGTAAAAAAAAAGAAATAATAATAATAGGCCAAAAAAGCCAATGCTGTAAAAAAAACACACTATTGCAAAAATGTTGAAAAACTCACTGCAAAGCTACTGCCATTTTTATAACATTATTATAACGTCCGGTGTGCATGAGGAAGCTTTACCATCACTGTAATGTATGGCATTGGTTTAACCACTTAAGCCCTGGACCAATTGTCAGCCTAAGGACCAGAGGTCTTTTTACAATTTTGCACTGCACTGCTTTAACTGGCAATTGCACGGTCATGCAATGTTGTACCCAAACAAAATTTGCGTCCTTTTCTTGCCACAAATAGAGCTTTCTTTTGATGGTATTTGATTGCCTCTGCGATTTTTATTTTTTACGATATAAATGGAAAAAGACTGAAAATTTTGAAAGAAAAAAAGATATTTTCTACTTTTTGTTATAAGAAAAATCGAATAAACTCAATTTCAGTCATACATTTAGGCCAAAATGTATTCAGCCACATGTCTTTAGTAAAAAAAAGTCATTAAGCGTATATTTATTGGTTTGTGCAAAAGTTATAGCGTCTACAAACTAGAGTACATTTTCTGGAATTTACACAGCTTTTAATTTATGACTGCCTATCTCATTTCTTGAGGTGCTAAAATGGCAGGGCAGTACAACCCCCCCCATGACCCCATTTTGGAAAGTTGAAACCCCAAGAAAATTGCTGAGGGGCATGTTGAGACCATTGAATATTTTTTTTTTTTGTCCCAAGTGATTGAATAATGACACAAACAAAAAAGTTTGCAAAAAGTTGTCACTAAATGATATATTGCTCACAATGCCATAG
This sequence comes from Lithobates pipiens, assembly GCF_037356315.1. Lineage (NCBI taxonomy): Eukaryota > Metazoa > Chordata > Amphibia > Anura > Ranidae > Lithobates > Lithobates pipiens. The sequence goes on along the minus strand of NW_027507758.1, from coordinate 553,945,759 downwards.
TTATATGTGGAATTTCACCCCAAAATATATTCTGCTGCTTCTCCTGAGTACGGGGATACCACATATGTGGGACTTTTTGGGAGCCTAGCCGCGTACGGGACCCCGAAAACCAATCACCGCCTTCAGGATTTCTAAGGGTGCAAATTTTTGATTTCACTCCTCACTACCTATCACAGTTTCGAAGGCCATAAAATGCCAAAATAGCACAAAACCCCCCCAAATGACCCCATTTTGGAAAGTAGACACCCCAAGCTATTTAATGAGAGGCATGTTGAGTCCATGAAATATTTTATATTTTGCCACAAGTTGCGGGAATATTACAAACTTTTTTTTGTGCACGAAGTTGTCACTAAATGATATATTGCTCACACATGCTATGGGCATAAGTGAAATTACACCCCAAAATAAATTCTGCTGGGGATACCACATGTGGGGGACTTTGTGGGAGCCTAGCCGTGTACCGTAAAACGCTACCAAAAAAAACTGTTAGCGATGGCAGGGATCAGGCCTGACTCTGCAAACGCTGCAGTTATGTGTTTAGTGTTTTGTAAGTGACAGTGATCAATCGATACTGCACTTGGGTGGGCTGGGCGGAGGGGCAAAACGCAGGTGCTAGCAGGTATCTGGGCTGGTCCCGCTAACAATGCTTTTTTTGTCGATTTGTGTGCCTATGTGTACCTACGTGTCAGTGTAGTGATTGGTGCACACTTACTATGTCCTCTCCTCGCAGTCCGGTCAAAAAGACCGCCCCGAGGAGAGTGAAATCGTAAACACAGGGAGGGGAAGCTTCTCATTCGCCAGGAGCGATGGAGAGGGGATGGCCAGAAACCAACGGCCATCCCCTCATCCTGGATCGCTCCTGAAGCGAAACGGACCGCCGCAGCCAGTGGGAGGGGGTCCGATCGGACCCCCCACACGCTGTAAGGCAGGCATGTACGGGTATGTGCTTGTGCCCATACATGCCATTCTTCCGACGTATAATTACATGCGGTGGTCCTAAAGTGGTTAATTATCTGCGTCTTGTAGAACGACTCCTATTGTAAATGAAAATATATTCTCCGCCTACAATGGCTTGCTACAGTTTCTGTGGAATATTTTTTTGACATTTTGGGAACTATGTATATGTGTTATGTAGGTAACAAGGGGTTAAACATGTATGTGGGGGTCTTTTCTTCCCATATTATAAATCTCTGCCATCTTGCTGGGTGGCATTGAGGTCATCAGTCCAGCCTGTAATAAGTAGCATGCAAGGCTTGTTCAAAAAAAAAAAGGCAGTTAGTAGGTGACAGTTGGAAAAAGAGGGGGGGGGGGGACTTGGCTCGGGGTAAACATATCTAAAAATAGCTGCTTTCTCCTCTTTAAAATAAATCCTCAGACTGGTGTTTACAAGACAAAAGACAGCAATGTCTATGGCCAGCCCTATACATGTGTACATAGGTTTAGTCTACTGAAAATTTTAAAAAGGGATTGAAGACTTTTCTTTTTAGCAAATGTTTTTGAATTAAGTTATTTGTCTGTTTTTTTATTGTAACTGTGTAGCACTTTGAGGTCTTTTGATGGAAAGTGCATTATAAATAACATTTATTATTATTATTATTATTATTATTATTATTATATGGGGGTGCCACTGTCATCAATGGGAGGAAAAAGAATCCAATGAAAGTATTTTGTATTTATCAATATCCATGAAACTTACCAGCCCTGCGTTTTTTGTCCCACTGTGGTCCATTGGCTTTACAGCCGGCATCAAAACATCCGATAACGGATCTGAAACAGCGACGTACAAATCGCACTGCCCTCCGCATTTTGGTGGGCTTCTTGAATAGGGGATCTGCAAGCTGTATATTGATCTCTCCTTCCATAGCTGGGCTTCCTTTGGTTGGTTTCTCAATATTGTTTTGAGAAACAATCTGTTTACTTGTAATTTGTCTCATTATGAAGAATAATAAGACACGCTTTAAGTCTGAGAAATTGCAATAAAACTGAATCGAATAAATCCAAATCCAATCAAACAGCAAGAGAAAGCTGGACAGAGATGTCTTCACTGTACAGCAAACAACTGACTTCTGATGCCAGAGGAGCCCAGAGCAGCCTTATATTAGAGCAGGTGATGACATCATAGAGGTTTTTTTTTCAACTGACGATTTTTCTTAACGGCTTTTGTTGCCATGGTTACCAACGCTTCCTATACACAGTGATGGGCTGTGGGGGAGAGCACAGACACACCAATAGAGGACTATGATGGGGCAGTATTAATGGTAGCAATATGATGGTGCAGTTTTGATGGTGGCAATAGGAGGAGGCAATTTTAATGGGGCAGTTTTTTTTTATATGTATAGAGGACTGTGAAACTGGATTAAAGTTATTATTATAAAGCCCTCTATTTTAAGGCATAGTGATAGGTTGAGTGGTCAGAGTTGATATTGATTATGTATATGTCGACACACGAAAGAAAATAAAAAGAAAAAATTGTGACTAAAAAAAGTCGAAGTGAGGGTGTAGTGTATCTTCTAGAATGTCCTTGCCACATTCAATACATGGGAAGAACAAAAAGAGAACTCTGGAAGAGATTAAGAGAGCATGTTGAAAATATTAAAAAGGGTTTTGATAAATATAACCCTTGAGACACTATGCAAAGTTTCATAAAAAAGACCCCTCATCTTTATTAATTTGTGGTATTCAAAAATACAAGCCCCATTGGAGAGGTGATAATAAAATTATTAGGATTAGCCAAGCTGAATCCTGATGGATTCATGAATTATGCACTTTAACAGCTTTTGGACATAACGTTGACTTTGATCTTAATTGTTTTATTTCTAATTATTAATTCAAGATTTTTGGGCATTTTATTAATATTAATGAATTTTTTATATTTTTCTATATCCACTTATATATATATAGATAGCATTGGGGTTAGATGTACTTCACTGATGAGGGGTTTTGTCCTCTCCCCCCTCCCCCTACTGCTTTTTTTTTTTTTTTTCGGTATTAATTTCCCAATTGATTGGTCCAGTCAAAACCAACGTTATGGCCAGTTATGAGATAGTTAAAATATAGCTATGGTATAGTTGTACTTTTTATCATAATATTGCTATGTATTTGAATGACTAGATGAACACAGTTAGCATTGCCTGTATAAAATGATGTAGTATGGCATTTAACCACAAGATGGCAGTGTCTGTGGAGCGATATATTTAGAATGTTATTTTACACTTATTTATGTGGAGAAAGTTATAACAATTACTTTGTAATTTTAGTAATGTTATTAGTAGATGTGGAAGTAATTTGAATATGCTTTTATTTTCAAGTTGTATCAGGAAGCTAGTAGTATTAAGGTATGGGGTGGTTGTTGTTTTGAGTTGCTATAGCCGCCCGCCCTATTTAAACTTCATCAACACCTGACTCCTTGACCCTTTGAAAAAGTCACGTGTCTGTGACGCAACGTGTCAGGGAGGAGCCAGGTGTCACGATCGTCACTTCCGGTCGCGGCTGAGACCGAAAGTTCCCTTTTTTACAAGCGCAAGATTCCGTTTTTTAATGTGAGTGGATATTTTACATTATTTTATTAAAGTTTACATTTCTACACATGAGAGTCCCCTTTCTTTCCCCCATGATCGTTGGTATTTTGGATTTTATTGTGAGGCTGAAGGAATCATCTATAAGGAGCCAAATCAGCAATTTCCCCTACAAGTGTGTTGGACCCTGAGGGGTCTTGTATTGAGGTGAGAGGCTGGGGGAAACGGGGGGTGCTCTGGTGGAGCACTGAAGGTGGACTGTCTCTCTCTTTTTGTGAAGCATGTCTGCATCTGTGACAACACTGCATGACTATTAGATATACTGTCACATTTGGATATCGAGCTACTGAATAGCACTGGAACATTTGTTTGAACACTTGTATTTGCACATGGACTTTTTTATTTTTATGTTTTTCTTCTTCTTTTTTAGCCATTTTTGTATTGTGATTCAGTCACATATTGTTTGCGATATTTGCACATTTCATGTCATTTGGATGTATCACTTTTTATATATGTGATTTTGCACTTTTTAAATATTATACACTACTGTGTTTTGCACGTTTATGGATGCACAGTGTTTTTACATTTGCACATTTATGTACGTATTTATTACAGTTATTGATTTGTGTCACATAATAGGTGGTGTATTTTAAAAGGCAGCGCTACATACCTTTTTTTACATATATATATTTATATTTATTAACCACATGCCCTCTGGAATCTATGATTTACTCCCCTTCATGACCAGATCATGTTTTGCAATACGGCACTGCACTACTTATTTTAACTGACAATTGCGCGGTCATGCAACGCTGTATGCAAATAAAATGTATGTCTTTTTTTGCCACATAAATAGAGCTTTCTTTTGGTGGGATTTGATCAACTCTGCAGTTTTACATTTTTTTGCACTATATACAAAAAGAGACTAAATGAAGGAAAACAGCAGAGCTTCCTCTCATTTCAGAGCTTCCCCTTAAATCTAGAACAAGTGGACTTGCAGGGCACAGTATATTTGCCGTTAATAAATCAACCTCATTGTGTCTACAATAAAATTTCTGCCTGCTCTTATTTTTTTTTAAAGAGAAGTTCCAGCCTGTATAAATAAAAAAAAATGAAAAGTCAGGAACAGGGTTGCCATCCTCCTACAGTATTTTTTACTGACAAAACATGGAAAATTTACTGGCGGAGCACATTTTTTACTGGCATAAGAAATTACAGAACTCCTATTGAAAACTAAAACAGTGCATATTTGAACAGTATAAACATATATGAAAACACTGACAATACCTATACCAAAGTCATTTGTTTGATTTACACTTATAAAGTCAACACAGCATGAAAATATCAGCCCCTGATATATAGGCCTCTTTCACGCGACTGATACGCTCAAGTCCGCCTTTTTTCAGGTGGACCTGAACGGATGCTCCATAGAGGTCTATGGAGCGTCGGATGTCAGCGGTGACATGTCCGCTGACGTCTGACCCGCTCCGATCCGAAAAAGTCTGAGGATCGGATCGGGTGACGATGGACTCTGCGGTCCGTCCTCATCCGATCCCCTATAGGGGAGAGCGGTGCTCGGACAGGTCCGTCCCTGCACGGTGTGCAGAGACAAACCTGTCCTCTGCCTGCTCAGTGGGGATCGACAGAGCGATCCCCGCTGAGCAAGCGGATGTCCACGGGGCAGATCAGCGCGGATCCTTTCCGTGTGAAAGAGCCGTTACTGGTAGTTATAAAAAAATCACAGATTTTTACAAACTGTCAGTAAATTTACTGGCGTTTGACAACCCTAGTCAGGAGCTACAAATAGTGTAGCTCATGAATGTTAACCACTTAAGCCCCAGACCACTTTTTGCGATTCGACACTGCGTCTCTTTAACTGACAATTGTGCGGTCGTGCGACATGGCTCCCAAACAAAATTGACGTCCTTTTTTCCCCACAAATAGAGATTTCTTTTGGTGGTATTTGATCACCTCTGTGGTTTTTATTTTTTGCGCTATAAACAAAAAAAGAGCAACAATTTTGAAAAAAAAAGCATTATATTTTACATTTTGTTATAATATAAAAAATATTTTTTTTCCTCAGTTTAGGCCAATATGTATTCTTCTACATATTTTTGATAAAGAAAATCACAATAAGTGTTAACTAATTGGTTTGCGCAAAAGTTATAGCGTTTACAAAATAGGGGACAGTTTTGTGGCATTTTTTTAAATAATTTTTTTTTTGTTTACTAGTAATGGCGGGGATCAGCGATTTTTATCGTGACTGTGACATTACAGCAGACACATTGGACATTTTTGACACCATTGTCATTTATACAGCAATCAGTGCTATACAAATGCACTGATTCCTGTCTAAATGACACTGACAGTGAAGGGGTTAATAGCTAGGTGGCAGTGTAGAGGTTAAGTGTGTCCTGGGGCGAGTTTCTAACTGTGGGGCGGTGTGGCTGTGTGTGACACGTCACTGATCACTCCTCCCGATCACTAGGCAGAACAGGTAGATGCTTGTTTACATTAGCATCTCCCAGTTCTTCCTTCCCGTGAGACTATCGCGGGTATCCCCGCGGTGATCGAGTCCACGGGACTTGTGATCCGACTCACAGAGGTCTCAGCCAGCATGCACGCGATGGCGGCATGCACATGATGGCGTGGCCCCAAATTTAAAGGGACGTACAGGTATGCCCATTTGCCCATCCATGCCATTCTGCCAAAGTACATCAGCATGCGCCAGTTGGGAAGTGGATAATATAAGGATACTTACCTGTAGTGGTATCCCGTGATGTCGGCACCCCTAGCCGATTTGTCCATCAGCTTTGGGTGCAGGAGCGGCATCCTTATAAGGGAAATAGGAAGTGAAGCCCTGCGGCTTCCCAGCCTGTTTCCTACTGTGCATGTGCGAGTTGCGCTGCCCTTATTGAAAGGTCCCACTCTCTTCTAGGACTTGTGTCTCCCAGAAGACAGCAGGGGGCATAAGTTCAGTAGATCAACGCAATCAATGTGCAGCGATCTTATCCGGGAAGAGGGAGCGGGTACCTGGTTTTGACAAAAAGTGCCAAATATGGCAGTGGGGGTGGGGGGGGGGCTGGTGTGAACAAGCAGAGCTTCCACTTTTGGGCTGAGCTCCACTTTAGACTTCAGTTCCAGTTTTAATTTGAGTATCGCTTAGGCTGACTTCACATTTGCGTGTCTGTTGTTTCCTGTGTTCTTTTGTTATTACCTTGGACAGGTATGTTTGTCATGCGTTGACGTGTGCTGAAACTCCCATGAAAGGCTCATGAAAAGCATCAGTGGATTCAAAACTCGGAATGTTTTCAGCCAATGCGTGTCAAGGCACTGCACAGATCTGAATTGGCAGAATCCTGGCTTGTTTACACTCGTGTTGCTCTCTGAAGAGCGATCAGTATTGGATTGATCTTTGAACTCTAGGGCAAATCTGCAAAATGCAAAAAGCACTAAAACTGTATAGGTGTGAATCCAGCCTTAGTCTGCAGGGTTCAGTATTGGGTTGGCCCACCCTTTGCAGTTATAACAGCTTCAACTCTTCTGGGAAGGCTGTCCACAAGGTTTAGGTGTGTGTCTATGGAAATGTTGGACCATTCTTCCAGAAGTGCGTTTGTGAGGTCAGGCACTGATGTTGGACGAGAAGGCCTGGAGTGCAGTCTCACCTCTAATATATCCCAAAGGTGTTCTATCGGGTTGAGGTCAGGACTCTGTGTAGTCCAGTCAAGTTCCTCCACCCCAAACTCACTCATGCATGTCTTTATGGACCTTGCTTTTTGCACTGGTCCAAATCATTTGGTAGAGGTGGGGGTTATGGTGTGGGGTTGTTTTTCAGGAGTTGGGATTGGCCTCTTAGTTCCAGTGAAGGAATCTCTTAAGGCGTGAGCATACCAAGACATTTTGGACAATTTCTGCTCCCAGCTTTGTGGGAACAGTTTGAGGATGGCCCTTTCCTGTTCCAACTTGTCTGTGCACCAGTGCACAAACTTGACTGGCCTGCACAGAGTCCTGACCTCAACCTGATAGAACACCTTTGGGATGAATTAGAGTGGAGACTGCGAGCCAGGTCTTCTCATCCAACATCAGTGCCTGACCTCACAAATGCTCTTCTGGAAAAATGGTCAAACATTCCCATAGACACACTTCTAAACCTTGTGCTCAGCCTTCCCAGAAGACTTGAAGCTGTTATAGCTGCAAAGGGTGGGCAATGCAATACTGAACCCTACGGACTAAGACTGGGATGTCATTAAATGTCATGTGTGTGTAAAGGCAGGCGCCCCAATGCCTTTACACACAGTTTATTCTGGGAACTCAGAAACAAATGCTGTTAATTCTGGAAATAGACGGCATCATGTATAGCATTTTTTATTTCAGTCATAGTTTCATTCATAGCTTTTACAAAGAAAACATTCTGACTGGGTTCTCTCTCCCTAACGAGCATACGTGTCATCACTCCATTAATTCCTATAGATGATCTGTACAGTACTCTTGGTAGCCACCAGTCACCCAGCAGAGTAGGAATCAGGGTGGATATAAATAAATGATTTTATTTTTTTATCTGATTTTTTTTTTTTGATTTTTTTTATCAATTTTTTTAATAAAATGCTTTTGGGGTAAAAATCTATCTAAAGATAAATTTCTATTTAGGATGCATTAATAATTTAGTTTATTCAGCATGAAATGGAGCTTAGTTATGTAGCATGAGGCTGTATATTCTGCAATATTTACATTTTTTGATAAACTCATTCAATGAATCCAAGCTCTGCAAGCTGAGATAACAGGCACTGCATTGATGTATTCACAGTAACCAGGCGATAAAACAAAATTCAGGAATATTCCTTTATCCCATTATTTTGCAAATCTATGTACACTACAAACTGTATGATTGAATAGGCTCAGATATCACTGATTTACTAACCTGACAGCTTATTATTCTAAATAAGAAACCTTCATTTTGTTTGCAAATATTAAAGATTCTAACTACCAATAAGTCCTTACGTTTAAAGAGCACCTGTCACTTCAGATCCATCATGGCAGCACTTGTTAGCGGGCATCCACTCACCTGCTGCCACCACGTCCCTCACCTTGTTGTGTCACTGCCACATCACCAGCTGTCCCATTAAAGTGAATGGGACTGTCGGTGAGTCAACAGCGGGTCAGAGGAGGAGCCACTGCGGGACAGAGATGACAGTTGCTGTTTAACCACTTGACATCCGTGCTATGGCCGAATGACGGCCACAGTGAATTCAAATCCACCCTGGTAGGAATCATCCATAGTAATGAATAGGGCCCCTGGGTGCATGCATGGTAGGAAGAGGACCTGGATGAGACACTTTCCTTGCAAAGGCTCTGTAGTGCCAATCAGGACTTACCAATGAGGACTATGGAAGTCGGAAGAGTGGAAATTTACTAGGAAGACTGCAATTAATGAGATGGTTCTAAAGTTGTCCTTTAAGCAGGAAGTCTGAGCAACAAATAGTTTTCTGTGTTCTTTCTTTTTTATGTATTCTTTATTAAGGCCCCAATCAAATCTGATTACGTAGATTCATGCAGATTTATCCTATTCAAATTCAATGGGTGTGTCTGAATATGCGCTGCACAAGTATTTATGTGCATTTTTCAAGCATTTCTCTGCCTAACAACTAGGCTCCTTCTCCTCCTCCTGAAGCTTATAATACATATAAAAAATGCTTCAAAAACGTGTATATATGCGTTAAAACATACCAAAAATTCACTGGCAAATCTCTGGCAAAAATACGCTCTGCTCAGGTGTGAATGTAGCCTTGATGTATAATTAAAGACTTTTTTTTTTTTTTTGGATAGTGTGGAGAGCAGGCATGTACCGGCCATCGGGACTACTGGGAGTTTCCCGGTGGGCCGATGGCTCAGTGGGCCACTCTGATGTAAGGGGGCTGGTGATGGGACACTCTGATGTAAGGGGGCTGCTGATGGGACACTCTGATGTAAGGGGGGTGCTGATGGGACACTCTGATGTAAGGGGCTGCTGATGGGACACTCTGATGTAAGGGGGCTGCTGATGGGACACTCTGATGTAAGGGGGCTGCTGATGGGACACTCTGATGTATGGAGGTGCTGGTAATGGGAAACTCTGATGTAAGGGGGCTGGTAATGGGACACTCTGATGTAAGGGGGCTGGTAATGGGACACTCTGATGTAAGGGGGTGCTGATGGAACACTCTGATGTAAGGGGGCTGCTGATGGGACACTCTGATGTTAGGGTGTGCTGATGGGACACTCTGATGTAAGGGGGCTGGTAATGGGACACTCTGATGTAAGGGGGTGCTGATGGGACACTCTGATGTAAGGGGGTGCTGATGGGACACTCTGATGTAAGGGGGTGCTGATGGGACTCTCTGATGTAAGGGGGTGCTGATGGGACTCTCTGATGTTAGGGAGTGCTGATGGGACACTCTGATGTAAGGGGGCTGGTGATGGGACATTCTGATGTAAGGGGGCTGCTGATGGGACACTCTGATGTAAGGGGGCTGCTGATGGGACACTCTGATGTATGGAGGTGCTGTTAATGGGACACTCTGATGTAAGGGGGCTGGTAATGGGACACTCTTATGTAAGGGGGCTGGTGATGGGACTCTCTGATGTTAGGGGGTGCCGATGGGACACTCTGATGTAAGGGGGTGCTGATGGGACACTCTGATGTTAGGGAGTGCTGATGGGCCACTCTGATGTAAGGGGGCTGGTGATGGGCCACTCTGATGTAAGGGGGCTGGTGATGGGACACTCTGATGTAAGGGGGCTGCTGATGGGACACTCTGATGTAAGGGGGGTGCTGATGGGACACTCTGATGTAAGGGGCTGCTGATGGGACACTCTGATGTAAGGGGGCTGCTGATGGGACACTCTGATGTAAGGGGGCTGCTGATGGGACACTCTGATGTATGGAGGTGCTGGTAATGGGACACTCTGATGTAAGGGGGCTGGTAATGGGACACTCTGATGTAAGGGGGCTGGTAATGGGACACTCTGATGTAAGGGGGTGCTGATGGGACACTCTGATGTAAGGGGGCTGCTGATGGGACACTCTGATGTTAGGGTGTGCTGATGGGACACTCTGATGTAAGGGGGCTGGTAATGGGACACTCTGATGTAAGGGGGCTGGTAATGGGACACTCTGATGTAAGGGGGTGCTGATGGGACACTCTGATGTAAGGGGGTGCTGATGGGACACTCTGATGTAAGGGGGTGCTGATGGGACTCTCTGATGTAAGGGGGTGCTGATGGGACTCTCTGATGTTAGGGAGTGCTGATGGGACACTCTGATGTAAGGGGGCTGGTGATGGGACACTCTGATGTAAGGGGTGCTGATGGGACTCTCTGATGTTAGGGGGTGCTGATGGGACACTCTGATGTTAGGGTGTGCTGATGGGACACTGATGTAATGGGGCTGGTAATGGGACACTCTGATGTAAGGGGACTGGTAATGGAACACTCTGATGTAAGGGGGTGCTGATGGGACACTCTGATGTAAGTTGGTGCTGATGGGACTCTCTGATGTAAGGGGGTGCTGATGGGACTCTCTGATTTAAGGGGGTGCTGATGGGACTCTCTGATGTAAGGGGGCTGGTGATGGGACACTCTGATGTAAGGGGGTGCTGATGGGACTCTCTGATGTTAGGGAGTGCTGATGGGACACTCTTATGTAAGGGGGCTGCTGATGGGACACTCTGATGTAAGGGGGCTGCTGATGGGACACTCTGATGTAAGGGGGCTGCTGATGGGACACTCTTATGTAAGGGGGCTGGTAATGGGACACTCTGATGTAAGGGGGCTGGTAATGGGACACTCTGATGTAAGGGGGCGTGTAATGGGACACTCTGATGTAAGGGGGTGCTGATGGGACACTCTGATGTAAGGGGGCTGCTGATGAGACACTCTGATGTACGGAGGTGCTGGTAATGGGACACTCTGATGTAAGGGGGCTGGTAATGGGACACTCTGATGTAAGGGGGCTGGTAATGGGACACTCTGATGTAAGGGGGCTGGTGATGGGACACTCTGATGTAAGGGGGTGCTGATGGGACTCTCTGATGTTAGGGGGTGCTGATGGGACACTCTGATGTTAGGGAGTGCTGATGGGACTCTGATATTAGGGAGTGCTGATGGGACACTCTGATGTAAGGGGGCTGGTGATGGGACACTCTGATGTAAGGGGGTGCTGATGGGACTCTCTGATGTTAGGGGGCGCTGATGGGACTCTCTGATGTTAGGGAGTACTGATGGGACACTCTTATGTAAGGGGGCTGGTGATGGGACACTCTGATGTAAGGGGTGATGATGGGACACTCTGTTGTAAGGGGGTGCTGATGGGACACACTGATGTTAGGAGGCGCTGATGGGACACTCTGATGTTAGGGAGTGCTGATGGGACACTCTTATGTAAGGGGGCTGGTGATGGGACACTCTGATGTAAGGGGGTGCTGATGGGACTCTCTGATGTTAGGGTGTGCTGATGGGACACTCTGATGTAAGGGGGCTGGTAATGGGACACTCTGATGTAAGGGGGCTGGTAATGGGACACTCTGATGTAAGGGGGTGCTGATGGGACTCTCTGATGTTAGGGTGTGCTGATGGGACACTCTGATGTAAGGGGGCTGGTAATGGGACACTCTGATGTAAGGGGGCTGGTAATGGGACACTGATGTAAGGGGGTGCTGATGGAACACTCTGATGTAAGGGGGCTGCTGATGGGACATTCTGATGTACGGAGGTGCTGGTAATGGGACACTCTGATGTAAGGGGGCTGGTAATGGGACACTCTGATGTAAGGGGGCTGGTAATGGGACACTCTGATGTAAGGGGGCTGGTGATGGGACACTCTGATGTAAGGGGGTGCTGATGGGACTCTCTGATGTTAGGGGGTGCTGATGGGACACTCTGATGTTAGGGAGTGCTGATGGGACTCTCTGATATTAGGGAGTGCTGATGGGACACTCTGATGTAAGGTGATGGGACACTTTGATGTAAGGGGGTGCTGATGGGACACTCTGATGTTAGGGGGTGCTGATGGGACACTCTGATGTTAGGGAGTGCTGATGGGACTCTCTGATGTTAGGGAGTGCTGATGGGACACTCTGATGTAAGGGGGCTGGTGATGGGACACTCTGATGTAAGGGGGTGCTGATGGGACTCTCTGATGTTAGGGGGCACTGATGGGACTCTCTGATGTTAGGGAGTACTGATGGGACACTCTTATGTAAGGGGGCTGGTGATGAGACACTCTGATGTAAGGGGTGATGATGGGACACTCTGTTGTAAGGGGGTGCTGATGGGACACACTGATGTTAGGGGGCGCTGATGGGACTCTCTGATGTTAGGGAGTGCTGATGGGACACTCTCATGTAAGGGGGCTGGTGATGGGACACTCTGATGTAAGGGGGTGCTGATGGGACACACTGATGTTAGGGGGCGCTGATGGGACACTCTGATGTTAGGGAGTGCTGATGGGACACTCTTATGTAAGGGGGCTGGTGATGGGACACTCTGATGTAAGGGGGTGCTGATGGGACTCTCTGATGTTAGGGTGTGCTGATGGGACACTCTGATGTAAGGGGGCTGGTAATGGGACACTCTGATGTAAGGGGGCTGGTAATGGGACACTCTGATGTAAGGGGGCTGGTAATGGGACACTCTGATGTAAGGGGGTGCTGATGGAACACTCTGATGTAAGGGGGCTGTTGATGGGACATTCTGATGTACGGAGGTGCTGGTAATGGGACACTCTGATGTAAGGGGGCTGGTAATGGGACACTCTGATGTAAGGGGGTGCTGATGGGACTCTCTGATGTTAGGGTGTGCTGATGGGACACTCTGATGTAAGGGGGCTGGTAATGGGACACTCTGCTGTAAGGGGGCTGGTAATGGGACACTCTGATGTAAGGGGGTGCTGATGGAACACTCTGATGTAAGGGGGCTGCTGATGGGACATTCTGATGTACGGAGGTGCTGGTAATGGGACACTCTGATGTTAGGGAGTGCTGATGGGACTCTCTGATGTTAGGGGGTGCTGATGGGACACTCTGATGTTAGGGTGTGCTGATGGGACACTGATGTAATGGGGCTGGTAATGGGACACTCTGATGTAAGGGGACTGGTAATGGAACACTCTGATGTAAGGGGGTGCTGATGGGACACTCTGATGTAAGTTGGTGCTGATGGGACTCTCTGATGTAAGGGGGTGCTGATGGGACTCTCTGATTTAAGGGGGTGCTGATGGGACTCTCTGATGTAAGGGGGCTGGTGATGGGACACTCTGATGTAAGGGGGTGCTGATGGGACTCTCTGATGTTAGGGAGTGCTGATGGGACACTCTTATGTAAGGGGGCTGCTGATGGGACACTCTGATGTAAGGGGGCTGCTGATGGGACACTCTGATGTAAGGGGGCTGCTGATGGGACACTCTTATGTAAGGGGGCTGGTAATGGGACACTCTGATGTAAGGGGGCTGGTAATGGGACACTCTGATGTAAGGGGGCTGGTAATGGGACACTCTGATGTAAGGGGGTGCTGATGGGACACTCTGATGTAAGGGGGTGCTGATGAGACACTCTGATGTACGGAGGTGCTGGTAATGGGACACTCTGATGTAAGGGGGCTGGTAATGGGACACTCTGATGTAAGGGGACTGGTAATGGGACACTCTGATGTAAGGGGGCTGGTGATGGGACACTCTGATGTAAGGGGGTGCTGATGGGACTCTCTGATGTTAGGGGGCGCTGATGGGACTCTCTGATGTTAGGGAGTACTGATGGGACACTCTTATGTAAGGGGGCTGGTGATGGGACACTCTGATGTAAGGGGTGATGATGGGACACTCTGTTGTAAGGGGGTGCTGATGGGACACACTGATGTTAGGGGGCGCTGATGGGACACTCTGATGTTAGGGAGTGCTGATGGGACACTCTTATGTAAGGGGGCTGGTGATGGGACACTCTGATGTAAGGGGGTGCTGATGGGACTCTCTGATGTTAGGGTGTGCTGATGGGACACTCTGATGTAAGGGGGCTGGTAATGGGACACTCTGATGTAAGGGGGCTGGTAATGGGACACTCTGATGTAAGGGGGTGCTGATGGGACTCTCTGATGTTAGGGTGTGCTGATGGGACACTCTGATGTAAGGGGGCTGGTAATGGGACACTCTGATGTAAGGGGGCTGGTAATGGGACACTCTGATGTAAGGGGGTGCTGATGGAACACTCTGATGTAAGGGGGCTGCTGATGGGACATTCTGATGTACGGAGGTGCTGGTAATGGGACACTCTGATGTAAGGGGGCTGGTAATGGGACACTCTGATGTAAGGGGGCTGGTAATGGGACACTCTGATGTAAGGGGGCTGGTGATGGGACACTCTGATGTAAGGGGGTGCTGATGGGACTCTCTGATGTTAGGGGGTGCTGATGGGACACTCTGATGTTAGGGAGTGCTGATGGGACACTCTGATGTAAGGGGGCTGGTGATGGGACACTCTGATGTAAGGGGGCTGGTGATGGGACACTCTGATGTAAGGGGGCTGGTGATGGGACACTCTGATGTAAGGGGTGCTGATGGGACTCTCTGATGTTAGGGGGTGCTGATGGGACACTCTGATGTTAGGGTGTGCTGATGGGACACTGATGTAATGGGGCTGGTAATGGGACACTCTGATGTAAGGGGACTGGTAATGGAACACTCTGATGTAAGGGGGTGCTGATGGGACACTCTGATGTAAGTTGGTGCTGATGGGACTCTCTGATGTAAGGGGGCTGGTGATGGGACACTCTGATGTAAGGGGGTGCTGATGGGACTCTCTGATGTTAGGGAGTGCTGATGGGACACTCTTATGTAAGGGGGCTGCTGATGGGACACTCTGATGTAAGGGGGCTGCTGATGGGACACTCTGATGTAAGGGGGCTGCTGATGGGACACTCTTATGTAAGGGGGCTGGTAATGGGACACTCTGATGTAAGGGGGCTGGTAATGGGACACTCTGATGTAAGGGGGCTGGTAATGGGACACTCTGATGTAAGGGGGTGCTGATGGGACACTCTGATGTAAGGGGGCTGCTGATGAGACACTCTGATGTATGGAGGTGCTGGTAATGGGACACTCTGATGTAAGGGGGCTGGTAATGGGACACTCTGATGTAAGGGGGCTGGTAATGGGACACTCTGATGTAAGGGGGCTGGTGATGGGACACTCTGATGTAAGGGGGTGCTGATGGGACTCTCTGATGTTAGGGGGTGCTGATGGGACACTCTGATGTTAGGGAGTGCTGATGGGACTCTGATGTTAGGGAGTGCTGATGGGACACTCTGATGTAAGGGGGCTGGTGATGGGACACTCTGATGTAAGGGGGTGCTGATGGGACTCTCTGATGTTAGGGGGCGCTGATGGTGCTCTCTGATGTTAGGGAGTACTGATGGGACACTCTTATGTAAGGGGGCTGGTGATGGGACACTCTGATGTAAGGGGTGATGATGGGACACTCTGTTGTAAGGGGGTGCTGATGGGACACCCTGATGTTAGGGGGCGCTGATGGGACACTCTGATGTTAGGGAGTGCTGATGGGACACTCTTATGTAAGGGGGCTGGTGATGGGACACTCTGATGTAAGGGGGTGCTGATGGGACTCTCTGATGTTAGGGGGTGCTGATGGGACACTCTGATGTTAGGGAGTGCTGATTGGACTCTCTGATATTAGGGAGTGCTGATGGGACACTCTGATGTAAGGGGGCTGGTGATGGGACACTCTGATGTAAGGGGGTGCTGATGGGACACTCTGATGTTAGGGGGTGCTGATGGGACACTCTGATGTTAGGGAGTGCTGATGGGACTCTCTGATGTTAGGGAGTGCTGATGGGACACTCTGATGTAAGGGGGCTGGTGATGGGACACTCTGATGTAAGGGGGTGCTGATGGGACTCTCTGATGTTAGGGGGCGCTGATGGGACTCTCTGATGTTAGGGAGTACTGATGGGACACTCTTATGTAAGGGGGCTGGTGATGAGACACTCTGATGTAAGGGGTGATGATGGGACACTCTGTTGTAAGGGGGTGCTGATGGGACACACTGGTGTTAGGGGGCGCTGATGGGACTCTCTGATGTTAGGGAGTGCTGATGGGACACTCTCATGTAAGGGGGCTGGTGATGGGACACTCTGATGTAAGGGGGTGCTGATGGGACACTCTGATGTTAGGGGGTGCTGATGGGACACTCTGATGTTAGGGAGTGCTGATGGGACTCTCTGATGTTAGGGAGTGCTGATGGGACACTCTGATGTAAGGGGGCTGGTGATGGGGCACTCTGATGTAAGGGGGCTGGTGATGGGACACTCTGATGTAAGGGGGTGCTGATGGGACTCTCTGATGTTAGGGGGTGCTGATGGGACACTCTGATGTTAGGGAGTGCTGATGGGACTCTCTGATATTAGGGAGTGCTGATGGGACACTCTGATGTAAGGGGGCTGGTGATGGGACACTCTGATGTAAGGGGGTGCTGATGGGACACTCTGATGTTAGGGGGTGCTGATGGGACACTCTGATGTTAGG
Organism: Lithobates pipiens; assembly: GCF_037356315.1. Classification (NCBI taxonomy): domain Eukaryota; kingdom Metazoa; phylum Chordata; class Amphibia; order Anura; family Ranidae; genus Lithobates; species Lithobates pipiens. The sequence goes on along the minus strand of NW_027507758.1, from coordinate 553,928,680 downwards.
GAGTGCTGATGGGACTCTCTGATGTTAGGGAGTGCTGATGGGACACTCTGATGTAAGGGGGCTGGTGATGGGACACTCTGATGTAAGGGGGTGCTGATGGGACTCTCTGATGTTAGGGGGCGCTGATGGGACTCTCTGATGTTAGGGAGTACTGATGGGACACTCTTATGTAAGGGGGCTGGTGATGAGACACTCTGATGTAAGGGGTGATGATGGGACACTCTGTTGTAAGGGGGTGCTGATGGGACACACTGATGTTAGGGGGCACTGATGGGACTCTCTGATGTTAGGGAGTGCTGATGGGACACTCTCATGTAAGGGGGCTGGTGATGGGACACTCTGATGTAAGGGGGTGCTGATGGGACACTCTGATGTTAGGGGGTGCTGATGGGACACTCTGATGTTAGGGAGTGCTGATGGGACTCTCTGATGTTAGGGAGTGCTGATGGGACACTCTGATGTAAGGGGGCTGGTGATGGGGCACTCTGATGTAATGGGTGATGATGGGACACTCTGTTGTAAGGGGGTGCTGATGGGACACACTGATGTTAGGGAGTGCTGATGGGACACACTGATGTTAGGGAGTGCTGATGGGACACTCTGATGTTAGGGAGTGCTGATGGGACACTCTGATTTAAGGGGGCTGGTGATGGGACACTCTGATGTAAGGGGTGCTGATGGGACTCTCTGATGTTAGGGGGTGCTGATGGGACACTCTGATGTTAGGGTGTGCTGATGGGACACTGATGTAATGGGGCTGGTAATGGGACACTCTGATGTAAGGGGACTGGTAATGGAACACTCTGATGTAAGGGGGTGCTGATGGGACACTCTGATGTAAGTTGGTGCTGATGGGACTCTCTGATGTAAGGGGGTGCTGATGGGACTCTCTGATTTAAGGGGGTGCTGATGGGACTCTCTGATGTAAGGGGGCTGGTGATGGGACACTCTGATGTAAGGGGGTGCTGATGGGACTCTCTGATGTTAGGGAGTGCTGATGGGACACTCTTATGTAAGGGGGCTGCTGATGGGACACTCTGATGTAAGGGGGCTGCTGATGGGACACTCTGATGTAAGGGGGCTGCTGATGGGACACTCTTATGTAAGGGGGCTGGTAATGGGACACTCTGATGTAAGGGGGCTGGTAATGGGACACTCTGATGTAAGGGGGCTGGTAATGGGACACTCTGATGTAAGGGGGTGCTGATGGGACACTCTGATGTAAGGGGGCTGCTGATGAGACACTCTGATGTATGGAGGTGCTGGTAATGGGACACTCTGATGTAAGGGGGCTGGTAATGGGACACTCTGATGTAAGGGGGCTGGTAATGGGACACTCTGATGTAAGGGGGCTGGTGATGGGACACTCTGATGTAAGGGGGTGCTGATGGGACACTCTGATGTTAGGGGGTGCTGATGGGACACTCTGATGTTAGGGAGTGCTGATGGGACTCTCTGATGTTAGGGAGTGCTGATGGGACACTCTGATGTAAGGGGGCTGGTGATGGGACACTCTGATGTAAGGGGGTGCTGATGGGACTCTCTGATGTTAGGGGGCGCTGATGGGACTCTCTGATGTTAGGGAGTACTGATGGGACACTCTTATGTAAGGGGGCTGGTGATGAGACACTCTGATGTAAGGGGTGATGATGGGACACTCTGTTGTAAGGGGGTGCTGATGGGACACACTGATGTTAGGGGGCGCTGATGGGACTCTCTGATGTTAGGGAGTGCTGATGGGACACTCTCATGTAAGGGGGCTGGTGATGGGACACTCTGATGTAAGGGGGTGCTGATGGGACACTCTGATGTTAGGGGGTGCTGATGGGACACTCTGATGTTAGGGAGTGCTGATGGGACACTCTGATGTTAGGGAGTGCTGATGGGACACTCTGATGTAAGGGGGCTGGTGATGGGGCACTCTGATGTAAGGGGTGATGATGGGACACTCTGTTGTAAGGGGGTGCTGATGGGACACACTGATGTTAGGAGGCGCTGATGGGACACTCTGATGTTAGGGAGTGCTGATGGGACACTCTTATGTAAGGGGGCTGGTGATGGGACACTCTGATGTAAGGGGGTGCTGATGGGACACTCTGATGTAAGGGGGCTGGTAATGGGACACTCTGATGTAAGGGGGCTGGTAATGGGACACTCTGATGTAAGGGGGCTGGTGATGGGACACTCTGATGTAAGGGGGTGCTGATGGGACTCTCTGATGTTAGGGGGTGCTGATGGGACACTCTGATGTTAGGGAGTGCTGATGGGACTCTCTGATATTAGGGAGTGCTGATGGGACACTCTGATGTAAGGGGGCTGGTGATGGGACACTTTGATGTAAGGGGGTGCTGATGGGACACTCTGATGTTAGGGGGTGCTGATGGGACACTCTGATGTTAGGGAGTGCTGATGGGACTCTCTGATGTTAGGGAGTACTGATGGGACACTCTTATGTAAGGGGGCTGGTGATGAGACACTCTGATGTAAGGGGTGATGATGGGACACTCTGTTGTAAGGGGGTGCTGATGGGACACACTGATGTTAGGGGGCGCTGATGGGACTCTCTGATGTTAGGGAGTGCTGATGGGACACTCTCATGTAAGGGGGCTGGTGATGGGACACTCTGATGTAAGGGGGTGCTGATGGGACACACTGATGTTAGGGGGCGCTGATGGGACACTCTGATGTTAGGGAGTGCTGATGGGACACTCTTATGTAAGGGGGCTGGTGATGGGACACTCTGATGTAAGGGGGTGCTGATGGGACTCTCTGATGTTAGGGTGTGCTGATGGGACACTCTGATGTAAGGGGGCTGGTAATGGGACACTCTGATGTAAGGGGGCTGGTAATGGGACACTCTGATGTAAGGGGGTGCTGATGGAACACTCTGATGTAAGGGGGCTGCTGATGGGACATTCTGATGTACGGAGGTGCTGGTAATGGGACACTCTGATGTAAGGGGGCTGGTAATGGGACACTCTGATGTAAGGGGGTGCTGATGGGACTCTCTGATGTTAGGGTGTGCTGATGGGACACTCTGATGTAAGGGGGCTGGTAATGGGACACTCTGATGTAAGGGGGCTGGTAATGGGACACTCTGATGTAAGGGGGTGCTGATGGAACACTCTGATGTAAGGGGGCTGCTGATGGGACATTCTGATGTACGGAGGTGCTGGTAATGGGACACTCTGATGTTAGGGAGTGCTGATGGGACTCTGATGTTAGGGAGTGCTGATGGGACACTCTGATGTAAGGGGGCTGGTGATGGGACACTCTGATGTAAGGGGGTGCTGATGGGACTCTCTGATGTAAGGGGGTGCTGATGGGACTCTCTGATGTTAGGGAGTGCTGATGGGACACTCTGATGTAAGGGGGCTGGTGATGGGACACTCTGATGTAAGGGGTGCTGATGGGACTCTCTGATGTTAGGGGGTGCTGATGGGACACTCTGATGTTAGGGTGTGCTGATGGGACACTGATGTAATGGGGCTGGTAATGGGACACTCTGATGTAAGGGGACTGGTAATGGAACACTCTGATGTAAGGGGGTGCTGATGGGACACTCTGATGTAAGTTGGTGCTGATGGGACTCTCTGATGTAAGGGGGTGCTGATGGGACTCTCTGATTTAAGGGGGTGCTGATGGGACCCTCTGATGTAAGGGGGCTGGTAATGGGACACTCTGATGTAAGGGGGTGCTGATGGAACACTCTGATGTAAGGGGGCTGCTGATGGGACATTCTGATGTACGGAGGTGCTGGTAATGGGACACTCTGATGTTAGGGAGTGCTGATGGGACTCTGATGTTAGGGAGTGCTGATGGGACACTCTGATGTAAGGGGGCTGGTGATGGGACACTCTGATGTAAGGGGGTGCTGATGGGACTCTCTGATGTAAGGGGGTGCTGATGGGACTCTCTGATGTTAGGGAGTGCTGATGGGACACTCTGATGTAAGGGGGCTGGTGATGGGACACTCTGATGTAAGGGGTGCTGATGGGACTCTCTGATGTTAGGGGGTGCTGATGGGACACTCTGATGTTAGGGTGTGCTGATGGGACACTGATGTAATGGGGCTGGTAATGGGACACTCTGATGTAAGGGGACTGGTAATGGAACACTCTGATGTAAGGGGGTGCTGATGGGACACTGATGTAAGTTGGTGCTGATGGGACTCTCTGATGTAAGGGGGTGCTGATGGGACTCTCTGATTTAAGGGGGTGCTGATGGGACCCTCTGATGTAAGGGGGCTGGTGATGGGACACTCTGATGTAAGGGGGTGCTGATGGGACTCTCTGATGTTAGGGAGTGCTGATGGGACACTCTTATGTAAGGGGGCTGCTGATGGGACACTCTGATGTAAGGGGGCTGCTGATGGGACACTCTGATGTAAGGGGGCTGCTGATGGGACACTCTTATGTAAGGGGGCTGGTAATGGGACACTCTGATGTAAGGGGGCTGGTAATGAGACACTCTGATGTAAGGGGGCTGGTAATGGGACACTCTGATGTAAGGGGGTGCTGATGGGACACTCTGATGTAAGGGGGTGCTGATGAGACACTCTGATGTACGGAGGTGCTGGTAATGGGACACTCTGATGTAAGGGGGCTGGTAATGGGACACTCTGATGTAAGGGGACTGGTAATGGGACACTCTGATGTAAGGGGGCTGGTGATGGGACACTCTGATGTAAGGGGGTGCTGATGGGACTCTCTGATGTTAGGGGGTGCTGATGGGACACTCTGATGTTAGGGAGTGCTGATGGGACTCTGATGTTAGGGAGTGCTGATGGGACACTCTGATGTAAGGGGGCTGGTGATGGGACACTCTGATGTAAGGGGGTGCTGATGGGACTCTCTGATGTTAGGGGGCGCTGATGGGACTCTCTGATGTTAGGGAGTACTGATGGGACACTCTTATGTAAGGGGGCTGGTGATGAGACACTCTGATGTAAGGGGGTGCTGATGGGACTCTCTGATGTTAGGGTGTGCTGATGGGACACTCTGATGTAAGGGGGCTGGTAATGGGACACTCTGATGTAAGGGGGCTGGTAATGGGACACTCTGATGTAAGGGGGTGCTGATGGAACACTCTGATGTAAGGGGGCTGCTGATGGGACATTCTGATGTACGGAGGTGCTGGTAATGGGACACTCTGATGTAAGGGGGCTGGTAATGGGACACTCTGATGTAAGGGGGCTGGTGATGGGGCACTCTGATGTAAGGGGGTGCTGATGGGACTCTCTGATGTTAGGGGGTGCTGATGGGACACTCTGATGTTAGGGAGTGCTGATGGGACTCTCTGATATTAGGGAGTGCTGATGGGACACTCTGATGTAAGGGGGCTGGTGATGGGACACTCTGATGTAAGGGGGCTGGTGATGGGACACTCTGATGTAAGGGGGTGCTGATGGGACACTCTGATGTTAGGGGGTGCTGATGGGACTCTCTGATGTTAGGGAGTGCTGATGGGACACTCTGATGTAAGGGGGCTGGTGATGGGACACTCTGATGTAAGGGGGTGCTGATGGGACTCTCTGATGTTAGGGGGCGCTGATGGGACTCTCTGATGTTAGGGAGTACTGATGGGACACTCTTATGTAAGGGGGCTGGTGATGGGACACTCTGATGTAAGGGGTGATGATGGGACACTCTGTTGTAAGGGGGTGCTATTGGGACACACTGATGTTAGGGGGCGCTGATGGGACTCTCTGATGTTAGGGAGTGCTGATGGGACACTCTCATGTAAGGGGGCTGGTGATGGGACACTCTGATGTAAGGGGGTGCTGATGGGACACTCTGATGTTAGGGGGTGCTGATGGGACACTCTGATGTTAGGGAGTGCTGATGGGACTCTCTGATGTTAGGGAGTGCTGATGGGACACTCTGATGTAAGGGGGCTGGTGATGGGGCACTCTGATGTAATGGGTGATGATGGGACACTCTGTTGTAAGGGGGTGCTGATGGGACACACTGATGTTAGGGAGTGCTGATGGGACACTCAAAATGTAAGTGGGCCGGTCTGGATGAAGTCCAGGGCCAAATTTCTGTCCCAGTCCAGCCCTGGTGGAGAGGGATCAGATCTGTGACCCCGTTAGGGAGACTCACCCTCTACTTTCATTTTTAACCATTATCATCGAAAGTGAAGGTAAAAGGAAATCACTAATTTTGGGTTGACGCCGAAACAGGATTATCGGCACTAGTTCTGGTGACACCCAGGGATTCCCTTACTCAGGAGGGATTTCCTCTCAATTCCTGTATTTGGCATGGGATAGGATGTGAAAGGAAGTCTGAACAACGAGCCACAGATGTGGAAAGAAAACTGACGGGTGGTTGTAACCCTCCCTTGCTCTATTAAAAAGAAAAAGAAAAAAAATTTGGTCTACAGTTCAACAATAAGGGCTCATTTACTTGGGCACCATACAGCATTAGGACCCCTTTCACGCTGAGCCGTGGCCGCATTAGCGCTAAAGCAGTGAGCATTTTAGCTGCACTTTAGTGATGTTTAATCAGGGTGTTTAACCCCCACTAGCTGGGCACTTTTAACCCCCGCTAGCGGCTGAAGAGGGGGTTAAACGTACCCATGTTGTGGCGCTTCCGAAGTACTTTTCAGGCTCTTTGGAAGCGCTGCCAATTCATTTCAATGGGCAGGGTGTTTTGGAAGCTTTGTATACAGCACTCCCAATCCGCTCTAAAGATGCTGCTTGCAGGACTTTTCCTAACGTCCCCCAAGCGCACCGCCCCAGTGTGAAAAGACACACTAAAATGTATTATAAAAAGGAATCCCCTGGGGGAGGATTTTAAAGGCACGTACAACTTGATTGAAAAACAATGAAAAATATTTTATTACATAAAACAAACAAGGAAGTAATATACAATATACATAAAAAAAATATCTCTGGGTACAATTATAAAGACACTGTTAATAACAATGTGCACCACATAGGTTTATAATATAATCCATGTAGGTATAGCCACCCTACGCGCTTCGGAGCTTAATAAAGCATATCCTTCTTCAGGGGTGTAGATACAACATTAACATGGAATCTGTTGAATAACGGAGGACAAGATATTAGAGCGGGAGATGTAAGCGCCCAGATGTAATCCACATATAAACTGACAAAAGAATCCATATAAGCCATGGGAATACCATGGATTTGGGGGTGACAAATAATGAAATAAAAAATGGTCATGTAATAGAGTTGCACAAAATGCTGAAGGCCTCCCTCGCCCTTAAAGGTACAGAATAAAATAATTAGCTTCAAACACTGGCAAAATAGAACGATAATCAATTATTATAGTGCAATATAACTCTACTGCTTAGTTTAACAATAACACAATCATACAACAGTTCATTTAGCAATAACGCCATCAAAATAAATAATAGTACATATTGGATGATTTATATGTAAAAAGCGCAAAAGATGACAAAAAAAGATAGTGGTATAAATATCATAAGTATAAGTAGCTAATTCCCTATTGTTTCCTACCCCCTGAGACGAACCCTTCCAAAAACGGTTTGAACCAAATAGTGTCGTTAAGACCCGGAGACTGAGTAGCTTTCAAGGAGTGAATCCATCTGCAGGAGAATTTTGTTCCAATCTCCCCCCCTGTGGTTTGGGTAAATTCTGTCCAAGATGAGGAATTTGATTTTGGGGAGTTTCCCCCATGGACTAAGGTGGTGTGGCGGCCTAGGGGGAGGTCCGGATCACAGGTGCGCATACTAGTAATATGCCTATATGCACGTTTCCAAAATTCCTGTTTGGTTTTGCCAACGTAAAAACAACTGCACTCACACAGGAGCAAATAAATTACTCTGAATGTGTGGCAGTTGGCAAAGTGTTTTGGGTGAAAGATTTTGCCATTGGGCAAAAGTGGATTTTTTTGTGTCAACATAAATTTGCAGTTATGACATTTACCGCATGTAAAAGTGCCTTTGTATTTGCAGTGTGTAAAACTTGTAGCGTCTCGAAATTCACTTTTCACAAGGGTGTCACCAATGGATGTGGCTTGTTTGAAAGTAAAGGAGGGTTTTGATGTCACAAATTTGCCTAGAGACGGATCGCATGTAAGAATGTGCCAGCATTTTTCAATCATTTTCTTAACCTGCTCTTGTTGGTTGCTAAATTTAGTTATAATTCTGATATCCTCAGTTTCCTTTTTAGATTTTTTGCGATGTATAAGGTCGATTCTATTGTGAAGGCAAGCTCGTTTGAAGGCGCGCTTCAGGGAGGTATGGGAATAGCCCCGCAAAAGCAATCTCTTGCGGAGCTGATTGGCCTCCTCCCGAAACACGACCTCATCCGAGCAATTACACCTAACTCGAAGGTACTGGCTGTACGGGATGGAATTTATTAGGGGTTTGGGATGAAAGCTTGACACGTAGAGAATAGAGTTGCCTGCAGTTGGCTTCCTAAATAGTTTACTTAACACTTTGCCAGATTCACCCCTGTAAATCTCCACATCAAGGAAGGTGATGCGATCAAGATCAGAGTTCATAGTAAAATGTAGATTAAAGTTATTCTTGTTAATTTTCAGGAGCCACTGTTCTAACGGGTCATGGGGGCCGTCCCAGATGATGAAGATGTCGTTGATGTACCGGTACCAACAAAGAATGTGGTCCGAGTACATCGACAAGTCCTCATCATCCAGAACCATTGCCTCCCACTCCCCCAGGTACAGGTTGGCGTAGGATGGGGCATAGCAGGTCCCCATCGCTACCCCCTGCACCTAGAGGAAGTAGGAGCCGTTGAAGGTGAATACATTGTGTTGTAAAATGAAATCTAAAATTGACATGATAAACTCCCCGTATCTCGGGTCGATCTCGGGGTTCTTGGATAGAAAGTGTTGAACAACTGCTATCCCCTTTTATCGTGAGGGATCGAGTTGTAAAGGGATTCTGCATCCACTGCTACAAAGATGGCGTGGTCCAGAATGATTAAGGAATCAATGACTTGAAGAAACTAAAGAGTATCCTTAACAAAGGAAGGCAAGGAGGAAACTTTGCTAGTGTTGTCACTGACAGCCAACGCCTGAGATAATTGGCCTACCAGGGGGGTTGTTTGCATTCTTGTGAATTTTTGGCAAAGCATAAAATACGGGAACACGTGGAAATTTATTTTGAACAAATTCCCAAGTTTGTTGGGTGATAATTTGATTAGAGAAGGCCGAATCAATGATAGCATAAAACTCAAGGGTGTACTTCTTCACAATGTTGGCAGGGACACAACGGTACCAGTCAGTGTTGCTGAGTATTTTAGTGCACATTTCGATGTATGTTGTATTGTCAAGAAGGACAATATTTCCTCCCTTATCTGATGTTTTAATTGTGATATTTTTGTTAAGTGAGAGTTGTTTAAGGGCTATGTGTTCCTGTCTACTGAGGTTGGCTAGGACCTGCGTTTCCGGATTTTTAACGCTTCCAAATCATTGTAGATGAGCTTCAAAAATGCTGCGGCATTAGGGCATGTACTGGGGGCAGGGCAAAAGTCAGATTTCTTCTTAAGATTGGATTTAGTTTACCTTAAAAGGGATATCCTGTGGATCTACTGTGTCCTCCAACAAGGAGGTTAAATCGAGTTGATCAATAAGGTCAATTGGATTATTTTCTTTCAAAAGGGCCACTAATTGGTCCAGTGCTTGTGTTTCTTGGGAGGTGTGTGTAGTATGAACTTCCTTATTGGAGAAAAGTTTCTTTAGAAGTAATTTACGAACAAATAATTGAAGGTCTTTATATACGTCGAATACATCAATATCTTGGGTAGGGCAAAAATTGAGGCCTTTCCTCAGGACGTTAATTTCATCAACAGGGAGCTTGTAAGAAGAAAGATTAACTTTGGTTAAATCAGATAATAACTCGCCTGCAAAAACGGCTCTCCTGCAGTCTGTGTGGAAGCCCCAAGTGCTTTCACACTGAGGAGATGCGCTGGCAGGACTTTAAAAAAAAGTCCTGCAAGCAGCATCTTTTGAGTGGTGTATACCGCTCCTCCACCACTCCTGCCCATTGAAATGAATGGGCACCACTGCCGAAGCACCTGCAATGCGATTTGGCAGCTGAGCTTCACGGGCACATTTAACCCCTTCCTGGGCCGCTAGCTGAATTATAAGTGCCCCGCTAAAATGACGGTAAAGCGCTGCTAAAACTGGCAGCGTTTTACCGTCAACGCCTGCTCGCTCCAGTGTGAAAGCAGCCTTAAGACCCCTTTCACACCAGGGTGTTTTGCAGGCGCTATAGCGTTAGAAATAGAGCTTGCAAAACGCCCTAAAGAAGCTGCACCATTGTGTGTAGTGTGAAAGCCCGAGGGCTTTCACACGACAGCGGTGCACTGGCAGGACGTCAGAAAAAAGTCCTGCCAGCAGCTTCTTAGGAGCGGTGTGTTTACCGCTCCTCCACCACTGCTCCCTATTGAAATCAATGGGGCAGCGCTGTAATACTGCCGGAAAAACGCCGCTATTGCGGCGTATTGCTGGCGGGTTTAACCCTTTCGCGGCCGATAGTGGGGGTAAAAGTGCCCCGCTAGCACCCGAAATGCGCCGCAAATCCGGCGGTAAAACGCCACTAAAAATAGCAGCGTTTTACCACCCACGCTATCGGTGGTGTGGTGTGAAAGGGGTCTTGGTGATACAGAAAATTTCTTACATTTAACAAAACAAACATCCAAACAGTTCACGTGTATGTATAATTTAGAATTATATATATATATATATATATATACATATAAAAAAACAGGTAATCAAAACTTTTGGATGAAAAAAAATGGGCTAACTTTACTGGTTTTTTTTTTTTTTTTTTTTTTAAATCTGTGTATTTTTTCCCCAAAAAATTGAGTTTGAAAGACCGCTGCGCAAATACCGTGTGACATAATATATTGCAACAACCGCTATTTTATTCCCTAGGATCTCTGCTAAAAAATATATATATATAAGTTTTGGGGGTTCTAAGTGAATTTCTAGCAGAAAATACTGGATCTTTATTTGTAAGCATCAAGTGTCAAAAAAGATTTAGTCTTTAAATGGTTAAACTGAGAACTTCTACACACAGAGTTCAATTCATTCATTCAAGTGTAAACATTGTATCATTTTGATCTTTTCTTGGCAGACTGCCCAGGAGACAAGTCACTGAAGTCATTTGCAAGTTGCGCTGAATATATCATCGGCCTTTTTTAACAGAACAATCGGCCGATGCCGATTAATTAAAAAACGCCAAATATCGGCTGATATATCGGTCGACCTCTAGTTGAGACTGTACAATTATGGGGGGTGCCCACAAGGATTTGTTCTAAAAAAGAAGGATCATTGGAAATGGTGTCAATAGAAGTAATAGTAATTGGGTTTTGATTTACAGTGCTAGTGTGGGTGTTAGGAGCGGCTTCCGGAACAGCCGCGGAAGGTGTAACCAACTGCCCCGGAAGTGATGTAGATGGAGGTGCAGATTGAGGATGTGTAATCATATAGAGTGTGAGTTTTTTAGCTTGTTGCTTTTCGGTGGAATCGCCGGAATATAAATTAGTACTCGGTGTGGTCTTGGATTTTTGATTAGATTGGGAATGTGAGGGGTGCGACTGATACGAGGAGTTTGATGTAGAACGGGGAAAAGAGGAAGTGTTTCTAATTGGTTGAGTAGAATTAACCGAGGGGTGTGGTAGATTTAAAGGGCCTTTACTTAAATTGGGTTTGTTGGAGGTAAAGGTCCATGTATGTATATTATATGTTACTTCCTTGTTTGTTTTATGTAATAAAATATTTTTGATTGTTTTTCAATCAAGTTGTATGTGCCTTTAAAATCCACCCCCACGGGATTCCTTTTTATAAACCATTTTTTCCGGATGTGGCACAACTAATACCGAAATGGGATCAGGAGATCAAGTCGTAGTCAAACATAATAACGAATGGGGATTCATTTTGGATTTTCATATGCAATACAAAGTGGTAGAAGATATCTTCAAGCGGCATTGGCATGTCCTTTTGCTAGATAAAAAACGAAATCCTGCATTTCCATCTCAACCTCAATTTATTTATAGGAAGGCCCCAAATTTCGGTGACAAAATTATAAAAGAAAGTGGTTGACCCCCCGAAACCTCCAACTACTTTTTGGGATCGAAATGGCTTTTTTGCTTGCCGGAGATGCAAAGCTTGCTGAGAAATCTCTAGGCCAGTTAGATCATTATACAATTTTTCCTCTCCATCAAATAATCGAGTGTTCAACATAAAACAGTTTATTACATGTAACAGCACTCACGTTGTATATGCTTTAAAATGCCCTTGTGGGTTGATGTATATTGGAAGGACAAAAAGAAAATTTAGAGTGAGAATCGCTGAACACATTCATAAAATTAAAATTGGATTCAAAGACCATAATGTGTCGTTACATTTCAAACTCAAATATAATATGGACGCCACTGGTCTCCAATTTTGGGGAATTGAACAAATCAAACCCTATTGGAGAGGAATCAATATGGTACGGGAATTGTCAAAACACGAGACTCAATGGATATAATTAGTTGATGTTTTGAGTCCTAGGGGCCTGAATATCGAATTGGACATCAATTGCTTTATAAGTGACACTTAATCAGATTATATCAATTACATGGATGCGCCCCCTGTGGTGGATTAGATCATTTACGCTCTACCATTCATGCATTGTTAGAAGGGGTTGGATACACAGAATTATCTATATAAAGGAAAACCAGAGACGATCCTGTATAAAAGAACCACATCCGAGTACACACAAAGATCAATGATGATCGTAGAGTAGTGTGCATAAAAGTAATTACATAAGAGCAATCATATAAAAAGAATGACACACGTACGGATGGACTTACTATAGACGCTTCTGTGAAATATATACACAGATTTTCATTTGAATTAAAAATCATTTTCCAGTTAAAAATAATTTTTAAACTATAATTTATTTCTTAAACTAAAATCAATTTAGATTTGAATTTGTTCCTCGATTTTTTGATTATAGATGGGTTATTTACTAATCAAAATAAAAGGGCATAATCTATCATGGTGTTAAATCCCCATAATTTCTAAACCAGTTCCGGATTTATTCATTTCATTCTTAAGGTACTGTAATTTTAAATCTTTTTTTTTTAATATATATTTTTTAATGAATTAATTAGTTTTAATTCATTAAATAATAGTGTGCTTGCTCTTACTTTCACAGCGATACCTCACATGTGTGGTGCCATGGGCATAGCATAAGGGGTTGCAGGGGTCACAATGGCAACCCTGTCCCTAGCTCCAGGGGGCCCCAGCAGCCTCCCTGCCATATTATCATATCCTCCACAAAGTCCAGCTCTGATCTGCCATAGGGCCCCACAGCCACGCTCCAGTACTGGGTTTCCATTTTGCCTTCAACAATTGACACCCCTCCAATCTCATTGGCTGTGAAGCATTTCCAGAATGGAGAGGAGCATGAGGTAAGAACAGCCCAGGATGGGTAAGTGTCTGTGCTGTGTGCTGGCAACATGGAATGGTAACCGTGCTTAGCGAGGCAAGAGGAGGAGACTGCTGCTGTCCTATAGCCATGATGGGACCTTCATGTGTCTTCTAGTCACCAGCTGGGATACTCTGTACGCCCCCACTCGGGGATGTCTGCTTACCCCGACTTCCCTGACAACTGGGGAAAAGATATACACCTCCGGGAGGTGACCTTCCCCCAACACCTTCCAAAACTCACAGAGAAACCTTCAGAAATTGCTAAAACAAATCCCTTAACATCTCATCAGGGGGCCCCTGAAGGGCTACTGGCTCCAGATTTCATGTCACATGGCTTTGCCGTCCCAGATCTAAGTTGCACCCCCCCAAAGCCCCCTGACCACCCCACTGCCCTGGATACTATGCCCGGCTGCTGAGCTCCTTTCCCATTACAGCACTCTATACTGCTCCTTCTCCGCAGGGCTGAAATCACATTCCTTTACAACACAGCCAGTTAGCCATGATCTCCACAGGGTGTATCTGCCTACTGCAAATACACTGCCGTTCTGACAGAGAATTTCGCAAGTCAGAAGGACAACATAAAAGCCAGAAACACCCTGTGAAGACTGAGAGACTGCGTGTAAAGGAATGTGATTTCAGACCTGTGTAGTGTGGGGGCCGAGGAACTCTATACAGTGCTGAGATGGGAAAGGAGCAATGTCAAGTGACCTGCCAGGGGTCCCTCTCCTCTGATTCTCCAACGGTAATCACTGTCCTCTCATGTAAAGAGGAACTCAAAACTCTTAAGCCACTTTGGGTATCTTGGCATGCAGTGGGTGTTTCTGCACGCACGGTTGAAGTGGTGGGTGGTAATGAGGGGGGTCCAGGCCAACTTTTGCATCGGGGCCCACAAGCTTCAAGGTATGCCTTGTGTGGTGCGACCGCTATTTACATAAGTATGCAGGACCTACATGCACGTTTACATTTGTGCATGAGCATGGGTGTATGGGGCGCTTACATATTTTTTTTTTTTTTGGATGAACTTTATTGCTATCACAAGGGATTAACAACATTCATGGTCTGTGACATATCCAGTTTTTAAGCCCATATCTCTCCTTTTGCCTCCAAAGCATGTGATCAAAGCAAGATCAGTTTGATCAGATGCTGTACAAACCAGTAATGGCTTCTAATCAAAACAAAAGTAATGTAACAGAAGAGGGGAAGAAACTCTTTCACAGTGATTGCGATTAGAGCGGTTATATTGGTAGCCGATGGGACAGGAGAGCCCGGTAAAGGTGGATAGGGTCCCCCTTGCTCCATCTGTAAAAATGACCGAGAGGCTGTAGAGCCAATTGGACCATTTTTCCCCAAATAGCGAAACACTCAGAGAAAAAGGATAATACCAAGACCATTGTTGTAGCTGCACTGATCCTGATCCTTGCTGAGCTTGAATCCATGTATGACTGGCTTTAGTTTGCCTCTATAGATACCCTGTGCTGTTATTCCAGGTATAACAGGCCCCTGTGCACAAATGGCATCCCACACTGTGTATTTTTGGCCCAGGGATGACATCTAGCACCGTGTGTCACGGGCCCACAGATCAGGTGGCACACCGGATATGGCAATGGTACACTCATGAAAGGAGGATGGGAAAAGGGAAGTCTATTATAAAACATTTTCAGATGGGCATTCCAATCAGGTCCACCTATCAGTTTTTACGGCTGACTTGATTGGAAGGTCCATTCATCCCTATGGACAAGCAGCTGTACACAGACTTGTGTCCATTTACACCCGCCTACCCCTGGGTTCGATCAGGCCCTTAAAAACAAAGCGTAGAGGACTCTCTCTTGAGTTTAAGGTGAAGCAGTTCCTACTGAACTGTCCGAGATTCAAACCATGTATGGGCAGGCTGATTGCACCCAAGCTTATTGATCAATCCACTTGGGTACAACTAGCCTGTTTGATTTTTCATGAGATCATTGCTAGAGGTTAAGCAATAATCACTGTGGCTCTCCCCATGAGGAGAACACAATAGCTCCACGGGATGGATTCCCCCATCAACATCAGTGTTGATGGGGGAATGCACCTATTTTCTTTCCTGCAACCACAGGTTGAAAATCTAACCATCTATGGCTGGCTTAACAGTCATCGGAGTTGCACCTGCTCTGACTAGATGGAGGTTGGAATCAGACCTGTGTTCCGGTGCATTGTGTTTAGAACGAATAAAAGAAAAAAAAATTCTTACACACACTATTTATTTTTATTTCATTTTATTAAATGTTTTTCACAATATAACAATAAAGTATATACATAATTTCTTCTGCCATGATGCACCACAATGCATGGTAGTGCGTTGAACTGCATTGTGTTGAATTGTACTGCATGTGTGTTGGAAGTGCATTTGGTCAATGTGTTGGGGTACCATTGACGATGGATGGCACTGCACCACACTGATGCTTGTAACGTGAATTAAAAAAACATAGGTTGGGGTAATGCACATTTACCACAACACAATGGTGTGATTTTGCACTAAAGCATGGCAGTTCACAGAACCATCCAAAACACAAATTTCCCCAGCATACTTACCAGCTAGCCAGCATAATATAACGAAAAAAAGGCTAAACTGTTTCTGCAATTTACATTGGATGCAAATATATGTGAAGCCGCACTGCCACGTCAAGGCCCCTCTGCAAAGTGCGGTCCCTAACTATAATGTTTCTAAATTGAGAAATATATAGGAAG
Organism: Lithobates pipiens; assembly: GCF_037356315.1. Lineage (NCBI taxonomy): Eukaryota > Metazoa > Chordata > Amphibia > Anura > Ranidae > Lithobates > Lithobates pipiens. The sequence continues at coordinate 553,912,520 of NW_027507758.1, read as the reverse complement.
AAATAAATAGAGTGTCTAAACTAGTTACAATTTTTTTTTTAAAAACAGAGGTTTTTGTTATATATTTGCATTCATAAGTGAAGCTACATAGAGCTCCCAGGGATCCCATTGGATCTTCCTTGTGGCTTGTGCTTGGTCACAGTGAGACCTCGTATGATTGGGATTTCTGTGTCCCTCTAATGTAATGTTTCCAGGGTATATGCCTGTTAACCCTCTAAGTCTTAGGTGCTCGCAGTGATACTGGTGTTAGGTTTAGAAAGTCTCTAGCACTCAAAAAGATTATTTCCACTTATTGTGAAAAAATTTCATATTATTCCAGCCACTGTTTTATTGCTGGTTTGATAGTACCAGAAAATAAAAAAAAACTGGCCTCCAACCTCCCCTTATAGCCAGTCCAACACACACCTAAAAAGTATCAGCCTCCCGCCTGCAAAAAAACCCTGTGTCACTCCTGGAGCCTGAACGGCCCACTTTGATGGAGCCAGAACGGGGGTGTCACACTCTCCTGGAGCCTGAAAAGGCCCATTCTTCTGGAGCCAAACTGGCCCATTCTTCTAGAGCCTGAACGGCCCGCTCTGATGGAGCCTGAACAGCCCTCTCTGATGGATCCTGAACGGCACAGTCTGATGGAGCCTGAACGGCCCGCTCTGATGGAGCCTGAAAGGCACAGTCTGATGGAGCCTGAACCGCCCGCTCTGATGGAGTCTGAACGGGGGTGTCACACTCTGATGGAGCCTGAACGGGGGTGACACGAGCTGATGGAGCCTGAACGGGGGTGTCACACGCTGATGGAGCCTGAACGGGGGTGTCACATGCTGATGGAGTCTGAACGGGGGTGTCACACTCTGATGGAGCCTGAAAGGGGGTGTCACACGCTGATGGAGCCTGAAAGGGGGTGTCACACTCTGATGGAGCCTGAAAGGGGGTGTCACACTCTGATGGAGCCTGAAAGGGGGTGTCACACTCTGATGGAGCCTGAACGGGGATGACACGCGCTGATGGAGCCTGAACGGGGGTGTCACACGCTGATGGAGCCTGAACGGGGGTGTCACACTCTGATGGAGCCTGAAAGGGGGTGTAACACTCTGATGGAGCCTGAACGGGGGTGTCACATTCTCCTGGAGCCTGAAAAGGCCCATTCTTCTGGAGCCAAACTAGCCCATTCTTCTAGAGCCAGAGAAGCCCACTCTTCTGGAACCTGAATCTCCCAATCGTCTGGAACCTGATCGGCCCAATCCCCTGAAGCCTGAATCTCCCATTCTTCTGAAACCTGATCGGCCCAATCTCCTGGAGCCTGAATCTCGCACTCTGATGGAGCCTGAATCTCGCACTCTGATGGAGCCTGAACTTCGCACTCTGATGGAGCCTGAACTTTGCACTCTGATGGAGCCTGAACTTCGCACTCTGATGGAGCCTGAACTTCGCACTCTGATGGAGCCTGAACTTCGCACTCTGATGGAGCCTGAACTTCGCACTCTGATGGAGCCTGAACCTCGCACTCTGATGGAGCCTGAACCTCGCACTCTGATGGAGCTTGAATGGGGGTGTCGCACTCTGATGGAGCCTGAACCTTGCACTCTGATGGAGCCTGAATGGGGGTGTCGCACTCTGATGGAGCCTGAATGGGGGTGTCGCACTCTGATGAAGCCTGAACGGGGGTGTCGCACTCTGATGGAGCCTGAACGGGGTTGTCGCACTCTTCTTGAGTCTGAACGTGGGCGACACACTTTTCTGGAGTTTGAACAATTTCTTCCAACTTGTTGGCAATCTTCACTCCCAAAAATTCTGCACCCCTCCCATTTAAGTGCAGTCCATCCCTTCCATAGAGCCGGGAAGCGACTGCAAAGTCAGACCAGTTCTCCATGAAGCCAAACTCCTCTTCTCTGCACCAGTTCTTCAGCCACTTGTTAAGCTCTCTAAGCTCCTGCTGCCTTTCTGGTGTGGCTTTAGGTACAGGCAGTATTTCTGAAAATACTGCTTTGGAGGTCCTTTTTTTCAACATAATCCCTATGTCCTTGAAATCATTTTGTAGACTGCTCCATCTTCCTCTAATTTGGTCATTTGTACCAATATGTACCAAGACAGCTGGGTCCTCTCCAGCCCCACGCAACAATCTTTCCATCCGATCTGCAATGTCCCGAACCCGAGCGCCTGGTAAACAACATACTGTTCGTAGTTGAGGGTCTTTGTGACAGATTGCCCTCTCTGTCCCTCTAATAATTGAGTCCCCTACCACCAGTATCTGCCTATTCTTTCTTGTAGCCTTGCCCCCATCTTTACTGGAGGAAATGTTCCCATGGTTCACCTGACATTTTGGTTGAGTCTCAATGTCGGGTACAGTCCCAATATGCACATGACACTCTTCTGGACTTTGCACACGAGCAACACGCTCTTCTGTAGTCTGAGCGGCGGCGGCGCACCCTTTTGGAGTCTGAGCGGCGGCTGCGCGCCCTTTTGGAGTCTGAGCGGCGCGCCCATTTGGAGTCTGAGCGGCAGTGGCGCGCCCTTTTGGAGTCTGAGCGGCGGCGGTGCGCCCTTTTGGAGTCTGAGCGGCGGCGGTGCGCCCATTTGGAGTCTGAGCGGCGGCGGCGCGCCCATTTGGAGTCTGAACGGCAGCGGCGCGCCCATTTGGAGTCTGAGCGGTGGCGGCGCGCCCATTTGGAGTTTGAGCGGCGACGGCGCGCCCATTTGGAGTCTGAGCGGCGGCGGCACGCCCATTTGAAGTCTGAGCGGCGGCGGCGCGCCCATTTCGAGTCTGAGCGGCGGCGGCGCGCCCATTTGAAGTCTGAGCGGCGGCGGCGCGCCCATTTCGAGTCTGAGCGGCGGCGGCGCGCCCATTTCGAGTCTGAGCGGCGGCGCGCCCATTTCGAGTCTGAGCGGCGGCGGCGCGCCCATTTGGAGTCTGAGCGGCGGCGGCGCGCCCATTTGGAGTCTGAGCGGCGGCGGCGCGCCCATTTGGAGTCTGAGCGGCGGCGGCGTGCCCATTTGGAGTCTGAGCGGCGGCGGCGCGCCCATTTCGAGTCTGAGCAGCGGCGGCGTGCCCTCTTTTAGTCTGAGCGGCGGCGGCGCGCCCATTTCGAGTCTGAGCGGCGGCGGCGCGCCCATTTGAAGTCTGAGCAGCGGAGGCGCACCCTTTTGGAGTCTGAGCGGCGGCGACGCGCCCTTCTGGAATCTGAGCGGCAGCGGCGCGCCCTTTTGGAGTCTGAGCGGCGGCGACGCTCCCTTTTGGAGTCTGAGCGGCGGCGGCGCGCCCTTCTGGAATCTGGGCGGCGGCGGCTCGCCCTTCTGGAATCTGGGCGGCGGCGGCTCGCCCTTCTGGAATCTGAGCGGCAGCGGCTCGCCCTTCTGGAGTCTGAGCGGCGGCGGCACGCTCTTCTGGAGTCTGAGCGGCGGCGGCACGCTCTTTTGCAGTCTGAGCGGCGGCGGCACGCTCTTCTGTAGTCTGAGCGGCGGCGGCACGCTCTTCTGTAGTCTGAGAGGCGGCGGCGCTCTCTTCTGGAGTCTGAGAGGCGGCGGCGCTCTCTTCTGGAGTCTGAGCGGCGGCGGCACACTCTTTTGCAGTCTGAGCGGCGGCGGCGCGCTCTTCTGCAGTCTGAGCGGCGGCGGCGCGCTCTTCTGTAGTCTGAGCGGCGGTGGCACGCTCTTCTGTAGTCTGAGAGGCGGCGGCGCTCTCTTCTGGAGTCTGAGCGGCGGCGGCATGCTCTTTTGCAGTCTGAGCAGCGGTGGCGCGCTCTTCTGCAGTCTGAGCGGCGGCGGCGCGCTCTTCTGGAGCCTGAGCGGCGGCGGCGCTCTCTTCTGGAGTCTGAGCGGCGGCGGCACGCTCTTCTGGAGTCTGAGCGGCGGCGGCGCGCTCTTCTGCAGTCTGAGCGGCGGCGGCGCGCTCTTCTGCAGTCTGAGCGGCGGCGGCGCGCTCTTCTGCAGTCTGAATGTGGACGAAACTCTCTTCTGCAGTCTGAATGTCCCTTTCAATACTGCTCACTGTGGCAGGCCTGCCGTGTGAGCTGTGTCTGCAGTAGATCTCGCCTTCATCTGCAATAAAACCAGAGGAATTTGATTTAGCATCTTTACCTACATTTCATATATTTTTCTTTATACAACATCAAATTATGAAGAAAAAAATTCAAAGCTCCACTTCCAGGGAGAAATAGTAAACCCGACATGACAGTGACATAGGAAAAACTGCTATTGGCTTTTGTATAAAAATGCTGATTGCCTGGCAGTTATGCTGACCCACTAAAATTCCATGATTGGAAGTTTGGAAGCCAACAACAAGTATTTTTAGCAGTATAATAAAAAAGCATTTCCCAAACATAGGTAATTGCTGTGGGCACATTGTGTGGGCTGCTAAGCAATTACATGGTGTTGATCACGTGGTGGAGTGTCGGATCATTTTATCAACTGAATATCTATCATAGAGATACTACCCAATATTAATATCACAACTTATAGACTCTCTCTGTTTTTTCATATTTATTGTTTGCACATTGCTACTTACTGGGTGTGTAATATATATGTGTATTGTTTATGTTATCACATTACCTAGCGCCACTATTTACTTTTAACCTATGTTTGGTAGATGCTGTTTTATTATAGCATTTCTTTTAAAGTGGCTGCTCTATATGTATCAGGTTTGTCTTTGGCGCAGTGATAAGATCTTAGGTAGCGGCTCATTGTGATCTGGTTGTGTATTATTTTTAGCAGTATGATGTTGCACTTTCATAGTTAAATGAGTGGGCAGGTCACAAAGGAAATTGTGACAGGAAGTAGTGGTGCCACCTGCCTGGCTGTACATTGTGGCAGGGGTTTGTGAAACATCAGACCAGCTAAGCAGGGGCTTTGTTGAGTGGCAGTTTTGTCAAGAAAGTGTGTCATTATCAGCCCTGAGATCAGAACACCACAGCAGCAAATGGAACTCCCTACATGTGAAAGAAATCTGGAGACATAAAAGAAATACTTTCCCTGGCCCCATTAGTTCAGCGGGGAGGGGAGTGTGTGTTTGTGTGTTGGGGGGCACTGCAGAAAGGAGACAATTTCTTCACATTCAGGCTGAGAGCTCTGCTGTTTCTTATAATTGAGATAAAATCCCAGCCTCTTTTATATCAATCTACCGGATTCCTCTGGTGAATTTATATACAAGAGGCTGGGATTGAAGAATCGGCTCCGGTGAGGACAGCTGTGGATGTTTGGACAGGTAAGTGTCTCTATATTAAAAGTTAGCAGCTATAGTATTTGTAGCTGCTGACTTAAAAATGTTTTGGGGTAGACTGGAGCGCCTCTTTAAAGTCCCACACCTTGCAAAACCTTGGGATCAGTGGACATGCGTCCTACAAGTGTGTTTTTTTTATTTTCTTTAGCCATGACAATTTCAGTTCTCTTATATGGGTTCAATTAAAGTGCTTATAAAGGCAGAGGGATTTTATCTTGCTGCATTTCTAAAAAAATAAAAAATAAATGTATGCATGCATCTCCCCCCCAGCCCCCCGCCCCCCTAGGCTCTCTTGCTCCTCACTGGCTCAGTAAAAAAAAAGAAATAATAATAATAGGCCAAAAAAGCCAATGCTGTAAAAAAAACACACTATTGCAAAAATGTTGAAAAACTCACTGCAAAGCTACTGCCATTTTTATAACATTATTATAACGTCCGGTGTGCATGAGGAAGCTTTACCATCACTGTAATGTATGGCATTGGTTTAACCACTTAAGCCCTGGACCAATTGTCAGCCTAAGGACCAGAGGTCTTTTTACAATTTTGCACTGCACTGCTTTAACTGGCAATTGCACGGTCATGCAATGTTGTACCCAAACAAAATTTGCGTCCTTTTCTTGCCACAAATAGAGCTTTCTTTTGATGGTATTTGATTGCCTCTGCGATTTTTATTTTTTACGATATAAATGGAAAAAGACTGAAAATTTTGAAAGAAAAAAAGATATTTTCTACTTTTTGTTATAAGAAAAATCGAATAAACTCAATTTCAGTCATACATTTAGGCCAAAATGTATTCAGCCACATGTCTTTAGTAAAAAAAAGTCATTAAGCGTATATTTATTGGTTTGTGCAAAAGTTATAGCGTCTACAAACTAGAGTACATTTTCTGGAATTTACACAGCTTTTAATTTATGACTGCCTATCTCATTTCTTGAGGTGCTAAAATGGCAGGGCAGTACAACCCCCCCCCATGACCCCATTTTGGAAAGTTGAAACCCCAAGAAAATTGCTGAGGGGCATGTTGAGACCATTGAATATTTTTTTTTTTTGTCCCAAGTGATTGAATAATGACACAAACAAAAAAGTTTGCAAAAAGTTGTCACTAAATGATATATTGCTCACAATGCCATAGTTATATGTGGAATTTCACCCCAAAATATATTCTGCTGCTTCTCCTGAGTACGGGGATACCACATATGTGGGACTTTTTGGGAGCCTAGCCGCGTACGGGACCCCGAAAACCAATCACCGCCTTCAGGATTTCTAAGGGTGCAAATTTTTGATTTCACTCCTCACTACCTATCACAGTTTCGAAGGCCATAAAATGCCAAAATAGCACAAAACCCCCCCAAATGACCCCATTTTGGAAAGTAGACACCCCAAGCTATTTAATGAGAGGCATGTTGAGTCCATGAAATATTTTATATTTTGCCACAAGTTGCGGGAATATTACAAACTTTTTTTTGTGCACGAAGTTGTCACTAAATGATATATTGCTCACACATGCTATGGGCATAAGTGAAATTACACCCCAAAATAAATTCTGCTGGGGATACCACATGTGGGGGACTTTGTGGGAGCCTAGCCGTGTACCGTAAAACGCTACCAAAAAAAACTGTTAGCGATGGCAGGGATCAGGCCTGACTCTGCAAACGCTGCAGTTATGTGTTTAGTGTTTTGTAAGTGACAGTGATCAATCGATACTGCACTTGGGTGGGCTGGGCGGAGGGGCAAAACGCAGGTGCTAGCAGGTATCTGGGCTGGTCCCGCTAACAATGCTTTTTTTGTCGATTTGTGTGCCTATGTGTACCTACGTGTCAGTGTAGTGATTGGTGCACACTTACTATGTCCTCTCCTCGCAGTCCGGTCAAAAAGACCGCCCCGAGGAGAGTGAAATCGTAAACACAGGGAGGGGAAGCTTCTCATTCGCCAGGAGCGATGGAGAGGGGATGGCCAGAAACCAACGGCCATCCCCTCATCCTGGATCGCTCCTGAAGCGAAACGGACCGCCGCAGCCAGTGGGAGGGGGTCCGATCGGACCCCCCACACGCTGTAAGGCAGGCATGTACGGGTATGTGCTTGTGCCCATACATGCCATTCTTCCGACGTATAATTACATGCGGTGGTCCTAAAGTGGTTAATTATCTGCGTCTTGTAGAACGACTCCTATTGTAAATGAAAATATATTCTCCGCCTACAATGGCTTGCTACAGTTTCTGTGGAATATTTTTTTGACATTTTGGGAACTATGTATATGTGTTATGTAGGTAACAAGGGGTTAAACATGTATGTGGGGGTCTTTTCTTCCCATATTATAAATCTCTGCCATCTTGCTGGGTGGCATTGAGGTCATCAGTCCAGCCTGTAATAAGTAGCATGCAAGGCTTGTTCAAAAAAAAAAAGGCAGTTAGTAGGTGACAGTTGGAAAAAGAGGGGGGGGGGGGACTTGGCTCGGGGTAAACATATCTAAAAATAGCTGCTTTCTCCTCTTTAAAATAAATCCTCAGACTGGTGTTTACAAGACAAAAGACAGCAATGTCTATGGCCAGCCCTATACATGTGTACATAGGTTTAGTCTACTGAAAATTTTAAAAAGGGATTGAAGACTTTTCTTTTTAGCAAATGTTTTTGAATTAAGTTATTTGTCTGTTTTTTTATTGTAACTGTGTAGCACTTTGAGGTCTTTTGATGGAAAGTGCATTATAAATAACATTTATTATTATTATTATTATTATTATTATTATATGGGGGTGCCACTGTCATCAATGGGAGGAAAAAGAATCCAATGAAAGTATTTTGTATTTATCAATATCCATGAAACTTACCAGCCCTGCGTTTTTTGTCCCACTGTGGTCCATTGGCTTTACAGCCGGCATCAAAACATCCGATAACGGATCTGAAACAGCGACGTACAAATCGCACTGCCCTCCGCATTTTGGTGGGCTTCTTGAATAGGGGATCTGCAAGCTGTATATTGATCTCTCCTTCTATAGCTGGGCTTCCTTTGGTTGGTTTCTCAATATTGTTTTGAGAAACAATCTGTTTACTTGTAATTTGTCTCATTATGAAGAATAATAAGACACGCTTTAAGTCTGAGAAATTGCAATAAAACTGAATCGAATAAATCCAAATCCAATCAAACAGCAAGAGAAAGCTGGACAGAGATGTCTTCACTGTACAGCAAACAACTCACAACTGATGCCAGAAGAGCCCAGAGCAGCCTTAAATTAGAGCAGGTGATGACATCATAGAGGTCGTTTTTTTTAACTGACGATTTTTCTTAACGGCTTTTGTTGCCATGGTTACCAAAGCTTCCTATACACAGTGATGGGCTGTGGGGGATGGGCTGTGAGGGAGAGCACAGACACACCAATAGAGGACTATGATTGGGCAGTATTAATGGTAGCAATATGATGGGGCAGTTTTGATAGGGCAGTTTTGATGGTGGCAATAGGAGGAGGCAATTTTGATGGGAAAAAGAGGGGGGGGACTTGGCTCAGGGTAAACAGATCTAAAAATAGCTGCTTTCTCCTCTTTAAAATAAATTCTCAGACTGGTGTTTACAAGACAAAAGACAGCAATGTCTATGGCCAGCCCTATACATGTGTACATAGGTTTAGTCTACTGAAAATTTTAAAAAGGGATTGAAGACTTTTCATTTTAGCAAATGTTTTTGAATTAAGTTATTTGTCTGTTTTTTTTATTGTAACTATGTAGCACTTTGAGGTCTTTTGATGGAAAGTGCATTATAAATAACATTTATTATTATTATTATTATTATTATTATTATTATTATTATTATATGGGGGTGCCACTGTCATCAATGGGAGGAAAAAGAACCCAATGAAAGTATTTTGTATTTATCAATATCCATGAAACTTACCAGCCCTGCGTTTTTTGTCCCAGCGTGGTCCATTGGCTTTACAGCCGGCATCAAAACATCCGATAACGGATCTGAAACAGCGACGTACAAATCACACTGCCCTCCGCATTTTGGTGGGCTTCTTGAATAGGGGATCTGCAAGCTGTATATTGATCTCTCCTTCCATAGCTGGGCTTCCTTTGGTTGGTTTCTCAATATTGTTTTGAGAAACAATCTGTTTACTTGTAATTTGTCTCATTATGAAGAATAATAAGACACGCTTTAAGTCTGAGAAATTGCAATAAAACTGAATCGAATAAATCCAAATCCAATCAAACAGCAAGAGAAAGCTGGACAGAGATGTCTTCACTGTACAGCAAACAACTGACTTCTGATGCCAGAGGAGCCCAGAGCAGCCTTATATTAGAGCAGGTGATGACATCATAGAGGTTTTTTTTTCAACTGACGATTTTTCTTAACGGCTTTTGTTGCCATGGTTACCAACGCTTCCTATACACAGTGATGGGCTGTGGGGGAGAGCACAGACACACCAATAGAGGACTATGATGGGGCAGTATTAATGGTAGCAATATGATGGTGCAGTTTTGATGGTGGCAATAGGAGGAGGCAATTTTAATGGGGCAGTTTTTTTTTATATGTATAGAGGACTGTGAAACTGGATTAAAGTTATTATTATAAAGCCCTCTATTTTAAGGCATAGTGATAGGTTGAGTGGTCAGAGTTGATATTGATTATGTATATGTCGACACACGAAAGAAAATAAAAAGAAAAAATCCTGTTTTTCTTCAACGGTGACTAAAAAAAGTCGAAGTGAGGGTGTAGTGTATCTTCTAGAATGTCCTTGCCACATTCAATACATGGGAAGAACAAAAAGAGAACTCTGGAAGAGATTAAGAGAGCATGTTGAAAATATTAAAAAGGGTTTTGATAAATATAACCCTCGAGACACTATGCGAAGTTTCATAAAAAAGACCCCTCATCTTTATTAATTTGTGGTATTCAAAAATACAAGCCCCATTGGAGAGGTGATAATAAAATTATTAGGATTAGCCAAGCTGAATCCTGATGGATTCATGAATTATGCACTTTAACAGCTTTTGGACATAACGTTGACTTTGATCTTAATTGTTTTATTTCTAATTATTAATTCAAGATTTTTGGGCATTTTATTAATATTAATGAATTTTTTATATTTTTCTATATCCACTTATATATATATAGATAGCATTGGGGTTAGATGTACTTCACTGATGAGGGGTTTTGTCCTCTCCCCCCTCCCCCTACTGCTTTTTTTTTTTTTTTTTCGGTATTCATTTCCCAATTGATTGGTCCAGTCAAAACCAACGTTATGGCCAGTTATGAGATAGTTAAAATATAGCTATGGTATAGTTGTACTTTTTATCATAATATTGCTATGTATTTGAATGACTAGATGAACACAGTTAGCATTGCCTGTATAAAATGATGTAGTATGGCATTTAACCACAAGATGGCAGTGTCTGTGGAGCGATATATTTAGAATGTTATTTTACACTTATTTATGTGGAGAAAGTTATAACAATTACTTTGTAATTTTAGTAATGTTATTAGTAGATGTGGAAGTAATTTGAATATGCTTTTATTTTCAAGTTGTATCAGGAAGCTAGTAGTATTAAGGTATGGGGTGGTTGTTGTTTTGAGTTGCTATAGCCGCCCGCCCTATTTAAACTTCATCAACACCTGACTCCTTGACCCTTTGAAAAAGTCACGTGTCTGTGACGCAACGTGTCAGGGAGGAGCCAGGTGTCACGATCGTCACTTCCGGTCGCGGCTGAGACCGAAAGTTCCCTTTTTTACAAGCGCAAGATTCCGTTTTTTAATGTGAGTGGATATTTTACATTATTTTATTAAAGTTTACATTTCTACACATGAGAGTCCCCTTTCTTTCCCCCATGATCGTTGGTATTTTGGATTTTATTGTGAGGCTGAACGAATCATCTATAAGGAGCCAAATCAGCAATTTCCCCTACAAGTGTGTTGGACCCTGAGGGGTCTTGTATTGAGGTGAGAGGCTGGGGGAAACGGGGGGTGCTCTGGTGGAGCACTGAAGGTGGACTGTCTCTCTCTTTTTGTGAAGCATGTCTGCATCTGTGACAACACTGCATGACTATTAGATATACTGTCACATTTGGATATCGAGCTACTGAATAGCACTGGAACATTTGTTTGAACACTTGTATTTGCACATGGACTTTTTTATTTTTATGTTTTTCTTCTTCTTTTTTAGCCATTTTTGTATTGTGATTCAGTCACATATTGTTTGCGATATTTGCACATTTCATGTCATTTGGATGTATCACTTTTTATATATGTGATTTTGCACTTTTTAAATATTATACACTACTGTGTTTTGCACGTTTATGGATGCACAGTGTTTTTACATTTGCACATTTATGTACGTATTTATTACAGTTATTGATTTGTGTCACATAATAGGTGGTGTATTTTAAAAGGCAGCGCTACATACCTTTTTTTACATATATATATTTATATTTATTAACCACATGCCCTCTGGAATCTATGATTTACTCCCCTTCATGACCAGATCATGTTTTGCAATACGGCACTGCACTACTTATTTTAACTGACAATTGCGTGGTCATGCAACGCTGTATGCAAATAAAATGTATGTCTTTTTTTGCCACATAAATAGAGCTTTCTTTTGGTGGGATTTGATCAACTCTGCAGTTTTACATTTTTTTGCACTATATACAAAAAGAGACTAAATGAAGGAAATCAGCAGAGCTTCCTCTGATTTCAGAGCTTCCCCTTAAATCTAGAACAAGTGGACTTGCAGGGCACAGTATATTTGCCGTTAATAAATCAACCTCATTGTGTCTACAATAAAATTTCTGCCTGCTCTTATTTTTTTTTAAAGAGAAGTTCCAGCCTGTATAAATAAAAAAAAATGAAAAGTCAGGAACAGGGTTGCCATCCTCCTACAGTATTTTTTACTGACAAAACATGGAAAATTTACTGGCGGAGCACATTTTTTACTGGCATAAGAAATTACAGAACTCCTATTGAAAACTAAAACAGTGCATATTTGAACAGTATAAACATATATGAAAACACTGACAATACCTATACCAAAGTCATTTGTTTGATTTACACTTATAAAGTCAACACAGCATGAAAATATCAGCCCCTGATATATAGGCCTCTTTCACGCGACTGATACGCTCAAGTCCGCCTTTTTTCAGGTGGACCTGAACGGATGCTCCATAGAGGTCTATGGAGCGTCGGATGTCAGCGGTGACATGTCCGCTGACGTCCGACCCGCTCCGATCTGAAAAAAGTCTGAGGATCGGATCGGGTGACGATGGACTCTGCGGTCCGTCCTCATCCGATCCCCTATAGGGGAGAGCGGTGCTCGGACAGGTCCGTCCCTGCACGGTGTGCAGAGACAAACCTGTCCTCTGCCTGCTCAGTGGGGATCGACAGAGCGATCCCCGCTGAGCAAGCGGATGTCCACGGGGCAGATCAGCGCGGATCCTTTCCGTGTGAAAGAGCCGTTACTGGTAGTTATAAAAAAATCACAGATTTTTACAAACTGTCAGTAAATTTACTGGCGTTTGACAACCCTAGTCAGGAGCTACAAATAGTGTAGCTCATGAATGTTAACCACTTAAGCCCCAGACCACTTTTTGCGATTCGACACTGCGTCTCTTTAACTGACAATTGTGCGGTCGTGCGACATGGCTCCCAAACAAAATTGACGTCCTTTTTTCCCCACAAATAGAGATTTCTTTTGGTGGTATTTGATCACCTCTGTGGTTTTTATTTTTTGCGCTATAAACAAAAAAAGAGCAACAATTTTGAAAAAAAAGCATTATATTTTACATTTTGTTATAATATAAAAAATATTTTTTTTCCTCAGTTTAGGCCAATATGTATTCTTCTACATATTTTTGATAAAGAAAATCACAATAAGCGTTAACTAATTGGTTTGCGCAAAAGTTATAGCGTTTACAAAATAGGGGACAGTTTTGTGGCATTTTTTTAAATAATTTTTTTTTTGTTTACTAGTAATGGCGGGGATCAGCGATTTTTATCGTGACTGTGACATTACAGCAGACACATTGGACATTTTTGACACCATTGTCATTTATACAGCAATCAGTGCTATACAAATGCACTGATTCCTGTCTAAATGACACTGACAGTGAAGGGGTTAATAGCTAGGTGGCAGTGTAGAGGTTAAGTGTGTCTGGGGCGAGTTTCTAACTGTGGGGCGGTGTGGCTGTGTGTGACACGTCACTGATCACTCCTCCCGATCACTAGGCAGAACAGGTAGATGCTTGTTTACATTAGCATCTCCCAGTTCTTCCTTCCCGTGAGACTATCGCGGGTATCCCCGCAGTGATCGAGTCCACGGAACTTGTGATCCGACTCACAGAGGTCTCAGCCAGCATGCACGCGATGGCGGCATGCACATGATGGCGTGGCCCCAAATTTAAAGGGACGTACAGGTATGCCCATTTGCCCATCCATGCCATTCTGCCAAAGTACATCAGCATGCGCCAGTTGGGAAGTGGTTAATATAAGGATACTTACCTGTAGTGGTATCCCGTGATGTCGGCACCCCTAGCCGATTTGTCCATCAGCTTTGGGTGCAGGAGCGGCATCCTTATAAGGGAAATAGGAAGTGAAGCCCTGCGGCTTCCCAGCCTGTTTCCTACTGTGCATGTGTGAGTTGCGCTGCCCTTATTGAAAGGTCCCACTCTCTTCTAGGACTTGTGTCTCCCAGAAGACAGCAGGGGGCGTAAAATTCAGTAGATCAACGCAATCAATGTGCAGCGATCTTATCCGGGAAGAGGGAGCGGGTACCTGGTTTTGACAAAAAGTGCCAAATATGGCAGTGGGGGTGGGGGGGGGGGCTGGTGTGAACAAGCAGAGCTTCCACTTTTGGGCTGAGCTCCACTTTAGACTTCAGTTCCAGTTTTAATTTGAGTATCGCTTAGGCTGACTTCACATTTGCGTGTCTGTTGTTTCCTGTGTTCTTTTGTTATTACCTTGGACAGGTATGTTTGTCATGCGTTGACGTGTGCTGAAACTCCCATGAAAAGCTCATGAAAAGCATCAGTGGATTCAAAACTCGGAATGTTTTCAGCCAATGCGTGTCAAGGCACTGCACAGATCTGAATTGGCAGAATCCTGGCTTGTTTACACTCGTGTTGCTCTCTGAAGAGCGATCAGTATTGGATTGATCTTTGGAGGGTGTTTAACAGGTGTTGAGGAGGCATTATGTTGCCTGTTTTACCCCCTAAAAACCCCACCACCCCATTCAGTTGATTGAGTCTCATCTGTCAGTCACTGTTGGCCGCCATGAGCGACAGTGCGGATAAATTTGGTTGTGCCGCGGTGGAAAGCATTGTGGCCATATGTACACCCCAATCCATTGCCTTTGCAGGTAGTAACGCTGCTCAGGTGTGTGTGTTTACAGTCCCCTAAATTCAAAGTGTAAATTTGCATTGCAAGCAGGGGGAAATAGTCCCCATCAACTCAAAACAACATGTCCATCTAAAGTCTAGAACACACTACTCATTTTTTCTTTCAGGGCTGAACAAAAAAAAACTGACAGCTCCAGAGGAGCCGATGTACTAACTAAGAGATGTTAGTACAGCTATCTCCCCTACTGTGCTATTGTGTTCTGACAGGGGGGACTGCCATGTCCCTTTAATAGAAGCTGGCCGCCTTCTGTTGGCTGCAGCACACGGACAGAGCGTCTGGCGGTTTCTAGTGGACCAAGCGATGCTGCCCACCATTCAGCCCATGTGTACGGGCTTTAGACTCTTCTGTCTTACAGGGTGATGGTACATTATTATTATTATTATTATAATTATTATTATAATACATATTATTATATATATTTATATATATATGAGATCTTGTACAATATATATAGTACATGATCTCACTGCAGAGTTGTCACGTTATAGGAAGTAGAAAAATATATGATCAATTGACAGGATCAACAGGTAACAGAAATACAATATATTGTCAAAAGTATTGTGACAGCTGCCTTTACACGCACATTAACTTGTTTTTTTTTTGTTTTGTTTTTTCAAATAGCAATTTTTATTAGTCGTCATTGATTTTCAACAAAGGTAAAAAGTGTAACGTGAACGTACATGAACAAAAGCAAAATGTACACGACGGAAGTCCATTTAAGGTAGGAGCAAAATACAACAACCATAGTCATTGATACTACCGAAAATGTTACCGCACATCAACTTTAATGGCCTCCCAGTCTAAGGCTGGATTCACACCTACGCATTTTTATGTGCTTTTTGCATTTTGCTGATTTGCACTACAGATCGTGTTCCATAGGAAACCATGTTATTTGGACTCTAGGGCAAATCTGCAAAATGCAAAAAGCACTAAAACTGTATAGGTGTGAATCCAGCCTTAGTCTGCAGGGTTCAGTATTGGGTTGGCCCACCCTTTGCAGTTATAACAGCTTCAACTCTTCTGGGAAGGCTGTCCACAAGGTTTAGGTGTGTGTCTATGGAAATGTTGGACCATTCTTCCAGAAGTGCGTTTGTGAGGTCAGGCACTGATGTTGGACGAGAAGGCCTGGAGTGCAGTCTCACCTCTAATATATCCCAAAGGTGTTCTATCGGGTTGAGGTCAGGACTCTGTGTAGTCCAGTCAAGTTCCTCCACCCCAAACTCACTCATGCATGTCTTTATGGACCTTGCTTTTTGCACTGGTCCAAATCATTTGGTAGAGGTGGGGGTTATGGTGTGGGGTTGTTTTTCAGGAGTTGGGATTGGCCTCTTAGTTCCAGTGAAGGAATCTCTTAAGGCGTGAGCATACCAAGACATTTTGGACAATTTCTGCTCCCAGCTTTGTGGGAACAGTTTGAGGATGGCCCTTTCCTGTTCCAACTTGTCTGTGCACCAGTGCACAAACTTGACTGGCCTGCACAGAGTCCTGACCTCAACCTGATAGAACACCTTTGGGATGAATTAGAGTGGAGACTGCGAGCCAGGCCTTCTCATCCAACATCAGTGCCTGACCTCACAAATGCTCTTCTGGAAAAATGGTCAAACATTCCCATAGACACACTTCTAAACCTTGTGCTCAGCCTTCCCAGAAGACTTGAAGCTGTTATAGCTGCAAAGGGTGGGCAATGCAATACTGAACCCTACGGACTAAGACTGGGATGTCATTAAATGTCATGTGTGTGTAAAGGCAGGCGCCCCAATGCCTTTACACACAGTTTATTCTGGGAACTCAGAAACAAATGCTGTTAATTCTGGAAATAGACGGCATCATGTATAGCATTTTTTATTTCAGTCATAGTTTCATTCATAGCTTTTACAAAGAAAACATTCTGACTGGGTTCTCTCTCCCTAACGAGCATACGTGTCATCACTCCATTAATTCCTATAGATGATCTGTACAGTACTCTTGGTAGCCACCAGTCACCCAGCAGAGTAGGAATCAGGGTGGATATAAATAAATGATTTTATTTTTTTATCTGATTTTTTTTTTTGATTTTTTTTATCAATTTTTTTAATAAAATGCTTTTGGGGTAAAAATCTATCTAAAGATAAATTTCTATTTAGGATGCATTAATAATTTAGTTTATTCAGCATGAAATGGAGCTTAGTTATGTAACATGAGGCTGTATATTCTGCAATATTTACATTTTTTGATAAACTCATTCAATGAATCCAAGCTCTGCAAGCTGAGATAACAGGCACTGCATTGATGTATTCACAGTAACCAGGCGATAAAACAAAATTCAGGAATATTCCTTTATCCCATTATTTTGCAAATCTATGTACACTACAAACTGTATGATTGAATAGGCTCAGATATCGCTGTTTTACTAACCTGACAGCTTATTATTCTAAATAAGAAACCTTCATTTTGTTTGCAAATATTAAAGATTCTAACTACCAATAAGTCCTTACGTTTAAAGAGCACCTGTCACTTCAGATCCATCATGGCAGCACTTGTTAGCGGGCATCCACTCACCTGCTGCCACCACGTCCCTCACCTTGTTGTGTCACTGCCACATCACCAGCTGTCCCATTAAAGTGAATGGGACTGTCGGTGA
Source organism: Lithobates pipiens (assembly GCF_037356315.1). Classification (NCBI taxonomy): domain Eukaryota; kingdom Metazoa; phylum Chordata; class Amphibia; order Anura; family Ranidae; genus Lithobates; species Lithobates pipiens. The sequence goes on along the minus strand of NW_027507758.1, from coordinate 553,895,318 downwards.
GTCAACAGCGGGTCAGAGGAGGAGCCACTGCGGGACAGAGATGACAGTTGCTGTTTAAACACTTGACATCCGTGCTATGGCTGAATGACGGCCACAGTGAATTCAAATCCACCCTGGTAGGAATCATCCATAGTAATGAATAGGGCCCCTGGGTGCATGCATGGTAGGAAGAGGACCTGGATGAGACACTTTCCTTGCAAAGGCTCTGTAGTGCCAATCAGGACTTACCAATGAGGACCATGGAAGTCGGAAGAATGGAAATTTACTAGGAAGACTGCAATTAATGAGATGGTTCTAAAGTTGTCCTTTAAGCAGGAAGTCTGAGCAACAAATAGTTTTCTGTGTTCTTTCTTTTTTATGTATTCTTTATTAAGGCCCCAATCAAATCTGATTACGTAGATTCATGCAGATTTATCCTATTCAAATTCAATGGGTGTGTCTGAATATGCGCTGCACAAGTATTTATGTGCATTTTTCAAGCATTTCTCTGCCTAACAACTAGGCTCCTTCTCCTCCTCCTGAAGCTTATAATACATAGAAAAAATGCTTCAAAAACGTGTATATATGCGTTAAAACATACCAAAAATTCACTGGCAAATCTCTGGCAAAAATACGCTCTGCTCAGGTGTGAATGCAGCCTTGATGTATAATTAAAGACTTTTTTTTTTTTTTTTGGATAGTGTGGAGAGCAGGCCCACTCCCACCGGGAGTTTCCCGGTGGGCCGATGGCTCAGTGGGCCACTCTGATGTAAGGGGGCTGGTGATGGGACACTCTGATGTAAGGGGGCTGCTGATGGGACACTCTGATGTAAGGGGGGTGCTGATGGGACACTCTGATGTAAGGGGGCTGCTGATGGGACACTCTGATGTAAGGGGGCTGCTGATGGGACACTCTGATGTATGGAGGTGCTGGTAATGGGAAACTCTGATGTAAGGGGGCTGGTAATGGGACACTCTGATGTAAGGGGGCTGGTAATGGGACACTCTGATGTAAGGGGGTGCTGATGGAACACTCTGATGTAAGGGGGCTGCTGATGGGACACTCTGATGTTAGGGTGTGCTGATGGGACACTCTGATGTAAGGGGGCTGGTAATGGGACACTCTGATGTAAGGGGGTGCTGATGGGACACTCTGATGTAAGGGGGTGCTGATGGGACACTCTGATGTAAGGGGGTGCTGATGGGACTCTCTGATGTAAGGGGGTGCTGATGGGACTCTCTGATGTTAGGGAGTGCTGATGGGACACTCTGATGTAAGGGGGCTGGTGATGGGACACTCTGATGTAAGGGGGCTGCTGTTGGGACACTCTGATGTAAGGGGGCTGCTGATGGGACACTCTGATGTATGGAGGTGCTGTTAATGGGACACTCTGATGTAAGGGGGCTGGTAATGGGACACTCTTATGTAAGGGGGCTGGTGATGGGACTCTCTGATGTTAGGGGGTGCTGATGGGACACTCTGATGTAAGGGGGTGCTGATGGGACACTCTGATGTTAGGGAGTGCTGATGGGCCACTCTGATGTAAGGGGGCTGGTGATGGGCCACTCTGATGTAAGGGGGCTGGTGATGGGACACTCTGATGTAAGGGGGCTGCTGATGGGACACTCTGATGTAAGGGGGGTGCTGATGGGACACTCTGATGTAAGGGGCTGCTGATGGGACACTCTGATGTAAGGGGGCTGCTGATGGGACACTCTGATGTAAGGGGGCTGCTGATGGGACACTCTGATGTATGGAGGTGCTGGTAATGGGACACTCTGATGTAAGGGGGCTGGTAATGGGACACTCTGATGTAAGGGGGCTGGTAATGGGACACTCTGATGTAAGGGGGTGCTGATGGGACACTCTGATGTAAGGGGGCTGCTGATGGGACACTCTGATGTTAGGGTGTGCTGATGGGACACTCTGATGTAAGGGGGCTGGTAATGGGACACTCTGATGTAAGGGGGCTGGTAATGGGACACTCTGATGTAAGGGGGTGCTGATGGGACACTCTGATGTAAGGGGGTGCTGATGGGACACTCTGATGTAAGGGGGTGCTGATGGGACTCTCTGATGTAAGGGGGTGCTGATGGGACTCTCTGATGTTAGGGAGTGCTGATGGGACACTCTGATGTAAGGGGGCTGGTGATGGGACACTCTGATGTAAGGGGTGCTGATGGGACTCTCTGATGTTAGGGGGTGCTGATGGGACACTCTGATGTTAGGGTGTGCTGATGGGACACTGATGTAATGGGGCTGGTAATGGGACACTCTGATGTAAGGGGACTGGTAATGGAACACTCTGATGTAAGGGGGTGCTGATGGGACACTCTGATGTAAGTTGGTGCTGATGGGACTCTCTGATGTAAGGGGGTGCTGATGGGACTCTCTGATTTAAGGGGGTGCTGATGGGACTCTCTGATGTAAGGGGGCTGGTGATGGGACACTCTGATGTAAGGGGGTGCTGATGGGACTCTCTGATGTTAGGGAGTGCTGATGGGACACTCTTATGTAAGGGGGCTGCTGATGGGACACTCTGATGTAAGGGGGCTGCTGATGGGACACTCTGATGTAAGGGGGCTGCTGATGGGACACTCTTATGTAAGGGGGCTGGTAATGGGACACTCTGATGTAAGGGGGCTGGTAATGGGACACTCTGATGTAAGGGGGCTGGTAATGGGACACTCTGATGTAAGGGGGTGCTGATGGGACACTCTGATGTAAGGGGGCTGCTGATGAGACACTCTGATGTACGGAGGTGCTGGTAATGGGACACTCTGATGTAAGGGGGCTGGTAATGGGACACTCTGATGTAAGGGGGCTGGTAATGGGACACTCTGATGTAAGGGGGCTGGTGATGGGACACTCTGATGTAAGGGGGTGCTGATGGGACTCTCTGATGTTAGGGGGTGCTGATGGGACACTCTGATGTTAGGGAGTGCTGATGGGACTCTGATGTTAGGGAGTGCTGATGGGACACTCTGATGTAAGGGGGCTGGTGATGGGACACTCTGATGTAAGGGGGCTGGTGATGGGACACTCTGATGTAAGGGGGTGCTGATGGGACTCTCTGATGTTAGGGGGCGCTGATGGGACTCTCTGATGTTAGGGAGTACTGATGGGACACTATTATGTAAGGGGGCTGGTGATGGGACACTCTGATGTAAGGGGTGATGATGGGACACTCTGTTGTAAGGGGGTGCTGATGGGACACACTGATGTTAGGAGGCGCTGATGGGACACTCTGATGTTAGGGAGTGCTGATGGGACACTCTTATGTAAGGGGGCTGGTGATGGGACACTCTGATGTAAGGGGGTGCTGATGGGACACTCTGATGTAAGGGGGCTGGTAATGGGACACTCTGATGTAAGGGGGCTGGTAATGGGACACTCTGATGTAAGGGGGCTGGTGATGGGACACTCTGATGTAAGGGGGTGCTGATGGGACTCTCTGATGTTAGGGGGTGCTGATGGGACACTCTGATGTTAGGGAGTGCTGATGGGACTCTCTGATATTAGGGAGTGCTGATGGGACACTCTGATGTAAGGGGGCTGGTGATGGGACACTTTGATGTAAGGGGGTGCTGATGGGACACTCTGATGTTAGGGGGTGCTGATGGGACACTCTGATGTTAGGGAGTGCTGATGGGACTCTCTGATGTTAGGGAGTACTGATGGGACACTCTTATGTAAGGGGGCTGGTGATGAGACACTCTGATGTAAGGGGTGATGATGGGACACTCTGTTGTAAGGGGGTGCTGATGGGACACACTGATGTTAGGGGGCGCTGATGGGACTCTCTGATGTTAGGGAGTGCTGATGGGACACTCTCATGTAAGGGGGCTGGTGATGGGACACTCTGATGTAAGGGGGTGCTGATGGGACACACTGATGTTAGGGGGCGCTGATGGGACACTCTGATGTTAGGGAGTGCTGATGGGACACTCTTATGTAAGGGGGCTGGTGATGGGACACTCTGATGTAAGGGGGTGCTGATGGGACTCTCTGATGTTAGGGTGTGCTGATGGGACACTCTGATGTAAGGGGGCTGGTAATGGGACACTCTGATGTAAGGGGGCTGGTAATGGGACACTCTGATGTAAGGGGGTGCTGATGGAACACTCTGATGTAAGGGGGCTGCTGATGGGACATTCTGATGTACGGAGGTGCTGGTAATGGGACACTCTGATGTAAGGGGGCTGGTAATGGGACACTCTGATGTAAGGGGGTGCTGATGGGACTCTCTGATGTTAGGGTGTGCTGATGGGACACTCTGATGTAAGGGGGCTGGTAATGGGACACTCTGATGTAAGGGGGCTGGTAATGGGACACTCTGATGTAAGGGGGTGCTGATGGAACACTCTGATGTAAGGGGGCTGCTGATGGGACATTCTGATGTACGGAGGTGCTGGTAATGGGACACTCTGATGTTAGGGAGTGCTGATGGGACTCTGATGTTAGGGAGTGCTGATGGGACACTCTGATGTAAGGGGGCTGGTGATGGGACACTCTGATGTAAGGGGGTGCTGATGGGACTCTCTGATGTTAGGGAGTGCTGATGGGACACTCTGATGTAAGGGGGCTGGTGATGGGACACTCTGATGTAAGGGGTGCTGATGGGACTCTCTGATGTTAGGGGGTGCTGATGGGACTCTCTGATGTTAGGGTGTGCTGATGGGACACTGATGTAATGGGGCTGGTAATGGGACACTCTGATGTAAGGGGACTGGTAATGGAACACTCTGATGTAAGGGGGTGCTGATGGGACACTCTGATGTAAGTTGGTGCTGATGGGACTCTCTGATGTAAGGGGGTGCTGATGGGACTCTCTGATTTAAGGGGGTGCTGATGGGACTCTCTGATGTAAGGGGGCTGGTGATGGGACACTCTGATGTAAGGGGGTGCTGATGGGACTCTCTGATGTTAGGGAGTGCTGATGGGACACTCTTATGTAAGGGGGCTGCTGATGGGACACTCTGATGTAAGGGGGCTGCTGATGGGACACTCTGATGTAAGGGGGCTGGTAATGGGACACTCTGATGTAAGGGGGCTGGTAATGAGACACTCTGATGTAAGGGGGCTGGTAATGGGACACTCTGATGTAAGGGGGTGCTGATGGGACACTCTGATGTAAGGGGGTGCTGATGAGACACTCTGATGTACGGAGGTGCTGGTAATGGGACACTCTGATGTAAGGGGGCTGGTAATGGGACACTCTGATGTAAGGGGACTGGTAATGGGACACTCTGATGTAAGGGGGCTGGTGATGGGACACTCTGATGTAAGGGGGTGCTGATGGGACTCTCTGATGTTAGGGGGTGCTGATGGGACACTCTGATGTTAGGGAGTGCTGATGGGACTCTGATGTTAGGGAGTGCTGATGGGACACTCTGATGTAAGGGGGCTGGTGATGGGACACTCTGATGTAAGGGGGTGCTGATGGGACTCTCTGATGTTAGGGGGCGCTGATGGGACTCTCTGATGTTAGGGAGTACTGATGGGACACTCTTATGTAAGGGGGCTGGTGATGAGACACTCTGATGTAAGGGGGTGCTGATGGGACTCTCTGATGTTAGGGTGTGCTGATGGGACACTCTGATGTAAGGGGGCTGGTAATGGGACACTCTGATGTAAGGGGGCTGGTAATGGGACACTCTGATGTAAGGGGGTGCTGATGGAACACTCTGATGTAAGGGGGCTGCTGATGGGACATTCTGATGTACGGAGGTGCTGGTAATGGGACACTCTGATGTAAGGGGGCTGGTAATGGGACACTCTGATGTAAGGGGGCTGGTGATGGGACACTCTGATGTAAGGGGGTGCTGATGGGACTCTCTGATGTTAGGGGGTGCTGATGGGACACTCTGATGTTAGGGAGTGCTGATGGGACTCTCTGATATTAGGGAGTGCTGATGGGACACTCTGATGTAAGGGGGCTGGTGATGGGACACTCTGATGTAAGGGGGCTGGTGATGGGACACTCTGATGTAAGGGGGTGCTGATGGGACACTCTGATGTTAGGGGGTGCTGATGGGACTCTCTGATGTTAGGGAGTGCTGATGGGACACTCTGATGTAAGGGGGCTGGTGATGGGACACTCTGATGTAAGGGGGTGCTGATGGGACTCTCTGATGTTAGGGGGCGCTGATGGGACTCTCTGATGTTAGGGAGTACTGATGGGACACTCTTATGTAAGGGGGCTGGTGATGAGACACTCTGATGTAAGGGGTGATGATGGGACACTCTGTTGTAAGGGGGTGCTGATGGGACACACTGATGTTAGGGGGCGCTGATGGGACTCTCTGATGTTAGGGAGTGCTGATGGGACACTCTCATGTAAGGGGGCTGGTGATGGGACACTCTGATGTAAGGGGGTGCTGATGGGACACTCTGATGTTAGGGGGTGCTGATGGGACACTCTGATGTTAGGGAGTGCTGATGGGACTCTCTGATGTTAGGGAGTGCTGATGGGACACTCTGATGTAAGGGGGCTGGTGATGGGGCACTCTGATGTAATGGGTGATGATGGGACACTCTGTTGTAAGGGGGTGCTGATGGGACACACTGATGTTAGGGAGTGCTGATGGGACACTCAAAATGTAAGTGGGCCGGTCTGGATGAAGTCCAGGGCCAAATTTCTGTCCCAGTCCAGCCCTGGTGGAGAGGGATCAGATCTGTGACCCCGTTAGGGAGACTCACCCTCTACTTTCATTTTTAACCATTATCATCGAAAGTGAAGGTAAAAGGAAATCACTAATTTTGGGTTGACGCCGAAACAGGATTATCGGCACTAGTTCTGGTGACACCCAGGGATTCCCTTACTCAGGAGGGATTTCCTCTCAATTCCTGTATTTGGCATGGTATAGGATGTGAAAGGAAGTCTGAACAACGAGCCACAGATGTGGAAAGAAAACTGACGGGTGGTTGTAACCCTCCCTTGCTCTATTAAAAAGAAAAAGAAAAAAAATTTGGTCTACAGTTCAACAATAAGGGCTCATTTACTTGGGCACCATACAGCATTAGGACCCCTTTCACGCTGAGCCGTGGCCGCATTAGCGCTAAAGCAGTGAGCATTTTAGCTGCACTTTAGTGATGTTTAATCAGGGTGTTTAACCCCCACTAGCTGGGCACTTTTAACCCCCGCTAGCGGCTGAAGAGGGGGTTAAACGTACCCATGTTGTGGCGCTTCCGAAGTACTTTTCAGGCTCTTTGGAAGCGCTGCCAATTCATTTCAATGGGCAGGGTGTTTTGGAAGCTTTGTATACAGCACTCCCAATCCGCTCTAAAGATGCTGCTTGCAGGACTTTTCCTAACGTCCCCCAAGCGCACCGCCCCAGTGTGAAAAGACACACTAAAATGTATTATAAAAAGGAATCCCCTGGGGGAGGATTTTAAAGGCACGTACAACTTGATTGAAAAACAATGAAAAATATTTTATTACATAAAACAAACAAGGAAGTAATATACAATATACATAAAAAAAATATCTCTGGGTACAATTATAAAGACACTGTTAATAACAATGTGCACCACATAGGTTTATAATATAATCCATGTAGGTATAGCCACCCTACGCGCTTCGGAGCTTAATAAAGCATATCCTTCTTCAGGGGTGTAGATACAACATTAACATGGAATCTGTTGAATAACGGAGGACAAGATATTAGAGCGGGAGATGTAAGCGCCCAGATGTAATCCACATATAAACTGACAAAAGAATCCATATAAGCCATGGGAATACCATGGATTTGGGGGTGACAAATAATGAACTAAAAAATGGTCATGTAATAGAGTTGCACAAAATGCTGAAGGCCTCCCTCGCCCTTAAAGGTACAGAATAAAATAATTAGCTTCAAACACTGGCAAAATAGAACGATAATCAATTATTATAGTGCAATATAACTCTACTGCTTAGTTTAACAATAACACAATCATACAACAGTTCATTTAGCAATAACGCCATCAAAATAAATAATAGTACATATTGGATGACTTATATGTAAAAAGCGCAAAAGATGACAAAAAAAGATAGTGGTATAAATATCATAAGTATAAGTAGCTAATTCCCTATTGTTTCCTACCCCCTGAGACGAACCCTTCCAAAAACGGTTTGAACCAAATAGTGTCGTTAAGACCCGGAGACTGAGTAGCTTTCAAGGAGTGAATCCATCTGCAGGAGAATTTTGTTCCAATCTCCCCCCCTGTGGTTTGGGTGAATTCTGTCCAAGATGAGGAATTTGATTTTGGGGAGTTTCCCCCATGGACTAAGGTGGTGTGGCGGCCTAGGGGGAGGTCCGGATCACAGGTGCGCATACTAGTAATATGCCTATATGCACGTTTCCAAAATTCCTGTTTGGTTTTGCCAACGTAAAAACAACTGCACTCACACAGGAGCAAATAAATTACTCTGAATGTGTGGCAGTTGGCAAAGTGTTTTGGGTGAAAGATTTTGCCATTGGGCAAAAGTGGATTTTTTTGTGTCAACATAAATTTGCAGTTATGACATTTACCGCATGTAAAAGTGCCTTTGTATTTGCAGTGTGTAAAACTTGTAGCGTCTCGAAATTCACTTTTCACAAGGGTGTCACCAATGGATGTGGCTTGTTTGAAAGTAAAGGAGGGTTTTGATGTCACAAATTTGCCTAGAGACGGATCGCATGTAAGAATGTGCCAGCATTTTTCAATCATTTTCTTAACCTGCTCTTGTTGGTTGCTAAATTTAGTTATAATTCTGATATCCTCAGTTTCCTTTTTAGATTTTTTGCGATGTATAAGGTCGATTCTATTGTGAAGGCAAGCTCGTTTGAAGGCGCGCTTCAGGGAGGTATGGGAATAGCCCCGCAAAAGCAATCTCTTGCGGAGCTGATTGGCCTCCTCCCGAAACACGACCTCATCCGAGCAATTACACCTAACTCGAAGGTACTGGCTGTACGGGATGGAATTTATTAGGGGTTTGGGATGAAAGCTTGACACGTAGAGAATAGAGTTGCCTGCAGTTGGCTTCCTAAATAGTTTACTTAACACTTTGCCAGATTCACCCCTGTAAATCTCCACATCAAGGAAGGTGATGCGATCAAGATCAGAGTTCATAGTAAAATGTAGATTAAAGTTATTCTTGTTAATTCTCAGGAGCCACTGTTCTAACGGGTCATGGGGGCCGTCCCAGATGATGAAGATGTCGTTGATGTACCGGTACCAACAAAGAATGTGGTCCGAGTACATCGACAAGTCCTCATCATCCAGAACCATTGCCTCCCACTCCCCCAGGTACAGGTTGGCGTAGGATGGGGCATAGCAGGTCCCCATCGCTACCCCCTGCACCTAGAGGAAGTAGGAGCCGTTGAAGGTGAATACATTGTGTTGTAAAATGAAATCTAAAATTGACATGATAAACTCCCCGTATCTCGGGTCGATCTCGGGGTTCTTGGATAGAAAGTGTTGAACAACTGCTATCCCCTTTTATCGTGAGGGATCGAGTTGTAAAGGGATTCTGCATCCACTGCTACAAAGATGGCGTGGTCCAGAATGATTAAGGAATCAATGACTTGAAGAAACTAAAGAGTATCCTTAACAAAGGAAGGCAAGGAGGAAACTTTGCTAGTGTTGTCACTGACAGCCAACGCCTGAGATAATTGGCCTACCAGGGGGGGTTGTTTGCATTCTTGTGAATTTTTGGCAAAGCATAAAATACGGGAACACGTGGAAATTTATTTTGAACAAATTCCCAAGTTTGTTGGGTGATAATTTGATTAGAGAAGGCCGAATCAATGATAGCATAAAACTCAAGGGTGTACTTCTTCACAATGTTGGCAGGGACACAACGGTACCAGTCAGTGTTGCTGAGTATTTTAGTGCACATTTCGATGTATGTTGTATTGTCAAGAAGGACAATATTTCCTCCCTTATCTGATGTTTTAATTGTGATATTTTTGTTAAGTGAGAGTTGTTTAAGGGCTATGTGTTCCTGTCTACTGAGGTTGGCTAGGACCTGCGTTTCCGGATTTTTAACGCTTCCAAATCATTGTAGATGAGCTTCAAAAATGCTGCGGCATTAGGGCATGTACTGGGGGCAGGGCAAAAGTCAGATTTCTTCTTAAGATTGGATTTAGTTTACCTTAAAAGGGATATCCTGTGGATCTACTGTGTCCTCCAACAAGGAGGTTAAATCGAGTTGATCAATAAGGTCAATTGGATTATTTTCTTTCAAAAGGGCCACTAATTGGTCCAGTGCTTGTGTTTCTTGGGAGGTGTGTGTAGTATGAACTTCCTTATTGGAGAAAAGTTTCTTTAGAAGTAATTTACGAACAAATAATTGAAGGTCTTTATATACGTCGAATACATCAATATCTTGGGTAGGGCAAAAATTGAGGCCTTTCCTCAGGACGTTAATTTCATCAACAGGGAGCTTGTAAGAAGAAAGATTAACTTTGGTTAAATCAGATAATAACTCGCCTGCAAAAACGGCTCTCCTGCAGTCTGTGTGGAAGCCCCAAGTGCTTTCACACTGAGGAGATGCGCTGGCAGGACTTTAAAAAAAAGTCCTGCAAGCAGCATCTTTTGAGTGGTGTATACCGCTCCTCCACCACTCCTGCCCATTGAAATGAATGGGCACCACTGCCGAAGCACCTGCAATGCGATTTGGCAGCTGAGCTTCACGGGCACATTTAACCCCTTCCTGGGCCGCTAGCTGAATTATAAGTGCCCCGCTAAAATGACGGTAAAGCGCTGCTAAAACTGGCAGCGTTTTACCGTCAACGCCTGCTCGCTCCAGTGTGAAAGCAGCCTTAAGACCCCTTTCACACCAGGGTGTTTTGCAGGCGCTATAGCGTTAGAAATAGAGCTTGCAAAACGCCCTAAAGAAGCTGCACCATTGTGTGTAGTGTGAAAGCCCGAGGGCTTTCACACGACAGCGGTGCACTGGCAGGACGTCAGAAAAAAGTCCTGCCAGCAGCTTCTTAGGAGCGGTGTGTTTACCGCTCCTCCACCACTGCTCCCTATTGAAATCAATGGGGCAGCGCTGTAATACTGCCGGAAAAACGCCGCTATTGCGGCGTATTGCTGCCGGGTTTAACCCTTTCGCGGCCGATAGTGGGGGTAAAAGTGCCCCGCTAGCACCCGAAATGCGCCGCAAATCCGGCGGTAAAACGCCACTAAAAATAGCAGCGTTTTACCACCCACGCTATCGGTGGTGTGGTGTGAAAGGGGTCTTGGTGATACAGAAAATTTCTTACATTAAACAAAACAAACATCCAAACAGTTCACGTGTATGTATAATTTAGAATTATATATATATATATATATATATATATATATATATATATATATATATATATATATATATACATATAAAAAAACAGGTAATCAAAACTTTTGGATGAAAAAAATGGGCTAACTTTACTGTTTTTTTTTTTTTTTTTTAAATCTGTGTATTTTTTCCCAAAAAAATTGAGTTTGAAAGACCGCTGCGCAAATACCGTGTGACATAATATATTGCAACAACCGCTATTTTATTCCCTAGGATCTCTGCTAAAAAATATATATATATAAGTTTTGGGGGTTCTAAGTGAATTTCTAGCAGAAAATACTGGATCTTTATTTGTAAGCATCAAGTGTCAAAAAAGATTTAGTCTTTAAATGGTTAAACTGAGAACTTCTACACACAGAGTTCAATTCATTCATTCAAGTGTAAACATTGTATCATTTTGATCTTTTCTTGGCAGACTGCCCAGGAGACAAGTCACTGAAGTCATTTGCAAGTTGCGCTGAATATATCATCGGCCTTTTTTAACAGAACAATCGGCCGATGCCGATTAATTAAAAAACGCCAAATATCGGCTGATATATCGGTCGACCTCTAGTTGAGACTGTACAATTATGGGGGGTGCCCACAAGGATTTGTTCTAAAAAAGAAGGATCATTGGAAACGGTGTCAATAGAAGTAATAGTAATTGGGTTTTGATTTACAGTGCTAGTGTGGGTGTTAGGAGCGGCTTCCGGAACAGCCGCGGAAGGTGTAACCAACTGCCCCGGAAGTGATGTAGATGGAGGTGCAGATTGAGGATGTGTAATCATATAGAGTGTGAGTTTTTTAGCTTGTTGCTTTTCGGTGGAATCGCCGGAATATAAATTAGTACTCGGTGTGGTCTTGGATTTTTGATTAGATTGGGAATGTGAGGGGTGCGACTGATACGAGGAGTTTGATGTAGAACGGGGAAAAGAGGAAGTGTTTCTAATTGGTTGAGTAGAATTAACCGAGGGGTGTGGTAGATTTAAAGGGCCTTTACTTAAATTGGGTTTGTTGGAGGTAAAGGTCCATGTATGTATATTATATGTTACTTCCTTGTTTGTTTTATGTAATAAAATATTTTTGATTGTTTTTCAATCAAGTTGTATGTGCCTTTAAAATCCACCCCCACGGGATTCCTTTTTATAAACCATTTTTTCCGGATGTGGCACAACTAATACCGAAATGGGATCAGGAGATCAAGTCGTAGTCAAACATAATAACGAATGGGGATTCATTTTGGATTTTCATATGCAATACAAAGTGGTAGAAGATATCTTCAAGCGGCATTGGCATGTCCTTTTGCTAGATAAAAAACGAAATCCTGCATTTCCATCTCAACCTCAATTTATTTATAGGAAGGCCCCAAATTTCGGTGACAAAATTATAAAAGAAAGTGGTTGACCCCCCGAAACCTCCAACTACTTTTTGGGATCGAAATGGCTTTTTTGCTTGCCGGAGATGCAAAGCTTGCTGAGAAATCTCTAGGCCAGTTAGATCATTATACAATTTTTCCTCTCCATCAAATAATCGAGTGTTCAACATAAAACAGTTTATTACATGTAACAGCACTCACGTTGTATATGCTTTAAAATGCCCTTGTGGGTTGATGTATATTGGAAGGACAAAAAGAAAATTTAGAGTGAGAATCGCTGAACACATTCATAAAATTAAAATTGGATTCAAAGACCATAATGTGTCGTTACATTTCAAACTCAAATATAATATGGACGCCACTGGTCTCCAATTTTGGGGAATTGAACAAATCAAACCCTATTGGAGAGGAATCAATATGGTACGGGAATTGTCAAAACACGAGACTCAATGGATATAATTCGTTGATGTTTTGAGTCCTAGGGGCCTGAATATCGAATTGGACATCAATTGCTTTATAAGTGACACTTAATCAGATTATATCAATTACATGGATGCGCCCCCTGTGGTGGATTAGATCATTTACGCTCTACCATTCATGCATTGTTAGAAGGGGTTGGATACACAGAATTATCTATATAAAGGAAAACCAGAGACGATCCTGTATAAAAGAACCACATCCGAGTACACACAAAGATCAATGATGATCGTAGAGTAGTGTGCATAAAAGTAATTACATAAGAGCAATCATATAAAAAGAATGACACACGTACGGATGGACTTACTATAGACGCTTCTGTGAAATATATACACAGATTTTCATTTGAATTAAAAATCATTTTCCAGTTAAAAATAATTTTTAAACTATAATTTATTTCTTAAACTAAAATCAATTTAGATTTGAATTTGTTCCTCGATTTTTTGATTATAGATGGGTTATTTACTAATCAAAATAAAAGGGCATAATCTATCATGGTGTTAAATCCCCATAATTTCTAAACCAGTTCCGGATTTATTCATTTCATTCTTAAGGTACTGTAATTTTAAATCTTTTTTTTTTAATATATATTTTTTAATGAATTAATTAGTTTTAATTCATTAAATAATAGTGTGCTTGCTCTTACTTTCACAGCGATACCTCACATGTGTGGTGCCATGGGCATAGCATAAGGGGTTGCAGGGGTCACAATGGCAACCCTGTCCCTAGCTCCAGGGGGCCCCAGCAGCCTCCCTGCCATATTATCATATCCTCCACAAAGTCCAGCTCTGATCTGCCATAGGGCCCCACAGCCACGCTCCAGTACTGGGTTTCCATTTTGCCTTCCACAATTGACACCCCTCCAATCTCATTGGCTGTGAAGCATTTCCAGAATGGAGAGGAGCATGAGGTAAGAACAGCCCAGGATGGGTAAGTGTCTGTGCTGTGTGCTGGCAACATGGAATGGTAACCGTGCTTAGCGAGGCAAGAGGAGGAGACTGCTGCTGTCCTATAGCCATGATGGGACCTTCATGTGTCTTCTAGTCACCAGCTGGGATACTCTGTACGCCCCCACTCGGGGATGTCTGCTTACCCCGACTTCCCTGACAACTGGGGAAAAGATATACACCTCCGGGAGGTGACCTTCCCCCAACACCTTCCAAAACTCACAGAGAAACCTTCAGAAATTGCTAAAACAAATCCCTTAACATCTCATCAGGGGGCCCCTGAAGGGCTACTGGCTCCAGATTTCATGTCACATGGCTTTGCCGTCCCAGATCTAAGTTGCACCCCCCCAAAGCCCCCTGACCACCCCACTGCCCTGGATACTATGCCCGGCTGCTGAGCTCCTTTCCCATTACAGCACTCTATACTGCTCCTTCTCCGCAGGGCTGAAATCACATTCCTTTACAACACAGCCAGTTAGCCATGATCTCCACAGGGTGTATCTGCCTACTGCAAATACACTGCCGTTCTGACAGAGAATTTCGCAAGTCAGAAGGACAACATAAAAGCCAGAAACACCCTGTGAAGACTGAGAGACTGCGTGTAAAGGAATGTGATTTCAGACCTGTGTAGTGTGGGGGCCGAGGAACTCTATACAGTGCTGAGATGGGAAAGGAGCAATGTCAAGTGACCTGCCAGGGGTCCCTCTCCTCTGATTCTCCAACGGTAATCACTGTCCTCTCATGTAAAGAGGAACTCAAAACTCTTAAGCCACTTTGGGTATCTTGGCATGCAGTGGGTGTTTCTGCACGCACGGTTGAAGTGGTGGGTGGTAATGAGGGGGGTCCAGGCCAACTTTTGCATCGGGGCCCACAAGCTTCAAGGTATGCCTTGTGTGGTGCGACCGCTATTTACATAAGTATGCAGGACCTACATGCACGTTTACATTTGTGCATGAGCATGGGTGTATGGGGCGCTTACATATTTTTTTTTTTTTGGATGAACTTTATTGCTATCACAAGGGATTAACAACATTCATGGTCTGTGACATATCCAGTTTTTAAGCCCATATCTCTCCTTTTGCCTCCAAAGCATGTGATCAAAGCAAGATCAGTTTGATCAGATGCTGTACAAACCAGTAATGGCTTCTAATCAAAACAAAAGTAATGTAACAGAAGAGGGGAAGAAACTCTTTCACAGTGATTGCGATTAGAGCGGTTATATTGGTAGCGGGCTCCCCGATGGGACAGGAGAGCCCGGTAAAGGTGGATAGGGTCCCCCTTGCTCCATCTGTAAAAATGACCGAGAGGCTGTAGAGCCAATTGGACCATTTTTCCCCAAATAGCGAAACACTCAGAGAAAAAGGATAATACCAAGACCATTGTTGTAGCTGCACTGATCCTGATCCTTGCTGAGCTTGAATCCATGTATGACTGGCTTTAGTTTGCCTCTATAGATACCCTGTGCTGTTATTCCAGGTATAACAGGCCCCTGTGCACAAATGGCATCCCACACTGTGTATTTTTGGCCCAGGGATGACATCTAGCACCGTGTGTCACGGGCCCACAGATCAGGTGGCACACCGGATATGGCAATGGTACACTCATGAAAGGAGGATGGGAAAAGGGAAGTCTATTATAAAACATTTTCAGATGGGCATTCCAATCAGGTCCACCTATCAGTTTTTACGGCTGACTTGATTGGAAGGTCCATTCATCCCTATGGACAAGCAGCTGTACACAGACTTGTGTCCATTTACACCCGCCTACCCCTGGGTTCGATCAGGCCCTTAAAAACAAAGCGTAGAGGACTCTCTCTTGAGTTTAAGGTGAAGCAGTTCCTACTGAACTGTCCGAGATTCAAACCATGTATGGGCAGGCTGATTGCACCCAAGCTTATTGATCAATCCACTTGGGTACAACTAGCCTGTTTGATTTTTCATGAGATCATTGCTAGAGGTTAAGCAATAATCACTGTGGCTCTCCCCATGAGGAGAACACAATAGCTCCACGGGATGGATTCCCCCATCAACATCAGTGTTGATGGGGGAATGCACCTATTTTCTTTCCTGCAACCACAGGTTGAAAATCTAACCATCTATGGCTGGCTTAACAGTCATCGGAGTTGCACCTGCTCTGACTAGATGGAGGTTGGAATCAGACCTGTGTTCCGGTGCATTGTGTTTAGAACGAATAAAAGAAAAAAAAATTCTTACACACACTATTTATTTTTATTTCATTTTATTAAATGTTTTTCACAATATAACAATAAAGTATATACATAATTTCTTCTGCCATGATGCACCACAATGCATGGTAGTGCGTTGAACTGCATTGTGTTGAATTGTACTGCATGTGTGTTGGAAGTGCATTTGGTCAATGTGTTGGGGTACCATTGACGATGGATGGCACTGCACCACACTGATGCTTGTAACGTGAATTAAAAAAACATAGGTTGGGGTAATGCACATTTACCACAACACAATGGTGTGATTTTGCACTAAAGCATGGCAGTTCACAGAACCATCCAAAACACAAATTTCCCCAGCATACTTACCAGCTAGCCAGCATAATATAACGAAAAAAAGGCTAAACTGTTTCTGCAATTTACATTGGATGCAAATATATGTGAAGCCGCACTGCCACGTCAAGGCCCCTCTGCAAAGTGCGGTCCCTAACTATAATGTTTCTAAATTGAGAAATATATAGGAAGAAATAAATAGAGTGTCTAAACTAGTTACAATTTCTTTTTAAAAACAGAGGTTTTTGTTATATATTTGCATTCATAAGTGAAGCTACATAGAGCTCCCAGGGATCCCATTGGATCTTCCTTGTGGCTTGTGCTTGGTCACAGTGAGACCTCGTATGATTGGGATTTCTGTGTCCCTCTAATGTAATGTTTCCAGGGTATATGCCTGTTAACCCTCTAAGTCTTAGGTGCTCGCAGTGATACTGGTGTTAGGTTTAGAAAGTCTCTAGCACTCAAAAAGATTATTTCCACTTATTGTGAAAAAATTTCATATTATTCCAGCCACTGTTTTATTGCTGGTTTGATAGTACCAGAAAATAAAAAAAAACTGGCCTCCAACCTCCCCTTATAGCCAGTCCAACACACACCTAAAAAGTATCAGCCTCCCGCCTGCAAAAAAACCCTGTGTCACTCCTGGAGCCTGAACGGCCCACTTTGATGGAGCCAGAACGGGGGTGTCACACTCTCCTGGAGCCTGAAAAGGCCCATTCTTCTGGAGCCAAACTGGCCCATTCTTCTAGAGCCTGAACGGCCCGCTCTGATGGAGCCTGAACAGCCCTCTCTGATGGATCCTGAACGGCACAGTCTGATGGAGCCTGAACGGCCCGCTCTGATGGAGCCTGAACGGCACAGTCTGATGGAGCCTGAACGGCCCGCTCTGATGGATCCTGAACGGCACAGTCTGATGGAGCCTGAACCGCCCGCTCTGATGGAGTCTGAACGGGGGTGTCACACTCTGATGGAGCCTGAACGGGGGTGACACGTGCTGATGGAGCCTGAACGGGGGTGTCACACGCTGATGGAGCCTGAACGGGGGTGTCACATGCTGATGGAGTCTGAACGGGGGTGTCACACTCTGATGGAGCCTGAAAGGGGGTGTCACACGCTGATGGAGCCTGAAAGGGGGTGTCACACTCTGATGGAGCCTGAAAGGGGGTGTCACACTCTGATGGAGCCTGAAAGGGGGTGTCACACTCTGATGGAGCCTGAACGGGGATGACACGCGCTGATGGAGCCTGAACGGGGGTGTCACACGCTGATGGAGCCTGAACGGGGGTGTCACACTCTGATGGAGCCTGAAAGGGGGTGTAACACTCTGATGGAGCCTGAACGGGGGTGTCACATTCTCCTGGAGCCTGAAAAGGCCCATTCTTCTGGAGCCAAACTAGCCCATTCTTCTAGAGCCAGAGAAGCCCACTCTTCTGGAGCCTGAATCTCCCAATCGTCTGGAACCTGATCGGCCCAATCCCCTGAAGCCTGAATCTCCCATTCTTCTGAAACCTGATCGGCCCAATCTCCTGGAGCCTGAATCTCGCACTCTGATGGAGCCTGAATCTCGCACTCTGATGGAGCCTGAACTTCGCACTCTGATGGAGCCTGAACTTTGCACTCTGATGGAGCCTGAACTTCGCACTCTGATGGAGCCTGAACTTCGCACTCTGATGGAGCCTGAACTTCGCACTCTGATGGAGCCTGAACCTCGCACTCTGATGGAGCCTGAACCTCGCACTCTGATGGAGCCTGAACCTCGCACTCTGAAGGAGCTTGAATGGGGGTGTCGCACTCTGATGGAGCCTGAACCTTGCACTCTGATGGAGCCTGAATGGGGGTGTCGCACTCTGATGGAGCCTGAATGGGGGTGTCGCACTCTGATGAAGCCTGAACGGGGGTGTCGCACTCTGATGGAGCCTGAACGGGGTTGTCGCACTCTTCTTGAGTCTGAACGTGGGCGACACACTTTTCTGGAGTTTGAACAATTTCTTCCAACTTGTTGGCAATCTTCACTCCCAAAAATTCTGCACCCCTCCCATTTAAGTGCAGTCCATCCCTTCCATAGAGCCGGGAAGCGACTGCAAAGTCAGACCAGTTCTCCATGAAGCCAAACTCCTCTTCTCTGCACCAGTTCTTCAGCCACTTGTTAAGCTCTCTAAGCTCCTGCTGCCTTTCTGGTGTGGCTTTAGGTACAGGCAGTATTTCTGAAAATACTGCTTTGGAGGTCCTTTTTTTCAACATAATCCCTATGTCCTTGAAATCATTTTGTAGACTGCTCCATCTTCCTCTAATTTGGTCATTTGTACCAATATGTACCAAGACAGCTGGGTCCTCTCCAGCCCCACGCAACAATCTTTCCATCCGATCTGCAATGTCCCGAACCCGAGCGCCTGGTAAACAACATACTGTTCGTAGTTGAGGGTCTTTGTGACAGATTGCCCTCTCTGTCCCTCTAATAATTGAGTCCCCTACCACCAGTATCTGCCTATTCTTTCTTGTAGCCTTGCCCCCATCTTTACTGGAGGAAATGTTCCCATAGTTCACCTGACATTTTGGTTGAGTCTCAATGTCGGGTACAGTCCCAATATGCATATGACACTCTTCTGGACTTTGCACACGAGCAACACGCTCTTCTGTAGTCTGAGCGGCGGCGGCGCACCCTTTTGGAGTCTGAGCGGCGGCTGCGCGCCCTTTTGGAGTCTGAGCGGCGCGCCCATTTGGAGTCTGAGCGGCAGTGGCGCGCCCTTTTGGAGTCTGAGCGGCGGCGGTGCGCCCTTTTGGAGTCTGAGCGGCGGCGGTGCGCCCATTTGGAGTCTGAGCGGCAGCGGCGCGCCCATTTGGAGTCTGAACGGCGGCGGCGCACCCATTTGGAGTCTGAGCGGTGGCGGCGGCGCGCCCATTTGGAGTCTGAGCGGCGGCGCGCCCTTTTGGAGTTTGAGCGGCGGTGGCACGCCCATTTGAAGTCTGAGCGGCGGCGGCGCGCCCATTTCGAGTCTGAGCGGCGGCGGCGCGCCCATTTGAAGTCTGAGCGGCGCCGGCACGCCCATTTCGAGTCTGAGCGGCGGCGCGCCCATTTCGAGTCTGAGCGGCGGTGGTGCGCCCATTTGGAGTCTGAGCGGCGGCGGCGCGCCCATTTCGAGTCTGAGCGGCGGCGGCGCGCCCATTTCGAGTCTGAGCGGCGGCGGCGCGCCCATTTCGAGTCTGAGCGGCGGCGGCGCGCCCATTTGAAGTCTGAGCGGCGGCGACGCTCCCTTTTGGAGTCTGAGCGGCGGCGCGCCCTTTTGGAGTTTGAGCGGCGGTGGCACGCCCATTTGAAGTCTGAGCGGCGGCGGCGCGCCCATTTCGAGTCTGAGCGGCGGCGGCGCGCCCATTTGAAGTCTGAGCGGCGCCGGCACGCCCATTTCGAGTCTGAGCGGCGGCGCGCCCATTTCGAGTCTGAGCGGCGGTGGTGCGCCCATTTGGAGTCTGAGCGGCGGCGGCGCGCCCATTTCGAGTCTGAGCGGCGGCGGCGCGCCCATTTCGAGTCTGAGCGGCGGCGGCGCGCCCATTTCGAGTCTGAGCGGCGGCGGCGCGCCCATTTGAAGTCTGAGCGGCGGAGGCGCACCCTTTTGGAGTCTGAGCGGCGGCGACGCGCCCTTCTGGAATCTGAGCGGCAGCGGCGCGCCCTTTTGGAGTCTGAGCGGCGGCGACGCTCCCTTTTGGAGTCTGAGCGGCGGCGGCGCGCCCTTCTGGAATCTGGGCGGCGGCGGCTCGCCCTTCTGGAATCTGAGCGGCAGCGGCTCGCCCTTCTGGAGTCTGAGCGGCGGCGGCACGCTCTTCTGTAGTCTGAGCGGCGACGGCACGCTCTTCTGTAGTCTGAGAGGCGGCGGCGCTCTCTTCTGGAGTCTGAGAGGCGGCGGCGCTCTCTTCTGGAGTCTGAGCGGCGGCGGCACGCTCTTTTGCAGTCTGAGCGGCGGCGGCGCGCTCTTCTGCAGTCTGAGCGGCGGCGGCGCGCTCTTCTGTAGTCTGAGCGGCGGTGGCACGCTCTTCTGTAGTCTGAGAGGCGGCGGCGCTCTCTTCTGGAGTCTGAGCGGCGGCACGCTCTTTTGCAGTCTGAGCAGCGGTGGCGCGCTCTTCTGCAGTCTGAGCGGCGGCGGCGCGCTCTTCTGGAGCCTGAGCGGCGGCGGCGCTCTCTTCTGGAGTCTGAGCGGCGGCGGCGCGCTCTTCTGGAGTCTGAGCGGCGGCGGCGCGCTCTTCTGCAGTCTGAGCGGCGGCGGCGCGCTCTTCTGCAGTCTGAGCGGCGGCGGCGCGCTCTTCTGCAGTCTGAATGTGGACGAAACTCTCTTCTGCAGTCTGAATGTCCCTTTCAATACTGCTCACTGTGGCAGGCCTGCCGTGTGAGCTGTGTCTGCAGTAGATCTCGCCTTCATCTGCAATAAAACCAGAGGAATTTGATTTAGCATCTTTACCTACATTTCATATATTTTTCTTTATACAACATCAAATTATGAAGAAAAAAATTCAAAGCTCCACTTCCAGGGAGAAATAGTAAACCCGACATGACAGTGACATAGGAAAAACTGCTATTGGCTTTTGTATAAAAATGCTGATTGCCTGGCAGTTATGCTGACCCACTAAAATTCCATGATTGGAAGTTTGGAAGCCAACAACAAGTATTTTTAGCAGTATAATAAAAAAGCATTTCCCAAACATAGGTAATTGCTGTGGGCACATTGTGTGGGCTGCTAAGCAATTACATGGTGTTGATCACGTGGTGGAGTGTCGGATCATTTTATCAACTGAATATCTATCATAGAGATACTACCCAATATTAATATCACAACTTATAGACTCTCTCTGTTTTTTCATATTTATTGTTTGCACATTGCTACTTACTGGGTGTGTAATATATATGTGTATTGTTTATGTTATCACATTACCTAGCGCCACTATTTACTTTTAACCTATGTTTGGTAGATGCTGTTTTATTATAGCATTTCTTTTAAAGTGGCTGCTCTATATGTATCAGGTTTGTCTTTGGCGCAGTGATAAGATCTTAGGTAGCGGCTCATTGTGATCTGGTTGTGTATTATTTTTAGCAGTATGATGTTGCACTTTCATAGTTAAATGAGTGGGCAGGTCACAAAGGAAATTGTGACAGGAAGTAGTGGTGCCACCTGCCTGGCTGTACATTGTGGCAGGGGTTTGTGAAACATCAGACCAGCTAAGCAGGGGCTTTGTTGAGTGGCAGTTTTGTCAAGAAAGTGTGTCATTATCAGCCCTGAGATCAGAACACCACAGCAGCAAATGGAACTCCCTACATCTGAAAGAAATCTGGAGACATAAAAGAAATACTTTCCCTGGCCCCATTAGTTCAGCGGGGAGGGGAGTGTGTGTTTGTGTGTTGGGGGGCACTGCAGAAAGGAGACAATTTCTTCACATTCAGGCTGAGAGCTCTGCTGTTTCTTATAATTGAGATAAAATCCCAGCCTCTTTTATATCAATCTACCGGATTCCTCTGGTGAATTTATATACAAGAGGCTGGGATTGAAGAATCGGCTCCGGTGAGGACAGCTGTGGATGTTTGGACAGGTAAGTGTCTCTATATTAAAAGTTAGCAGCTATAGTATTTGTAGCTGCTGACTTAAAAATGTTTTGGGGTAGACTGGAGCGCCTCTTTAAAGTCCCACACCTTGCAAAACCTTGGGATCAGTGGACATGCGTCCTACAAGTGTGTTTTTTTTATTTTCTTTAGCCATGACAATTTCAGTTCTCTTATATGGGTTCAATTAAAGTGCTTATAAAGGCAGAGGGATTTTATCTTGCTGCATTTCTAAAAAAATAAAAAATAAATGTATGCATGCATCTCCCCCCCAGCCCCCCGCCCCCCTAGGCTCTCTTGCTCCTCACTGGCTCAGTAAAAAAAAAGAAATAATAATAATAGGCCAAAAAAGCCAATGCTGTAAAAAAAACACACTATTGCAAAAATGTTGAAAAACTCACTGCAAAGCTACTGCCATTTTTATAACATTATTATAACGTCCGGTGTGCATGAGGAAGCTTTACCATCACTGTAATGTATGGCATTGGTTTAACCACTTAAGCCCTGGACCAATTGTCAGCCTAAGGACCAGAGGTCTTTTTACAATTTTGCACTGCACTGCTTTAACTGGCAATTGCACGGTCATGCAATGTTGTACCCAAACAAAATTTGCGTCCTTTTCTTGCCACAAATAGAGCTTTCTTTTGATGGTATTTGATTGCCTCTGCGATTTTTATTTTTTACGATATAAATGGAAAAAGACTGAAAATTTTGAAAGAAAAAAAGATATTTTCTACTTTTTGTTATAAGAAAAATCGAATAAACTCAATTTCAGTCATACATTTAGGCCAAAATGTATTCAGCCCCATGTCTTTAGTAAAAAAAAGTCATTAAGCGTATATTTATTGGTTTGTGCAAAAGTTATAGCGTCTACAAACTAGAGTACATTTTCTGGAATTTACACAGCTTTTAATTTATGACTGCCTATCTCATTTCTTGAGGTGCTAAAATGGCAGGGCAGTACAACCCCCCCCATGACCCCATTTTGGAAAGTTGAAACCCCAAGAAAATTGCTGAGGGGCATGTTGAGACCATTGAATATTTTATTTTTTTGTCCCAAGTGATTGAATAATGACACAAACTAAAAAGTTTGCAAAAAGTTGTCACTAAATGATATATTGCTCACAATGCCATAGTTATATGTGGAATTTCACCCCAAAATATATTCTGCTGCTTCTCCTGAGTACGGGGATACCACATATGTGGGACTTTTTGGGAGCCTAGCCGCGTACGGGACCCCGAAAACCAATCACCGCCTTCAGGATTTCTAAGGGTGCAAATTTTTGATTTCACTCCTCACTACCTATCACAGTTTCGAAGGCCATAAAATGCCAAAATAGCACAAAACCCCCCCAAATGACCCCATTTTGTAAAGTAGACACCCCAAGCTATTTAATGAGAGGCATGTTGAGTCCATGAAATATTTTATATTTTGCCACAAGTTGCGGGAATATTACAAACTTTTTTTTGTGCACGAAGTTGTCACTAAATGATATATTGCTCACACATGCTATGGGCATAAGTGAAATTACACCCCAAAATAAATTCTGCTGGGGATACCACATGTGGGGGATACCACATGTGGGGGACTTTGTGGGAGCCTAGCCGTGTACCGTAAAACGCTACCAAAAAAAACTGTTAGCGATGGCAGGGATCAGGCCTGACTCTGCAAACGCTGCAGTTATGTGTTTAGTGTTTTGTAAGTGACAGTGATCAATCGATACTGCACTTGGGTGGGCTGGGCGGAGGGGCAAAACGCAGGTGCTAGCAGGTATCTGGGCTGGTCCCGCTAACAATGCTTTTTTTGTCGATTTGTGGGCCTATGTGTACCTACGTGTCAGTGTAGTGATTGGTGCACACTTACTATGTCCTCTCCTCGCAGTCCGGTCAAAAAGACCGCCCCGAGGAGAGTGAAATCGTAAACACAGGGAGGGGAAGCTTCTCATTCGCCAGGAGCGATGGAGAGGGGATGGCCAGAAACCAACGGCCATCCCCTCATCCTGGATCGCTCCTGAAGCGAAACGGACCGCCGCAGCCAGTGGGAGGGGGTCCGATCGGACCCCCCACACGCTGTAAGGCAGGCATGTACGGGTATGTGCTTGTGCCCATACATGCCATTCTTCCGACGTATAATTACATGCGGTGGTCCTAAAGTGGTTAATTATCTGCGTCTTGTAGAACGACTCCTATTGTAAATGAAAATATATTCTCCGCCTACAATGGCTTGCTACAGTTTCTGTGGAATATTTTTTTGACATTTTGGGAACTATGTATATGTGTTATGTAGGTAACAAGGGGTTAAACATGTATGTGGGGGTCTTTTCTTCCCATATTATAAATCTCTGCCATCTTGCTGGGTGGCATTGAGGTCATCAGTCCAGCCTGTAATAAGTAGCATGCAAGGCTTGTTCAAAAAAAAAAGGCAGTTAGTAGGTGACAGTTGGAAAAAGAGGGGGGGGGGACTTGGCTCGGGGTAAACATATCTAAAAATAGCTGCTTTCTCCTCTTTAAAATAAATCCTCAGACTGGTGTTTACAAGACAAAAGACAGCAATGTCTATGGCCAGCCCTATACATGTGTACATAGGTTTAGTCTACTGAAAATTTTAAAAAGGGATTGAAGACTTTTCTTTTTAGCAAATGTTTTTGAATTAAGTTATTTGTCTGTTTTTTTATTGTAACTGTGTAGCACTTTGAGGTCTTTTGATGGAAAGTGCATTATAAATAACATTTATTATTATTATTATTATTATTATTATTATTATTATATGGGGGTGCCACTGTCATCAATGGGAGGAAAAAGAATCCAATGAAAGTATTTTGTATTTATCAATATCCATGAAACTTACCAGCCCTGCGTTTTTTGTCCCACTGTGGTCCATTGGCTTTACAGCCGGCATCAAAACATCCGATAACGGATCTGAAACAGCGACGTACAAATCGCACTGCCCTCCGCATTTTGGTGGGCTTCTTGAATAGGGGATCTGCAAGCTGTATATTGATCTCTCCTTCCATAGCTGGGCTTCCTTTGGTTGGTTTCTCAATATTGTTTTGAGAAACAATCTGTTTACTTGTAATTTGTCTTATTATGAAGAATAATAAGACACGCTTTAAGTCTGAGAAATTGCAATAAAACTGAATCGAATAAATCCAAATCCAATCAAACAGCAAGAGAAAGCTGGACAGAGATGTCTTCACTGTACAGCAAACAACTCACAACTGATGCCAGAAGAGCCCAGAGCAGCCTTATATTAGAGCAGGTGATGACATCATAGAGGTCGTTTTTTTTAACTGACGATTTTTCTTAACGGCTTTTGTTGCCATGGTTACCAAAGCTTCCTATACACAGTGATGGGCTGTGGGGGATGGGCTGTGAGGGAGAGCACAGACACACCAATAGAGGACTATGATTGGGCAGTATTAATGGTAGCAATATGATGGGGCAGTTTTGATAGGGCAGTTTTGATGGTGGCAATAGGAGGAGGCAATTTTGATGGGAAAAAGAGGGGGGGGACTTGGCTCAGGGTAAACAGATCTAAAAATAGCTGCTTTCTCCTCTTTAAAATAAATTCTCAGACTGGTGTTTACAAGACAAAAGACAGCAATGTCTATGGCCAGCCCTATACATGTGTACATAGGTTTAGTCTACTGAAAATTTTAAAAAGGGATTGAAGACTTTTCATTTTAGCAAATGTTTTTGAATTAAGTTATTTGTCTGTTTTTTTATTGTAACTGTGTAGCACTTTGAGGTCTTTTGATGGAAAGTGCATTATAAATAACATTTATTATTATTATTATTATTATTATTATTATTATTATTATTATTATTATTATATGGGGGTGCCACTGTCATCAATGGGAGGAAAAAGAACCCAATGAAAGTATTTTGTATTTATCAATATCCATGAAACTTACCAGCCCTGCGTTTTGTCCCAGCGTGGTCCATTGGCTTTACAGCCGGCATCAAAACATCCGATAACGGATCTGAAACAGCGACGTACAAATCGCACTGCCCTCCGCATTTTGGTGGGCTTCTTGAATAGGGGATCTGCAAGCTGTATATTGATCTCTCCTTCCATAGCTGGGCTTCCTTTGGTTGGTTTCTCAATATTGTTTTGAGAAACAATCTGTTTACTTGTAATTTGTCTCATTATGAAGAATAATAAGACACGCTTTAAGTCTGAGAAATTGCAATAAAACTGAATCGAATAAATCCAAATCCAATCAAACAGCAAGAGAAAGCTGGACAGAGATGTCTTCACTGTACAGCAAACAACTGACTTCTGATGCCAGAGGAGCCCAGAGCAGCCTTATATTAGAGCAGGTGATGACATCATAGAGGTTTTTTTTTCAACTGACGATTTTTCTTAACGGCTTTTGTTGCCATGGTTACCAACGCTTCCTATACACAGTGATGGGCTGTGGGGGAGAGCACAGACACACCAATAGAGGACTATGATGGGGCAGTATTAATGGTAGCAATATGATGGTGCAGTTTTGATGGTGGCAATAGGAGGAGGCAATTTTAATGGGGCAGTTTTTTTTATATGTATAGAGGACTGTGAAACTGGATTAAAGTTATTATTATAAAGCCCTCTATTTTAAGGCATAGTGATAGGTTGAGTGGTCAGAGTTGATATTGATTATGTATATGTCGACACACGAAAGAAAATAAAAAGAAAAAATCGTGACTAAAAAAAGTCGAAGTGAGGGTGTAGTGTATCTTCTAGAATGTCCTTGCCACATTCAATACATGGGAAGAACAAAAAGAGAACTCTGGAAGAGATTAAGAGAGCATGTTGAAAATATTAAAAAGGGTTTTGATAAATATAACCCTTGAGACACTATGCAAAGTTTCATAAAAAAGACCCCTCATCTTTATTAATTTGTGGTATTCAAAAATACAAGCCCCATTGGAGAGGTGATAATAAAATTATTAGGATTAGCCAAGCTGAATCCTGATGGATTCATGAATTATGCACTTTAACAGCTTTTGGACATAACGTTGACTTTGATCTTAATTGTTTTATTTCTAATTATTAATTCAAGATTTTTGGGCATTTTATTAATATTAATGAATTTTTTATATTTTTCTATATCCACTTATATATATATAGATAGCATTGGGGTTAGATGTACTTCACTGATGAGGGGTTTTGTCCTCTCCCCCCTCCCCCTACTGCTTTTTTTTTTTTTTTTTCGGTATTAATTTCCCAATTGATTGGTCCAGTCAAAACCAACGTTATGGCCAGTTATGAGATAGTTAAAATATAGCTATGGTATAGTTGTACTTTTTATCATAATATTGCTATGTATTTGAATGACTAGATGAACACAGTTAGCATTGCCTGTATAAAATGATGTAGTATGGCATTTAACCACAAGATGGCAGTGTCTGTGGAGCGATATATTTAGAATGTTATTTTACACTTATTTATGTGGAGAAAGTTATAACAATTACTTTGTAATTTTAGTAATGTTATTAGTAGATGTGGAAGTAATTTGAATATGCTTTTATTTTCAAGTTGTATCAGGAAGCTAGTAGTATTAAGGTATGGGGTGGTTGTTGTTTTGAGTTGCTATA
Organism: Lithobates pipiens; assembly: GCF_037356315.1. Taxonomy (NCBI): domain Eukaryota; kingdom Metazoa; phylum Chordata; class Amphibia; order Anura; family Ranidae; genus Lithobates; species Lithobates pipiens. The sequence goes on along the minus strand of NW_027507758.1, from coordinate 553,867,570 downwards.
GCCGCCCGCCCTATTTAAACTTCATCAACACCTGACTCCTTGACCCTTTGAAAAAGTCACGTGTCTGTGACGCAACGTGTCAGGGAGGAGCCAGGTGTCACGATCGTCACTTCCGGTCGCGGCTGAGACCGAAAGTTCCCTTTTTTACAAGCGCAAGATTCCGTTTTTTAATGTGAGTGGATATTTTACATTATTTTATTAAAGTTTACATTTCTACACATGAGAGTCCCCTTTCTTTCCCCCATGATCGTTGGTATTTTGGATTTTATTGTGAGGCTGAACGAATCATCTATAAGGAGCCAAATCAGCAATTTCCCCTACAAGTGTGTTGGACCCTGAGGGGTCTTGTATTGAGGTGAGAGGCTGGGGGAAACGGGGGGTGCTCTGGTGGAGCACTGAAGGTGGACTGTCTCTCTCTTTTTGTGAAGCATGTCTGCATCTGTGACAACACTGCATGACTATTAGATATACTGTCACATTTGGATATCGAGCTACTGAATAGCACTGGAACATTTGTTTGAACACTTGTATTTGCACATGGACTTTTTTATTTTTATGTTTTTCTTCTTCTTTTTTAGCCATTTTTGTATTGTGATTCAGTCACATATTGTTTGCGATATTTGCACATTTCATGTCATTTGGATGTATCACTTTTTATATATGTGATTTTGCACTTTTTAAATATTATACACTACTGTGTTTTGCACGTTTATGGATGCACAGTGTTTTTACATTTGCACATTTATGTACGTATTTATTACAGTTATTGATTTGTGTCACATAATAGGTGGTGTATTTTAAAAGGCAGCGCTACATACCTTTTTTTACATATATATATTTATATTTATTTTTGAAATATAGATGTTTATTGGGTTTTAACATGAAATACAGATGACTTTACGGTATAATATCATCAAAATGTATACATTCGTTGACAAATCAATCAATAACAGAATTGACCTAGAGTGGGTCATAAGCAATACAAGATAAACAGCAAAAATAAAAGTGGAGTACTGTACTATACAGGAATTAGCAAGTAGTAGAGAAGTTGTCTTGTTGCATGTGTAAACCTAGGGGACTTTAGAACCTCCTCCCGTGCACCCCTTACGGGAACAATGCTGTGCCCGAGAGGAGACCCCATCCCCCAATGTAAAATAGAATGCTAATGGCTAGTACATAAGGCACATATAAAAGTATAATACCATAATACGTGTGATTGACAACAACCGTGGCGTAAATAGTAGTAATATTAGTATTCCTGTATTTAAAAATCTACAAGCGGGTTTACAACGGTACCTTCAGAAGGTAGCGGGAGGTTAGTTTGGTGGTCGACCCATGTTGACCATGGTAACCATGCCCGGGAACTGCGGGCTAAGGTGCCCTGGCAGCGGGCTATCGTTTGTTCATAGGTGAAATGCAGGTGAGTCATTCTCACCACTTCTCCCACTGTGGGTGGTGAAGGATTCCTCCATAGTCTAGTGATACAAAGTCTGGCTGAGAGTAGGACATGAACGATCGTATGTTTGAGGTGTCTGGGGTAAATATCCAGGTTCAAGGAAAGAAGTGCTAAGCCGGGTTGAGAGATTACTGGTATAAGAGCTATTTCAGAGAGCAATTGGAAAATTGACTCCCAGAAAGAGGTCAGTTTGGGGCAGCTCCAAAAGGTGTGGAGCATGTCCCCTTTATTGCCACATTGTCGCCAGCACCGGTCATCATGGGGTGCACAAAATTTCGATAATCTCGTGGGAGTTCGATACCAACGTTGTGCCATTTTGATAGTAAGTTCCCAGAGATTAGAGCACTTGGTGACCTGAAAGGTGGAGTTATAAGCAGTAAGCCACTGTTCAGAGGAGTATGTGTTGCCTAAATCTGATTCCCATGCAAGCATGGAGTTGCTCTTGGTGAAAATGTTTTTTTGTCTAAGTAAGTTGTAAAAAAGGGAAATACCTCGTTTGGTGGTGGGTTGGGACGTAAAGAATTGCCCTGCAGGATGAGGGAGTGTGCAAGACCATTCCGAAGTCGTAAGTAGGTAATGTCTCGTCCGGAGATAAAGGTAAAGATCAGTATTAGGTAAATGGAATTCTGCTTGTAGGGCAGGAAAGGATTTAAGTTTGTGGTTGGAGAAGAGATCATTTATGTGGAGGATGCCTGCTTGTTGCCATTGAGTAAAGGAGATTAGGTCAATCTTGTATTGGAGAACTTGTAATGGGATTCGTAAGGCGGTTTTGGTAGGGTATGGTTGGCTGAGGAGTATACATTTTTTCCAAACTTGGGCTGTAGCAGTCATTGTAGGAGGGATATGAGAATGAGGCGATGGAGACCTAGGATTAGATAAAAGCCATGCAGATAGATTCTTACTATGAACATAAGAAGCTTCGATTTGTCCCCATTCTGTAGATGGGGAGGATGAGAACCAGTCTTTAGTCTGGGTCAGAATTGATGCCATATAATAGTCCTGAAAGTCAACATATCCAGCCCCCCCAGCCTTTCGGTGTTTGATTAATTTTGTGTGTGCGCTTCTACTTTTTTTACCCTGCCACATATATGAGGACAGGAGGGACTGCAGGGACCTAAAATAGTGAGCGGGAATGGGTATAGGCAAGGTCCGGAACAGGTACAATATTTGGGGGAGGTGTAACATTTTAAAGGCCGCTAGTCGCCCCATCCAGGACAGTTCGAGAGACGCCATCTTGCGCAGATCTTCCTGCAATCTGGCTTTAAAGGGAATAAAATTATGCGTAAAAAGTTCTGCAGTTGTTTTGGTCAGTTGGACGCCCAGGTAAGTTATACTTTTATCGGCCCAAGTAAATGGTGTTTGTTGTTGTATAAGCAAACTAGTAGTTGAGTCTACTCCTAAATTCAAAATGCAGGATTTGGTGTCATTAACTTTGTAGTAGGATACCTTGCTGAAGGAGGCTAGCGTCTCTCGGACCGCCGGGAGGGAGGTGAGGGGATCAGATAATATGAGGATTACATCGTCCGCAAATAAGCTAATTTTATGTGATCTGTCTCCTACGTTGATACCCTTGATTAGAGGATTAGTGCGAATCGATTGTGCCAATGGTTCCATAATTAAGTTGAATATTATGGGGGATAGGGGGCAGCCTTGTCTGGTGCCATTGGATATGGCAAATGGGGAGGATAGAGCTGCAGCAGAGTATACTTGGGCTGAAGGGGAAGAATATAATGCCATAATAGCGTTGTAAATTGGACCCTGAAAACCAAATTTGTGTAAGGTGGAAGACAGGTACCCCCAATGCACTCTGTCGAACACTTTTTCAGCGTCTAGGGACAAGAGTACAGAGGGGGTACCTGAGCTCCCGGCATGATGGATGATGTCAATCATCCTTCTAGTGGCATCAGAGGATTGACGGCCTGTTGTGAAACCAGATTGGTCTTTTTGTATAAGAGTGGGAATGATGTGAAGTAGTCGATTGGCCAATAATTTGGCATAAATTTTTACATCCACGTTTAATAAGGATATAGGGCGAAAATTTTGGGGGACATTTGGCGCTTTACCAGGTTTTGGGAGTGTGACTACTATTGCGTTTAGCATCTCAGGTGGGAAGGAGGAAGAGGAGACAGCGGAGTCGTAGACTGCGCAAAGTGTGGGAGTCAGGAGGTGTTGAAAGGTTTTGTAATATTCACCATTGAGACCATCTGGTCCCGGGGATTTATGATTTGGAAGCTTGTTGATAGCCTTCAGTGTTTCAGGAACTGTGAAAGGGGCATTAAGAGAATCTAGTTGTTCCTGTGAGACGGAAGGCAATTTGATTCGTTCTAGGAATGTATTTATTACCTCCTGTGTTGGTTGAGGTGTTTGATTATCCTCCCTAAGATTGTATAAATCCTTGTAGTAGGTTCCGAACGCATTCGCTATATCGTGAGGTTTCAGGAGTTTTTGTTTGGAATGAGGATGAATCAAAAACGGAATTTTGGATTTAGTTTTGTACCCTTTTATTCGCAAGGCCAATAATTTCCCCGCCTTATTACCCGTGGAATACGTAGTCGCTTTAAGTTTGGTAAGTGTCTTCCCATATGATTCTAGGAGAAGTGAGCGTAGTTCGTGGCGTAGCTTAAAAATTTGCGTTTGAAGTGCAGGGGAGGGGTTCTGTTTATTTTGGGAGTCAAGGGATTCAATGGCGGTCGTGAGTTGGTCAAGTTTCAATGATCTCCGTTTTTTTTCCCTAGCTGCCAATTGGAGAAAGATCCCTCTAATAACAGCCTTGTGGGTTCTCCACACCAGCACCGGGTCAGACACCGATTGGGAGTTAATAGAGAAGAATTCCTCTAAATTTTGTTTAAGAGAATTTGCAGTGTGTGGATTATGAAGAAGGTAGTTGTTTGTTCTCGAAAGATAGGAGTTAGGCACACGTAGCTTAGAATTGATAGTGATGCTGATGGGGGCGTGGTCTGACCAGGTGGTGGCGTGGATCTCTGAAGCCGACACTTGTTGTAATAAACATTTATCAGTAATAAACAGATCTATTCGCGAGTAGGTGTTGTGACGCGGTGATAAGTACGTATAGTCGCGTTCAGTCGCGTGACAACACCTCCACACGTCGAACATTTCATTAGAATACAGGAAACTACTCAATGGTGAAGTAATTCTTTTGGTCCCGGCGGAAGAGTCAATACTATAATCTGGTACGATGTTAAAGTCTCCACACCATATAAGGTTACCCTGTTTGCAAGAATTCACTTTCTCCAGAAGGTCCCTTAGAAAGGACATCTGGCGATAATTCGGTGCGTACAACGAAACTAACGTATATTGGACGTTGTCTATTGTGCAGACCAGAATAATGTATCTTCCTTCTGTGTCGGTAATGCAGTTCTGTAGCTGGAAAAGGACAGTGTCCCGAACAGCAATCGTTACACCTCGTTGCTTTTTAGAATAGAAGGCTTGGAAGATATGAGGAAATGCTTTGTGCTGGCAGCGGGGTGGGGAATCTCTCATAAAATGCGTTTCCTGGACACAGAGCAGATCGCATTTGAGTGACAAAGCCGTTTTCCACAGTGATGTGCGTTTGGCCGGGTGGTTTAGGCCTTTTGCATTGAGAGAGACAACAGTAATTGACATTTTTAGCCCAATGGATGGAGCAGAACAGTTAGTAGACTTACAGTTGGGAGAAGCGAGGTGTTGTCGGCAAGGATATCTCTAACGCCAGCGGAGAGCGGATACCGGGTAAGATGATGAACAGAGGTTCCGTGGCGTTGGTCAGATATTCAAAATACGAGGTGAAGTTGCTTTGGATACTCTAGGTGATACTCTACGGGTATAAGTCACAGTTATAATGCAGAGCAACGATACAGCACGATGTGAGGCAGTGAAAATAACAAAGTAAAACAAAACAAAACAGCTTAACTTGAAATAAGAGAACCAGTATTGTAGAAAACAGGTCAGCGATGAATATCCCTAATGGGCGCTGACGTAACCAGGGGGAAAGTTCGGGCTCTAGAATCAATGAAGGAAACGGTCAGCCGAACCGGATTCTGAAGGTAGCTCTACTTGAGACACGGAGAATTATACTTCGCATAGCATCAAATCAGCTGTGGGTGATGGTTTCTGCGGGCAGATCCCCGATGAGATCCCCGATGAGGGGAAACACCTCCCCTGGGTGGTGGAGGATGGCCAGCCGGCGCCTCCGGGCCAATGCCCCATGACTGTAGAAGTTTCGTGCCACCTTCCACCGTAGAGATGGAATGAGGAATACCGTTGTGTAGGACTAGAACAGTGGCGGGGTGGCGCCATTTATAGGCGATTTTATGGTTAAAAAGAGCTTTAGTAATGGATTTCAACTGTCTGCGTAGTTGAAGAGTGTGCTGGGAGAGGTCCGCAAAAAGTTGAATCTCTGAATAAGGGGCTGGCAGGGTGTTGAGGGTTCTAGCTTTAGAAAGGATTTGTTCCTTCGCTTGGTAAAAGTGGATCCTTAGTAATACATCTCTGGGAACCGTGTCCGCTAGATGGCCTGGTTTAGGGATCCGGTGTATGCGGTCTATAGTGAGTTCAATGGGCGTCAGCTCAGGTAGCATGGTAGAAAACATGGTGGTCGCAAATTTATGCAGGTCTGTGGGAGGGACCGATTCCGGAATACCGCGTATCTTTATGTTATTGCGGCGGGAACGATCTTCAAGGTCTGCGATTTTGGATTTGATCCAATCAGTATCATCTTTCTGGGCCATACATGAGTCAACCAAGTCGTTAACAGTAATCGTGCACTCCTCCATTTTCTCTTCCATATACTGCACCCTGTCCCCCATCTGCCTCATATCAGTGGTAAACTTGTGGATCAGTGATGATAGGTTGGTCATGAGGGATGATTGTAAAGAGAGGAGCATGTCCTTCATCGTGGTGTCAAGGACCGGCTGGCCTGAGGTGGGGAAGGCCGCAATGGAGGATTGCAGGGATGAGATGGCGTGTGAGTTATGCAGTTCTGTACTAACTGTGGCCTGGGCCTTGTCCGCTGTATCCAGGCGCATCCGCGCTTTTACTGGGCTTCTGGAGGATGGAGATGCTGGAGGTGAGCGGGCGGATGGGCATGGAGATGTTTCCCCGTCTGGATCTCCAGGATCGCAGCTAGGCAGGTCTGTGTACGCTGAGGCCTGGCGTGCGGCGGTCCCGCCGGCGCCATCTTGACTAGGCCTCTCGCGCAGGAAGGAGAGAGCTGTAAGCTTTTGGAGGTTCTTTTCCTCCTTTCGTTTGCGGGACATCGCTGCGTGTCGGTCCGGAACCTCTCCGGGGTGGGATGCCGGTTCGCCGGGTGTCGCTGGGGTCCGTGTCGCTGTGAATGTCCGGCCGGCCGACGGGAGCTCCAGGCTTAGGCTGCCATCTCGCTCGCGCGCAAGCCACGCCCCCCTATATTTATATTTATTAACCACATGCCCTCTGGAATCTATGATTTACTCCCCTTCATGACCAGATCATGTTTTGCAATACGGCACTGCACTACTTATTTTAACTGACAATTGCGTGGTCATGCAACACTGTATGCAAATAAAATGTATGTCTTTTTTTGCCACATAAATAGAGCTTTCTTTTGGTGGGATTTGATCAACTCTGCAGTTTTACATTTTTTTGCACTATATACAAAAAGAGACTAAATGAAGGAAAACAGCAGAGCTTCCTCTCATTTCAGAGCTTCCCCTTAAATCTAGAACAAGTGGACTTGCAGGGCACAGTATATTTGCCGTTAATAAATCAACCTCATTGTGTCTACAATAAAATTTCTGCCTGCTCTTATTTTTTTTTAAAGAGAAGTTCCAGCCTGTATAAATAAAAAAAAATGAAAAGTCAGGAACAGGGTTGCCATCCTCCTACAGTATTTTTTACTGACAAAACATGGAAAATTTACTGGCGGAGCACATTTTTTACTGGCATAAGAAATTACAGAACTCCTATTGAAAACTAAAACAGTGCATATTTGAACAGTATAAACATATATGAAAACACTGACAATACCTATACCAAAGTCATTTGTTTGATTTACACTTATAAAGTCAACACAGCATGAAAATATCAGCCCCTGATATATAGGCCTCTTTCACGCGACTGATACGCTCAAGTCCGCCTTTTTTCAGGTGGACCTGAACGGATGCTCCATAGAGGTCTATGGAGCGTCGGATGTCAGCGGTGACATGTCCGCTGACGTCCGACCCGCTCCGATCCGAAAAAGTCTGAGGATCGGATCGGGTGACGATGGACTCTGCGGTCCGTCCTCATCCGATCCCCTATAGGGGAGAGCGGTGCTCGGACAGGTCCGTCCCTGCACGGTGTGCAGAGACAAACCTGTCCTCTGCCTGCTCAGTGGGGATCGACAGAGCGATCCCCGCTGAGCAAGCGGATGTCCACGGGGCAGATCAGCGCGGATCCTTTCCGTGTGAAAGAGCCGTTACTGGTAGTTATAAAAAAATCACAGATTTTTACAAACTGTCAGTAAATTTACTATTAACCACTTCCCAACTGGCGCATGCTGATGTACTTTGGCAGAATGGCATGGATGGGCAAATGGGCATACCTGTACGTCCCTTTAAATTTGGGGCCACGCCATCATGTGCATGCCGCCATCGCGTGCATGCTGGCTGAGACCTCTGTGAGTCGGATCACAAGTCCCGTGGACTCGATCACCGCGGGGATACCCGCGATAGTCTCACGGGAAGGAAGAACTGGGAGATGCTAATGTAAACAGGCATCTACCTGTTCTGCCTAGTGATCGGGAGGAGTGATCAGTGACGTGTCACACACAGCCACACCGCCCCACAGTTAGAAACTCGCCCCAGGACGCACTTAACCTCTACACTGCCACCTAGCTATTAACCCCTTCACTGTCAGTGTCATTTAGACAGGAATCAGTGCATTTGTATAGCACTGATTGCTGTATAAATGACAATGGTGTCAAAAATGTCCAATGTGTCTGCTGTAATGTCACAGTCACGATAAAAATCGCTGATCCCCGCCATTACTAGTAAACAAAAAAAAAATTATTTAAAAAAATGCCACAAAACTGTCCCCTATTTTGTAAACGCTATAACTTTTGCGCAAACCAATTAGTTAACACTTATTGTGATTTTCTTTATCAAAAATATGTAGAAGAATACATATTGGCCTAAACTGAGGAAAAAAAATATTTTTTATATTATAACAAAATGTAAAATATAATGCTTTTTTTTCAAAATTGTTGCTCTTTTTTTGTTTATAGCGCAAAAAATAAAAACCACAGAGGTGATCAAATACCACCAAAAGAAATCTCTATTTGTGGGGAAAAAAGGACGTCAATTTTGTTTGGGAGCCATGTCGCACGACCGCACAATTGTCAGTTAAAGAGACGCAGTGTCGAATCGCAAAAAGTGGTCTGGGGCTTAAGTGGTTAACATTCATGAGCTACACTATTTGTAGCTCCTTACCTGTAGTGGTATCCCGTGATGTCGGCACCCCTAGCCGATTTGTCCATCAGCTTTGGGTGCAGGAGCGGCATCCTTATAAGGGAAATAGGAAGTGTAGCCCTGCGGCTTCCCAGCCTGTTTCCTACTGTGCATGTGTGAGTTGCGCTGCCCTTATTGAAAGGTCCCACTCTCTTCTAGGACTTGTGTCTCCCAGAAGACAGCAGGGGGCGTAAAATTCAGTAGATCAACGCAATCAATGTGCAGCGATCTTATCCGGGAAGAGGGAGCGGGTACCTGGTTTTGACAAAAAGTGCCAAATATGGCAGTGGGGGTGGGGGGGGGCTGGTGTGAACAAGCAGAGCTTCCACTTTTGGGCTGAGCTCCACTTTAGACTTCAGTTCCAGTTTTAATTTGAGTATCGCTTAGGCTGACTTCACATTTGCGTGTCTGTTGTTTCCTGTGTTCTTTTGTTATTACCTTGGACAGGTATGTTTGTCATGCGTTGACGTGTGCTGAAACTCCCATGAAAAGCTCATGAAAAGCATCAGTGGATTCAAAACTCGGAATGTTTTCAGCCAATGCGTGTCAAGGCACTGCACAGATCTGAATTGGCAGAATCCTGGCTTGTTTACACTCGTGTTGCTCTCTGAAGAGCGATCAGTATTGGATTGATCTTTGGAGGGTGTTTAACAGGTGTTGAGGAGGCATTATGTTGCCTGTTTTACCCCCTAAAAACCCCACCGCCCCATTCAGTTGATTGAGTCTCATCTGTCAGTCGCTGTTGGCCGCCATGAGCGACAGTGCGGATAAATTTGGTTGCGCCGCAGTGGAAAGCATTGTGGCCATATGTACACCCCAATCCATTGCCTTTGCAGGTAGTAACGCTGCTCAGGTGTGTGTGTTTACAGTCCCCTAAATTCAAAGTGTAAATTTGCATTGCAAGCAGGGGGAAATAGTCCCCATCAACTCAAAACAACATGTCCATCTAAAGTCTAGAACACACTACTCATTTTTTCTTTCAGGGCTGAACAAAAAAAAACTGACAGCTCCAGAGGAGCCGATGTACTAACTAAGAGATGTTAGTACAGCTATCTCCCCTACTGTGCTATTGTGTTCTGACAGGGGGGACTGCCATGTCCCTTTAATAGAAGCTGGCCGCCTTCTGTTGGCTGCAGCACACGGGCAGAGCGTCTGGCGGTTTCTAGTGGACCAAGCGATGCTGCCCACCATTCAGCCCATGTGTACGGGCATTAGACTCTTCTGTCTTACAGGGTGATGGTATATTATTATTATTATTATAATTATTATTATAATACATATTATTATATATATTTATATATATGAGATCTTGTACAATATATATAGTACATGATCTCACTGCAGAGTTGTCACGTTATAGGAAGTAGAAAAATATATGATCAATTGACAGGATCAACAGGTAACAGAAATACAATATATTGTCAAAAGTATTGTGACAGCTGCCTTTACACGCACATTAACTTGTTTTTTTTTTGTTTTGTTTTTTCAAATAGCAATTTTTATTAGTCGTCATTGATTTTCAACAAAGGTAAAAAGCGTAACGTGAACGTACATGAACAAAAGCAAAATGTACACGACGGAAGTCCATTTAAGGTAGGAGCAAAATACAACAACCATAGTCATTGATACTACCGAAAATGTTACCGCACATCAACTTTAATGGCCTCCCAGTCTAAGGCTGGATTCACACCTACGCATTTTTATGTGCTTTTCGCATTTTGCTGATTTGCACTACAGATCGTGTTCCATAGGAAACCATGTTATTTGGACTCTAGGGCAAATCTGCAAAATGCAAAAAGCACTAAAACTGTATAGGTGTGAATCCAGCCTTAGTCTGCAGGGTTCAGTATTGGGTTGGCCCACCCTTTGCAGTTATAACAGCTTCAACTCTTCTGGGAAGGCTGTCCACAAGGTTTAGGTGTGTGTCTATGGAAATGTTGGACCATTCTTCCAGAAGTGCGTTTGTGAGGTCAGGCACTGATGTTGGACGAGAAGGCTTGGAGTGCAGTCTCACCTCTAATATATCCCAAAGGTGTTCTATCGGGTTGAGGTCAGGACTCTGTGTAGTCCAGTCAAGTTCCTCCACCCCAAACTCACTCATGCATGTCTTTATGGACCTTGCTTTTTGCACTGGTCCAAATCATTTGGTAGAGGTGGGGGTTATGGTGTGGGGTTGTTTTTCAGGAGTTGGGATTGGCCTCTTAGTTCCAGTGAAGGAATCTCTTAAGGCGTGAGCATACCAAGACATTTTGGACAATTTCTGCTCCCAGCTTTGTGGGAACAGTTTGAGGATGGCCCTTTCCTGTTCCAACTTGTCTGTGCACCAGTGCGCAAACTTGACTGGCCTGCACAGAGTCCTGACCTCAACCTGATAGAACACCTTTGGGATGAATTAGAGTGGAGACTGCGAGCCAGGCCTTCTCATCCAACATCAGTGCCTGACCTCACAAATGCTCTTCTGGAAAAATGGTCAAACATTCCCATAGACACACTTCTAAACCTTGTGCTCAGCCTTCCCAGAAGACTTGAAGCTGTTATAGCTGCAAAGGGTGGGCAATGCAATACTGAACCCTACGGACTAAGACTGGGATGTCATTAAATGTCATGTGTGTGTAAAGGCAGGCGCCCCAATGCCTTTACACACAGTTTATTCTGGGAACTCAGAAACAAATGCTGTTAATTCTGGAAATAGACGGCATCATGTATAGCATTTTTTATTTCAGTCATAGTTTCATTCATAGCTTTTACAAAGAAAACATTCTGACTGGGTTCTCTCTCCCTAACGAGCATACGTGTCATCACTCCATTAATTCCTATAGATGATCTGTACAGTACTCTTGGTAGCCACCAGTCACCCAGCAGAGTAGGAATCAGGGTGGATATAAATAAATGATTTTTTTTTTATCTGATTTTTTTTTTGATTTTTTTTATCGATTTTTTTTTTTTTTATATATATATATATATATATATATATATATATATCAATTTTTTTTTTAATAAAATGCTTTTGGGGTAAAAATCTAAAGATAATTTTCTATTTAGGATGCATTAATAATTTAGTTTATTCAGCATGAAATGGAGCTTAGTTATGTAGCATGAGGCTGTATATTCTGCAATATTTTCATTTTTTGATAAACTCATTCAATGAATCCAAGCTCTGCAAGCTGAGATAACAGGCACTGCATTGATGTATTCACAGTAACCAAGCGATAAAACAAAATTCAGGAATATTCCTTTATCCCATTATTTTGCAAATCTATGTACACTACAAACTGTATGATTGAATAGGCTCAGATATCGCTGTTTTACTAACCTGACAGCTTATTATTCTAAATAAGAAACCTTCATTTTGTTTGCAAATATTAAAGATTCTAACTATCAATAAGTCCTTACGTTTAAAGAGCACCTGTCACTTCAGATCCATTATGGAAGCACTTGTTAGCGGGCATCCATTCACCTGCTGCCACCACGTCCCTCACCTTGTTGTGTCACTGCCACATCACCAGCTGTCCCATTAAAGTGAATGGGACTGTCGGTGAGTCAACAGCGGGTCAGAGGAGGAGCCACTGCGGGACAGAGATGACAGTTGCTGTTTAACCACTTGACATCCGTGCTATGGCTGAATGACGACCACAGTGAATTCAAATCCACCCTGGTAGGAATCATCCATAGTAATGAATAGGGCCCCTGGGTGCATGCATGGTAGGAAGAGGACCTGGATGAGACACTTTCCTTGCAAAGGCTCTGTAGTGCCAATCAGGACTTACCAATGAGGACCATGGAAGTCGGAAGAATGGAAATTTACTAGGAAGACTGCAATTAATGAGATGGTTCTAAAATTGTCCTTTAAGCAGGAAGTCTGAGCAACAAATAGTTTTCTGTGTTCTTTCTTTTTTATGTATTCTTTATTAAGGCCCCAATCAAATCTGATTACGTAGATTCATGCAGATTTATCCTATTCAAATTCAATGGGTGTGTCTGAATATGCGCTGCACAAGTATTTATGTGCATTTTTCAAGCATTTCTCTGCCTAACAACTAGGCTCCTTCTCCTCCTCCTGAAGCTTATAATACATATAAAAAATGCTTCAAAAACGTGTATATATGCGTTAAAACATACCAAAAATTCACTGGCAAATCTCTGGCAAAAATACGCTCTGCTCAGGTGTGAATGCAGCCTTGATGTATAATTAAAGACTTTTTTTTTTTGGATAGTGTGGAGAGCAGGCATGTACCGGCCATCGGGACTACTGGGAGTTTCCTGGTGGGCCGATGGCTCAGTGGGCCACTCTGATGTAAGGGGGCTGGTGATGGGACACTCTGATGTAAGGGGGCTGCTGATGGGACACTCTGATGTAAGGGGGGTGCTGATGGGACACTCTGATGTAAGGGGCTGCTGATGGGACACTCTGATGTAAGGGGGCTGCTGATGGGACACTCTGATGTAAGGGGGCTGCTGATGGGACACTCTGATGTAAGGGGGCTGCTGATGGGACACTCTGATGTATGGAGGTGCTGGTAATGGGACACTCTGATGTAAGGGCTGCTGATGGGACTCTCTGATGTTAGGGAGTGCTGATGGGACACTCTGATGTAAGGGGGCTGGTGATGGGACACTCTGATGTAAGGGCTGCTGATGGGACTCTCTGATGTTAGGGGGTGCTGATGGGACACTCTGATGTAAGGGGGCTGGTAATGGGACACTCTGATGTAAGGGGGCTGGTAATGGGACACTCTGATGTAAGGGGGTGCTGATGGGACACTCTGATGTAAGGGGGTGCTGATGGGACACTCTGATGTAAGGGGGTGCTGATGGGACTCTCTGATGTAAGGGGGTGCTGATGGGACTCTCTGATGTTAGGGAGTGCTGATGGGACACTCTGATGTAAGGGGGCTGGTGATGGGACACTCTGATGTAAGGGGGCTGCTGATGGGACACTCTTATGTAAGGGGGCTGGTAATGGGACACTCTGTTGTAAGGGGGCTGGTAATGGGACACTCTGATGTAAGGGGGCTGGTAATGGGACACTCTGATGTAAGGGGGCTGGTAATGGGACACTCTGATGTAAGGGGGCTGGTAATGGGACACTCTGATGTAAGGGGGTGCTGGTGGGACACTCTGATGTAAGGGGGCTGCTGATGGGACACTCTGATGTAAGGGGGGTGCTGATGGGACACTCTGATGTAAGGGGCTGCTGATGGGACACTCTGATGTAAGGGGGCTGCTGATGGGACACTCTGATGTAAGGGGGCTGCTGATGGGACACTCTGATGTAAGGGGGCTGGTAATGGGACACTCTGATGTAAGGGGGTGCTGATGGGACACTCTGATGTAAGGGGGTGCTGATGGGACACTCTGATGTAAGGGGGTGCTGATGGGACTCTCTGATGTAAGGGGGTGCTGATGGGACTCTCTGATGTTAGGGAGTGCTGATGGGACACTCTGATGTAAGGGGGCTGGTGATGGGACACTCTGATGTAAGGGGGCTGCTGATGGGACACTCTTATGTAAGGGGGCTGGTAATGGGACACTCTGTTGTAAGGGGGCTGGTAATGGGACACTCTGTTGTAAGGGGGCTGGTAATGGGACACTCTGATGTAAGGGGGCTGGTAATGGGACACTCTGATGTAAGGGGGCTGGTAATGGGACACTCTGATGTAAGGGGGTGCTGGTGGGACACTCTGATGTAAGGGGGCTGCTGATGGGACACTCTGATGTAAGGGGGGTGCTGATGGGACACTCTGATGTAAGGGGCTGCTGATGGGACACTCTGATGTAAGGGGGCTGCTGATGGGACACTCTGATGTAAGGGGGCTGCTGATGGGACACTCTGATGTAAGGGGGCTGCTGATGGGACACTCTGATGTATGGAGGTGCTGGTAATGGGACACTCTGATGTAAGGGCTGCTGATGGGACTCTCTGATGTTAGGGAGTGCTGATGGGACACTCTGATGTAAGGGGGCTGGTGATGGGACACTCTGATGTAAGGGCTGCTGATGGGACTCTCTGATGTTAGGGGGTGCTGATGGGACACTCTGATGTAAGGGGGCTGGTAATGGGACACTCTGATGTAAGGGGGCTGGTAATGGGACACTCTGATGTAAGGGGGTGCTGATGGGACACTCTGATGTAAGGGGGTGCTGATGGGACACTCTGATGTAAGGGGGTGCTGATGGGACTCTCTGATGTAAGGGGGTGCTGATGGGACTCTCTGATGTTAGGGAGTGCTGATGGGACACTCTGATGTAAGGGGGCTGGTGATGGGACACTCTGATGTAAGGGGGTGCTGATGGGACTCTCTGATGTTAGGGAGTGCTGATGGGACACTCTTATGTAAGGGGGCTGGTGATGGGACACTCTGATGTAAGGGGGCTGCTGATGGGACACTCTTATGTAAGGGGGCTGGTAATGGGACACTCTGTTGTAAGGGGGCTGGTAATGGGACACTCTGATGTAAGGGGGCTGGTAATGGGACACTCTGATGTAAGGGGGCTGGTAATGGGACACTCTGATGTAAGGGGGTGCTGGTGGGACACTCTGATGTAAGGGGGCTGCTGATGGGACACTCTGATGTACGGAGGTGCTGGTAATGGGACACTCTGATGTAAGGGGGCTGGTAATGGGACACTCTGATGTAAGGGGGCTGGTAATGGGACACTCTGATGTAAGGGGGTGCTGATGGGACTCTCTGATGTTAGGGGGTGCTGATGGGACACTCTGATGTTAGGGAATGCTGATGGGACTCTCTGATGTTAGGGAGTGCTGATGGGACACTCTGATGTAAGGGGGCAGGTGATGGGACACTCTGATGTAAGGGGGTGCTGATGGGACTCTCTGATGTTAGGGGGTGCTGATGGGACTCTCTGATGTTAGGGAGTACTGATGGGACACTCTTATGTAAGGGGGCTGGTGATGGGACACTCTGATGTATGGGGTGATGATGGGACACTCTGTTGTAAGGGGGTGCTGATGGGACACACTGATGTTAGGGGGCGCTGATGGGACACTCTGATGTTAGGGAGTGCTGATGGGACACTCTTATGTAAGGGGGCTGGTGATGGGACACTCTGATGTAAGGGGGTGCTGATGGGACTCTCTGATGTTAGGGGGTGCTGATGGGACACTCTGATGTTAGGGTGTGCTGATGGGACACTCTGATGTAAGGCGGTTGGTAATGGGACACTCTGATGTAAGGGGGTGCTGATGGGACACTCTGATGTAAGGGGGTGCTGATGGGACACTCTGATGTAAGGAGGTGCTGATGGGACTCTCTGATGTAAGGGGGTGCTGATGGGACTCTCTGATGTTAGGGAGTGCTGATGGGACACTCTGATGTAAGGGGGCTGGTGATGGGACACTCTGATGTAAGGGGGGTGCTGATGGGACTCTCTGATGTTAGGGAGTGCTGATGGGACACTCTTATGTAAGGGGGCTGGTGATGGGACACTCTTATGTAAGGGGGCTGCTGATGGGACACTCTGATGTAAGGGGGCTGCTGATGGGACACTCTGATGTAAGGGGGCTGCTGATGGGACACTCTGATGTATGGAGGTGCTGGTAATGGGACACTCTGATGTAAGGGGGCTGGTAATGGGACACTCTGATGTAAGGGGGCTGGTAATGGGACACTCTGATGTAAGGGGGCTGGTAATGGGACACTCTGATGTAAGGGGGCTTGTGATGGGACACTCTGATGTAAGGGGGTGCTGATGGGACTCTCTGATGTTAGGGGGTGCTGATGGGACACTCTGATGTTAGGGAGTGCTGATGGGACTCTCTGATGTTAGGGAGTGCTGATGGGACACTCTGATGTAAGGGGGCTGGTGATGGGACACTCTGATGTAAGGGGGTGCTGATGGGACTCTCTGATGTTAGGGGGCGCTGATGGGACTCTCTGATGTTAGGGAGTACTGATGGGACACTCTTATGTAAGGGGGCTGGTGATGGGACACTCTGATGTAAGGGGTGATGATGGGACACTCTGTTGTAAGGGGGTGCTGATGGGACACACTGATGTTAGGGGGCGCTGATGGGACTCTGATGTTAGGGAGTGCTGATGGGACACTCTTATGTAAGGGGGCTGGTGATGGGACACTCTGATGTAAGGGGTGATTATGGGACACTCTGATGTAAGGGGGTGCTGATGGGACTCTCTGATGTTATTGGGTGCTGATGGGACACTCTGATGTTAGGGAGTGCTGATGGGACACTCTTATGTAAGGGGGCTGGTGATGGGACACTCTGATGTAAGGGGGCTGGTGATGGGACACTCTGATGTAAGGGGGCTGCTGATGGGACATTCTGATGTAAGGGGGCTGCTGATGGGACACTCTGATGTATGGAGGTGCTGTTAATGGGACACTCTGATGTAACGGGGCTGGTAATGGGACACTCTGATGTAAGGGGGCTGGTAATGGGACACTCTGATGTAAGGGGGTGCTGATGGAACACTCTGATGTAAGGGGGCTGCTGATGGGACATTCTGATGTATGGAGGTGCTGGTAATGGGACACTCTGATGTAAGGGGGCTGGTAATGGGACACTCTGATGTAAGGGGGCTGGTAATTGGACACTCTGATGTAAGGGGGCTGGTGATGGGACACTCTGATGTAAGGGGGTGCTGATGGGACTCTCTGATGTTAGGGGGCGCTGATGGGACTCTCTGATGTTAGGGAGTGCTGATGGGACACTCTTATGTAAGGGGGCTGGTGATGGGACACTCTGATGTAAGGGGTGATGATGGGACACTCTGTTGTAAGGGGGTGCTGATGGGACACACTGATGTTAGGGGGCGCTGATGGGACTTTCTGATGTTAGGGAGTGCTGATGGGACACTCTTATGTAAGGGGGCTGGTGATGGGACACTCTGATGTAAGGGGGTGCTGATGGGACTCTCTGATGTTAGGGTGCGCTGATGGGACTCTCTGATGTTAGGGAGTACTGATGGGACACTCTTATGTAAGGGGGCTGGTGATGGGACACTCTGATGTAAGGGGTGATGATGGGACACTCTGTTGTAAGGGGGTGCTGATGGGACACACTGATGTTAGGGGGCGCTGATGGGACTTTCTGATGTTAGGGAGTGCTGATGGGACACTCTTATGTAAGGGGGCTGGTGATGGGACACTCTGATGTAAGGGGGTGCTGATGGGACACTCTGATGTTAGGGGGTGCTGATGGGACACTCTGATGTTAGGGAGTGCTGATGGGACTCTCTGATGTTAGGGAGTGCTGATTGGACTCTCTGATGTTAGGGAGTGCTGATGGGATACTCTGATGTTAGGGGGTGCTGATGGGACACTCTGATGTTAAGGATTGCTGATGGGACACTCTTATGTAAGGGGGCTGGTGATGGGACACTCTGATGTAAGGGGTGATGATGGGACACTCTGTTGTAAGGGGGTGCTGATGGGACACTCTGATGTTAGGGAGTGCTGATGGGACACTCTTATGTAAGGGGGCTGGTGATGGGGCACTCTGATGTAATGGGTGATGATGGGACACTCTGTTGTAAGGGGGTGCTGATGGGAAACACTGATGTTAGGGAGTGCTGATGGGACACTCAAAATGTAAGTGGGCTGGTCTGGATGAAGTCCAGGGCCAAATTTCTGTCCCAGTCCAGCCCTGGTGGAGAGGGATCAGATCTGTGACCCCGTTAGGGAGACTCACCCTCTACTTTCATTTTTAACCATTATCATCGAAAGTGAAGGTAAAAGGAAATCACTAATTTTGGGTTGACGCGGAAACAGGATTATCGGCACTAGTTCTGGTGACACCCAGGGATTCCCTTACTCAGGAGGGATTTCCTCTCAATTCCTGTATTTGGCATGGGATAGGATGTGAAAGGAAGTCTGAACAACGAGCCACAGATGTGGAAAGAAAACTGACGGGTGGTTGTAACCCTCCCTTGCTCTATTAAAAAAAAAAATAAAAAAAATTTGGCCTACGGTTCAACAATAAGGGCTCATTTACTTGGGCACCATACAGCATTAGGACCCCTTTCACGCTGAGCCGTGGCCGCATTAGCGCTAAAGCAGTGAGCATTTTAGCTGCACTTTAGTGATGTTTAATCAGGGTGTTTAACCCCCACTAGCGGGGCACTTTTAACCCCCGCTAGCGGCTGAAGAGGGGGTTAAACGTACCCATGTTGTGGCGCTTCCGAAGTACTTTTCAGGCTCTTTGGAAGCGCTGCCAATTCATTTCAATGGGCAGGGTGTTTTGGAAGCTTTGTATACAGCACTCCCAATCCGCTCTAAAGATGCTGCTTGCAGGACTTTTCCTAACGTCCCCCAAGCGCACCGCCCCAGTGTGAAAAGACACACTAAAATGTATTATAAAAAGGAATCCCCTGGGGGAGGATTTTAAAGGCACGTAAAACTTGATTGAAAAACAATGAAAAATATTTTATTACATAAAACAAACAAGGAAGTAATATACAATATACATAAAAAAAATATCTCTGGGTACAATTATAAAGACACTGTTAATAACAATGTGCACCACATAGGTTTATAATATAATCCATGTAGGTATAGCCACCCTACGCGCTTCGGAGCTTAATAAAGCATATCCTTCTTCAGGGGTGTAGATACAACATTAACATGGAATCTGTTGAATGACGGAGGACAAGATATTAGAGCGGGAGATGTAAGCGCCCAGATGTAATCCACATATAAACTGACAAAAGAATCCATATAAGCCATGGGAATACCATGGATTTGGGGGTGACAAATAATGAAATAAAAAATGGTCATGTAATAGAGTTGCACAAAATGCTGAAGGCCTCCCTCGCCCTTAAAGGTACAGAATAAAATAATTAGCTTCAAACACTGGCAAAATAGAACGATAATCAATTATTATAGTGCAATATAACTCTACTGCTTAGTTTAACAATAACACAATCATACAACAGTTCATTTAGCAATAACGCCATCAAAATAAATAATAGTACATATTGGATGACTTATATGTAAAAAGCGCAAAAGATGACAAAAAAAGATAGTGGTATAAATATCATAAGTATAAGTAGCTAATTCCCTATTGTTTCCTACCCCCTGAGACGAACCCTTCCAAAAACGGTTTGAACCAAATAGTGTCGTTAAGACCCGGAGACTGAGTAGCTTTCAAGGAGTGAATCCATCTGCAGGAGAATTTTGTTCCAATCTCCCCCCCTGTGGTTTGGGTGAATTCTGTCCAAGATGAGGAATTTGATTTTGGGGAGTTTCCCCCATGGACTAAGGTGGTGTGGCGGCCTAGGGGGAGGTCCGGATCACAGGTGCGCATACTAGTAATATGCCTATATGCACGTTTCCAAAATTCCTGTTTGGTTTTGCCAACGTAAAAACAACTGCACTCACACAGGAGCAAATAAATTACTCTGAATGTGTGGCAGTTGGCAAAGTGTTTTGGGTGAAAGATTTTGCCATTGGGCAAAAGTGGATTTTTTTGTGTCAACATAAATTTGCAGTTATGACATTTACCGCATGTAAAAGTGCCTTTGTATTTGCAGTGTGTAAAACTTGTAGCGTCTCGAAATTCACTTTTCACAAGGGTGTCACCAATGGATGTGGCTTGTTTGAAAGTAAAGGAGGGTTTTGATGTCACAAATTTGCCTAGAGACGCATTTTTCAATCATTTTCTTAACCTGCTCTTGTTGGTTGCTAAATTTAGTTATAATTCTGATATCCTCAGTTTCCTTTTTAGATTTTTTGCGATGTATAAGGTCGATTCTATTGTCAAGGCAAGCTCGTTTGAAGGCGCGCTTCAGGGAGGTATGGGAATAGCCCCGCAAAAGCAATCTCTTGCGGAGCTGATTGACCTCCTCCCGAAACACGACCTCATCCGAGCAATTACACCTAACTCGAAGGTACTGGCTGTACGGGATGGAATTTATTAGGGGTTTGGGATGAAAGCTTGACACGTAGAGAATAGAGTTGCCTGCAGTTGGCTTCCTAAATAGTTTACTTAACACTTTGCCAGATTCACCCCTGTAAATCTCCACATCAAGGAAGGTGATGCGATCAAGATCAGAGTTCATAGTAAAATGTAGATTAAAGTTATTCTTGTTAATTCTCAGGAGCCACTGTTCTAACGGGTCATGGGGGCCGTCCCAGATGATGAAGATGTTGTTGATGTACCGGTACCAACAAAGAATGTGGTCCGAGTACATCGACAAGTCCTCATCATCCAGAACCATTGCCTCCCACTCCCCCGGGTACAGGTTGGCGTAGGATGGGGCATAGCAGGTCCCCATCGCTACCCCCTGCACCTAGAGGAAGTAGGAGCCGTTGAAGGTGAATACATTGTGTTGTAAAATGAAATCTAAAATTGACATGATAAACTCCCCGTATCTCGGGTCGATCTCGGGGTTCTTGGATAGAAAGTGTTGAACAACTGCTATCCCCTTTTATCGTGAGGGATCGAGTTGTAAAGGGATTCTGCATCCACTGCTACAAAGATGGCGTGGTCCAGAATGATTAAGGAATCAATGACTTGAAGAAACTAAAGAGTATCCTTAACAAAGGAAGGCAAGGAGGAAACTTTGCTAGTGTTGTCACTGACAGCCAACGCCTGAGATAATTGGCCTACCAGGGGGGTTGTTTGCATTCTTGTGAATTTTTGGCAAAGCATAAAATACGGGAACACGTGGAAATTTATTTTGAACAAATTCCCAAGTTTGTTGGGTGATAATTTGATTAGAGAAGGCCGAATCAATGATAGCATAAAACTCAAGGGTGTACTTCTTCACAATGTTGGCAGGGACACAACGGTACCAGTCAGTGTTGCTGAGTATTTTAGTGCACATTTCGATGTATGTTGTATTGTCAAGAAGGACAATATTTCCTCCCTTATCTGATGTTTTAATTGTGATATTTTTGTTAAGTGAGAGTTGTTTAAGGGCTATGTGTTCCTGTCTACTGAGGTTGGCTAGGACCTGCGTTTCCGGATTTTTAACGCTTCCAAATCATTGTAGATGAGCTTCAAAAATGCTGCGGCATTAGGGCATGTACTGGGGGCAGGGCAAAAGTCAGATTTCTTCTTAAGATTGGATTTAGTTTACCTTAAAAGGGATATCCTGTGGATCTACTGTGTCCTCCAACAAGGAGGTTAAATCGAGTTGATCAATGAGGTCAATTGGATTATTTTCTTTCAAAAGGGCCACTAATTGGTCCAGTGCTTGTGTTTCTTGGGAGGTGTGTGTAGTATGAACTTCCTTATTGGAGAAAAGTTTCTTTAGAAGTAATTTACGAACAAATAATTGAAGGTCTTTATATACGTCGAATACATCAATATCTTGGGTAGGGCAAAAATTGAGGCCTTTCCTCAGGACGTTAATTTCATCAAAGGGGGGTGATAAGAAGAAAGATTAACTTTGGTTAAATCAGATAATAACTCGCCTGCAAAAACGGCTCTCCTGCAGTCTGTGTGGAAGCCCCAAGTGCTTTCACACTGAGGAGATGCGCTGGCAGGACTTTAAAAAAAAGTCCTGCAAGCAGCATCTTTTGAGTGGTGTATACCGCTCCTCCACCACTCCTGCCCATTGAAATGAATGGGCACCACTGCCGAAGCACCTGCAATGCGATTTGGCAGCTGAGCTTCACGGGCACATTTAACCCCTTCCTGGGCCGCTAGCTGAATTATAAGTGCCCCGCTAAAATGACGGTAAAGCGCTGCTAAAACTGGCAGCGTTTTACCGTCAACGCCTGCTCGCTCCAGTGTGAAAGCAGCCTTAAGACCCCTTTCACACCAGGGTGTTTTGCAGGCGCTATAGCGTTAGAAATAGAGCTTGCAAAACGCCCTAAAGAAGCTGCACCATTGTGTGTAGTGTGACAGCGGTGCACTGGCAGGACGTCAGAAAAAAGTCCTGCCAGCAGCTTCTTAGGAGCGGTGTGTTTACCGCTCCTCCACCACTGCTCCCTATTGAAATCAATGGGGCAGCGCTGTAATACTGCCGGAAAAACGCCGCTATTGCGGCGTATTGCTGGCGGGTTTAACCCTTTCGCGGCCGATAGTGGGGGTAAAAGTGCCCCGCTAGCACCCGAAATGCGCCACTAAAAATAGCAGCGTTTTACCACCCACGCTATCGGTGGTGTGGTGTGAAAGGGGTCTTGGTGATACAGAAAATTTCTTATATTAAACAAAACAAACATCCAAACAGTTCACGTGTATGTATAATTTAGAATTATATATATATATATATATATATATATATATATATATATACATATAAAAAAACAGGTAATCAAAACTTTTGGATGAAAAAAAATGGGCTAACTTTACTGTTTTTTTTTTTTAAATCTGTGTATTTTTTCCCCAAAAAATTGAGTTTGAAAGACCGCTGCGCAAATACCGTGTGACATAATATATTGCAACAACCGCTATTTTATTCCCTAGGATCTCTGCTAAAAAATATATATATATATAAGTTTTGGGGGTTCTAAGTGAATTTCTAGCATAAAATACTGGATCTTTATTTGTAAGCATCAAGTGTCAAAAAAGATTTAGTCTTTAAATGGTTAAACTGAGAACTTCTACACACAGAGTTCAATTCATTCATTCAAGTGTAAACATTGTATCATTTTGATCTTTTCTTGGCAGACTGCCCAGGAGACAAGTCACTGAAGTCATTTGCAAGTTGCGCTGAATATATCATCGGCCTTTTTTAACAGAACAATCGGCCGATGCCGATTAATTAAAAAACGTCAAATATCGGCTGATATATCGGTCGACCTCTAGTTGAGACTGTACAATTATGGGGGGTGCCCACAAGGATTTGTTCTAAAAAAGAAGGATCATTGGAAATGGTGTCAATAGAAGTAATAGTAATTGGGTTTTGATTTACAGTGCTAGTGTGGGTGTTAGGAGCGGCTTCCGGAACAGCCGCGGAAGGTGTAACCAACTGCCCCGGAAGTGATGTAGATGGAGGTGCAGATTGAGGATGTGTAATCATATAGAGTGTGAGTTTTTTAGCTTGTTGCTTTTCGGTGGAATCGCCGGAATATAAATTAGTACTCGGTGTGGTCTTGGATTTTTGATTAGATTGGGAATGTGAGGGGTGCGACTGATACGAGGAGTTTGATGTAGAACGGGGAAAAGAGGAAGTGTTTCTAATTGGTTGAGTAGAATTAACCGAGGGGTGTGGTAGATTTAAAGGGCCTTTACTTAAATTGGGTTTGTTGGAGGTAAAGGTCCATGTATGTATATTATATGTTACTTCCTTGTTTGTTTTATGTAATAAAATATTTTTGATTGTTTTTCAATCAAGTTGTATGTGCCTTTAAAATCCACCCCCACGGGATTCCTTTTTATAAACCATTTTTTCCGGATGTGGCACAACTAATACCAAAATGGGATCAGGAGATCAAGTCGTAGTCAAACATAATAACGAATGGGGATTCATTTTGGATTTTCATATGCAATACAAAGTGGTAGAAGATATCTTCAAGCGGCATTGGCATGTCCTTTTGCTAGATAAAAAACGAAATCCTGCATTTCCATCTCAACCTCAATTTATTTATAGGAAGGCCCCAAATTTCGGTGACAAAATTATAAAAGAAAGTGGTTGACCCCCCGAAACCTCCAACTACTTTTTGGGATCGAAATGGCTTTTTTGCTTGCCGGAGATGCAAAGCTTGCTGAGAAATCTCTAGGCCAGTTAGATCATTATACAATTTTTCCTCTCCATCAAATAATCGAGTGTTCAACATAAAACAGTTTATTACATGTAACAGCACTCACGTTGTATATGCTTTAAAATGCCCTTGTGGGTTGATGTATATTGGAAGGACAAAAAGAAAATTTAGAGTGAGAATCGCTGAACACATTCATAAAATTAAAATTGGATTCAAAGACCATAATGTGTCGTTACATTTCAAACTCAAATATAATATGGACGCCACTGGTCTCCAATTTTGGGGAATTGAACAAATCAAACCCTATTGGAGAGGAATCAATATGGTACGGGAATTGTCAAAACACGAGACTCAATGGATATAATTAGTTGATGTTTTGAGTCCTAGGGGCCTGAATATCGAATTGGACATCAATTGCTTTATAAGTGACACTTAATCAGATTATATCAATTACATGGATGCGCCCCCTGTGGTGGATTAGATCATTTACGCTCTACCATTCATGCATTGTTAGAAGGGGTTGGATACACAGAATTATCTATATAAAGGAAAACCAGAGACGATCCTGTATAAAAGAACCACATCCGAGTACACACAAAGATCAATGATGATCGTAGAGTAGTGTGCATAAAAGTAATTACATAAGAGCAATCATATAAAAAGAATGACACACGTACGGATGGACTTACTATAGACGCTTCTGTGAAATATATACACAGATTTTCATTTGAATTAAAAATCATTTTCCAGTTAAAAATAATTTTTAAACTATAATTTATTTCTTAAACTAAAATCAATTTAGATTTGAATTTGTTCCTCGATTTTTTGATTATAGATGGGTTATTTACTAATCAAAATAAAAGGGCATAATCTATCATGGTGTTAAATCCCCATAATTTCTAAACCAGTTCCGGATTTATTCATTTCATTCTTAAGGTACTGTAATTTTAAATCTTTTTTTTTTAATATATATTTTTTAATGAATTAATTAGTTTTAATTCATTAAATAATAGTGTGCTTGCTCTTACTTTCACAGCGATACCTCACATGTGTGGTGCCATGGGCATAGCATAAGGGGTTGCAGGGGTCACAATGGCAACCCTGTCCCTAGCTCCAGGGGGCCCCAGCAGCCTCCCTGCCATATTAGCATATCCTCCACAAAGTCCAGCTCTGATCTGCCATAGGGCCCCACAGCCACGCTCCAGTACTGGGTTTCCATTTTGCCTTCCACAATTGACACCCCTCCAATCTCATTGGCTGTGAAGCATTTCCAGAATGGAGAGGAGCATGAGGTAAGAACAGCCCAGGATGGGTAAGTGTCTGTGCTGTGTGCTGGCAACATGGAATGGTAACCGTGCTTAGCGAGGCAAGAGGAGGAGAATGCTGCTGTCCTATAGCCATGATGGGACCTTCATGTGTCTTCTAGTCACCAGCTGGGATACTCTGTACGCCCCCACTCGGGGATGTCTGCTTACCCCGACTTCCCTGACAACTGGGGAAAAGATATACACCTCCGGGAGGTGACCTTCCCCTAACACCTTCCAAAACTCACAGAGAAACCTTCAGAAATTGCTAAAACAAATCCCTTAACATCTCATCAGGGGGCCCCTGAAGGGCTACTGGCTCCAGATTTCATGTCACATGGCTTTGCCGTCCCAGATCTAAGTTGCACCCCCCCAAAGCCCCCTGACCACCCCACTGCCCTGGATACTATGCCCGGCTGCTGAGCTCCTTTCCCATTACAGCACTCTATACTGCTCCTTCTCCGCAGGGCTGAAATCACATTCCTTTACAACACAGCCAGTTAGCCATGATCTCCACAGGGTGTATCTGCCTACTGCAAATACACTGCCGTTCTGACAGAGAATTTCGCAAGTCAGAAGGACAACATAAAAGCCAGAAACACCCTGTGAAGACTGAGAGACTGCGTGTAAAGGAATGTGATTTCAGACCTGTGTAGTGTGGGAGCCGAGGAACTCTATACAGTGCTGAGATGGGAAAGGAGCAATGTCAAGTGACCTGCCAGGGGTCCCTCTCCTCTGATTCTCCAACGGTAATCACTGTCCTCTCATGTAAAGAGGAACTCAAAACTCTTAAGCCACTTTGGGTATCTTGGCATGCAGTGGGTGTTTCTGCACGCACGGTTGAAGTGGTGGGTGGTAATGAGGGGGGTCCAGGCCAACTTTTGCATCGGGGCCCACAAGCTTCAAGGTATGCCTTGTGTGGTGCGACCGCTATTTACATAAGTATGCAGGACCTACATGCACTTTTACATTTGTGCATGAGCATGGGTGTATGGGGCGCTTACATATTTTTTTTTTTTTTTGGATGAACTTTATTGCTATCACAAGGGATTAACAACATTCATGGTCTGTGACATATCCAGTTTTTAAGCCCATATCTCTCCTTTTGCCTCCAAAGCATGTGATCAAAGCAAGATCAGTTTGATCAGATGCTGTACAAACCAGTAATGGCTTCTAATCAAAACAAAAGTAATGTAACAGAAGAGGGGAAGAAACTCTTTCACAGTGATTGCGATTAGAGCGGTTATATTGGTAGCGGGCTCCCCGATGGGACAGGAGAGCCCGGTAAAGGTGGATAGGGTCCCCCTTGCTCCATCTGTAAAAATGACCGAGAGGCTGTAGAGCCAATTGGACCATTTTTCCCCAAATAGCGAAACACTCAGAGAAAAAGGATAATACCAAGACCATTGTTGTAGCTGCACTGATCCTGATCCTTGCTGAGCTTGAATCCATGTATGACTGGCTTTAGTTTGCCTCTATAGATACCCTGTGCTGTTATTCCAGGTATAACAGGCCCCTGTGCACAAATGGCATCCCACACTGTGTATTTTTGGCCCAGGGATGACATCTAGCACCGTGTGTCACGGGCCCACAGATTAGGTGGCACACCGGATATGGCAATGGTACACTCATGAAAGGAGGATGGGAAAAGGGAAGTCTATTATAAAACATTTTCAGATGGGCATTCCAATCAGGTCCACCTATCAGTTTTTACGGCTGACTTGATTGGAAGGTCCATTCATCCCTATGGACAAGCAGCTGTACACAGACTTGTGTCCATTTACACCCGCCTACCCCTGGGTTCGATCAGGCCCTTAAAAACAAAGCGTAGAGGACTCTCTCTTGAGTTTAAGGTGAAGCAGTTCCTACTGAACTGTCCGAGATTCAAACCATGTATGGGCAGGCTGATTGCACCCAAGCTTATTGATGAATCCACTTGGGTACAACTAGCCTGTTTGATTTTTCATGAGATCATTGCTAGAGGTTAAGCAATAATCACTGTGGCTCTCCCCATGAGGAGAACACAATAGCTCCACGGGATGGATTCCCCCATCAACATCAGTGTTGATGGGGGAATGCACCTATTTTCTTTCCTGCAACCACAGGTTGAAAATCTAACCATCTATGGCTGGCTTAACAGTCATCGGAGTTGCACCTGCTCTGACTAGATGGAGGTTGGAATCAGACCTGTGTTCCGGTGCATTGTGTTTAGAACGAATAAAAGAAAAAAAAATTCTTACACACACTATTTATTTTTATTTCATTTTATTAAATGTTTTTCACAATATAACAATAAAGTATATACATAATTTCTTCTGCCATGATGCACCACAATGCATGGTAGTGCGTTGAACTGCATTGTGTTGAATTGTACTGCATGTGTGTTGGAAGTGCATTTGGTCAATGTGTTGGGGTACCATTGACGATGGATGGCACTGCACCACACTGATGCTTGTAACGTGAATTAAAAAAACATAGGTTGGGGTAATGCACATTTACCACAACACAATGGTGTGATTTTGCACTAAAGCATGGCAGTTCACAGAACCATCCAAAACACAAATTTCCCCAGCATACTTACCAGCTAGCCAGCATAATATAACGAAAAAAAGGCTAAACTGTTTCTGCAATTTACATTGGATGCAAATATATGTGAAGCCGCACTGCCACGTCAAGGCCCCTCTGCAAAGTGCGGTCCCTAACTATAATGTTTCTAAATTGAGAAATATATAGGAAGAAATAAATAGAGTGTCTAAACTAGTTACAATTTTTTTTTAAAAACAGAGGTTTTTGTTATATATTTGCATTCATAAGTGAAGCTACATAGAGCTCCCAGGGATCCCATTGGATCTTCCTTGTGGCTTGTGCTTGGTCACAGTGAGACCTCGTATGATTGGGATTTCTGTGTCCCTCTAATGTAATGTTTCCAGGGTATATGCCTGTTAACCCTCTAAGTCTTAGGTGCTCGCAGTGATACTGGTGTTAGGTTTAGAAAGTCTCTAGCACTCAAAAAGATTATTTCCACTTATTGTGAAAAAATTTCATATTATTCCAGCCACTGTTTTATTGCTGGTTTGATAGTACCAGAAAATAAAAAAAAACTGGCCTCCAACCTCCCCTTATAGCCAGTCCAACACACACCTAAAAAGTATCAGCCTCCCGCCTGCAAAAAAACCCTGTGTCACTCCTGGAGCCTGAACGGCCCACTTTGATGGAGCCAGAACGGGGGTGTCACACTCTCCTGGAGCCTGAAAAGGCCCATTCTTCTGGAGCCAAACTGGCCCATTCTTCTAGAGCCTGAACGGCCCGCTCTGATGGAGCCTGAACAGCCCTCTCTGATGGATCCTGAACGGCACAGTCTGATGGAGCCTGAACGGCCCGCTCTGATGGAGCCTGAACGGCACAGTCTGATGGAGCCTGAACGGCCCGCTCTGATGGATCCTGAACGGCACAGTCTGATGGAGCCTGAACCGCCCGCTCTGATGGAGTCTGAACGGGGGTGTCACACTCTGATGGAGCCTGAACGGGGGTGACACGTGCTGATGGAGCCTGAACGGGGGTGTCACACGCTGATGGAGCCTGAACGGGGGTGTCACATGCTGATGGAGTCTGAACGGGGGTGTCACACTCTGATGGAGCCTGAAAGGGGGTGTCACACGCTGATGGAGCCTGAAAGGGGGTGTCACACTCTGATGGAGCCTGAAAGGGGGTGTCACACTCTGATGGAGCCTGAAAGGGGGTGTCACACTCTGATGGAGCCTGAACGGGGATGACACGCGCTGATGGAGCCTGAACGGGGGTGTCACACGCTGATGGAGCCTGAACGGGGGTGTCACACTCTGATGGAGCCTGAAAGGGGGTGTAACACTCTGATGGAGCCTGAACGGGGGTGTCACATTCTCCTGGAGCCTGAAAAGGCCCATTCTTCTGGAGCCAAACTAGCCCATTCTTCTAGAGCCAGAGAAGCCCACTCTTCTGGAGCCTGAATCTCCCAATCGTCTGGAACCTGATCGGCCCAATCCCCTGAAGCCTGAATCTCCCATTCTTCTGAAACCTGATCGGCCCAATCTCCTGGAGCCTGAATCTCGCACTCTGATGGAGCCTGAATCTCGCACTCTGATGGAGCCTGAACTTCGCACTCTGATGGAGCCTGAACTTTGCACTCTGATGGAGCCTGAACTTCGCACTCTGATGGAGCCTGAACTTCGCACTCTGATGGAGCCTGAACTTCGCACTCTGATGGAGCCTGAACCTCGCACTCTGATGGAGCCTGAACCTCGCACTCTGATGGAGCCTGAACCTCGCACTCTGATGGAGCCTGAACCTCGCACTCTGATGGAGCTTGAATGGGGGTGTCGCACTCTGATGGAGCCTGAACCTTGCACTCTGATGGAGCCTGAATGGGGGTGTCGCACTCTGATGGAGCCTGAATGGGGGTGTCGCACTCTGATGAAGCCTGAACGGGGGTGTCGCACTCTGATGGAGCCTGAACGGGGTTGTCGCACTCTTCTGGAGTCTGAACGTGGGCGACACACTTTTCTGGAGTTTGAACAATTTCTTCCAACTTGTTGGCAATCTTCACTCCCAAAAATTCTGCACCCCTCCCATTTAAGTGCAGTCCATCCCTTCCATAGAGCCGGGAAGCGACTGCAAAGTCAGACCAGTTCTCCATGAAGCCAAACTCCTCTTCTCTGCACCAGTTCTTCAGCCACTTGTTAAGCTCTCTAAGCTCCTGCTGCCTTTCTGGTGTGGCTTTAGGTACAGGCAGTATTTCTGAAAATACTGCTTTGGAGGTCCTTTTTTTCAACATAATCCCTATGTCCTTGAAATCATTTTGTAGACTGCTCCATCTTCCTCTAATTTGGTCATTTGTACCAATATGTACCAAGACAGCTGGGTCCTCTCCAGCCCCACGCAACAATCTTTCCATCCGATCTGCAATGTCCCGAACCCGAGCGCCTGGTAAACAACATACTGTTCGTAGTTGAGGGTCTTTGTGACAGATTGCCCTCTCTGTCCCTCTAATAATTGAGTCCCCTACCACCAGTATCTGCCTATTCTTTCTTGTAGCCTTGCCCCCATCTTTACTGGAGGAAATGTTCCCATGGTTCACCTGACATTTTGGTTGAGTCTCAATGTCGGGTACAGTCCCAATATGCACATGACACTCTTCTGGACTTTGCACACGAGCAACACGCTCTTCTGTAGTCTGAGCGGTGGCGGCGCACCCTTTTGGAGTCTGAGCGGCGGCTGCGCGCCCTTTTGGAGTCTGAGCGGCGCGCCCATTTGGAGTCTGAGCGGCAGTGGCGCGCCCTTTTGGAGTCTGAGCGGCGGCGGTGCGCCCTTTTGGAGTCTGAGCGGCGGTGCGCCCATTTGGAGTCTGAGCGGCGGCGGTGCGCCCATTTGGAGTCTGAGCGGTGGCGGCGGCGCGCCCATTTGGAGTCTGAGCGGCGGCGGCGCGCCCTTTTGGAGTTTGAGCGGCGGCGGCGCGCCCATTTGGAGTCTGAGCGGCGGCCGCGGCACGCCCATTTGAAGTCTGAGCGGCGGCGGCGCGCCCATTTCGAGTCTGAGCGGCGGCGGCGCGCCCATTTGAAGTCTGAGCGGCGGCGGCGCGCCCATTTCGAGTCTGAGCGGCGGCGGCGGCGCGCCCATTTCGAGTCTGAGCGGCGGTGGTGCGCCCATTTGGAGTCTGAGCGGCAGTGGCGCGCCCATTTGGAGTCTGAGCGGCGGCGGCGCGCCCATTTGGAGTCTGAGCGGCGGCTGCGCGCCCATTTGGAGTCTGAGCGGCGGCGCGCCCATTTGGAGTCTGAGCGGCGGCGGCGCGCCCTTTTGAAGTCTGAGCGGCGGCGGCGCGCCCATTTGGAGTCTGAGCGGCGGCGGCGCGCCCATTTCGAGTCTGAGCAGCGGCGGCGTGCCCTCTTTTAGTCTGAGCGGCGGCGGCGCTCCCATTTCGAGTCTGAGCGGCGGCGGCGCGCCCATTTGAAGTCTGAGCGGCGGAGGCGCACCCTTTTGGAGTCTGAGCGGCGGCGACGCGCCCTTCTGGAATCTGAGCGGCAGCGGCGCGCCCTTTTGGAGTCTGAGCGGCGGCGACGCTCCCTTTTGGAGTCTGAGCGGCGGCGGCGCGCCCTTCTGGAATCTGGGC
Source organism: Lithobates pipiens (assembly GCF_037356315.1). Lineage (NCBI taxonomy): Eukaryota > Metazoa > Chordata > Amphibia > Anura > Ranidae > Lithobates > Lithobates pipiens. The sequence continues at coordinate 553,835,572 of NW_027507758.1, read as the reverse complement.
GGCGGCGGCGGCTCGCCCTTCTGGAATCTGAGCGGCAGCGGCTCGCCCTTCTGGAGTCTGAGCGGCGGCGGCACGCTCTTCTGTAGTCTGAGCGGCGGCGGCACGCTCTTCTGTAGTCTGAGAGGCGGCGGCGCTCTCTTCTGGAGTCTGAGAGGCGGCGGCGCTCTCTTCTGGAGTCTGAGCGGCGGCGGCACGCTCTTTTGCAGTCTGAGCGGCGGCGGCGCGCTCTTCTGCAGTCTGAGCGGCGGCGGCACGCTCTTCTGTAGTCTGAGAGGCGGCGGCGCTCTCTTCTGGAGTCTGAGAGGCGGCGGCGCTCTCTTCTGGAGTCTGAGCGGCGGCGGCACGCTCTTTTGCAGTCTGAGCGGCGGCGGCACGCTCTTCTGTAGTCTGAGCGGCGGCGGCACGCTCTTCTATAGTCTGAGAGGCGGCGGCGCTCTCTTCTGGAGTCTGAGAGGCGGCGGCGCTCTCTTCTGGAGTCTGAGCGGCGGCGGCACGCTCTTTTGCAGTCTGAGCGGCGGCGGCGCGCTCTTCTGCAGTCTGAGCGGCGGCGGCGCGCTCTTCTGTAGTCTGAGCGGCGGTGGCACGCTCTTCTGTAGTCTGAGCAGCGGTGGCGCGCTCTTCTGCAGTCTGAGCGGCGGCGGCACGCTCTTCTGGAGTCTGAGCGGCGGCGGCGCGCTCTTCTGCAGTCTGAGCGGCGGCGGCGCGCTCTTCTGCAGTCTGAGCGGCGGCGGCGCGCTCTTCTGCAGTCTGAATGTGGACGAAACTCTCTTCTGCAGTCTGAATGTCCCTTTCAATACTGCTCACTGTGGCAGGCCTGCCGTGTGAGCTGTGTCTGCAGTAGATCTCGCCTTCATCTGCAATAAAACCAGAGGAATTTGATTTAGCATCTTTACCTACATTTCATATATTTTTCTTTATACAACATCAAATTATGAAGAAAAAAATTCAAAGCTCCACTGCCAGGGAGAAATAGTAAACCCGACATGACAGTGACATAGGAAAAACTGCTATTGGCTTTTGTATAAAAATGCTGATTGCCTGGCAGTTATGCTGACCCACTAAAATTCCATGATTGGAAGTTTGGAAGCCAACAACAAGTATTTTTAGCAGTATAATAAAAAAGCATTTCCCAAACATAGGTAATTGCTGTGGGCACATTGTGTGGGCTGCTAAGCAATTACATGGTGTTGATCACGTGGTGGAGTGTCGGATCATTTTATCAACTGAATATCTATCATAGAGATACTACCCAATATTAATATCACAACTTATAGACTCTCTCTGTTTTTTCATATTTATTGTTTGCACATTGCTACTTACTGGGTGTGTAATATATATGTGTATTGTTTATGTTATCACATTACCTAGCGCCACTATTTACTTTTAACCTATGTTTGGTAGATGCTGTTTTATTATAGCATTTCTTTTAAAGTGGCTGCTCTATATGTATCAGGTTTGTCTTTGGCGCAGTGATAAGATCTTAGGTAGCGGCTCATTGTGATCTGGTTGTGTATTATTTTTAGCAGTATGATGTTGCACTTTCATAGTTAAATGAGTGGGCAGGTCACAAAGGAAATTGTGACAGGAAGTAGTGGTGCCACCTGCCTGGCTGTACATTGTGGCAGGGGTTTGTGAAACATCAGACCAGCTAAGCAGGGGCTTTGTTGAGTGGCAGTTTTGTCAAGAAAGTGTGTCATTATCAGCCCTGAGATCAGAACACCACAGCAGCAAATGGAACTCCCTACATGTGAAAGAAATCTGGAGACATAAAAGAAATACTTTCCCTGGCCCCATTAGTTCAGCGGGGAGGGGAGTGTGTGTTTGTGTGTTGGGGGGCACTGCAGAAAGGAGACAATTTCTTCACATTCAGGCTGAGAGCTCTGCTGTTTCTTATAATTGAGATAAAATCCCAGCCTCTTTTATATCAATCTACCGGATTCCTCTGGTGAATTTATATACAAGAGGCTGGGATTGAAGAATCGGCTCCGGTGAGGACAGCTGTGGATGTTTGGACAGGTAAGTGTCTCTATATTAAAAGTTAGCAGCTATAGTATTTGTAGCTGCTGACTTAAAAATGTTTTGGGGTAGACTGGAGCGCCTCTTTAAAGTCCCACACCTTGCAAAACCTTGGGATCAGTGGACATGCGTCCTACAAGTGTGTTTTTTTTATTTTCTTTAGCCATGACAATTTCAGTTCTCTTATATGGGTTCAATTAAAGTGCTTATAAAGGCAGAGGGATTTTATCTTGCTGCATTTCTAAAAAAATAAAAAATAAATGTATGCATGCATCTCCCCCCCAGCCCCCCGCCCCCCTAGGCTCTCTTGCTCCTCACTGGCTCAGTAAAAAAAAGAAATAATAATAATAGGCCAAAAAAGCCAATGCTGTAAAAAAAACACACTATTGCAAAAATGTTGAAAAACTCACTGCAAAGCTACTGCTATTTTTATAACATTATTATAACGTCCGGTGTGCATGAGGAAGCTTTACCATCACTGTAATGTATGGCATTGGTTTAACCACTTAAGCCCTGGACCAATTGTCAGCCTAAGGACCAGAGGTCTTTTTACAATTTTGCACTGCACTGCTTTAACTGGCAATTGCACGGTCATGCAATGTTGTACCCAAACAAAATTTGCGTCCTTTTCTTGCCACAAATAGAGCTTTCTTTTGATGGTATTTGATTGCCTCTGCGATTTTTATTTTTTACGATATAAATGGAAAAAGACTGAAAATTTTGAAAGAAAAAAAGATATTTTCTACTTTTTGTTATAAGAAAAATCGAATAAACTCAATTTCAGTCATACATTTAGGCCAAAATGTATTCAGCCCCATGTCTTTAGTAAAAAAAAGTCATTAAGCGTATATTTATTGGTTTGTGCAAAAGTTATAGCGTCTACAAACTAGAGTACATTTTCTGGAATTTACACAGCTTTTAATTTATGACTGCCTATCTCATTTCTTGAGGTGCTAAAATGGCAGGGCAGTACAACCCCCCCCATGACCCCATTTTGGAAAGTTGAAACCCCAAGAAAATTGCTGAGGGGCATGTTGAGACCATTGAATATTTTTTTTTTTTTGTCCCAAGTGATTGAATAATGACACAAACAAAAAAGTTTGCAAAAAGTTGTCACTAAATGATATATTGCTCACAATGCCATAGTTATATGTGGAATTTCACCCCAAAATATATTCTGCTGCTTCTCCTGAGTACGGGGATACCACATATGTGGGACTTTTTGGGAGCCTAGCCGCGTACGGGACCCCGAAAACCAATCACCGCCTTCAGGATTTCTAAGGGTGCAAATTTTTGATTTCACTCCTCACTACCTATCACAGTTTCGAAGGCCATAAAATGCCAAAATAGCACAAAACCCCCCCAAATGACCCCATTTTGGAAAGTAGACACCCCAAGCTATTTAATGAGAGGCATGTTGAGTCCATGAAATATTTTATATTTTGCCACAAGTTGCGGGAATATTACAAACTTTTTTTTGTGCACGAAGTTGTCACTAAATGATATATTGCTCACACATGCTATGGGCATAAGTGAAATTACACCCCAAAATAAATTCTGCTGGGGATACCACATGTGGGGGACTTTGTGGGAGCCTAGCCGTGTACCGTAAAACGCTACCAAAAAAAACTGTTAGCGATGGCAGGGATCAGGCCTGACTCTGCAAACGCTGCAGTTATGTGTTTAGTGTTTTGTAAGTGACAGTGATCAATCGATACTGCACTTGGGTGGGCTGGGCGGAGGGGCAAAACGCAGGTGCTAGCAGGTATCTGGGCTGGTCCCGCTAACAATGCTTTTTTTGTCGATTTGTGTGCCTATGTGTACCTACGTGTCAGTGTAGTGATTGGTGCACACTTACTATGTCCTCTCCTCGCAGTCCGGTCAAAAAGACCGCCCCGAGGAGAGTGAAATCGTAAACACAGGGAGGGGAAGCTTCTCATTCGCCAGGAGCGATGGAGAGGGGATGGCCAGAAACCAACGGCCATCCCCTCATCCTGGATCGCTCCTGAAGCGAAACGGACCGCCGCAGCCAGTGGGAGGGGGTCCGATCGGACCCCCCACACGCTGTAAGGCAGGCATGTACGGGTATGTGCTTGTGCCCATACATGCCATTCTTCCGACGTATAATTACATGCGGTGGTCCTAAAGTGGTTAATTATCTGCGTCTTGTAGAACGACTCCTATTGTAAATGAAAATATATTCTCCGCCTACAATGGCTTGCTACAGTTTCTGTGGAATATTTTTTTGACATTTTGGGAACTATGTATATGTGTTATGTAGGTAACAAGGGGTTAAACATGTATGTGGGGGTCTTTTCTTCCCATATTATAAATCTCTGCCATCTTGCTGGGTGGCATTGAGGTCATCAGTCCAGCCTGTAATAAGTAGCATGCAAGGCTTGTTAAAAAAAAAAAGGCAGTTAGTAGGTGACAGTTGGAAAAAGAGGGGGGGGGACTTGGCTCGGGGTAAACATATCTAAAAATAGCTGCTTTCTCCTCTTTAAAATAAATCCTCAGACTGGTGTTTACAAGACAAAAGACAGCAATGTCTATGGCCAGCCCTATACATGTGTACATAGGTTTAGTCTACTGAAAATTTTAAAAAGGGATTGAAGACTTTTCTTTTTAGCAAATGTTTTTGAATTAAGTTATTTGTCTGTTTTTTTATTGTAACTGTGTAGCACTTTGAGGTCTTTTGATGGAAAGTGCATTATAAATAACATTTATTATTATTATTATTATTATTATATGGGGGTGCCACTGTCATCAATGGGAGGAAAAAGAATCCAATGACAGTATTTTGTATTTATCAATATCCATGAAACTTACCAGCCCTGCGTTTTTTGTCCCACTGTGGTCCATTGGCTTTACAGCCGGCATCAAAACATCCGATAACGGATCTGAAACAGCGACGTACAAATCGCACTGCCCTCCGCATTTTGGTGGGCTTCTTGAATAGGGGATCTGCAAGCTGTATATTGATCTCTCCTTCCATAGCTGGGCTTCCTTTGGTTGGTTTCTCAATATTGTTTTGAGAAACAATCTGTTTACTTGTAATTTGTCTCATTATGAAGAATAATAAGACACGCTTTAAGTCTGAGAAATTGCAATAAAACTGAATCGAATAAATCCAAATCCAATCAAACAGCAAGAGAAAGCTGGACAGAGATGTCTTCACTGTACAGCAAACAACTCACAACTGATGCCAGAAGAGCCCAGAGCAGCCTTATATTAGAGCAGGTGATGACATCATAGAGGGCGTTTTTTAACTGACGATTTTTCTTAACGGCTTTTGTTGCCATGGTTACCAAAGCTTCCTATACACAGTGATGGGCTGTGGGGGATGGGCTGTGAGGGAGAGCACAGACACACCAATAGAGGACTATGATTGGGCAGTATTAATGGTAGCAATATGATGGGGCAGTTTTGATAGGGCAGTTTTGATGGTGGCAATAGGAGGAGGCAATTTTGATGGGAAAAAGAGGGGGGGGTCTTGGCTCAGGGTAAACAGATCTAAAAATAGCTGCTTTCTCCTCTTTAAAATAAATCCTCAGACTGGTGTTTACAAGACAAAAGACAGCAATGTCTATGGCCAGCCCTATACATGTGTACATAGGTTTAGTCTACTGAAAATTTTAAAAAGGGATTGAAGACTTTTCTTTTTAGCAAATGTTTTTGAATTAAGTTATTTGTCTGTTTTTTTATTGTAACTGTGTAGCACTTTGAGGTCTTTTGATGGAAAGTGCATTATAAATAACATTTATTATTATTATTATTATTATTATTATTATTATTATTATTATTATTATATGGGGGTGCCACTGTCATCAATGGGAGGAAAAAGAATCCAATGAAAGTATTTTGTATTTATCAATATCCATGAAACTTACCAGCCCTGCGTTTTTTGTCCCACTGTGGTCCATTGGCTTTACAGCCGGCATCAAAACATCCGATAACGGATCTGAAACAGCGACGTACAAATCGCACTGCCCTCCGCATTTTGGTGGGCTTCTTGAATAGGGGATCTGCAAGCTGTATATTGATCTCTCCTTCCATAGCTGGGCTTCCTTTGGTTGGTTTCTCAATATTGTTTTGAGAAACAATCTGTTTACTTGTAATTTGTCTCATTATGAAGAATAATAAGACACGCTTTAAGTCTGAGAAATTGCAATAAAACTGAATCGAATAAATCCAAATCCAATCAACCAGCAAGAGAAAGCTGGACAGAGATGTCTTCACTGTACAGCAAACAACTCACAACTGATGCCAGAAGAGCCCAGAGCAGCCTTATATTAGAGCAGGTGATGACATCATAGAGGTCGTTTTTTTTAACTGACGATTTTTCTTAACGGCTTTTGTTGCCATGGTTACCAAAGCTTCCTATACACAGTGATGGGCTGTGGGGGATGGGCTGTGAGGGAGAGCACGGACACACCAATAGAGGACTATGATTGGGCAGTATTAATGGTAGCAATATGATGGGGCAGTTTTGATAGGGCAGTTTTGATGGTGGCAATAGGAGGAGGCAATTTTGATGGGAAAAAGAGGGGGGGGACTTGGCTCAGGGTAAACAGATCTAAAAATAGCTGCTTTCTCCTCTTTAAAATAAATTCTCAGACTGGTGTTTACAAGACAAAAGACAGCAATGTCTATGGCCAGCCCTATACATGTGTACATAGGTTTAGTCTACTGAAAATTTTAAAAAGGGATTGAAGACTTTTCATTTTAGCAAATGTTTTTGAATTAAGTTATTTGTCTGTTTTTTTTATTGTAACTATGTAGCACTTTGAGGTCTTTTGATGGAAAGTGCATTATAAATAACATTTATTATTATTATTATTATTATTATTATTATTATTATTATATGGGGGTGCCACTGTCATCAATGGGAGGAAAAAGAACCCAATGAAAGTATTTTGTATTTATCAATATCCATGAAACTTACCAGCCCTGCGTTTTTTGTCCCAGCGTGGTCCATTGGCTTTACAGCCGGCATCAAAACATCCGATAACGGATCTGAAACAGCGACGTACAAATCGCACTGCCCTCCGCATTTTGGTGGGCTTCTTGAATAGGGGATCTGCAAGCTGTATATTGATCTCTCCTTCCATAGCTGGGCTTCCTTTGGTTGGTTTCTCAATATTGTTTTGAGAAACAATCTGTTTACTTGTAATTTGTCTCATTATGAAGAATAATAAGACACGCTTTAAGTCTGAGAAATTGCAATAAAACTGAATCGAATAAATCCAAATCCAATCAAACAGCAAGAGAAAGCTGGACAGAGATGTCTTCACTGTACAGCAAACAACTGACTTCTGATGCCAGAGGAGCCCAGAGCAGCCTTATATTAGAGCAGGTGATGACATCATAGAGGTTTTTTTTTCAACTGACGATTTTTCTTAACGGCTTTTGTTGCCATGGTTACCAACGCTTCCTATACACAGTGATGGGCTGTGGGGGAGAGCACAGACACACCAATAGAGGACTATGATGGGGCAGTATTAATGGTAGCAATATGATGGTGCAGTTTTGATGGTGGCAATAGGAGGAGGCAATTTTAATGGGGCAGTTTTTTTTATATGTATAGAGGACTGTGAAACTGGATTAAAGTTATTATTATAAAGCCCTCTATTTTAAGGCATAGTGATAGGTTGAGTGGTCAGAGTTGATATTGATTATGTATATGTCGACACACGAAAGAAAATAAAAAGAAAAAATCGTGACTAAAAAAAGTCGAAGTGAGGGTGTAGTGTATCTTCTAGAATGTCCTTGCCACATTCAATACATGGGAAGAACAAAAAGAGAACTCTGGAAGAGATTAAGAGAGCATGTTGAAAATATTAAAAAGGGTTTTGATAAATATAACCCTTGAGACACTATGCAAAGTTTCATAAAAAAGACCCCTCATCTTTATTAATTTGTGGTATTCAAAAATACAAGCCCCATTGGAGAGGTGATAATAAAATTATTAGGATTAGCCAAGCTGAATCCTGATGGATTCATGAATTATGCACTTTAACAGCTTTTGGACATAACGTTGACTTTGATCTTAATTGTTTTATTTCTAATTATTAATTCAAGATTTTTGGGCATTTTATTAATATTAATGAATTTTTTATATTTTTCTATATCCACTTATATATATATATAGATAGCATTGGGGTTAGATGTACTTCACTGATGAGGGGTTTTGTCCTCTCCCCCCTCCCCCTACTGCTTTTTTTTTTTTTTTTTCGGTATTAATTTCCCAATTGATTGGTCCAGTCAAAACCAACGTTATGGCCAGTTATGAGATAGTTAAAATATAGCTATGGTATAGTTGTACTTTTTATCATAATATTGCTATGTATTTGAATGACTAGATGAACACAGCATTGCCTGTATAAAATGATGTAGTATGGCATTTAACCACAAGATGGCAGTGTCTGTGGAGCGATATATTTAGAATGTTATTTTACACTTATTTATGTGGAGAAAGTTATAACAATTACTTTTTAATTTTAGTAATGTTATTAGTAGATGTGGAAGTAATTTGAATATGCTTTTATTTTCAAGTTGTATCAGGAAGCTAGTAGTATTAAGGTATGGGGTGGTTGTTGTTTTGAGTTGCTATAGCCGCCCGCCCTATTTAAACTTCATCAACACCTGACTCCTTGACCCTTTGAAAAAGTCACGTGTCTGTGACGCAACGTGTCAGGGATGAGCCAGGTGTCACGATCGTCACTTCCGGTCGCGGCTGAGACCGAAAGTTCCCTTTTTTACAAGCGCAAGATTCCGTTTTTTAATGTGAATGGATATTTTACATTATTTTATTAAAGTTTACATTTCTACACATGAGAGTCCCCTTTCTTTCCCCCATGATCGTTGGTATTTTGGATTTTATTGTGAGGCTGAACGAATCATCTATAAGGAGCCAAATCAGCAATTTCCCCTACAAGTGTGTTGGACCCTGAGGGGTCTTGTATTGAGGTGAGAGGCTGGGGGAAACGGGGGGTGCTCTGGTGGAGCACTGAAGGTGGACTGTCTCTCTCTTTTTGTGAAGCATGTCTGCATCTGTGACAACACTGCATGACTATTAGATATACTGTCACATTTGGATATCGAGCTACTGAATAGCACTGGAACATTTGTTTGAACACTTGTATTTGCACATGGACTTTTTTATTTTTATGTTTTTCTTCTTCTTTTTTAGCCATTTTTGTATTGTGATTCAGTCACATATTGTTTGCGATATTTGCACATTTCATGTCATTTGGATGTATCACTTTTTATATATGTGATTTTGCACTTTTTAAATATTATACACTACTGTGTTTTGCACGTTTATGGATGCACAGTGTTTTTACATTTGCACATTTATGTACGTATTTATTACAGTTATTGATTTGTGTCACATAATAGGTGGTGTATTTTAAAAGGCAGCGCTACATACCTTTTTTTACATATATATATTTATATTTATTAACCACATGCCCTCTGGAATCTATGATTTACTCCCCTTCATGACCAGATCATGTTTTGCAATACGGCACTGCACTACTTATTTTAACTGACAATTGCGCGGTCATGCAACGCTGTATGCAAATAAAATGTATGTCTTTTTTTGCCACATAAATAGAGCTTTCTTTTGGTGGGATTTGATCAACTCTGCAGTTTTACATTTTTTTGCACTATATACAAAAAGAGACTAAATGAAGGAAAACAGCAGAGCTTCCTCTCATTTCAGAGCTTCCCCTTAAATCTAGAACAAGTGGACTTGCAGGGCACAGTATATTTGCCGTTAATAAATCAACCTCATTGTGTCTACAATAAAATTTCTGCCTGCTCTTATTTTTTTTAAAAGAGAAGTTCCAGCCTGTATAAATAAAAAAAAAATGAAAAGTCAGGAACAGGGTTGCCATCCTCCTACAGTATTTTTTACTGACAAAACATGGAAAATTTACTGGCGGAGCACATTTTTTACTGGCATAAGAAATTACAGAACTCCTATTGAAAACTAAAACAGTGCATATTTGAACAGTATAAACATATATGAAAACACTGACAATACCTATACCAAAGTCATTTGTTTGATTTACACTTATAAAGTCAACACAGCATGAAAATATCAGCCCCTGATATATAGGCCTCTTTCACGCGACTGATACGCTCAAGTCCGCCTTTTTTCAGGTGGACCTGAACGGATGCTCCATAGAGGTCTATGGAGCGTCGGATGTCAGCGGTGACATGTCCGCTGACGTCCGACCCGCTCCGATCCGAAAAAGTCTGAGGATCGGATCGGGTGACGATGGACTCTGCGGTCCGTCCTCATCCGATCCCCTATAGGGGAGAGCGGTGCTCGGACAGGTCCGTCCCTGCACGGTGTGCAGAGACAAACCTGTCCTCTGCCTGCTCAGTGGGGATCGACAGAGCGATCCCCGCTGAGCAAGCGGATGTCCACGGGGCAGATCAGCGCGGATCCTTTCCGTGTGAAAGAGCCGTTACTGGTAGTTATAAAAAAAATCACAGATTTTTACAAACTGTCAGTAAATTTACTGGCGTTTGACAACCCTAGTCAGGAGCTACAAATAGTGTAGCTCATGAATGTTAACCACTTAAGCCCCAGACCACTTTTTGCGATTCGACACTGCGTCTCTTTAACTGACAATTGTGCGGTCGTGCGACATGGCTCCCAAACAAAATTGACGTCCTTTTTTCCCCACAAATAGAGATTTCTTTTGGTGGTATTTGATCACCTCTGTGGTTTTTATTTTTTGCGCTATAAACAAAAAAAGAGCAACAATTTTGAAAAAAAAGCATTATATTTTACATTTTGTTATAATATAAAAAATATTTTTTTTCCTCAGTTTAGGCCAATATGTATTCTTCTACATATTTTTGATAAAGAAAATCACAATAAGCGTTAACTAATTGGTTTGCGCAAAAGTTATGGTGTGAACAAGCAGAGCTTCCACTTTTGGGCTGAGCTCCACTTTAGACTTCAGTTCCAGTTTTAATTTGAGTATCGCTTAGGCTGACTTCACATTTGCGTGTCTGTTGTTTCCTGTGTTCTTTTGTTATTACCTTGGACAGGTATGTTTGTCATGCGTTGACGTGTGCTGAAACTCCCATGAAAGGCTCATGAAAAGCATCAGTGGATTCAAAACTCGGAATGTTTTCAGCCAATGCGTGTCAAGGCACTGCACAGATCTGAATTGGCAGAATCCTGGCTTGTTTACACTCGTGTTGCTCTCTGAAGAGCGATCAGTATTGGATTGATCTTTGGAGGGTGTTTAACAGGTGTTGAGGAGGCATTATGTTGCCTGTTTTACCCCCTAAAAACCCCACCACCCCATTCAGTTGATTGAGTCTCATCTGTCAGTCGCTGTTGGCCGCCATGAGCGACAGTGCGGATAAATTTGGTTGCGCCGCAGTGGAAAGCATTGTGGCCATATGTACACCCCAATCCATTGCCTTTGCAGGTAGTAACGCTGCTCAGGTGTGTGTGTTTACAGTCCCCTAAATTCAAAGTGTAAATTTGCATTGCAAGCAGGGGGAAATAGTCCCCATCAACTCAAAACAACATGTCCATCTAAAGTCTAGAACACACTACTCATTTTTTCTTTCAGGGCTGAACAAAAAAAAACTGACAGCTCCAGAGGAGCCGATGTACTAACTAAGAGATGTTAGTACAGCTATCTCCCCTACTGTGCTATTGTGTTCTGACAGGGGGGACTGCCATGTCCCTTTAATAGAAGCTGGCCGCCTTCTGTTGGCTGCAGCACACGGGCAGAGCGTCTGGCGGTTTCTAGTGGACCAAGCGATGCTGCCCACCATTCAGCCCATGTGTACGGGCTTTAGACTCTTCTGTCTTACAGGGTGATGGTACATTATTATTATTATTATTATTATAATTATTATTATAATACATATTATTATATATATTTATATATATATATGAGATCTTGTACAATATATATAGTACATGATCTCACTGCAGAGTTGTCACGTTATAGGAAGTAGAAAAATATATGATCAATTGACAGGATCAACAGGTAACAGAAATACAATATATTGTCAAAAGTATTGTGACAGCTGCCTTTACACGCACATTAACTTGTTTTTTTTTTGTTTTGTTTTTTCAAATAGCAATTTTTATTAGTCGTCATTGATTTTCAACAAAGGTAAAAAGCGTAACGTGAACGTACATGAACAAAAGCAAAATGTACACGACGGAAGTCCATTTAAGGTAGGAGCAAAATACAACAACCATAGTCATTGATACTACCGAAAATGTTACCGCACATCAACTTTAATGGCCTCCCAGTCTAAGGCTGGATTCACACCTACGCATTTTTATGTGCTTTTTGCATTTTGCTGATTTGCACTACAGATCGTGTTCCATAGGAAACCATGTTATTTGGACTCTAGGGCAAATCTGCAAAATGCAAAAAGCACTAAAACTGTATAGGTGTGAATCCAGCCTTAGTCTGCAGGGTTCAGTATTGGGTTGGCCCACCCTTTGCAGTTATAACAGCTTCAACTCTTCTGGGAAGGCTGTCCACAAGGTTTAGGTGTGTGTCTATGGAAATGTTGGACCATTCTTCCAGAAGTGCGTTTGTGAGGTCAGGCACTGATGTTGGACGAGAAGGCCTGGAGTGCAGTCTCACCTCTAATATATCCCAAAGGTGTTCTATCGGGTTGAGGTCAGGACTCTGTGTAGTCCAGTCAAGTTCCTCCACCCCAAACTCACTCATGCATGTCTTTATGGACCTTGCTTTTTGCACTGGTCCAAATCATTTGGTAGAGGTGGGGGTTATGGTGTGGGGTTGTTTTTCAGGAGTTGGGATTGGCCTCTTAGTTCCAGTGAAGGAATCTCTTAAGGCGTGAGCATACCAAGACATTTTGGACAATTTCTGCTCCCAGCTTTGTGGGAACAGTTTGAGGATGGCCCTTTCCTGTTCCAACTTGTCTGTGCACCAGTGCACAAACTTGACTGGCCTGCACAGAGTCCTGACCTCAACCTGATAGAACACCTTTGGGATGAATTAGAGTGGAGACTGCGAGCCAGGTCTTCTCATCCAACATCAGTGCCTGACCTCACAAATGCTCTTCTGGAAAAATGGTCAAACATTCCCATAGACACACTTCTAAACCTTGTGCTCAGCCTTCCCAGAAGACTTGAAGCTGTTATAGCTGCAAAGGGTGGGCAATGCAATACTGAACCCTACGGACTAAGACTGGGATGTCATTAAATGTCATGTGTGTGTAAAGGCAGGCGCCCCAATGCCTTTACACACAGTTTATTCTGGGAACTCAGAAACAAATGCTGTTAATTCTGGAAATAGACGGCATCATGTATAGCATTTTTTATTTCAGTCATAGTTTCATTCATAGCTTTTACAAAGAAAACATTCTGACTGGGTTCTCTCTCCCTAACGAGCATACGTGTCATCACTCCATTAATTCCTATAGATGATCTGTACAGTACTCTTGGTAGCCACCAGTCACCCAGCAGAGTAGGAATCAGGGTGGATATAAATAAATGATTTTATTTTTTTATCTGATTTTTTTTTTTGATTTTTTTTATCAATTTTTTTAATAAAATGCTTTTGGGGTAAAAATCTATCTAAAGATAAATTTCTATTTAGGATGCATTAATAATTTAGTTTATTCAGCATGAAATGGAGCTTAGTTATGTAACATGAGGCTGTATATTCTGCAATATTTACATTTTTTGATAAACTCATTCAATGAATCCAAGCTCTGCAAGCTGAGATAACAGGCACTGCATTGATGTATTCACAGTAACCAGGCGATAAAACAAAATTCAGGAATATTCCTTTATCCCATTATTTTGCAAATCTATGTACACTACAAACTGTATGATTGAATAGGCTCAGATATCGCTGTTTTACTAACCTGACAGCTTATTATTCTAAATAAGAAACCTTCATTTTGTTTGCAAATATTAAAGATTCTAACTACCAATAAGTCCTTACGTTTAAAGAGCACCTGTCACTTCAGATCCATCATGGCAGCACTTGTTAGGGGGCATCCACTCACCTGCTGCCACCACGTCCCTCACCTTGTTGTGTCACTGCCACATCACCAGCTGTCCCATTAAAGTGAATGGGACTGTCGGTGAGTCAACAGCGGGTCAGAGGAGGAGCCACTGCGGGACAGAGATGACAGTTGCTGTTTAACCACTTGACATCCGTGCTATGGCTGAATGATGGCCACAGTGAATTCAAATCCACCCTGGTAGGAATCATCCATAGTAATGAATAGGGCCCCTGGGTGCATGCATGGTAGGAAGAGGACCTGGATGAGACACTTTCCTTGCAAAGGCTCTGTAGTGCCAATCAGGACTTACCAATGAGGACCATGGAAGTCGGAAGAATGGAAATTTACTAGGAAGACTGCAATTAATGAGATGGTTCTAAAGTTGTCCTTTAAGCAGGAAGTCTGAGCAACAAATAGTTTTCTGTGTTCTTTCTTTTTTATGTATTCTTTATTAAGGCCCCAATCAAATCTGATTACGTAGATTCATGCAGATTTATCCTATTCAAATTCAATGGGTGTGTCTGAATATGCGCTGCACAAGTATTTATGTGCATTTTTCAAGCATTTCTCTGCCTAACAACTAGGCTCCTTCTCCTCCTCCTGAAGCTTATAATACATATAAAAAATGCTTCAAAAACGTGTATATATGCGTTAAAACATACCAAAAATTCACTGGCAAATCTCTGGCAAAAATACGCTCTGCTCAGGTGTGAATGCAGCCTTGATGTATAATTAAAGACTTTTTTTTTTTTTTTGGATAGTGTGGAGAGCAGGCATGTACCGGCCATCGGGACTACTGGGAGTTTCCCGGTGGGCCGATGGCTCAGTGGGCCACTCTGATGTAAGGGGGCTGGTGATGGGACACTCTGATGTAAGGGGGCTGCTGATGGGACACTCTGATGTAAGGGGGGTGCTGATGGGACACTCTGATGTAAGGGGCTGCTGATGGGACACTCTGATGTAAGGGGGCTGCTGATGGGACACTCTGATGTAAGGGGGCTGCTGATGGGACACTCTGATGTATGGAGGTGCTGGTAATGGGACACTCTGATGTAAGGGGGCTGGTAATGGGACACTCTGATGTAAGGGGGCTGGTAATGGGACACTCTGATGTAAGGGGGTGCTGATGGGACACTCTGATGTAAGGGGGCTGCTGATGGGACACTCTGATGTTAGGGTGTGCTGATGGGACACTCTGATGTAAGGGGGCTGGTAATGGGACACTCTGATGTAAGGGGGCTGGTAATGGGACACTCTGATGTAAGGGGGTGCTGATGGGACACTCTGATGTAAGGGGGTGCTGATGGGACACTCTGATGTAAGGGGGTGCTGATGGGACTCTCTGATGTAAGGGGGTGCTGATGGGACTCTCTGATGTTAGGGAGTGCTGATGGGACACTCTGATGTAAGGGGGCTGGTGATGGGACACTCTGATGTAAGGGGTGCTGATGGGACTCTCTGATGTTAGGGGGTGCTGATGGGACACTCTGATGTTAGGGTGTGCTGATGGGACACTGATGTAATGGGGCTGGTAATGGGACACTCTGATGTAAGGGGACTGGTAATGGAACACTCTGATGTAAGGGGGTGCTGATGGGACACTCTGATGTAAGTTGGTGCTGATGGGACTCTCTGATGTAAGGGGGTGCTCATGGGACTCTCTGATTTAAGGGGGTGCTGATGGGACTCTCTGATGTAAGGGGGCTGGTGATGGGACACTCTGATGTAAGGGGGTGCTGATGGGACTCTCTGATGTTAGGGAGTGCTGATGGGACACTCTTATGTAAGGGGGCTGCTGATGGGACACTCTGATGTAAGGGGGCTGCTGATGGGACACTCTGATGTAAGGGGGCTGCTGATGGGACACTCTTATGTAAGGGGGCTGGTAATGGGACACTCTGATGTAAGGGGGCTGGTAATGGGACACTCTGATGTAAGGGGGCTGGTAATGGGACACTCTGATGTAAGGGGGTGCTGATGGGACACTCTGATGTAAGGGGGCTGCTGATGAGACACTCTGATGTACGGAGGTGCTGGTAATGGGACACTCTGATGTAAGGGGGCTGGTAATGGGACACTCTGATGTAAGGGGGCTGGTGATGGGACACTCTGATGTAAGGGGGTGCTGATGGGACTCTCTGATGTTAGGGGGTGCTGATGGGACACTCTGATGTTAGGGAGTGCTGATGGGACTCTGATATTAGGGAGTGCTGATGGGACACTCTGATGTAAGGGGGCTGGTGATGGGACACTCTGATGTAAGGGGGTGCTGATGGGACTCTCTGATGTTAGGGGGCGCTGATGGGACTCTCTGATGTTAGGGAGTACTGATGGGACACTCTTATGTAAGGGGGCTGGTGATGGGACACTCTGATGTAAGGGGTGATGATGGGACACTCTGTTGTAAGGGGGTGCTGATGGGACACACTGATGTTAGGAGGCGCTGATGGGACACTCTGATGTTAGGGAGTGCTGATGGGACACTCTTATGTAAGGGGGCTGGTGATGGGACACTCTGATGTAAGGGGGTGCTGATGGGACTCTCTGATGTTAGGGTGTGCTGATGGGACACTCTGATGTAAGGGGGCTGGTAATGGGACACTCTGATGTAAGGGGGCTGGTAATGGGACACTCTGATGTAAGGGGGTGCTGATGGGACTCTCTGATGTTAGGGTGTGCTGATGGGACACTCTGATGTAAGGGGGCTGGTAATGGGACACTCTGATGTAAGGGGGCTGGTAATGGGACACTCTGATGTAAGGGGGTGCTGATGGAACACTCTGATGTAAGGGGGCTGCTGATGGGACATTCTGATGTACGGAGGTGCTGGTAATGGGACACTCTGATGTAAGGGGGCTGGTAATGGGACACTCTGATGTAAGGGGGCTGGTAATGGGACACTCTGATGTAAGGGGGCTGGTGATGGGACACTCTGATGTAAGGGGGTGCTGATGGGACTCTCTGATGTTAGGGGGTGCTGATGGGACACTCTGATGTTAGGGAGTGCTGATGGGACTCTCTGATATTAGGGAGTGCTGATGGGACACTCTGATGTAAGGTGATGGGACACTTTGATGTAAGGGGGTGCTGATGGGACACTCTGATGTTAGGGGGTGCTGATGGGACACTCTGATGTTAGGGAGTGCTGATGGGACTCTCTGATGTTAGGGAGTGCTGATGGGACACTCTGATGTAAGGGGGCTGGTGATGGGACACTCTGATGTAAGGGGGTGCTGATGGGACTCTCTGATGTTAGGGGGCACTGATGGGACTCTCTGATGTTAGGGAGTACTGATGGGACACTCTTATGTAAGGGGGCTGGTGATGGGACACTCTTATGTAAGGGGTGATGATGGGACACTCTGATGTAAGGGGGTGCTGATGGGACTCTCTGATGTTAGGGTGTGCTGATGGGACACTCTGATGTAAGGGGGCTGGTAATGGGACACTCTGATGTAAGGGGGCTGGTAATGGGACACTCTGATGTAAGGGGGTGCTGATGGAACACTCTGATGTAAGGGGGCTGTTGATGGGACATTCTGATGTACGGAGGTGCTGGTAATGGGACACTCTGATGTAAGGGGGCTGGTAATGGGACACTCTGATGTAAGGGGGTGCTGATGGGACTCTCTGATGTTAGGGTGTGCTGATGGGACACTCTGATGTAAGGGGGCTGGTAATGGGACACTCTGATGTAAGGGGGCTGGTAATGGGACACTCTGATGTAAGGGGGTGCTGATGGAACACTCTGATGTAAGGGGGCTGCTGATGGGACATTCTGATGTACGGAGGTGCTGGTAATGGGACACTCTGATGTTAGGGAGTGCTGATGGGACTCTGATGTTAGAGAGTGCTGATGGGACACTCTGATGTAAGGGGGCTGGTGATGGGACACTCTGATGTAAGGGGGTGCTGATGGGACTCTCTGATGTAAGGGGGTGCTGATGGGACTCTCTGATGTTAGGGAGTGCTGATGGGACACTCTGATGTAAGGGGGCTGGTGATGGGACACTCTGATGTAAGGGGTGCTGATGGGACTCTCTGATGTTAGGGGGTGCTGATGGGACACTCTGATGTTAGGGTGTGCTGATGGGACACTGATGTAATGGGGCTGGTAATGGGACACTCTGATGTAAGGGGACTGGTAATGGAACACTCTGATGTAAGGGGGTGCTGATGGGACACTCTGATGTAAGTTGGTGCTGATGGGACTCTCTGATGTAAGGGGGTGCTGATGGGACTCTCTGATTTAAGGGGGTGCTGATGGGACTCTCTGATGTAAGGGGGCTGGTGATGGGACACTCTGATGTAAGGGGGTGCTGATGGGACTCTCTGATGTTAGGGAGTGCTGATGGGACACTCTTATGTAAGGGGGCTGCTGATGGGACACTCTGATGTAAGGGGGCTGCTGATGGGACACTCTGATGTAAGGGGGCTGCTGATGGGACACTCTTATGTAAGGGGGCTGGTAATGGGACACTCTGATGTAAGGGGGCTGGTAATGGGACACTCTGATGTAAGGGGGCTGGTAATGGGACACTCTGATGTAAGGGGGTGCTGATGGGACACTCTGATGTAAGGGGGTGCTGATGAGACACTCTGATGTACGGAGGTGCTGGTAATGGGACACTCTGATGTAAGGGGGCTGGTAATGGGACACTCTGATGTAAGGGGACTGGTAATGGGACACTCTGATGTAAGGGGGCTGGTGATGGGACACTCTGATGTAAGGGGGTGCTGATGGGACTCTCTGATGTTAGGGGGTGCTGATGGGACACTCTGATGTTAGGGAGTGCTGATGGGACTCTGACGTTAGGGAGTGCTGATGGAACACTCTGATGTAAGGGGGCTGGTGATGGGACACTCTGATGTAAGGGGGTGCTGATGGGACTCTCTGATGTTAGGGGGCGCTGATGGGACTCTCTGATGTTAGGGAGCACTGATGGGACACTCTTATGTAAGGGGGCTGGTGATGGGACACTCTGATGTAAGGGGTGATGATGGGACACTCTGTTGTAAGGGGGTGCTGATGGGACACACTGATGTTAGGGGGCGCTGATGGGACACTCTGATGTTAGGGAGTGCTGATGGGACACTCTTATGTAAGGGGGCTGGTGATGGGACACTCTGATGTAAGGGGGTGCTGATGGGACTCTCTGATGTTAGGGTGTGCTGATGGGACACTCTGATGTAAGGGGGCTGGTAATGGGACACTCTGATGTAAGGGGGCTGGTAATGGGACACTCTGATGTAAGGGGGTGCTGATGGAACACTCTGATGTAAGGGGGCTGCTGATGGGACATTCTGATGTACGGAGGTGCTGGTAATGGGACACTCTGATGTAAGGGGGCTGGTAATGGGACACTCTGATGTAAGGGGGCTGGTAATGGGACACTCTGATGTAAGGGGGCTGGTGATGGGACACTCTGATGTAAGGGGGTGCTGATGGGACTCTCTGATGTTAGGGGGTGCTGATGGGACACTCTGATGTTAGGGAGTGCTGATGGGACTCTCTGATATTAGGGAGTGCTGATGGGACACTCTGATATAAGGGGGCTGGTAATGGGACACTCTGATGTAAGGGGGCTGGTAATGGGACACTCTGATGTAAGGGGGTGCTGATGGAACACTCTGATGTAAGGGGGCTGCTGATGGGACATTCTGATGTACGGAGGTGCTGGTAATGGGACACTCTGATGTAAGGGGGCTGGTAATGGGACACTCTGATGTAAGGGGGCTGGTAATGGGACACTCTGATGTAAGGGGGCTGGTGATGGGACACTCTGATGTAAGGGGGTGCTGATGGGACTCTCTGATGTTAGGGGGTGCTGATGGGACACTCTGATGTTAGGGAGTGCTGATGGGACACTCTGATGTAAGGGGGCTGGTGATGGGACACTCTGATGTAAGGGGGCTGGTGATGGGACACTCTGATGTAAGGGGGTGCTGATGGGACACTCTGATGTTAGGGGGTGCTGATGGGACTCTCTGATGTTAGGGAGTGCTGATGGGACACTCTGATGTAAGGGGGCTGGTGATGGGACACTCTGATGTAAGGGGGTGCTGATGGGACTCTCTGATGTTAGGGGGCGCTGATGGGACTCTCTGATGTTAGGGAGTACTGATGGGACACTCTTATGTAAGGGGGCTGGTGATGAGACACTCTGATGTAAGGGGTGATGATGGGACACTCTGTTGTAAGGGGGTGCTGATGGGACACACTGATGTTAGGGGGCGCTGATGGGACTCTCTGATGTTAGGGAGTGCTGATGGGACACTCTCATGTAAGGGGGCTGGTGATGGGACACTCTGATGTAAGGGGGTGCTGATGGGACACTCTGATGTTAGGGGGTGCTGATGGGACACTCTGATGTTAGGGAGTGCTGATGGGACTCTCTGATGTTAGGGAGTGCTGATGGGACACTCTGATGTAAGGGGGCTGGTGATGGGGCACTCTGATGTAATGGGTGATGATGGGACACTCTGTTGTAAGGGGGTGCTGATGGGACACACTGATGTTAGGGAGTGCTGATGGGACACTCAAAATGTAAGTGGGCCGGTCTGGATGAAGTCCAGGGCCAAATTTCTGTCCCAGTCCAGCCCTGGTGGAGAGGGAACAGATCTGTGACCCCGTTAGGGAGACTCACCCTCTACTTTCATTTTTAACCATTATCATCGAAAGTGAAGGTAAAAGGAAATCACTAATTTTGGGTTGACGCCGAAACAGGATTATCGGCACTAGTTCTGGTGACACCCAGGGATTCCCTTACTCAGAAGGGATTTCCTCTCAATTCCTGTATTTGGCATGGGATAGGATGTGAAAGGAAGTCTGAACAACGAGCCACAGATGTGGAAAGAAAACTGACGGGTGGTTGTAACCCTCCCTTGCTCTATTAAAAAGAAAAAGAAAAAAAATTTGGTCTACAGTTCAACAATAATGGCTCATTTACTTGGGCACCATACAGCATTAGGACCCCTTTCACGCTGAGCCGTGGCCGCATTAGCGCTAAAGCAGTGAGCATTTTAGCTGCACTTTAGTGATGTTTAATCAGGGTGTTTAACCCCCACTAGCTGGGCACTTTTAACCCCCGCTAGCGGCTGAAGAGGGGGTTAAACGTACCCATGTTGTGGCGCTTCCGAAGTACTTTTCAGGCTCTTTGGAAGCGCTGCCAATTCATTTCAATGGGCAGGGTGTTTTGGAAGCTTTGTATACAGCACTCCCAATCCGCTCTAAAGATGCTGCTTGCAGGACTTTTCCTAACGTCCCCCAAGCGCACCGCCCCAGTGTGAAAAGACACACTAAAATGTATTATAAAAAGGAATCCCCTGGGGGAGGATTTTAAAGGCACGTACAACTTGATTGAAAAACAATGAAAAATATTTTATTACATAAAACAAACAAGGAAGTAATATACAATATACATAAAAAATATATCTCTGGGTACAATTATAAAGACACTGTTAATAACAATGTGCACCACATAGGTTTATAATATAATCCATGTAGGTATAGCCACCCTACGCGCTTCGGAGCTTAATAAAGCATATCCTTCTTCAGGGGTGTAGATACAACATTAACATGGAATCTGTTGAATAACGGAGGACAAGATATTAGAGCGGGAGATGTAAGCGCCCAGATGTAATCCACATATAAACTGACAAAAGAATCCATATAAGCCATGGGAATACCATGGATTTGGGGGTGACAAATAATGAAATAAAAAATGGTCATGTAATAGAGTTGCACAAAATGCTGAAGGCCTCCCTCGCCCTTAAAGGTACAGAATAAAATAATTAGCTTCAAACACTGGCAAAATAGAACGATAATCAATTATTATAGTGCAATATAACTCTACTGCTTAGTTTAACAATAACACAATCATACAACAGTTCATTTAGCAATAACGCCATCAAAATAAATAATAGTACATATTGGATGACTTATATGTAAAAAGCGCAAAAGATGACAAAAAAAGATAGTGGTATAAATATCATAAGTATAAGTAGCTAATTCCCTATTGTTTCCTACCCCCTGAGACGAACCCTTCCAAAAACGGTTTGAACCAAATAGTGTCGTTAAGACCCGGAGACTGAGTAGCTTTCAAGGAGTGAATCCATCTGCAGGAGAATTTTGTTCCAATCTCCCCCCCTGTGGTTTGGGTGAATTCTGTCCAAGATGAGGAATTTGATTTTGGGGAGTTTCCCCCATGGACTAAGGTGGTGTGGCGGCCTAGGGGGAGGTCCGGATCACAGGTGCGCATACTAGTAATATGCCTATATGCACGTTTCCAAAATTCCTGTTTGGTTTTGCCAACGTAAAAACAACTGCACTCACACAGGAGCAAATAAATTACTCTGAATGTGTGGCAGTTGGCAAAGTGTTTTGGGTGAAAGATTTTGCCATTGGGCAAAAGTGGATTTTTTTGTGTCAACATAAATTTGCAGTTATGACATTTACCGCATGTAAAAGTGCCTTTGTATTTGCAGTGTGTAAAACTTGTAGCGTCTCGAAATTCACTTTTCACAAGGGTGTCACCAATGGATGTGGCTTGTTTGAAAGTAAAGGAGGGTTTTGATGTCACAAATTTGCCTAGAGACGGATCGCATGTAAGAATGTGCCAGCATTTTTCAATCATTTTCTTAACCTGCTCTTGTTGGTTGCTAAATTTAGTTATAATTCTGATATCCTCAGTTTCCTTTTTAGATTTTTTGCGATGTATAAGGTCGATTCTATTGTGAAGGCAAGCTCGTTTGAAGGCGCGCTTCAGGGAGGTATGGGAATAGCCCCGCAAAAGCAATCTCTTGCGGAGCTGATTGGCCTCCTCCCGAAACACGACCTCATCCGAGCAATTACACCTAACTCGAAGGTACTGGCTGTACGGGATGGAATTTATTAGGGGTTTGGGATGAAAGCTTGACACGTAGAGAATAGAGTTGCCTGCAGTTGGCTTCCTAAATAGTTTACTTAACACTTTGCCAGATTCACCCCTGTAAATCTCCACATCAAGGAAGGTGATGCGATCAAGATCAGAGTTCATAGTAAAATGTAGATTAAAGTTATTCTTGTTAATTCTCAGGAGCCACTGTTCTAACGGGTCATGGGGGCCGTCCCAGATGATGAAGATGTCGTTGATGTACCGGTACCAACAAAGAATGTGGTCCGAGTACATCGACAAGTCCTCATCATCCAGAACCATTGCCTCCCACTCCCCCAGGTACAGGTTGGCGTAGGATGGGGCATAGCAGGTCCCCATCGCTACCCCCTGCACCTAGAGGAAGTAGGAGCCGTTGAAGGTGAATACATTGTGTTGTAAAATGAAATCTAAAATTGACATGATAAACTCCCCGTATCTCGGGTCGATCTCGGGGTTCTTGGATAGAAAGTGTTGAACAACTGCTATCCCCTTTTATCGTGAGGGATCGAGTTGTAAAGGGATTCTGCATCCACTGCTACAAAGATGGCGTGGTCCAGAATGATTAAGGAATCAATGACTTGAAGAAACTAAAGAGTATCCTTAACAAAGGAAGGCAAGGAGGAAACTTTGCTAGTGTTGTCACTGACAGCCAACGCCTGAGATAATTGGCCTACCAGGGGGGTTGTTTGCATTCTTGTGAATTTTTGGCAAAGCATAAAATACGGGAACACGTGGAAATTTATTTTGAACAAATTCCCAAGTTTGTTGGGTGATAATTTGATTAGAGAAGGCCGAATCAATGATAGCATAAAACTCAAGGGTGTACTTCTTCACAATGTTGGCAGGGACACAACGGTACCAGTCAGTGTTGCTGAGTATTTTAGTGCACATTTCGATGTATGTTGTATTGTCAAGAAGGACAATATTTCCTCCCTTATCTGATGTTTTAATTGTGATATTTTTGTTAAGTGAGAGTTGTTTAAGGGCTATGTGTTCCTGTCTACTGAGGTTGGCTAGGACCTGCGTTTCCGGATTTTTAACGCTTCCAAATCATTGTAGATGAGCTTCAAAAATGCTGCGGCATTAGGGCATGTACTGGGGGCAGGGCAAAAGTCAGATTTCTTCTTAAGATTGGATTTAGTTTACCTTAAAAGGGATATCCTGTGGATCTACTGTGTCCTCCAACAAGGAGGTTAAATCGAGTTGATCAATAAGGTCAATTGGATTATTTTCTTTCAAAAGGGCCACTAATTGGTCCAGTGCTTGTGTTTCTTGGGAGGTGTGTGTAGTATGAACTTCCTTATTGGAGAAAAGTTTCTTTAGAAGTACCGTATATACTCGAGTATAAGCCGAGATTTTCAGCCTCTTTTTTGAGGCTGAAAGTGCCCCCCTCGGCTTATACTCGAGTCATCGCTGTCTGCCCGCTCGATCAGCGTGTCGAGCAGACAGACAGCGGCCATTCTATTCAAAAGCCGCGCCTCCGGCTCCGCCTTCGCCTGTGATAGGCGGAACACTGAATTTCCCAGCAGCCTGTGTTCCGCCTATCACGGACATCGTATCATCCTCGTACTACGGACGAGGATGATACGACGTCTGTGATAGGCGGAACACAGGCTGCTGGGAAATTCAGTGTTCCGCCTATCACAGGCGAAGGCGGCGGCGCAGCTTTTGAACTTTACAATGGCCGCCGACGAAGAGGGCACGGGACGGCACGGCACAGGACGGGACGGGACGGGGGCAAGGCAAGGCAAGGCACGACACGGGACGGGACGGATGCAAGGAGGCAAGGCACGGGACGGAGGCAAGGAGGCAAGGCACGGGACGGAGGCTCGGGACAAAGGTAGGCTGGACACACACACACACACACACACACACACACACACACACACACACACACACACACACACACACACATGGATGGAGACACACACAGGGATGGATGGATGGATGGATGGAGACACACACACACAGGGATGGATGGATGGATGGATGGAGACACACACACACAGGGATGGATGGATGGATGGATGGAGACACACACACACAGGGATGGATGGATGGATGGACACACACACACAGGGATGGATGGATGGATGGACACACAGGGATGGATGGACGGACACACAGGGATGGACGGACACACAGGGATGGACGGACACACAGGGATGGACGGACACACACACAGGGATGGACAGGCATGTCTCACCCTCGGCTTATACACGAGTCAATAAGTTTGCCAGTTTTTTTGGGGGTAAATTGGGGGCCTCGGCTTATATTCGGGTCGGCCTATACTCGAGTATATACGGTAATTTACGAACAAATAATTGAAGGTCTTTATATACGTCGAATACATCAATATCTTGGGTAGGGCAAAAATTGAGGCCTTTCCTCAGGACGTTAATTTCATCAACAGGGAGCTTGTAAGAAGAAAGATTAACTTTGGTTAAATCAGATAATAACTCGCCTGCAAAAACGGCTCTCCTGCAGTCTGTGTGGAAGCCCCAAGTGCTTTCACACTGAGGAGATGCGCTGGCAGGACTTTAAAAAAAAGTCCTGCAAGCAGCATCTTTTGAGTGGTGTATACCGCTCCTCCACCACTCCTGCCCATTGAAATGAATGGGCACCACTGCCGAAGCACCTGCAATGCGATTTGGCAGCTGAGCTTCACGGGCACATTTAACCCCTTCCTGGGCCGCTAGCTGAATTATAAGTGCCCCGCTAAAATGACGGTAAAGCGCTGCTAAAACTGGCAGCGTTTTACCGTCAACGCCTGCTCGCTCCAGTGTGAAAGCAGCCTTAAGACCCCTTTCACACCAGGGTGTTTTGCAGGCGCTATAGCGTTAGAAATAGAGCTTGCAAAACGCCCTAAAGAAGCTGCACCATTGTGTGTAGTGTGAAAGCCCGAGGGCTTTCACACGACAGCGGTGCACTGGCAGGACGTCAGAAAAAAGTCCTGCCAGCAGCTTCTTAGGAGCGGTGTGTTTACCGCTCCTCCACCACTGCTCCCTATTGAAATCAATGGGGCAGCGCTGTAATACTGCCAGAAAAACGCCGCTATTGCGGCGTATTGCTGGCGGGTTTAACCCTTTCGCGGCCGATAGTGGGGGTAAAAGTGCCCCGCTAGCACCCGAAATGCGCCGCAAATCCGGCGGTAAAACGCCACTAAAAATAGCAGCGTTTTACCACCCACGCTATCGGTGGTGTGGTGTGAAAGGGGTCTTGGTGATACAGAAAATTTCTTACATTAAACAAAACAAACATCCAAACAGTTCACGTGTATGTATAATTTAGAATTATATATATATATATATATATATATATATATATATACATATAAAAAAACAGGTAATCAAAACTTTTGGATGAAAAAAAATGGGCTAACTTTACTGTTTTTTTTTTTTTTTTTTTTAAATCTGTGTATTTTTTCCCCAAAAAATTGAGTTTGAAAGACCGCTGCGCAAATACCGTGTGACATAATATATTGCAACAGCCGCTATTTTATTCCCTAGGATCTCTGCTAAAAAATATATATATATAAGTTTTGGGGGTTCTAAGTGAATTTCTAGCAGAAAATACTGGATCTTTATTTGTAAGCATCAAGTGTCAAAAAAGATTTAGTCTTTAAATGGTTAAACTGAGAACTTCTACACACAGAGTTCAATTCATTCATTCAAGTGTAAACATTGTATCATTTTGATCTTTTCTTGGCAGACTGCCCAGGAGACAAGTCACTGAAGTCATTTGCAAGTTGCGCTGAATATATCATCGGCCTTTTTTAACAGAACAATCGGCCGATGCCGATTAATTAAAAAACGCCAAATATCGGCTGATATATCGGTCGACCTCTAGTTGAGACTGTACAATTATGGGGGGTGCCCACAAGGATTTGTTCTAAAAAAGAAGGATCATTGGAAATGGTGTCAATAGAAGTAATAGTAATTGGGTTTTGATTTACAGTGCTAGTGTGGGTGTTAGGAGCGGCTTCCGGAACAGCCGCGGAAGGTGTAACCAACTGCCCCGGAAGTGATGTAGATGGAGGTGCAGATTGAGGATGTGTAATCATATAGAGTGTGAGTTTTTTAGCTTGTTGCTTTTCGGTGGAATCGCCGGAATATAAATTAGTACTCGGTGTGGTCTTGGATTTTTGATTAGATTGGGAATGTGAGGGGTGCGACTGATACGAGGAGTTTGATGTAGAACGGGGAAAAGAGGAAGTGTTTCTAATTGGTTGAGTAGAATTAACCGAGGGGTGTGGTAGATTTAAAGGGCCTTTACTTAAATTGGGTTTGTTGGAGGTAAAGGTCCATGTATGTATATTATATGTTACTTCCTTGTTTGTTTTATGTAATAAAATATTTTTGATTGTTTTTCAATCAAGTTGTATGTGCCTTTAAAATCCACCCCCACGGGATTCCTTTTTATAAACCATTTTTTCCGGATGTGGCACAACTAATACCGAAATGGGATCAGGAGATCAAGTCGTAGTCAAACATAATAACGAATGGGGATTCATTTTGGATTTTCATATGCAATACAAAGTGGTAGAAGATATCTTCAAGCGGCATTGGCATGTCCTTTTGCTAGATAAAAAACGAAATCCTGCATTTCCATCTCAACCTCAATTTATTTATAGGAAGGCCCCAAATTTCGGTGACAAAATTATAAAAGAAAGTGGTTGACCCCCCGAAACCTCCAACTACTTTTTGGGATCGAAATGGCTTTTTTGCTTGCCGGAGATGCAAAGCTTGCTGAGAAATCTCTAGGCCAGTTAGATCATTATACAATTTTTCCTCTCCATCAAATAATCGAGTGTTCAACATAAAACAGTTTATTACATGTAACAGCACTCACGTTGTATATGCTTTAAAATGCCCTTGTGGGTTGATGTATATTGGAAGGACAAAAAGAAAATTTAGAGTGAGAATCGCTGAACACATTCATAAAATTAAAATTGGATTCAAAGACCATAATGTGTCGTTACATTTCAAACTCAAATATAATATGGACGCCACTGGTCTCCAATTTTGGGGAATTGAACAAATCAAACCCTATTGGAGAGGAATCAATATGGTACGGGAATTGTCAAAACACGAGACTCAATGGATATAATTAGTTGATGTTTTGAGTCCTAGGGGCCTGAATATCGAATTGGACATCAATTGCTTTATAAGTGACACTTAATCAGATTATATCAATTACATGGATGCGCCCCCTGTGGTGGATTAGATCATTTACGCTCTACCATTCATGCATTGTTAGAAGGGGTTGGATACACAGAATTATCTATATAAAGGAAAACCAGAGACGATCCTGTATAAAAGAACCACATCCGAGTACACACAAAGATCAATGATGATCGTAGAGTAGTGTGCATAAAAGTAATTACATAAGAGCAATCATATAAAAAGAATGACACACGTACGGATGGACTTACTATAGACGCTTCTGTGAAATATATTGAATTAAAAATCATTTTCCAGTTAAAAATAATTTTTAAACTATAATTTATTTCTTAAACTAAAATCAATTTAGATTTGAATTTGTTCCTCGATTTTTTGATTATAGATGGGTTATTTACTAATCAAAATAAAAGGGCATAATCTATCATGGTGTTAAATCCCCATAATTTCTAAACCAGTTCCGGATTTATTCATTTCATTCTTAAGGTACTGTAATTTTAAATCTTTTTTTTTTAATATATATTTTTTAATGAATTAATTAGTTTTAATTCATTAAATAATAGTGTGCTTGCTCTTACTTTCACAGCGATACCTCACATGTGTGGTGCCATGGGCATAGCATAAGGGGTTGCAGGGGTCACAATGGCAACCCTGTCCCTAGCTCCAGGGGGTCCCAGCAGCCTCCCTGCCATATTATCATATCCTCCACAAAGTCCAGCTCTGATCTGCCATAGGGCCCCACAGCCACGCTCCAGTACTGGGTTTCCATTTTGCCTTCCACAATTGACACCCCTCCAATCTCATTGGCTGTGAAGCATTTCCAGAATGGAGAGGAGCATGAGGTAAGAACAGCCCAGGATGGGTAAGTGTCTGTGCTATGTGCTGGCAACATGGAATGGTAACCGTGCTTAGCGAGGCAAGAGGAGGAGACTGCTGCTGTCCTATAGCCATGATGGGACCTTCATGTGTCTTCTAGTCACCAGCTGGGATACTCTGTACGCCCCCACTTGGGGATGTCTGCTTACCCCGACTTCCCTGACAACTGGGGAAAAGATATACACCTCCGGGAGGTGACCTTCCCCCAACACCTTCCAAAACTCACAGAGAAACCTTCAGAAATTGCTAAAACAAATCCCTTAACATCTCATCAGGGGGCCCCTGAAGGGCTACTGGCTCCAGATTTCATGTCACATGGCTTTGCCGTCCCAGATCTAAGTTGCACCCCCCCAAAGCCCCCTGACCACCCCACTGCCCTGGATACTATGCCCGGCTGCTGAGCTCCTTTCCCATTACAGCACTCTATACTGCTCCTTCTCCGCAGGGCTGAAATCACATTCCTTTACAACACAGCCAGTTAGCCATGATCTCCACAGGGTGTATCTGCCTACTGCAAATACACTGCCGTTCTGACAGAGAATTTCGCAAGTCAGAAGGACAACATAAAAGCCAGAAACACCCTGTGAAGACTGAGAGACTGCGTGTAAAGGAATGTGATTTCAGACCTGTGTAGTGTGGGGGCCGAGGAACTCTATACAGTGCTGAGATGGGAAAGGAGCAATGTCAAGTGACCTGCCAGGGGTCCCTCTCCTCTGATTCTCCAACGGTAATCACTGTCCTCTCATGTAAAGAGGAACTCAAAACTCTTAAGCCACTTTGGGTATCTTGGCATGCAGTGGGTGTTTCTGCACGCACGGTTGAAGTGGTGGGTGGTAATGAGGGGGGTCCAGGCCAACTTTTGCATCGGGGCCCACAAGCTTCAAGGTATGCCTTGTGTGGTGCGACCGCTATTTACATAAGTATGCAGGACCTACATGCACGTTTACATTTGTGCATGAGCATGGGTGTATGGGGCGCTTACATATTTTTTTTTTTTTTTGGATGAACTTTATTGCTATCACAAGGGATTAACAACATTCATGGTCTGTGACATATCCAGTTTTTAAGCCCATATCTCTCCTTTTGCCTCCAAAGCATGTGATCAAAGCAAGATCAGTTTGATCAGATGCTGTACAAACCAGTAATGGCTTCTAATCAAAACAAAAGTAATGTAACAGAAGAGGGGAAGAAACTCTTTCACAGTGATTGCGATTAGAGCGGTTATATTGGTAGCGGGCTCCCCGATGGGACAGGAGAGCCCGGTAAAGGTGGATAGGGTCCCCCTTGCTCCATCTGTAAAAATGACCGAGAGGCTGTAGAGCCAATTGGACCATTTTTCCCCAAATAGCGAAACACTCAGAGAAAAAGGATAATACCAAGACCATTGTTGTAGCTGCACTGATCCTGATCCTTGCTGAGCTTGAATCCATGTATGACTGGCTTTAGTTTGCCTCTATAGATACCCTGTGCTGTTATTCCAGGTATAACAGGCCCCTGTGCACAAATGGCATCCCACACTGTGTATTTTTGGCCCAGGGATGACATCTAGCACCGTGTGTCACGGGCCCACAGATCAGGTGGCACACCGGATATGGCAATGGTACACTCATGAAAGGAGGATGGGAAAAGGGAAGTCTATTATAAAACATTTTCAGATGGGCATTCCAATCAGGTCCACCTATCAGTTTTTACGGCTGACTTGATTGGAAGGTCCATTCATCCCTATGGACAAGCAGCTGTACACAGACTTGTGTCCATTTACACCCGCCTACCCCTGGGTTCGATCAGGCCCTTAAAAACAAAGCGTAGAGGACTCTCTCTTGAGTTTAAGGTGAAGCAGTTCCTACTGAACTGTCTGAGATTCAAACCATGTATGGGCAGGCTGATTGCACCCAAGCTTATTGATCAATCCACTTGGGTACAACTAGCCTGTTTGATTTTTCATGAGATCATTGCTAGAGGTTAAGCAATAATCACTGTGGCTCTCCCCATGAGGAGAACACAATAGCTCCACGGGATGGATTCCCCCATCAACATCAGTGTTGATGGGGGAATGCACCTATTTTCTTTCCTGCAACCACAGGTTGAAAATCTAACCATCTATGGCTGGCTTAACAGTCATCGGAGTTGCACCTGCTCTGACTAGATGGAGGTTGGAATCAGACCTGTGTTCCGGTGCATTGTGTTTAGAACGAATAAAAGAAAAAAAAATTCTTACACACACTATTTATTTTTATTTCATTTTATTAAATGTTTTTCACAATATAACAATAAAGTATATACATAATTTCTTCTGCCATGATGCACCACAATGCATGGTAGTGCGTTGAACTGCATTGTGTTGAATTGTACTGCATGTGTGTTGGAAGTGCATTTGGTCAATGTGTTGGGGTACCATTGACGATGGATGGCACTGCACCACACTGATGCTTGTAACGTGAATTAAAAAAACATAGGTTGGGGTAATGCACATTTACCACAACACAATGGTGTGATTTTGCACTAAAGCATGGCAGTTCACAGAACCATCCAAAACACAAATTTCCCCAGCATACTTACCAGCTAGCCAGCATAATATAATGAAAAAAAGGCTAAACTGTTTCTGCAATTTACATTGGATGCAAATATATGTGAAGCCGCACTGCCACGTCAAGGCCCCTCTGCAAAGTGCGGTCCCTAACTATAATGTTTCTAAATTGAGAAATATATAGGAAGAAATAAATAGAGTGTCTAAACTAGTTACAATTTTTTTTTAAAAACAGAGGTTTTTGTTATATATTTGCATTCATAAGTGAAGCTACATAGAGCTCCCAGGGATCCCATTGGATCTTCCTTGTGGCTTGTGCTTGGTCACAGTGAGACCTCGTATGATTGGGATTTCTGTGTCCCTCTAATGTAATGTTTCCAGGGTATATGCCTGTTAACCCTCTAAGTCTTAGGTGCTCGCAGTGATACTGGTGTTAGGTTTAGAAAGTCTCTAGCACTCAAAAAGATTATTTCCACTTATTGTGAAAAAATTTCATATTATTGCAGCCACTGTTTTATTGCTGGTTTGATAGTACCAGAAAATAAAAAAAAACTGGCCTCCAACCTCCCCTTATAGCCAGTCCAACACACACCTAAAAAGTATCAGCCTCCCGCCTGCAAAAAAAACCCTGTGTCACTCCTGGAGCCTGAACGGCCCACTTTGATGGAGCCAGAACGGGGGTGTCACACTCTCCTGGAGCCTGAAAAGGCCCATTCTTCTGGAGCCAAACTGGCCCATTCTTCTAGAGCCTGAACGGCCCGCTCTGATGGAGCCTGAACAGCCCTCTCTGATGGATCCTGAACGGCACAGTCTGATGGAGCCTGAACGGCCCGCTCTGATGGAGCCTGAACGGCACAGTCTGATGGAGCCTGAACGGCCCGCTCTGATGGATCCTGAACGGCACAGTCTGATGGAGCCTGAACCGCCCGCTCTGATGGAGTCTGAACGGGGGTGTCACACTCTGATGGAGCCTGAACGGGGGTGACACGTGCTGATGGAGCCTGAACAGGGGTGTCACACGCTGATGGAGCCTGAACGGGGGTGTCACATGCTGATGGAGTCTGAACGGGGGTGTCACATGCTGATGGAGTCTGAACGGGGGTGTCACACTCTGATGGAGCCTGAAAGGGGGTGTCACACGCTGATGGAGCCTGAAAGGGGGTGTCACACTCTGATGGAGCCTGAAAGGGGGTGTCACACTCTGATGGAGCCTGAAAGGGGGTGTCACACTCTGATGGAGCCTGAACGGGGATGACACGCGCTGATGGAGCCTGAACGGGGGTGTCACACTCTGATGGAGCCTGAAAGGGGGTGTAACACTCTGATGGAGCCTGAACGGGGGTGTCACATTCTCCTGGAGCCTGAAAAGGCCCATTCTTCTGGAGCCAAACTAGCCCATTCTTCTAGAGCCAGAGAAGCCCACTCTTCTGGAGCCTGAATCTCCCAATCGTCTGGAACCTGATCGGCCCAATCCCCTGAAGCCTGAATCTCCCATTCTTCTGAAACCTGATCGACCCAATCTCCTGGAGCCTGAATCTCGCACTCTGATGGAGCCTGAATCTCGCACTCTGATGGAGCCTGAACTTCGCACTCTGATGGAGCCTGAACTTTGCACTCTGATGGAGCCTGAACTTCGCACTCTGATGGAGCCTGAACTTCGCACTCTGATGGAGCCTGAACTTCGCACTCTGATGGAGCCTGAACTTCGCACTCTGATGGAGCCTGAACCTCGCACTCTGATGGAGCCTGAACCTCGCACTCTGATGGAGCCTGAACCTCGCACTCTGATGAAGCCTGAACGGGGGTGTCGCACTCTGATGGAGCCTGAACGGGGTTGTCGCACTCTTCTGGAGTCTGAACGTGGGCGACACACTTTTCTGGAGTTTGAACAATTTCTTCCAACTTGTTGGCAATCTTCACTCCCAAAAATTCTGCACCCCTCCCATTTAAGTGCAGTCCATCCCTTCCATAGAGCCGGGAAGCGACTGCAAAGTCAGACCAGTTCTCCATGAAGCCAAACTCCTCTTCTCTGCACCAGTTCTTCAGCCACTTGTTAAGCTCTCTAAGCTCCTGCTGCCTTTCTGGTGTGGCTTTAGGTACAGGCAGTATTTCTGAAAATACTGCTTTGGAGGTCCTTTTTTTCAACATAATCCCTATGTCCTTGAAATCATTTTGTAGACTGCTCCATCTTCCTCTAATTTGGTCATTTGTACCAATATGTACCAAGACAGCTGGGTCCTCTCCAGCCCCACGCAACAATCTTTCCATCCGATCTGCAATGTCCCGAACCCGAGCGCCTGGTAAACAACATACTGTTCGTAGTTGAGGGTCTTTGTGACAGATTGCCCTTTCTGTCCCTCTAATAATTGAGTCCCCTACCACCAGTATCTGCCTATTCTTTCTTGTAGCCTTGCCCCCATCTTTACTGGAGGAAATGTTCCCATGGTTCACCTGACATTTTGGTTGAGTCTCAATGTCGGGTACAGTCCCAATATGCACATGACACTCTTCTGGACTTTGCACACGAGCAACACGCTCTTCTGTAGTCTGAGCGGCGGCAGCGCACCCTTTTGGAGTCTGAGCGGCGGCTGCGCGCCCTTTTGGAGTCTGAGCGGCGCGCCCATTTGGAGTCTGAGCGTCAGTGGCGCGCCCTTTTGGAGTCTGAGCGGCGGCGGTGCGCCCATTTGGAGTCTGAACGGCGGCGGCGCGCCCATTTGGAGTCTGAGCGGTGGCGGCGGCGCGCCCATTTGGAGTCTGAGCGTCAGTGGCGCGCCCTTTTGGAGTCTGAGCGGCGGCGGTGCGCCCATTTGGAGTCTGAACGGCGGCGGCGCGCCCATTTGGAGTCTGAGCGGTGGCGGCGGCGCGCCCATTTGGAGTCTGAGCGGCGGCGGCGCGCCCTTTTGGAGTTTGAGCGGCGGCGGCACGCCCATTTGAAGTCTGAGCGGCGGCGGCGCGCCCATTTGGAGTCTGAGCGGCGGCGGCGCGCCCATTTGAAGTCTGGGCGGCGGCGGCGCGCCCATTTCGAGTCTGAGCGGCGGCGGCGCGCCCATTTCGAGTCTGAGCGGCGGTGGTGCGCCCATTTCGAGTCTGAGCGGCAGTGGCGCGCCCATTTGGAGTCTGAGCGGCGGCGGCACGCCCATTTGGAGTCTGAGTGGCGGCGGCGCACCCATTTGGAGTCTGAGCGGCGGCGCGCCCATTTGGAGTCTGAGCGGCGGCGGCGCGCCCTTTTGAAGTCTGAGCGGCGGCGGCGCGCCCATTTGGAGTCTGAGCGGCGGCGGCGCGCCCATTTCGAGTCTGAGCAGCGGCGGCGTGCCCTCTTTTAGTCTGAGCGGCGGCGGCGCGCCCATTTCGAGTCTGAGCGGCGGCGGCGCGCCCATTTGAAGTCTGAGCGGCGGAGGCGCACCCTTTTGGAGTCTGAGCGGCGGCGACGCGCCCTTCTGGAGTCTGAGCGGCGGCGGCGCGCCCTTCTGGAATCTGGGCGGCGGCGGCGGCTCGCCCTTCTGGAATCTGAGCGGCAGCGGCTCGCCCTTCTGGAGTCTGAGCGGCGGCGGCACGCTCTTCTGTAGTCTGAGCGGCGGCGGCACGCTCTTCTGTAGTCTGAGAGGCGGCGGCGCTCTCTTCTGGAGTCTGAGAGGCGGCGGCGCTCTCTTCTGGAGTCTGAGAGGCGGCGGCGCTCTCTTCTGGAGTCTGAGCGGCGGCGGCACGCTCTTTTGCAGTCTGAGCGGCGGCGGCGCGCTCTTCTGCAGTCTGAGCGGCGGCGGCGCGCTCTTCTGGAGTCTGAGCGGCGGCGGCGCGCTCTTCTGCAGTCTGAGCGGCGGCGGCGCGCTCTTCTGCAGTCTGAGCGGCGGCGGCGCGCTCTTCTGGAGTTTGAGCGGCGGCGGCACGCTCTTCTGTAGTCTGAGAGGCGGCGGCGCTCTCTTCTGGAGTCTGAGCGGCGGCAGCA
Organism: Lithobates pipiens; assembly: GCF_037356315.1. Classification (NCBI taxonomy): domain Eukaryota; kingdom Metazoa; phylum Chordata; class Amphibia; order Anura; family Ranidae; genus Lithobates; species Lithobates pipiens. The sequence continues at coordinate 553,800,070 of NW_027507758.1, read as the reverse complement.
CGCTCTTTTGCAGTCTGAGCAGCGGTGGCGGGCTCTTCTGCAGTCTGAGCGGCGGCGGCGCGCTCTTCTGGAGCCTGAGCGGCGGCGGCGCTCTCTTCTGGAGTCTGAGCGGCGGTGGCACGCTCTTCTGGAGTCTGAGCGGCGGCGGCGCGCTCTTCTGCAGTCTGAGCGGCAGCGGCGCGCTCTTCTGCAGTCTGAGCGGCGGCGGCGCGCTCTTCTGCAGTCTGAATGTGGACGAAACTCTCTTCTGCAGTCTGAATGTCCCTTTCAATACTGCTCACTGTGGCAGGCCTGCCGTGTGAGCTGTGTCTGCAGTAGATCTCGCCTTCATCTGCAATAAAACCAGAGGAATTTGATTTAGCATCTTTACCTACATTTCATATATTTTTCTTTATACAACATCAAATTATGAAGAAAAAAATTCAAAGCTCCACTTCCAGGGAGAAATAGTAAACCCGACATGACAGTGACATAGGAAAAACTGCTATTGGCTTTTGTATAAAAATGCTGATTGCCTGGCAGTTATGCTGACCCACTAAAATTCCATGATTGGAAGTTTGGAAGCCAACAACAAGTATTTTTAGCAGTATAATAAAAAAGCATTTCCCAAACATAGGTAATTGCTGTGGGCACATTGTGTGGGCTGCTAAGCAATTACATGGTGTTGATCACGTGGTGGAGTGTCGGATCATTTTATCAACTGAATATCTATCATAGAGATACTACCCAATATTAATATCACAACTTATAGACTCTCTCTGTTTTTTCATATTTATTGTTTGCACATTGCTACTTACTGGGTGTGTAATATATATGTGTATTGTTTATGTTATCACATTACCTAGCGCCACTATTTACTTTTAACCTATGTTTGGTAGATGCTGTTTTATTATAGCATTTCTTTTAAAGTGGCTGCTCTATATGTATCAGGTTTGTCTTTGGCGCAGTGATAAGATCTTAGGTAGCGGCTCATTGTGATCTGGTTGTGTATTATTTTTAGCAGTATGATGTTGCACTTTCATAGTTAAATGAGTGGGCAGGTCACAAAGGAAATTGTGACAGGAAGTAGTGGTGCCACCTGCCTGGCTGTACATTGTGGCAGGGGTTTGTGAAACATCAGACCAGCTAAGCAGGGGCTTTGTTGAGTGGCAGTTTTGTCAAGAAAGTGTGTCATTATCAGCCCTGAGATCAGAACACCACAGCAGCAAATGGAACTCCCTACATCTGAAAGAAATCTGGAGACATAAAAGAAATACTTTCCCTGGCCCCATTAGTTCAGCGGGGAGGGGAGTGTGTGTTTGTGTGTTGGGGGGCACTGCAGAAAGGAGACAATTTCTTCACATTCAGGCTGAGAGCTCTGCTGTTTCTTATAATTGAGATAAAATCCCAGCCTCTTTTATATCAATCTACCGGATTCCTCTGGTGAATTTATATACAAGAGGCTGGGATTGAAGAATCGGCTCCGGTGAGGACAGCTGTGGATGTTTGGACAGGTAAGTGTCTCTATATTAAAAGTTAGCAGCTATAGTATTTGTAGCTGCTGACTTAAAAATGTTTTGGGGTAGACTGGAGCGCCTCTTTAAAGTCCCACACCTTGCAAAACCTTGGGATCAGTGGACATGCGTCCTACAAGTGTGTTTTTTTTATTTTCTTTAGCCATGACAATTTCAGTTCTCTTATATGGGTTCAATTAAAGTGCTTATAAAGGCAGAGGGATTTTATCTTGCTGCATTTCTAAAAAAATAAAAAATAAATGTATGCATGCATCTCCCCCCCAGCCCCCCGCCCCCCTAGGCTCTCTTGCTCCTCACTGGCTCAGTAAAAAAAAAGAAATAATAATAATAGGCCAAAAAAGCCAATGCTGTAAAAAAAACACACTATTGCAAAAATGTTGAAAAACTCACTGCAAAGCTACTGCCATTTTTATAACATTATTATAACGTCCGGTGTGCATGAGGAAGCTTTACCATCACTGTAATGTATGGCATTGGTTTAACCACTTAAGCCCTGGACCAATTGTCAGCCTAAGGACCAGAGGTCTTTTTACAATTTTGCACTGCACTGCTTTAACTGGCAATTGCACGGTCATGCAATGTTGTACCCAAACAAAATTTGCGTCCTTTTCTTGCCACAAATAGAGCTTTCTTTTGATGGTATTTGATTGCCTCTGCGATTTTTATTTTTTACGATATAAATGGAAAAAGACTGAAAATTTTGAAAGAAAAAAAGATATTTTCTACTTTTTGTTATAAGAAAAATCGAATAAACTCAATTTCAGTCATACATTTAGGCCAAAATGTATTCAGCCCCATGTCTTTAGTAAAAAAAAGTCATTAAGCGTATATTTATTGGTTTGTGCAAAAGTTATAGCGTCTACAAACTAGAGTACATTTTCTGGAATTTACACAGCTTTTAATTTATGACTGCCTATCTCATTTCTTGAGGTGCTAAAATGGCAGGGCAGTACAACCCCCCCCATGACCCCATTTTGGAAAGTTGAAACCCCAAGAAAATTGCTGAGGGGCATGTTGAGACCATTGAATATTTTATTTTTTTTGTCCCAAGTGATTGAATAATGACACAAACAAAAAAGTTTGCAAAAAGTTGTCACTAAATGATATATTGCTCACAATGCCATAGTTATATGTGGAATTTCACCCCAAAATATATTCTGCTGCTTCTCCTGAGTACGGGGATACCACATATGTGGGACTTTTTGGGAGCCTAGCCGCGTACGGGACCCCGAAAACCAATCACCGCCTTCAGGATTTCTAAGGGTGCAAATTTTTGATTTCACTCCTCACTACCTATCACAGTTTCGAAGGCCATAAAATGCCAAAATAGCACAAAACCCCCCCAAATGACCCCATTTTGGAAAGTAGACACCCCAAGCTATTTAATGAGAGGCATGTTGAGTCCATGAAATATTTTATATTTTGCCACAAGTTGCGGGAATATTACAAACTTTTTTTTGTGCACGAAGTTGTCACTAAATGATATATTGCTCACACATGCTATGGGCATAAGTGAAATTACACCCCAAAATAAATTCTGCTGGGGATACCACATGTGGGGGACTTTGTGGGAGCCTAGCCGTGTACCGTAAAACGCTACCAAAAAAAACTGTTAGCGATGGCAGGGATCAGGCCTGACTCTGCAAACGCTGCAGTTATGTGTTTAGTGTTTTGTAAGTGACAGTGATCAATCGATACTGCACTTGGGTGGGCTGGGCGGAGGGGCAAAACGCAGGTGCTAGCAGGTATCTGGGCTGGTCCCGCTAACAATGCTTTTTTTGTCGATTTGTGTGCCTATGTGTACCTACGTGTCAGTGTAGTGATTGGTGCACACTTACTATGTCCTCTCCTCGCAGTCCGGTCAAAAAGACCGCCCCGAGGAGAGTGAAATCGTAAACACAGGGAGGGGAAGCTTCTCATTCGCCAGGAGCGATGGAGAGGGGATGGCCAGAAACCAACGGCCATCCCCTCATCCTGGATCGCTCCTGAAGCGAAACGGACCGCCGCAGCCAGTGGGAGGGGGTCCGATCGGACCCCCCACACGCTGTAAGGCAGGCATGTACGGGTATGTGCTTGTGCCCATACATGCCATTCTTCCGACGTATAATTACATGCGGTGGTCCTAAAGTGGTTAATTATCTGCGTCTTGTAGAACGACTCCTATTGTAAATGAAAATATATTCTCCGCCTACAATGGCTTGCTACAGTTTCTGTGGAATATTTTTTTGACATTTTGGGAACTATGTATATGTGTTATGTAGGTAACAAGGGGTTAAACATGTATGTGGGGGTCTTTTCTTCCCATATTATAAATCTCTGCCATCTTGCTGGGTGGCATTGAGGTCATCAGTCCAGCCTGTAATAAGTAGCATGCAAGGCTTGTTCAAAAAAAAAAGGCAGTTAGTAGGTGACAGTTGGAAAAAGAGGGGGGGGGGGACTTGGCTCGGGGTAAACATATCTAAAAATAGCTGCTTTCTCCTCTTTAAAATAAATCCTCAGACTGGTGTTTACAAGACAAAAGACAGCAATGTCTATGGCCAGCCCTATACATGTGTACATAGGTTTAGTCTACTGAAAATTTTAAAAAGGGATTGAAGACTTTTCTTTTTAGCAAATGTTTTTGAATTAAGTTATTTGTCTGTTTTTTTATTGTAACTGTGTAGCACTTTGAGGTCTTTTGATGGAAAGTGCATTATAAATAACATTTATTATTATTATTATTATTATTATTATTATATGGGGGTGCCACTGTCATCAATGGGAGGAAAAAGAATCCAATGAAAGTATTTTGTATTTATCAATATCCATGAAACTTACCAGCCCTGCGTTTTTTGTCCCACTGTGGTCCATTGGCTTTACAGCCGGCATCAAAACATCCGATAACGGATCTGAAACAGCGACGTACAAATCGCACTGCCCTCCGCATTTTGGTGGGCTTCTTGAATAGGGGATCTGCAAGCTGTATATTGATCTCTCCTTCCATAGCTGGGCTTCCTTTGGTTGGTTTCTCAATATTGTTTTGAGAAACAATCTGTTTACTTGTAATTTGTCTCATTATGAAGAATAATAAGACACGCTTTAAGTCTGAGAAATTGCAATAAAACTGAATCGAATAAATCCAAATCCAATCAAACAGCAAGAGAAAGCTGGACAGAGATGTCTTCACTGTACAGCAAACAACTCACAACTGATGCCAGAGGAGCCCAGAGCAGCCTTATATTAGAGCAGGTGATGACATCATAGAGGTCGTTTTTTTTAACTGACGATTTTTCTTAACGGCTTTTGTTGCCATGGTTACCAAAGCTTCCTATACACAGTGATGGGCTGTGGGGGATGGGCTGTGAGGGAGAGCACAGACACACCAATAGAGGACTATGATTGGGCAGTATTAATGGTAGCAATATGATGGGGCAGTTTTGATAGGGCAGTTTTGATGGTGGCAATAGGAGGAGGCAATTTTGATGGGAAAAAGAGGGGGGGACTTGGCTCAGGGTAAACAGATCTAAAAATAGCTGCTTTCTCCTCTTTAAAATAAATTCTCAGACTGGTGTTTACAAGACAAAAGACAGCAATGTCTATGGCCAGCCCTATACATGTGTACATAGGTTTAGTCTACTGAAAATTTTAAAAAGGGATTGAAGACTTTTCATTTTAGCAAATGTTTTTGAATTAAGTTATTTGTCTGTTTTTTTATTGTAACTATGTAGCACTTTGAGGTCTTTTGATGGAAAGTGCATTATAAATAACATTTATTATTATTATTATTATTATTATTATTATTATTATATGGGGGTGCCACTGTCATCAATGGGAGGAAAAAGAACCCAATGAAAGTATTTTGTATTTATCAATATCCATGAAACTTACCAGCCCTGCGTTTTTTGTCCCAGCGTGGTCCATTGGCTTTACAGCCGGCATCAAAACATCCGATAACGGATCTGAAACAGCGACGTACAAATCGCACTGCCCTCCGCATTTTGGTGGGCTTCTTGAATAGGGGATCTGCAAGCTGTATATTGATCTCTCCTTCCATAGCTGGGCTTCCTTTGGTTGGTTTCTCAATATTGTTTTGAGAAACAATCTGTTTACTTGTAATTTGTCTCATTATGAAGAATAATAAGACACGCTTTAAGTCTGAGAAATTGCAATAAAACTGAATCGAATAAATCCAAATCCAATCAAACAGCAAGAGAAAGCTGGACAGAGATGTCTTCACTGTACAGCAAACAACTGACTTCTGATGCCAGAGGAGCCCAGAGCAGCCTTATATTAGAGCAGGTGATGACATCATAGAGGTTTTTTTTTTCAACTGACGATTTTTCTTAACGGCTTTTGTTGCCATGGTTACCAACGCTTCCTATACACAGTGATGGGCTGTGGGGGAGAGCACAGACACACCAATAGAGGACTATGATGGGGCAGTATTAATGGTAGCAATATGATGGTGCAGTTTTGATGGTGGCAATAGGAGGAGGCAATTTTAATGGGGCAGTTTTTTTTATATGTATAGAGGACTGTGAAACTGGATTAAAGTTATTATTATAAAGCCCTCTATTTTAAGGCATAGTGATAGGTTGAGTGGTCAGAGTTGATATTGATTATGTATATGTCGACACACGAAAGAAAATAAAAAGAAAAAATCCTGTTTTTCTTCAACGGTGACTAAAAAAATTCGAAGTGAGGGTGTAGTGTATCTTCTAGAATGTCCTTGCCACATTCAATACATGGGAAGAACAAAAAGAGAACTCTGGAAGAGATTAAGAGAGCATGTTGAAAATATTAAAAAGGGTTTTGATAAATATAACCCTCGAGACACTATGCGAAGTTTCATAAAAAAGACCCCTCATCTTTATTAATTTGTGGTATTCAAAAATACAAGCCCCATTGGAGAGGTGATAATAAAATTATTAGGATTAGCCAAGCTGAATCCTGATGGATTCATGAATTATGCACTTTAACAGCTTTTGGACATAACGTTGACTTTGATCTTAATTGTTTTATTTCTAATTATTAATTCAAGATTTTTGGGCATTTTATTAATATTAATGAATTTTTTATATTTTTCTATATCCACTTATATATATATAGATAGCATTGGGGTTAGATGTACTTCACTGATGAGGGGTTTTGTCCTCTCCCCCCTCCCCCTACTGCTTTTTTTTTTTTTTTTTCGGTATTAATTTCCCAATTGATTGGTCCAGTCAAAACCAACGTTATGGCCAGTTATGAGATAGTTAAAATATAGCTATGGTATAGTTGTACTTTTTATCATAATATTGCTATGTATTTGAATGACTAGATGAACACAGTTAGCATTGCCTGTATAAAATGATATAGTATGGCATTTAACCACAAGATGGCAGTGTCTGTGGAGCGATATATTTAGAATGTTATTTTACACTTATTTATGTGGAGAAAGTTATAACAATTACTTTGTAATTTTAGTAATGTTATTAGTAGATGTGGAAGTAATTTGAATATGCTTTTATTTTCAAGTTGTATCAGGAAGCTAGTAGTATTAAGGTATGGGGTGGTTGTTGTTTTGAGTTGCTATAGCCGCCCGCCCTATTTAAACTTCATCAACACCTGACTCCTTGACCCTTTGAAAAAGTCACGTGTCTGTGACGCAACGTGTCAGGGAGGAGCCAGGTGTCACGATCGTCACTTCCGGTCGCGGCTGAGACCGAAAGTTCCCTTTTTTACAAGCGCAAGATTCCGTTTTTTAATGTGAGTGGATATTTTACATTATTTTATTAAAGTTTACATTTCTACACATGAGAGTCCCCTTTCTTTCCCCCATGATCGTTGGTATTTTGGATTTTATTGTGAGGCTGAACGAATCATCTATAAGGAGCCAAATCAGCAATTTCCCCTACAAGTGTGTTGGACCCTGAGGGGTCTTGTATTGAGGTGAGAGGCTGGGGGAAACGGGGGGTGCTCTGGTGGAGCACTGAAGGTGGGCTGTCTCTCTCTTTTTGTGAAGCATGTCTGCATCTGTGACAACACTGCATGACTATTAGATATACTGTCACATTTGGATATCGAGCTACTGAATAGCACTGGAACATTTGTTTGAACACTTGTATTTGCACATGGACTTTTTTATTTTTATGTTTTTCTTCTTCTTTTTTAGCCATTTTTGTATTGTGATTCAGTCACATATTGTTTGCGATATTTGCACATTTCATGTCATTTGGATGTATCACTTTTTATATATGTGATTTTGCACTTTTTAAATATTATACACTACTGTGTTTTGCACGTTTATGGATGCACAGTGTTTTTACATTTGCACATTTATGTACGTATTTATTACAGTTATTGATTTGTGTCACATAATAGGTGGTGTATTTTAAAAGGCAGCGCTACATACCTTTTTTTACATATATATATTTATATTTATTAACCACATGCCCTCTGGAATCTATGATTTACTCCCCTTCATGACCAGATCATGTTTTGCAATACGGCACTGCACTACTTATTTTAACTGACAATTGCGTGGTCATGCAACGCTGTATGCAAATAAAATGTATGTCTTTTTTTGCCACATAAATAGAGCTTTCTTTTGGTGGGATTTGATCAACTCTGCAGTTTTACATTTTTTTGCACTATATACAAAAAGAGACTAAATGAAGGAAAACAGCAGAGCTTCCTCTCATTTCAGAGCTTCCCCTTAAATCTAGAACAAGTGGACTTGCAGGGCACAGTATATTTGCCGTTAATAAATCAACCTCATTGTGTCTACAATAAAATTTCTGCCTGCTCTTATTTTTTTTAAAAGAGAAGTTCCAGCCTGTATAAATAAAAAAAAATGAAAAGTCAGGAACAGGGTTGCCATCCTCCTACAGTATTTTTTACTGACAAAACATGGAAAATTTACTGGCGGAGCACATTTTTTACTGGCATAAGAAATTACAGAACTCCTATTGAAAACTAAAACAGTGCATATTTGAACAGTATAAACATATATGAAAACACTGACAATACCTATACCAAAGTCATTTGTTTGATTTACACTTATAAAGTCAACACAGCATGAAAATATCAGCCCCTGATATATAGGCCTCTTTCACGCGACTGATACGCTCAAGTCCGCCTTTTTTCAGGTGGACCTGAACGGATGCTCCATAGAGGTGTATGGAGCGTCGGATGTCAGCGGTGACATGTCCGCTGACGTCTGACCCGCTCCGATCCGAAAAAGTCTGAGGATCGGATCGGGTGACGATGGACTCTGCGGTCCGTCCTCATCCGATCCCCTATAGGGGAGAGCGGTGCTCGGACAGGTCCGTCCCTGCACGGTGTGCAGAGACAAACCTGTCCTCTGCCTGCTCAGTGGGGATCGACAGAGCGATCCCCGCTGAGCAAGCGGATGTCCACGGGGCAGATCAGCGCGGATCCTTTCCGTGTGAAAGAGCCGTTACTGGTAGATTTTTACAAACTGTCAGTAAATTTACTGGCGTTTGACAACCCTAGTCAGGAGCTACAAATAGTGTAGCTCATGAATGTTAACCACTTAAGCCCCAGACCACTTTTTGCGATTCGACACTGCGTCTCTTTAACTGACAATTGTGCGGTCGTGCGACGTGGCTCCCAAACAAAATTGACGTCCTTTTTTCCCCACAAATAGAGATTTCTTTTGGTGGTATTTGATCACCTCTGTGGTTTTTATTTTTTGCGCTATAAACAAAAAAAGAGCAACAATTTTGAAAAAAAAGCATTATATTTTACATTTTGTTATAATATAAAAAATATTTTTTTTCCTCAGTTTAGGCCAATATGTATTCTTCTACATATTTTTGGTAAAGAAAATCACAATAAGTGTTAACTAATTGGTTTGCGCAAAAGTTATAGCGTTTACAAAATAGGGGACAGTTTTATGGCATTTTTTTAAATAATTTTTTTTTTTTACTAGTAATGGCGGGGATCAGCGATTTTTATCGTGACTGTGACAATACAGCAGACACATTGGACATTTTTGACACCATTGTCATTTATACAGCAATCAGTGCTATACAAATGCACTGATTCCTGTCTAAATGACACTGACAGTGAAGGGGTTAATAGCTAGGTGGCAGTGTAGAGGTTAAGTGTGTCCTGGGGCGAGTTTCTAACTGTGGGGCGGTGTGGCTGTGTGTGACACGTCACTGATCACTCCTCCCGATCACTAGGCAGAACAGGTAGATGCTTGTTTACATTAGCATCTCCCAGTTCTTCCTTCCCATGAGACTATCGCGGGTATCCCCGCGGTGATCGAGTCCACGGGACTTGTGATCCGACTCACAGAGGTCTCAGCCAGCATGCACGCGATGGCGGCATGCACATGATGGCGTGGCCCCAAATTTAAAGGGACGTACAGGTATGCCCATTTGCCCATCCATGCCATTCTGCCAAAGTACATCAGCATGCGCCAGTTGGGAAGTGGTTAATATAAGGATACTTACCTGTAGTGGTATCCCGTGATGTCGGCACCCCTAGCCGATTTGTCCATCAGCTTTGGGTGCAGGAGCGGCATCCTTATAAGGGAAATAGGAAGTGAAGCCCTGCGGCTTCCCAGCCTGTTTCCTACTGTGCATGTGTGAGTTGCGCTGCCCTTATTGAAAGGTCCCACTCTCTTCTAGGACTTGTGTCTCCCAGAAGACAGCAGGGGGCGTAAAATTCAGTAGATCAACGCAATCAATGTGCAGCGATCTTATCCGGGAAGAGGGAGCGGGTACCTGGTTTTGACAAAAAGTGCCAAATATGGCAGTGGGGGTGGGGGGGGGCTGGTGTGAACAAGCAGAGCTTCCACTTTTGGGCTGAGCTCCACTTTAGACTTCAGTTCCAGTTTTAATTTGAGTATCGCTTAGGCTGACTTCACATTTGCGTGTCTGTTGTTTCCTGTGTTCTTTTGTTATTACCTTGGACAGGTATGTTTGTCATGCGTTGACGTGTGCTGAAACTCCCATGAAAAGCTCATGAAAAGCATCAGTGGATTCAAAACTCGGAATGTTTTCAGCCAATGCGTGTCAAGGCACTGCACAGATCTGAATTGGCAGAATCCTGGCTTGTTTACACTCGTGTTGCTCTCTGAAGAGCGATCAGTATTGGATTGATCTTTGGAGGGTGTTTAACAGGTGTTGAGGAGGCATTATGTTGCCTGTTTTACCCCCTAAAAACCCCACCGCCCCATTCAGTTGATTGAGTCTCATCTGTCAGTCGCTGTTGGCCGCCATGAGCGACAGTGCGGATAAATTTGGTTGCGCCGCAGTGGAAAGCATTGTGGCCATATGTACACCCCAATCCATTGCCTTTGCAGGTAGTAACGCTGCTCAGGTGTGTGTGTTTACAGTCCCCTAAATTCAAAGTGTAAATTTGCATTGCAAGCAGGGGGAAATAGTCCCCATCAACTCAAAACAACATGTCCATCTAAAGTCTAGAACACACTACTCATTTTTTCTTTCAGGGCTGAACAAAAAAAAACTGACAGCTCCAGAGGAGCCGATGTACTAACTAAGAGATGTTAGTACAGCTATCTCCCCTACTGTGCTATTGTGTTCTGACAGGGGGGACTGCCATGTCCCTTTAATAGAAGCTGGCCGCCTTCTGTTGGCTGCAGCACACGGGCAGAGCGTCTGGCGGTTTCTAGTGGACCAAGCGATGCTGCCCACCATTCAGCCCATGTGTACGGGCATTAGACTCTTCTGTCTTACAGGGTGATGGTACATTATTATTATAATTATTATTATAATACATATTATTATATATATTTATATATATATATGAGATCTTGTACAATATATATAGTACATGATCTCACTGCAGAGTTGTCACGTTATAGGAAGTAGAAAAATATATGATCAATTGACAGGATCAACAGGTAACAGAAATACAATATATTGTCAAAAGTATTGTGACAGCTGCCTTTACACGCACATTAACTTGTTTTTTTTTTTGTTTTGTTTTTTCAAATAGCAATTTTTATTAGTCGTCATTGATTTTCAACAAAGGTAAAAAGCGTAACGTGAACGTACATGAACAAAAGCAAAATGTACACGACGGAAGTCCATTTAAGGTAGGAGCAAAATACAACAACCATAGTCATTGATACTACCGAAAATGTTACCGCACATCAACTTTAATGGCCTCCCAGTCTAAGGCTGGATTCACACCTACGCATTTTTATGTGCTTTTTGCATTTTGCTGATTTGCACTACAGATCGTGTTCCATAGGAAACCATGTTATATGGACTCTAGGGCAAATCTGCAAAATGCAAAAAGCACTAAAACTGTATAGGTGTGAATCCAGCCTTAGTCTGCAGGGTTCAGTATTGGGTTGGCCCACCCTTTGCAGTTATAACAGCTTCAACTCTTCTGGGAGGGCTGCCCACAAGGTTTAGGTGTGTGTCTATGGAAATGTTGGACCATTCTTCCAGAAGTGCGTTTGTGAGGTCAGGCACTGATGTTGGACGAGAAGGCTTGGAGTGCAGTCTCACCTCTAATATATCCCAAAGGTGTTCTATCGGGTTGAGGTCAGGACTCTGTGTAGTCCAGTCAAGTTCCTCCACCCCAAACTCACTCATGCATGTCTTTATGGACCTTGCTTTTTGCACTGGTCCAAATCATTTGGTAGAGGTGGGGGTTATGGTGTGGGTTTTTTTTCAGGAGTTGGGATTGGCCTCTTAGTTCCAGTGAAGGAATCTCTTAAGGCGTGAGCATACCAAAACATTTTGGACAATTTCTGCTCCCAGCTTTGTGGGAACAGTTTGAGGATGGCCCTTTCCTGTTCCAACTTGTCTGTGCACCAGTGCACAAACTTGACTGGCCTGCACAGAGTCCTGACCTCAACCTGATAGAACACCTTTGGGATGAATTAGAGTGGAGACTGCGAGCCAGGTCTTCTCATCCAACATCAGTGCCTGACCTCACAAATGCTCTTCTGGAAAAATGGTCAAACATTCCCATAGACACACTTCTAAACCTTGTGCACAGCCTTCCCAGAAGACTTGAAGCTGTTATAGCTGCAAAGGGTGGGCAATGCAATACTGAACCCTACGGACTAAGACTGGGATGTCATTAAATGTCATGTGTGTGTAAAGGCAGGCGCCCCAATGCCTTTACACACAGTTTATTCTGGGAACTCAGAAACAAATGCTGTTAATTCTGGAAATAGACGGCATCATGTATAGCATTTTTTATTTCAGTCATAGTTTCATTCATAGCTTTTACAAAGAAAACATTCTGACTGGGTTCTCTCTCCCTAACGAGCATACGTGTCATCACTCCATTAATTCCTATAGATGATCTGTACAGTACTCTTGGTAGCCACCAGTCACCCAGCAGAGTAGGAATCAGGGTGGATATAAATAAATGATTTTTTTTTTATCTGATTTTTTTTTTTATTTTTTTTAGCGATTTTTTTTTTTTTTATATATATATATATATATCAATTTTTTTTTTAATAAAATGCTTTTGGGGTAAAAATCTAAAGATAATTTTCTATTTAGGATGCATTAATAATTTAGTTTATGCAGCATGAAATGGAGCTTAGTTATGTAGCATGAGGCTGTATATTCTGCAATATTTACATTTTTTGATAAACTCATTCAATGAATCCAAGCTCTGCAAGCTGAGATAACAGGCACTGCATTGATGTATTCACAGTAACCAGGCGATAAAACAAAATTCAGGAATATTCCTTTATCCCATTATTTTGCAAATCTATGTACACTACAAACTGTATGATTGAATAGGCTCAGATATCACTGATTTACTAACCTGACAGCTTATTATTCTAAATAAGAAACCTTCATTTTGTTTGCAAATATTAAAGATTCTAACTACCAATAAGTCCTTACGTTTAAAGAGCACCTGTCACTTCAGATCCATCATGGCAGCACTTGTTAGCGGGCATCCATTCACCTGCTGCCACCACGTCCCTCACCTTGTTGTGTCACTGCCACATCACCAGCTGTCCCATTAAAGTGAATGGGACTGTCAGTGAGTCAACAGCGGGTCAGAGGAGGAGCCACTGCGGGACAGAGATGACAGTTGCTGTTTAACCATTTGACATCCGTGCTATGGCTGAATGACGGCCACAGTGAATTCAAATCCACCCTGGTAGGAATCATCCATAGTAATGAATAGGGCCCCTGGGTGCATGCATGGTAGGAAGAGGACCTGGATGAGACACTTTCCTTGCAAAGGCTCTGTAGTGCCAATCAGGACTTACCAATGAGGACTATGGAAGTCGGAAGAATGGAAATTTACTAGGAAGACTGCAATTAATGAGATGGTTCTAAAGTTGTCCTTTAAGCAGGAAGTCTGAGCAACAAATAGTTTTCTGTGTTCTTTCTTTTTTATGTATTCTTTATTAAGGCCCCAATCAAATCTGATTACGTAGATTCATGCAGATTTATCCTATTCAAATTCAATGGGTGTGTCTGAATATGCGCTGCACAAGTATTTATGTGCATTTTTCAAGCATTTCTCTGCCTAACAACTAGGCTCCTTCTCCTCCTCCTGAAGCTTATAATACATATAAAAAATGCTTCAAAAACGCGTATATATGCGTTAAAACATACCAAAAATTCACTGGCAAATCTCTGGCAAAAATACGCTCTGCTCAGGTGTGAATGCAGCCTTGATGTATAATTAAAGACTTTTTTTTTTTTTTGGATAGTGTGGAGAGCAGGCATGTACCGGCCATCGGGATTACTGGGAGTTTCCCGGTGGGCCGATGGCTCAGTGGGCCACTCTGATGTAAGGGGGCTGCTGATGGGACACTCTGATGTAAAGGGGGTGCTGATGGGACACTCTGATGTAAGGGGCTGCTGATGGGACACTCTGATGTAAAGGGGGTGCTGATGGGACACTCTGATGTAAGGGGCTGCTGATGGGACACTCTGATGTAAGGGGGCTGCTGATGGGACACTCTGATGTAAGGGGGCTGCTGATGGGACACTCTGATGTATGGAGGTGCTGGTAATGGGACACTCTGATGTAAGGGGGCTGGTAATGGGACACTCTGATGTAAGGGGGCTGGTAATAGGACACTCTGATGTAAGGGGGCTGGTAATGGGACACTCTGATGTAAGGGGGCTGGTAATGGGACACTCTGATGTAAGGGGGCTGGTAATGGGACACTCTGATGTAAGGGGGTGCTGATGGGACACTCTGATGTAAGGGGGCTGCTGATGGGACACTCTGATGTAAGGGGGTGCTGATGGGACACTCTTATGTAAGGGGGCTGGTGATGGGACTCTCTGATGTTAGGGGGTGCTGATGGGACACTCTGATGTAAGGGGGTGCTGATGGGACACTCTGATGTTAGGGAGTGCTGATGGGCCACTCTGATGTAAGGGGGCTGGTGATGGGCCACTCTGATGTAAGGGGGCTGGTGATGGGACACTCTGATGTAAGGGGGCTGCTGATGGGACACTCTGATGTAAGGGGGGTGCTGATGGGACACTCTGATGTAAGGGGCTGCTGATGGGACACTCTGATGTAAGGGGGCTGCTGATGGGACACTCTGATGTAAGGGGGCTGCTGATGGGACACTCTGATGTATGGAGGTGCTGGTAATGGGACACTCTGATGTAAGGGGCTGGTAATGGGACACTCTGATGTAAGGGGGCTGGTAATGGGACACTCTGATGTAAGGGGGTGCTGATGGGACACTCTGATGTAAGGGGGCTGCTGATGGGACACTCTGATGTTAGGGTGTGCTGATGGGACACTCTGATGTAAGGGGGCTGGTAATGGGACACTCTGATGTAAGGGGGTGCTGATGGGACACTCTGATGTAAGGGGGTGCTGATGGGACACTCTGATGTAAGGGGGTGCTGATGGGACTCTCTGATGTAAGGGGGTGCTGATGGGACTCTCTGATGTTAGGGAGTGCTGATGGGACACTCTGATGTAAGGGGGCTGGTGATGGGACACTCTGATGTAAGGGGTGCTGATGGGACTCTCTGATGTTAGGGGGTGCTGATGGGACACTCTGATGTTAGGGTGTGCTGATGGGACACTCTGATGTAATGGGGCTGGTAATGGGACACTCTGATGTAAGGGGACTGGTAATGGGACACTCTGATGTAAGGGGGTGCTGATGGGACACTCTGATGTAAGTTGGTGCTGATGGGACACTCTGATGTAAGGGGGTGCTGATGGGACTCTCTGATGTAAGGGGGTGCTGATGGGACTCTCTGATGTTAGGGAGTGCTGATGGGACACTCTTATGTAAGGGGGCTGCTGATGGGACACTCTGATGTAAGGGGGCTGCTGATGGGACACTCTGATGTAAGGGGGCTGCTGATGGGACACTCTTATGTAAGGGGGCTGGTAATGTGACACTCTGATGTAAGGGGGCTGGTAATGGGACACTCTGATGTAAGGGGGCTGGTAATGGGACACTCTGATGTAAGGGGGTGCTGATGGGACACTCTGATGTAAGGGGGCTGCTGATGGGACACTCTGATGTACGGAGGTGCTGGTAATGGGACACTCTGATGTAAGGGGGCTGGTAATGGGACACTCTGATGTAAGGGGGCTGGTAATGGGACACTCTGATGTAAGGCGGCTGGTGATTTGACACTCTGATTTAAGGGGGTGCTGATGGGACCCTCTGATGTTAGGGGGTGCTGATGGGACACTCTGATGTTAGGGAGTGCTGACGGGACTCTCTGATGTTAGGGAGTGCTGATGGGACACTCTGATGTAAGGGGGCTGGTGATGGGACACTCTGATGTAAGGGGGTGCTGATTGGACTCTCTGATGTTAGGGGGCGCTGATGGGACTCTCTGATGTTAGGGAGTACTGATGGGACACTCTTATGTAAGGGGGCTGGTGATGGGACACTCTGATGTAAGGGGTGATGATGGGACACTCTGTTGTAAGGGGGTGCTGATGGCACACACTGATGTTAGGGGGCGCTGATGGGACACTCTGATGTTAGGGAGTGCTGATGGGACACTCTTATGTAAGGGGGCTGGTGATGGGACACTCTGATGTAAGGGGGTGCTGATGGGACTCTCTGATGTTAGTGGGTGCTGATGGGACACTCTGATGTTAGGGTGTGCTGATGGGACACTCTGATGTAAGGGGGCTGGTAATGGGACACTCTGATGTAAGGGGGCTGGTAATGGGACACTCTGATGTAAGGGGGTGCTGATGGGACACTCTGATGTAAGGGGGCTGGTGATGGGACACTCTGATGTAAGCGGGTGCTGATGGGACTCTCTGATGTTAGGGAGTGCTGATGGGACACTCTGATGTAAGGGGGCTGGTGATGGGACACTCTGATGTAAGCGGGTGCTGATGGGACTCTCTGATGTTAGGGAGTGCTGATGGGACACTCTTATGTAAGGGGGCTGGTGATGGGACACTCTGATGTAAGGGGGCTGCTGATGGGACACTCTGATGTAAGGGGGCTACTGATGGGACACTCTGATGTAAGGGGGCTGCTGATGGGACACTCTGATGTATGGAGGTGCTGGTAATGGGACACTCTGATGTAAGGGGGCTGGTGATGGGACACTCTGATGTAAGGGGGCTGCTGATGGGACACTCTGATGTAAGGGGGCTGCTGATGGGACACTCTGATGTATGGAGGTGCTGGTAATGGGAAACTCTGATTTAAGGGGGCTGGTAATGGGACACTCTGATGTAAGGGGGCTGGTAATGGGACACTCTGATGTAAGGGGGCTGGTAATGGGACACTCTGATGTAAGGGGGTGCTGATGGAACACTCTGATGTAAGGGGGCTGCTGATGGGACATTCTGATGTACGGAGGTGCTGGTAATGGGACACTCTGATGTAAGGGGGCTGGTAATGGGACACTCTGATGTAAGGGGGCTGGTAATGGGACACTCTGATGTAAGGGGGCTGGTAATGGGACACTCTGATGTAAGGGGGCTGGTGATGGGACACTCTGATGTTTGAGGGTGCTGATGGGACACTCTGATGTTAGGGAGTGCTGATGGGACTCTCTGATATTAGGGAGTGCTGATGGGACACTCTGATATTAGGGAGTGCTGATGGGACACTCTGATGTAAGGGGGCTGGTGATGGGACACTCTGATGTAAGGGGGTGCTGATGGGACACTCTGATGTTAGGGGGTGCTGATGGGACACTCTGATGTTAGGGAGTGCTGATGGGACTCTCTGATGTTAGGGAGTGCTGATGGGACACTCTTATGTAAGGGGGCTGGTGATGGGACACTCTGATGTAAGGGGGCTGCTGATGGGACACTCTGATGTAAGGGGGCTACTGATGGGACACTCTGATGTAAGGGGGCTGCTGATGGGACACTCTGATGTATGGAGGTGCTGGTAATGGGACACTCTGATGTAAGGGGGCTGGTGATGGGACACTCTGATGTAAGGGGGCTGCTGATGGGACACTCTGATGTAAGGGGGCTGCTGATGGGACACTCTGATGTATGGAGGTGCTGGTAATGGGACACTCTGATGTAAGGGGGCTGGTAATGGGACACTCTGATGTAAGGGGGTGCTGATGGAACACTCTGATGTAAGGGGGCTGGTGATGGGACACTCTGATGTAAGGGGGTGCTGATGGAACACTCTGATGTAAGGGGGCTGCTGATGGGACATTCTGATGTACGGAGGTGCTGGTAATGGGACACTGATGTAAGGGGGCTGGTAATGGGACACTCTGATGTAAGGGGGCTGGTAATGGGACACTCTGATGTAAGGGGGCTGGTGATGGGACACTCTGATGTAAGGGGGTGCTGATGGGACTCTCTGATGTTTGAGGGTGCTGATGGGACACTCTGATGTTAGGGAGTGCTGATGGGACTCTCTGATATTAGGGAGTGCTGATGGGACACTCTGATGTAAGGGGGCTGGTGATGGGACACTCTGATGTAAGGGGGTGCTGATGGGACACTCTGATGTTAGGGGGTGCTGATGGGACACTCTGATGTTAGGGAGTGCTGATGGGACTCTCTGATGTTAGGGACTGCTGATGGGACACTCTGATGTAAGGGGGCTGGTGATGGGACACTCTGATGTAAGGGGGTGCTGATGGGACTCTCTGATGTTAGGGGGTGCTGATGGGACTCTCTGATGTTAGGGAGTACTGATGGGACACTCTTATGTAAGGGGGCTGGTGATGAGACACTCTGATGTAAGGGGTGATGATGGGACACTCTGTTGTAAGGGGGTGCTGATGGGACACACTGATGTTAGGGGGCGCTGATGGGACTCTCTGATGTTAGGGAGTGCTGATGGGACACTCTTATGTAAGGGGGCTGGTGATGGGACACTCTGATGTAAGGGGGCTGCTGATGGGACATTCTGATGTACGGAGGTGCTGGTAATGGGACACTCTGATGTAAGGGGGCTGGTAATGGGACACTCTGATGTAAGGGGGCTGGTGATGGGACACTCTGATGTAAGGGGGTGCTGATGGGACTCTCTGATGTTTTGGGGTGCTGATGGGACACTCTGATGTTAGGGAGTGCTGATGGGACTCTCTGATGTTAGGGAGTGCTGATGGGACACTCTGATGTAAGGGGGCTGGTGATGGGACACTCTGATGTAAGGGGGTGCTGATGGGACACTCTGATGTTAGGGGGTGCTGATGGGACACTCTGATGTTAGGGAGTGCTGATGGGACTCTCTGATGTTAGGGAGTGCTGATGGGACACTCTGATGTAAGGGGGCTGGTGATGGGACACTCTGATGTAAGGGGGCTGGTGATGGGACACTCTGATGTAAGGGGGCTGGTGATGGGACACTCTTATGTAAGGGGGCTGGTGATGAGACACTCTGATGTAAGGGGTGATGATGGGACACTCTGTTGTAAGGGGGTGCTGATGGGACACACTGATGTTAGGGGGCGCTGATGGGACTCTCTGATGTTAGGGAGTGCTGATGGGACACTCTCATGTAAGGGGGCTGGTGATGGGACACTCTGATGTAAGGGGGTGCTGATGGGACACTCTGATGTTAGGGGGTGCTGATGGGAAACTCTGATGTTAGGGAGTGCTGATGGGACTCTCTGATGTTAGGGAGTGCTGATGGGACACTCTGATGTAAGGGGGCTGGTGATGGGGCACTCTGATGTAATGGGTGATGATGGGACACTCTGTTGTAAGGGGGTGCTGATGGGACACACTGATGTTAGGGAGTGCTGATGGGACACTCAAAATGTAAGTGGGCCGGTCTGGATGAAGTCCAGGGCCAAATTTCTGTCCCAGTCCAGCCCTGGTGGAGAGGGATCAGATCTGTGACCCCGTTAGGGAGACTCACCCTCTACTTTCATTTTTAACCATTATCATCGAAAGTGAAGGTAAAAGGAAATCACTAATTTTGGGTTGACGCCGAAACAGGATTGGCGGCACTAGTTCTGGTGACACCCAGGGATTCCCTCACTCAGGAGGGATTTCCTCTCACTTCCTGTATTTGGCTATGGGATAGGATGTGAAAGGAAGTCTCAACAACGAGCCACAGATGTGGAAAGTGGGGATGGTGTGTTGAGGGTGATGAGCTGTGTTGCTTTTACGCCAAACATATCGTTTTGCATTGTGGGCAAAAAGTTGGATTTTGGTTTCATCTGACCAGAGCACCTTCTTCCACATGTTTGGTGTGTCTCCCAGGTGGCTTGTGGCAAACTTTAGACAAGACTTTTTATGGATATCTTTGAGAAATGGCTTTCTTCTTGCCACTCTTCCATAAAGGCCAGATTTGTGCAGTGTACATCTGATTGTTGTCCTATGGACAGACTCTCCCACCTCAGCTGTAGTTCTCTGCAGTTCATCCAGAGTGATCATGGGCCTCTTGACTGCATCTCTGATCAGTCTTCTCCTTGTCTGAGCTGAAAGTTTAGAGGGACGGCCAGGTCTTGGTAGATTTGCAGTGGTCTGATACTCCTTCCATTTCAAAATGATCGCTTGCACAGTGCTCCTTGGATGTTTAAAGCTTGGAAAATCTTTTTGTATCCAAATCCGGCTTTAACCACTTGCTTACTGGGCACTTAAACCCCCCTCAGTCCCAGACCAATTTTCAGCTTTCAGCGCTGATGCACTTTGAATGACAATTGCGCGGGCATACAACACTGTACCCAAATGAAATTTTTATCATTTTTTTCCCACAAATAGAGCTTTCTTTTGGTGGTATTTAGTTACAGCTCGGAGTTTTATTTTTTGCTAAACAAACAAAAAAAGATGCAAAAAAAAAAAATCATGTTTTAATAGTTTGTTATAAAATTTTGCAAACGGGTCATTTTTCTCCTTCATTGAAGTGCGCTGATTAGGCGGCACTGATAGGCTGCATTGGTGGGCACTGATGGGCTGCATTGGTGGGCACTGATAGGCTGCACTGGTGGGCACTGATAGGCATAGTTAAGGCGGCACTAATAGGCACAGATAAGGCGGCACCGATGGGCACAGATAAGGCGGCACTGATGGGCAAAGATGGGCACAGATAAGATGGCACGGATGGGTGGCACGGATAAGTGGCACGGATGGGTGGCACGGATGGGCACTGATAGGTACCACAGATAGATGGGACTGATAGGCACTGATAGGTGGCACTGATAGGCTGCATTGGTGGGCACTGATGGGCTGCATTGGTGGGCACTGATAGGCTGCACTGGTGGGCACTGATAGGCATAGTTAAGGCGGCACTAATAGGCACAGATAAGGCGGCACCGATGGGCACAGATAAGGCGGCACTGATGGGCAAAGATGGGCACAGATAAGATGGCACGGATGGGTGGCACGGATAAGTGGCACGGATGGGTGGCACGGATGGGCACTGATAGGTACCACAGATAGATGGGACTGATAGGCACTGATAGGTGGCACTGATAGGTGGCTCTGATAGGTGGCACTGCTGGGCACTGATGGGCGGCACTGCTGGGCACTGATGGGCGGCACTGGGGTGCAGCACCTTTGAGGCAGATTGGGTGGCACTGTGGGTGGCACTGTGGGTGGCACTGTGGGCACTATGGGCACTGACGGGGGGCACTTACTTTTGCTTTTACTTCAGGATGGCACTGCGGGAGGCAGGTGGGCACTGGCAGGTGGCAGGTGGTCCCTTGTATTGATGGCCGTGATCGGGACTGATGTCCCGAACACGGCCGCCGGTGATCGGCTTTTTTTTTATCTCCTCGCTCTGTCAGCGCGAGGAGGAATAATAGCCGATTACCGGCTCCATTCTATCACATGATCAGCTGTCATTGGCTGACAGCTGATCACGTGTTAAGGGGTCGGGATCGACCCCTTGCACGGATCGGTGATCAGGCGAGTCTCATAGACTCGCCGATCACAGAGCGCGCCGCGCGCGCCCCTCAGGGGGCGCGCAGGCCGCTCGTAACCGGGACGACGTCAATAGACATAGTCCCGGAAATGTAAGTCTGCGCTAATGCCGTCATTTGGCAATAGCGCGGTACCGAAGTGGTTAAACTTCTCCACAACAGTATTACGGACCTGCCTGGTGTGTTCCTTGGTCTTCATGATGCTCTCTGTGCTTTCAACAGAACCCTGAGACTATCACATAGCAGGTGCATTTATACAGAGACTTGATTACACACAGGTGGATTCTATTTATCACCATCAGTCATTTAGGACAACATTGGATCATTCAGAGATCCTCGCTGAACTTCTGGAGTGAGTTTGCTGCACTGAAAGTAAAGGGGTCGAATAATTTTGCACGCACCACTTTTCAGTTTTTTATTTGCTAAAAAAGTTTAAACTATCCAATAGATTTCCTTCCACTTCACAATTGTGTCCCACTTGTTGGTGATTCTTCACAAAAAATAAACATTTGATATCTTTATGTTTGAAGCCTGAAATGTGGCTTTTCACAGGTTGAAAAGTTCAAGGGGACCGAATACTTTTGCAAGGCACTGTGCATATATAGCTATATATATATATATATATATATATATGTGTAGGAAGGCCAGTGTGGTGGCCTGAATTTATGGGAGGAGCCCGGAGGGTATTTAACCAGCCCGCTCGCCTGTGGTCTTTGTCGGTTTCCGGTGCGCGGCACTACGTCACTAGGCCGACTGCTCGTGTTTTGTTGCCGCTCGGACAAAACGTCTCTCTACTAGAATCTCGTGGTTTACGATTCCTGTTCGTTTTTGTACAAACGTCGCCGGCTAGACTGCCGCAGGTAAGGGTCTCGATTGACCTTCCTGTACTATTTTTGAGTGTCGTTAAAACCTGAAATATCGAATCATTCGTTATGATACCGGGTTGTTATCACTCAAAACGCACTATTTTCGCAGCGCCCTTCATTTCACGGGCGTCATTTCGGTAGTTATTGCTTGTAGGAAAAACTGCACTGTTTTAGTAACTTGTTATGTAGTCTCGTTGCCGTGTTCCACAGTCAAATCGTTGCCAGTCGTATCTCACGGCACAACGGACTCGTACCTCTGCCATAGCTGGCTCACGTAGGTCATTTCATCATTTCACTCATTTCTGTCACGCACTGCGCTCCGATTCGAATCCAGTCGCATCCCTAAATGCGGCGGTTCGTTCCGGTGTGTCCCTAGTTGCTTGGCCTCATTTCGGTACATGCTCCAGAGCCCGCTCGTTGCTAATCGACCCACGTCTCTGTCATGGGAGTCATTTCACCTCACCTATTACGTTCGAATCGAAACCAGTCGCTTTTCTCAAAACGCACAGGTTCGATCGACGTGTCCCAGTTGCGTTGGCCTCATTTCGGTACATGCTCTAGAGCCCGTTCGTTGGCGGTCGCAGGTTGCGTCCTCTCCGATTCGTAGCTCTATCATGGGAAACATTTCATTGTCACGTAGTACGTTCAGTTCGGATCCGGTCGCATCCCCGTGCATCGATTCGTCCGGACGGCCCCAGGTATTTTCGGCCTCATTTCAGTACATGCTCCAGAGTCCCGTTCGTTGTCAGTCGCAGGTTGCGGCGCTCCAATTCGTGCCCCTGTCATGGGAAATCATTTCACTGTCACGTATCACGTTCCGATACGAATCCAGTCGCATCTACGATGCACCAATTCGTCCCGGCGTGCCCCAGGTATTTTTTCGGCCTCATTTCAGTACATGCTCCAGAGTCCCGTTCGTTGTCACTCGCAATCGCGGCACGACCGGTTCGGGCCTCTGTCATGGCAAACTTTGTCACTCATTTCACTGTCACTTACCGTGCTCCGATTCGAATCTAGTCGCATCCGTGATGCACCGATTCGTTTCGATGTGCCCCAGTTGGTCACGGCCTCATTTCAGTACATGCTCCAGAGTCAGGATTCATTATTGGTCGCAGTTTTCGGTTCTCTGATTCATGACTCTGTCATGGGAAATCATTTCACTGTCACATATCACGCTCCGATACGAATCCAGTCGCATCGTGCGCTAATTCGTCTCGGCGCGCCCCAGGTATTTCAGCCACATTTCAGTACATGCTTCAGAGCATGCACGATTAACGGATAGTCGCAACAGCGGCATGATTGATTCGTGCCTCTGTCATGGCAATCAAAATTAATTTCACCACCACGTGCCGCGCTCCGTTTCGAATCCAATTGCATACATGCACCGATTCGTTACGGCGTTCCCCAGTGCTTTAGCCTCGTTTCAGTGCATGCTCCAGAGTCCGGTTCATCTTCAGTCACAGTCACGGCATGACCGGCTTATGCCTCTATCATAACAGGTTTTTTTTTTTCCCATTAAATTTACCGTCATATATCATGCCCCGATTCGTTCCGGCGTGCTCCAGTTGTTTTCATTCGTACGACCGATTCATAACGGATTCATTCCATACACATCCTAGAAACAACATCTTGCGAAATCGCTGCTAGCGCGCACCTAAGCATACACTCCCTGCAATCATTGCAAACACATTCCCAGGCACAGACTTCTCGCAATCGTTGCAAGCATGCATTCAAGCATAGACTTCTTGCAATCCTTGCAAACACGCAACCAAGCATAGACTTCTTGCAATTGTTGCAAGCATGCATCCAAGCATAGACTTCTTGCAAATCGTTGCAAGCACACATTCAAGCATGGATGTCTTGCAGTCGTTGCAAGTTCGCATTCAAGTGTAGACTTCTGGCAACAGTTGCAAGCACGCCTTCAAGCATAGACGCCTTGCAGTCGTTACAAGTACGCACACAAGCGTAGACTTCTTGCAATCATTGCAAACACGCATCCAAGCATAGACTTCTTGCAATCGTTGCAAGCATGCATCCAAGCATAGACTTCTTGCAAATCGTTGCAAGCACACATTCAAGCATGGACGTCTTGCAGTCGTTGCAAGTTCGCATTCAAGTGTAGACTTCTGGCAACAGTTGCAAGCACGCCTTCAAGCATAGACGCTTTGCAGTCATTACAAGTACGCACACAAGCGTAGACTTCTTGCAATCATTGCAAACACGCATCCAAGCGTAGACTTCTTGCAATCGTTGCAAGCACGCATCCAAACATATACTTCTTGCAATCGTTGCAAACAAGCAGTCAAGCATGGACATCTTGCAGTTGGTGCAAGTACGCATACAAGCGTACACTTCTTGCAATTGTTGCGAACACGCATCCAAGCGTAGACTTCTTGCAGTCATTACAAGCACGCATCCAAGCGTAGGCTTCTTGTAATCATTGCAAGCACGCATCCAAACATAGACTTCTTGCAATCGTTGCAAGCACGCATTCAAGCATGGACGTCTTACAGTCGTTGCAAGTACGCATACAAGCGTAGACTTCTTGCAATCGTTGCAAGCACGAATCCAAGCATAGACTTCTTGCAAATCGTTGCAAGCACACATTAAGCATTAACTTCTTGCAATCGTTGCAAGCACGCATTCAAGCATGGATGTCTTGCAGTCATCGCAAGTACGCATACAAGCATAAACTTCTTGCACTCGTTGCAAACACGCATCCAAGTGTAGACTTCTTGCAATCATTGCAAACACGCGTCCAAGTGTAGACTTCTTGCAGTCATTGCAAGCACGCATCCAAGCGTAGACTTCTTGCAATCGTTGCAAGCACACATTCAGGCATAGACCTCTTGCAGTCATTACAAACACGCATTGGAGCATAAGACCTCTTGCAATCATTGCAAGCAGATGTCCAGGCACAAACTTATTGCAATCATTGCTAGCAGGCAGTTCTGGCTGGCTCAATAGATTGCTTTAGGAAAAGCCTGGATACTTTCCTAAAGGTACATTATAACGGGGTACTTATATTTATAGGTAAAGTTGATCCAGGGTAAATCCGATTGCCTCTCGAGGGATCAGGAAGGAATTTTTCCCCTGTTGTAGCAAATTGGGCTATGCTCTGCTGGGGTTTTTGCCTTCCTCTGGATCAGCTGTGGGTGTAGAATTGGGTGTGTCGGGTTGTGCGGTATTTTATTTGTTTGATTCGTGGTTAGGACTGGATGCACTTCTGTCTTTTCCGACCTGGCTACCCATGTATCTTACCATAACTCCTTGCAATTGTTGCAGGCACGCATCCTAGCATAACATCTTGCAATCATGGCAAGCACGCATCCTGGTGCGACTCCTTGCAATCGTTGCAGGCACACATCCTAGCATATCATCTTGCAATCGTTGCAAGCACGTATCTTGGCATAACATCTTGCAATCGTTGCAAGCACGCATCCAAACACATGTTCAAGTACAACTCCTGCAGTCTTTGCAAAGCACATGCGGTAACACGAATTTCTCATAGTCACTACCAACACATCTCCAGTGACAAACTCCCGCGCAATTGTCGCAAGTACACGTTTAAACACTACTTTTGCAATCATGCCAAGGCTCGCGACTTAGCATAACTTCTTGCAATCATTTTTTTGCAAGCACATTCTCAGTGGCACAAACTGGCTACACGTCGTTTTCAGCAGCACTTAATTGACCACTTGTCTCCTGTGGCTTTTCTTACAAGCCACTCACCGTTTCCTGTCTGTCTGTCTCTCCCTTTGGACAGTTGAGTGCAACTTCCATCCTGCACCAGGATCATATTGACACACGCAACTGGCTTCTTCCTGTAACATGCTCAGGCTATACCTAGCCAGCGTTCAGCATTTCTTATCCTTACAGGGCCCGGAGAGCCATCCGTCTTTACGGCCCATACAGCAAGATCCCCACTACGAGGCATCCAGAGGCATCGCCCATAGCCAACGGCAAACGACGCCCATCACAACTGCCATCCTTACAGACATATAAAAATCCTCGCATATTCCCCAGTCTAGTCATCCAAGCGGCCATCTACCTGGCCCTTTGTGGTTTTCCATGGCCTAGCCAATTTATTGTTGGTAGCACTGGCAGCCAGGTTCTACACACACACTACCTGACGAACGTTCAAATCGGCAATACGGGTCATTCCCCAGGGTCGATCTTTATGTCACGCCTCCTGGTCCTCCTCTCACGGACACAGGACCCTTCTCAGATCCTTAATTTAGATGCCGTGGCAATAGCAGACCTATCTATGTCGGAAGGTTCCTTACTGCATGGATTGGTGTAGCGATGTTTAGACCATCTACGATGCCCCTGTCACCCCTGGTAGTGACGGATGCCACAGCCCCCACAGGCTCGCTGCAATTTTTGGCCACCACTAGTTACAGAACCATGGCATCAGGGATACTCCTAAACCCCGGGTTTACCTGGACTTCCTCCCTCTTCAAGCTATACCCGGTCATGACAGCCTCTCGAATCTGGGGTTATGTCAGGACAGGACAGGCTGTGGCTTTCACCACCGACAACTGGGCCGAGGCTCACCTTGTTGATGAAGCCAGGTCTGGCCGCTCTCCGTTGTGTCCTTCCTGCGCAGACTGCTGCAGTTATCTTGATGGCACCAGTTAAAGTCCATTGTATGGGCATTCCAGGCCTTCAGCAATCCCGCAGGCCAAGTCCGGCATAGTCGTCACTTGGCTCGCTACCAACACCATTTCATCCTCCACCTTGCAGTGTCTAAAACCCAGCAATCTGGCTCCAGGATAGACGTCCATTTCTATAGAATAGGCAGTGCTTGGTGTCAAGTAACCATACGCGACTACCTACTGTCACTCCTACCGGAATGCCTAAACTCCAGTTCCCTATTGCCTTTTCGTGCTAACACTTGTGTACCTGCCAGTTTCCCAAACACATGGGGTTCTTCTACGCAGCCTACACCTCAACCCCGGTCCATACCGTGGTCACTTTAGTATTTGAGCACCCTTGGCAGCATGTTGGCATGGGTCCAAAGTCACGTCATTGAGAGTCTAAGCAGTTGGAACCCTGCCTACCTCGCCCGGTACATCCCCAATCCTCGGATGGAAATGGCACAAGCATTCACCAAACTTGCTCAACTAATTAAGCTAAAACTAATAAAACTACACCCCTACCTGAATGTTTTTGCCCCCTTATTTTGGTATACCGATCATGAGACCAGGGCACACTTCAGGTCCATTTCATGTTGTTAATCTTATGGTAAAGTCTATTTGTTTATATCCGTATCGGCCATAGGGCTTTGACCATAAGTAGGAAGGCCAGTGTGGTGGCCTGAATTTATGGGAGGAGCCCGGAGGGTATTTAACCAGCCCGCTCGCCTGTGGTCTTTGTCAGTTTCCGGTGCGCGGCACCCAAGTTGGGGTGGCGGAAGTAGTAAAGAGAGTTGCAGGAGGTGGTGTATGTACGCCTCATTATTTTTAACTTATTGTGTGCCAGCAGAAATTAAAAACATCTCCTGGAGTACTTCTTTAAGCCTCCAGGCCCCTCCCGCATTTTCTCCTGCTGGGACATCTTGTAAATTTGATGGCCAAGGTCCTGATCTTCACGCCGGTGTTGATCTTTTGCTTCTATATTTACAGTCATGTATTTTGTGGAAAATCAGTTTCAGCACTATGGATAGCTCCAGACAGTACATATACTGGCAGGAGCGAATGTGCTATCTGGTATTGGTTATATTGGTATTGGGCTAATGTAATTAAAAAAAAAAAAATATTAGACGTGATCTTTATATAAATGTTTAATACGGGGTAAGCTGATGACTCTCAAAGGCGTTTTTTTTTTTTTTTTAAAGTGAGACTCTATGCAGCCTGTGTGAACAATGCAGGCAGGGAGAGAGGAGCCACAGTTCACTTTTCTGATTTATTCATGTACTGTATGGCAGGGCTCAAAATTTCAAGTCCTGAGCTACTAGCCAGGTCTCAAGGGTTACTCGCCACCAGTTGCCATGTGAAACCCCTCCTCTGTCCCGCCCTAATTCCACCCCTAAACACGCCCTCATAAATTATCTCCTGAAATTACACTTAAATGTTTTATGCAGAATTAAGTTATAAAAATAAATATTAACAGCGACTTTTATCCGTGCCCAAAGTGCAGCCTGTGCCCGCCAATGCAGCCTGCGCCCGCCAGTGTAGCCTGTGTCACCAATGCAGCCTGTGCCCGCCAGTGTAGCCTGTGTCTGCCAATGCAGCCTGTGTCCCCAATGCAGCCTGTGCCCACCAATGCAGCCTGTGTCTGCCAGTGTAGCCTGTGTCCACAATGCAGCCTGTGTCCCCAATGCAGCCTGTGTCATCAGTGCAGCCTGTGTCCCCAATGCAGCCTGTGTCATCAGTGCAGCCTGTGTCCCCAATGCAGCCTGTGTCATCAGTGCAGCCTGTGTCATCAGTGCAGCCTGTGTCACCAATGCAGCATGTGTCTGCCAGTGCAGCCTGTGTCACCAATGCAGCCTGTGCCCGCCAGTGTAGCCTGTGTCCGCCAGTGCAGCCTGTGTCACCAATGCAGCCTGTGTCACCAATGCAGCCTGTGTCCGCCAGTGCAGCCTGTGCCCACTAGTGCAGCCTGTGTCACCAATGCAGCCTGTGTTCCCAGTGCAGCCTGTGCCACCAATACAGCCTGTGTCCTCAGTGCAGCCTGTGCCACCAATACAGCCTGTGTCCCCAGTGCAGTCTGTGACCCCAGTGCAGCTTGTCACTAATGGAGCCTACCTGTGCAGGGGAAGAGAGAGGAGAGCCACTGCTGCCTGGTTTATCAGAGCGTGAATATAACAGCTTTGATTTCAATAGCTGTGTGTTCCACAGCTCCTCTCTTGTCCAGGATTGGATGGGTGATCTGTCTATCAAAGTGCCCCGGACAAAGAGGAGGGGCAGTATATGACTGCGTTTGGCGGGGACCACGCAGCTATTGAAATGAAAGCTGTTATTTTCCCCGGTACTCTGATAAACCAGGCAGCAGCTTTCCTCTCTCTTCCCCTACGATCGCTGCCGGTGGTGCCCCCCGCAACCCCCGCCCGCTCCCAGGCAGCCCACACTTGCCAGCCCTCAAAATCCACTCGCAAATGTAATTGTCAGCCTGGGATATTGAGCTCTATAAAAAGCATTGTTTGTGATTGTAAATGCTTTTTTTTTCAAATAACAGAGATTTATGCTTACCTGCACTGTGCAATACTTATACTTACCTGCTCTGCTCAATTGCACAGACTGAACCTTTTATCCCTGGGTCCCCCGCCGGGCTCTTGGCTTTATGGGCTTGTTCCTGAGCTGCGCTGCTTGCGTTTATAGACACAGACAGAGGGACTTGATCTTGCCCCCCCGGTTTCCTTATCACTGGCTTTGATTGACAGCAGCAGAAGTCAATGGCTTCCGCTGCCTCAGCAAAGCCTGTGGAACCCAAAAGTGAGGGGATAGAAGAGCTGCAGACATGCACAACACTGGATTAAATGAGGGCTCAGGTAAGTGTAGGGGGTTAAGTGGAGATCTGATACCTAAACATTTTTTTCCTTAAAAGAGAAGTAAGGATTTTTCTTTTTTTTTGCAGATTTATACTTACCTAGCTGGATGCAGCATGGGTTTGATGCTGCATCTGTCCAGCGGCAGCTCTGCGCTGTGAACTGATCGACCGAACACTGTTGATCGCTCAGCGTTCAGAGCTCTGTGATCAGAGAGCTGTAGACTGTCATTCACATCTCTCTGCTCTTCTCCCTCCTCGCTCATTGGAGTGCTGAGCTGTGGAGGGGCGGGAATCAGGTATCTCAAGCTCACAGCGTCTCACTGAGAGGCTGAGCCTGCTGTTAGTCCAGGCACCTGGCGAATCCAGACTCCATGGTGCCTGGACTGATATCGGTGACGTCAGCAGAGAGCAGACTTCACTCCGTTCTCTGCTGAAAACAGGTTTTGCACTCCTGTGATCCATAAGAGAAGTACACTACAGCCAAACGAGATTTGACTATATTTCTCCTTTAACGTATAGAATGCATTAAAGGTTAAGGTCACCTTTCATAAGATGTTACACCCATATTTAGGGTATATCATGAGACATGTCAAAAACAGACCGGACCCGAGCTTCCCCCCGATCCCCCGCTCTGACAGCTAGTGAGTATCCCTCTCCCCCCTGTACGATGTATGGGCATGGAGATACACTGACAGGTCTGCAGGAGACCTGCATTGCACCAGTGATCAGCAGATCACTAGTGCCATACTTTAGAGGCTCCAGAAACAAAAAAATAATAACTGCACATTTTTTTTACCTGCAAAAAAAATGCATTTATTATTTTTTGTTAAAAAGGTGAACTTCTCTTTTAAGGTAAAAAAAGTTAGGCTTTAGAAACACTTTAACAGACCATCTAAGAATATTTAAGTAAACCTGATGCCACATACACACGATCAGATTATCCGGCGGACTTGGTCCGCCAGACATTCCGCCCATGTGTGGGCTCCCTTGGACTTTTTCTTCCCAAAAAACTTAGAAAAATGTTTTGACTCAAAATTGTGAATGGACAATCCGCCCGTCTGTTTGCTAGCCCGCCGGACTTTTGAAATGAACGGACTTGCGCACACACGGAGTAAAGTCTGTTCATTTTGAACGTGACTCCAGGTAGACAGAACTAGCAAATGAAGTGAATGTCACCGCCTCCCTCAGCAAGATTGACACCTCGCTAGCCCTGTCCCTGGTATGGATTTAAAGGGGAAGCCCTACGCCCAAAAAATAGCTTCTCGCCGGACTATTCCGCTATCTTCTGCTCTTTTACTAGCAAAGGAGCCCGGCTTTCTCCTTTGTTGCCGCCGCCGTCCTGGAGTCTTCTTCTGACTTCGGGGGTCTGGCTTAGGACTACTGAGTATACATATAACTTATCGCGGCCATCCGCACAGTTTACAAATATCCTTATATATTTTGTGTTTTTTGGACTGTACACTTCATTTATGTATTAGGGTTTGGATTGTTGCCTGTAGGTTTTACCTGTACAAACCCTTTCACACTGTTTTGCACTTTATAGCACTTTTGTTGCACTTATGCACCTTATTAGTTTACAGTTTATATATTTTTCACATATCTGCTGAAGCTACATTAGTAGTAGCAGTAGCAGTAGTACCGAGATTAAGACCTGAAGTCTCCTTGCATATACAGTAGAATAGTACTGTGTATGAGGGAATACATTCAGGTTTTTTTCAATTTATAGGGGGGTATGTTACATATATGTATAGTTTTACTTTCTTCTTGAAGAAAGTAAAGCTATACATAATTAAATGCAGCCACTTGAGCCCCATCCTATGCAGCCACTTGTGCCCAACAAATGCAGACACTGTGCCCCCTGCCTGCCTGCTGTCTGCCCAGCACTTAGCCCATCTTGGTGGTAGGTCAGGCAGCAGTGACGGCAGCGAGCTGTGGGATGGATCCTGTATCCTCCATGCATCTCTTCTCATTCTGCTAGGCTTCCAATAGGAGCACCCGTGCCTTTAGCCAATCAGGTGAGGGGTATTAGACCCACGCCCTCTGATTGGCAGAGAGGCAGTTTGGTGTTAGAAAAGCAAATATTCATTTGCTTTTCTAACACATCTGGGTGGGCTCTGAGCACAATGCCCTGCGCTTGAAGTCCACCTTTTTTGAAGCCTATTACAGCCTATGGCTTTAATCAGGTGCTTCAAAAAAACAACCCCGTCACTGGAATTCAGGCACCCTGTGTCTGAAAAGGGACCAGACGCCTGAATAGGGGGTGGCAGCGGCAGCCATGGCTAGATTCATGCAATGCATGAAACTACAGGCATACCCCACTTTTAAGTACACAATGGGGTTTATTTACTAAAGCTGGAAAGTGCAAACTCAGGCTCACTTCAGCATAGAAACCAATGAGCTGCCAGGTTTTATTTCCAAAGCTTAATTGAACAAGCTGAGGTTAGAAGCTCATTGGTTTCTATGCAGACGTGAGCCTGATTTTTGACTTTCCAGTTTTAGTAAATAAAACCCATTGCGTACTTTTAAGTGGGGTATGCCTGTATCCATTATTCATAGAGGGGGGTGGCGTGACAGAGAGAGCGGCACCCATTTGCCCTTAATAGACTCACCACCACCGGTTGTTACTGACGTGATGAAAATTTCATGTGAATAGCGCTTTTAGAAATAGATTTACCTAAAAAAAGGTAATGTGTTCAATACTTATTTTACCAGGTGTACATGAGGGAGGTTTACTAGAACTGGATCACTCATAATCTGGTGCATCTGTGCATGGTAGCCAATCAGATTGTAACTTCAGCTTGTTCAATTAAGCTTTCACAATAAAACCTGGAAGCTGATTGGCTTCTATGCAGAGCTGCACCAGATTTTGCACTCTCCAGGTTTAGTAAATCTCCCCCATAGTTATGTTGGTCTAAGCTGGACCAATGTAACTATGTGATAGCCCCACAATTGCAATTCCTCTGTAGGTTAAGCTGTAGCCACAAAACACCAGAATCAGAGCTGTTACTATAGACAAAATCACACATAAGGATAATACTATAAAATGATGAAATAAGACATACAGTATATCTAAAAGCAAAGATTTAGCAGGAGGAAGCTTCTGTGATTTCATATATTTATCTGGAGGAAATTTGCAGTCTCATTTAAATTGCTTAGCGTAGTTGTCCTTTCACTATACCCCGATCTTTTTTTATCATTACTACAGCTAAAAATAGGCAGCGTTTTATTCTGTGGAATACACGAGCAAGGCTGTCTTTAATATTCATTGGACCCTGGGCAAAAATTTTCTTGCCCCCCCATACAATTTCACTCTCCATCTGCTCTGAGACAGGCAATAAATAGCAGCTAGACTTAAAATCAGTTTAATGTATCAGATCAGGCAGCAATTGAGATTCGTTGCCAGTGGTTACAGCATATCATTACTGCTTACTGACTGGTTGCTAGAGGTTACAGCACACTACGAGTCACTGATTAGTTGCTAGAAGTTACAGCAAATGATTTCTGCTTCTTAATCGGTTGCTAGAAATTACTTTATAGTATTACTGCTCACTGGTTGCTAGAGGTTACAGCACATCATCTCCTCACTGCAGGGGGGCATGATCTACATATGAATGCCACCTTTACTTACATATCAATACCCAGCACCTCAGTGTGAAAGACCTGTGTAGTGTGGGGGCCGAGGAACTGTATACAGTGCTGAGATGGGAAAGGAGCAATGTCAAGTGACCTGCCAGGGGTCCCTCTCCTCTGATTCTCCAACGGTAATCACTGTCCTCTCATGTAAAGAGGAACTCAAAACTCTTAAGCCACTTTGGGTATCTTGGCATGTAGTGGGTGTTTCTGCATGCACGGTTGAAGTGGTGGGTGGTAATACGGGGGTCCAGGCCAACTTTTGCATCGGGGCCCACAAGCTTCAAGGTATGCCTTGTGTGGTGCGACCGCTATTTACATAAGTATGCAGGACCTACATGCACGTTTACATTTGTGCATGAGCATGGGTGTATGGGGCGCTTACATATTTTTATTTTTTTTTTGGATGAACTTTATTGCTATCACAAGGGATTAACAACATTCATGGTCTGTGACATATCCAGTTTTTAAGCCCATATCTCTCCTTTTGCCTCCAAAGCATGTGATCAAAGCAAGATCAGTTTGATCAGATGCTGTACAAACCAGTAATGGCTTCTAATCAAAACAAAAGTAATGTAACAGAAGAGGGGAAGAAACTCTTTCACAGTGATTGCGATTAGAGCCGTTATATTGGTAGCGGGCTCCCCGATGGGACAGGAGAGCCCGGTAAAGGTGGAGGGGGTCCCCCTTGCTCCATCTGTAAAAATGACCGAGAGGCTGTAGAGCCAATTGGACCATTTTTCCCCAAATAGCGAAACACTCAGAGAAAAAGGATAATACCAAGACCATTGTTGTAGCTGCACTGATCCTGATCCTTGCTGAGCTTGAATCCATGTATGACTGGCTTTAGTTTGCCTCTATAGATACCCTGTGCTGTTATTCCAGGTATAACAGGCCCCTGTGCACAAATGGCATCCCACACTGTGTATTTTTGGCCCAGGGATGACATCTAGCACCGTGTGTCATGGGCCCACAGATCAGGTGGCACACCGGATATGGCAATGGTACACTCATGAAAGGAGGAAGGGAAAAGGGAAGTCTATTATAAAACATTTTCAGATGGGCATTCCAATCAGGTCCACCTATCAGTTTTTACGGCTGACTTGTTTTGAAGGTCCATTCATCCCTATGGACAAGCAGCTGTACACAGACTTGTGTCCATTTACACCCGCCTACCCCTGGGTTCGATCAGGCCCTTAAAAACAAAGCGTAGAGGACTCTCTCTTGAGTTTAAGGTGAAGCGGTTCCTACTGAACTGTCCGAGATTCAAACCATGTATGGGCAGGCTGATTGCACCCAAGCTTATTGATCAATCCACTTGTGTACAACTAGCCTGTTTGATTTTTCATGAGATCATTGCTAGAGGTTAAGCAATAATCACTGTGGCTCTCCCCATGAGGAGAACACAATAGCTCCACGGGATGGATTCCCCCATCAACATCAGTGTTGATGGGGGAATGCACCTATTTTCTTTCCTGCAACCACAGGTTGAAAATCTAACCATCTATGGCTGGCTTAACAGTCATCGGAGTTGCACCTGCTCTGACTAGATGGAGGTTGGAATCAGACCTGTGTTCCGGTGCATTGTGTTTAGAACGAATAAAAGAAAAAAAAATTCTTACACACACTATTTATTTTTATTTCATTTTATTAAATGTTTTTCACAATATAACAATAAAGTATATACATAATTTCTTCTGCCATGATGCACCACAATGCATGGTAGTGCGTTGAACTGCATTGTGTTGAATTGTACTGCATGTGTGTTGGAAGTGCATTTGGTCAATGTGTTGGGGTACCATTGACGATGGATGGCACTGCACCACACTGATGCTTGTAACGTGAATTAAAAAAACATAGGTTGGGGTAATGCACATTTACCACAACACAATGGTGTGATTTTGCACTAAAGCATGGCAGTTCACAGAACCATCCAAAACACAAATTTCCCCAGCATACTTACCAGCTAGCCAGCATAATATAACGAAAAAAAGGCTAAACTGTTTCTGCAATTTACATTGGATGCAAATATATGTGAAGCCGCACTGCCACGTCAAGGCCCCTCTGCAAAGTGCGGTCCCTAACTATAATGTTTCTAAATTGAGAAATATATAGGAAGAAATAAATAGAGTGTCTAAACTAGTTACAATTTTTTTTTAAAAACAGAGGTTTTTGTTATATATTTGCATTCATAAGTGAAGCTACATAGAGCTCCCAGGGATCCCATTGGATCTTCCTTGTGGCTTGTGCTTGGTCACAGTGAGACCTCGTATGATTGGGATTTCTGTGTCCCTCTAATGTAATGTTTCCAGGGTATATGCCTGTTAACCCTCTAAGTCTTAGGTGCTCGCAGTGATACTGGTGTTAGGTTTAGAAAGTCTCTAGCACTCAAAAAGATTATTTCCACTTATTGTGAAAAAATTTCATATTATTCCAGCCACTGTTTTATTGCTGGTTTGATAGTACCAGAAAATAAAAAAAAACTGGCCTCCAACCTCCCCTTATAGCCAGTCCAACACACACCTAAAAAGTATCAGCCTCCCGCCTGCAAAAAAACCCTGTGTCACTCCTGGAGCCTGAACGGCCCACTTTGATGGAGCCAGAACGGGGGTGTCACACTCTCCTGGAGCCTGAAAAGGCCCATTCTTCTGGAGCCAAACTGGCCCATTCTTCTAGAGCCTGAACGGCCCGCTCTGATGGAGCCTGAACAGCCCTCTCTGATGGATCCTGAACGGCACAGTCTGATGGAGCCTGAACGGCCCGCTCTGATGGAGCCTGAATGGCACAGTCTGATGGAGCCTGAACGACCCGCTCTGATGGATCCTGAACGGCACAGTCTGATGGAGCCTGAACCGCCCGCTCTGATGGAGTCTGAACGGGGGTGTCACACTCTGATGGAGCCTGAACGGGGGTGTCACACTCTGTTGGAGCCTGAACGGGGGTGACACGTGCTGATGGAGCCTGAACGGGGGTGTCACACGCTGATGGAGCCTGAACGGGGGTGTCACATGCTGATGGAGTCTGAACGGGGGTGTCACACTCTGATGGAGCCTGAAAGGGGGTGTCACACGCTGATGGAGCCTGAAAGGGGGTGTCACACTCTGATGGAGCCTGAAAGGGGGTGTCACACTCTGATGGAGCCTGAAAGGGGGTGTCACACTCTGATGGAGCCTGAACGGGGATGACACGCGCTGATGGAGCCTGAACGGGGGTGTCACACGCTGATGGAGCCTGAACGGGGGTGTCACACTCTGATGGAGCCTGAAAGGGGGTGTAACACTCTGATGGAGCCTGAACGGGGGTGTCACATTCTCCTGGAGCCTGAAAAGGCCCATTCTTCTGGAGCCAAACTAGCCCATTCTTCTAGAGCCAGAGAAGCCCACTCTTCTGGAGCCTGAATCTCCCAATCGTCTGGAACCTGATCGGCCCAATCCCCTGAAGCCTGAATCTCCCATTCTTCTGAAACCTGATCGGCCCAATCTCCTGGAGCCTGAATCTCGCACTCTGATGGAGCCTGAATCTCGCACTCTGATGGAGCCTGAACTTCGCACTCTGATGGAGCCTGAACTTTGCACTCTGATGGAGCCTGAACTTCGCACTCTGATGGAGCCTGAACTTCGCACTCTGATGGAGCCTGAACTTCGCACTCTGATGGAGCCTGAACTTCGCACTCTGATGGAGCCTGAACCTCGCACTCTGATGGAGCCTGAACCTCGCACTCTGATGGAGCTTGAATTTATGTACGTATTTATTACAGTTATTGATTTGTGTCACATAATAGGTGGTGTATTTTAAAAGGCAGCGCTACATACCTTTTTTTACATATATATATTTATATTTATTAACCACATGCCCTCTGGAATCTATGATTTACTCCCCTTCATGACCAGATCATGTTTTGCAATACGGCACTGCACTACTTATTTTAACTGACAATTGCGTGGTCATGCAACGCTGTATGCAAATAAAATGTATGTCTTTTTTTGCCACATAAATAGAGCTTTCTTTTGGTGGGATTTGATCAACTCTGCAGTTTTACATTTTTTTGCACTATATACAAAAAGAGACTAAATGAAGGAAAACAGCAGAGCTTCCTCTCATTTCAGAGCTTCCCCTTAAATCTAGAACAAGTGGACTTGCAGGGCACAGTATATTTGCCGTTAATAAATCAACCTCATTGTGTCTACAATAACATTTCTGCCTGCTCTTATTTTTTTTAAAAGAGAAGTTCCAGCCTGTATAAATAAAAAAAAATGAAAAGTCAGGAACAGGGTTGCCATCCTCCTACAGTATTTTTTACTGACAAAACATGGAAAATTTACTGGCGGAGCACATTTTTTACTGGCATAAGAAATTACAGAACTCCTATTGAAAACTAAAACAGTGCATATTTGAACAGTATAAACATATATGAAAACACTGACAATACCTATACCAAAGTCATTTGTTTGATTTACACTTATAAAGTCAACACAGCATGAAAATATCAGCCCCTGATATATAGGCCTCTTTCACGCGACTGATACGCTCAAGTCCGCCTTTTTTCAGGTGGACCTGAACGGATGCTCCATAGAGGTCTATGGAGCGTCGGATGTCAGCGGTGACATGTCCGCTGACGTCCGACCCGCTCCGATCCGAAAAAGTCTGAGGATCGGATCGGGTGACGATGGACTCTGCGGTCCGTCCTCATCCGATCCCCTATAGGGGAGAGCGGTGCTCGGACAGGTCCGTCCCTGCACGGTGTGCAGAGGCAAACCTGTCCTCTGCCTGCTCAGTGGGGATCGACAGAGCGATCCCCGCTGAGCAAGCGGATGTCCACGGGGCAGATCAGCGCGGATCCTTTCCGTGTGAAAGAGCCGTTACTGGTAGTTATAAAAAAATCACAGATTTTTACAAACTGTCAGTAAATTTACTGGCGTTTGACAACCCTAGTCAGGAGCTACAAATAGTGTAGCTCATGAATGTTAACCACTTAAGCCCCAGACCACTTTTTGCGATTCGACACTGCGTCTCTTTAACTGACAATTGTGCGGTCGTGCGACATGGCTCCCAAACAAAATTGACGTCCTTTTTTCCCCACAAATAGAGATTTCTTTTGGTGGTATTTGATCACCTCTGTGGTTTTTATTTTTTGCGCTATAAACAAAAAAAAGAGCAACAATTTTGAAAAAAAAGCATTATATTTTACATTTTGTTATAATATAAAAAATATTTTTTTTCCTCAGTTTAGGCCAATATGTATTCTTCTACATATTTTTGATAAAGAAAATCACAATAAGTGTTAACTAATTGGTTTGCGCAAAAGTTATAGCGTTTACAAAATAGGGGACAGTTTTGTGGCATTTTTTTAAATAATTTTTTTTTTGTTTACTAGTAATGGCGGGGATCAGCGATTTTTATCGTGACTGTGACATTACAGCAGACACATTGGACATTTTTGACACCATTGTCATTTATACAGCAATCAGTGCTATACAAATGCACTGATTCCTGTCTAAATGACACTGACAGTGAAGGGGTTAATAGCTAGGTGGCAGTGTAGAGGTTAAGTGTGTCCTGGGGCGAGTTTCTAACTGTGGGGCGGTGTGGCTGTGTGTGACACGTCACTGATCACTCCTCCCGATCACTAGGCAGAACAGGTAGATGCTTGTTTACATTAGCATCTCCCAGTTCTTCCTTCCCGTGAGACTATCGCGGGTATCCCCACGGTGATCGAGTCCACGGGACTTGTGATCCGACTCACAGAGGTCTCAGCCAGCATGCACGCGATGGCGGCATGCACATGATGGCGTGGCCCCAAATTTAAAGGGACGTACAGGTATGCCCATTTGCCCATCCATGCCATTCTGCCAAAGTACATCAGCATGCGCCAGTTGGGAAGTGGTTAATATAAGGATACTTACCTGTAGTGGTATCCCGTGATGTCGGCACCCCTAGCCGATTTGTCCATCAGCTTTGGGTGCAGGAGCGGCATCCTTATAAGGGAAATAGGAAGTGAAGCCCTGCGGCTTCCCAGCCTGTTTCCTACTGTGCATGTGTGAGTTGCGCTGCCCTTATTGAAAGGTCCCACTCTCTTCTAGGACTTGTGTCTCCCAGAAGACAGCAGGGGGCGTAAAATTCAGTAGATCAACGCAATCAATGTGCAGCGATCTTATCCGGGAAGAGGGAGCGGGTACCTGGTTTTGACAAAAAGTGCCAAATATGGCAGTGGGGGTGGGGGGGGGCTGGTGTGAACAAGCAGAGCTTCCACTTTTGGGCTGAGCTCCACTTTAGACTTCAGTTCCAGTTTTAATTTGAGTATCGCTTAAGGCCCGTACACACGGTCGGACTTTTTGACAACAAACATGCAAATTAGCTGTTTTGGAGCAACATCCGACTGTGTGTACGCTCCATCGGACAAACTTTTTCTGTTTTCATCGGACTTTTGTTGGCTCTGCGAACGGACAAACTTTTTGACAACAGAAGTCCGATGGAGCAAAGTCCGACCGTGTGTATGCAAAAGCATCGGACTTTTGTACAAGGTACAAACACGCATGCTCAGAACCATTGCAAACGATCAGACTACAATACAGAAGTTGACCAAAGGTGGCGCTGGAGTCATTGAACGTCCTCTTTTGAAGCGGCGTCAGTACGTTGTGACGTCATTACGTTCGTGTTTGTTGTCAAAAAGTCCGACCGTGTGTATGCAATACAAACTTGTGGACAACACACTTTGTACAAAAGTCCACGGAAAAGTTTGTACAAGTCCGACCGTGTGTATGGGGCTTAAGGCTGACTTCACATTTGCGTGTCTGTTGTTTCCTGTGTTCTTTTGTTATTACCTTGGACAGGTATGTTTGTCATGCGTTGACGTGTGCTGAAACTCCCATGAAAAGCTCATGAAAAGCATCAGTGGATTCAAAACTGGGAATGTTTTCAGCCAATGCGTGTCAAGGCACTGCACAGATCTGAATTGGCAGAATCCTGGCTTGTTTACACTCGTGTTGCTCTCTGAAGAGCGATCAGTATTGGATTGATCTTTGGAGGGTGTTTAACAGGTGTTGAGGAGGCATTATGTTGCCTGTTTTACCCCCTAAAAACCCCACCACCCCATTCAGTTGATTGAGTCTCATCTGTCAGTCGCTGTTGGCCGCCATGAGCGACAGTGCGGATAAATTTGGTTGCGCCGCAGTGGAAAGCATTGTGGCCATATGTACACCCCAATCCATTGCCTTTGCAGGTAGTAACGCTGCTCAGGTGTGTGTGTTTACAGTCCCCTAAATTCAAAGTGTAAATTTGCATTGCAAGCAGGGGGAAATAGTCCCCATCAACTCAAAACAACATGTCCATCTAAAGTCTAGAACACACTACTCATTTTTTCTTTCAGGGCTGAACAAAAAAAAACTGACAGCTCCAGAGGAGCCGATGTACTAACTAAGAGATGTTAGTACAGCTATCTCCCCTACTGTGCTATTGTGTTCTGACAGGGGGGACTGCCATGTCCCTTTAATAGAAGCTGGCCGCCTTCTGTTGGCTGCAGCACACGGGCAGAGCGTCTGGCGGTTTCTAGTGGACCAAGCGATGCTGCCCACCATTCAGCCCATGTGTACGGGCATTAGACTCTTCTGTCTTACAGGGTGATGGTACATTATTATTATTATTATTATAATTATTATTATAATACATATTATTATATATATTTATATATATATATGAGATCTTGTACAATATATATAGTACATGATCTCACTGCAGAGTTGTCACGTTATAGGAAGTAGAAAAATATATGATCAATTGACAGGATCAACAGGTAACAGAAATACAATATATTGTCAAAAGTATTGTGACAGCTGCCTTTACACGCACATTAACTTGGTTTTTTTTTGTTTTGTTTTTTCAAATAGCAATTTTTATTAGTCGTCATTGATTTTCAACAAAGGTAAAAAGCGTAACGTGAACGTACATGAACAAAAGCAAAATGTACACGACGGAAGTCCATTTAAGGTAGGAGCAAAATACAACAACCATAGTCATTGATACTACCGAAAATGTTACCGCACATCAACTTTAATGGCCTCCCAGTCTAAGGCTGGATTCACACCTACGCATTTTTATGTGCTTTTTGCATTTTGCTGATTTGCACTACAGATCGTGTTCCATAGGAAACCATGTTATTTGGACTCTAGGGCAAATCTGCAAAATGCAAAAAGCACTAAAACTGTATAGGTGTGAATCCAGCCTTAGTCTGCAGGGTTCAGTATTGGGTTGGCCCACCCTTTGCAGTTATAACAGCTTCAACTCTTCTGGGAAGGCTGTCCACAAGGTTTAGGTGTGTGTCTATGGAAATGTTGGACCATTCTTCCAGAAGTGCGTTTGTGAGGTCAGGCACTGATGTTGGACGAGAAGGCCTGGAGTGCAGTCTCACCTCTAATATATCCCAAAGGTGTTCTATCGGGTTGAGGTCAGGACTCTGTGTAGTCCAGTCAAGTTCCTCCACCCCAAACTCACTCATGCATGTCTTTATGGACCTTGCTTTTTGCACTGGTCCAAATCATTTGGTAGAGGTGGGGGTTATGGTGTGGGGTTGTTTTTCAGGAGTTGGGATTGGCCTCTTAGTTCCAGTGAAGGAATCTCTTAAGGCGTGAGCATACCAAGACATTTTGGACAATTTCTGCTCCCAGCTTTGTGGGAACAGTTTGAGGATGGCCCTTTCCTGTTCCAACTTGTCTGTGCACCAGTGCACAAACTTGACTGGCCTGCACAGAGTCCTGACCTCAACCTGATAGAACACCTTTGGGATGAATTAGAGTGGAGACTGCGAGCCAGGCCTTCTCATCCAACATCAGTGCCTGACCTCACAAATGCTCTTCTGGAAAAATGGTCAAACATTCCCATAGACACACTTCTAAACCTTGTGCTCAGCCTTCCCAGAAGACTTGAAGCTGTTATAGCTGCAAAGGGTGGGCAATGCAATACTGAACCCTACGGACTAAGACTGGGATGTCATTAAATGTCATGTGTGTGTAAAGGCAGGCGCCCCAATGCCTTTACACACAGTTTATTCTGGGAACTCAGAAACAAATGCTGTTAATTCTGGAAATAGACGGCATCATGTATAGCATTTTTTATTTCAGTCATAGTTTCATTCATAGCTTTTACAAAGAAAACATTCTGACTGGGTTCTCTCTCCCTAACGAGCATACGTGTCATCACTCCATTAATTCCTATAGATGATCTGTACAGTACTCTTGGTAGCCACCAGTCACCCAGCAGAGTAGGAATCAGGGTGGATATAAATAAATGATTTTTTTTTTTTATCTGATTTTTTTTTTGATTTTTTTTTATCAATTTTTTTAATAAAATGCTTTTGGGGTAAAAATCTATCTAAAGATAAATTTCTATTTAGGATGCATTAATAATTTAGTTTATTCAGCATGAAATGGAGCTTAGTTATGTAGCATGAGGCTGTATATTCTGCAATATTTACATTTTTTGATAAACTCATTCAATGAATCCAAGCTCTGCAAGCTGAGATAACAGGCACTGCATTGATGTATTCACAGTAACCAGGCGATAAAACAAAATTCAGGAATATTCCTTTATCCCATTATTTTGCAAATCTATGTACACTACAAACTGTATGATTGAATAGGCTCAGATATCACTGATTTACTAACCTGACAGCTTATTATTCTAAATAAGAAACCTTCATTTTGTTTGCAAATATTAAAGATTCTAACTACCAATAAGTCCTTACGTTTAAAGAGCACCTGTCACTTCAGATCCATCATGGCAGCACTTGTTAGCGGGCATCCACTCACCTGCTGCCACCACGTCCCTCACCTTGTTGTGTCACTGCCACATCACCAGCTGTCCCATTAAAGTGAATGGGACTGTCGGTGAGTCAACAGCGGGTCAGAGGAGGAGCCACTGCGGGACAGAGA
Source organism: Lithobates pipiens (assembly GCF_037356315.1). Classification (NCBI taxonomy): domain Eukaryota; kingdom Metazoa; phylum Chordata; class Amphibia; order Anura; family Ranidae; genus Lithobates; species Lithobates pipiens. Next base: position 553,756,382 of record NW_027507758.1, on the reverse strand, counting down.
TGACAGTTGCTGTTTAAACACTTGACATCCGTGCTATGGCTAAATGACGGCCACAGTGAATTCAAATCCACCCTGGTAGGAATCATCCATAGTAATGAATAGGGCCCCTGGGTGCATGCATGGTAGGAAGAGGACCTGGATGAGACACTTTCCTTGCAAAGGCTCTGTAGTGCCAATCAGGACTTACCAATGAGGACCATGGAAGTCGGAAGAATGGAAATTTACTAGGAAGACTGCAATTAATGAGATGGTTCTAAAGTTGTCCTTTAAGCAGGAAGTCTGAGCAACAAATAGTTTTCTGTGTTCTTTCTTTTTTATGTATTCTTTATTAAGGCCCCAATCAAATCTGATTACGTAGATTCATGCAGATTTATCCTATTCAAATTCAATGGGTGTGTCTGAATATGCGCTGCACAAGTATTTATGTGCATTTTTCAAGCATTTCTCTGCCTAACAACTAGGCTCCTTCTCCTCCTCCTGAAGCTTATAATACATATAAAAAATGCTTCAAAAACGTGTATATATGCGTTAAAACATACCAAAAATTCACTGGCAAATCTCTGGCAAAAATACGCTCTGCTCAGGTGTGAATGCAGCCTTGATGTATAATTAAAGACTTTTTTTTTTTTTTTGGATAGTGTGGAGAGCAGGCATGTACCGGCCATCGGGACTACTGGGAGTTTCCCGGTGGGCCGATGGCTCAGTGGGCCACTCTGATGTAAGGGGGCTGGTGATGGGACACTCTGATGTAAGGGGGCTGCTGATGGGACACTCTGATGTAAGGGGGGTGCTGATGGGACACTCTGATGTAAGGGGCTGCTGATGGGACACTCTGATGTAAGGGGGCTGCTGATGGGACACTCTGATGTAAGGGGGCTGCTGATGGGACACTCTGATGTATGGAGGTGCTGGTAATGGGAAACTCTGATGTAAGGGGGCTGGTAATGGGACACTCTGATGTAAGGGGGCTGGTAATGGGACACTCTGATGTAAGGGGGCTGGTAATGGGACACTCTAATGTAAGGGGGTGCTGATGGAACACTCTGATGTAAGGGGGCTGCTGATGGGACACTGATGTTAGGGTGTGCTGATGGGACACTCTGATGTAAGGGGGCTGGTAATGGGACACTCTGATGTAAGGGGGTGCTGATGGGACACTCTGATGTAAGGGGGTGCTGATGGGACACTCTGATGTAAGGGGGTGCTGATGGGACTCTCTGATGTAAGGGGGTGCTGATGGGACTCTCTGATGTTAGGGAGTGCTGATGGGACACTCTGATGTAAGGGGGCTGGTGATGGGACACTCTGATGTAAGGGGGCTGCTGATGGGACACTCTGATGTAAGGGGTCTGCTGATGGGACACTCTGATGTATGGAGGTGCTGTTAATGGGACACTCTGATGTAAGGGGGCTGGTAATGGGACACTCTTATGTAAGGGGGCTGGTGATGGGACTCTCTGATGTTAGGGGGTGCTGATGGGACACTCTGATGTAAGGGGGTGCTGATGGGACACTCTGATGTTAGGGAGTGCTGATGGGCCACTCTGATGTAAGGGGGCTGGTGATGGGCCACTCTGATGTAAGGGGGCTGGTGATGGGACACTCTGATGTAAGGGGGCTGCTGATGGGACACTCTGATGTAAGGGGCTGCTGATGGGACACTCTGATGTAAGGGGGCTGCTGATGGGACACTCTGATGTAAGGGGGCTGCTGATAGGACACTCTGATGTATGGAGGTGCTGGTAATGGGACACTCTGATGTAAGGGGGCTGGTAATGGGACACTCTGATGTAAGGGGGCTGGTAATGGGACACTCTGATGTAAGGGGGTGCTGATGGGACACTCTGATGTAAGGGGGCTGCTGATGGGACACTCTGATGTTAGGGTGTGCTGATGGGACACTCTGATGTAAGGGGGCTGGTAATGGGACACTCTGATGTAAGGGGGCTGGTAATGGGACACTCTGATGTAAGGGGGTGCTGATGGGACACTCTGATGTAAGGGGGTGCTGATGGGACACTCTGATGTAAGGGGGTGCTGATGGGACTCTCTGATGTAAGGGGGTGCTGATGGGACTCTCTGATGTTAGGGAGTGCTGATGGGACACTCTGATGTAAGGGGGCTGGTGATGGGACACTCTGATGTAAGGGGTGCTGATGGGACTCTCTGATGTTAGGGGGTGCTGATGGGACACTCTGATGTTAGGGTGTGCTGATGGGACACTGATGTAATGGGGCTGGTAATGGGACACTCTGATGTAAGGGGACTGGTAATGGAACACTCTGATGTAAGGGGGTGCTGATGGGACACTCTGATGTAAGTTGGTGCTGATGGGACTCTCTGATGTAAGGGGGTGCTGATGGGACTCTCTGATTTAAGGGGGTGCTGATGGGACTCTCTGATGTAAGGGGGCTGGTGATGGGACACTCTGATGTAAGGGGGTGCTGATGGGACTCTCTGATGTTAGGGAGTGCTGATGGGACACTCTTATGTAAGGGGGCTGCTGATGGGACACTCTGATGTAAGGGGGCTGCTGATGGGACACTCTGATGTAAGGGGGCTGCTGATGGGACACTCTTATGTAAGGGGGCTGGTAATGGGACACTCTGATGTAAGGGGGCTGGTAATGGGACACTCTGATGTAAGGGGGCTGGTAATGGGACACTCTGATGTAAGGGGGTGCTGATGGGACACTCTGATGTAAGGGGGCTGCTGATGAGACACTCTGATGTACGGAGGTGCTGGTAATGGGACACTCTGATGTAAGGGGGCTGGTAATGGGACACTCTGATGTAAGGGGGCTGGTAATGGGACACTCTGATGTAAGGGGGCTGGTGATGGGACACTCTGATGTAAGGGGGTGCTGATGGGACTCTCTGATGTTAGGGGGTGCTGATGGGACACTCTGATGTTAGGGAGTGCTGATGGGACTCTGATGTTAGGGAGTGCTGATGGGACACTCTGATGTAAGGGGGCTGGTGATGGGACACTCTGATGTAAGGGGGTGCTGATGGGACTCTCTGATGTTAGGGGGCGCTGATGGGACTCTCTGATGTTAGGGAGTTCTGATGGGACACTCTTATGTAAGGGGGCTGGTGATGGGACACTCTGATGTAAGGGGTGATGATGGGACACTCTGTTGTAAGGGGGTGCTGATGGGACACACTGATGTTAGGGGGCGCTGATGGGACACTCTGATGTTAGGGAGTGCTGATGGGACACTCTTATGTAAGGGGGCTGGTGATGGGACACTCTGATGTAAGGGGGTGCTGATGGGACTCTCTGATGTTAGGGTGTGCTGATGGGACACTCTGATGTAAGGGGGCTGGTAATGGGACACTCTGATGTAAGGGGGCTGGTAATGGGACACTCTGATGTAAGGGGGTGCTGATGGGACTCTCTGATGTTAGGGTGTGCTGATGGGACACTCTGATGTAAGGGGGCTGGTAATGGGACACTCTGATGTAAGGGGGTGCTGATGGAACACTCTGATGTAAGGGGGCTGCTGATGGGACATTCTGATGTACGGAGGTGCTGGTAATGGGACACTCTGATGTAAGGGGGCTGGTAATGGGACACTCTGATGTAAGGGGGCTGGTAATGGGACACTCTGATGTAAGGGGGCTGGTGATGGGACACTCTGATGTAAGGGGGTGCTGATGGGACTCTCTGATGTTAGGGGGTGCTGATGGGACACTCTGATGTTAGGGAGTGCTGATGGGACTCTCTGATATTAGGGAGTGCTGATGGGACACTCTGATATAAGGGGGCTGGTGATGGGACACTTTGATGTAAGGGGGTGCTGATGGGACACTCTGATGTTAGGGGGTGCTGATGGGACACTCTGATGTTAGGGAGTGCTGATGGGACTCTCTGATGTTAGGGAGTGCTGATGGGACACTCTGATGTAAGGGGGCTGGTGATGGGACACTCTGATGTAAGGGGGTGCTGATGGGACTCTCTGATGTTAGGGGGCGCTGATGGGACTCTCTGATGTTAGGGAGTACTGATGGGACACTCTTATGTAAGGGGGCTGGTGATGAGACACTCTGATGTAAGGGGTGATGATGGGACACTCTGTTGTAAGGGGGTGCTGATGGGACACACTGATGTTAGGGGGCGCTGATGGGACTCTCTGATGTTAGGGAGTGCTGATGGGACACTCTCATGTAAGGGGGCTGGTGATGGGACACTCTGATGTAAGGGGGTGCTGATGGGACACTCTGATGTTAGGGGGTGCTGATGGGACACTCTGATGTTAGGGAGTGCTGATGGGACTCTCTGATGTTAGGGAGTGCTGATGGGACACTCTGATGTAAGGGGGCTGGTGATGGGGCACTCTGATGTAATGGGTGATGATGGGACACTCTGTTGTAAGGGGGTGCTGATGGGACACACTGATGTTAGGGAGTGCTGATGGGACACTCAAAATGTAAGTGGGCCGGTCTGGATGAAGTCCAGGGCCAAATTTCTGTCCCAGTCCAGCCCTGGTGGAGAGGGATCAGATCTGTGACCCCGTTAGGGAGACTCACCCTCTACTTTCATTTTTAACCATTATCATCGAAAGTGAAGGTAAAAGGAAATCACTAATTTTGGGTTGACGCCGAAACAGGATTATCGGCACTAGTTCTGGTGACACCCAGGGATTCCCTTACTCAGAAGGGATTTCCTCTCAATTCCTGTATTTGGCATGGGATAGGATGTGAAAGGAAGTCTGAACAACGAGCCACAGATGTGGAAAGAAAACTGACGGGTGGTTGTAACCCTCCCTTGCTCTATTAAAAAGAAAAAAAATGTGGCCTACAGTTCAACAATAAGGGCTCATTTACTTGGGCACCATACAGCATTAGGACCCCTTTCACGCTGAGCCGTGGCCGCATTAGCGCTAAAGCAGTGAGCATTTTAGCTGCACTTTAGTGATGTTTAATCAGGGTGTTTAACCCCCACTAGCTGGGCACTTTTAACCCCCGCTAGTGGCTGAAGAGGGGGTTAAACGTACCCATGTTGTGGCGCTTCCGAAGTACTTTTCAGGCTCTTTGGAAGCGCTGCCAATTCATTTCAATGGGCAGGGTGTTTTGGAAGCTTTGTATACAGCACTCCCAATCCGCTCTAAAGATGCTGCTTGCAGGACTTTTCCTAACGTCCCCCAAGCGCACCGCCCCAGTGTGAAAAGACACACTAAAATGTATTATAAAAAGGAATCCCCTGGGGGAGGATTTTAAAGGCACGTACAACTTGATTGAAAAACAATGAAAAATATTTTATTACATAAAACAAACAAGGAAGTAATATACAATATACATAAAAAAAATATCTCTGGGTACAATTATAAAGACACTGTTAATAACAATGTGCACCACATAGGTTTATAATATAATCCATGTAGGTATAGCCACCCTACGCGCTTCGGAGCTTAATAAAGCATATCCTTCTTCAGGGGTGTAGATACAACATTAACATGGAATCTGTTGAATAACGGAGGACAAGATATTAGAGCGGGAGATGTAAGCGCCCAGATGTAATCCACATATAAACTGACAAAAGAATCCATATAAGCCATGGGAATACCATGGATTTGGGGGTGACAAATAATGAAATAAAAAATGGTCATGTAATAGAGTTGCACAAAATGCTGAAGGCCTCCCTCGCCCTTAAAGGTACAGAATAAAATAATTAGCTTCAAACACTGGCAAAATAGAACGATAATCAATTATTATAGTGCAATATAACTCTACTGCTTAGTTTAACAATAACACAATCATACAACAGTTCATTTAGCAATAACGCCATCAAAATAAATAATAGTACATATTGGATGACTTATATGTAAAAAGCGCAAAAGATGACAAAAAAAGATAGTGGTATAAATATCATAAGTATAAGTAGCTAATTCCCTATTGTTTCCTACCCCCTGAGACGAACCCTTCCAAAAACGGTTTGAACCAAATAGTGTCGTTAAGACCCGGAGACTGAGTAGCTTTCAAGGAGTGAATCCATCTGCAGGAGAATTTTGTTCCAATCTCCCCCCCTGTGGTTTGGGGGAATTCTGTCCAAGATGAGGAATTTGATTTTGGGGAGTTTCCCCCATGGACTAAGGTGGTGTGGCGGCCTAGGGGGAGGTCCGGATCACAGGTGCGCATACTAGTAATATGCCTATATGCACGTTTCCAAAATTCCTGTTTGGTTTTGCCAACGTAAAAACAACTGCACTCACACAGGAGCAAATAAATTACTCTGAATGTGTGGCAGTTGGCAAAGTGTTTTGGGTGAAAGATTTTGCCATTGGGCAAAAGTGGATTTTTTTGTGTCAACATAAATCTGCAGTTATGACATTTACCGCATGTAAAAGTGCCTTTGTATTTGCAGTGTGTAAAACTTGTAGCGTCTCGAAATTCACTTTTCACAAGGGTGTCACCAATGGATGTGGCTTGTTTGAAAGTAAAGGAGGGTTTTGATGTCACAAATTTGCCTAGAGACGGATCGCATGTAAGAATGTGCCAGCATTTTTCAATCATTTTCTTAACCTGCTCTTGTTGGTTGCTAAATTTAGTTATAATTCTGATATCCTCAGTTTCCTTTTTAGATTTTTTGCGATGTATAAGGTCGATTCTATTGTGAAGGCAAGCTCGTTTGAAGGCGCGCTTCAGGGAGGTATGGGAATAGCCCCGCAAAAGCAATCTCTTGCGGAGCTGATTGGCCTCCTCCCGAAACACGACCTCATCCGAGCAATTACACCTAACTCGAAGGTACTGGCTGTACGGGATGGAATTTATTAGGGGTTTGGGATGAAAGCTTGACACGTAGAGAATAGAGTTGCCTGCAGTTGGCTTCCTAAATAGTTTACTTAACACTTTGCCAGATTCACCCCTGTAAATCTCCACATCAAGGAAGGTGATGCGATCAAGATCAGAGTTCATAGTAAAATGTAGATTAAAGTTATTCTTGTTAATTCTCAGGAGCCACTGTTCTAACGGGTCATGGGGGCCGTCCCAGATGATGAAGATGTCGTTGATGTACCGGTACCAACAAAGAATGTGGTCCGAGTACATCGACAAGTCCTCATCATCCAGAACCATTGCCTCCCACTCCCCCAGGTACAGGTTGGCGTAGGATGGGGCATAGCAGGTCCCCATCGCTACCCCCTGCACCTAGAGGAAGTAGGAGCCGTTGAAGGTGAATACATTGTGTTGTAAAATGAAATCTAAAATTGACATGATAAACTCCCCGTATCTCGGGTCGATCTCGGGGTTCTTGGATAGAAAGTGTTGAACAACTGCTATCCCCTTTTATCGTGAGGGATCGAGTTGTAAAGGAATTCTGCATCCACTGCTACAAAGATGGCGTGGTCCAGAATGATTAAGGAATCAATGACTTGAAGAAACTAAAGAGTATCCTTAACAAAGGAAGGCAAGGAGGAAACTTTGCTAGTGTTGTCACTGACAGCCAACGCCTGAGATAATTGGCCTACCAGGGGGGTTGTTTGCATTCTTGTGAATTTTTGGCAAAGCATAAAATACGGGAACACGTGGAAATTTATTTTGAACAAATTCCCAAGTTTGTTGGGTGATAATTTGATTAGAGAAGGCCGAATCAATGATAGCATAAAACTCAAGGGTGTACTTCTTCACAATGTTGGCAGGGACACAACGGTACCAGTCAGTGTTGCTGAGTATTTTAGTGCACATTTCGATGTATGTTGTATTGTCAAGAAGGACAATATTTCCTCCCTTATCTGATGTTTTAATTGTGATATTTTTGTTAAGTGAGAGTTGTTTAAGGGCTATGTGTTCCTGTCTACTGAGGTTGGCTAGGACCTGCGTTTCCGGATTTTTAACGCTTCCAAATCATTGTAGATGAGCTTCAAAAATGCTGCGGCATTAGGGCATGTACTGGGGGCAGGGCAAAAGTCAGATTTCTTCTTAAGATTGGATTTAGTTTACCTTAAAAGGGATATCCTGTGGATCTACTGTGTCCTCCAACAAGGAGGTTAAATCGAGTTGATCAATAAGGTCAATTGGATTATTTTCTTTCAAAAGGGCCACTAATTGGTCCAGTGCTTGTGTTTCTTGGGAGGTGTGTGTAGTATGAACTTCCTTATTGGAGAAAAGTTTCTTTAGAAGTAATTTACGAACAAATAATTGAAGGTCTTTATATACGTCGAATACATCAATATCTTGGGTAGGGCAAAAATTGAGGCCTTTCCTCAGGACGTTAATTTCATCAACAGGGAGCTTGTAAGAAGAAAGATTAACTTTGGTTAAATCAGATAATAACTCGCCTGCAAAAACGGCTCTCCTGCAGTCTGTGTGGAAGCCCCAAGTGCTTTCACACTGAGGAGATGCGCTGGCAGGACTTTAAAAAAAAGTCCTGCAAGCAGCATCTTTTGAGTGGTGTATACCGCTCCTCCACCACTCCTGCCCATTGAAATGAATGGGCACCACTGCCGAAGCACCTGCAATGCGATTTGGCAGCTGAGCTTCACGGGCACATTTAACCCCTTCCTGGGCCGCTAGCTGAATTATAAGTGCCCTGCTAAAATGACGGTAAAGCTCTGCTAAAACTGGCAGCGTTTTACCGTCAACGCCTGCTCGCTCCAGTGTGAAAGCAGCCTTAAGACCCCTTTCACACCAGGGTGTTTTGCAGGCGCTATAACGTTAGAAATAGAGCTTGCAAAACGCCCTAAAGAAGCTGCACCATTGTGTGTAGTGTGAAAGCCCGAGGGCTTTCACACGACACTGGCAGGACGTCAGAAAAAAGTCCTGCCAGCAGCTTCTTAGGAGCGGTGTGTTTACCGCTCCTCCACCACTGCTCCCTATTGAAATCAATGGGGCAGCGCTGTAATACTGCCGGAAAAACGCCGCTATTGCGGCATATTGCTGGCGGGTTTAACCCTTTTGCGGCCGATAGTGGGGGTAAAAGTGCCCCGCTAGCACCCGAAATGCGCCGCAAATCCGGCGGTAAAACGCCACTAAAAATAGCAGCGTTTTACCACCCACGCTATCGGTGGTGTGGTGTGAAAGGGGTCTTGGTGATACAGAAAATTTCTTACATTAAACAAAACAAACATCCAAACAGTTCACGTGTATGTATAATTTAGAATTATATATATATATATATATATATATATATATATATATATATATATATATATATATATATATACATATAAAAAAACAGGTAATCAAAACTTTTGGATGAAAAAAATGGGCTAACTTTACTGTTTTTTTTTTTTTTTTTTTTAAATCTGTGTATTTTTTCCCCAAAAAATTGAGTTTGAAAGACCGCTGCGCAAATACCGTGTGACATAATATATTGCAACAACCGCTATTTTATTCCCTAGGATCTCTGCTAAAAAATATATATATATAAGTTTTGGGGGTTCTAAGTGAATTTCTAGCAGAAAATACTGGATCTTTATTTGTAAGCATCAAGTGTCAAAAAAGATTTAGTCTTTAAATGGTTAAACTGAGAACTTCTACACACAGAGTTCAATTCATTCATTCAAGTGTAAACATTGTATCATTTTGATCTTTTCTTGGCAGACTGCCCAGGAGACAAGTCACTGAAGTCATTTGCAAGTTGCGCTGAATATATCATCGGCCTTTTTTAACAGAACAATCGGCCGATGCCGATTAATTAAAAAACGCCAAATATCGGCTGATATATCGGTCGACCTCTAGTTGAGACTGTACAATTATGGGGGGTGCCCACAAGGATTTGTTCTAAAAAAGAAGGATCATTGGAAATGGTGTCAATAGAAGTAATAGTAATTGGGTTTTGATTTACAGTGCTAGTGTGGGTGTTAGGAGCGGCTTCCGGAACAGCCGCGGAAGGTGTAACCAACTGCCCCGGAAGTGATGTAGATGGAGGTGCAGATTGAGGATGTGTAATCATATAGAGTGTGAGTTTTTTAGCTTGTTGCTTTTCGGTGGAATCGCCGGAATATAAATTAGTACTCGGTGTGGTCTTGGATTTTTGATTAGATTGGGAATGTGAGGGGTGCGACTGATACGAGGAGTTTGATGTAGAACGGGGAAAAGAGGAAGTGTTTCTAATTGGTTGAGTAGAATTAACCGAGGGGTGTGGTAGATTTAAAGGGCCTTTACTTAAATTGGGTTTGTTGGAGGTAAAGGTCCATGTATGTATATTATATGTTACTTCCTTGTTTGTTTTATGTAATAAAATATTTTTGATTGTTTTTCAATCAAGTTGTATGTGCCTTTAAAATCCACCCCCACGGGATTCCTTTTTATAAACCATTTTTTCCGGATGTGGCACAACTAATACCGAAATGGGATCAGGAGATCAAGTCGTAGTCAAACATAATAACGAATGGGGATTCATTTTGGATTTTCATATGCAATACAAAGTGGTAGAAGATATCTTCAAGCGGCATTGGCATGTCCTTTTGCTAGATAAAAAACGAAATCCTGCATTTCCATCTCAACCTCAATTTATTTATAGGAAGGCCCCAAATTTCGGTGACAAAATTATAAAAGAAAGTGGTTGACCCCCCGAAACCTCCAACTACTTTTTGGGATCGAAATGGCTTTTTTGCTTGCCGGAGATGCAAAGCTTGCTGAGAAATCTCTAGGCCAGTTAGATCATTATACAATTTTTCCTCTCCATCAAATAATCGAGTGTTCAACATAAAACAGTTTATTACATGTAACAGCACTCACGTTGTATATGCTTTAAAATGCCCTTGTGGGTTGATGTATATTGGAAGGACAAAAAGAAAATTTAGAGTGAGAATCGCTGAACACATTCATAAAATTAAAATTGGATTCAAAGACCATAATGTGTCGTTACATTTCAAACTCAAATATAATATGGACGCCACTGGTCTCCAATTTTGGGGAATTGAACAAATCAAACCCTATTGGAGAGGAATCAATATGGTACGGGAATTGTCAAAACACGAGACTCAATGGATATAATTAGTTGATGTTTTGAGTCCTAGGGGCCTGAATATCGAATTGGACATCAATTGCTTTATAAGTGACACTTAATCAGATTATATCAATTACATGGATGCGCCCCCTGTGGTGGATTAGATCATTTACGCTCTACCATTCATGCATTGTTAGAAGGGGTTGGATACACAGAATTATCTATATAAAGGAAAACCAGAGACGATCCTGTATAAAAGAACCACATCCGAGTACACACAAAGATCAATGATGATCGTAGAGTAGTGTGCATAAAAGTAATTACATAAGAGCAATCATATAAAAAGAATGACACACGTACGGATGGACTTACTATAGACGCTTCTGTGAAATATATACACAGATTTTCATTTGAATTAAAAATCATTTTCCAGTTAAAAATAATTTTTAAACTATAATTTATTTCTTAAACTAAAATCAATTTAGATTTGAATTTGTTCCTCGATTTTTTTGATTATAGATGGGTTATTTACTAATCAAAATAAAAGGGCATAATCTATCATGGTGTTAAATCCCCATAATTTCTAAACCAGTTCCGGATTTATTCATTTCATTCTTAAGGTACTGTAATTTTAAATCTTTTTTTTTTAATATATATTTTTTAATGAATTAATTAGTTTTAATTCATTAAATAATAGTGTGCTTGCTCTTACTTTCACAGCGATACCTCACATGTGTGGTGCCATGGGCATAGCATAAGGGGTTGCAGGGGTCACAATGGCAACCCTGTCCCTAGCTCCAGGGGGTCCCAGCAGCCTCCCTGCCATATTATCATATCCTCCACAAAGTCCAGCTCTGATCTGCCATAGGGCCCCACAGCCACGCTCCAGTACTGGGTTTCCATTTTGCCTTCCACAATTGACACCCCTCCAATCTCATTGGCTGTGAAGCATTTCCAGAATGGAGAGGAGCATGAGGTAAGAACAGCCCAGGATGGGTAAGTGTCTGTGCTATGTGCTGGCAACATGGAATGGTAACCGTGCTTAGCGAGGCAAGAGGAGGAGACTGCTGCTGTCCTATAGCCATGATGGGACCTTCATGTGTCTTCTAGTCACCAGCTGGGATACTCTGTACGCCCCCACTTGGGGATGTCTGCTTACCCCGACTTCCCTGACAACTGGGGAAAAGATATACACCTCCGGGAGGTGACCTTCCCCCAACACCTTCCAAAACTCACAGAGAAACCTTCAGAAATTGCTAAAACAAATCCCTTAACATCTCATCAGGGGGCCCCTGAAGGGCTACTGGCTCCAGATTTCATGTCACATGGCTTTGCCGTCCCAGATCTAAGTTGCACCCCCCCAAAGCCCCCTGACCACCCCACTGCCCTGGATACTATGCCCGGCTGCTGAGCTCCTTTCCCATTACAGCACTCTATACTGCTCCTTCTCCGCAGGGCTGAAATCACATTCCTTTACAACACAGCCAGTTAGCCATGATCTCCACAGGGTGTATCTGCCTACTGCAAATACACTGCCGTTCTGACAGAGAATTTCGCAAGTCAGAAGGACAACATAAAAGCCAGAAACACCCTGTGAAGACTGAGAGACTGCGTGTAAAGGAATGTGATTTCAGACCTGTGTACTGTGGGGGCCGAGGAACTCTATACAGTGCTGAGATGGGAAAGGAGCAATGTCAAGTGACCTGCCAGGGGTCCCTCTCCTCTGATTCTCCAACGGTAATCACTGTCCTCTCATGTAAAGAGGAACTCAAAACTCTTAAGCCACTTTGGGTATCTTGGCATGCAGTGGGTGTTTCTGCACGCACGGTTGAAGTGGTGGGTGGTAATGAGGGGGGTCCAGGCCAACTTTTGCATCGGGGCCCACAAGCTTCAAGGTATGCCTTGTGTGGTGCGACCGCTATTTACATAAGTATGCAGGACCTACATGCACGTTTACATTTGTGCATGAGCATGGGTGTATGGGGCGCTTACATATTTTTTTTTTTTTGGATGAACAAGGGATTAACAACATTCATGGTCTGTGACATATCCAGTTTTTAAGCCCATATCTCTCCTTTTGCCTCCAAAGCATGTGATCAAAGCAAGATCAGTTTGATCAGATGCTGTACAAACCAGTAATGGCTTCTAATCAAAACAAAAGTAATGTAACAGAAGAGGGGAAGAAACTCTTTCACAGTGATTGCGATTAGAGCGGTTATATTGGTAGCGGGCTCCCCGATGGGACAGGAGAGCCCGGTAAAGGTGGATAGGGTCCCCCTTGCTCCATCTGTAAAAATGACCGAGAGGCTGTAGAGCCAAGTGGACCATTTTTCCCCAAATAGCGAAACACTCAGAGAAAAAGGATAATACCAAGACCATTGTTGTAGCTGCACTGATCCTGATCCTTGCTGAGCTTGAATCCATGTATGACTGGCTTTAGTTTGCCTCTATAGATACCCTGTGCTGTTATTCCAGGTATAACAGGCCCCTGTGCACAAATGGCATCCCACACTGTGTATTTTTGGCCCAGGGATGACATCTAGCACCGTGTGTCACGGGCCCACAGATCAGGTGGCACACCGGATATGGCAATGGTACACTCATGAAAGGAGGATGGGAAAAGGGAAGTCTATTATAAAACATTTTCAGATGGGCATTCCAATCAGGTCCACCTATCAGTTTTTACGGCTGACTTGATTGGAAGGTCCATTCATCCCTATGGACAAGCAGCTGTACACAGACTTGTGTCCATTTACACCCGCCTACCCCTGGGTTCGATCAGGCCCTTAAAAACAAAGCGTAGAGGACTCTCTCTTGAGTTTAAGGTGAAGCAGTTCCTACTGAACTGTCCGAGATTCAAACCATGTATGGGCAGGCTGATTGCACCCAAGCTTATTGATCAATCCACTTGGGTACAACTAGCCTGTTTGATTTTTCATGAGATCATTGCTAGAGGTTAAGCAATAATCACTGTGGCTCTCCCCATGAGGAGAACACAATAGCTCCACGGGATGGATTCCCCCATCAACATCAGTGTTGATGGGGGAATGCACCTATTTTCTTTCCTGCAACCACAGGTTGAAAATCTAACCATCTATGGCTGGCTTAACAGTCATCGGAGTTGCACCTGCTCTGACTAGATGGAGGTTGGAATCAGACCTGTGTTCCGGTGCATTGTGTTTAGAACGAATAAAAGAAAAAAAAATTCTTACACACACTATTTATTTTTATTTCATTTTATTAAATGTTTTTCACAATATAACAATAAAGTATATACATAATTTCTTCTGCCATGATGCACCACAATGCATGGTAGTGCGTTGAACTGCATTGTGTTGAATTGTACTGCATGTGTGTTGGAAGTGCATTTGGTCAATGTGTTGGGGTACCATTGACGATGGATGGCACTGCACCACACTGATGCTTGTAACGTGAATTAAAAAAACATAGGTTGGGGTAATGCACATTTACCACAACACAATGGTGTGATTTTGCACTAAAGCATGGCAGTTCACAGAACCATCCAAAACACAAATTTCCCCAGCATACTTACCAGCTAGCCAGCATAATATAACGAAAAAAAGGCTAAACTGTTTCTGCAATTTACATTGGATGCAAATATATGTGAAGCCGCACTGCCACGTCAAGGCCCCTCTGCAAAGTGCGGTCCCTAACTATAATGTTTCTAAATTGAGAAATATATAGGAAGAAATAAATAGAGTGTCTAAACTAGTTACAATTTTTTTTAAAAAACAGAGGTTTTTGTTATATATTTGCATTCATAAGTGAAGCTACATAGAGCTCCCAGGGATCCCATTGGATCTTCCTTGTGGCTTGTGCTTGGTCACAGTGAGACCTCGTATGATTGGGATTTCTGTGTCCCTCTAATGTAATGTTTCCAGGGTATATGCCTGTTAACCCTCTAAGTCTTAGGTGCTCGCAGTGATACTGGTGTTAGGTTTAGAAAGTCTCTAGCACTCAAAAAGATTATTTCCACTTATTGTGAAAAAATTTCATATTATTCCAGCCACTGTTTTATTGCTGGTTTGATAGTACCAGAAAATAAAAAAAAACTGGCCTCCAACCTCCCCTTATAGCCAGTCCAACACACACCTAAAAAGTATCAGCCTCCCGCCTGCAAAAAAACCCTGTGTCACTCCTGGAGCCTGAACGGCCCACTTTGATGGAGCCAGAACGGGGGTGTCACACTCTCCTGGAGCCTGAAAAGGCCCATTCTTCTGGAGCCAAACTGGCCCATTCTTCTAGAGCCTGAACGGCCCACTTTGATGGAGCCAGAACGGGGGTGTCACACTCTCCTGGAGCCTGAAAAGGCCCATTCTTCTGGAGCCAAACTGGCCCATTCTTCTAGAGCCTGAACGGCCCGCTCTGATGGAGCCTGAACAGCCCTCTCTGATGGAGCCTGAACAGCCCTCTCTGATGGATCCTGAACGGCACAGTCTGATGGAGCCTGAACGGCCCGCTCTGATGGAGCCTGAACGGCACAGTCTGATGGAGCCTGAACGGCCCGCTCTGATGGATCCTGAACGGCACAGTCTGATGGAGCCTGAACCGCCCGCTCTGATGGAGTCTGAACGGAGTGTCACACTCTGATGGAGCCTGAACGGGGGTGACACGTGCTGATGGAGCCTGAACGGGGGTGTCACACGCTGATGGAGCCTGAACGGGGGTGTCACATGCTGATGGAGCCTGAACGGGGGTGTCACACTCTGATGGAGCCTGAAAGGGGGTGTCACACGCTGATGGAGCTCTGATGGATCCTGAACGGCACAGTCTGATGGAGCCTGAACGGCCCGCTCTGATGGAGCCTGAACGGCACAGTCTGATGGAGCCTGAACGGCCCGCTCTGATGGATCCTGAACGGCACAGTCTGATGGAGCCTGAACCGCCCGCTCTGATGGAGTCTGAACGGAGTGTCACACTCTGATGGAGCCTGAACGGGGGTGACACGTGCTGATGGAGCCTGAACGGGGGTGTCACACGCTGATGGAGCCTGAACGGGGGTGTCACATGCTGATGGAGTCTGAACGGGGGTGTCACACTCTGATGGAGCCTGAAAGGGGGTGTCACACGCTGATGGAGCCTGAAAGGGGGTGTCACACTCTGATGGAGCCTGAAAGGGGGTGTCACACTCTGATGGAGCCTGAAAGGGGGTGTCACACTCTGATGGAGCCTGAACGGGGATGACACGCGCTGATGGAGCCTGAACGGGGGTGTCACACGCTGATGGAGCCTGAACGGGGGTGTCACACTCTGATGGAGCCTGAAAGGGGGTGTAACACTCTGATGGAGCCTGAACGGGGGTGTCACATTCTCCTGGAGCCTGAAAAGGCCCATTCTTCTGGAGCCAAACTAGCCCATTCTTCTAGAGCCAGAGAAGCCCACTCTTCTGGAGCCTGAATCTCCCAATCGTCTGGAACCTGATCGGCCCAATCCCCTGAAGCCTGAATCTCCCATTCTTCTGAAACCTGATCGGCCCAATCTCCTGGAGCCTGAATCTCGCACTCTGATGGAGCCTGAATCTCGCACTCTGATGGAGCCTGAACTTCGCACTCTGATGGAGCCTGAACTTTGCACTCTGATGGAGCCTGAACTTTGCACTCTGATGGAGCCTGAACTTTGCACTCTGATGGAGCCTGAACTTCGCACTCTGATGGAGCCTGAACTTCGCACTCTGATGGAGCCTGAACCTCGCACTCTGATGGAGCCTGAACCTCGCACTCTGATGGAGCCTGAACCTCGCACTCTGATGGAGCTTGAATGGGGGTGTCGCACTCTGATGGAGCCTGAACCTTGCACTCTGATGGAGCCTGAATGGGGGTGTCGCACTCTGATGGAGCCTGAATGGGGGTGTCGCACTCTGATGAAGCCTGAACAGGGGTGTCGCACTCTGATGGAGCCTGAACGGGGTTGTCGCACTCTTCTTGAGTCTGAACGTGGGCGACACACTTTTCTGGAGTTTGAACAATTTCTTCCAACTTGTTGGCAATCTTCACTCCCAAAAATTCTGCACCCCTCCCATTTAAGTGCAGTCCATCCCTTCCATAGAGCCGGGAAGCGACTGCAAAGTCAGACCAGTTCTCCATGAAGCCAAACTCCTCTTCTCTGCACCAGTTCTTCAGCCACTTGTTAAGCTCTCTAAGCTCCTGCTGCCTTTCTGGTGTGGCTTTAGGTACAGGCAGTATTTCTGAAAATACTGCTTTGGAGGTCCTTTTTTTCAACATAATCCCTATGTCCTTGAAATCATTTTGTAGACTGCTCCATCTTCCTCTAATTTGGTCATTTGTACCAATATGTACCAAGACAGCTGGGTCCTCTCCAGCCCCACGCAACAATCTTTCCATCCGATCTGCAATGTCCCGAACCCGAGCGCCTGGTAAACAACATACTGTTCGTAGTTGAGGGTCTTTGTGACAGATTGCCCTCTCTGTCCCTCTAATAATTGAGTCCCCTACCACCAGTATCTGCCTATTCTTTCTTGTAGCCTTGCCCCCATCTTTACTGGAGGAAATGTTCCCATGGTTCACCTGACATTTTGGTTGAGTCTCAATGTCGGGTACAGTCCCAATATGCACATGACACTCTTCTGGACTTTGCACACGAGCAACACGCTCTTCTGTAGTCTGAGCGGCGGCGGCGCACCCTTTTGGAGTCTGAGCGGCGGCTGCGCGCCCTTTTGGAGTCTGAGCGGCGCGCCCATTTGGAGTCTGAGCGGCAGTGGCGCGCCCTTTTGGAGTCTGAGCGGCGGCGGTGCGCCCTTTTGGAGTCTGAGCGGCGGCGGTGCGCCCATTTGGAGTCTGAACGGCGGCGGCGCGCCCATTTGGAGTCTGAGCGGTGGCGGCGGCGCACCCATTTGGAGTCTGAGCGGCGGCGCACCCTTTTGGAGTTTGAGCGGCGGCGGCGCGCCCATTTGGAGTCTGAGCGGCGGCGGCACGCCCATTTGAAGTCTGAGCGGCGGCGGCGCGCCCATTTTGAGTCTGAGCGGCGGCGGCGCGCCCATTTGAAGTCTGAGCGGCGGCGGCACGCCCATTTCGAGTCTGAGCGGCGGCGGCGCGCCCATTTGGAGTCTGAGCGGCGGTGGTGCGCCCATTTGGAGTCTGAGCGGCGGCGGCGCGCCCATTTGGAGTCTGAGCGGCGGCGCGCCCATTTGGAGTCTGAGCGGCGGCGGCGCGCCCTTTTGAAGTCTGAGCGGCGGCGGCGCGCCCATTTGGAGTCTGAGCGGCGGCGGCGCGCCCATTTCGAGTCTGAGCAGCGGCGGCGTGCCCTCTTTTAGTCTGAGCGGCGGCAGCGCGCCCATTTCGAGTCTGAGCGGCGGCAGCGCGCCCATTTGAAGTCTGAGCGGCGGAGGCGCACCCTTTTGGAGTCTGAGCGGCGGCGACGCGCCCTTTTGGAGTCTGAGCGGCGGCGACGCTCCCTTTTGGAGTCTGAGCGGCGGCGGCGCGCCCTTCTGGAATCTGGGCGGCGGCTCGCCCTTCTGGAATCTGAGCGGCAGCGGCTCGCCCTTCTGGAGTCTGAGCGGCGGCGGCACGCTCTTCTGTAGTCTGAGCGGCGGCGGCGGCACGCTCTTCTGTAGTCTGAGAGGCGGCGGCGCTCTCTTCTGGAGTCTGAGAGGCGGCGGCGCTCTCTTCTGGAGTCTGAGCGGTGGCGGCACGCTCTTTTGCAGTCTGAGCGGCGGCGGCGCGCTCTTCTGCAGTCTGAGCGGCGGCGGCACGCTCTTCTGTAGTCTGAGAGGCGGCGGCGCTCTCTTCTGGAGTCTGAGAGGTGGCGGCGCTCTCTTCTGGAGTTTGAGCGGCGGCGGCACGCTCTTTTGCAGTCTGAGCGGCGGCGGCACGCTCTTCTGTAGTCTGAGCGGCGGCGGCACGCTCTTCTGTAGTCTGAGAGGCGGCGGCGCTCTCTTCTGGAGTCTGAGAGGCGGCGGCGCTCTCTTCTGGAGTCTGAGCGGCGGCGGCACGCTCTTTTGCAGTCTGAGCGGCGGCGGCGCGCTCTTCTGCAGTCTGAGCGGCGGCGGCGCGCTCTTCTGTAGTCTGAGCAGCGGTGGCACGCTCTTCTGTAGTCTGAGAGGCGGCGGCGCTCTCTTCTGGAGTCTGAGCGGCGGCACGCTCTTTTGCAGTCTGAGCAGCGGTGGCGCGCTCTTCTGCAGTCTGAGCGGCGGCGGCGCGCTCTTCTGGAGCCTGAGCGGCGGCGGCGCTCTCTTCTGGAGTCTGAGAGGCGGCGGCACGCTCTTCTGGAGTCTGAGAGGCGGCGGCGCTCTCTTCTGGAGTCTGAGCGGCGGCGGCATGCTCTTTTGCAGTCTGAGCAGCGGTGGCGCGCTCTTCTGCAGTCTGAGCGGCGGCGGCGCGCTCTTCTGGAGCCTGAGCGGCGGCGGCGCTCTCTTCTGGAGTCTGAGCGGCGGCGGCGCGCTCTTCTGGAGTCTGAGCGGCGGCGGCGCGCTCTTCTGCAGTCTGAGCGGCGGCGGCGCGCTCTTCTGCAGTCTGAGCGGCGGCGGCGCGCTCTTCTGCAGTCTGAATGTGGACGAAACTCTCTTCTGCAGTCTGAATGTCCCTTTCAATACTGCTCACTGTGGCAGGCCTGCCGTGTGAGCTGTGTCTGCAGTAGATCTCGCCTTCATCTGCAATAAAACCAGAGGAATTTGATTTAGCATCTTTACCTACATTTCATATATTTTTCTTTATACAACATCAAATTATGAAGAAAAAAATTCAAAGCTCCACTGCCAGGGAGAAATAGTAAACCCGACATGACAGTGACATAGGAAAAACTGCTATTGGCTTTTGTATAAAAATGCTGATTGCCTGGCAGTTATGCTGACCCACTAAAATTCCATGATTGGAAGTTTGGAAGCCAACAACAAGTATTTTTAGCAGTATAATAAAAAAGCATTTCCCAAACATAGGTAATTGCTGTGGGCACATTGTGTGGGCTGCTAAGCAATTACATGGTGTTGATCACGTGGTGGAGTGTCGGATCATTTTATCAACTGAATATCTATCATAGAGATACTACCCAATATTAATATCACAACTTATAGACTCTCTCTGTTTTTTCATATTTATTGTTTGCACATTGCTACTTACTGGGTGTGTAATATATATGTGTATTGTTTATGTTATCACATTACCTAGCGCCACTATTTACTTTTAACCTATGTTTGGTAGATGCTGTTTTATTATAGCATTTCTTTTAAAGTGGCTGCTCTATATGTATCAGGTTTGTCTTTGGCGCAGTGATAAGATCTTAGGTAGCGGCTCATTGTGATCTGGTTGTGTATTATTTTTAGCAGTATGATGTTGCACTTTCATAGTTAAATGAGTGGGCAGGTCACAAAGGAAATTGTGACAGGAAGTAGTGGTGCCACCTGCCTGGCTGTACATTGTGGCAGGGGTTTGTGAAACATCAGACCAGCTAAGCAGGGGCTTTGTTGAGTGGCAGTTTTGTCAAGAAAGTGTGTCATTATCAGCCCTGAGATCAGAACACCACAGCAGCAAATGGAACTCCCTACATCTGAAAGAAATCTGGAGACATAAAAGAAATACTTTCCCTGGCCCCATTAGTTCAGCGGGGAGGGGAGTGTGTGTTTGTGTGTTGGGGGGCACTGCAGAAAGGAGACAATTTCTTCACATTCAGGCTGAGAGCTCTGCTGTTTCTTATAATTGAGATAAAATCCCAGCCTCTTTTATATCAATCTACCGGATTCCTCTGGTGAATTTATATACAAGAGGCTGGGATTGAAGAATCGGCTCCGGTGAGGACAGCTGTGGATGTTTGGACAGGTAAGTGTCTCTATATTAAAAGTTAGCAGCTATAGTATTTGTAGCTGCTGACTTAAAAATGTTTTGGGGTAGACTGGAGCGCCTCTTTAAAGTCCCACACCTTGCAAAACCTTGGGATCAGTGGACATGCGTCCTACAAGTGTGTTTTTTTTATTTTCTTTAGCCATGACAATTTCAGTTCTCTTATATGGGTTCAATTAAAGTGCTTATAAAGGCAGAGGGATTTTATCTTGCTGCATTTCTAAAAAAATAAAAAATAAATGTATGCATGCATCTCCCCCCCAGCCCCCCGCCCCCCTAGGCTCTCTTGCTCCTCACTGGCTCAGTAAAAAAAAAGAAATAATAATAATAGGCCAAAAAAGCCAATGCTGTAAAAAAAACACACTATTGCAAAAATGTTGAAAAACTCACTGCAAAGCTACTGCCATTTTTATAACATTATTATAACGTCCGGTGTGCATGAGGAAGCTTTACCATCACTGTAATGTATGGCATTGGTTTAACCACTTAAGCCCTGGACCAATTGTCAGCCTAAGGACCAGAGGTCTTTTTACAATTTTGCACTGCACTGCTTTAACTGGCAATTGCACGGTCATGCAATGTTGTACCCAAACAAAATTTGCGTCCTTTTCTTGCCACAAATAGAGCTTTCTTTTGATGGTATTTGATTGCCTCTGCGATTTTTATTTTTTACGATATAAATGGAAAAAGACTGAAAATTTTGAAAGAAAAAAAGATATTTTCTACTTTTTGTTATAAGAAAAATCGAATAAACTCAATTTCAGTCATACATTTAGGCCAAAATGTATTCAGCCCCATGTCTTTAGTAAAAAAAAGTCATTAAGCGTATATTTATTGGTTTGTGCAAAAGTTATAGCGTCTACAAACTAGAGTACATTTTCTGGAATTTACACAGCTTTTAATTTATGACTGCCTATCTCATTTCTTGAGGTGCTAAAATGGCAGGGCAGTACAACCCCCCCCATGACCCCATTTTGGAAAGTTGAAACCCCAAGAAAATTGCTGAGGGGCATGTTGAGACCATTGAATATTTTTTTTTTTTTGTCCCAAGTGATTGAATAATGACACAAACAAAAAAGTTTGCAAAAAGTTGTCACTAAATGATATATTGCTCACAATGCCATAGTTATATGTGGAATTTCACCCCAAAATATATTCTGCTGCTTCTCCTGAGTACGGGGATACCACATATGTGGGACTTTTTGGGAGCCTAGCCGCGTACGGGACCCCGAAAACCAATCACCGCCTTCAGGATTTCTAAGGGTGCAAATTTTTGATTTCACTCCTCACTACCTATCACAGTTTCGAAGGCCATAAAATGCCAAAATAGCACAAAACCCCCCCAAATGACCCCATTTTGGAAAGTAGACACCCCAAGCTATTTAATGAGAGGCATGTTGAGTCCATGAAATATTTTATATTTTGCCACAAGTTGCGGGAATATTACAAACTTTTTTTTGTGCACGAAGTTGTCACTAAATGATATATTGCTCACACATGCTATGGGCATAAGTGAAATTACACCCCAAAATAAATTCTGCTGGGGATACCACATGTGGGGGACTTTGTGGGAGCCTAGCCGTGTACCGTAAAACGCTACCAAAAAAAACTGTTAGCGATGGCAGGGATCAGGCCTGACTCTGCAAACGCTGCAGTTATGTGTTTAGTGTTTTGTAAGTGACAGTGATCAATCGATACTGCACTTGGGTGGGCTGGGCGGAGGGGCAAAACGCAGGTGCTAGCAGGTATCTGGGCTGGTCCCGCTAACAATGCTTTTTTTGTCGATTTGTGTGCCTATGTGTACCTACGTGTCAGTGTAGTGATTGGTGCACACTTACTATGTCCTCTCCTCGCAGTCCGGTCAAAAAGACCGCCCCGAGGAGAGTGAAATCGTAAACACAGGGAGGGGAAGCTTCTCATTCGCCAGGAGCGATGGAGAGGGGATGGCCAGAAACCAACGGCCATCCCCTCATCCTGGATCGCTCCTGAAGCGAAACGGACCGCCGCAGCCAGTGGGAGGGGGTCCGATCGGACCCCCCACACGCTGTAAGGCAGGCATGTACGGGTATGTGCTTGTGCCCATACATGCCATTCTTCCGACGTATAATTACATGCGGTGGTCCTAAAGTGGTTAATTATCTGCGTCTTGTAGAACGACTCCTATTGTAAATGAAAATATATTCTCCGCCTACAATGGCTTGCTACAGTTTCTGTGGAATATTTTTTTGACATTTTGGGAACTATGTATATGTGTTATGTAGGTAACAAGGGGTTAAACATGTATGTGGGGGTCTTTTCTTCCCATATTATAAATCTCTGCCATCTTGCTGGGTGGCATTGAGGTCATCAGTCCAGCCTGTAATAAGTAGCATGCAAGGCTTGTTCAAAAAAAAAGGCAGTTAGTAGGTGACAGTTGGAAAAAGAGGGGGGGGGGGGACTTGGCTCGGGGTAAACATATCTAAAAATAGCTGCTTTCTCCTCTTTAAAATAAATCCTCAGACTGGTGTTTACAAGACAAAAGACAGCAATGTCTATGGCCAGCCCTATACATGTGTACATAGGTTTAGTCTACTGAAAATTTTAAAAAGGGATTGAAGACTTTTCTTTTTAGCAAATGTTTTTGAATTAAGTTATTTGTCTGTTTTTTTATTGTAACTGTGTAGCACTTTGAGGTCTTTTGATGGAAAGTGCATTATAAATAACATTTATTATTATTATTATTATTATTATTATTATATGGGGGTGCCACTGTCATCAATGGGAGGAAAAAGAATCCAATGAAAGTATTTTGTATTTATCAATATCCATGAAACTTACCAGCCCTGCGTTTTTTGTCCCACTGTGGTCCATTGGCTTTACAGCCGGCATCAAAACATCCGATAACGGATCTGAAACAGCGACGTACAAATCGCACTGCCCTCCGCATTTTGGTGGGCTTCTTGAATAGGGGATCTGCAAGCTGTATATTGATCTCTCCTTCCATAGCTGGGCTTCCTTTGGTTGGTTTCTCAATATTGTTTTGAGAAACAATCTGTTTACTTGTAATTTGTCTCATTATGAAGAATAATAAGACACGCTTTAAGTCTGAGA
Source organism: Lithobates pipiens (assembly GCF_037356315.1). Classification (NCBI taxonomy): domain Eukaryota; kingdom Metazoa; phylum Chordata; class Amphibia; order Anura; family Ranidae; genus Lithobates; species Lithobates pipiens. The sequence goes on along the minus strand of NW_027507758.1, from coordinate 553,732,590 downwards.
AATTGCAATAAAACTGAATCGAATAAATCCAAATCCAATCAAACAGCAAGAGAAAGCTGGACAGAGATGTCTTCACTGTACAGCAAACAACTCACAACTGATGCCAGAAGAGCCCAGAGCAGCCTTATATTAGAGCAGGTGATGACATCATAGAGGTCGTTTTTTTTAACTGACGATTTTTCTTAACGGCTTTTGTTGCCATGGTTACCAAAGCTTCCTATACACAGTGATGGGCTGTGGGGGATGGGCTGTGAGGGAGAGCACAGACACACCAATAGAGGACTATGATTGGGCAGTATTAATGGTAGCAATATGATGGGGCAGTTTTGATAGGGCAGTTTTGATGGTGGCAATAGGAGGAGGCAATTTTGATGGGAAAAAGAGGGGGGGACTTGGCTCAGGGTAAACAGATCTAAAAATAGCTGCTTTCTCCTCTTTAAAATAAATTCTCAGACTGGTGTTTACAAGACAAAAGACAGCAATGTCTATGGCCAGCCCTATACATGTGTACATAGGTTTAGTCTACTGAAAATTTTAAAAAGGGATTGAAGACTTTTCGTTTTAGCAAATGTTTTTGAATTAAGTTATTTGTCTGTTTTTTTATTGTAACTATGTAGCACTTTGAGGTCTTTTGATGGAAAGTGCATTATAAATAACATTTATTATTATTATTATTATTATTATTATTATTATTATATGGGGGTGCCACTGTCATCAATGGGAGGAAAAAGAACCCAATGAAAGTATTTTGTATTTATCAATATCCATGAAACTTACCAGCCCTGCGTTTTTTGTCCCAGCGTGGTCCATTGGCTTTACAGCCGGCATCAAAACATCCGATAACGGATCTGAAACAGCGACGTACAAATCGCACTGCCCTCCGCATTTTGGTGGGCTTCTTGAATAGGGGATCTGCAAGCTGTATATTGATCTCTCCTTCCATAGCTGGGCTTCCTTTGGTTGGTTTCTCAATATTGTTTTGAGAAACAATCTGTTTACTTGTAATTTGTCTCATTATGAAGAATAATAAGACACGCTTTAAGTCTGAGAAATTGCAATAAAACTGAATCGAATAAATCCAAATCCAATCAAACAGCAAGAGAAAGCTGGACAGAGATGTCTTCACTGTACAGCAAACAACTGACTTCTGATGCCAGAGGAGCCCAGAGCAGCCTTATATTAGAGCAGGTGATGACATCATAGAGGTTTTTTTTTCAACTGACGATTTTTCTTAACGGCTTTTGTTGCCATGGTTACCAACGCTTCCTATACACAGTGATGGGCTGTGGGGGAGAGCACAGACACACCAATAGAGGACTATGATGGGGCAGTATTAATGGTAGCAATATGATGGTGCAGTTTTGATGGTGGCAATAGGAGGAGGCAATTTTAATGGGGCAGTTTTTTTTATATGTATAGAGGACTGTGAAACTGGATTAAAGTTATTATTATAAAGCCCTCTATTTTAAGGCATAGTGATAGGTTGAGTGGTCAGAGTTGATATTGATTATGTATATGTCGACACACGAAAGAAAATAAAAAGAAAAAATCCTGTTTTTCTTCAACGGTGACTAAAAAAAGTCGAAGTGAGGGTGTAGTGTATCTTCTAGAATGTCCTTGCCACATTCAATACATGGGAAGAACAAAAAGAGAACTCTGGAAGAGATTAAGAGAGCATGTTGAAAATATTAAAAAGGGTTTTGATAAATATAACCCTCGAGACACTATGCGAAGTTTCATAAAAAAGACCCCTCATCTTTATTAATTTGTGGTATTCAAAAATACAAGCCCCATTGGAGAGGTGATAATAAAATTATTAGGATTAGCCAAGCTGAATCCTGATGGATTCATGAATTATGCACTTTAACAGCTTTTGGACATAACGTTGACTTTGATCTTAATTGTTTTATTTCTAATTATTAATTCAAGATTTTTGGGCATTTTATTAATATTAATGAATTTTTTTTATTTTTCTATATCCACTTATATATATATAGATAGCATTGGGGTTAGATGTACTTCACTGATGAGGGGTTTTGTCCTCTCCCCCCTCCCCCTACTGCTTTTTTTTTTTTTTTTTTTTCGGTATTAATTTCCCAATTGATTGGTCCAGTCAAAACCAACGTTATGGCCAGTTATGAGATAGTTAAAATATAGCTATGGTATAGTTGTACTTTTTATCATAATATTGCTATGTATTTGAATGACTAGATGAACACAGCATTGCCTGTATAAAATGATGTAGTATGGCATTTAACCACAAGATGGCAGTGTCTGTGGAGCGATATATTTAGAATGTTATTTTACACTTATTTATGTGGAGAAAGTTATAACAATTACTTTGTAATTTTAGTAATGTTATTAGTAGATGTGGAAGTAATTTGAATATGCTTTTATTTTCAAGTTGTATCAGGAAGCTAGTAGTATTAAGGTGGTTGTTGTTTTGAGTTGCTATAGCCGCCCGCCCTATTTAAACTTCATCAACACCTGACTCCTTGACCCTTTGAAAAAGTCACGTGTCTGTGACGCAACGTGTCAGGGAGGAGCCAGGTGTCACGATCGTCACTTCCGGTCGCGGCTGAGACCGAAAGTTCCCTTTTTTACAAGCGCAAGATTCCGTTTTTTAATGTGAGTGGATATTTTACATTATTTTATTAAAGTTTACATTTCTACACATGAGAGTCCCCTTTCTTTCCCCCATGATCGTTGGTATTTTGGATTTTATTGTGAGGCTGAACGAATCATCTATAAGGAGCCAAATCAGCAATTTCCCCTACAAGTGTGTTGGACCCTGAGGGGTCTTGTATTGAGGTGAGAGGCTGGGGGAAATGGGGGGGTGCACTGGTGGAGCACTGAAGGTGGACTGTCTCTCTCTTTTTGTGAAGCATGTCTGCATCTGTGACAACACTGCATGACTATTAGATATACTGTCACATTTGGATATCGAGCTACTGAATAGCACTGGAACATTTGTTTGAACACTTGTATTTGCACATGGACTTTTTTATTTTTATGTTTTTCTTCTTCTTTTTTAGCCATTTTTGTATTGTGATTCAGTCACATATTGTTTGCGATATTTGCACATTTCATGTCATTTGGATGTATCACTTTTTATATATGTGATTTTGCACTTTTTAAATATTATACACTACTGTGTTTTGCACGTTTATGGATGCACAGTGTTTTTACATTTGCACATTTATGTACGTATTTATTACAGTTATTGATTTGTGTCACATAATAGGTGGTGTATTTTAAAAGGCAGCGCTACATACCTTTTTTTACATATATATATTTATATTTATTAACCACATGCCCTCTGGAATCTATGATTTACTCCCCTTCATGACCAGATCATGTTTTGCAATACGGCACTGCACTACTTATTTTAACTGACAATTGCGTGGTCATGCAACGCTGTATGCAAATAAAATGTATGTCTTTTTTTGCCACATAAATAGAGCTTTCTTTTGGTGGGATTTGATCAACTCTGCAGTTTTACATTTTTTTGCACTATATACAAAAAGAGACTAAATGAAGGAAAACAGCAGAGCTTCCTCTCATTTCAGAGCTTCCCCTTAAATCTAGAACAAGTGGACTTGCAGGGCACAGTATATTTGCCGTTAATAAATCAACCTCATTGTGTCTACAATAAAATTTCTGCCTGCTCTTATTTTTTTTTAAAGAGAAGTTCCAGCCTGTATAAATAAAAAAAAATGAAAAGTCAGGAACAGGGTTGCCATCCTCCTACAGTATTTTTTACTGACAAAACATGGAAAATTTACTGGCGGAGCACATTTTTTACTGGCATAAGAAATTACAGAACTCCTATTGAAAACTAAAACAGTGCATATTTGAACAGTATAAACATATATGAAAACACTGACAATACCTATACCAAAGTCATTTGTTTGATTTACACTTATAAAGTCAACACAGCATGAAAATATCAGCCCCTGATATATAGGCCTCTTTCACGCGACTGATACGCTCAAGTCCGCCTTTTTTCAGGTGGACCTGAACGGATGCTCCATAGAGGTCTATGGAGCGTCGGATGTCAGCGGTGACATGTCCGCTGACGTCCGACCCGCTCCGATCCGAAAAAGTCTGAGGATCGGATCGGGTGACGATGGACTCTGCGGTCCGTCCTCATCCGATCCCCTATAGGGGAGAGCGGTGCTCGGACAGGTCCGTCCCTGCACGGTGTGCAGAGACAAACCTGTCCTCTGCCTGCTCAGTGGGGATCGACAGAGCGATCCCCGCTGAGCAAGCGGATGTCCACGGGGCAGATCAGCGCGGATCCTTTCCGTGTGAAAGAGCCGTTACTGGTAGTTATAAAAAAATCACAGATTTTTACAAACTGTCAGTAAATTTACTGGCGTTTGACAACCCTAGTCAGGAGCTACAAATAGTGTAGCTCATGAATGTTAACCACTTAAGCCCCAGACCACTTTTTGCGATTCGACACTGCGTCTCTTTAACTGACAATTGTGCGGTCGTGCGACATGGCTCCCAAACAAAATTGACGTCCTTTTTTCCCCACAAATAGAGATTTCTTTTGGTGGTATTTGATCACCTCTGTGGTTTTTATTTTTTGCGCTATAAACAAAAAAAGAGCAACAATTTTGAAAAAAAAGCATTATATTTTACATTTTGTTATAATATAAAAAATATTTTTTTTCCTCAGTTTAGGCCAATATGTATTCTTCTACATATTTTTGATAAAGAAAATCACAATAAGCGTTAACTAATTGGTTTGCGCAAAAGTTATAGCGTTTACAAAATAGGGGACAGTTTTGTGGCATTTTTTTAAATAATTTTTTTTTTGTTTACTAGTAATGGCGGGGATCAGCGATTTTTATCGTGACTGTGACATTACAGCAGACACATTGGACATTTTTGACACCATTGTCATTTATACAGCAATCAGTGCTATACAAATGCACTGATTCCTGTCTAAATGACACTGACAGTGAAGGGGTTAATAGCTAGGTGGCAGTGTAGAGGTTAAGTGTGTCCTGGGGCGAGTTTCTAACTGTGGGGCGGTGTGGCTGTGTGTGACACGTCACTGATCACTCCTCCCGATCACTAGGCAGAACAGGTAGATGCTTGTTTACATTAGCATCTCCCAGTTCTTCCTTCCCGTGAGACTATCGCGGGTATCCCCGCGGTGATCGAGTCCACGGGACTTGTGATCCGACTCACAGAGGTCTCAGCCAGCATGCACGCGATGGCGGCATGCACATGATGGCGTGGCCCCAAATTTAAAGGGACGTACAGGTATGCCCATTTGCCCATCCATGCCATTCTGCCAAAGTACATCAGCATGCGCCAGTTGGGAAGTGGTTAATATAAGGATACTTACCTGTAGTGGTATCCCGTGATGTCGGCACCCCTAGCCGATTTGTCCATCAGCTTTGGGTGCAGGAGCGGCATCCTTATAAGGGAAATAGGAAGTGAAGCCCTGCGGCTTCCCAGCCTGTTTCCTACTGTGCATGTGTGAGTTGCGCTGCCCTTATTGAAAGGTCCCACTCTCTTCTAGGACTTGTGTCTCCCAGAAGACAGCAGGGGGCGTAAAATTCAGTAGATCAACGCAATCAATGTGCAGCGATCTTATCCGGGAAGAGGGAGCGGGTACCTGGTTTTGACAAAAAGTGCCAAATATGGCAGTGGGGGTGGGGGGGGGGGGGGCTGGTGTGAACAAGCAGAGCTTCCACTTTTGGGCTGAGCTCCACTTTAGACTTCAGTTCCAGTTTTAATTTGAGTATCGCTTAGGCTGACTTCACATTTGCGTGTCTGTTGTTTCCTGTGTTCTTTTGTTATTACCTTGGACAGGTATGTTTGTCATGCGTTGACGTGTGCTGAAACTCCCATGAAAAGCTCATGAAAAGCATCAGTGGATTCAAAACTCGGAATGTTTTCAGCCAATGCGTGTCAAGGCACTGCACAGATCTGAATTGGCAGAATCCTGGCTTGTTTACACTCGTGTTGCTCTCTGAAGAGCGATCAGTATTGGATTGATCTTTGGAGGGTGTTTAACAGGTGTTGAGGAGGCATTATGTTGCCTGTTTTACCCCCTAAAAACCCCACCGCCCCATTCAGTTGATTGAGTCTCATCTGTCAGTCGCTGTTGGCCGCCATGAGCGACAGTGCGGATAAATTTGGTTGCGCCGCAGTGGAAAGCATTGTGGCCATATGTACACCCCAATCCATTGCCTTTGCAGGTAGTAACGCTGCTCAGGTGTGTGTGTTTACAGTCCCCTAAATTCAAAGTGTAAATTTGCATTGCAAGCAGGGGGAAATAGTCCCCATCAACTCAAAACAACATGTCCATCTAAAGTCTAGAACACACTACTCATTTTTTCTTTCAGGGCTGAACAAAAAAAAACTGACAGCTCCAGAGGAGCCGATGTACTAACTAAGAGATGTTAGTACAGCTATCTCCCCTACTGTGCTATTGTGTTCTGACAGGGGGGACTGCCATGTCCCTTTAATAGAAGCTGGCCGCCTTCTGTTGGCTGCAGCACACGGGCAGAGCGTCTGGCGGTTTCTAGTGGACCAAGCAATGCTGCCCACCATTCAGCCCATGTGTACGGGCATTAGACTCTTCTGTCTTACAGGGTGATGGTACATTATTATTATAATTATTATTATAATACATATTATTATATATATTTATATATATATGAGATCTTGTACAATATATATAGTACATGATCTCACTGCAGAGTTGTCACGTTATAGGAAGTAGAAAAATATATGATCAATTGACAGGATCAACAGGTAACAGAAATACAATATATTGTCAAAAGTATTGTGACAGCTGCCTTTACACGCACATTAACTTGTTTTTTTTTTTGTTTTGTTTTTTCAAATAGCAATTTTTATTAGTCGTCATTGATTTTCAACAAAGGTAAAAAGCGTAACGTGAACGTACATGAACAAAAGCAAAATGTACACGACGGAAGTCCATTTAAGGTAGGAGCAAAATACAACAACCATAGTCATTGATACTACCGAAAATGTTACCGCACATCAACTTTAATGGCCTCCCAGTCTAAGGCTGGATTCACACCTACGCATTTTTATGTGCTTTTTGCATTTTGCTGATTTGCACTACAGATCATGTTCCATAGGAAACCATGTTATTTGGACTCTAGGGCAAATCTGCAAAATGCAAAAAGCACTAAAACTGTATAGGTGTGAATCCAGCCTTAGTCTGCAGGGTTCAGTATTGGGTTGGCCCACCCTTTGCAGTTATAACAGCTTCAACTCTTCTGGGAAGGCTGTCCACAAGGTTTAGGTGTGTGTCTATGGAAATGTTGGACCATTCTTCCAGAAGTGCGTTTGTGAGGTCAGGCACTGATGTTGGACGAGAAGGCCTGGAGTGCAGTCTCACCTCTAATATATCCCAAAGGTGTTCTATCGGGTTGAGGTCAGGACTCTGTGTAGTCCAGTCAAGTTCCTCCACCCCAAACTCACTCATGCATGTCTTTATGGACCTTGCTTTTTGCACTGGTCCAAATCATTTGGTAGAGGTGGGGGTTATGGTGTGGGGTTGTTTTTCAGGAGTTGGGATTGGCCTCTTAGTTCCAGTGAAGGAATCTCTTAAGGCGTGAGCATACCAAGACATTTTGGACAATTTCTGCTCCCAGCTTTGTGGGAACAGTTTGAGGATGGCCCTTTCCTGTTCCAACTTGTCTGTGCACCAGTGCACAAACTTGACTGGCCTGCACAGAGTCCTGACCTCAACCTGATAGAACACCTTTGGGATGAATTAGAGTGGAGACTGCGAGCCAGGTCTTCTCATCCAACATCAGTGCCTGACCTCACAAATGCTCTTCTGGAAAAATGGTCAAACATTCCCATAGACACACTTCTAAACCTTGTGCACAGCCTTCCCAGAAGACTTGAAGCTGTTATAGCTGCAAAGGGTGGGCAACGCAATACTGAACCCTACGGACTAAGACTGGGATGTCATTAAATGTCATGTGTGTGTAAAGGCAGGCGCCCCAATGCCTTTACACACAGTTTATTCTGGGAACTCAGAAACAAATGCTGTTAATTCTGGAAATAGACGGCATCATGTATAGCATTTTTTATTTCAGTCATAGTTTCATTCATAGCTTTTACAAAGAAAACATTCTGACTGGGTTCTCTCTCCCTAACGAGCATACGTGTCATCACTCCATTAATTCCTATAGATGATCTGTACAGTACTCTTGGTAGCCACCAGTCACCCAGCAGAGTAGGAATCAGGGTGGATATAAATAAATGATTTTATTTTTTTATCTGATTTTTTTTTTTGATTTTTTTTATCAATTTTTTTAATAAAATGCTTTTGGGGTAAAAATCTATCTAAAGATAAATTTCTATTTAGGATGCATTAATAATTTAGTTTATTCAGCATGAAATGGAGCTTAGTTATGTAGCATGAGGCTGTATATTCTGCAATATTTACATTTTTTGATAAACTCATTCAATGAATCCAAGCTCTGCAAGCTGAGATAACAGGCACTGCATTGATGTATTCACAGTAACCAGGCGATAAAACAAAATTCAGGAATATTCCTTTATCCCATTATTTTGCAAATCTATGTACACTACAAACTGTATGATTGAATAGGCTCAGATATCACTGATTTACTAACCTGACAGCTTATTATTCTAAATAAGAAACCTTCATTTTGTTTGCAAATATTAAAGATTCTAACTACCAATAAGTCCTTACGTTTAAAGAGCACCTGTCACTTCAGATCCATCATGGCAGCACTTGTTAGCGGGCATCCACTCACCTGCTGCCACCACGTCCCTCACCTTGTTGTGTCACTGCCACATCACCAGCTGTCCCATTAAAGTGAATGGGACTGTCGGTGAGTCAACAGCGGGTCAGAGGAGGAGCCACTGCGGGACAGAGATGACAGTTGCTGTTTAAACACTTGACATCCGTGCTATGGCCGAATGACGGCCACAGTGAATTCAAATCCACCCTGGTAGGAATCATCCATAGTAATGAATAGGGCCCCTGGGTGCATGCATGGTAGGAAGAGGACCTGGATGAGACACTTTCCTTGCAAAGGCTCTGTAGTGCCAATCAGGACTTACCAATGAGGACCATGGAAGTCGGAAGAATGGAAATTTACTAGGAAGACTGCAATTAATGAGATGGTTCTAAAGTTGTCCTTTAAGCAGGAAGTCTGAGCAACAAATAGTTTTCTGTGTTCTTTCTTTTTTATGTATTCTTTATTAAGGCCCCAATCAAATCTGATTACGTAGATTCATGCAGATTTATCCTATTCAAATTCAATGGGTGTGTCTGAATATGCGCTGCACAAGTATTTATGTGCATTTTTCAAGCATTTCTCTGCCTAACAACTAGGCTCCTTCTCCTCCTCCTGAAGCTTATAATACATATAAAAAATGCTTCAAAAACGTGTATATATGCGTTAAAACATACCAAAAATTCACTGGCAAATCTCTGGCAAAAATACGCTCTGCTCAGGTGTGAATGCAGCCTTGATGTATAATTAAAGACTTTTTTTTTTTTTTTGGATAGTGTGGAGAGCAGGCATGTACCGGCCATCGGGACTACTGGGAGTTTCCCGGTGGGCCGATGGCTCAGTGGGCCACTCTGATGTAAGGGGGCTGGTGATGGGACACTCTGATGTAAGGGGGCTGCTGATGGGACACTCTGATGTAAGGGGGTGCTGATGGGACACTCTGATGTAAGGGGCTGCTGATGGGACACTCTGATGTAAGGGGGCTGCTGATGGGACACTCTGATGTAAGGGGGCTGCTGATGGGACACTCTGATGTATGGAGGTGCTGGTAATGGGAAACTCTGATGTAAGGGGGCTGGTAATGGGACACTCTGATGTAAGGGGGCTGGTAATGGGACACTCTGATGTAAGGGGGTGCTGATGGAACACTCTGATGTAAGGGGGCTGCTGATGGGACACTCTGATGTTAGGGTGTGCTGATGGGACACTCTGATGTAAGGGGGCTGGTAATGGGACACTCTGATGTAAGGGGGTGCTGATGGGACACTCTGATGTAAGGGGGTGCTGATGGGACACTCTGATGTAAGGGGGTGCTGATGGGACTCTCTGATGTAAGGGGGTGCTGATGGGACTCTCTGATGTTAGGGAGTGCTGATGGGACACTCTGATGTAAGGGGGCTGGTGATGGGACACTCTGATGTAAGGGGGCTGCTGATGGGACACTCTGATGTAAGGGGGCTGCTGATGGGACACTCTGATGTATGGAGGTGCTGTTAATGGGACACTCTGATGTAAGGGGGCTGGTAATGGGACACTCTTATGTAAGGGGGCTGGTGATGGGACTCTCTGATGTTAGGGGGTGCTGATGGGACACTCTGATGTAAGGGGGTGCTGATGGGACACTCTGATGTTAGGGAGTGCTGATGGGCCACTCTGATGTAAGGGGGCTGGTGATGGGCCACTCTGATGTAAGGGGGCTGGTGATGGGACACTCTGATGTAAGGGGGCTGCTGATGGGACAATCTGATGTATGGAGGTGCTGGTAATGGGACACTCTGATGTAAGGGGGCTGGTAATGGGACACTCTGATGTAAGGGGGCTGGTAATGGGACACTCTGATGTAAGGGGGTGCTGATGGGACACTCTGATGTAAGGGGGCTGCTGATGGGACACTCTGATGTTAGGGTGTGCTGATGGGACACTCTGATGTAAGGGGGCTGGTAATGGGACACTCTGATGTAAGGGGGCTGGTAATGGGACACTCTGATGTAAGGGGGTGCTGATGGGACACTCTGATGTAAGGGGGTGCTGATGGGACACTCTGGTGTAAGGGGCTGCTGATGGGACACTCTGATGTAAGGGGGGTGCTGATGGGACACTCTGATGTAAGGGGGCTGCTGATGGGACACTCTGATGTATGGAGGTGCTGGTAATGGGACACTCTGATGTAAAGGGGCTGGTAATGGGACACTCTGATGTAAGGGGGCTGGTAATGGGACACTCTGATGTAAGGGGGTGCTGATGGGACACTCTGATGTAAGGGGGCTGCTGATGGGACACTCTGATGTTAGGGTGTGCTGATGGGACACTCTGATGTAAGGGGGCTGGTAATGGGACACTCTGATGTAAGGGGGTGCTGATGGGACACTCTGATGTAAGGGGGTGCTGATGGGACACTCTGATGTAAGGGGGTGCTGATGGGACTCTCTGATGTAAGGGGGTGCTGATGGGACTCTCTGATGTTAGGGAGTGCTGATGGGACACTCTGATGTAAGGGGGCTGGTGATGGGACACTCTGATGTAAGGGGTGCTGATAGGACTCTCTGATGTTAGGGGGTGCTGATGGGACAGTCTGATGTTAGGGTGTGCTGATGGGACACTGATGTAATGGGGCTGGTAATGGGACACTCTGATGTAAGGGGACTGGTAATGGAACACTCTGATGTAAGGGGGTGCTGATGGGACACTCTGATGTAAGTTGGTGCTGATGGGACTCTCTGATGTAAGGGGGTGCTGATGGGACTCTCTGATTTAAGGGGGTGCTGATGGGACTCTCTGATGTAAGGGGGCTGGTGATGGGACACTCTGATGTAAGGGGGTGCTGATGGGACTCTCTGATGTTAGGGAGTGCTGATGGGACACTCTTATGTAAGGGGGCTCCTGATGGGACACTCTGATGTAAGGGGGCTGCTGATGGGACACTCTGATGTAAGGGGGCTGCTGATGGGACACTCTTATGTAAGGGGGCTGGTAATGGGACACTCTGATGTAAGGGGGCTGGTAATGGGACACTCTGATGTAAGGAGGCTGGTAATGGGACACTCTGATGTAAGGGGGTGCTGATGGGACACTCTGATGTAAGGGGGCTGCTGATGAGACACTCTGATGTACGGAGGTGCTGGTAATGGGACACTCTGATGTAAGGGGGCTGGTAATGGGACACTCTGATGTAAGGGGGCTGGTAATGGGACACTCTGATGTAAGGGGGCTGGTAATGGGACACTCTGATGTAAGGGGGCTGGTAATGGGACACTCTGATGTAAGGGGGTGCTGATGGGACACTCTGATGTAAGGGGGCTGCTGATGGGACACTCTGATGTTAGGGTGTGCTGATGGGACACTCTGATGTAAGGGGGCTGGTAATGGGACACTCTGATGTAAGGGGGCTGGTAATGGGACACTCTGATGTAAGGGGGTGCTGATGGGACACTCTGATGTAAGGGGGTGCTGATGGGACACTCTGATGTAAGGGGCTGCTGATGGGACACTCTGATGTAAGGGGGCTGCTGATGGGACACTCTGATGTATGGAGGTGCTGGTAATGGGACACTCTGATGTAAGGGGGCTGGTAATGGGACACTCTGATGTAAGGGGGCTGGTAATGGGACACTCTGATGTAAGGGGGTGCTGATGGGACACTCTGATGTAAGGGGGCTGCTGATGGGACACTCTGATGTTAGGGTGTGCTGATGGGACACTCTGATGTAAGGGGGCTGGTAATGGGACACTCTGATGTAAGGGGGTGCTGATGGGACACTCTGATGTAAGGGGGTGCTGATGGGACACTCTGATGTAAGGGGGTGCTGATGGGACTCTCTGATGTAAGGGGGTGCTGATGGGACTCTCTGATGTTAGGGAGTGCTGATGGGACACTCTGATGTAAGGGGGCTGGTGATGGGACACTCTGATGTAAGGGGTGCTGATAGGACTCTCTGATGTTAGGGGGTGCTGATGGGACAGTCTGATGTTAGGGTGTGCTGATGGGACACTGATGTAATGGGGCTGGTAATGGGACACTCTGATGTAAGGGGACTGGTAATGGAACACTCTGATGTAAGGGGGTGCTGATGGGACACTCTGATGTAAGTTGGTGCTGATGGGACTCTCTGATGTAAGGGGGTGCTGATGGGACTCTCTGATTTAAGGGGGTGCTGATGGGACTCTCTGATGTAAGGGGGCTGGTGATGGGACACTCTGATGTAAGGGGGCTGCTGATGGGACTCTCTGATGTTAGGGAGTGCTGATGGGACACTCTTATGTAAGGGGGCTGCTGATGGGACACTCTGATGTAAGGGGGCTGCTGATGGGACACTCTGATGTAAGGGGGCTGCTGATGGGACACTCTTATGTAAGGGGGCTGGTAATGGGACACTCTGATGTAAGGGGGCTGGTAATGGGACACTCTGATGTAAGGGGGCTGGTAATGGGACACTCTGATGTAAGGGGGTGCTGATGGGACACTCTGATGTAAGGGGGCTGCTGATGAGACACTCTGATGTACGGAGGTGCTGGTAATGGGACACTCTGATGTAAGGGGGCTGGTAATGGGACACTCTGATGTAAGGGGGCTGGTAATGGGACACTCTGATGTAAGGGGGCTGGTGATGGGACACTCTGATGTAAGGGGGTGCTGATGGGACTCTCTGATGTTAGGGGGTACTGATGGGACACTCTGATGTTAGGGAGTGCTGATGGGACTCTGATGTTAGGGAGTGCTGATGGGACACTCTGATGTAAGGGGGCTGGTGATGGGACACTCTGATGTAAGGGGGTGCTGATGGGACTCTCTGATGTTAGGGGGCGCTGATGGGACTCTCTGATGTTAGGGAGTACTGATGGGACACTCTTATCTAAGGGGGCTGGTGATGGGACACTCTGATGTAAGGGGTGATGATGGGACACTCTGTTGTAAGGGGGTGCTGATGGGACACACTGATGTTAGGGGGCGCTGATGGGACACTCTGATGTTAGGGAGTGCTGATGGGACACTCTTATGTAAGGGGGCTGGTGATGGGACACTCTGATGTAAGGGGGTGCTGATGGGACTCTCTGATGTTAGGGTGTGCTGATGGGACACTCTGATGTAAGGGGGCTGGTAATGGGACACTCTGATGTAAGGGGGCTGGTAATGGGACACTCTGATGTAAGGGGGTGCTGATGGGACTCTCTGATGTTAGGGTGTGCTGATGGGACACTCTGATGTAAGGGGGCTGGTAATGGGACACTCTGATGTAAGGGGGCTGGTAATGGGACACTCTGATGTAAGGGGGTGCTGATGGAACACTCTGATGTAAGGGGGCTGCTGATGGGACATTCTGATGTACGGAGGTGCTGGTAATGGGACACTCTGATGTAAGGGGGCTGGTAATGGGACACTCTGATGTAAGGGGGCTGGTGATGGGACACTCTGATGTAAGGGGGTGCTGATGGGACTCTCTGATGTTAGGGGGTGCTGATGGGACACTCTGATGTTAGGGAGTGCTGATGGGACTCTCTGATATTAGGGAGTGCTGATGGGACACTCTGATGTAAGGGGGCTGGTGATGGGACACTTTGATGTAAGGGGGTGCTGATGGGACACTCTGATGTTAGGGGGTGCTGATGGGACACTCTGATGTTAGGGAGTGCTGATGGGACTCTCTGATGTTAGGGAGTGCTGATGGGACACTCTGATGTAAGGGGGCTGGTGATGGGACACTCTGATGTAAGGGGCTGCTGATGGGACACTCTGATGTAAGGGGGTTGCTGATGGGACACTCTGATGTAAGGGGGCTGCTGATGGGACACTCTGATGTATGGAGGTGCTGGTAATGGGACACTCTGATGTAAGGGGGCTGGTAATGGGACACTCTGATGTAAGGGGGCTGGTAATGGGACACTCTGATGTAAGGGGGTGCTGATGGGACACTCTGATGTAAGGGGGCTGCTGATGGGACACTCTGATGTTAGGGTGTGCTGATGGGACACTCTGATGTAAGGGGGCTGGTAATGGGACACTCTGATGTAAGGGGGCTGGTAATGGGACACTCTGATGTAAGGGGGTGCTGATGGGACACTCTGATGTAAGGGGGTGCTGATGGGACACTCTGATGTAAGGGGGTGCTGATGGGACTCTCTGATGTAAGGGGGTGCTGATGGGACTCTCTGATGTTAGGGAGTGCTGATGGGACACTCTGATGTAAGGGGGCTGGTGATGGGACACTCTGATGTAAGGGGTGCTGATGGGACTCTCTGATGTTAGGGGGTGCTGATGGGACACTCTGATGTTAGGGTGTGCTGATGGGACACTGATGTAATGGGGCTGGTAATGGGACACTCTGATGTAAGGGGACTGGTAATGGAACACTCTGATGTAAGGGGGTGCTGATGGGACACTCTGATGTAAGTTGGTGCTGATGGGACTCTCTGATGTAAGGGGGTGCTGATGGGACTCTCTGATTTAAGGGGGTGCTGATGGGACTCTCTGATGTAAGGGGGCTGGTGATGGGACACTCTGATGTAAGGGGGTGCTGATGGGACTCTCTGATGTTAGGGAGTGCTGATGGGACACTCTTATGTAAGGGGGCTGCTGATGGGACACTCTGATGTAAGGGGGCTGCTGATGGGACACTCTGATGTAAGGGGGCTGCTGATGGGACACTCTTATGTAAGGGGGCTGGTAATGGGACACTCTGATGTAAGGGGGCTGGTAATGGGACACTCTGATGTAAGGGGGCTGGTAATGGGACACTCTGATGTAAGGGGGTGCTGATGGGACACTCTGATGTAAGGGGGCTGCTGATGAGACACTCTGATGTATGGAGGTGCTGGTAATGGGACACTCTGATGTAAGGGGGCTGGTAATGGGACACTCTGATGTAAGGGGGCTGGTAATGGGACACTCTGATGTAAGGGGGCTGGTGATGGGACACTCTGATGTAAGGGGGTGCTGATGGGACTCTCTGATGTTAGGGGGTGCTGATGGGACACTCTGATGTTAGGGTGTGCTGATGGGACACTGATGTAATGGGGCTGGTAATGGGACACTCTGATGTAAGGGGACTGGTAATGGAACACTCTGATGTAAGGGGGTGCTGATGGGACACTCTGATGTAAGTTGGTGCTGATGGGACTCTCTGATGTAAGGGGGTGCTGATGGGACTCTCTGATTTAAGGGGGTGCTGATGGGACTCTCTGATGTAAGGGGGCTGGTGATGGGACACTCTGATGTAAGGGGGTGCTGATGGGACTCTCTGATGTTAGGGAGTGCTGATGGGACACTCTTATGTAAGGGGGCTGCTGATGGGACACTCTGATGTAAGGGGGCTGCTGATGGGACACTCTGATGTAAGGGGGCTGCTGATGGGACACTCTTATGTAAGGGGGCTGGTAATGGGACACTCTGATGTAAGGGGGCTGGTAATGGGACACTCTGATGTAAGGGGGCTGGTAATGGGACACTCTGATGTAAGGGGGTGCTGATGGGACACTCTGATGTAAGGGGGTGCTGATGAGACACTCTGATGTACGGAGGTGCTGGTAATGGGACACTCTGATGTAAGGGGGCTGGTAATGGGACACTCTGATGTAAGGGGACTGGTAATGGGACACTCTGATGTAAGGGGGCTGGTGATGGGACACTCTGATGTAAGGGGGTGCTGATGGGACTCTCTGATGTTAGGGGGTGCTGATGGGACACTCTGATGTTAGGGAGTGCTGATGGGACTCTGATGTTAGGGAGTGCTGATGGGACACTCTGATGTAAGGGGGCTGGTGATGGGACACTCTGATGTAAGGGGGTGCTGATGGGACTCTCTGATGTTAGGGGGCGCTGATGGGACTCTCTGATGTTAGGGAGTACTGATGGGACACTCTTATGTAAGGGGGCTGGTGATGGGACACTCTGATGTAAGGGGTGATGATGGGACACTCTGTTGTAAGGGGGTGCTGATGGGACACACTGATGTTAGGGGGCGCTGATGGGACACTCTGATGTTAGGGAGTGCTGATGGGACACTCTTATGTAAGGGGGCTGGTGATGGGACACTCTGATGTAAGGGGGTGCTGATGGGACTCTCTGATGTTAGGGTGTGCTGATGGGACACTCTGATGTAAGGGGGCTGGTAATGGGACACTCTGATGTAAGGGGGCTGGTAATGGGACACTCTGATGTAAGGGGGTGCTGATGGGACTCTCTGATGTTAGGGTGTGCTGATGGGACACTCTGATGTAAGGGGGCTGGTAATGGGACACTCTGATGTAAGGGGGCTGGTAATGGGACACTCTGATGTAAGGGGGTGCTGATGGAACACTCTGATGTAAGGGGGCTGCTGATGGGACATTCTGATGTACGGAGGTGCTGGTAATGGGACACTCTGATGTAAGGGGGCTGGTAATGGGACACTCTGATGTAAGGGGGCTGGTAATGGGACACTCTGATGTAAGGGGGCTGGTGATGGGACACTCTGATGTAAGGGGGTGCTGATGGGACTCTCTGATGTTAGGGGGTGCTGATGGGACACTCTGATGTTAGGGAGTGCTGATGGGACTCTCTGATGTTAGGGAGTGCTGATGGGACACTCTGATGTAAGGGGGCTGGTGATGGGACACTCTGATGTAAGGGGGTGCTGATGGGACTCTCTGATCTTAGGGGGCGCTGATGGGACTCTCTGATGTTAGGGAGTACTGATGGGACACTCTTATGTAAGGGGGCTGGTGATGAGACACTCTGACGTAAGGGGTGATGATGGGACACTCTATTGTAAGGGGGTGCTGATGGGACACACTGATGTTAGGGGGCGCTGATGGGACTCTCTGATGTTAGGGAGTGCTGATGGGACACTCTCATGTAAGGGGGCTGGTGATGGGACACTCTGATGTAAGGGGGTGCTGATGGGACACACTGATGTTAGGGGGCGCTGATGGGACACTCTGATGTTAGGGAGTGCTGATGGGACACTCTTATGTAAGGGGGCTGGTGATGGGACACTCTGATGTAAGGGGGTGCTGATGGGACTCTCTGATGTTAGGGTGTGCTGATGGGACACTCTGATGTAAGGGGGCTGGTAATGGGACACTCTGATGTAAGGGGGCTGGTAATGGGACACTCTGATGTAAGGGGGTGCTGATGGAACACTCTGATGTAAGGGGGCTGCTGATGGGACATTCTGATGTACGGAGGTGCTGGTAATGGGACACTCTGATGTAAGGGGGCTGGTAATGGGACACTCTGATGTAAGGGGGCTGGTAATGGGACACTCTGATGTAAGGGGGCTGGTGATGGGACACTCTGATGTAAGGGGGTGCTGATGGGACTCTCTGATGTTAGGGGGTGCTGATGGGACACTCTGATGTTAGGGAGTGCTGATGGGACTCTCTGATATTAGGGAGTGCTGATGGGACACTCTGATGTAAGGGGGCTGGTGATGGGACACTCTGATGTTAGGGGGTGCTGATGGGACACTCTGATGTTAGGGGGTGCTGATGGGACACTCTGATGTTAGGGAGTGCTGATGGGACTCTCTGATATTAGGGAGTGCTGATGGGACACTCTGATGTAAGGGGGCTGGTGATGGGACACTCTGATGTTAGGGGGTGCTGATGGGACTCTCTGATGTTAGGGGGTGCTGATGGGACACTCTGATGTTAGGGAGTGCTGATGGGACTCTCTGATATTAGGGAGTGCTGATGGGACACTCTGATGTAAGGGGGCTGGTGATGGGACACTCTGATGTAAGGGGGTGCTGATGGGACACTCTGATGTTAGGGGGTGCTGATGGGACACTCTGATGTTAGGGAGTGCTGATGGGACTCTCTGATGTTAGGGAGTGCTGATGGGACACTCTGATGTAAGGGGGCTGGTGATGGGACACTCTGATGTAAGGGGGTGCTGATGGGACTCTCTGATGTTAGGGGGCGCTGATGGGACTCTCTGATGTTAGGGAGTACTGATGGGACACTCTTATGTAAGGGGGCTGGTGATGAGACACTCTGATGTAAGGGGTGATGATGGGACACTCTGTTGTAAGGGGGTGCTGATGGGACACACTGATGTTAGGGGGTGCTGATGGGACTCTCTGATGTTAGGGAGTGCTGATGGGACACTCTCATGTAAGGGGGCTGGTGATGGGACACTCTGATGTAAGGGGGTGCTGATGGGACACTCTGATGTTAGGGGGTGCTGATGGGACACTCTGATGTTAGGGAGTGCTGATGGGACTCTCTGATGTTAGGGAGTGCTGATGGGACACTCTGATGTAAGGGGGCTGGTGATGGGGCACTCTGATGTAATGGGTGATGATGGGACACTCTGTTGTAAGGGGGTGCTGATGGGACACACTGATGTTAGGGAGTGCTGATGGGACACTCAAAATGTAAGTGGGCCGGTCTGGATGAAGTCCAGGGCCAAATTTCTGTCCCAGTCCAGCCCTGGTGGAGAGGGATCAGATCTGTGACCCCGTTAGGGAGACTCACCCTCTACTTTCATTTTTAACCATTATCATCGAAAGTGAAGGTAAAAGGAAATCACTAATTTTGGGTTGACGCCGAAACAGGATTATCGGCACTAGTTCTGGTGACACCCAGGGATTCCCTTACTCAGAAGGGATTTCCTCTCAATTCCTGTATTTGGCATGGGATAGGATGTGAAAGGAAGTCTGAACAACGAGCCACAGATGTGGAAAGAAAACTGACGGGTGGTTGTAACCCTCCCTTGCTCTATTAAAAAGAAAAAGAAAAAAAATTTGGTCTACAGTTCAACAATAATGGCTCATTTACTTGGGCACCATACAGCATTAGGACCCCTTTCACGCTGAGCCGTGGCCGCATTAGCGCTAAAGCAGTGAGCATTTTAGCTGCACTTTAGTGATGTTTAATCAGGGTGTTTAACCCCCACTAGCTGGGCACTTTTAACCCCCGCTAGCGGCTGAAGAGGGGGTTAAACGTACCCATGTTGTGGCGCTTCCGAAGTACTTTTCAGGCTCTTTGGAAGCGCTGCCAATTCATTTCAATGGGCAGGGTGTTTTGGAAGCTTTGTATACAGCACTCCCAATCCGCTCTAAAGATGCTGCTTGCAGGACTTTTCCTAACGTCCCCCAAGCGCACCGCCCCAGTGTGAAAAGACACACTAAAATGTATTATAAAAAGGAATCCCCTGGGGGAGGATTTTAAAGGCACGTACAACTTGATTGAAAAACAATGAAAAATATTTTATTACATAAAACAAACAAGGAAGTAATATACAATATACATAAAAAAAATATCTCTGGGTACAATTATAAAGACACTGTTAATAACAATGTGCACCACATAGGTTTATAATATAATCCATGTAGGTATAGCCACCCTACGCGCTTCGGAGCTTAATAAAGCATATCCTTCTTCAGGGGTGTAGATACAACATTAACATGGAATCTGTTGAATAACGGAGGACAAGATATTAGAGCGGGAGATGTAAGCGCCCAGATGTAATCCACATATAAACTGACAAAAGAATCCATATAAGCCATGGGAATACCATGGATTTGGGGGTGACAAATAATGAAATAAAAAATGGTCATGTAATAGAGTTGCACAAAATGCTGAAGGCCTCCCTCGCCCTTAAAGGTACAGAATAAAATAATTAGCTTCAAACACTGGCAAAATAGAACGATAATCAATTATTATAGTGCAATATAACTCTACTGCTTAGTTTAACAATAACACAATCATACAACAGTTCATTTAGCAATAACGCCATCAAAATAAATAATAGTACATATTGGATGACTTATATGTAAAAAGCGCAAAAGATGACAAAAAAAGATAGTGGTATAAATATCATAAGTATAAGTAGCTAATTCCCTATTGTTTCCTACCCCCTGAGACGAACCCTTCCAAAAACGGTTTGAACCAAATAGTGTCGTTAAGACCCGGAGACTGAGTAGCTTTCAAGGAGTGAATCCATCTGCAGGAGAATTTTGTTCCAATCTCCCCCCCTGTGGTTTGGGTGAATTCTGTCCAAGATGAGGAATTTGATTTTGGGGAGTTTCCCCCATGGACTAAGGTGGTGTGGCGGCCTAGGGGGAGGTCCGGATCACAGGTGCGCATACTAGTAATATGCCTATATGCACGTTTCCAAAATTCCTGTTTGGTTTTGCCAACGTAAAAACAACTGCACTCACACAGGAGCAAATAAATTACTCTGAATGTGTGGCAGTTGGCAAAGTGTTTTGGGTGAAAGATTTTGCCATTGGGCAAAAGTGGATTTTTTTGTGTCAACATAAATTTGCAGTTATGACATTTACCGCATGTAAAAGTGCCTTTGTATTTGCAGTGTGTAAAACTTGTAGCGTCTCGAAATTCACTTTTCACAAGGGTGTCACCAATGGATGTGGCTTGTTTGAAAGTAAAGGAGGGTTTTGATGTCACAAATTTGCCTAGAGACGGATCGCATGTAAGAATGTGCCAGCATTTTTCAATCATTTTCTTAACCTGCTCTTGTTGGTTGCTAAATTTAGTTATAATTCTGATATCCTCAGTTTCCTTTTTAGATTTTTTGCGATGTATAAGGTCGATTCTATTGTGAAGGCAAGCTCGTTTGAAGGCGCGCTTCAGGGAGGTATGGGAATAGCCCCGCAAAAGCAATCTCTTGCGGAGCTGATTGGCCTCCTCCCGAAACACGACCTCATCCGAGCAATTACACCTAACTCGAAGGTACTGGCTGTACGGGATGGAATTTATTAGGGGTTTGGGATGAAAGCTTGACACGTAGAGAATAGAGTTGCCTGCAGTTGGCTTCCTAAATAGTTTACTTAACACTTTGCCAGATTCACCCCTGTAAATCTCCACATCAAGGAAGGTGATGCGATCAAGATCAGAGTTCATAGTAAAATGTAGATTAAAGTTATTCTTGTTAATTCTCAGGAGCCACTGTTCTAACGGGTCATGGGGGCCGTCCCAGATGATGAAGATGTCGTTGATGTACCGGTACCAACAAAGAATGTGGTCCGAGTACATCGACAAGTCCTCATCATCCAGAACCATTGCCTCCCACTCCCCCAGGTACAGGTTGGCGTAGGATGGGGCATAGCAGGTCCCCATCGCTACCCCCTGCACCTAGAGGAAGTAGGAGCCGTTGAAGGTGAATACATTGTGTTGTAAAATGAAATCTAAAATTGACATGATAAACTCCCCGTATCTCGGGTCGATCTCGGGGTTCTTGGATAGAAAGTGTTGAACAACTGCTATCCCCTTTTATCGTGAGGGATCGAGTTGTAAAGGGATTCTGCATCCACTGCTACAAAGATGGCGTGGTCCAGAATGATTAAGGAATCAATGACTTGAAGAAACTAAAGAGTATCCTTAACAAAGGAAGGCAAGGAGGAAACTTTGCTAGTGTTGTCACTGACAGCCAACGCCTGAGATAATTGGCCTACCAGGGGGGTTGTTTGCATTCTTGTGAATTTTTGGCAAAGCATAAAATACGGGAACACGTGGAAATTTATTTTGAACAAATTCCCAAGTTTGTTGGGTGATAATTTGATTAGAGAAGGCCGAATCAATGATAGCATAAAACTCAAGGGTGTACTTCTTCACAATGTTGGCAGGGACACAACGGTACCAGTCAGTGTTGCTGAGTATTTTAGTGCACATTTCGATGTATGTTGTATTGTCAAGAAGGACAATATTTCCTCCCTTATCTGATGTTTTAATTGTGATATTTTTGTTAAGTGAGAGTTGTTTAAGGGCTATGTGTTCCTGTCTACTGAGGTTGGCTAGGACCTGCGTTTCCGGATTTTTAACGCTTCCAAATCATTGTAGATGAGCTTCAAAAATGCTGCGGCATTAGGGCATGTACTGGGGGCAGGGCAAAAGTCAGATTTCTTCTTAAGATTGGATTTAGTTTACCTTAAAAGGGATATCCTGTGGATCTACTGTGTCCTCCAACAAGGAGGTTAAATCGAGTTGATCAATAAGGTCAATTGGATTATTTTCTTTCAAAAGGGCCACTAATTGGTCCAGTGCTTGTGTTTCTTGGGAGGTGTGTGTAGTATGAACTTCCTTATTGGAGAAAAGTTTCTTTAGAAGTAATTTACGAACAAATAATTGAAGGTCTTTATATACGTCGAATACATCAATATCTTGGGTAGGGCAAAAATTGAGGCCTTTCCTCAGGACGTTAATTTCATCAACAGGGAGCTTGTAAGAAGAAAGATTAACTTTGGTTAAATCAGATAATAACTCGCCTGCAAAAACGGCTCTCCTGCAGTCTGTGTGGAAGCCCCAAGTGCTTTCACACTGAGGAGATGCGCTGGCAGGACTTTAAAAAAAAGTCCTGCAAGCAGCATCTTTTGAGTGGTGTATACCGCTCCTCCACCACTCCTGCCCATTGAAATGAATGGGCACCACTGCCGAAGCACCTGCAATGCGATTTGGCAGCTGAGCTTCACGGGCACATTTAACCCCTTCCTGGGCCGCTAGCTGAATTATAAGTGCCCCGCTAAAATGACGGTAAAGCGCTGCTAAAACTGGCAGCGTTTTACCGTCAACGCCTGCTCGCTCCAGTGTGAAAGCAGCCTTAAGACCCCTTTCACACCAGGGTGTTTTGCAGGCGCTATAGCATTAGAAATAGAGCTTGCAAAACGCCCTAAAGAAGCTGCACCATTGTGTGTAGTGTGAAAGCCCGAGGGCTTTCACACGACAGCGGTGCACTGGCAGGACGTCAGAAAAAAGTCCTGCCAGCAGCTTCTTAGGAGCGGTGTGTTTACCGCTCCTCCACCACTGCTCCCTATTGAAATCAATGGGGCAGCGCTGTAATACTGCCGGAAAAACGCCGCTATTGCGGCGTATTGCTGGTGGGTTTAACCCTTTCGCGGCCGATAGTGGGGGTAAAAGTGCCCCGCTAGCACCCGAAATGCGCCGCAAATCCGGCGGTAAAACGCCACTAAAAATAGCAGCGTTTTACCACCCACGCTATCGGTGGTGTGGTGTGAAAGGGGTCTTGGTGATACAGAAAATTTCTTACATTAAACAAAACAAACATCCAAACAGTTCACGTGTATGTATAATTTAGAATTATATATATATATATATATATATATATATATATATATATATATATACATATAAAAAAACAGGTAATCA
Organism: Lithobates pipiens; assembly: GCF_037356315.1. Taxonomy (NCBI): domain Eukaryota; kingdom Metazoa; phylum Chordata; class Amphibia; order Anura; family Ranidae; genus Lithobates; species Lithobates pipiens. The sequence continues at coordinate 553,708,708 of NW_027507758.1, read as the reverse complement.
AAACTTTTGGATGAAAAAAAATGGGCTAACTTTACTGTTTTATTTATTTTTTTTTTTTAAATCTGTGTATTTTTTCCCCAAAAAATTGAGTTTGAAAGACCGCTGCGCAAATACCGTGTGACATAATATATTGCAACAACCGCTATTTTATTCCCTAGGATCTCTGCTAAAAAATATATATATATAAGTTTTGGGGGTTCTAAGTGAATTTCTAGCAGAAAATACTGGATCTTTATTTGTAAGCATCAAGTGTCAAAAAAGATTTAGTCTTTAAATGGTTAAACTGAGAACTTCTACACACAGAGTTCAATTCATTCATTCAAGTGTAAACATTGTATCATTTTGATCTTTTCTTGGCAGACTGCCCAGGAGACAAGTCACTGAAGTCATTTGCAAGTTGCGCTGAATATATCATCGGCCTTTTTTAACAGAACAATCGGCCGATGCCGATTAATTAAAAAACGCCAAATATCGGCTGATATATCGGTCGACCTCTAGTTGAGACTGTACAATTATGGGGGGTGCCCACAAGGATTTGTTCTAAAAAAGAAGGATCATTGGAAACGGTGTCAATAGAAGTAATAGTAATTGGGTTTTGATTTACAGTGCTAGTGTGGGTGTTAGGAGCGGCTTCCGGAACAGCCGCGGAAGGTGTAACCAACTGCCCCGGAAGTGATGTAGATGGAGGTGCAGATTGAGGATGTGTAATCATATAGAGTGTGAGTTTTTTAGCTTGTTGCTTTTCGGTGGAATCGCCGGAATATAAATTAGTACTCGGTGTGGTCTTGGATTTTTGATTAGATTGGGAATGTGAGGGGTGCGACTGATACGAGGAGTTTGATGTAGAACGGGGAAAAGAGGAAGTGTTTCTAATTGGTTGAGTAGAATTAACCGAGGGGTGTGGTAGATTTAAAGGGCCTTTACTTAAATTGGGTTTGTTGGAGGTAAAGGTCCATGTATGTATATTATATGTTACTTCCTTGTTTGTTTTATGTAATAAAATATTTTTGATTGTTTTTCAATCAAGTTGTATGTGCCTTTAAAATCCACCCCCACGGGATTCCTTTTTATAAACCATTTTTTCCGGATGTGGCACAACTAATACCGAAATGGGATCAGGAGATCAAGTCGTAGTCAAACATAATAACGAATGGGGATTCATTTTGGATTTTCATATGCAATACAAAGTGGTAGAAGATATCTTCAAGCGGCATTGGCATGTCCTTTTGCTAGATAAAAAACGAAATCCTGCATTTCCATCTCAACCTCAATTTATTTATAGGAAGGCCCCAAATTTCGGTGACAAAATTATAAAAGAAAGTGGTTGACCCCCCGAAACCTCCAACTACTTTTTGGGATCGAAATGGCTTTTTTGCTTGCCGGAGATGCAAAGCTTGCTGAGAAATCTCTAGGCCAGTTAGATCATTATACAATTTTTCCTCTCCATCAAATAATCGAGTGTTCAACATAAAACAGTTTATTACATGTAACAGCACTCACGTTGTATATGCTTTAAAATGCCCTTGTGGGTTGATGTATATTGGAAGGACAAAAAGAAAATTTAGAGTGAGAATCGCTGAACACATTCATAAAATTAAAATTGGATTCAAAGACCATAATGTGTCGTTACATTTCAAACTCAAATATAATATGGACGCCACTGGTCTCCAATTTTGGGGAATTGAACAAATCCAACCCTATTGGAGAGGAATCAATATGGTACGGGAATTGTCAAAACACGAGACTCAATGGATATAATTAGTTGATGTTTTGAGTCCTAGGGGCCTGAATATCGAATTGGACATCAATTGCTTTATAAGTGACACTTAATCAGATTATATCAATTACATGGATGCGCCCCCTGTGGTGGATTAGATCATTTACGCTCTACCATTCATGCATTGTTAGAAGGGGTTGGATACACAGAATTATCTATATAAAGGAAAACCAGAGACGATCCTGTATAAAAGAACCACATCCGAGTACACACAAAGATCAATGATGATCGTAGAGTAGTGTGCATAAAAGTAATTACATAAGAGCAATCATATAAAAAGAATGACACACGTACGGATGGACTTACTATAGACGCTTCTGTGAAATATATACACAGATTTTCATTTGAATTAAAAATCATTTTCCAGTTAAAAATAATTTTTAAACTATAATTTATTTCTTAAACTAAAATCAATTTAGATTTGAATTTGTTCCTCGATTTTTTTGATTATAGATGGGTTATTTACTAATCAAAATTCCGGATTTATTCATTTCATTCTTAAGGTACTGTAATTTTAAATCTTTTTTTTTTAATATATATTTTTTAATGAATTAATTAGTTTTAATTCATTAAATAATAGTGTGCTTGCTCTTACTTTCACAGCGATACCTCACATGTGTGGTGCCATGGGCATAGCATAAGGGGTTGCAGGGGTCACAATGGCAACCCTGTCCCTAGCTCCAGGGGGCCCCAGCAGCCTCCCTGCCATATTATCATATCCTCCACAAAGTCCAGCTCTGATCTGCCATAGGGCCCCACAGCCACGCTCCAGTACTGGGTTTCCATTTTGCCTTCCACAATTGACACCCCTCCAATCTCATTGGCTGTGAAGCATTTCCAGAATGGAGAGGAGCATGAGGTAAGAACAGCCCAGGATGGGTAAGTGTCTGTGCTGTGTGCTGGCAACATGGAATGGTAACCGTGCTTAGCGAGGCAAGAGGAGAAGACTGCTGCTGTCCTATAGCCATGATGGGACCTTCATGTGTCTTCTAGTCACCAGCTGGGATACTCTGTACGCCCCCACTCGGGGATGTCTGCTTACCCCGACTTCCCTGACAACTGGGGAAAAGATATACACCTCCGGGAGGTGACCTTCCCCCAACACCTTCCAAAACTCACAGAGAAACCTTCAGAAATTGCTAAAACAAATCCCTTAACATCTCATCAGGGGGCCCCTGAAGGGCTACTGGCTCCAGATTTCATGTCACATGGCTTTGCCGTCCCAGATCTAAGTTGCACCCCCCCAAAGCCCCCTGACCACCCCACTGCCCTGGATACTATGCCCGGCTGCTGAGCTCCTTTCCCATTACAGCACTCTATACTGCTCCTTCTCCGCAGGGCTGAAATCACATTCCTTTACAACACAGCCAGTTAGCCATGATCTCCACAGGGTGTATCTGCCTACTGCAAATACACTGCCGTTCTGACAGAGAATTTCGCAAGTCAGAAGGACAACATAAAAGCCAGAAACACCCTGTGAAGACTGAGAGACTGCGTGTAAAGGAATGTGATTTCAGACCTGTGTAGTGTGGGGGCCGAGGAACTCTATACAGTGCTGAGATGGGAAAGGAGCAATGTCAAGTGACCTGCCAGGGGTCCCTCTCCTCTGATTCTCCAACGGTAATCACTGTCCTCTCATGTAAAGAGGAACTCAAAACTCTTAAGCCACTTTGGGTATCTTGGCATGCAGTGGGTGTTTCTGCACGCACGGTTGAAGTGGTGGGTGGTAATGAGGGGGGTCCAGGCCAACTTTTGCATCGGGGCCCACAAGCTTCAAGGTATGCCTTGTGTGGTGCGACCGCTATTTACATAAGTATGCAGGACCTACATGCACGTTTACATTTGTGCATGAGCATGGGTGTATGGGGCGCTTACATATTTTTTTTTTTTTGGATGAACTTTATTGCTATCACAAGGGATTAACAACATTCATGGTCTGTGACATATCCAGTTTTTAAGCCCATATCTCTCCTTTTGCCTCCAAAGCATGTGATCAAAGCAAGATCAGTTTGATCAGATGCTGTACAAACCAGTAATGGCTTCTAATCAAAACAAAAGTAATGTAACAGAAGAGGGGAAGAAACTCTTTCACAGTGATTGCGATTAGAGCGGTTATATTGGTAGCGGGCTCCCCGATGGGACAGGAGAGCCTGGTAAAGGTGGATAGGGTCCCCCTTGCTCCATCTGTAAAAATGACCGAGAGGCTGTAGAGCCAATTGGACCATTTTTCCCCAAATAGCGAAACACTCAGAGAAAAAGGATAATACCAAGACCATTGTTGTAGCTGCACTGATCCTGATCCTTGCTGAGCTTGAATCCATGTATGACTGGCTTTAGTTTGCCTCTATAGATACCCTGTGCTGTTATTCCAGGTATAACAGGCCCCTGTGCACAAATGGCATCCCACACTGTGTATTTTTGGCCCAGGGATGACATCTAGCACCGTGTGTCACGGGCCCACAGATCAGGTGGCACACCGGATATGGCAATGGTACACTCATGAAAGGAGGATGGGAAAAGGGAAGTCTATTATAAAACATTTTCAGATGGGCATTCCAATCAGGTCCACCTATCAGTTTTTACGGCTGACTTGATTGGAAGGTCCATTCATCCCTATGGACAAGCAGCTGTACACAGACTTGTGTCCATTTACACCCGCCTACCCCTGGGTTCGATCAGGCCCTTAAAAACAAAGCGTAGAGGACTCTCTCTTGAGTTTAAGGTGAAGCAGTTCCTACTGAACTGTCCGAGATTCAAACCATGTATGGGCAGGCTGATTGCACCCAAGCTTATTGATCAATCCACTTGGGTACAACTAGCCTGTTTGATTTTTCATGAGATCATTGCTAGAGGTTAAGCAATAATCACTGTGGCTCTCCCCATGAGGAGAACACAATAGCTCCACGGGATGGATTCCCCCATCAACATCAGTGTTGATGGGGGAATGCACCTATTTTCTTTCCTGCAACCACAGGTTGAAAATCTAACCATCTATGGCTGGCTTAACAGTCATCGGAGTTGCACCTGCTCTGACTAGATGGAGGTTGGAATCAGACCTGTGTTCCGGTGCATTGTGTTTAGAACGAATAAAAGAAAAAAAAATTCTTACACACACTATTTATTTTTATTTCATTTTATTAAATGTTTTTCACAATATAACAATAAAGTATATACATAATTTCTTCTGCCATGATGCACCACAATGCATGGTAGTGCGTTGAACTGCATTGTGTTGAATTGTACTGCATGTGTGTTGGAAGTGCATTTGGTCAATGTGTTGGGGTACCATTGACGATGGATGGCACTGCACCACACTGATGCTTGTAACGTGAATTAAAAAAACATAGGTTGGGGTAATGCACATTTACCACAACACAATGGTGTGATTTTGCACTAAAGCATGGCAGTTCACAGAACCATCCAAAACACAAATTTCCCCAGCATACTTACCAGCTAGCCAGCATAATATAACGAAAAAAAGGCTAAACTGTTTCTGCAATTTACATTGGATGCAAATATATGTGAAGCCGCACTGCCACGTCAAGGCCCCTCTGCAAAGTGCGGTCCCTAACTATAATGTTTCTAAATTGAGAAATATATAGGAAGAAATAAATAGAGTGTCTAAACTAGTTACAATTTTTTTTTAAAAACAGAGGTTTTTGTTATATATTTGCATTCATAAGTGAAGCTACATAGAGCTCCCAGGGATCCCATTGGATCTTCCTTGTGGCTTGTGCTTGGTCACAGTGAGACCTCGTATGATTGGGATTTCTGTGTCCCTCTAATGTAATGTTTCCAGGGTATATGCCTGTTAACCCTCTAAGTCTTAGGTGCTCGCAGTGATACTGGTGTTAGGTTTAGAAAGTCTCTAGCACTCAAAAAGATTATTTCCACTTATTGTGAAAAAATTTCATATTATTCCAGCCACTGTTTTATTGCTGGTTTGATAGTACCAGAAAATAAAAAAAAACTGGCCTCCAACCTCCCCTTATAGCCAGTCCAACACACACCTAAAAAGTATCAGCCTCCCGCCTGCAAAAAAACCCTGTGTCACTCCTGGAGCCTGAACGGCCCACTTTGATGGAGCCAGAACGGGGGTGTCACACTCTCCTGGAGCCTGAAAAGGCCCATTCTTCTGGAGCCAAACTGGCCCATTCTTCTAGAGCCTGAACGGCCCGCTCTGATGGAGCCTGAACAGCCCTCTCTGATGGATCCTGAACGGCACAGTCTGATGGAGCCTGAACGGCCCGCTCTGATGGAGCCTGAACGGCACAGTCTGATGGAGCCTGAACGGCCCGCTCTGATGGAGCCTGAACGGCCCGCTCTGATGGATCCTGAACGGCACAGTCTGATGGAGCCTGAACCGCCCGCTCTGATGGAGTCTGAACGGAGTGTCACACTCTGATGGAGCCTGAACGGGGGTGACACGTGCTGATGGAGCCTGAACGGGGGTGTCACACGCTGATGGAGCCTGAACGGGGGTGTCACATGCTGATGGAGTCTGAACGGGGGTGTCACACTCTGATGGAGCCTGAAAGGGGGTGTCACACGCTGATGGAGCCTGAAAGGGGGTGTCACACTCTGATGGAGCCTGAAAGGGGGTGTCACACTCTGATGGAGCCTGAAAGGGGGTGTCACACTCTGATGGAGCCTGAACGGGGATGACACGCGCTGATGGAGCCTGAACGGGGGTGTCACACGCTGATGGAGCCTGAACGGGGGTGTCACACTCTGATGGAGCCTGAAAGGGGGTGTAACACTCTGATGGAGCCTGAACGGGGGTGTCACATTCTCCTGGAGCCTGAAAAGGCCCATTCTTCTGGAGCCAAACTAGCCCATTCTTCTAGAGCCAGAGAAGCCCACTCTTCTGGAGCCTGAATCTCCCAATCGTCTGGAACCTGATCGGCCCAATCCCCTGAAGCCTGAATCTCCCATTCTTCTGAAACCTGATCGGCCCAATCTCCTGGAGCCTGAATCTCGCACTCTGATGGAGCCTGAATCTCGCACTCTGATGGAGCCTGAACTGATGGAGCCTGAACTTTGCACTCTGATGGAGCCTGAACTTTGCACTCTGATGGAGCCTGAACTTTGCACTCTGATGGAGCCTGAACTTCGCACTCTGATGGAGCCTGAACTTCGCACTCTGATGGAGCCTGAACTTCGCACTCTGATGGAGCCTGAACCTCGCACTCTGATGGAGCCTGAACCTCGCACTCTGATGGAGCCTGAACCTCGCACTCTGATGGAGCTTGAATGGGGGTGTCGCACTCTGATGGAGCCTGAACCTTGCACTCTGATGGAGCCTGAATGGGGGTGTCGCACTCTGATGGAGCCTGAATGGGGGTGTCGCACTCTGATGAAGCCTGAACGGGGGTGTCGCACTCTGATGGAGCCTGAACGGGGTTGTCGCACTCTTCTTGAGTCTGAACGTGGGCGACACACTTTTCTGGAGTTTGAACAATTTCTTCCAACTTGTTGGCAATCTTCACTCCCAAAAATTCTGCACCCCTCCCATTTAAGTGCAGTCCATCCCTTCCATAGAGCCGGGAAGCGACTGCAAAGTCAGACCAGTTCTCCATGAAGCCAAACTCCTCTTCTCTGCACCAGTTCTTCAGCCACTTGTTAAGCTCTCTAAGCTCCTGCTGCCTTTCTGGTGTGGCTTTAGGTACAGGCAGTATTTCTGAAAATACTGCTTTGGAGGTCCTTTTTTTCAACATAATCCCTATGTCCTTGAAATCATTTTGTAGACTGCTCCATCTTCCTCTAATTTGGTCATTTGTACCAATATGTACCAAGACAGCTGGGTCCTCTCCAGCCCCACGCAACAATCTTTCCATCCGATCTGCAATGTCCCGAACCCGAGCGCCTGGTAAACAACATACTGTTCGTAGTTGAGGGTCTTTGTGACAGATTGCCCTCTCTGTCCCTCTAATAATTGAGTCCCCTACCACCAGTATCTGCCTATTCTTTCTTGTAGCCTTGCCCCCATCTTTACTGGAGGAAATGTTCCCATGGTTCACCTGACATTTTGGTTGAGTCTCAATGTCGGGTACAGTCCCAATATGCACATGACACTCTTCTGGACTTTGCACACGAGCAACACGCTCTTCTGTAGTCTGAGCGGCGGCGGCGCACCCTTTTGGAGTCTGAGCGGCGGCTGCGCGCCCTTTTGGAGTCTGAGCGGCGCGCCCATTTGGAGTCTGAGCGGCGGCGGTGCGCCCTTTTGGAGTCTGAGCGGCGGCGGTGCGCCCTTTTGGAGTCTGAGCGGCGGCGGTGCGCCCATTTGGAGTCTGAGCGGCGGCGGCGCGCCCATTTGGAGTCTGAACGGCGGCGGCGCGCCCATTTGGAGTCTGAGCGGTGGCGGCGGCGCGCCCATTTGGAGTCTGAGCGGCGGCGGCGCGCCCTTTTGGAGTTTGAGCGGCGGCGGCGCGCCCATTTGGAGTCTGAGCGGCGGCGGCACGCCCATTTGAAGTCTGAGCGGCGGCGGCGCGCCCATTTTGAGTCTGAGCGGCGGCGGCGCGCCCATTTGAAGTCTGAGCGGCGGCGGCACGCCCATTTCGAGTCTGAGCGGCGGCGGCGCGCCCATTTGGAGTCTGAGCGGCGGTGGTGCGCCCATTTGGAGTCTGAGCGGCGGCGGCGCGCCCATTTGGAGTCTGAGCGGCGGCGCGCCCATTTGGAGTCTGAGCGGCGGCGGCGCGCCCTTTTGAAGTCTGAGCGGCGGCGGCGCGCCCATTTGGAGTCTGAGCGGCGGCGGCGCGCCCATTTCGAGTCTGAGCAGCGGCGGCGTGCCCTCTTTTAGTCTGAGCGGCGGCGGCGCGCCCATTTCGAGTCTGAGCGGCGGCAGCGCGCCCATTTGAAGTCTGAGCGGCGGAGGCGCACCCTTTTGGAGTCTGAGCGGCGGCGACGCGCCCTTCTGGAATCTGAGCGGCAGCGGCGCGCCCTTTTGGAGTCTGAGCGGCGGCGACGCTCCCTTTTGGAGTCTGAGCGGCGGCGGCGCGCCCTTCTGGAATCTGGGCGGCGGCTCGCCCTTCTGGAATCTGAGCGGCAGCGGCTCGCCCTTCTGGAGTCTGAGCGGTGGCGGCACGCTCTTCTGTAGTCTGAGCGGCGGCGGCGGCACGCTCTTCTGTAGTCTGAGAGGCGGCAGCGCTCTCTTCTGGAGTCTGAGAGGCGGCGGCGCTCTCTTCTGGAGTCTGAGCGGTGGCGGCACGCTCTTTTGCAGTCTGAGCGGCGGCGGCGCGCTCTTCTGCAGTCTGAGCGGCGGCGGCGGCGCGCTCTTCTGTAGTCTGAGAGGCGGCGGCGCTCTCTTCTGGAGTCTGAGAGGCGGCGGCGCTCTCTTCTGGAGTTTGAGCGGCGGCGGCACGCTCTTTTGCAGTCTGAGCGGCGGCGGCACGCTCTTCTGTAGTCTGAGCGGCGGCGGCACGCTCTTCTGTAGTCTGAGAGGCGGCGGCGCTCTCTTCTGGAGTCTGAGAGGCGGCGGCGCTCTCTTCTGGAGTCTGAGCGGCGGCGGCACGCTCTTTTGCAGTCTGAGCGGCGGCGGCGCGCTCTTCTGCAGTCTGAGCGGCTGCGGCGCGCTCTTCTGTAGTCTGAGCAGCGGTGGCACGCTCTTCTGTAGTCTGAGAGGCGGCGGCGCTCTCTTCTGGAGTCTGAGCGGCGGCACGCTCTTTTGCAGTCTGAGCAGCGGTGGCGCGCTCTTCTGCAGTCTGAGCGGCGGCGGCGCGCTCTTCTGGAGCCTGAGCGGCGGCGGCGCTCTCTTCTGGAGTCTGAGCGGCGGCGGCACGCTCTTCTGGAGTCTGAGCGGCGGCGGCGCGCTCTTCTGCAGTCTGAGCGGCGGCGGCGCGCTCTTCTGCAGTCTGAGCGGCGGCGGCGCGCTCTTCTGCAGTCTGAATGTGGACGAAACTCTCTTCTGCAGTCTGAATGTCCCTTTCAATACTGCTCACTGTGGCAGGCCTGCCGTGTGAGCTGTGTCTGCAGTAGATCTCGCCTTCATCTGCAATAAAACCAGAGGAATTTGATTTAGCATCTTTACCTACATTTCATATATTTTTCTTTATACAACATCAAATTATGAAGAAAAAAATTCAAAGCTCCACTTCCAGGGAGAAATAGTAAACCCGACATGACAGTGACATAGGAAAAACTGCTATTGGCTTTTGTATAAAAATGCTGATTGCCTGGCAGTTATGCTGACCCACTAAAATTCCATGATTGGAAGTTTGGAAGCCAACAACAAGTATTTTTAGCAGTATAATAAAAAAGCATTTCCCAAACATAGGTAATTGCTGTGGGCACATTGTGTGGGCTGCTAAGCAATTACATGGTGTTGATCACGTGGTGGAGTGTCGGATCATTTTATCAACTGAATATCTATCATAGAGATACTACCCAATATTAATATCACAACTTATAGACTCTCTCTGTTTTTTCATATTTATTGTTTGCACATTGCTACTTACTGGGTGTGTAATATATATGTGTATTGTTTATGTTATCACATTACCTAGCGCCACTATTTACTTTTAACCTATGTTTGGTAGATGCTGTTTTATTATAGCATTTCTTTTAAAGTGGCTGCTCTATATGTATCAGGTTTGTCTTTGGCGCAGTGATAAGATCTTAGGTAGCGGCTCATTGTGATCTGGTTGTGTATTATTTTTAGCAGTATGATGTTGCACTTTCATAGTTAAATGAGTGGGCAGGTCACAAAGGAAATTGTGACAGGAAGTAGTGGTGCCACCTGCCTGGCTGTACATTGTGGCAGGGGTTTGTGAAACATCAGACCAGCTAAGCAGGGGCTTTGTTGAGTGGCAGTTTTGTCAAGAAAGTGTGTCATTATCAGCCCTGAGATCAGAACACCACAGCAGCAAATGGAACTCCCTACATGTGAAAGAAATCTGGAGACATAAAAGAAATACTTTCCCTGGCCCCATTAGTTCAGCGGGGAGGGGAGTGTGTGTTTGTGTGTTGGGGGGCACTGCAGAAAGGAGACAATTTCTTCACATTCAGGCTGAGAGCTCTGCTGTTTCTTATAATTGAGATAAAATCCCAGCCTCTTTTATATCAATCTACCGGATTCCTCTGGTGAATTTATATACAAGAGGCTGGGATTGAAGAATCGGCTCCGGTGAGGACAGCTGTGGATGTTTGGACAGGTAAGTGTCTCTATATTAAAAGTTAGCAGCTATAGTATTTGTAGCTGCTGACTTAAAAATGTTTTGGGGTAGACTGGAGCGCCTCTTTAAAGTCCCACACCTTGCAAAACCTTGGGATCAGTGGACATGCGTCCTACAAGTGTGTTTTTTTTATTTTCTTTAGCCATGACAATTTCAGTTCTCTTATATGGGTTCAATTAAAGTGCTTATAAAGGCAGAGGGATTTTATCTTGCTGCATTTCTAAAAAAAATAAAAAATGTATGCATGCATCTCCCCCCCAGCCCCCCGCCCCCCTAGGCTCTCTTGCTCCTCACTGGCTCAGTAAAAAAAAAGAAATAATAATAATAGGCCAAAAAAGCCAATGCTGTAAAAAAAACACACTATTGCAAAAATGTTGAAAAACTCACTGCAAAGCTACTGCCATTTTTATAACATTATTATAACGTCCAGTGTGCATGAGGAAGCTTTACCATCACTGTAATGTATGGCATTGGTTTAACCACTTAAGCCCTGGACCAATTGTCAGCCTAAGGACCAGAGGTCTTTTTACAATTTTGCACTGCACTGCTTTAACTGGCAATTGCACGGTCATGCAATGTTGTACCCAAACAAAATTTGCGTCCTTTTCTTGCCACAAATAGAGCTTTCTTTTGATGGTATTTGATTGCCTCTGCGATTTTTATTTTTTACGATATAAATGGAAAAAGACTGAAAATTTTGAAAGAAAAAAAGATATTTTCTACTTTTTGTTATAAGAAAAATCGAATAAACTCAATTTCAGTCATACATTTAGGCCAAAATGTATTCAGCCCCATGTCTTTAGTAAAAAAAAAGTCATTAAGCGTATATTTATTGGTTTGTGCAAAAGTTATAGCGTCTACAAACTAGAGTACATTTTCTGGAATTTACACAGCTTTTAATTTATGACTGCCTATCTCATTTCTTGAGGTGCTAAAATGGCAGGGCAGTACAACCCCCCCCATGACCCCATTTTGGAAAGTTGAAACCCCAAGAAAATTGCTGAGGGGCATGTTGAGACCATTGAATATTTTTTTTTTTTTGTCCCAAGTGATTGAATAATGACACAAACAAAAAAGTTTGCAAAAAGTTGTCACTAAATGATATATTGCTCACAATGCCATAGTTATATGTGGAATTTCACCCCAAAATATATTCTGCTGCTTCTCCTGAGTACGGGGATACCACATATGTGGGACTTTTTGGGAGCCTAGCCGCGTACGGGACCCCGAAAACCAATCACCGCCTTCAGGATTTCTAAGGGTGCAAATTTTTGATTTCACTCCTCACTACCTATCACAGTTTCGAAGGCCATAAAATGCCAAAATAGCACAAAACCCCCCCAAATGACCCCATTTTGGAAAGTAGACACCCCAAGCTATTTAATGAGAGGCATGTTGAGTCCATGAAATATTTTATATTTTGCCACAAGTTGCGGGAATATTACAAACTTTTTTTTGTGCACGAAGTTGTCACTAAATGATATATTGCTCACACATGCTATGGGCATAAGTGAAATTACACCCCAAAATAAATTCTGCTGGGGATACCACATGTGGGGGACTTTGTGGGAGCCTAGCCGTGTACCGTAAAACGCTACCAAAAAAAACTGTTAGCGATGGCAGGGATCAGGCCTGACTCTGCAAACGCTGCAGTTATGTGTTTAGTGTTTTGTAAGTGACAGTGATCAATCGATACTGCACTTGGGTGGGCTGGGCGGAGGGGCAAAACGCAGGTGCTAGCAGGTATCTGGGCTGGTCCCGCTAACAATGCTTTTTTTGTCGATTTGTGTGCCTATGTGTACCTACGTGTCAGTGTAGTGATTGGTGCACACTTACTATGTCCTCTCCTCGCAGTCCGGTCAAAAAGACCGCCCCGAGGAGAGTGAAATCGTAAACACAGGGAGGGGAAGCTTCTCATTCGCCAGGAGCGATGGAGAGGGGATGGCCAGAAACCAACGGCCATCCCCTCATCCTGGATCGCTCCTGAAGCGAAACGGACCGCCGCAGCCAGTGGGAGGGGGTCCGATCGGACCCCCCACACGCTGTAAGGCAGGCATGTACGGGTATGTGCTTGTGCCCATACATGCCATTCTTCCGACGTATAATTACATGCGGTGGTCCTAAAGTGGTTAATTATCTGCGTCTTGTAGAACGACTCCTATTGTAAATGAAAATATATTCTCCGCCTACAATGGCTTGCTACAGTTTCTGTGGAATATTTTTTTGACATTTTGGGAACTATGTATATGTGTTATGTAGGTAACAAGGGGTTAAACATGTATGTGGGGGTCTTTTCTTCCCATATTATAAATCTCTGCCATCTTGCTGGGTGGCATTGAGGTCATCAGTCCAGCCTGTAATAAGTAGCATGCAAGGCTTGTTCAAAAAAAAAAGGCAGTTAGTAGGTGACAGTTGGAAAAAGAGGGGGGGGGGGACTTGGCTCGGGGTAAACATATCTAAAAATAGCTGCTTTCTCCTCTTTAAAATAAATCCTCAGACTGGTGTTTACAAGACAAAAGACAGCAATGTCTATGGCCAGCCCTATACATGTGTACATAGGTTTAGTCTACTGAAAATTTTAAAAAGGGATTGAAGACTTTTCTTTTTAGCAAATGTTTTTGAATTAAGTTATTTGTCTGTTTTTTTATTGTAACTGTGTAGCACTTTGAGGTCTTTTGATGGAAAGTGCATTATAAATAACATTTATTATTATTATTATTATTATTATTATTATATGGGGGTGCCACTGTCATCAATGGGAGGAAAAAGAATCCAATGAAAGTATTTTGTATTTATCAATATCCATGAAACTTACCAGCCCTGCGTTTTTTGTCCCACTGTGGTCCATTGGCTTTACAGCCGGCATCAAAACATCCGATAACGGATCTGAAACAGCGACGTACAAATCGCACTGCCCTCCGCATTTTGGTGGGCTTCTTGAATAGGGGATCTGCAAGCTGTATATTGATCTCTCCTTCCATAGCTGGGCTTCCTTTGGTTGGTTTCTCAATATTGTTTTGAGAAACAATCTGTTTACTTGTAATTTGTCTCATTATGAAGAATAATAAGACACGCTTTAAGTCTGAGAAATTGCAATAAAACTGAATCGAATAAATCCAAATCCAATCAAACAGCAAGAGAAAGCTGGACAGAGATGTCTTCACTGTACAGCAAACAACTCACAACTGATGCCAGAGGAGCCCAGAGCAGCCTTATATTAGAGCAGGTGATGACATCATAGAGGTCGTTTTTTTTAACTGACGATTTTTCTTAACGGCTTTTGTTGCCATGGTTACCAAAGCTTCCTATACACAGTGATGGGCTGTGGGGGATGGGCTGTGAGGGAGAGCACAGACACACCAATAGAGGACTATGATTGGGCAGTATTAATGGTAGCAATATGATGGGGCAGTTTTGATAGGGCAGTTTTGATGGTGGCAATAGGAGGAGGCAATTTTGATGGGAAAAAGAGGGGGGGGGACTTGGCTCAGGGTAAACAGATCTAAAAATAGCTGCTTTCTCCTCTTTAAAATAAATTCTCAGACTGGTGTTTACAAGACAAAAGACAGCAATGTCTATGGCCAGCCCTATACATGTGTACATAGGTTTAGTCTACTGAAAATTTTAAAAAGGGATTGAAGACTTTTCATTTTAGCAAATGTTTTTGAATTAAGTTATTTGTCTGTTTTTTTATTGTAACTATGTAGCACTTTGAGGTCTTTTGATGGAAAGTGCATTATAAATAACATTTATTATTATTATTATTATTATTATTATTATTATTATTATTATTATATGGGGGTGCCACTGTCATCAATGGGAGGAAAAAGAACCCAATGAAAGTATTTTGTATTTATCAATATCCATGAAACTTACCAGCCCTGCGTTTTTTGTCCCAGCGTGGTCCATTGGCTTTACAGCCGGCATCAAAACATCCGATAACGGATCTGAAACAGCGACGTACAAATCGCACTGCCCTCCGCATTTTGGTGGGCTTCTTGAATAGGGGATCTGCAAGCTGTATATTGATCTCTCCTTCCATAGCTGGGCTTCCTTTGGTTGGTTTCTCAATATTGTTTTGAGAAACAATCTGTTTACTTGTAATTTGTCTCATTATGAAGAATAATAAGACACGCTTTAAGTCTGAGAAATTGCAATAAAACTGAATCGAATAAATCCAAATCCAATCAAACAGCAAGAGAAAGCTGGACAGAGATGTCTTCACTGTACAGCAAACAACTGACTTCTGATGCCAGAGGAGCCCAGAGCAGCCTTATATTAGAGCAGGTGATGACATCATAGAGGTTTTTTTTTCAACTGACGATTTTTCTTAACGGCTTTTGTTGCCATGGTTACCAACGCTTCCTATACACAGTGATGGGCTGTGGGGGAGAGCACAGACACACCAATAGAGGACTATGATGGGGCAGTATTAATGGTAGCAATATGATGGTGCAGTTTTGATGGTGGCAATAGGAGGAGGCAATTTTAATGGGGCAGTTTTTTTTATATGTATAGAGGACTGTGAAACTGGATTAAAGTTATTATTATAAAGCCCTCTATTTTAAGGCATAGTGATAGGTTGAGTGGTCAGAGTTGATATTGATTATGTATATGTCGACACACGAAAGAAAATAAAAAGAAAAAATCGTGACTAAAAAAAGTCGAAGTGAGGGTGTAGTGTATCTTCTAGAATGTCCTTGCCACATTCAATACATGGGAAGAACAAAAAGAGAACTCTGGAAGAGATTAAGAGAGCATGTTGAAAATATTAAAAAGGGTTTTGATAAATATAACCCTTGAGACACTATGCAAAGTTTCATAAAAAAGACCCCTCATCTTTATTAATTTGTGGTATTCAAAAATACAAGCCCCATTGGAGAGGTGATAATAAAATTATTAGGATTAGCCAAGCTGAATCCTGATGGATTCATGAATTATGCACTTTAACAGCTTTTGGACATAACGTTGACTTTGATCTTAATTGTTTTATTTCTAATTATTAATTCAAGATTTTTGGGCATTTTATTAATATTAATGAATTTTTTATATTTTTCTATATCCACTTATATATATATAGATAGCATTGGGGTTAGATGTACTTCACTGATGAGGGGTTTTGTCCTCTCCCCCCTCCCCCTACTGCTTTTTTTTTTTTTTTCGGTATTAATTTCCCAATTGATTGGTCCAGTCAAAACCAACGTTATGGCCAGTTATGAGATAGTTAAAATATAGCTATGGTATAGTTGTACTTTTTATCATAATATTGCTATGTATTTGAATGACTAGATGAACACAGTTAGCATTGCCTGTATAAAATGATGTAGTATGGCATTTAACCACAAGATGGCAGTGTCTGTGGAGCGATATATTTAGAATGTTATTTTACACTTATTTATGTGGAGAAAGTTATAACAATTACTTTGTAATTTTAGTAATGTTATTAGTAGATGTGGAAGTAATTTGAATATGCTTTTATTTTCAAGTTGTATCAGGAAGCTAGTAGTATTAAGGTATGGGGTGGTTGTTGTTTTGAGTTGCTATAGCCGCCCGCCCTATTTAAACTTCATCAACACCTGACTCCTTGACCCTTTGAAAAAGTCACGTGTCTGTGACGCAACGTGTCAGGGAGGAGCCAGGTGTCACGATCGTCACTTCCGGTCGCGGCTGAGACCGAAAGTTCCCTTTTTTACAAGCGCAAGATTCCGTTTTTTAATGTGAGTGGATATTTTACATTATTTTATTAAAGTTTACATTTCTACACATGAGAGTCCCCTTTCTTTCCCCCATGATCGTTGGTATTTTGGATTTTATTGTGAGGCTGAACGAATCATCTATAAGGAGCCAAATCAGCAATTTCCCCTACAAGTGTGTTGGACCCTGAGGGGTCTTGTATTGAGGTGAGAGGCTGGGGGAAACGGGGGGTGCTCTGGTGGAGCACTGAAGGTGGACTGTCTCTCTCTTTTTGTGAAGCATGTCTGCATCTGTGACAACACTGCATGACTATTAGATATACTGTCACATTTGGATATCGAGCTACTGAATAGCACTGGAACATTTGTTTGAACACTTGTATTTGCACATGGACTTTTTTATTTTTATGTTTTTCTTCTTCTTTTTTAGCCATTTTTGTATTGTGATTCAGTCACATATTGTTTGCGATATTTGCACATTTCATGTCATTTGGATGTATCACTTTTTATATATGTGATTTTGCACTTTTTAAATATTATACACTACTGTGTTTTGCACGTTTATGGATGCACAGTGTTTTTACATTTGCACATTTATGTACGTATTTATTACAGTTATTGATTTGTGTCACATAATAGGTGGTGTATTTTAAAAGGCAGCGCTACATACCTTTTTTTACATATATATATATTTATATTTATTAACCACATGCCCTCTGGCAGATTTACTCCCCTTCATGACCAGATCATGTTTTGCAATACGGCACTGCACTACTTATTTTAACTGACAATTGCGTGGTCATGCAACGCTGTATGCAAATAAAATGTATGTCTTTTTTTGCCACATAAATAGAGCTTTCTTTTGGTGGGATTTGATCAACTCTGCAGTTTTACATTTTTTTGCACTATATACAAAAAGAGACTAAATGAAGGAAAACAGCAGAGCTTCCTCTCATTTCAGAGCTTCCCCTTAAATCTAGAACAAGTGGACTTGCAGGGCACAGTATATTTGCCGTTAATAAATCAACCTCATTGTGTCTACAATAAAATTTCTGCCTGCTCTTATTTTTTTTTAAAGAGAAGTTCCAGCCTGTATAAATAAAAAAAAATGAAAAGTCAGGAACAGGGTTGCCATCCTCCTACAGTATTTTTTACTGACAAAACATGGAAAATTTACTGGCGGAGCACATTTTTTACTGGCATAAGAAATTACAGAACTCCTATTGAAAACTAAAACAGTGCATATTTGAACAGTATAAACCATATATGGAAACACTGACAATACCTATACCAAAGTCATTTGTTTGATTTACACTTATAAAGTCAACACAGCATGAAAATATCAGCCCCTGATATATAGGCCTCTTTCACGCGACTGATACGCTCAAGTCCGCCTTTTTTCAGGTGGACCTGAACGGATGCTCCATAGAGGTGTATGGAGCGTCGGATGTCAGCGGTGACATGTCCGATGACATCCGACCCGCTCTGATCCGAAAAAGTCTGAGGATCGGATCGGGTGACGATGGACTCTGCGGTCCGTCCTCATCCGATCCCCTATAGGGGAGAGCGGTGCTCGGACAGGTCCGTCCCTGCACGGTGTGCAGAGACAAACCTGTCCTCTGCCTGCTCAGTGGGGATCGACAGAGCGATCCCCGCTGAGCAAGCGGATGTCCACGGGGCAGATCAGCGCGGATCCTTTCCGTGTGAAAGAGCCGTTACTGGTAGATTTTTACAAACTGTCAGTAAATTTACTGGCGTTTGACAACCCTAGTCAGGAGCTACAAATAGTGTAGCTCATGAATGTTAACCACTTAAGCCCCAGACCACTTTTTGCGATTCGACACTGCGTCTCTTTAACTGACAATTGTGCGGTCGTGCGACATGGCTCCCAAACAAAATTGACGTCCTTTTTTCCCCACAAATAGAGATTTCTTTTGGTGGTATTTGATCACCTCTGTGGTTTTTATTTTTTGCGCTATAAACAAAAAAAGAGCAACAATTTTGAAAAAAAAGCATTATATTTTACATTTTGTTATAATATAAAAAATATTTTTTTTCCTCAGTTTAGGCCAATATGTATTCTTCTACATATTTTTGGTAAAGAAAATCACAATAAGTGTTAACTAATTGGTTTGCGCAAAAGTTATAGCGTTTACAAAATAGGGGACAGTTTTATGGCATTTTTTTAAATAATTTTTTTTTTTTACTAGTAATGGCGGGGATCAGCGATTTTTATCGTGACTGTGACAATACAGCAGACACATTGGACATTTTTGACACCATTGTCATTTATACAGCAATCAGTGCTATACAAATGCACTGATTCCTGTCTAAATGACACTGACAGTGAAGGGGTTAATAGCTAGGTGGCAGTGTAGAGGTTAAGTGTGTCCTGGGGCGAGTTTCTAACTGTGGGGCGGTGTGGCTGTGTGTGACACGTCACTGATCACTCCTCCCGATCACTAGGCAGAACAGGTAGATGCTTGTTTACATTAGCATCTCCCAGTTCTTCCTTCCCATGAGACTATCGCGGGTATCCCCGCGGTGATCGAGTCCACGGGACTTGTGATCCGACTCACAGAGGTCTCAGCCAGCATGCACGCGATGGCGGCATGCACATGATGGCGTGGCCCCAAATTTAAAGGGACGTACAGGTATGCCCATTTGCCCATCCATGCCATTCTGCCAAAGTACATCAGCATGCGCCAGTTGGGAAGTGGTTAATATAAGGATACTTACCTGTAGTGGTATCCCGTGATGTCGGCACCCCTAGCCGATTTGTCCATCAGCTTTGGGTGCAGGAGCGGCATCCTTATAAGGGAAATAGGAAGTGAAGCCCTGCGGCTTCCCAGCCTGTTTCCTACTGTGCATGTGTGAGTTGCGCTGCCCTTATTGAAAGGTCCCACTCTCTTCTAGGACTTGTGTCTCCCAGAAGACAGCAGGGGGCGTAAAATTCAGTAGATCAACGCAATCAATGTGCAGCGATCTTATCCGGGAAGAGGGAGCGGGTACCTGGTTTTGACAAAAAGTGCCAAATATGGCAGTGGGGGTGGGGGGGGGCTGGTGTGAACAAGCAGAGCTTCCACTTTTGGGCTGAGCTCCACTTTAGACTTCAGTTCCAGTTTTAATTTGAGTATCGCTTAGGCTGACTTCACATTTGCGTGTCTGTTGTTTCCTGTGTTCTTTTGTTATTACCTTGGACAGGTATGTTTGTCATGCGTTGACGTGTGCTGAAACTCCCATGAAAAGCTCATGAAAAGCATCAGTGGATTCAAAACTCGGAATGTTTTCAGCCAATGCGTGTCAAGGCACTGCACAGATCTGAATTGGCAGAATCCTGGCTTGTTTACACTCGTGTTGCTCTCTGAAGAGCGATCAGTATTGGATTGATCTTTGGAGGGTGTTTAACAGGTGTTGAGGAGGCATTATGTTGCCTGTTTTACCCCCTAAAAACCCCACCGCCCCATTCAGTTGATTGAGTCTCATCTGTCAGTCGCTGTTGGCCGCCATGAGCGACAGTGCGGATAAATTTGGTTGCGCCGCAGTGGAAAGCATTGTGGCCATATGTACACCCCAATCCATTGCCTTTGCAGGTAGTAACGCTGCTCAGGTGTGTGTGTTTACAGTCCCCTAAATTCAAAGTGTAAATTTGCATTGCAAGTAGGGGGAAATAGTCCCCATCAACTCAAAACAACATGTCCATCTAAAGTCTAGAACACACTACTCATTTTTTCTTTCAGGGCTGAACAAAAAAAAACTGACAGCTCCAGAGGAGCCGATGTACTAACTAAGAGATGTTAGTACAGCTATCTCCCCTACTGTGCTATTGTGTTCTGACAGGGGGGACTGCCATGTCCCTTTAATAGAAGCTGGCCGCCTTCTGTTGGCTGCAGCACACGGGCAGAGTGTCTGGCGGTTTCTAGTGGACCAAGCGATGCTGCCCACCATTCAGCCCATGTGTACGGGCATTAGACTCTTCTGTCTTACAGGGTGATGGTACATTATTATTATTATTATTATTATTATTATTATAATACATATTATTATATATATTTATATATATGAGATCTTGTACAATATATATAGTACATGATCTCACTGCAGAGTTGTCACGTTATAGGAAGTAGAAAAATATATGATCAATTGACAGGATCAACAGGTAACAGAAATACAATATATTGTCAAAAGTATTGTGACAGCTGCCTTTACACGCACATTAACTTGTTTTTTTTTTTGTTTTGTTTTTTCAAATAGCAATTTTTATTAGTCGTCATTGATTTTCAACAAAGGTAAAAAGCGTAACGTGAACGTACATGAACAAAAGCAAAATGTACACGACGGAAGTCCATTTAAGGTAGGAGCAAAATACAACAACCATAGTCATTGATACTACCGAAAATGTTACCGCACATCAACTTTAATGGCCTCCCAGTCTAAGGCTGGATTCACACCTACGCATTTTTATGTGCTTTTTGCATTTTGCTGATTTGCACTACAGATCGTGTTCCATAGGAAACCATGTTATATGGACTCTAGGGCAAATCTGCAAAATGCAAAAAGCACTAAAACTGTATAGGTGTGAATCCAGCCTTAGTCTGCAGGGTTCAGTATTGGGTTGGCCCACCCTTTGCAGTTATAACAGCTTCAACTCTTCTGGGAGGGCTGCCCACAAGGTTTAGGTGTGTGTCTATGGAAATGTTGGACCATTCTTCCAGAAGTGCGTTTGTGAGGTCAGGCACTGATGTTGGACGAGAAGGCTTGGAGTGCAGTCTCACCTCTAATATATCCCAAAGGTGTTCTATCGGGTTGAGGTCAGGACTCTGTGTAGTCCAGTCAAGTTCCTTCACCCCAAACTCACTCATGCATGTCTTTATGGACCTTGCTTTTTGCACTGGTCCAAATCATTTGGTAGAGGTGGGGGTTATGGTGTGGGTTTTTTTTCAGGAGTTGGGATTGGCCTCTTAGTTCCAGTGAAGGAATCTCTTAAGGCGTGAGCATACCAAAACATTTTGGACAATTTCTGCTCCCAGCTTTGTGGGAACAGTTTGAGGATGGCCCTTTCCTGTTCCAACTTGTCTGTGCACCAGTGCACAAACTTGACTGGCCTGCACAGAGTCCTGACCTCAACCTGATAGAACACCTTTGGGATGAATTAGAGTGGAGACTGCGAGCCAGGTCTTCTCATCCAACATCAGTGCCTGACCTCACAAATGCTCTTCTGGAAAAATGGTCAAACATTCCCATAGACACACTTCTAAACCTTGTGCACAGCCTTCCCAGAAGACTTGAAGCTGTTATAGCTGCAAAGGGTGGGCAACGCAATACTGAACCCTACGGACTAAGACTGGGATGTCATTAAATGTCATGTGTGTGTAAAGGCAGGCGCCCCAATGCCTTTACACACAGTTTATTCTGGGAACTCAGAAACAAATGCTGTTAATTCTGGAAATAGACGGCATCATGTATAGCATTTTTTATTTCAGTCATAGTTTCATTCATAGCTTTTACAAAGAAAACATTCTGACTGGGTTCTCTCTCCCTAACGAGCATACGTGTCATCACTCCATTAATTCCTATAGATGATCTGTACAGTACTCTTGGTAGCCACCAGTCACCCAGCAGAGTAGGAATCAGGGTGGATATAAATAAATGATTTTTTTTTTATCTGATTTTTTTTTTTATTTTTTTTAGCGATTTTTTTTTTTTTATATATATATATATATATATATATATCAATTTTTTTTTTAATAAAATGCTTTTGGGGTAAAAATCTAAAGATAATTTTCTATTTAGGATGCATTAATAATTTAGTTTATTCAGCATGAAATGGAGCTTAGTTATGTAGCATGAGGCTGTATATTCTGCAATATTTACATTTTTTGATAAACTCATTCAATGAATCCAAGCTCTGCAAGCTGAGATAACAGGCACTGCATTGATGTATTCACAGTAACCAGGCGATAAAACAAAATTCAGGAATATTCCTTTATCCCATTATTTTGCAAATCTATGTACACTACAAACTGTATGATTGAATAGGCTCAGATATCACTGATTTACTAACCTGACAGCTTATTATTCTAAATAAGAAACCTTCATTTTGTTTGCAAATATTAAAGATTCTAACTACCAATAAGTTCTTACGTTTAAAGAGCACCTGTCACTTCAGATCCATCATGGCAGCACTTGTTAGCGGGCATCCACTCACCTGCTGCCACCACGTCCCTCACCTTGTTGTGTCACTGCCACATCACCAGCTGTCCCATTAAAGTGAATGGGACTGTCGGTGAGTCAACAGCGGGTCAGAGGAGGAGCCACTGCGGGACAGAGATGACAGTTGCTGTTTAAACACTTGACATCCGTGCTATGGCTAAATGACGGCCACAGTGAATTCAAATCCACCCTGGTAGGAATCATCCATAGTAATGAATAGGGCCCCTGGGTGCATGCATGGTAGGAAGAGGACCTGGATGAGACACTTTCCTTGCAAAGGCTCTGTAGTGCCAATCAGGACTTACCAATGAGGACCATGGAAGTCGGAAGAGTGGAAATTTACTAGGAAGACTGCAATTAATGAGATGGTTCTAAAGTTGTCCTTTAAGCAGGAAGTCTGAGCAACAAATAGTTTTCTGTGTTCTTTCTTTTTTATGTATTCTTTATTAAGGCCCCAATCAAATCTGATTACGTAGATTCATGCAGATTTATCCTATTCAAATTCAATGGGTGTGTCTGAATATGCGCTGCACAAGTATTTATGTGCATTTTTCAAGCATTTCTCTGCCTAACAACTAGGCTCCTTCTCCTCCTCCTGAAGCTTATAATACATATAAAAAATGCTTCAAAAACGCGTATATATGCGTTAAAACATACCAAAAATTCACTGGCAAATCTCTGGCAAAAATACGCTCTGCTCAGGTGTGAATGCAGCCTTGATGTATAATTAAAGACTTTTTTTTTTTTTTGGATAGTGTGGAGAGCAGGCATGTACCGGCCATCGGGATTACTGGGAGTTTCCCGGTGGGCCGATGGCTCAGTGGGCCACTCTGATGTAAGGGGGCTGCTGATGGGACACTCTGATGTAAAGGGGGTGCTGATGGGACACTCTGATGTAAGGGGCTGCTGATGGGACACTCTGATGTAAAGGGGGTGCTGATGGGACACACTGATGTAAGGGGCTGCTGATGGGACACTCTGATGTAAGGGGGCTGCTGATGGGACACTCTGATGTAAGGGGGCTGCTGATGGGACACTCTGATGTATGGAGGTGCTGGTAATGGGACACTCTGATGTAAGGGGGCTGGTAATGGGACACTCTGATGTAAGGGGGCTGGTAATGGGACACTCTGATGTAAGGGGGCTGGTAATGGGACACTCTGATGTAAGGGGGCTGGTAATGGGACACTCTGATGTAAGGGGGTGCTGATGGGACACTCTGATGTAAGGGGGCTGCTGATGGGACACTCTGATGTTAGGGTGTGCTGATGGGACACTCTGATGTAAGGGGGCTGGTAATGGGACACTCTGATGTAAGGGGGTGCTGATGGGACACTCTGATGTAAGGGGGTGCTGATGGGACACTCTGATGTAAGGGGGTGCTGATGGGACTCTCTGATGTAAGGGGGTGCTGATGGGACTCTCTGATGTTAGGGAGTGCTGATGGGACACTCTGATGTAAGGGGGCTGGTGATGGGACACTCTGATGTAAGGGGGCTGCTGATGGGACACTCTGATGTAAGGGGGCTGCTGATGGGACACTCTGATGTATGGAGGTGCTGTTAATGGGACACTCTGATGTAAGGGGGCTGGTAATGGGACACTCTTATGTAAGGGGGCTGGTGATGGGACTCTCTGATGTTAGGGGGTGCTGATGGGACACTCTGATGTAAGGGGGTGCTGATGGGACACTCTGATGTTAGGGAGTGCTGATGGGCCTCTCTGATGTAAGGGGGCTGGTGATGGGCCACTCTGATGTAAGGGGGCTGGTGATGGGACACTCTGATGTAAGGGGGCTGCTGATGGGACACTCTGATGTAAGGGGGGTGCTGATGGGACACTCTGATGTAAGGGGCTGCTGATGGGACACTCTGATGTAAGGGGCTGCTGATGGGACACTCTGATGTAAAGGGGGTGCTGATGGGACACTCTGATGTAAGGGGCTGCTGATGGGACACTCTGATGTAAAGGGGGTGCTGATGGGACACTCTGATGTAAGGGGCTGCTGATGGGACACTCTGATGTAAGGGGGCTGCTGATGGGACACTCTGATGTAAGGGGGCTGCTGATGGGACACTCTGATGTATGGAGGTGCTGGTAATGGGACACTCTGATGTAAGGGGGCTGGTAATGGGACACTCTGATGTAAGGGGGCTGGTAATGGGACACTCTGATGTAAGGGGGCTGGTAATGGGACACTCTGATGTAAGGGGGCTGGTAATGGGACACTCTGATGTAAGGGGGCTGGTAATGGGACACTCTGATGTAAGGGGGTGCTGATGGGACACTCTGATGTAAGGGGGCTGCTGATGGGACACTCTGATGTTAGGGTGTGCTGATGGGACACTCTGATGTAAGGGGGCTGGTAATGGGACACTCTGATGTAAGGGAGTGCTGATGGGACACTCTGATGTAAGGGGGTGCTGATGGGACACTCTGATGTAAGGGGGTGCTGATGGGACTCTCTGATGTAAGGGGGTGCTGATGGGACTCTCTGATGTTAGGGAGTGCTGATGGGACACTCTGATGTAAGGGGGCTGGTGATGGGACACTCTGATGTAAGGGGGCTGCTGATGGGACACTCTGATGTAAGGGGGCTGCTGATGGGACACTCTGATGTATGGAGGTGCTGTTAATGGGACACTCTGATGTAAGGGGGCTGGTAATGGGACACTCTTATGTAAGGGGGCTGGTGATGGGACTCTCTGATGTTAGGGGGTGCTGATGGGACACTCTGATGTAAGGGGGTGCTGATGGGACACTCTGATGTTAGGGAGTGCTGATGGGCCACTCTGATGTAAGGGGGCTGGTGATGGGCCACTCTGATGTAAGGGGGCTGGTGATGGGACACTCTGATGTAAGGGGGCTGCTGATGGGACACTCTGATGTAAGGGGGGTGCTGATGGGACACTCTGATGTAAGGGGCTGCTGATGGGACACTCTGATGTAAGGGGGCTGCTGATGGGACACTCTGATGTAAGGGGGCTGCTGATGGGACACTCTGATGTATGGAGGTGCTGGTAATGGGACACTCTGATGTAAGGGGGCTGGTAATGGGACACTCTGATGTAAGGGGGCTGGTAATGGGACACTCTGATGTAAGGGGGTGCTGATGGGACACTCTGATGTAAGGGGGCTGCTGATGGGACACTCTGATGTTAGGGTGTGCTGATGGGACACTCTGATGTAAGGGGGCTGGTAATGGGACACTCTGATGTAAGGGGGTGCTGATGGGACACTCTGATGTAAGGGGGTGCTGATGGGACACTCTGATGTAAGGGGGTGCTGATGGGACTCTCTGATGTAAGGGGGTGCTGATGGGACTCTCTGATGTTAGGGAGTGCTGATGGGACACTCTGATGTAAGGGGGCTGGTGATGGGACCCTCTGATGTAAGGGGGCTGCTGATGGGACACTCTGATGTATGGAGGTGCTGTTAATGGGACACTCTGATGTAAGGGGGCTGGTAATGGGACACTCTTATGTAAGGGGGCTGGTGATGGGACTCTCTGATGTTAGGGGGTGCTGATGGGACACTCTGATGTAAGGGGGTGCTGATGGGACACTCTGATGTTAGGGAGTGCTGATGGGCCACTCTGATGTAAGGGGGCTGGTGATGGGCCACTCTGATGTAAGGGGGCTGGTGATGGGACACTCTGATGTAAGGGGGCTGCTGATGGGACACTCTGATGTAAGGGGGGTGCTGATGGGACACTCTGATGTAAGGGGCTGCTGATGGGACACTCTGATGTAAGGGGGCTGCTGATGGGACACTCTGATGTAAGGGGGCTGCTGATGGGACACTCTGATGTATGGAGGTGCTGGTAATGGGACACTCTGATGTAAGGGGCTGGTAATGGGACACTCTGATGTAAGGGGGCTGGTAATGGGACACTCTGATGTAAGGGGGTGCTGATGGGACACTCTGATGTAAGGGGGCTGCTGATGGGACACTCTGATGTTAGGGTGTGCTGATGGGACACTCTGATGTAAGGGGGCTGGTAATGGGACACTCTGATGTAAGGGGGTGCTGATGGGACACTCTGATGTAAGGGGGTGCTGATGGGACACTCTGATGTAAGGGGGTGCTGATGGGACTCTCTGATGTAAGGGGGTGCTGATGGGACTCTCTGATATTAGGGAGTGCTGATGGGACACTCTGATGTAAGGGGGCTGGTGATGGGACACTCTGATGTAAGGGGTGCTGATGGGACTCTCTGATGTTAGGGGGTGCTGATGGGACACTCTGATGTTAGGGTGTGCTGATGGGACACTCTGATGTAATGGGGCTGGTAATGGGACACTCTGATGTAAGGGGACTGGTAATGGGACACTCTGATGTAAGGGGGTGCTGATGGGACACTCTGATGTAAGTTGGTGCTGATGGGACACTCTGATGTAAGGGGGTGCTGATGGGACTCTCTGATGTAAGGGGGTGCTGATGGGACTCTCTGATGTTAGGGAGTGCTGATGGGACACTCTTATGTAAGGGGGCTGCTGATGGGACACTCTGATGTAAGGGGGCTGCTGATGGGACACTCTGATGTAAGGGGGCTGCTGATGGGACACTCTTATGTAAGGGGGCTGGTAATGTGACACTCTGATGTAAGGGGGCTGGTAATGGGACACTCTGATGTAAGGGGGCTGGTAATGGGACACTCTGATGTAAGGGGGTGCTGATGGGACACTCTGATGTAAGGGGGCTGCTGATGGGACACTCTGATGTACGGAGGTGCTGGTAATGGGACACTCTGATGTAAGGGGGCTGGTAATGGGACACTCTGATGTAAGGGGGCTGGTAATGGGACACTCTGATGTAAGGCGGCTGGTGATTTGACACTCTGATTTAAGGGGGTGCTGATGGGACCCTCTGATGTTAGGGGGTGCTGATGGGATACTCTGATGTTAGGGAGTGCTGACGGGACTCTCTGATGTTAGGGAGTGCTGATGGGACACTCTGATGTAAGGGGGCTGGTGATGGGACACTCTGATGTAAGGGGGTGCTGATTGGACTCTCTGATGTTAGGGGGCGCTGATGGGACTCTCTGATGTTAGGGAGTACTGATGGGACACTCTTATGTAAGGGGGCTGGTGATGGGACACTCTGATGTAAGGGGTGATGATGGGACACTCTGTTGTAAGGGGGTGCTGATGGCACACACTGATGTTAGGGGGCGCTGATGGGACACTCTGATGTTAGGGAGTGCTGATGGGACACTCTTATGTAAGGGGGCTGGTGATGGGACACTCTGATGTAAGGGGGTGCTGATGGGACTCTCTGATGTTAGTGGGTGCTGATGGGACACTCTGATGTTAGGGTGTGCTGATGGGACACTCTGATGTAAGGGGGCTGGTAATGGGACACTCTGATGTAAGGGGGCTGGTAATGGGACACTCTGATGTAAGGGGGTGCTGATGGGACACTCTGATGTAAGGGGGCTGGTGATGGGACACTCTGATGTAAGCGGGTGCTGATGGGACTCTCTGATGTTAGGGAGTGCTGATGGGACACTCTGATGTAAGGGGGCTGGTGATGGGACACTCTGATGTAAGCGGGTGCTGATGGGACTCTCTGATGTTAGGGAGTGCTGATGGGACACTCTTATGTAAGGGGGCTGGTGATGGGACACTCTGATGTAAGGGGGCTGCTGATGGGACACTCTGATGTAAGGGGGCTACTGATGGGACACTCTGATGTAAGGGGGCTGCTGATGGGACACTCTGATGTATGGAGGTGCTGGTAATGGGACACTCTGATGTAAGGGGGCTGGTGATGGGACACTCTGATGTAAGGGGGCTGCTGATGGGACACTCTGATGTAAGGGGGCTGCTGATGGGACACTCTGATGTATGGAGGTGCTGGTAATGGGACACTCTGATTTAAGGGGGCTGGTAATGGGACACTCTGATGTAAGGGGGCTGGTAATGGGACACTCTGATGTAAGGGGGCTGGTAATGGGACACTCTGATGTAAGGGGGTGCTGATGGAACACTCTGATGTAAGGGGGCTGCTGATGGGACATTCTGATGTACGGAGGTGCTGGTAATGGGACACTCTGATGTAAGGGGGCTGGTAATGGGACACTCTGATGTAAGGGGGCTGGTAATGGGACACTCTGATGTAAGGGGGCTGGTAATGGGACACTCTGATGTAAGGGGGCTGGTGATGGGACACTCTGATGTTTGAGGGTGCTGATGGGACACTCTGATGTTAGGGAGTGCTGATGGGACTCTCTGATATTAGGGAGTGCTGATGGGACACTCTGATATTAGGGAGTGCTGATGGGACACTCTGATATTAGGGAGTGCTGATGGGACACTCTGATGTAAGGGGGCTGGTGATGGGACACTCTGATGTAAGGGGGTGCTGATGGGACACTCTGATGTTAGGGGGTGCTGATGGGACACTCTGATGTTAGGGAGTGCTGATGGGACTCTCTGATGTTAGGGAGTGCTGATGGGACACTCTTATGTAAGGGGGCTGGTGATGGGACACTCTGATGTAAGGGGGCTGCTGATGGGACACTCTGATGTAAGGGGGCTACTGATGGGACACTCTGATGTAAGGGGGCTGCTGATGGGACACTCTGATGTATGGAGGTGCTGGTAATGGGACACTCTGATGTAAGGGGGCTGGTGATGGGACACTCTGATGTAAGGGGGCTGCTGATGGGACACTCTGATGTAAGGGGGCTGCTGATGGGACACTCTGATGTATGGAGGTGCTGGTAATGGGACACTCTGATGTAAGGGGGCTGGTAATGGGACACTCTGATGTAAGGGGGCTGGTAATGGGACACTCTGATGTAAGGGGGTGCTGATGGAACACTCTGATGTAAGGGGGCTGGTGATGGGACACTCTGATGTAAGGGGGTGCTGATGGAACACTCTGATGTAAGGGGGCTGCTGATGGGACATTCTGATGTACGGAGGTGCTGGTAATGGGACACTCTGATGTAAGGGGGCTGGTAATGGGACACTCTGATGTAAGGGGGCTGGTAATGGGACACTCTGATGTAAGGGGGCTGGTGATGGGACACTCTGATGTAAGGGGGTGCTGATGGGACTCTCTGATGTTTGAGGGTGCTGATGGGACACTCTGATGTTAGGGAGTGCTGATGGGACTCTCTGATATTAGGGAGTGCTGATGGGACACTCTGATGTAAGGGGGCTGGTGATGGGACACTCTGATGTAAGGGGGTGCTGATGGGACACTCTGATGTTAGGGGGTGCTGATGGGACACTCTGATGTTAGGGAGTGCTGATGGGACTCTCTGATGTTAGGGAGTGCTGATGGGACACTCTGATGTAAGGGGGCTGGTGATGGGACACTCTGATGTAAGGGGGTGCTGATGGGACTCTCTGATGTTAGGGGGTGCTGATGGGACTCTCTGATGTTAGGGAGTACTGATGGGACACTCTTATGTAAGGGGGCTGGTGATGAGACACTCTGATGTAAGGGGTGATGATGGGACACTCTGTTGTAAGGGGGTGCTGATGGGACACACTGATGTTAGGGGGCGCTGATGGGACTCTCTGATGTTAGGGAGTGCTGATGGGACACTCTTATGTAAGGGGGCTGGTGATGGGACACTCTGATGTAAGGGGGCTGCTGATGGGACATTCTGATGTACGGAGGTGCTGGTAATGGGACACTCTGATGTAAGGGGGCTGGTAATGGGACACTCTGATGTAAGGGGGCTGGTAATGGGACACTCTGATGTAAGGGGGCTGGTGATGGGACACTCTGATGTAAGGGGGTGCTGATGGGACTCTCTGATGTTTTGGGGTGCTGATGGGACACTCTGATGTTAGGGAGTGCTGATGGGACTCTCTGATGTTAGGGAGTGCTGATGGGACACTCTGATGTAAGGGGGCTGGTGATGGGACACTCTGATGTAAGGGGGTGCTGATGGGACACTCTGATGTTAGGGGGTGCTGATGGGACACTCTGATGTTAGGGAGTGCTGATGGGACTCTCTGATGTTAGGGAGTGCTGATGGGACACTCTGATGTAAGGGGGCTGGTGATGGGACACTCTGATGTAAGGGGGCTGGTGATGGGACACTCTGATGTAAGGGGGCTGGTGATGGGACACTCTTATGTAAGGGGGCTGGTGATGAGACACTCTGATGTAAGGGGTGATGATGGGACACTCTGTTGTAAGGGGGTGCTGATGGGACACACTGATGTTAGGGGGCGCTGATGGGACTCTCTGATGTTAGGGAGTGCTGATGGGACACTCTCATGTAAGGGGGCTGGTGATGGGACACTCTGATGTAAGGGGGTGCTGATGGGACACTCTGATGTTAGGGGGTGCTGATGGGACACTCTGATGTTAGGGAGTGCTGATGGGACTCTCTGATGTTAGGGAGTGCTGATGGGACACTCTGATGTAAGGGGGCTGGTGATGGGGCACTCTGATGTAATGGGTGATGATGGGACACTCTGTTGTAAGGGGGTGCTGATGGGACACACTGATGTTAGGGAGTGCTGATGGGACACTCAAAATGTAAGTGGGCCGGTCTGGATGAAGTCCAGGGCCAAATTTCTGTCCCAGTCCAGCCCTGGTGGAGAGGGATCAGATCTGTGACCCCGTTAGGGAGACTCACCCTCTACTTTCATTTTTAACCATTATCATCGAAAGTGAAGGTAAAAGGAAATCACTAATTTTGGGTTGACGCCGAAACAGGATTGGCGGCACTAGTTCTGGTGACACCCAGGGATTCCCTCACTCAGGAGGGATTTCCTCTCACTTCCTGTATTTGGCTATGGGATAGGATGTGAAAGGAAGTCTCAACAACGAGCCACAGATGTGGAAAGTGGGGATGGTGTGTTGAGGGTGATGAGCTGTGTTGCTTTTACGCCAAACATATCGTTTTGCATTGTGGGCAAAAAGTTGGATTTTGGTTTCATCTGACCAGAGCACCTTCTTCCACATGTTTGGTGTGTCTCCCAGGTGGCTTGTGGCAAACTTTAGACAAGACTTTTTATGGATATCTTTGAGAAATGGCTTTCTTCTTGCCACTCTTCCATAAAGGCCAGATTTGTGCAGTGTACATCTGATTGTTGTCCTATGGACAGACTCTCCCACCTCAGCTGTAGTTCTCTGCAGTTCATCCAGAGTGATCATGGGCCTCTTGACTGCATCTCTGATCAGTCTTCTCCTTGTCTGAGCTGAAAGTTTAGAGGGACGGCCAGGTCTTGGTAGATTTGCAGTGGTCTGATACTCCTTCCATTTCAAAATGATCGCTTGCACCGTGCTCCTTGGATGTTTAAAGCTTGGAAAATCTTTTTGTATCCAAATCCGGCTTTAACCACTTGCTTACTGGGCACTTAAACCCCCCTCAGTCCCAGACCAATTTTCAGCTTTCAGCGCTGATGCACTTTGAATGACAATTGCGCGGGCATACAACACTGTACCCAAATGAAATTTTTATCATTTTTTTCCCACAAATAGAGCTTTCTTTTGGTGGTATTTAGTTACAGCTCGGAGTTTTATTTTTTGCTAAACAAACAAAAAAAGATGCAAAAAAAAAAAATCATGTTTTAATAGTTTGTTATAAAATTTTGCAAACGGGTCATTTTTCTCCTTCATTGAAGTGCGCTGATTAGGCGGCACTGATAGGCTGCATTGGTGGGCACTGATGGGCTGCATTGGTGGGCACTGATAGGCTGCACTGGTGGGCACTGATAGGCATAGTTAAGGCGGCACTAATAGGCACAGATAAGGCGGCACCGATGGGCACAGATAAGGCGGCACTGATGGGCAAAGATGGGCACAGATAAGATGGCACGGATGGGTGGCACGGATAAGTGGCACGGATGGGTGGCACGGATGGGCACTGATAGGTACCACAGATAGATGGGACTGATAGGCACTGATAGGTGGCACTGATAGGCTGCATTGGTGGGCACTGATGGGCTGCATTGGTGGGCACTGATAGGCTGCACTGGTGGGCACTGATAGGCATAGTTAAGGCGGCACTAATAGGCACAGATAAGGCGGCACCGATGGGCACAGATAAGGCGGCACTGATGGGCAAAGATGGGCACAGATAAGATGGCACGGATGGGTGGCACGGATAAGTGGCACGGATGGGTGGCACGGATGGGCACTGATAGGTACCACAGATAGATGGGACTGATAGGCACTGATAGGTGGCACTGATAGGTGGCTCTGATAGGTGGCACTGCTGGGCACTGATGGGCGGCACTGCTGGGCACTGATGGGCGGCACTGGGGTGCAGCACCTTTGAGGCAGATTGGGTGGCACTGTGGGTGGCACTGTGGGTGGCACTGTGGGCACTATGGGCACTGACGGGGGGCACTTACTTTTGCTTTTACTTTTACTTCAGGATGGCACTGCGGGAGGCAGGTG
This sequence comes from Lithobates pipiens, assembly GCF_037356315.1. Classification (NCBI taxonomy): domain Eukaryota; kingdom Metazoa; phylum Chordata; class Amphibia; order Anura; family Ranidae; genus Lithobates; species Lithobates pipiens. The sequence goes on along the minus strand of NW_027507758.1, from coordinate 553,675,475 downwards.
GGCACTGGCAGGTGGCAGGTGGTCCCTTGTATTGATGGCCGTGATCGGGACTGATGTCCCGAACACGGCCGCCGGTGATCGGCTTTTTTTTTATCTCCTCGCTCTGTCAGCGCGAGGAGGAATAATAGCCGATTACCGGCTCCATTCTATCACATGATCAGCTGTCATTGGCTGACAGCTGATCACGTGTTAAGGGGTCGGGATCAACCCCTTGCACGGATCGGTGATCAGGCGAGTCTCATAGACTCGCCGATCACAGAGCGCGCCGCGCGCGCCCCTCAGGGGGCGCGCAGGCCGCTCGTAACCGGGACGACGTCAATAGACATAGTCCCGGAAATGTAAGTCCGCGCTAATGCCGTCATTTGGCAATAGCGCGGTACCGAAGTGGTTAAACTTCTCCACAACAGTATTACGGACCTGCCTGGTGTGTTCCTTGGTCTTCATGATGCTCTCTGTGCTTTCAACAGAACCCTGAGACTATCACATAGCAGGTGCATTTATACAGAGACTTGATTACACACAGGTGGATTCTATTTATCACCATCAGTCATTTAGGACAACATTGGATCATTCAGAGATCCTCGCTGAACTTCTGGAGTGAGTTTGCTGCACTGAAAGTAAAGGGGTCGAATAATTTTGCACGCACCACTTTTCAGTTTTTTATTTGCTAAAAAAGTTTAAACTATCCAATAGATTTCCTTCCACTTCACAATTGTGTCCCACTTGTTGGTGATTCTTCACAAAAAATAAACATTTGATATCTTTATGTTTGAAGCCTGAAATGTGGCTTTTCACAGGTTGAAAAGTTCAAGGGGACCGAATACTTTTGCAAGGCACTGTGCATATATAGCTATATATATATATATGTGTAGGAAGGCCAGTGTGGTGGCCTGAATTTATGGGAGGAGCCCGGAGGGTATTTAACCAGCCCGCTCGCCTGTGGTCTTTGTCGGTTTCCGGTGCGCGGCACTACGTCACTAGGCCGACTGCTCGTGTTTTGTTGCCGCTCGGACAAAACGTCTCTCTACTAGAATCTCGTGGTTTACGATTCCCGTTCGTTTTTGTACAAACGTCGCCGGCTAGACTGCCGCAGGTAAGGGTCTCGATTGACCTTCCTGTACTATTTTTGAGTGTCGTTAAAACCTGAAATATCGAATCATTCGTTATGATACCGGGTTGTTATCACTCAAAACGCACTATTTTCGCAGCGCCCTTCATTTCACGGGCGTCATTTCGGTAGTTATTGCTTGTAGGAAAAACTGCACTGTTTTAGTAACTTGTTATGTAGTCTCGTTGCCGTGTTCCACAGTCAAATCGTTGCCAGTCGTATCTCACGGCACAACGGACTCGTACCTCTGCCATAGCTGGCTCACGTAGGTCATTTCATCATTTCACTCATTTCTGTCACGCACTGCGCTCCGATTCGAATCCAGTCGCATCCCTAAATGCGGCGGTTCGTTCCGGTGTGTCCCTAGTTGCTTGGCCTCATTTCGGTACATGCTCCAGAGCCCGCTCGTTGCTAATCGACCCACGTCTCTGTCATGGGAGTCATTTCACCTCACCTATTACGTTCGAATCGAAACCAGTCGCTTTTCTCAAAACGCACAGGTTCGATCGACGTGTCCCAGTTGCGTTGGCCTCATTTCGGTACATGCTCTAGAGCCCGTTCGTTGGCGGTCGCAGGTTGCGTCCTCTCCGATTCGTAGCTCTATCATGGGAAACATTTCATTGTCACGTAGTACGTTCAGTTCGGATCCGGTCGCATCCCCGTGCATCGATTCGTCCGGACGGCCCCAGGTATTTTCGGCCTCATTTCAGTACATGCTCCAGAGTCCCGTTCGTTGTCAGTCGCAGGTTGCGGCGCTCCAATTCGTGCCCCTGTCATGGGAAATCATTTCACTGTCACGTATCACGTTCCGATACGAATCCAGTCGCATCTACGATGCACCAATTCGTCCCGGCGTGCCCCAGGTATTTTTTCGGCCTCATTTCAGTACATGCTCCAGAGTCCCGTTCGTTGTCACTCGCAATCGCGGCACGACCGGTTCGGGCCTCTGTCATGGCAAACTTTGTCACTCATTTCACTGTCACTTACCGTGCTCCGATTCTAATCTAGTCGCATCCGTGATGCACCGATTCGTTTCGATGTGCCCCAGTTGGTCACGGCCTCATTTCAGTACATGCTCCAGAGTCAGGATTCATTATTGGTCGCAGTTTTCGGTTCTCTGATTCATGACTCTGTCATGGGAAATCATTTCACTGTCACATATCACGCTCCGATACGAATCCAGTCGCATCGTGCGCTAATTCGTCTCGGCGCGCCCCAGGTATTTCAGCCACATTTCAGTACATGCTTCAGAGCATGCACGATTAACGGATAGTCGCAACAGCGGCATGATTGATTCGTGCCTCTGTCATGGCAATCAAAATTAATTTCACCACCACGTGCCGCGCTCCGTTTCGAATCCAATTGCATACATGCACCGATTCGTTACGGCGTTCCCCAGTGCTTTAGCCTCGTTTCAGTGCATGCTCCAGAGTCCGGTTCATCTTCAGTCACAGTCACGGCATGACCGGCTTATGCCTCTATCATAACAGGTTTTTTTTTTTCCCATTAAATTGACCGTCATATATCATGCCCCGATTCGTTCCGGCGTGCTCCAGTTGTTTTCATTCGTACGACCGATTCATATCGGATTCATTCCATACACATCCTAGAAACAACATCTTGCGAAATCGCTGCTAGCGCGCACCTAAGCATACACTCCCTGCAATCATTGCAAACACATTCCCAGGCACAGACTTCTCGCAATCGTTGCAAGCATGCATTCAAGCATAGACTTCTTGCAATCCTTGCAAACACGCAACCAAGCATAGACTTCTTGCAATTGTTGCAAGCATGCATCCAAGCATAGACTTCTTGCAAATCGTTGCAAGCACACATTCAAGCATGGATGTCTTGCAGTCGTTGCAAGTTCGCATTCAAGTGTAGACTTCTGGCAACAGTTGCAAGCACGCCTTCAAGCATAGACGCCTTGCAGTCGTTACAAGTACGCACACAAGCGTAGACTTCTTGCAATCATTGCAAACACGCATCCAAGCATAGACTTCTTGCAATCGTTGCAAGCATGCATCCAAGCATAGACTTCTTGCAAATCGTTGCAAGCACACATTCAAGCATGGACGTCTTGCAGTCGTTGCAAGTTCGCATTCAAGTGTAGACTTCTGGCAACAGTTGCAAGCACGCCTTCAAGCATAGACGCTTTGCAGTCATTACAAGTACGCACACAAGCGTAGACTTCTTGCAATCATTGCAAACACGCATCCAAGCGTAGACTTCTTGCAATCGTTGCAAGCACGCATCCAAACATATACTTCTTGCAATCGTTGCAAGCAAGCAGTCAAGCATGGACATCTTGCAGTTGGTGCAAGTACGCATACAAGCGTACACTTCTTGCAATTGTTGCGAACACGCATCCAAGCGTAGACTTCTTGCAGTCATTACAAGCACGCATCCAAGTGTAGGCTTCTTGTAATCATTGCAAGCACGCATCCAAACATAGACTTCTTGCAATCGTTGCAAGCACGCATTCAAGCATGGACGTCTTACAGTCGTTGCAAGTACGCATACAAGCGTAGACTTCTTGCAATCGTTGCAAGCACGAATCCAAGCATAGACTTCTTGCAAATCGTTGCAAGCACACATTAAGCATTAACTTCTTGCAATCGTTGCAAGCACGCATTCAAGCATGGATGTCTTGCAGTCATCGCAAGTACGCATACAAGCATAAACTTCTTGCACTCGTTGCAAACACGCATCCAAGTGTAGACTTCTTGCAATCATTGCAAACACGCGTCCAAGTGTAGACTTCTTGCAGTCATTGCAAGCACGCATCCAAGCGTAGACTTCTTGCAATCGTTGCAAGCACACATTCAGGCATAGACCTCTTGCAGTCATTACAAACACGCATTGGAGCATAAGACCTCTTGCAATCATTGCAAGCAGATGTCCAGGCACAAACTTATTGCAATCATTGCTAGCAGGCAGTTCTGGCTGGCTCAATAGATTGCTTTAGGAAAAGCCTGGATACTTTCCTAAAGGTACATTATAACGGGGTACTTATATTTATAGGTAAAGTTGATCCAGGGTAAATCCGATTGCCTCTCGAGGGATCAGGAAGGAATTTTTCCCCTGTTGTAGCAAATTGGGCTATGCTCTGCTGGGGTTTTTGCCTTCCTCTGGATCAGCTGTGGGTGTAGAATTGGGTGTGTCGGGTTGTGCGGTATTTTATTTGTTTGATTCGTGGTTAGGACTGGATGCACTTCTGTCTTTTCCGACCTGGCTACCCATGTATCTTACCATAACTCCTTGCAATTGTTGCAGGCACGCATCCTAGCATAACATCTTGCAATCATGGCAAGCACGCATCCTGGTGCGACTCCTTGCAATCGTTGCAGGCACACATCCTAGCATATCATCTTGCAATCGTTGCAAGCACGTATCTTGGCATAACATCTTGCAATCGTTGCAAGCACGCATCCAAACACATGTTCAAGTACAACTCCTGCAGTCTTTGCAAAGCACATGCGGTAACACGAATTTCTCATAGTCACTACCAACACATCTCCAGTGACAAACTCCCGCGCAATTGTCGCAAGTACACGTTTAAACACTACTTTTGCAATCATGCCAAGGCTCGCGACTTAGCATAACTTCTTGCAATCATTCTTTTGCAAGCACATTCTCAGTGGCACAAACTGGCTACACGTCGTTTTCAGCAGCACTTAATTGACCACTTGTCTCCTGTGGCTTTTCTTACAAGCCACTCACCGTTTCCTGTCTGTCTGTCTCTCCCTTTGGACAGTTGAGTGCAACTTCCATCCTGCACCAGGATCATATTGACACACGCAACTGGCTTCTTCCTGTAACATGCTCAGGCTATACCTAGCCAGCGTTCAGCATTTCTTATCCTTACAGGGCCCGGAGAGCCATCCGTCTTTACGGCCCATACAGCAAGATCCCCACTACGAGGCATCCAGAGGCATCGCCCATAGCCAACGGCAAACGACGCCCATCACAACTGCCATCCTTACAGACATATAAAAATCCTCGCATATTCCCCAGTCTAGTCATCCAAGCGGCCATCTACCTGGCCCTTTGTGGTTTTCCATGGCCTAGCCAATTTATTGTTGGTAGCACTGGCAGCCAGGTTCTACACACACACTACCTGACGAACGTTCAAATCGGCAATACGGGTCATTCCCCAGGGTCGATCTTTATGTCACGCCTCCTGGTCCTCCTCTCACGGACACAGGACCCTTCTCAGATCCTTAATTTAGATGCCGTGGCAATAGCAGACCTATCTATGTCGGAAGGTTCCTTACTGCATGGATTGGTGTAGCGATGTTTAGACCATCTACGATGCCCCTGTCACCCCTGGTAGTGACGGATGCCACAGCCCCCACAGGCTCGCTGCAATTTTTGGCCACCACTAGTTACAGAACCATGGCATCAGGGATACTCCTAAACCCCGGGTTTACCTGGACTTCCTCCCTCTTCAAGCTATACCCGGTCATGACAGCCTCTCGAATCTGGGGTTATGTCAGGACAGGACAGGCTGTGGCTTTCACCACCGACAACTGGGCCGAGGCTCACCTTGTTGATGAAGCCAGGTCTGGCCGCTCTCCGTTGTGTCCTTCCTGCGCAGACTGCTGCAGTTATCTTGATGGCACCAGTTAAAGTCCATTGTATGGGCATTCCAGGCCTTCAGCAATCCCGCAGGCCAAGTCCGGCATAGTCGTCACTTGGCTCGCTACCAACACCATTTCATCCTCCACCTTGCAGTGTCTAAAACCCAGCAATCTGGCTCCAGGATAGACGTCCATTTCTATAGAATAGGCAGTGCTTGGTGTCAAGTAACCATACGTGACTACCTACTGTCACTCCTACCGGAATGCCTAAACTCCAGTTCCCTATTGCCTTTTCGTGCTAACACTTGTGTACCTGCCAGTTTCCCAAACACATGGGGTTCTTCTACGCAGCCTACACCTCAACCCCGGTCCATACCGTGGTCACTTTAGTATTTGAGCACCCTTGGCAGCATGTTGGCATGGGTCCAAAGTCACGTCATTGAGAGTCTAAGCAGTTGGAACCCTGCCTACCTCGCCCGGTACATCCCCAATCCTCGGATGGAAATGGCACAAGCATTCACCAAACTTGCTCAACTAATTAAGCTAAAACTAATAAAACTACACCCCTACCTGAATGTTTTTGCCCCCTTATTTTGGTATACCGATCATGAGACCAGGGCACACTTCAGGTCCATTTCATGTTGTTAATCTTATGGTAAAGTCTATTTGTTTATATCCGTATCGGCCATAGGGCTTTGACCATAAGTAGGAAGGCCAGTGTGGTGGCCTGAATTTATGGGAGGAGCCCGGAGGGTATTTAACCAGCCCGCTCGCCTGTGGTCTTTGTCGGTTTCCGGTGCGCGGCACCCAAGTTGGGGTGGCGGAAGTAGTAAAGAGAGTTGCAGGAGGTGGTGTATGTACGCCTCATTATTTTTAACTTATTGTGTGCCAGCAGAAATTAAAAACATCTCCTGGAGTACTTCTTTAAGCCTCCAGGCCCCTCCCGCATTTTCTCCTGCTGGGACATCTTGTAAATTTGATGGCCAAGGTCCTGATCTTCACGCCGGTGTTGATCTTTTGCTTCTATATTTACAGTCATGTATTTTGTGGAAAATCAGTTTCAGCACTATGGATAGCTCCAGACAGTACATATACTGGCAGGAGCGAATGTGCTATCTGGTATTGGTTATATTGGTATTGGGCTAATGTAATTAAAAAAAAAAAAAATATTAGACGTGATCTTTATATAAATGTTTAATACGGGGTAAGCTGATGACTCTCAAAGGCGTTTTTTTTTTTTTTTTTAAAGTGAGACTCTATGCAGCCTGTGTGAACAATGCAGGCAGGGAGAGAGGAGCCACAGTTCACTTTTCTGATTTATTCATGTACTGTATGGCAGGGCTCAAAATTTCAAGTCCTGAGCTACTAGCCAGGTCTCAAGGGTTACTCGCCACCAGTTGCCATGTGAAACCCCTCCTCTGTCCCGCCCTAATTCCACCCCTAAACACGCCCTCATAAATTATCTCCTGAAATTACACTTAAATGTTTTATGCAGAATTAAGTTATAAAAATAAATATTAACAGCGACTTTTATCCGTGCCCAAAGTGCAGCCTGTGCCCGCCAATGCAGCCTGCGCCCGCCAGTGTAGCCTGTGTCACCAATGCAGCCTGTGCCCGCCAGTGTAGCCTGTGTCTGCCAATGCAGCCTGTGTCCCCAATGCAGCCTGTGCCCACCAATGCAGCCTGTGTCTGCCAGTGTAGCCTGTGTCCACAATGCAGCCTGTGTCCCCAATGCAGCCTGTGTCATCAGTGCAGCCTGTGTCCCCAATGCAGCCTGTGTCATCAGTGCAGCCTGTGTCCCCAATGCAGCCTGTGTCATCAGTGCAGCCTGTGTCATCAGTGCAGCCTGTGTCACCAATGCAGCATGTGTCTGCCAGTGCAGCCTGTGTCACCAATGCAGCCTGTGCCCGCCAGTGTAGCCTGTGTCCGCCAGTGCAGCCTGTGTCACCAATGCAGCCTGTGTCACCAATGCAGCCTGTGTCCGCCAGTGCAGCCTGTGCCCACTAGTGCAGCCTGTGTCACCAATGCAGCCTGTGTTCCCAGTGCAGCCTGTGCCACCAATACAGCCTGTGTCCTCAGTGCAGCCTGTGCCACCAATACAGCCTGTGTCCCCAGTGCAGTCTGTGACCCCAGTGCAGCTTGTCACTAATGGAGCCTACCTGTGCAGGGGAAGAGAGAGGAGAGCCACTGCTGCCTGGTTTATCAGAGCGTGAATATAACAGCTTTGATTTCAATAGCTGTGTGTTCCACAGCTCCTCTCTTGTCCAGGATTGGATGGGTGATCTGTCTATCAAAGTGCCCCGGACAAAGAGGAGGGGCAGTATATGACTGCGTTTGGCGGGGACCACGCAGCTATTGAAATGAAAGCTGTTATTTTCCCCGGTACTCTGATAAACCAGGCAGCAGCTTTCCTCTCTCTTCCCCTACGATCGCTGCCGGTGGTGCCCCCCGCAACCCCCGCCCGCTCCCAGGCAGCCCACACTTGCCAGCCCTCAAAATCCACTCGCAAATGTAATTGTCAGCCTGGGATATTGAGCTCTATAAAAAGCATTGTTTGTGATTGTAAATGCTTTTTTTTTCAAATAACAGAGATTTATGCTTACCTGCACTGTGCAATACTTATACTTACCTGCTCTGCTCAATTGCACAGACTGAACCTTTTATCCCTGGGTCCCCCGCCGGGCTCTTGGCTTTATGGGCTTGTTCCTGAGCTGCGCTGCTTGCGTTTATAGACACAGACAGAGGGACTTGATCTTGCCCCCCCGGTTTCCTTATCACTGGCTTTGATTGACAGCAGCAGAAGTCAATGGCTTCCGCTGCCTCAGCAAAGCCTGTGGAACCCAAAAGTGAGGGGATAGAAGAGCTGCAGACATGCACAACACTGGATTAAATGAGGGCTCAGGTAAGTGTAGGGGGTTAAGTGGAGATCTGATACCTAAACATTTTTTTCCTTAAAAGAGAAGTAAGGATTTTTCTTTTTTTTTGCAGATTTATACTTACCTAGCTGGATGCAGCATGGGTTTGATGCTGCATCTGTCCAGCGGCAGCTCTGCGCTGTGAACTGATCGACCGAACACTGTTGATCGCTCAGCGTTCAGAGCTCTGTGATCAGAGAGCTGTAGACTGTCATTCACATCTCTCTGCTCTTCTCCCTCCTCGCTCATTGGAGTGCTGAGCTGTGGAGGGGCGGGAATCAGGTATCTCAAGCTCACAGCGTCTCACTGAGAGGCTGAGCCTGCTGTTAGTCCAGGCACCTGGCGAATCCAGACTCCATGGTGCCTGGACTGATATCGGTGACGTCAGCAGAGAGCAGACTTCACTCCGTTCTCTGCTGAAAACAGGTTTTGCACTCCTGTGATCCATAAGAGAAGTACACTACAGCCAAACGAGATTTGACTATATTTCTCCTTTAACGTATAGAATGCATTAAAGGTTAAGGTCACCTTTCATAAGATGTTACACCCATATTTAGGGTATATCATGAGACATGTCAAAAACAGACCGGACCCGAGCTTCCCCCCGATCCCCCGCTCTGACAGCTAGTGAGTATCCCTCTCCCCCCTGTACGATGTATGGGCATGGAGATACACTGACAGGTCTGCAGGAGACCTGCATTGCACCAGTGATCAGCAGATCACTAGTGCCATACTTTAGAGGCTCCAGAAACAAAAAAATAATAACTGCACATTTTTTTTACCTGCAAAAAAAATGCATTTATTATTTTTTGTTAAAAAGGTGAACTTCTCTTTTAAGGTAAAAAAAGTTAGGCTTTAGAAACACTTTAACAGACCATCTAAGAATATTTAAGTAAACCTGATGCCACATACACACGATCAGATTATCCGGCGGACTTGGTCCGCCAGACATTCCGCCCATGTGTGGGCTCCCTTGGACTTTTTCTTCCCAAAAAACTTAGAAAAATGTTTTGACTCAAAATTGTGAATGGACAATCCGCCCGTCTGTTTGCTAGCCCGCCGGACTTTTGAAATGAACGGACTTGCGCACACACGGAGTAAAGTCTGTTCATTTTGAACGTGACTCCAGGTAGACAGAACTAGCAAATGAAGTGAATGTCACCGCCTCCCTCAGCAAGATTGACACCTCGCTAGCCCTGTCCCTGGTATGGATTTAAAGGGGAAGCCCTACGCCCAAAAAATAGCTTCTCGCCGGACTATTCCGCTATCTTCTGCTCTTTTACTAGCAAAGGAGCCCGGCTTTCTCCTTTGTTGCCGCCGCCGTCCTGGAGTCTTCTTCTGACTTCGGGGGTCTGGCTTAGGACTACTGAGTATACATATAACTTATCGCGGCCATCCGCACAGTTTACAAATATCCTTATATATTTTGTGTTTTTTGGACTGTACACTTCATTTATGTATTAGGGTTTGGATTGTTGCCTGTAGGTTTTACCTGTACAAACCCTTTCACACTGTTTTGCACTTTATAGCACTTTTGTTGCACTTATGCACCTTATTAGTTTACAGTTTATATATTTTTCACATATCTGCTGAAGCTACATTAGTAGTAGCAGTAGCAGTAGTACCGAGATTAAGACCTGAAGTCTCCTTGCATATACAGTAGAATAGTACTGTGTATGAGGGAATACATTCAGGTTTTTTTCAATTTATAGGGGGGTATGTTACATATATGTATAGTTTTACTTTCTTCTTGAAGAAAGTAAAGCTATACATAATTAAATGCAGCCACTTGAGCCCCATCCTATGCAGCCACTTGTGCCCAACAAATGCAGACACTGTGCCCCCTGCCTGCCTGCTGTCTGCCCAGCACTTAGCCCATCTTGGTGGTAGGTCAGGCAGCAGTGACGGCAGCGAGCTGTGGGATGGATCCTGTATCCTCCATGCATCTCTTCTCATTCTGCTAGGCTTCCAATAGGAGCACCCGTGCCTTTAGCCAATCAGGTGAGGGGTATTAGACCCACGCCCTCTGATTGGCAGAGAGGCAGTTTGGTGTTAGAAAAGCAAATATTCATTTGCTTTTCTAACACATCTGGGTGGGCTCTGAGCACAATGCCCTGCGCTTGAAGTCCACCTTTTTTGAAGCCTATTACAGCCTATGGCTTTAATCAGGTGCTTCAAAAAAACAACCCCGTCACTGGAATTCAGGCACCCTGTGTCTGAAAAGGGACCAGACGCCTGAATAGGGGGTGGCAGCGGCAGCCATGGCTAGATTCATGCAATGCATGAAACTACAGGCATACCCCACTTTTAAGTACACAATGGGGTTTATTTACTAAAGCTGGAAAGTGCAAACTCAGGCTCACTTCAGCATAGAAACCAATGAGCTGCCAGGTTTTATTTCCAAAGCTTAATTGAACAAGCTGAGGTTAGAAGCTCATTGGTTTCTATGCAGACGTGAGCCTGATTTTTGACTTTCCAGTTTTAGTAAATAAAACCCATTGCGTACTTTTAAGTGGGGTATGCCTGTATCCATTATTCATAGAGGGGGGTGGCGTGACAGAGAGAGCGGCACCCATTTGCCCTTAATAGACTCACCACCACCGGTTGTTACTGACGTGATGAAAATTTCATGTGAATAGCGCTTTTAGAAATAGATTTACCTAAAAAAAGGTAATGTGTTCAATACTTATTTTACCAGGTGTACATGAGGGAGGTTTACTAGAACTGGATCACTCATAATCTGGTGCATCTGTGCATGGTAGCCAATCAGATTGTAACTTCAGCTTGTTCAATTAAGCTTTCACAATAAAACCTGGAAGCTGATTGGCTTCTATGCAGAGCTGCACCAGATTTTGCACTCTCCAGGTTTAGTAAATCTCCCCCATAGTTATGTTGGTCTAAGCTGGACCAATGTAACTATGTGATAGCCCCACAATTGCAATTCCTCTGTAGGTTAAGCTGTAGCCACAAAACACCAGAATCAGAGCTGTTACTATAGACAAAATCACACATAAGGATAATACTATAAAATGATGAAATAAGACATACAGTATATCTAAAAGCAAAGATTTAGCAGGAGGAAGCTTCTGTGATTTCATATATTTATCTGGAGGAAATTTGCAGTCTCATTTAAATTGCTTAGCGTAGTTGTCCTTTCACTATACCCCGATCTTTTTTTATCATTACTACAGCTAAAAATAGGCAGCGTTTTATTCTGTGGAATACACGAGCAGGGCCGTCTTTAATATTCATTGGACCCTGGGCAAAATTTTTCTTGCCCCCCCATACAATTTCACTCTCCATCTGCTCTGAGACAGGCAATAAATAGCAGCTAGACTTAAAATCAGTTTAATGTATCAGATCAGGCAGCAATTGAGATTCGTTGCCAGTGGTTACAGCATATCATTACTGCTTACTGACTGGTTGCTAGAGGTTACAGCACACTACGAGTCACTGATTAGTTGCTAGAAGTTACAGCAAATGATTTCTGCTTCTTAATCGGTTGCTAGAAATTACTTTATAGTATTACTGCTCACTGGTTGCTAGAGGTTACAGCACATCATCTCCTCACTGCAGGGGGGCATGATCTACATATGAATGCCACCTTTACTTACATATCAATACCCAGCACCTCAGTGTGAAAGACCTGTGTAGTGTGGGGGCCGAGGAACTGTATACAGTGCTGAGATGGGAAAGGAGCAATGTCAAGTGACCTGCCAGGGGTCCCTCTCCTCTGATTCTCCAACGGTAATCACTGTCCTCTCATGTAAAGAGGAACTCAAAACTCTTAAGCCACTTTGGGTATCTTGGCATGTAGTGGGTGTTTCTGCATGCACGGTTGAAGTGGTGGGTGGTAATACGGGGGTCCAGGCCAACTTTTGCATCGGGGCCCACAAGCTTCAAGGTATGCCTTGTGTGGTGCGACCGCTATTTACATAAGTATGCAGGACCTACATGCACGTTTACATTTGTGCATGAGCATGGGTGTATGGGGCGCTTACATATTTTTTTTTTTTTTTTTGGATGAACTTTATTGCTATCACAAGGGATTAACAACATTCATGGTCTGTGACATATCCAGTTTTTAAGCCCATATCTCTCCTTTTGCCTCCAAAGCATGTGATCAAAGCAAGATCAGTTTGATCAGATGCTGTACAAACCAGTAATGGCTTCTAATCAAAACAAAAGTAATGTAACAGAAGAGGGGAAGAAACTCTTTCACAGTGATTGCGATTAGAGCCGTTATATTGGTAGCGGGCTCCCCGATGGGACAGGAGAGCCCGGTAAAGGTGGAGGGGGTCCCCCTTGCTCCATCTGTAAAAATGACCGAGAGGCTGTAGAGCCAATTGGACCATTTTTCCCCAAATAGCGAAACACTCAGAGAAAAAGGATAATACCAAGACCATTGTTGTAGCTGCACTGATCCTGATCCTTGCTGAGCTTGAATCCATGTATGACTGGCTTTAGTTTGCCTCTATAGATACCCTGTGCTGTTATTCCAGGTATAACAAGCCCCTGTGCACAAATGGCATCCCACACTGTGTATTTTTGGCCCAGGGATGACATCTAGCACCGTGTGTCATGGGCGCACAGATCAGGTGGCACACCGGATATGGCAATGGTACACTCATGAAAGGAGGAAGGGAAAAGGGAAGTCTATTATAAAACATTTTCAGATGGGCATTCCAATCAGGTCCACCTATCAGTTTTTACGGCTGACTTGATTGGAAGGTCCATTCATCCCTATGGACAAGCAGCTGTACACAGACTTGTGTCCATTTACACCCGCCTACCCCTGGGTTCGATCAGGCCCTTAAAAACAAAGCGTAGAGGACTCTCTCTTGAGTTTAAGGTGAAGCGGTTCCTACTGAACTGTCCGAGATTCAAACCATGTATGGGCAGGCTGATTGCACCCAAGCTTATTGATCAATCCACTTGTGTACAACTAGCCTGTTTGATTTTTCATGAGATCATTGCTAGAGGTTAAGCAATAATCACTGTGGCTCTCCCCATGAGGAGAACACAATAGCTCCACGGGATGGATTCCCCCATCAACATCAGTGTTGATGGGGGAATGCACCTATTTTCTTTCCTGCAACCACAGGTTGAAAATCTAACCATCTATGGCTGGCTTAACAGTCATCGGAGTTGCACCTGCTCTGACTAGATGGAGGTTGGAATCAGACCTGTGTTCCGGTGCATTGTGTTTAGAACGAATAAAAGAAAAAAAAATTCTTACACACACTATTTATTTTTATTTCATTTTATTAAATGTTTTTCACAATATAACAATAAAGTATATACATAATTTCTTCTGCCATGATGCACCACAATGCATGGTAGTGCGTTGAACTGCATTGTGTTGAATTGTACTGCATGTGTGTTGGAAGTGCATTTGGTCAATGTGTTGGGGTACCATTGACGATGGATGGCACTGCACCACACTGATGCTTGTAACGTGAATTAAAAAAACATAGGTTGGGGTAATGCACATTTACCACAACACAATGGTGTGATTTTGCACTAAAGCATGGCAGTTCACAGAACCATCCAAAACACAAATTTCCCCAGCATACTTACCAGCTAGCCAGCATAATATAACGAAAAAAAGGCTAAACTGTTTCTGCAATTTACATTGGATGCAAATATATGTGAAGCCGCACTGCCACGTCAAGGCCCCTCTGGAAAGTGCGGTCCCTAACTATAATGTTTCTAAATTGAGAAATATATAGGAAGAAATAAATAGAGTGTCTAAACTAGTTACAATTTTTTTTTAAAAACAGAGGTTTTTGTTATATATTTGCATTCATAAGTGAAGCTACATAGAGCTCCCAGGGATCCCATTGGATCTTCCTTGTGGCTTGTGCTTGGTCACAGTGAGACCTCGTATGATTGGGATTTCTGTGTCCCTCTAATGTAATGTTTCCAGGGTATATGCCTGTTAACCCTCTAAGTCTTAGGTGCTCGCAGTGATACTGGTGTTAGGTTTAGAAAGTCTCTAGCACTCAAAAAGATTATTTCCACTTATTGTGAAAAAATTTCATATTATTCCAGCCACTGTTTTATTGCTGGTTTGATAGTACCAGAAAATAAAAAAAAACTGGCCTCCAACCTCCCCTTATAGCCAGTCCAACACACACCTAAAAAGTATCAGCCTCCCGCCTGCAAAAAAACCCTGTGTCACTCCTGGAGCCTGAACGGCCCACTTTGATGGAGCCAGAACGGGGGTGTCACACTCTCCTGGAGCCTGAAAAGGCCCATTCTTCTGGAGCCAAACTGGCCCATTCTTCTAGAGCCTGAACGGCCCGCTCTGATGGAGCCTGAACAGCCCTCTCTGATGGATCCTGAACGGCACAGTCTGATGGAGCCTGAACGGCCCGCTCTGATGGAGCCTGAATGGCACAGTCTGATGGAGCCTGAACGACCCGCTCTGATGGATCCTGAACGGCACAGTCTGATGGAGCCTGAACCGCCCGCTCTGATGGAGTCTGAACGGGGGTGTCACACTCTGATGGAGCCTGAACGGGGGTGTCACACTCTGATGGAGCCTGAACGGGAGTGACACGTGCTGATGGAGCCTGAACGGGGGTGTCACACGCTGATGGAGCCTGAACGGGGGTGTCACATGCTGATGGAGTCTGAACGGGGGTGTCACACTCTGATGGAGCCTGAAAGGGGGTGTCACACGCTGATGGAGCCTGAAAGGGGGTGTCACACTCTGATGGAGCCTGAAAGGGGGTGTCACACTCTGATGGAGCCTGAAAGGGGGTGTCACACTCTGATGGAGCCTGAACGGGGATGACACGCGCTGATGGAGCCTGAACGGGGGTGTCACACGCTGATGGAGCCTGAACGGGGGTGTCACACTCTGATGGAGCCTGAAAGGGGGTGTAACACTCTGATGGAGCCTGAACGGGGGTGTCACATTCTCCTGGAGCCTGAAAAGGCCCATTCTTCTGGAGCCAAACTAGCCCATTCTTCTAGAGCCAGAGAAGCCCACTCTTCTGGAGCCTGAATCTCCCAATCGTCTGGAACCTGATCGGCCCAATCCCCTGAAGCCTGAATCTCCCATTCTTCTGAAACCTGATCGGCCCAATCTCCTGGAGCCTGAATCTCGCACTCTGATGGAGCCTGAATCTCGCACTCTGATGGAGCCTGAACTTCGCACTCTGATGGAGCCTGAACTTTGCACTCTGATGGAGCCTGAACTTCGCACTCTGATGGAGCCTGAACTTCGCACTCTGATGGAGCCTGAACTTCGCACTCTGATGGAGCCTGAACCTCGCACTCTGATGGAGCCTGAACCTCGCACTCTGATGGAGCCTGAACCTCGCACTCTGATGGAGCCTGAACCTCGCACTCTGATGGAGCTTGAATGGGGGTGTCGCACTCTGATGGAGCCTGAACCTTGCACTCTGATGGAGCCTGAATGGGGGTGTCGCACTCTGATGGAGCCTGAATGGGGGTGTCGCACTCTGATGAAGCCTGAACGGGGGTGTCGCACTCTGATGGAGTCTGAACGGGGTTGTCGCACTCTTCTGGAGTCTGAACGTGGGCGACACACTTTTCTGGAGTTTGAACAATTTCTTCCAACTTGTTGGCAATCTTCACTCCCAAAAATTCTGCACCCCTCCCATTTAAGTGCAGTCTATCCCTTCCATAGAGCCGGGAAGCGACTGCAAAGTCAGACCAGTTCTCCATGAAGCCAAACTCCTCTTCTCTGCACCAGTTCTTCAGCCACTTGTTAAGCTCTCTAAGCTCCTGCTGCCTTTCTGGTGTGGCTTTAGGTACAGGCAGTATTTCTGAAAATACTGCTTTGGAGGTCCTTTTTTTCAACATAATCCCTATGTCCTTGAAATCATTTTGTAGACTGCTCCATCTTCCTCTAACTTGGTCATTTGTACCAATATGTACCAAGACAGCTGGGTCCTCTCCAGGCCCACGCAACAATCTTTCCATCCGATCTGCAATGTCCCGAACCCGAGCGCCTGGTAAACAACATACTGTTCGTAGTTGAGGGTCTTTGTGACAGATTGCCCTCTCTGTCCCTCTAATAATTGAGTCCCCTACCACCAGTATCTGCCTATTCTTTCTTGTAGCCTTGCCCCCATCTTTACTGGAGGAAATGTTCCCATGGTTCACCTGACATTTTGGTTGAGTCTCAATGTCGGGTACAGTCCCAATATGCACATGACACTCTTCTGGACTTTGCACACGAGCAACACGCTCTTCTGTAGTCTGAGCGGCGGCGGCGCACCCTTTTGGAGTCTGAGCGGCGGCTGCGCGCCCTTTTGGAGTCTGAGCGGCAGCGGCGCGCCCATTTGTAGTCTGAGCGGCAGTGGCGCGCCCTTTTGGAGTCTGAGCGGCGGCGGCTCGCCCTTTTGGAGTCTGAGCGGCGGCGGCTCGCCCTTTTGGAGTCTGAGCGGCGGCTCGCCCTTTTGGAGTCTGAGCGGCGGTGCGCCCTTTTGGAGTCTGAGCGGCGGTGGTGCGCCCATTTGGAGTCTGAGCGGCGGCGGCGCGCCCATTTGGAGTCTGAGCGGCGGCGGCGCGCCCATTTGGAGTCTGAGCGGCGGCGGCGCGCCCATTTGGAGTCTGAGCGGCGGCGGCGCGCCCATTTGGAGTCTGAGCGGCGGCGGCGGCGCGGCCATTTGGAGTCTGAGCGGCGGCGGCGCGCCCATTTGGAGTCTGAGCAGCGGCGGCGCGCCCATTTCGAGCCTGAGCGGCGGCGGCATGCCCTCTTGGAGTGTGAGCGGCGGCGGCGCGCCCATTTCGAGTCTGAGCGGCGGCGGCGCGCCCATTTGAAGTCTGAGCGGCGGAGGCACACCCTTTTGGAGTCTGAGCGGCGGCGACGCGCCCTTCTGGAATCTGAGCGGCAGCGGCGCGCCCTTTTGGAGTCTGAGCGGTGGCGACGCTCCCTTTTGGAGTCTGAGCGGCGGCGGCGCGCCCTTCTGGAATCTGAGCGGCGGCGGCTCGCCCTTCTGGAGTCTGAGCGGCGGCGGCACGCTCTTCTGGAGTCTGAGCGGCGGCGGCGGCACGCTCTTCTGGAGTCTGAGCGGCGGCGGCGCGCTCTTCTGGAGTCTGAGAGGCGGCGGCGCTCTCTTCTGGAGTCTGAGCGGCGGCGGCACGCTCTTCTGGAGTCTGAGCGGCGGCGGCGCGCTCTTCTGGAGTCTGAGCGGCGGTGGCGCGCTCTTCTGCAGTCTGAGCGGCGGCGGCGCGCTCTTCTGGAGTCTGAGCGGCGGCGGCGCGCTCTTCTGCAGTCTGAGCGGCGGCGGCGCGCTCTTCTGCAGTCTGAGCGGCGGCGGCGCGCTCTTCTGCAGTCTGAATGTGGACGAAACTCTCTTCTGCAGTCTGAGTGTCCCTTTCAATACTGCTCACTGTG
This sequence comes from Lithobates pipiens, assembly GCF_037356315.1. Classification (NCBI taxonomy): domain Eukaryota; kingdom Metazoa; phylum Chordata; class Amphibia; order Anura; family Ranidae; genus Lithobates; species Lithobates pipiens. Next base: position 553,657,490 of record NW_027507758.1, on the reverse strand, counting down.
GCAGGCCTGCCGTGTGAGCTGTGTCTGCAGTAGATCTCGCCTTCATCTGCAATAAAACCAGAGGAATTTGATTTAGCATCTTTACCTACATTTCATATATTTTTCTTTATACAACATCAAATTATGAAGAAAAAAATTCAAAGCTCCACTTCCAGGGAGAAATAGTAAACCCGACATGACAGTGACATAGGAAAAACTGCTATTGGCTTTTGTATAAAAATGCTGATTGCCTGGCAGTTATGCTGACCCACTAAAATTCCATGATTGGAAGTTTGGAAGCCAACAACAAGTATTTTTAGCAGTATAATAAAAAAGCATTTCCCAAACATAGGTAATTGCTGTGGGCACATTGTGTGGGCTGCTAAGCAATTACATGGTGTTGATCACGTGGTGGAGTGTCGGATCATTTTATCAACTGAATATCTATCATAGAGATACTACCCAATATTAATATCACAACTTATAGACTCTCTCTGTTTTTTCATATTTATTGTTTGCACATTGCTACTTACTGGGTGTGTAATATATATGTGTATTGTTTATGTTATCACATTACCTAGCGCCACTATTTACTTTTAACCTATGTTTGGTAGATGCTGTTTTATTATAGCATTTCTTTTAAAGTGGCTGCTCTATATGTATCAGGTTTGTCTTTGGCGCAGTGATAAGATCTTAGGTAGCGGCTCATTGTGATCTGGTTGTGTATTATTTTTAGCAGTATGATGTTGCACTTTCATAGTTAAATGAGTGGGCAGGTCACAAAGGAAATTGTGACAGGAAGTAGTGGTGCCACCTGCCTGGCTGTACATTGTGGCAGGGGTTTGTGAAACATCAGACCAGCTAAGCAGGGGCTTTGTTGAGTGGCAGTTTTGTCAAGAAAGTGTGTCATTATCAGCCCTGAGATCAGAACACCACAGCAGCAAATGGAACTCCCTACATCTGAAAGAAATCTGGAGACATAAAAGAAATACTTTCCCTGGCCCCATTAGTTCAGCGGGGAGGGGAGTGTGTGTTTGTGTGTTGGGGGGCACTGCAGAAAGGAGACAATTTCTTCACATTCAGGCTGAGAGCTCTGCTGTTTCTTATAATTGAGATAAAATCCCAGCCTCTTTTATATCAATCTACCGGATTCCTCTGGTGAATTTATATACAAGAGGCTGGGATTGAAGAATCGGCTCCGGTGAGGACAGCTGTGGATGTTTGGACAGGTAAGTGTCTCTATATTAAAAGTTAGCAGCTATAGTATTTGTAGCTGCTGACTTAAAAATGTTTTGGGGTAGACTGGAGCGCCTCTTTAAAGTCCCACACCTTGCAAAACCTTGGGATCAGTGGACATGCGTCCTACAAGTGTGTTTTTTTTATTTTCTTTAGCCATGACAATTTCAGTTCTCTTATATGGGTTCAATTAAAGTGCTTATAAAGGCAGAGGGATTTTATCTTGCTGCATTTCTAAAAAAATAAAAAATAAATGTATGCATGCATCTCCCCCCCAGCCCCCCGCCCCCCTAGGCTCTCTTGCTCCTCACTGGCTCAGTAAAAAAAAAGAAATAATAATAATAGGCCAAAAAAGCCAATGCTGTAAAAAAAACACACTATTGCAAAAATGTTGAAAAACTCACTGCAAAGCTACTGCCATTTTTATAACATTATTATAACGTCCGGTGTGCATGAGGAAGCTTTACCATCACTGTAATGTATGGCATTGGTTTAACCACTTAAGCCCTGGACCAATTGTCAGCCTAAGGACCAGAGGTCTTTTTACAATTTTGCACTGCACTGCTTTAACTGGCAATTGCACGGTCATGCAATGTTGTACCCAAACAAAATTTGCGTCCTTTTCTTGCCACAAATAGAGCTTTCTTTTGATGGTATTTGATTGCCTCTGCGATTTTTATTTTTTACGATATAAATGGAAAAAGACTGAAAATTTTGAAAGAAAAAAAGATATTTTCTACTTTTTGTTATAAGAAAAATCGAATAAACTCAATTTCAGTCATACATTTAGGCCAAAATGTATTCAGCCCCATGTCTTTAGTAAAAAAAAGTCATTAAGCGTATATTTATTGGTTTGTGCAAAAGTTATAGCGTCTACAAACTAGAGTACATTTTCTGGAATTTACACAGCTTTTAATTTATGACTGCCTATCTCATTTCTTGAGGTGCTAAAATGGCAGGGCAGTACAACCCCCCCCATGACCCCATTTTGGAAAGTTGAAACCCCAAGAAAATTGCTGAGGGGCATGTTGAGACCATTGAATATTTTTTTTTTTTTGTCCCAAGTGATTGAATAATGACACAAACAAAAAAGTTTGCAAAAAGTTGTCACTAAATGATATATTGCTCACAATGCCATAGTTATATGTGGAATTTCACCCCAAAATATATTCTGCTGCTTCTCCTGAGTACGGGGATACCACATATGTGGGACTTTTTGGGAGCCTAGCCGCGTACGGGACCCCGAAAACCAATCACCGCCTTCAGGATTTCTAAGGGTGCAAATTTTTGATTTCACTCCTCACTACCTATCACAGTTTCGAAGGCCATAAAATGCCAAAATAGCACAAAACCCCCCCAAATGACCCCATTTTGGAAAGTAGACACCCCAAGCTATTTAATGAGAGGCATGTTGAGTCCATGAAATATTTTATATTTTGCCACAAGTTGCGGGAATATTACAAACTTTTTTTTGTGCACGAAGTTGTCACTAAATGATATATTGCTCACACATGCTATGGGCATAAGTGAAATTACACCCCAAAATAAATTCTGCTGGGGATACCACATGTGGGGGACTTTGTGGGAGCCTAGCCGTGTACCGTAAAACGCTACCAAAAAAAACTGTTAGCGATGGCAGGGATCAGGCCTGACTCTGCAAACGCTGCAGTTATGTGTTTAGTGTTTTGTAAGTGACAGTGATCAATCGATACTGCACTTGGGTGGGCTGGGCGGAGGGGCAAAACGCAGGTGCTAGCAGGTATCTGGGCTGGTCCCGCTAACAATGCTTTTTTTGTCGATTTGTGTGCCTATGTGTACCTACGTGTCAGTGTAGTGATTGGTGCACACTTACTATGTCCTCTCCTCGCAGTCCGGTCAAAAAGACCGCCCCGAGGAGAGTGAAATCGTAAACACAGGGAGGGGAAGCTTCTCATTCGCCAGGAGCGATGGAGAGGGGATGGCCAGAAACCAACGGCCATCCCCTCATCCTGGATCGCTCCTGAAGCGAAACGGACCGCCGCAGCCAGTGGGAGGGGGTCCGATCGGACCCCCCACACGCTGTAAGGCAGGCATGTACGGGTATGTGCTTGTGCCCATACATGCCATTCTTCCGACGTATAATTACATGCGGTGGTCCTAAAGTGGTTAATTATCTGCGTCTTGTAGAACGACTCCTATTGTAAATGAAAATATATTCTCCGCCTACAATGGCTTGCTACAGTTTCTGTGGAATATTTTTTTGACATTTTGGGAACTATGTATATGTGTTATGTAGGTAACAAGGGGTTAAACATGTATGTGGGGGTCTTTTCTTCCCATATTATAAATCTCTGCCATCTTGCTGGGTGGCATTGAGGTCATCAGTCCAGCCTGTAATAAGTAGCATGCAAGGCTTGTTCAAAAAAAAAAGGCAGTTAGTAGGTGACAGTTGGAAAAAGAGGGGGGGGGGGGACTTGGCTCGGGGTAAACATATCTAAAAATAGCTGCTTTCTCCTCTTTAAAATAAATCCTCAGACTGGTGTTTACAAGACAAAAGACAGCAATGTCTATGGCCAGCCCTATACATGTGTACATAGGTTTAGTCTACTGAAAATTTTAAAAAGGGATTGAAGACTTTTCTTTTTAGCAAATGTTTTTGAATTAAGTTATTTGTCTGTTTTTTTATTGTAACTGTGTAGCACTTTGAGGTCTTTTGATGGAAAGTGCATTATAAATAACATTTATTATTATTATTATTATTATTATATGGGGGTGCCACTGTCATCAATGGGAGGAAAAAGAATCCAATGAAAGTATTTTGTATTTATCAATATCCATGAAACTTACCAGCCCTGCGTTTTTTGTCCCACTGTGGTCCATTGGCTTTACAGCCGGCATCAAAACATCCGATAACGGATCTGAAACAGCGACGTACAAATCGCACTGCCCTCCGCATTTTGGTGGGCTTCTTGAATAGGGGATCTGCAAGCTGTATATTGATCTCTCCTTCCATAGCTGGGCTTCCTTTGGTTGGTTTCTCAATATTGTTTTGAGAAACAATCTGTTTACTTGTAATTTGTCTCATTATGAAGAATAATAAGACACGCTTTAAGTCTGAGAAATTGCAATAAAACTGAATCGAATAAATCCAAATCCAATCAAACAGCAAGAGAAAGCTGGACAGAGATGTCTTCACTGTACAGCAAACAACTCACAACTGATGCCAGAAGAGCCCAGAGCAGCCTTATATTAGAGCAGGTGATGACATCATAGAGGTCGTTTTTTTTAACTGACGATTTTTCTTAACGGCTTTTGTTGCCATGGTTACCAAAGCTTCCTATACACAGTGATGGGCTGTGGGGGATGGGCTGTGAGGGAGAGCACAGACACACCAATAGAGGACTATGATTGGGCAGTATTAATGGTAGCAATATGATGGGGCAGTTTTGATAGGGCAGTTTTGATGGTGGCAATAGGAGGAGGCAATTTTGATGGGAAAAAGAGGGGGGGGACTTGGCTCAGGGTAAACAGATCTAAAAATAGCTGCTTTCTCCTCTTTAAAATAAATTCTCAGACTGGTGTTTACAAGACAAAAGACAGCAATGTCTATGGCCAGCCCTATACATGTGTACATAGGTTTAGTCTACTGAAAATTTTAAAAAGGGATTGAAGACTTTTCTTTTTAGCAAATGTTTTTGAATTAAGTTATTTGTCTGTTTTTTTATTGTAACTGTGTAGCACTTTGAGGTCTTTTGATGGAAAGTGCATTATAAATAACATTTATTATTATTATTATTATTATTATTATTATATGGGGGTGCCACTGTCATCAATGGGAGGAAAAATAATCCAATGAAAGTATTTTGTATTTATCAATATCCATGAAACTTACCAGCCCTGCGTTTTTTGTCCCACTGTGGTCCATTGGCTTTACAGCCGGCATCAAAACATCCGATAACGGATCTGAAACAGCGACGTACAAATCGCACTGCCCTCCGCATTTTGGTGGGCTTCTTGAATAGGGGATCTGCAAGCTGTATATTGATCTCTCCTTCCATAGCTGGGCTTCCTTTGGTTGGTTTCTCAATATTGTTTTGAGAAACAATCTGTTTACTTGTAATTTGTCTCATTATGAAGAATAATAAGACACGCTTTAAGTCTGAGAAATTGCAATAAAACTGAATCGAATAAATCCAAATCCAATCAAACAGCAAGAGAAAGCTGGACAGAGATGTCTTCACTGTACAGCAAACAACTCACAACTGATGCCAGAGGAGCCCAGAGCAGCCTTATATTAGAGCAGGTGATGACATCATAGAGGTCGTTTTTTTTAACTGACGATTTTTCTTAACGGCTTTTGTTGCCATGGTTACCAAAGCTTCCTATACACAGTGATGGGCTGTGGGGGATGGGCTGTGAGGGAGAGCACAGACACACCAATAGAGGACTATGATTGGGCAGTATTAATGGTAGCAATATGATGGGGCAGTTTTGATAGGGCAGTTTTGATGGTGGCAATAGGAGGAGGCAATTTTGATGGGAAAAAGAGGGGGGGGGACTTGGCTCAGGGTAAACAGATCTAAAAATAGCTGCTTTCTCCTCTTTAAAATAAATTCTCAGACTGGTGTTTACAAGACAAAAGACAGCAATGTCTATGGCCAGCCCTATACATGTGTACATAGGTTTAGTCTACTGAAAATTTTAAAAAGGGATTGAAGACTTTTCATTTTAGCAAATGTTTTTGAATTAAGTTATTTGTCTGTTTTTTTATTGTAACTATGTAGCACTTTGAGGTCTTTTGATGGAAAGTGCATTATAAATAACATTTATTATTATTATTATTATTATTATTATTATTATTATTATTATTATATGGGGGTGCCACTGTCATCAATGGGAGGAAAAAGAACCCAATGAAAGTATTTTGTATTTATCAATATCCATGAAACTTACCAGCCCTGCGTTTTTTGTCCCAGCGTGGTCCATTGGCTTTACAGCCGGCATCAAAACATCCGATAACGGATCTGAAACAGCGACGTACAAATCGCACTGCCCTCCGCATTTTGGTGGGCTTCTTGAATAGGGGATCTGCAAGCTGTATATTGATCTCTCCTTCCATAGCTGGGCTTCCTTTGGTTGGTTTCTCAATATTGTTTTGAGAAACAATCTGTTTACTTGTAATTTGTCTCATTATGAAGAATAATAAGACACGCTTTAAGTCTGAGAAATTGCAATAAAACTGAATCGAATAAATCCAAATCCAATCAAACAGCAAGAGAAAGCTGGACAGAGATGTCTTCACTGTACAGCAAACAACTGACTTCTGATGCCAGAGGAGCCCAGAGCAGCCTTATATTAGAGCAGGTGATGACATCATAGAGGTTTTTTTTTCAACTGACGATTTTTCTTAACGGCTTTTGTTGCCATGGTTACCAACGCTTCCTATACACAGTGATGGGCTGTGGGGGAGAGCACAGACACACCAATAGAGGACTATGATGGGGCAGTATTAATGGTAGCAATATGATGGTGCAGTTTTGATGGTGGCAATAGGAGGAGGCAATTTTAATGGGGCAGTTTTTTTTATATGTATAGAGGACTGTGAAACTGGATTAAAGTTATTATTATAAAGCCCTCTATTTTAAGGCATAGTGATAGGTTGAGTGGTCAGAGTTGATATTGATTATGTATATGTCGACACACGAAAGAAAATAAAAAGAAAAAATCGTGACTAAAAAAAGTCGAAGTGAGGGTGTAGTGTATCTTCTAGAATGTCCTTGCCACATTCAATACATGGGAAGAACAAAAAGAGAACTCTGGAAGAGATTAAGAGAGCATGTTGAAAATATTAAAAAGGGTTTTGATAAATATAACCCTTGAGACACTATGCAAAGTTTCATAAAAAAGACCCCTCATCTTTATTAATTTGTGGTATTCAAAAATACAAGCCCCATTGGAGAGGTGATAATAAAATTATTAGGATTAGCCAAGCTGAATCCTGATGGATTCATGAATTATGCACTTTAACAGCTTTTGGACATAACGTTGACTTTGATCTTAATTGTTTTATTTCTAATTATTAATTCAAGATTTTTGGGCATTTTATTAATATTAATGAATTTTTTATATTTTTCTATATCCACTTATATATATATAGATAGCATTGGGGTTAGATGTACTTCACTGATGAGGGGTTTTGTCCTCTCCCCCCTCCCCCTACTGCTTTTTTTTTTTTTTTTCGGTATTAATTTCCCAATTGATTGGTCCAGTCAAAACCAACGTTATGGCCAGTTATGAGATAGTTAAAATATAGCTATGGTATAGTTGTACTTTTTATCATAATATTGCTATGTATTTGAATGACTAGATGAACACAGTTAGCATTGCCTGTATAAAATGATGTAGTATGGCATTTAACCACAAGATGGCAGTGTCTGTGGAGCGATATATTTAGAATGTTATTTTACACTTATTTATGTGGAGAAAGTTATAACAATTACTTTGTAATTTTAGTAATGTTATTAGTAGATGTGGAAGTAATTTGAATATGCTTTTATTTTCAAGTTGTATCAGGAAGCTAGTAGTATTAAGGTATGGGGTGGTTGTTGTTTTGAGTTGCTATAGCCGCCCGCCCTATTTAAACTTCATCAACACCTGACTCCTTGACCCTTTGAAAAAGTCACGTGTCTGTGACGCAACGTGTCAGGGAGGAGCCAGGTGTCACGATCGTCACTTCCGGTCGCGGCTGAGACCGAAAGTTCCCTTTTTTACAAGCGCAAGATTCCGTTTTTTAATGTGAGTGGATATTTTACATTATTTTATTAAAGTTTACATTTCTACACATGAGAGTCCCCTTTCTTTCCCCCATGATCGTTGGTATTTTGGATTTTATTGTGAGGCTGAACGAATCATCTATAAGGAGCCAAATCAGCAATTTCCCCTACAAGTGTGTTGGACCCTGAGGGGTCTTGTATTGAGGTGAGAGGCTGGGGGAAACGGGGGGTGCTCTGGTGGAGCACTGAAGGTGGACTGTCTCTCTCTTTTTGTGAAGCATGTCTGCATCTGTGACAACACTGCATGACTATTAGATATACTGTCACATTTGGATATCGAGCTACTGAATAGCACTGGAACATTTGTTTGAACACTTGTATTTGCACATGGACTTTTTTATTTTTATGTTTTTCTTCTTCTTTTTTAGCCATTTTTGTATTGTGATTCAGTCACATATTGTTTGCGATATTTGCACATTTCATGTCATTTGGATGTATCACTTTTTATATATGTGATTTTGCACTTTTTAAATATTATACACTACTGTGTTTTGCACGTTTATGGATGCACAGTGTTTTTACATTTGCACATTTATGTACGTATTTATTACAGTTATTGATTTGTGTCACATAATAGGTGGTGTATTTTAAAAGGCAGCGCTACATACCTTTTTTTACATATATATATATTTATATTTATTAACCACATGCCCTCTGGCAGATTTACTCCCCTTCATGACCAGATCATGTTTTGCAATACGGCACTGCACTACTTATTTTAACTGACAATTGCGTGGTCATGCAACGCTGTATGCAAATAAAATGTATGTCTTTTTTTGCCACATAAATAGAGCTTTCTTTTGGTGGGATTTGATCAACTCTGCAGTTTTACATTTTTTTGCACTATATACAAAAAGAGACTAAATGAAGGAAAACAGCAGAGCTTCCTCTCATTTCAGAGCTTCCCCTTAAATCTAGAACAAGTGGACTTGCAGGGCACAGTATATTTGCCGTTAATAAATCAACCTCATTGTGTCTACAATAAAATTTCTGCCTGCTCTTATTTTTTTTTAAAGAGAAGTTCCAGCCTGTATAAATAAAAAAAAATGAAAAGTCAGGAACAGGGTTGCCATCCTCCTACAGTATTTTTTACTGACAAAACATGGAAAATTTACTGGCGGAGCACATTTTTTACTGGCATAAGAAATTACAGAACTCCTATTGAAAACTAAAACAGTGCATATTTGAACAGTATAAACATATATGAAAACACTGACAATACCTATACCAAAGTCATTTGTTTGATTTACACTTATAAAGTCAACACAGCATGAAAATATCAGCCCCTGATATATAGGCCTCTTTCACGCGACTGATACGCTCAAGTCCGCCTTTTTTCAGGTGGACCTGAACGGATGCTCCATAGAGGTGTATGGAGCGTCGGATGTCAGCGGTGACATGTCCGATGACATCCGACCCGCTCTGATCCGAAAAAGTCTGAGGATCGGATCGGGTGACGATGGACTCTGCGGTCCGTCCTCATCCGATCCCCTATAGGGGAGAGCGGTGCTCGGACAGGTCCGTCCCTGCACGGTGTGCAGAGACAAACCTGTCCTCTGCCTGCTCAGTGGGGATCGACAGAGCGATCCCCGCTGAGCAAGCGGATGTCCACGGGGCAGATCAGCGCGGATCCTTTCCGTGTGAAAGAGCCGTTACTGGTAGATTTTTACAAACTGTCAGTAAATTTACTGGCGTTTGACAACCCTAGTCAGGAGCTACAAATAGTGTAGCTCATGAATGTTAACCACTTAAGCCCCAGACCACTTTTTGCGATTCGACACTGCGTCTCTTTAACTGACAATTGTGCGGTCGTGCGACATGGCTCCCAAACAAAATTGACGTCCTTTTTTCCCCACAAATAGAGATTTCTTTTGGTGGTATTTGATCACCTCTGTGGTTTTTATTTTTTGCGCTATAAACAAAAAAAGAGCAACAATTTTGAAAAAAAAGCATTATATTTTACATTTTGTTATAATATAAAAAATATTTTTTTTCCTCAGTTTAGGCCAATATGTATTCTTCTACATATTTTTGATAAAGAAAATCACAATAAGTGTTAACTAATTGGTTTGCGCAAAAGTTATAGCGTTTACAAAATAGGGGACAGTTTTATGGCATTTTTTTAAATAATTTTTTTTTTTTACTAGTAATGGCGGGGATCAGCGATTTTTATCGTGACTGTGACAATACAGCAGACACATTGGACATTTTTGACACCATTGTCATTTATACAGCAATCAGTGCTATACAAATGCACTGATTCCTGTCTAAATGACACTGACAGTGAAGGGGTTAATAGCTAGGTGGCAGTGTAGAGGTTAAGTGTGTCCTGGGGCGAGTTTCTAACTGTGGGGCGGTGTGGCTGTGTGTGACACGTCACTGATCACTCCTCCCGATCACTAGGCAGAACAGGTAGATGCTTGTTTACATTAGCATCTCCCAGTTCTTCCTTCCCATGAGACTATCGCGGGTATCCCCGCGGTGATCGAGTCCACGGGACTTGTGATCCGACTCACAGAGGTCTCAGCCAGCATGCACGCGATGGCGGCATGCACATGATGGCGTGGCCCCAAATTTAAAGGGACGTACAGGTATGCCCATTTGCCCATCCATGCCATTCTGCCAAAGTACATCAGCATGCGCCAGTTGGGAAGTGGTTAATATAAGGATACTTACCTGTAGTGGTATCCCGTGATGTCGGCACCCCTAGCCGATTTGTCCATCAGCTTTGGGTGCAGGAGCGGCATCCTTATAAGGGAAATAGGAAGTGAAGCCCTGCGGCTTCCCAGCCTGTTTCCTACTGTGCATGTGTGAGTTGCGCTGCCCTTATTGAAAGGTCCCACTCTCTTCTAGGACTTGTGTCTCCCAGAAGACAGCAGGGGGCGTAAAATTCAGTAGATCAACGCAATCAATGTGCAGCGATCTTATCCGGGAAGAGGGAGCGGGTACCTGGTTTTGACAAAAAGTGCCAAATATGGCAGTGGGGGTGGGGGGGGGCTGGTGTGAACAAGCAGAGCTTCCACTTTTGGGCTGAGCTCCACTTTAGACTTCAGTTCCAGTTTTAATTTGAGTATCGCTTAGGCTGACTTCACATTTGCGTGTCTGTTGTTTCCTGTGTTCTTTTGTTATTACCTTGGACAGGTATGTTTGTCATGCGTTGACGTGTGCTGAAACTCCCATGAAAAGCTCATGAAAAGCATCAGTGGATTCAAAACTCGGAATGTTTTCAGCCAATGCGTGTCAAGGCACTGCACAGATCTGAATTGGCAGAATCCTGGCTTGTTTACACTCGTGTTGCTCTCTGAAGAGCGATCAGTATTGGATTGATCTTTGGAGGGTGTTTAACAGGTGTTGAGGAGGCATTATGTTGCCTGTTTTACCCCCTAAAAACCCCACCGCCCCATTCAGTTGATTGAGTCTCATCTGTCAGTCGCTGTTGGCCGCCATGAGCGACAGTGCGGATAAATTTGGTTGCGCCGCAGTGGAAAGCATTGTGGCCATATGTACACCCCAATCCATTGCCTTTGCAGGTAGTAACGCTGCTCAGGTGTGTGTTTACAGTCCCCTAAATTCAAAGTGTAAATTTGCATTGCAAGTAGGGGGAAATAGTCCCCATCAACTCAAAACAACATGTCCATCTAAAGTCTAGAACACACTACTCATTTTTTCTTTCAGGGCTGAACAAAAAAAAACTGACAGCTCCAGAGGAGCCGATGTACTAACTAAGAGATGTTAGTACAGCTATCTCCCCTACTGTGCTATTGTGTTCTGACAGGGGGGACTGCCATGTCCCTTTAATAGAAGCTGGCCGCCTTCTGTTGGCTGCAGCACACGGACAGAGCGTCTGGCGGTTTCTAGTGGACCAAGCGATGCTGCCCACCATTCAGCCCATGTGTACGGGCATTAGACTCTTCTGTCTTACAGGGTGATGGTACATTATTATTATTATTATTATTATTATTATTATAATACATATTATTATATATATTTATATATATGAGATCTTGTACAATATATATAGTACATGATCTCACTGCAGAGTTGTCACGTTATAGGAAGTAGAAAAATATATGATCAATTGACAGGATCAACAGGTAACAGAAATACAATATATTGTCAAAAGTATTGTGACAGCTGCCTTTACACGCACATTAACTTGTTTTTTTTTTTGTTTTGTTTTTTCAAATAGCAATTTTTATTAGTCGTCATTGATTTTCAACAAAGGTAAAAAGCGTAACGTGAACGTACATGAACAAAAGCAAAATGTACACGACGGAAGTCCATTTAAGGTAGGAGCAAAATACAACAACCATAGTCATTGATACTACCGAAAATGTTACCGCACATCAACTTTAATGGCCTCCCAGTCTAAGGCTGGATTCACACCTACGCATTTTTATGTGCTTTTTGCATTTTGCTGATTTGCACTACAGATCGTGTTCCATAGGAAACCATGTTATATGGACTCTAGGGCAAATCTGCAAAATGCAAAAAGCACTAAAACTGTATAGGTGTGAATCCAGCCTTAGTCTGCAGGGTTCAGTATTGGGTTGGCCCACCCTTTGCAGTTATAACAGCTTCAACTCTTCTGGGAGGGCTGCCCACAAGGTTTAGGTGTGTGTCTATGGAAATGTTGGACCATTCTTCCAGAAGTGCGTTTGTGAGGTCAGGCACTGATGTTGGACGAGAAGGCTTGGAGTGCAGTCTCACCTCTAATATATCCCAAAGGTGTTCTATCGGGTTGAGGTCAGGACTCTGTGTAGTCCAGTCAAGTTCCTTCACCCCAAACTCACTCATGCATGTCTTTATGGACCTTGCTTTTTGCACTGGTCCAAATCATTTGGTAGAGGTGGGGGTTATGGTGTGGGTTTTTTTTCAGGAGTTGGGATTGGCCTCTTAGTTCCAGTGAAGGAATCTCTTAAGGCGTGAGCATACCAAAACATTTTGGACAATTTCTGCTCCCAGCTTTGTGGGAACAGTTTGAGGATGGCCCTTTCCTGTTCCAACTTGTCTGTGCACCAGTGCACAAACTTGACTGGCCTGCACAGAGTCCTGACCTCAACCTGATAGAACACCTTTGGGATGAATTAGAGTGGAGACTGCGAGCCAGGTCTTCTCATCCAACATCAGTGCCTGACCTCACAAATGCTCTTCTGGAAAAATGGTCAAACATTCCCATAGACACACTTCTAAACCTTGTGCACAGCCTTCCCAGAAGACTTGAAGCTGTTATAGCTGCAAAGGGTGGGCAACGCAATACTGAACCCTACGGACTAAGACTGGGATGTCATTAAATGTCATGTGTGTGTAAAGGCAGGCGCCCCAATGCCTTTACACACAGTTTATTCTGGGAACTCAGAAACAAATGCTGTTAATTCTGGAAATAGACGGCATCATGTATAGCATTTTTTATTTCAGTCATAGTTTCATTCATAGCTTTTACAAAGAAAACATTCTGACTGGGTTCTCTCTCCCTAACGAGCATACGTGTCATCACTCCATTAATTCCTATAGATGATCTGTACAGTACTCTTGGTAGCCACCAGTCACCCAGCAGAGTAGGAATCAGGGTGGATATAAATAAATGATTTTTTTTTTATCTGATTTTTTTTTTTATTTTTTTTAGCGATTTTTTTTTTTTTATATATATATATATATATATATATATCAATTTTTTTTTTAATAAAATGCTTTTGGGGTAAAAATCTAAAGATAATTTTCTATTTAGGATGCATTAATAATTTAGTTTATTCAGCATGAAATGGAGCTTAGTTATGTAGCATGAGGCTGTATATTCTGCAATATTTACATTTTTTGATAAACTCATTCAATGAATCCAAGCTCTGCAAGCTGAGATAACAGGCACTGCATTGATGTATTCACAGTAACCAGGCGATAAAACAAAATTCAGGAATATTCCTTTATCCCATTATTTTGCAAATCTATGTACACTACAAACTGTATGATTGAATAGGCTCAGATATCACTGATTTACTAACCTGACAGCTTATTATTCTAAATAAGAAACCTTCATTTTGTTTGCAAATATTAAAGATTCTAACTACCAATAAGTTCTTACGTTTAAAGAGCACCTGTCACTTCAGATCCATCATGGCAGCACTTGTTAGCGGGCATCCACTCACCTGCTGCCACCACGTCCCTCACCTTGTTGTGTCACTGCCACATCACCAGCTGTCCCATTAAAGTGAATGGGACTGTCAGTGAGTCAACAGCGGGTCAGAGGAGGAGCCACTGCGGGACAGAGATGACAGTTGCTGTTTAACCACTTGACATCCGTGCTATGGCTGAATGACGGCCACAGTGAATTCAAATCCACCCTGGTAGGAATCATCCATAGTAATGAATAGGGCCCCTGGGTGCATGCATGGTAGGAAGAGGACCTGGATGAGACACTTTCCTTGCAAAGGCTCTGTAGTGCCAATCAGGACTTACCAATGAGGACCATGGAAGTCGGAAGAATGGAAATTTACTAGGAAGACTGCAATTAATGAGATGGTTCTAAAGTTGTCCTTTAAGCAGGAAGTCTGAGCAACAAATAGTTTTCTGTGTTCTTTCTTTTTTATGTATTCTTTATTAAGGCCCCAATCAAATCTGATTACGTAGATTCATGCAGATTTATCCTATTCAAATTCAATGGGTGTGTCTGAATATGCGCTGCACAAGTATTTATGTGCATTTTTCAAGCATTTCTCTGCCTAACAACTAGGCTCCTTCTCCTCCTCCTGAAGCTTATAATACATATAAAAAATGCTTCAAAAACGCAAATATATGCGTTAAAACATACCAAAAATTCACTGGCAAATCTCTGGCAAAAATACGCTCTGCTCAGGTGTGAATGCAGCCTTGATGTATAATTAAAGACTTTTTTTTTTTTTTGGATAGTGTGGAGAGCAGGCATGTACCGGCCATCGGGATTACTGGGAGTTTCCCGGTGGGCCGATGGCTCAGTGGGCCACTCTGATGTAAGGGGGCTGCTGATGGGACACTCTGATGTAAAGGGGGTGCTGATGGGACACTCTGATGTAAGGGGCTGCTGATGGGACACTCTGATGTAAAGGGGGTGCTGATGGGACACACTGATGTAAGGGGCTGCTGATGGGACACTCTGATGTAAGGGGGCTGCTGATGGGACACTCTGATGTAAGGGGGCTGCTGATGGGACACTCTGATGTATGGAGGTGCTGGTAATGGGACACTCTGATGTAAGGGGGCTGGTAATGGGACACTCTGATGTAAGGGGGCTGGTAATGGGACACTCTGATGTAAGGGGGCTGGTAATGGGACACTCTGATGTAAGGGGGCTGGTAATGGGACACTCTGATGTAAGGGGGCTGGTAATGGGACACTCTGATGTAAGGGGGTGCTGATGGGACACTCTGATGTAAGGGGGCTGCTGATGGGACACTCTGATGTTAGGGTGTGCTGATGGGACACTCTGATGTAAGGGGGCTGGTAATGGGACACTCTGATGTAAGGGGGTGCTGATGGGACACTCTGATGTAAGGGGGTGCTGATGGGACACTCTGATGTAAGGGGGTGCTGATGGGACTCTCTGATGTAAGGGGGTGCTGATGGGACTCTCTGATGTTAGGGAGTGCTGATGGGACACTCTGATGTAAGGGGGCTGGTGATGGGACACTCTGATGTAAGGGGGCTGCTGATGGGACACTCTGATGTAAGGGGGCTGCTGATGGGACACTCTGATGTATGGAGGTGCTGTTAATGGGACACTCTGATGTAAGGGGGCTGGTAATGGGACACTCTTATGTAAGGGGGCTGGTGATGGGACTCTCTGATGTTAGGGGGTGCTGATGGGACACTCTGATGTAAGGGGGTGCTGATGGGACACTCTGATGTTAGGGAGTGCTGATGGGCCTCTCTGATGTAAGGGGGCTGGTGATGGGCCACTCTGATGTAAGGGGGCTGGTGATGGGACACTCTGATGTAAGGGGGCTGCTGATGGGACACTCTGATGTAAGGGGGGTGCTGATGGGACACTCTGATGTAAGGGGCTGCTGATGGGACACTCTGATGTAAGGGGCTGCTGATGGGACACTCTGATGTAAAGGGGGTGCTGATGGGACACTCTGATGTAAGGGGCTGCTGATGGGACACTCTGATGTAAAGGGGGTGCTGATGGGACACTCTGATGTAAGGGGCTGCTGATGGGACACTCTGATGTAAGGGGGCTGCTGATGGGACACTCTGATGTAAGGGGGCTGCTGATGGGACACTCTGATGTATGGAGGTGCTGGTAATGGGACACTCTGATGTAAGGGGGCTGGTAATGGGACACTCTGATGTAAGGGGGCTGGTAATGGGACACTCTGATGTAAGGGGGCTGGTAATGGGACACTCTGATGTAAGGGGGTGCTGATGGGACACTCTGATGTTAGGGAGTGCTGATGGGCCACTCTGATGTAAGGGGGCTGGTGATGGGCCACTCTGATGTAAGGGGGCTGGTGATGGGACACTCTGATGTAAGGGGTCTGCTGATGGGACACTCTGATGTATGGAGGTGCTGTTAATGGGACACTCTGATGTAAGGGGGCTGGTAATGGGACACTCTTATGTAAGGGGGCTGGTGATGGGACTCTCTGATGTTAGGGGGTGCTGATGGGACACTCTGATGTAAGGGGGTGCTGATGGGACACTCTGATGTTAGGGAGTGCTGATGGGCCACTCTGATGTAAGGGGGCTGGTGATGGGCCACTCTGATGTAAGGGGGCTGGTGATGGGACACTCTGATGTAAGGGGGCTGCTGATGGGACACTCTGATGTAAGGGGCTGCTGATGGGACACTCTGATGTAAGGGGGCTGCTGATGGGACACTCTGATGTAAGGGGGCTGCTGATGGGACACTCTGATGTATGGAGGTGCTGGTAATGGGACACTCTGATGTAAGGGGGCTGGTAATGGGACACTCTGATGTAAGGGGGCTGGTAATGGGACACTGATGTAAGGGGGTGCTGATGGGACACTCTGATGTAAGGGGGCTGCTGATGGGACACTCTGATGTTAGGGTGTGCTGATGGGACACTCTGATGTAAGGGGGCTGGTAATGGGACACTCTGATGTAAGGGGGCTGGTAATGGGACACTCTGATGTAAGGGGGTGCTGATGGGACACTCTGATGTAAGGGGGTGCTGATGGGACACTCTGATGTAAGGGGGTGCTGATGGGACTCTCTGATGTAAGGGGGTGCTGATGGGACTCTCTGATGTTAGGGAGTGCTGATGGGACACTCTGATGTAAGGGGGCTGGTGATGGGACACTCTGATGTAAGGGGTGCTGATGGGACTCTCTGATGTTAGGGGGTGCTGATGGGACACTCTGATGTTAGGGTGTGCTGATGGGACACTGATGTAATGGGGCTGGTAATGGGACACTCTGATGTAAGGGGACTGGTAATGGAACACTCTGATGTAAGGGGGTGCTGATGGGACACTCTGATGTAAGTTGGTGCTGATGGGACTCTCTGATGTAAGGGGGTGCTGATGGGACTCTCTGATTTAAGGGGGTGCTGATGGGACTCTCTGATGTAAGGGGGCTGGTGATGGGACACTCTGATGTAAGGGGGTGCTGATGGGACTCTCTGATGTTAGGGAGTGCTGATGGGACACTCTTATGTAAGGGGGCTGCTGATGGGACACTCTGATGTAAGGGGGCTGCTGATGGGACACTCTGATGTAAGGGGGCTGCTGATGGGACACTCTTATGTAAGGGGGCTGGTAATGGGACACTCTGATGTAAGGGGGCTGGTAATGGGACACTCTGATGTAAGGGGGCTGGTAATGGGACACTCTGATGTAAGGGGGTGCTGATGGGACACTCTGATGTAAGGGGGCTGCTGATGAGACACTCTGATGTACGGAGGTGCTGGTAATGGGACACTCTGATGTAAGGGGGCTGGTAATGGGACACTCTGATGTAAGGGGGCTGGTAATGGGACACTCTGATGTAAGGGGGCTGGTGATGGGACACTCTGATGTAAGGGGGTGCTGATGGGACTCTCTGATGTTAGGGGGTGCTGATGGGACACTCTGATGTTAGGGAGTGCTGATGGGACTCTGATGTTAGGGAGTGCTGATGGGACACTCTGATGTAAGGGGGCTGGTGATGGGACACTCTGATGTAAGGGGGTGCTGATGGGACTCTCTGATGTTAGGGGGCGCTGATGGGACTCTCTGATGTTAGGGAGTACTGATGGGACACTCTTATGTAAGGGGGCTGGTGATGGGACACTCTGATGTAAGGGGTGATGATGGGACACTCTGTTGTAAGGGGGTGCTGATGGGACACACTGATGTTAGGGGGCGCTGATGGGACACTCTGATGTTAGGGAGTGCTGATGGGACACTCTTATGTAAGGGGGCTGGTGATGGGACACTCTGATGTAAGGGGGTGCTGATGGGACTCTCTGATGTTAGGGTGTGCTGATGGGACACTCTGATGTAAGGGGGCTGGTAATGGGACACTCTGATGTAAGGGGGCTGGTAATGGGACACTCTGATGTAAGGGGGTGCTGATGGGACTCTCTGATGTTAGGGTGTGCTGATGGGACACTCTGATGTAAGGGGGCTGGTAATGGGACACTCTGATGTAAGGGGGTGCTGATGGAACACTCTGATGTAAGGGGGCTGCTGATGGGACATTCTGATGTACGGAGGTGCTGGTAATGGGACACTCTGATGTAAGGGGGCTGGTAATGGGACACTCTGATGTAAGGGGGCTGGTAATGGGACACTCTGATGTAAGGGGGCTGGTGATGGGACACTCTGATGTAAGGGGGTGCTGATGGGACTCTCTGATGTTAGGGGGTGCTGATGGGACACTCTGATGTTAGGGAGTGCTGATGGGACTCTCTGATATTAGGGAGTGCTGATGGGACACTCTGATGTAAGGGGGCTGGTGATGGGACACTTTGATGTAAGGGGGTGCTGATGGGACACTCTGATGTTAGGGGGTGCTGATGGGACACTCTGATGTTAGGGAGTGCTGATGGGACTCTCTGATGTTAGGGAGTGCTGATGGGACACTCTGATGTAAGGGGGCTGGTGATGGGACACTCTGATGTAAGGGGGTGCTGATGGGACTCTCTGATGTTAGGGGGCGCTGATGGGACTCTCTGATGTTAGGGAGTACTGATGGGACACTCTTATGTAAGGGGGCTGGTGATGAGACACTCTGATGTAAGGGGTGATGATGGGACACTCTGTTGTAAGGGGGTGCTGATGGGACACACTGATGTTAGGGGGCGCTGATGGGACTCTCTGATGTTAGGGAGTGCTGATGGGACACTCTCATGTAAGGGGGCTGGTGATGGGACACTCTGATGTAAGGGGGTGCTGATGGGACACTCTGATGTTAGGGGGTGCTGATGGGACACTCTGATGTTAGGGAGTGCTGATGGGACTCTCTGATGTTAGGGAGTGCTGATGGGACACTCTGATGTAAGGGGGCTGGTGATGGGGCACTCTGATGTAATGGGTGATGATGGGACACTCTGTTGTAAGGGGGTGCTGATGGGACACACTGATGTTAGGGAGTGCTGATGGGACACTCAAAATGTAAGTGGGCCGGTCTGGATGAAGTCCAGGGCCAAATTTCTGTCCCAGTCCAGCCCTGGTGGAGAGGGATCAGATCTGTGACCCCGTTAGGGAGACTCACCCTCTACTTTCATTTTTAACCATTATCATCGAAAGTGAAGGTAAAAGGAAATCACTAATTTTGGGTTGACGCCGAAACAGGATTATCGGCACTAGTTCTGGTGACACCCAGGGATTCCCTTACTCAGAAGGGATTTCCTCTCAATTCCTGTATTTGGCATGGGATAGGATGTGAAAGGAAGTCTGAACAACGAGCCACAGATGTGGAAAGAAAACTGACGGGTGGTTGTAACCCTCCCTTGCTCTATTAAAAAGAAAAAAAATGTGGCCTACAGTTCAACAATAAGGGCTCATTTACTTGGGCACCATACAGCATTAGGACCCCTTTCACGCTGAGCCGTGGCCGCATTAGCGCTAAAGCAGTGAGCATTTTAGCTGCACTTTAGTGATGTTTAATCAGGGTGTTTAACCCCCACTAGCTGGGCACTTTTAACCCCCGCTAGCGGCTGAAGAGGGGGTTAAACGTACCCATGTTGTGGCGCTTCCGAAGTACTTTTCAGGCTCTTTGGAAGCGCTGCCAATTCATTTCAATGGGCAGGGTGTTTTGGAAGCTTTGTATACAGCACTCCCAATCCGCTCTAAAGATGCTGCTTGCAGGACTTTTCCTAACGTCCCCCAAGCGCACCGCCCCAGTGTGAAAAGACACACTAAAATGTATTATAAAAAGGAATCCCCTGGGGGAGGATTTTAAAGGCACGTACAACTTGATTGAAAAACAATGAAAAATATTTTATTACATAAAACAAACAAGGAAGTAATATACAATATACATAAAAAAAATATCTCTGGGTACAATTATAAAGACACTGTTAATAACAACGTGCACCACATAGGTTTATAATATAATCCATGTAGGTATAGCCACCCTACGCGCTTCGGAGCTTAATAAAGCATATCCTTCTTCAGGGGTGTAGATACAACATTAACATGGAATCTGTTGAATAACGGAGGACAAGATATTAGAGCGGGAGATGTAAGCGCCCAGATGTAATCCACATATAAACTGACAAAAGAATCCATATAAGCCATGGGAATACCATGGATTTGGGGGTGACAAATAATGAAATAAAAAATGGTCATGTAATAGAGTTGCACAAAATGCTGAAGGCCTCCCTCGCCCTTAAAGGTACAGAATAAAATAATTAGCTTCAAACACTGGCAAAATAGAACGATAATCAATTATTATAGTGCAATATAACTCTACTGCTTAGTTTAACAATAACACAATCATACAACAGTTCATTTAGCAATAACGCCATCAAAATAAATAATAGTACATATTGGATGACTTATATGTAAAAAGCGCAAAAGATGACAAAAAAAGATAGTGGTATAAATATCATAAGTATAAGTAGCTAATTCCCTATTGTTTCCTACCCCCTGAGACGAACCCTTCCAAAAACGGTTTGAACCAAATAGTGTCGTTAAGACCCGGAGACTGAGTAGCTTTCAAGGAGTGAATCCATCTGCAGGAGAATTTTGTTCCAATCTCCCCCCCTGTGGTTTGGGTGAATTCTGTCCAAGATGAGGAATTTGATTTTGGGGAGTTTCCCCCATGGACTAAGGTGGTGTGGCGGCCTAGGGGGAGGTCCGGATCACAGGTGCGCATACTAGTAATATGCCTATATGCACGTTTCCAAAATTCCTGTTTGGTTTTGCCAACGTAAAAACAACTGCACTCACACAGGAGCAAATAAATTACTCTGAATGTGTGGCAGTTGGCAAAGTGTTTTGGGTGAAAGATTTTGCCATTGGGCAAAAGTGGATTTTTTTGTGTCAACATAAATTTGCAGTTATGACATTTACCGCATGCAAAAGTGCCTTTGTATTTGCAGTGTGTAAAACTTGTAGCGTCTCGAAATTCACTTTTCACAAGGGTGTCACCAATGGATGTGGCTTGTTTGAAAGTAAAGGAGGGTTTTGATGTCACAAATTTGCCTAGAGACGGATCGCATGTAAGAATGTGCCAGCATTTTTCAATCATTTTCTTAACCTGCTCTTGTTGGTTGCTAAATTTAGTTATAATTCTGATATCCTCAGTTTCCTTTTTAGATTTTTTGCGATGTATAAGGTCGATTCTATTGTGAAGGCAAGCTCGTTTGAAGGCGCGCTTCAGGGAGGTATGGGAATAGCCCCGCAAAAGCAATCTCTTGCGGAGCTGATTGGCCTCCTCCCGAAACACGACCTCATCCGAGCAATTACACCTAACTCGAAGGTACTGGCTGTACGGGATGGAATTTATTAGGGGTTTGGGATGAAAGCTTGACACGTAGAGAATAGAGTTGCCTGCAGTTGGCTTCCTAAATAGTTTACTTAACACTTTGCCAGATTAACCCCTGTAAATCTCCACATCAAGGAAGGTGATGCGATCAAGATCAGAGTTCATAGTAAAATGTAGATTAAAGTTATTCTTGTTAATTTTCAGGAGCCACTGTTCTAACGGGTCATGGGGGCCGTCCCAGATGATGAAGATGTCGTTGATGTACCGGTACCAACAAAGAGTGTGGTCCGAGTACATCGACAAGTCCTCATCATCCAGAACCATTGCCTCCCACTCCCCCAGGTACAGGTTGGCGTAGGATGGGGCATAGCAGGTCCCCATCGCTACCCCCTGCACCTAGAGGAAGTAGGAGCCGTTGAAGGTGAATACATTGTGTTGTAAAATGAAATCTAAAATTGACATGATAAACTCCCCGTATCTCGGGTCGATCTCGGGGTTCTTGGATAGAAAGTGTTGAACAACTGCTATCCCCTTTTATCGTGAGGGATCGAGTTGTAAAGGGATTCTGCATCCACTGCTACAAAGATGGCGTGGTCCAGAATGATTAAGGAATCAATGACTTGAAGAAACTAAAGAGTATCCTTAACAAAGGAAGGCAAGGAGGAAACTTTGCTAGTGTTGTCACTGACAGCCAACGCCTGAGATAATTGGCCTACCAGGGGGGTTGTTTGCATTCTTGTGAATTTTTGGCAAAGCATAAAATACGGGAACACGTGGAAATTTATTTTGAACAAATTCCCAAGTTTGTTGGGTGATAATTTGATTAGAGAAGGCCGAATCAATGATAGCATAAAACTCAAGGGTGTACTTCTTCACAATGTTGGCAGGGACACAACGGTACCAGTCAGTGTTGCTGAGTATTTTAGTGCACATTTCGATGTATGTTGTATTGTCAAGAAGGACAATATTTCCTCCCTTATCTGATGTTTTAATTGTGATATTTTTGTTAAGTGAGAGTTGTTTAAGGGCTATGTGTTCCTGTCTACTGAGGTTGGCTAGGACCTGCGTTTCCGGATTTTTAACGCTTCCAAATCATTGTAGATGAGCTTCAAAAATGCTGCGGCATTAGGGCATGTACTGGGGGCAGGGCAAAAGTCAGATTTCTTCTTAAGATTGGATTTAGTTTACCTTAAAAGGGATATCCTGTGGATCTACTGTGTCCTCCAACAAGGAGGTTAAATCGAGTTGATCAATAAGGTCAATTGGATTATTTTCTTTCAAAAGGGCCACTAATTGGTCCAGTGCTTGTGTTTCTTGGGAGGTGTGTGTAGTATGAACTTCCTTATTGGAGAAAAGTTTCTTTAGAAGTAATTTACGAACAAATAATTGAAGGTCTTTATATACGTCGAATACATCAATATCTTGGGTAGGGCAAAAATTGAGGCCTTTCCTCAGGACGTTAATTTCATCAACAGGGAGCTTGTAAGAAGAAAGATTAACTTTGGATAAATCAGATAATAACTCGCCTGCAAAAACGGCTCTCCTGCAGTCTGTGTGGAAGCCCCAAGTGCTTTCACACTGAGGAGATGCGCTGGCAGGACTTTAAAAAAAAGTCCTGCAAGCAGCATCTTTTGAGTGGTGTATACCGCTCCTCCACCACTCCTGCCCATTGAAATGAATGGGCACCACTGCCGAAGCACCTGCAATGCGATTTGGCAGCTGAGCTTCACGGGCACATTTAACCCCTTCCTGGGCCGCTAGCTGAATTATAAGTGCCCCGCTAAAATGACGGTAAAGCGCTGCTAAAACTGGCAGCGTTTTACCGTCAACGCCTGCTCGCTCCAGTGTGAAAGCAGCCTTAAGACCCCTTTCACACCAGGGTGTTTTGCAGGCGCTATAGCGTTAGAAATAGAGCTTGCAAAACGCCCTAAAGAAGCTGCACCATTGTGTGTAGTGTGAAAGCCCGAGGGCTTTCACACGACAGCGGTGCACTGGCAGGACGTCAGAAAAAAGTCCTGCCAGCAGCTTCTTAGGAGCGGTGTGTTTACCGCTCCTCCACCACTGCTCCCTATTGAAATCAATGGGGCAGCGCTGTAATACTGCCGGAAAAACGCCGCTATTGCGGCGTATTGCTGGCGGGTTTAACCCTTTCGCGGCCGATAGTGGGGGTAAAAGTGCCCCGCTAGCACCCGAAATGCGCCGCAAATCCGGCGGTAAAACGCCACTAAAAATAGCAGCGTTTTACCACCCACGCTATCGGTGGTGTGGTGTGAAAGGGGTCTTGGTGATACAGAAAATTTCTTACATTAAACAAAACAAACATCCAAACAGTTCACGTGTATGTATAATTTAGAATTATATATATATATATATATATATACATATAAAAAAACAGGTAATCAAAACTTTTGGATGAAAAAAAATGGGCTAACTTTACTGTTTTTTTTTTTTTTTTTTTTTAAATCTGTGTATTTTTTCCCCAAAAAATTGAGTTTGAAAGACCGCTGCGCAAATACCGTGTGACATAATATATTGCAACAACCGCTATTTTATTCCCTAGGATCTCTGCTAAAAAATATATATATATATAAGTTTTGGGGGTTCTAAGTGAATTTCTAGCAGAAAATACTGGATCTTTATTTGTAAGCATCAAGTGTCAAAAAAGATTTAGTCTTTAAATGGTTAAACTGAGAACTTCTACACACAGAGTTCAATTCATTCATTCAAGTGTAAACATTGTATCATTTTGATCTTTTCTTGGCAGACTGCCCAGGAGACAAGTCACTGAAGTCATTTGCAAGTTGCGCTGAATATATCATCGGCCTTTTTTAACAGAACAATCGGCCGATGCCGATTAATTAAAAAACGCCAAATATCGGCTGATATATCGGTCGACCTCTAGTTGAGACTGTACAATTATGGGGGGTGCCCACAAGGATTTGTTCTAAAAAAGAAGGATCATTGGAAATGGTGTCAATAGAAGTAATAGTAATTGGGTTTTGATTTACAGTGCTAGTGTGGGTGTTAGGAGCGGCTTCCGGAACAGCCGCGGAAGGTGTAACCAACTGCCCCGGAAGTGATGTAGATGGAGGTGCAGATTGAGGATGTGTAATCATATAGAGTGTGAGTTTTTTAGCTTGTTGCTTTTCGGTGGAATCGCCGGAATATAAATTAGTACTCGGTGTGGTCTTGGATTTTTGATTAGATTGGGAATGTGAGGGGTGCGACTGATACGAGGAGTTTGATGTAGAACGGGGAAAAGAGGAAGTGTTTCTAATTGGTTGAGTAGAATTAACCGAGGGGTGTGGTAGATTTAAAGGGCCTTTACTTAAATTGGGTTTGTTGGAGGTAAAGGTCCATGTATGTATATTATATGTTACTTCCTTGTTTGTTTTATGTAATAAAATATTTTTGATTGTTTTTCAATCAAGTTGTATGTGCCTTTAAAATCCACCCCCACGGGATTCCTTTTTATAAACCATTTTTTCCGGATGTGGCACAACTAATACCGAAATGGGATCAGGAGATCAAGTCGTAGTCAAACATAATAACGAATGGGGATTCATTTTGGATTTTCATATGCAATACAAAGTGGTAGAAGATATCTTCAAGCGGCATTGGCATGTCCTTTTGCTAGATAAAAAACTAAATCCTGCATTTCCATCTCAACCTCAATTTATTTATAGGAAGGCCCCAAATTTCGGTGACAAAATTATAAAAGAAAGTGGTTGACCCCCCGAAACCTCCAACTACTTTTTGGGATCGAAATGGCTTTTTTGCTTGCCGGAGATGCAAAGCTTGCTGAGAAATCTCTAGGCCAGTTAGATCATTATACAATTTTTCCTCTCCATCAAATAATCGAGTGTTCAACATAAAACAGTTTATTACATGTAACAGCACTCACGTTGTATATGCTTTAAAATGCCCTTGTGGGTTGATGTATATTGGAAGGACAAAAAGAAAATTTAGAGTGAGAATCGCTGAACACATTCATAAAATTAAAATTGGATTCAAAGACCATAATGTGTCGTTACATTTCAAACTCAAATATAATATGGACGCCACTGGTCTCCAATTTTGGGGAATTGAACAAATCAAACCCTATTGGAGAGGAATCAATATGGTACGGGAATTGTCAAAACACGAGACTCAATGGATATAATTAGTTGATGTTTTGAGTCCTAGGGGCCTGAATATCGAATTGGACATCAATTGCTTTATAAGTGACACTTAATCAGATTATATCAATTACATGGATGCGCCCCCTGTGGTGGATTAGATCATTTACGCTCTACCATTCATGCATTGTTAGAAGGGGTTGGATACACAGAATTATCTATATAAAGGAAAACCAGAGACGATCCTGTATAAAAGAACCACATCCGAGTACACACAAAGATCAATGATGATCGTAGAGTAGTGTGCATAAAAGTAATTACATAAGAGCAATCATATAAAAAGAATGACACACGTACGGATGGACTTACTATAGACGCTTCTGTGAAATATATACACAGATTTTCATTTGAATTAAAAATCATTTTCCAGTTAAAAATAATTTTTAAACTATAATTTATTTCTTAAACTAAAATCAATTTAGATTTGAATTTGTTCCTCGATTTTTTTGATTATAGATGGGTTATTTACTAATCAAAATAAAAGGGCATAATCTATCATGGTGTTAAATCCCCATAATTTCTAAACCAGTTCCGGATTTATTCATTTCATTCTTAAGGTACTGTAATTTTAAATCTTTTTTTTTTAATATATATTTTTTAATGAATTAATTAGTTTTAATTCATTAAATAATAGTGTGCTTGCTCTTACTTTCACAGCGATACCTCACATGTGTGGTGCCATGGGCATAGCATAAGGGGTTGCAGGGGTCACAATGGCAACCCTGTCCCTAGCTCCAGGGGGCCCCAGCAGCCTCCCTGCCATATTATCATATCCTCCACAAAGTCCAGCTCTGATCTGCCATAGGGCCCCACAGCCACGCTCCAGTACTGGGTTTCCATTTTGCCTTCCACAATTGACACCTCTCCAATCTCATTGGCTGTGAAGCATTTCCAGAATGGAGAGGAGCATGAGGTAAGAACAGCCCAGGATGGGTAAGTGTCTGTGCTGTGTGCTGGCAACATGGAATGGTAACCGTGCTTAGCGAGGCAAGAGGAGGAGACTGCTGCTGTCCTATAGCCATGATGGGACCTTCATGTGTCTTCTAGTCACCAGCTGGGATACTCTGTACGCCCCCACTCGGGGATGTCTGCTTACCCCGACTTCCCTGACAACTGGGGAAAAGATATACACCTCCGGGAGGTGACCTTCCCCCAACACCTTCCAAAACTCACAGAGAAACCTTCAGAAATTGCTAAAACAAATCCCTTAACATCTCATCAGGGGGCCCCTGAAGGGCTACTGGCTCCAGATTTCATGTCACATGGCTTTGCCGTCCCAGATCTAAGTTGCACCCCCCCAAAGCCCCCTGACCACCCCACTGCCCTGGATACTATGCCCGGCTGCTGAGCTCCTTTCCCATTACAGCACTCTATACTGCTCCTTCTCCGCAGGGCTGAAATCACATTCCTTTACAACACAGCCAGTTAGCCATGATCTCCACAGGGTGTATCTGCCTACTGCAAATACACTGCCGTTCTGACAGAGAATTTCGCAAGTCAGAAGGACAACATAAAAGCCAGAAACACCCTGTGAAGACTGAGAGACTGCGTGTAAAGGAATGTGATTTCAGACCTGTGTAGTGTGGGGGCCGAGGAACTCTATACAGTGCTGAGATGGGAAAGGAGCAATGTCAAGTGACCTGCCAGGGGTCCCTCTCCTCTGATTCTCCAACGGTAATCACTGTCCTCTCATGTAAAGAGGAACTCAAAACTCTTAAGCCACTTTGGGTATCTTGGCATGCAGTGGGTGTTTCTGCACGCACGGTTGAAGTGGTGGGTGGTAATGAGGGGGGTCCAGGCCAACTTTTGCATCGGGGCCCACAAGCTTCAAGGTATGCCTTGTGTGGTGCGACCGCTATTTACATAAGTATGCAGGACCTACATGCACGTTTACATTTGTGCATGAGCATGGGTGTATGGGGCGCTTACATATTTTTTTTTTTTTTTGGATGAACTTTATTGCTATCACAAGGGATTAACAACATTCATGGTCTGTGACATATCCAGTTTTTAAGCCCATATCTCTCCTTTTGCCTCCAAAGCATGTGATCAAAGCAAGATCAGTTTGATCAGATGCTGTACAAACCAGTAATGGCTTCTAATCAAAACAAAAGTAATGTAACAGAAGAGGGGAAGAAACTCTTTCACAGTGATTGCGATTAGAGCGGTTATATTGGTAGCGGGCTCCCCGATGGGACAGGAGAGCCTGGTAAAGGTGGATAGGGTCCCCCTTGCTCCATCTGTAAAAATGACCGAGAGGCTGTAGAGCCAATTGGACCATTTTTCCCCAAATAGCGAAACACTCAGAGAAAAAGGATAATACCAAGACCATTGTTGTAGCTGCACTGATCCTGATCCTTGCTGAGCTTGAATCCATGTATGACTGGCTTTAGTTTGCCTCTATAGATACCCTGTGCTGTTATTCCAGGTATAACAGGCCCCTGTGCACAAATGGCATCCCACACTGTGTATTTTTGGCCCAGGGATGACATCTAGCACCGTGTGTCACGGGCCCACAGATCAGGTGGCACACCGGATATGGCAATGGTACACTCATGAAAGGAGGATGGGAAAAGGGAAGTCTATTATAAAACATTTTCAGATGGGCATTCCAATCAGGTCCACCTATCAGTTTTTACGGCTGACTTGATTGGAAGGTCCATTCATCCTTATGGACAAGCAGCTGTACACAGACTTGTGTCCATTTACACCCGCCTACCCCTGGGTTCGATCAGGCCCTTAAAAACAAAGCGTAGAGGACTCTCTCTTGAGTTTAAGGTGAAGCAGTTCCTACTGAACTGTCCGAGATTCAAACCATGTATGGGCAGGCTGATTGCACCCAAGCTTATTGATCAATCCACTTGGGTACAACTAGCCTGTTTGATTTTTCATGAGATCATTGCTAGAGGTTAAGCAATAATCACTGTGGCTCTCCCCATGAGGAGAACACAATAGCTCCACGGGATGGATTCCCCCATCAACATCAGTGTTGATGGGGGAATGCACCTATTTTCTTTCCTGCAACCACAGGTTGAAAATCTAACCATCTATGGCTGGCTTAACAGTCATCGGAGTTGCACCTGCTCTGACTAGATGGAGGTTGGAATCAGACCTGTGTTCCGGTGCATTGTGTTTAGAACGAATAAAAGAAAAAAAAATTCTTACACACACTATTTATTTTTATTTCATTTTATTAAATGTTTTTCACAATATAACAATAAAGTATATACATAATTTCTTCTGCCATGATGCACCACAATGCATGGTAGTGCGTTGAACTGCATTGTGTTGAATTGTACTGCATGTGTGTTGGAAGTGCATTTGGTCAATGTGTTGGGGTACCATTGACGATGGATGGCACTGCACCACACTGATGCTTGTAACGTGAATTAAAAAAACATAGGTTGGGGTAATGCACATTTACCACAACACAATGGTGTGATTTTGCACTAAAGCATGGCAGTTCACAGAACCATCCAAAACACAAATTTCCCCAGCATACTTACCAGCTAGCCAGCATAATATAACGAAAAAAAGGCTAAACTGTTTCTGCAATTTACATTGGATGCAAATATATGTGAAGCCGCACTGCCACGTCAAGGCCCCTCTGCAAAGTGCGGTCCCTAACTATAATGTTTCTAAATTGAGAAATATATAGGAAGAAATAAATAGAGTGTCTAAACTAGTTACAATTTTTTTTTAAAAACAGAGGTTTTTGTTATATATTTGCATTCATAAGTGAAGCTACATAGAGCTCCCAGGGATCCCATTGGATCTTCCTTGTGGCTTGTGCTTGGTCACAGTGAGACCTCGTATGATTGGGATTTCTGTGTCCCTCTAATGTAATGTTTCCAGGGTATATGCCTGTTAACCCTCTAAGTCTTAGGTGCTCGCAGTGATACTGGTGTTAGGTTTAGAAAGTCTCTAGCACTCAAAAAGATTATTTCCACTTATTGTGAAAAAATTTCATATTATTCCAGCCACTGTTTTATTGCTGGTTTGATAGTACCAGAAAATAAAAAAAAACTGGCCTCCAACCTCCCCTTATAGCCAGTCCAACACACACCTAAAAAGTATCAGCCTCCCGCCTGCAAAAAAACCCTGTGTCACTCCTGGAGCCTGAACGGCCCACTTTGATGGAGCCAGAACGGGGGTGTCACACTCTCCTGGAGCCTGAAAAGGCCCATTCTTCTGGAGCCAAACTGGCCCATTCTTCTAGAGCCTGAACGGCCCGCTCTGATGGAGCCTGAACAGCCCTCTCTGATGGATCCTGAACGGCACAGTCTGATGGAGCCTGAACGGCCCGCTCTGATGGAGCCTGAACGGCCCGCTCTGATGGAGCCTGAACGGCACAGTCTGATGGAGCCTGAACGGCCCGCTCTGATGGATCCTGAACGGCACAGTCTGATGGAGCCTGAACCGCCCGCTCTGATGGAGTCTGAACGGGGGTGTCACACTCTGATGGAGCCTGAACGGGGGTGACACGTGCTGATGGAGCCTGAACGGGGGTGTCACACGCTGATGGAGCCTGAACGGGGGTGTCACATGCTGATGGAGTCTGAACGGGGGTGTCACACTCTGATGGAGCCTGAAAGGGGGTGTCACACGCTGATGGAGCCTGAAAGGGGGTGTCACACTCTGATGGAGCCTGAAAGGGGGTGTCACACTCTGATGGAGCCTGAAAGGGGGTGTCACACTCTGATGGAGCCTGAACGGGGATGACACGCGCTGATGGAGCCTGAACGGGGGTGTCACACGCTGATGGAGCCTGAACGGGGGTGTCACACTCTGATGGAGCCTGAAAGGGGGTGTAACACTCTGATGGAGCCTGAACGGGGGTGTCACATTCTCCTGGAGCCTGAAAAGGCCCATTCTTCTGGAGCCAAACTAGCCCATTCTTCTAGAGCCAGAGAAGCCCACTCTTCTGGAGCCTGAATCTCCCAATCGTCTGGAACCTGATCGGCCCAATCCCCTGAAGCCTGAATCTCCCATTCTTCTGAAACCTGATCGGCCCAATCTCCTGGAGCCTGAATCTCGCACTCTGATGGAGCCTGAATCTCGCACTCTGATGGAGCCTGAACTTCGCACTCTGATGGAGCCTGAACTTTGCACTCTGATGGAGCCTGAACTTTGCACTCTGATGGAGCCTGAACTTCGCACTCTGATGGAGCCTGAACTTCGCACTCTGATGGAGCCTGAACCTTGCACTCTGATGGAGCCTGAACCTCGCACTCTGATGGAGCCTGAACCTCGCACTCTGATGGAGCCTGAACCTCGCACTCTGATGGAGCTTGAATGGGGGTGTCGCACTCTGATGAAGCCTGAACGGGGGTGTCGCACTCTGATGGAGCCTGAACGGGGTTGTCGCACTCTTCTTGAGTCTGAACGTGGGCGACACACTTTTCTGGAGTTTGAACAATTTCTTCCAACTTGTTGGCAATCTTCACTCCCAAAAATTCTGCACCCCTCCCATTTAAGTGCAGTCCATCCCTTCCATAGAGCCGGGAAGCGACTGCAAAGTCAGACCAGTTCTCCATGAAGCCAAACTCCTCTTCTCTGCACCAGTTCTTCAGCCACTTGTTAAGCTCTCTAAGCTCCTGCTGCCTTTCTGGTGTGGCTTTAGGTACAGGCAGTATTTCTGAAAATACTGCTTTGGAGGTCCTTTTTTTCAACATAATCCCTATGTCCTTGAAATCATTTTGTAGACTGCTCCATCTTCCTCTAATTTGGTCATTTGTACCAATATGTACCAAGACAGCTGGGTCCTCTCCAGCCCCACGCAACAATCTTTCCATCCGATCTGCAATGTCCCGAACCCGAGCGCCTGGTAAACAACATACTGTTCGTAGTTGAGGGTCTTTGTGACAGATTGCCCTCTCTGTCCCTCTAATAATTGAGTCCCCTACCACCAGAATCTGCCTATTCTTTCTTGTAGCCTTGCCCCCATCTTTACTGGAGGAAATGTTCCCATGGTTCACCTGACATTTTGGTTGAGTCTCAATGTCGGGTACAGTCCCAATATGCACATGACACTCTTCTGGACTTTGCACACGAGCAACACGCTCTTCTGTAGTCTGAGCGGCGGCGGCGCACCCTTTTGGAGTCTGAGCGGCGGCTGCGCGCCCTTTTGGAGTCTGAGCGGCGCGCCCATTTGGAGTCTGAGCGGCAGTGGCGCGCCCTTTTGGAGTCTGAGCGGCGGCGGTGTGCCCTTTTGGAGTCTGAGCGGCGGCGGTGCGCCCATTTGGAGTCTGAGCGGCGGCGGCGCGCCCATTTGGAGTCTGAACGGCGGCGGCACGCCCATTTGAAGTCTGAGCGGCGGCGGCGGCGCGCCCATTTCGAGTCTGAGCGGCGGCGCGCCCATTTGAAGTCTGAGCGGCGGCGGCGCGCCCATTTCGAGTCTGAGCGGCGGCGGCGCGCCCATTTCGAGTCTGAGCGGCGGTGGTGCGCCCATTTGGAGTCTGAGCGGCAGTGGCGCGCCCATTTGGAGTCTGAGCGGCGGCGGCGCGCCCATTTGGAGTCTGAGCGGCGGCGGCGCGCCCATTTTTTAGTCTGAGCGGCGGCGCGCCCATTTGGAGTCTGAGCGGCGGCGGCGCGCCCTTTTGAAGTCTGAGCGGCGGCGGCGCGCCCATTTGGAGTCTGAGCGGCGGCGGCGCGCCCATTTCGAGTCTGAGCAGCGGCGGCGTGCCCTCTTTTAGTCTGAGCGGCGGCGGCGCGCCCATTTCGAGTCTGAGCGGCGGCGGCGCGCCCATTTGAAGTCTGAGCGGCGGAGGCGCACCCTTTTGGAGTCTGAGCGGCGGCGACGCGCCCTTCTGGAATCTGAGCGGCAGTGGCGCGCCCTTTTGGAGTCTGAGCGGCGGCGACGCTCCCTTTTGGAGTCTGAGCGGCGGCGGCGCGCCCTTCTGGAATCTGGGCGGCGGCGGCGGCGGCTCGCCCTTCTGGAATCTGAGCGGCAGCGGCTCGCCCTTCTGGAGTCTGAGCGGCGGCGGCACGCTCTTCTGTAGTCTGAGCGGCGGCGGCACGCTCTTCTGTAGTCTGAGAGGCGGCGGCGCTCTCTTCTGGAGTCTGAGAGGCGGCGGCGCTCTCTTCTGGAGTCTGAGCGGCGGCGGCACGCTCTTTTGCAGTCTGAGCGGCGGCGGCGCGCTCTTCTGCAGTCTGAGCGGCGGCGGCGCGCTCTTCTGTAGTCTGAGCGGCGGTGGCACGCCCTTCTGTAGTCTGAGAGGCGGCGGCGCTCTCTTCTGGAGTCTGAGCGGCGGCGGCACGCTCTTTTGCAGTCTGAGCAGCGGTGGCGCGCTCTTCTGCAGTCTGAGCGGCGGCGGCATGCTCTTCTGGAGTCTGAGCGGCGGCGGCGCGCTCTTCTGCAGTCTGAGCGGCGGCGGCGCGCTCTTCTGCAGTCTGAGCGGCGGCGGCGCGCTCTTCTGCAGTCTGAATGTGGACGAAACTCTCTTCTGCAGTCTGAATGTCCCTTTCAATACTGCTCACTGTGGCAGGCCTGCCGTGTGAGCTGTGTCTGCAGTAGATCTCGCCTTCATCTGCAATAAAACCAGAGGAATTTGATTTAGCATCTTTACCTACATTTCATATATTTTTCTTTATACAACATCAAATTATGAAGAAAAAAATTCAAAGCTCCACTTCCAGGGAGAAATAGTAAACCCGACATGACAGTGACATAGGAAAAACTGCTATTGGCTTTTGTATAAAAATGCTGATTGCCTGGCAGTTATGCTGACCCACTAAAATTCCATGATTGGAAGTTTGGAAGCCAACAACAAGTATTTTTAGCAGTATAATAAAAAAGCATTTCCCAAACATAGGTAATTGCTGTGGGCACATTGTGTGGGCTGCTAAGCAATTACATGGTGTTGATCACGTGGTGGAGTGTCGGATCATTTTATCAACTGAATATCTATCATAGAGATACTACCCAATATTAATATCACAACTTATAGACTCTCTCTGTTTTTTCATATTTATTGTTTGCACATTGCTACTTACTGGGTGTGTAATATATATGTGTATTGTTTATGTTATCACATTACCTAGCGCCACTATTTACTTTTAACCTATGTTTGGTAGATGCTGTTTTATTATAGCATTTCTTTTAAAGTGGCTGCTCTATATGTATCAGGTTTGTCTTTGGCGCAGTGATAAGATCTTAGGTAGCGGCTCATTGTGATCTGGTTGTGTATTATTTTTAGCAGTATGATGTTGCACTTTCATAGTTAAATGAGTGGGCAGGTCACAAAGGAAATTGTGACAGGAAGTAGTGGTGCCACCTGCCTGGCTGTACATTGTGGCAGGGGTTTGTGAAACATCAGACCAGCTAAGCAGGGGCTTTGTTGAGTGGCAGTTTTGTCAAGAAAGTGTGTCATTATCAGCCCTGAGATCAGAACACCACAGCAGCAAATGGAACTCCCTACATCTGAAAGAAATCTGGAGACATAAAAGAAATACTTTCCCTGGCCCCATTAGTTCAGCGGGGAGGGGAGTGTGTGTTTGTGTGTTGGGGGGCACTGCAGAAAGGAGACAATTTCTTCACATTCAGGCTGAGAGCTCTGCTGTTTCTTATAATTGAGATAAAATCCCAGCCTCTTTTATATCAATCTACCGGATTCCTCTGGTGAATTTATATACAAGAGGCTGGGATTGAAGAATCGGCTCCGGTGAGGACAGCTGTGGATGTTTGGACAGGTAAGTGTCTCTATATTAAAAGTTAGCAGCTATAGTATTTGTAGCTGCTGACTTAAAAATGTTTTGGGGTAGACTGGAGCGCCTCTTTAAAGTCCCACACCTTGCAAAACCTTGGGATCAGTGGACATGCGTCCTACAAGTGTGTTTTTTTTATTTTCTTTAGCCATGACAATTTCAGTTCTCTTATATGGGTTCAATTAAAGTGCTTATAAAGGCAGAGGGATTTTATCTTGCTGCATTTCTAAAAAAATAAAAAATAAATGTATGCATGCATCTCCCCCCCAGCCCCCCGCCCCCCTAGGCTCTCTTGCTCCTCACTGGCTCAGTAAAAAAAAAGAAATAATAATAATAGGCCAAAAAAGCCAATGCTGTAAAAAAAACACACTATTGCAAAAATGTTGAAAAACTCACTGCAAAGCTACTGCCATTTTTATAACATTATTATAACGTCCGGTGTGCATGAGGAAGCTTTACCATCACTGTAATGTATGGCATTGGTTTAACCACTTAAGCCCTGGACCAATTGTCAGCCTAAGGACCAGAGGTCTTTTTACAATTTTGCACTGCACTGCTTTAACTGGCAATTGCACGGTCATGCAATGTTGTACCCAAACAAAATTTGCGTCCTTTTCTTGCCACAAATAGAGCTTTCTTTTGATGGTATTTGATTGCCTCTGCGATTTTTATTTTTTACGATATAAATGGAAAAAGACTGAAAATTTTGAAAGAAAAAAAGATATTTTCTACTTTTTGTTATAAGAAAAATCGAATAAACTCAATTTCAGTCATACATTTAGGCCAAAATGTATTCAGCCCCATGTCTTTAGTAAAAAAAAGTCATTAAGCGTATATTTATTGGTTTGTGCAAAAGTTATAGCGTCTACAAACTAGAGTACATTTTCTGGAATTTACACAGCTTTTAATTTATGACTGCCTATCTCATTTCTTGAGGTGCTAAAATGGCAGGGCAGTACAACCCCCCCCCATGACCCCATTTTGGAAAGTTGAAACCCCAAGAAAATTGCTGAGGGGCATGTTGAGACCATTGAATATTTTATTTTTTTTGTCCCAAGTGATTGAATAATGACACAAAAAAAAAAGTTTGCAAAAAGTTGTCACTAAATGATATATTGCTCACAATGCCATAGTTATATGTGGAATTTCACCCCAAAATATATTCTGCTGCTTCTCCTGAGTACGGGGATACCACATATGTGGGACTTTTTGGGAGCCTAGCCGCGTACGGGACCCCGAAAACCAATCACCGCCTTCAGGATTTCTAAGGGTGCAAATTTTTGATTTCACTCCTCACTACCTATCACAGTTTCGAAGGCCATAAAATGCCAAAATAGCACAAAACCCCCCCAAATGACCCCATTTTGGAAAGTAGACACCCCAAGCTATTTAATGAGAGGCATGTTGAGTCCATGAAATATTTTATATTTTGCCACAAGTTGCGAGAATATTACAAACTTTTTTTTGTGCACGAAGTTGTCACTAAATGATATATTGCTCACACATGCTATGGGCATAAGTGAAATTACACCCCAAAATAAATTCTGCTGGGGATACCACATGTGGGGGACTTTGTGGGAGCCTAGCCGTGTACCGTAAAACGCTACCAAAAAAAACTGTTAGCGATGGCAGGGATCAGGCCTGACTCTGCAAACGCTGCAGTTATGTGTTTAGTGTTTTGTAAGTGACAGTGATCAATCGATACTGCACTTGGGTGGGCTGGGCGGAGGGGCAAAACGCAGGTGCTAGCAGGTATCTGGGCTGGTCCCGCTAACAATGCTTTTTTTGTCGATTTGTGTGCCTATGTGTACCTACGTGTCAGTGTAGTGATTGGTGCACACTTACTATGTCCTCTCCTCGCAGTCCGGTCAAAAAGACCGCCCCGAGGAGAGTGAAATCGTAAACACAGGGAGGGGAAGCTTCTCATTCGCCAGGAGCGATGGAGAGGGGATGGCCAGAAACCAACGGCCATCCCCTCATCCTGGATCGCTCCTGAAGCGAAACGGACCGCCGCAGCCAGTGGGAGGGGGTCCGATCGGACCCCCCACACGCTGTAAGGCAGGCATGTACGGGTATGTGCTTGTGCCCATACATGCCATTCTTCCGACGTATAATTACATGCGGTGGTCCTAAAGTGGTTAATTATCTGCGTCTTGTAGAACGACTCCTATTGTAAATGAAAATATATTCTCCGCCTACAATGGCTTGCTACAGTTTCTGTGGAATATTTTTTTGACATTTTGGGAACTATGTATATGTGTTATGTAGGTAACAAGGGGTTAAACATGTATGTGGGGGTCTTTTCTTCCCATATTATAAATCTCTGCCATCTTGCTGGGTGGCATTGAGGTCATCAGTCCAGCCTGTAATAAGTAGCATGCAAGGCTTGTTCAAAAAAAAAAGGCAGTTAGTAGGTGACAGTTGGAAAAAGAGGGGGGGGGGGACTTGGCTCGGGGTAAACATATCTAAAAATAGCTGCTTTCTCCTCTTTAAAATAAATCCTCAGACTGGTGTTTACAAGACAAAAGACAGCAATGTCTATGGCCAGCCCTATACATGTGTACATAGGTTTAGTCTACTGAAAATTTTAAAAAGGGATTGAAGACTTTTCTTTTTAGCAAATGTTTTTGAATTAAGTTATTTGTCTGTTTTTTTATTGTAACTGTGTAGCACTTTGAGGTCTTTTGATGGAAAGTGCATTATAAATAACATTTATTATTATTATTATTATATGGGGGTGCCACTGTCATCAATGGGAGGAAAAATAATCCAATGAAAGTATTTTGTATTTATCAATATCCATGAAACTTACCAGCCCTGCGTTTTTTGTCCCACTGTGGTCCATTGGCTTTACAGCCGGCATCAAAACATCCGATAACGGATCTGAAACAGCGACGTACAAATCGCACTGCCCTCCGCATTTTGGTGGGCTTCTTGAATAGGGGATCTGCAAGCTGTATATTGATCTCTCCTTCCATAGCTGGGCTTCCTTTGGTTGGTTTCTCAATATTGTTTTGAGAAACAATCTGTTTACTTGTAATTTGTCTCATTATGAAGAATAATAAGACACGCTTTAAGTCTGAGAAATTGCAATAAAACTGAATCGAATAAATCCAAATCCAATCAAACAGCAAGAGAAAGCTGGACAGAGATGTCTTCACTGTACAGCAAACAACTGACTTCTGATGCCAGAGGAGCCCAGAGCAGCCTTATATTAGAGCAGGTGATGACATCATAGAGGTTTTTCTTTCAACTGACGATTTTTCTTAACGGCTTTTGTTGCCATGGTTACCAACGCTTCCTATACACAGTGATGGACTGTGGGGGAGAGCACAGACACACCAATAGAGGACTATGATGGGGCAGTATTAATGGTAGCAATATGATGGTGCAGTTTTGATGGTGGCAATAGGAGGAGGCAATTTTAATGGGGCAGTTTTTTTTATATGTATAGAGGACTGTGAAACTGGATTAAAGTTATTATTATAAAGCCCTCTATTTTAAGGCATAGTGATAGGTTGAGTGGTCAGAGTTGATATTGATTATGTATATGTCGACACACGAAAGAAAATAAAAAGAAAAAATCCTGTTTTTCTTCAACGGTGACTAAAAAAAGTCGAAGTGAGGGTGTAGTGTATCTTCTAGAATGTCCTTGCCACATTCAATACATGGGAAGAACAAAAAGAGAACTCTGGAAGAGATTAAGAGAGCATGTTGAAAATATTAAAAAGGGTTTTGATAAATATAACCCTCGAGACACTATGCGAAGTTTCATAAAAAAGACCCCTCATCTTTATTAATTTGTGGTATTCAAAAGTACAAGCCCCATTGGAGAGGTGATAATAAAATTATTAGGATTAGCCAAGCTGAATCCTGATGGATTCGTGAATTATGCACTTTAACAGCTTTTGGACATAACGTTGACTTTGATCTTAATTGTTTTATTTCTAATTATTAATTCAAGATTTTTGGGCATTTTATTAATATTAATGAATTTTTTATATTTTTCTATATCCACTTATATATATATAGATAGCATTGGGGTTAGATGTACTTCACTGATGAGGGGTTTTGTCCTCTCCCCCCTCCCCCTACTGCTTTTTTTTTTTTTTTTCGGTATTAATTTCCCAATTGATTGGTCCAGTCAAAACCAACGTTATGGCCAGTTATGAGATAGTTAAAATATAGCTATGGTATAGTTGTACTTTTTATCATAATATTGCTATGTATTTGAATGACTAGATGAACACAGTTAGCATTGCCTGTATAAAATGATGTAGTATGGCATTTAACCACAAGATGGCAGTGTCTGTGGAGCGATATATTTAGAATGTTATTTTACACTTATTTATGTGGAGAAAGTTATAACAATTACTTTGTAATTTTAGTAATGTTATTAGTAGATGTGGAAGTAATTTGAATATGCTTTTATTTTCAAGTTGTATCAGGAAGCTAGTAGTATTAAGGTATGGGGTGGTTGTTGTTTTGAGTTGCTATAGCCGCCCGCCCTATTTAAACTTCATCAACACCTGACTCCTTGACCCTTTGAAAAAGTCACGTGTCTGTGACGCAACGTGTCAGGGAGGAGCCAGGTGTCACGATCGTCACTTCCGGTCGCGGCTGAGACCGAAAGTTCCCTTTTTTACAAGCGCAAGATTCCGTTTTTTAATGTGAGTGGATATTTTACATTATTTTATTAAAGTTTACATTTCTACACATGAGAGTCCCCTTTCTTTCCCCCATGATCGTTGGTATTTTGGATTTTATTGTGAGGCTGAAGGAATCATCTATAAGGAGCCAAATCAGCAATTTCCCCTACAAGTGTGTTGGACCCTGAGGGGTCTTGTATTGAGGTGAGAGGCTGGGGGAAACGGGGGGTGCTCTGGTGGAGCACTGAAGGTGGACTGTCTCTCTCTTTTTGTGAAGCATGTCTGCATCTGTGACAACACTGCATGACTATTAGATATACTGTCACATTTGGATATCGAGCTACTGAATAGCACTGGAACATTTGTTTGAACACTTGTATTTGCACATGGACTTTTTTATTTTTATGTTTTTCTTCTTCTTTTTTAGCCATTTTTGTATTGTGATTCAGTCACATATTGTTTGCGATATTTGCACATTTCATGTCATTTGGATGTATCACTTTTTATATATGTGATTTTGCACTTTTTAAATATTATACACTACTGTGTTTTGCACGTTTATGGATGCACAGTGTTTTTACATTTGCACATTTATGTACGTATTTATTACAGTTATTGATTTGTGTCACATAATAGGTGGTGTATTTTAAAAGGCAGCGCTACATACCTTTTTTTACATATATATATTTATATTTATTAACCACATGCCCTCTGGAATCTATGATTTACTCCCCTTCATGACCAGATCATGTTTTGCAATACGGCACTGCACTACTTATTTTAACTGACAATTGCGTGGTCATGCAACGCTGTATGCAAATAAAATGTATGTCTTTTTTTGCCACATAAATAGAGCTTTCTTTTGGTGGGATTTGATCAACTCTGCAGTTTTACATTTTTTTGCACTATATACAAAAAGAGACTAAATGAAGGAAATCAGCAGAGCTTCCTCTCATTTCAGAGCTTCCCCTTAAATCTAGAACAAGTGGACTTGCAGGGCACAGTATATTTGCCGTTAATAAATCAACCTCATTGTGTCTGCAATAAAATTTCTGCCTGCTCATATTTTTTTTTTTAAAGAGGAGTTCCAGCCTGTATAAATAAAAAAAAAAAGAAAAGTCAGGAACAGGGTGGCCATCCTCCTACAGTATTTTTTACTGACAAAACATGGAAAATTTACTGGCGGAGCACATTTTTTACTGGCATAAGAAATTACAGAACTCCTATTTAAAACTAAAACAGTGAATATTTGAACAGTATAAACATATATGAAAACACTGACAATACCTATACCAAAGTCATTTGCTTGATTTACACTTAAAAAGTCAACACAGCATGAAAATATCAGCCCCTGATATATAGGCCTCTTTCACGCGACTGATACGCTCAAGTCCGCCTTTTTTCAGGTGGACCTGAACGGATGCTCCATAGAGGTCTATGGAGCGTCGGATGTCAGCGGTGACATGTCCGATGACGTCCGACCCGCTCCGATCTGAAAAAAGTCTGAGGTTCGGATCGGGTGACAATGGACTCTGCGGTCCGTCCTCATCCGATTCCCTATAGGGGAGAGCGGTGCTCGGACAGGTCCGTCCCTGCACGGTGTGCAGAGACAAACCTGTCCTCTGCCTGCTCAGTGGGGATCGACAGAGCGATCCCCGCTGAGCAAGCGGATGTCCACGGGGCAGATCATCACGGATCCGTTCCGTGTGAAAGAGCCCTTACTGGTAGTTATAAAAAAATCACAGATTTTTACAAACTGTCAGTAAATTTACTGGCGTTTGACAACCCTAGTCAGGAGCTACAAATAGTGTAGCTCATGAATGTTAACCACTTAAGCCCCAGACCACTTTTTGCGATTCGGCACTGCGTCTCTTTAACTGACAATTGCGCGGTCGTGCGACATGGCTCCCAAACAAAATTGACGTCCTTTTTTCCGCACAAATAGAGATTTCTTTTGGTGGTATTTGATCACCTCTGTGGTTTTTATTTTTTGCGCTATAAACAAAAAAAGAGCAACAATTTTGAAAAAAAAGCATTATATTTTACATTTTGTTATAATATAAAAAATATTTTTTTTCCTCAGTTTAGGCCAATATGTATTCTTCTACATATTTTTGGTAAAGAAAATCACAATAAGTGTTAACTAATTGGTTTGCGCAAAAGTTATAGCGTTTACAAAATAGGGGACAGTTTTATGGCATTTTTTTTAATAATTTTTTTTTTTTTACTAGTAATGGCGGGGATCAGCGATTTTTATCGTGACTGTGACAATACAGCAGACACATTGGACATTTTTGACACCATTGTCATTTATACAGCAATCAGTGCTATACAAATGCACTGATTCCTGTCTAAATGACACTGACAGTGAAGGGGTTAATAGCTAGGTGGCAGTGTAGGGGTTAAGTGTGTCCTGGGGCGAGTTTCTAACTGTGGGGCGGTGTGGCTGTGTGTGACACGTCACTGATCACTCCTCCCGATCACAGGGAGAAGAGATCAGTGACACTGTCACTAGGCAGAACAGGTAGATGCTTGTTTACATTAGCATCTCCCAGTTCTTCCTTCCCGTGAGACTATCGCGGGTATCCCCGCGGTGATCGAGTCCACGGGACTTGTGATCCGACTCACGGAGGTCTCAGCCAGCATGCACGCGATGGCGGCATGCACATGATGGCGTGGCCCCAAATTTAAAGGGACGTACAGGTATGCCCATTTGCCCATCCATGCCATTCTGCCAAAGTACATCAGCATGCGCCAGTTGGGAAGTGGTTAATATAAGGATACTTACCTGTAGTGGTATCCCGTGATGTCGGCACCCCTAGCCGATTTGTCCATCAGCTTTGGGTGCAGGAGCGGCATCCTTATAAGGGAAATAGGAAGTGAAGCCCTGCGGCTTCCCAGCCTGTTTCCTACTGTGCATGTGTGAGTTGTGCTGCCCTTATTGAAAGGTCCCACTCTCTTCTAGGACTTGTGTCTCCCAGAAGACAGCAGGGGGCGTAAAATTCAGTAGATCAACGCAATCAATGTGCAGCGATCTTATCCGGGAAGAGGGAGCGGGTACCTGGTTTTGACAAAAAGTGCCAAATATGGCAGTGGGGGTGGAGGGGGGGGGGGGGGGGCTGGTGTGAACAAGCAGAGCTTCCACTTTTGGGCTGAGCTCCACTTTAGACTTCAGTTCCAGTTTTAATTTGAGTATCGCTTAGGCTGACTTCACATTTGCGTGTCTGTTGTTTTCTGTGTTCTTTTGTTATTACCTTGGACAGGTATGTTTGTCATGCGTTGACGTGTGCTGAAACTCCCATGAAAGGCTCATGAAAAGCATCAGTGGATTCAAAACTCGGAATGTTTTCAGCCAATGCGTGTCAAGGCACTGCACAGATCTGAATTGGCAGAATCCTGGCTTGTTTACACTCGTGTTGCTCTCTGAAGAGCGATCAGTATTGGATTGATCTTTGGAGGGTGTTTAACAGGTGTTGAGGAGGCATTATGTTGCCTGTTTCACCCCCTAAAAACCCCACCACCCCATTCAGTTGATTGAGTCTCATCTGTCAGTCGCTGTTGGCCGCCATGAGCGACAGTGCGGATAAATTTGGTCGCGCCGCAGTGGAAAGCATTGTGGCCATATGTACACCCCAATCCATTGCCTTTGCAGGTAGTAACGCTGCTCAGGTGTGTGTGTTTACAGTCCCCTAAATTCAAAGTGTAAATTTGCATTGCAAGCAGGGGGAAATAGTCCCCATCAACTCAAAACAACATGTCCATCTAAAGTCTAGTACACACTACTCATTTTTTCTTTCAGGGCTGAACAAAAAAAACCTGACAGCTCCAGAGGAGCCGATGTACTAACTAAGAGATGTTAGTACAGCTATCTCCCCTACTGTGCTATTGTGTTCTGACAGGGGGGACTGCCATGTCCCTTTAATAGAAGCTGGCCGCCTTCTGTTGGCTGCAGTACACGGGCAGAGTGTCTGGTGGTTTCTAGTGGACCAAGCGATGCTGCCCACCATTCAGCCCATGTGTACGGGCTTTAGACTCTTCTGTCTTACAGGGTGATGGTACATTATTATTATTATTATTATTATTATTATAATTATTATTATAATACATATTATTATATATATTTATATATATGAGATCTTGTACAATATATATAGTACATGATCTCACTGCAGAGTTGTCACGTTATAGGAAGTAGAAAAATATATGATCAATTGACAGGATCAACAGGTAACAGAAATACAATAT
This sequence comes from Lithobates pipiens, assembly GCF_037356315.1. Lineage (NCBI taxonomy): Eukaryota > Metazoa > Chordata > Amphibia > Anura > Ranidae > Lithobates > Lithobates pipiens. The sequence goes on along the minus strand of NW_027507758.1, from coordinate 553,613,774 downwards.
ATTGTCAAAAGTATTGTGACAGCTGCCTTTACACGCACATTAACTTGTTTTTTTTGTTTTGTTTTTTCAAATAGCAATTTTTATTAGTCGTCATTGATTTTCAACAAAGGTAAAAAGCGTAACGTGAACGTACATGAACAAAAGCAAAATGTACATGACGGAAGTCCATTTAAGGTAGGAGCAAAATACAACAACCATAGTCATTGATACTACCGAAAATGTTACCGCACATCAACTTTAATGGCCTCCCAGTCTAAGGCTGGATTCACACCTACGCATTTTTATGTGCTCTTTGCATTTTGCTGATTTGCACTACAGATCGTGTTCCATAGGAAACCATGTTATTTGGACTCTAGGGCAAATCTGCAAAATGCAAAAAGCACTAAAACTGTATAGGTGTGAATCCAGCCTTAGTCTGCAGGGTTCAGTATTGGGTTGGCCCACCCTTTGCAGTTATAACAGCTTCAACTCTTCTGGGAAGGCTGTCCACAAGGTTTAGGTGTGTGTCTATGGAAATGTTGGACCATTCTTCCAGAAGTGCGTTTGTGAGGTCAGGCACTGATGTTGGATGAGAAGGCCTGGAGTGCAGTCTCAACTCTAATATATCCCAAAGGTGTTCTATCGGGTTGAGGTCAGGACTCTGTGTAGTCCAGTCAAGTTCCTCCACCCCAAACTCACTCATGCATGTCTTTATGGACCTTGCTTTTTGCACTGGTCCAAATCATTTGGTAGAGGTGGGGGTTATGGTGTGGGGTTGTTTTTCAGGAGTTGGGATTGGCCTCTTAGTTCCAGTGAAGGAATCTCTTAAGGCGTGAGCATACCAAGACATTTTGGACAATTTCTGCTCCCAGCTTTGTGGGAACAGTTTGAGGATGGCCCTTTCCTGTTCCAACTTGTCTGTGCACCAGTGCACAAACTTGACTGGCCTGCACAGAGTCCTGACCTCAACCTGATATAACACCTTTGGGATGAATTAGAGTGGAGACTGCGAGCCAGGTCTTCTCATCCAACATCAGTGCCTGACCTCACAAATGCTCTTCTGGGAAAATGGTCAAACATTCCCATAGACACACTTCTAAACCTTGTGCACAGCCTTCCCAGAAGACTTGAAGCTGTTATAGCTGCAAAGGGTGGGCAACGCAATACTGAACCCTACGGACTAAGACTGGGATGTCATTAAATGTCATGTGTGTGTAAAGGCAGGCGCCCCAATGCCTTTACACACAGTTTATTCTGGGAACTCAGAAACAAATGCTGTTAATTCTGGAAATAGACGGCATCATGTATAGCATTTTTTATTTCAGTCATAGTTTCATTCATAGCTTTTACAAAGAAAACATTCTGACTGGGTTCTCTCTCCCTAACGAGCATACGTGTCATCACTCCATTAATTCCTATAGATGATCTGTACAGTACTCTTGGTAGCCACCAGTCACCCAGCAGAGTGGATGGATATAAATAAATGATATTTAAAAAAAAAAAAAAAAATTTTTTTTAATTTAAATCGATTTTTTTGATTTTTGTCAAATTTATTTTAATAAAATGCTTTTGGAGTAGGAATCTATCCAAAGATAGTTTTCTATTTAGGATACATTAATAATTTAGTTTATTCAGCATGAAATGGAGCTTAGTTATGTAGCATGAAGCTGTATATTCTGCAATATTTACATGCACTGCATTGATGCATTCACACAATTTCACAGTAACCATGAGATAAAACAAAGTTCAGGAATATTCCTTTTAGACATGTGCACTGACAAAAAATTTGTTCATTTTCATTTCATTAGTTTGTTTGATTTTTTCGGAAAATTGAAAGTGTGGAAATTCGAAAATTCGGAAATTTAGAAATTCGAATTTTCTGAATTCGGAAATTTCGGATTTACAAATTTTCGATTTTCTGAACTTACGAATTTACAATTTTCAAATTTCAGATTTCCAAATTTTTCGAATTTCGGATTTTCGAAACTCCGAATGTCTAAAAAATTTGAAAATCTGAAAAAAAGAAAGAAAATCAGCTTAATCAATAACTAACTATTAAATTAACGAGTACGAATTCATCCGAAGTTACGAATTATCCAGTGGCATAACTAGAGCCTTCAGGGCCCCGATGCAAGAAACCATGAAGGGCCCCCCTGAACCCCAGCCAGGGCCCTTCCCTCCGAGACCGGCGGTGGAACTCCAGGGCGTGGTCACAGGTGTGACCTTTGTGAGCCCTGTAGTTCCACCACTGGTATCAGTAGTTTTTTTTAATAATTTTTTTTTCATTTTTAGGTGCCCCATTGGGGGACTGTCCCTAGGCAGGATGGGGTCCCCATCTCCAGAAGAGATGAGGTCCTTTTCTCCAGGGCAGATGAAGTTACTGCCCCCAGGTGAGAAGGGGTCCCTGTCCCCACGTGAGAAGGGGTCCCTGTCCCCAGGGGGAGATGGAGGGGGTATGTAATGGTGTGTGGGGGATGGGGTCCTCTCACTCACCATGACCAAGCTGCAGGCCGCACACTCATCCATGTTGGTCTGGGCTCCATCCAGTGTGCTGGACGGGTGATCAGCATATCTCCCAGAAAGACTTTTCATCATCTGTGTATGACGAGGAGGAGGGGGGCTGGCAGACAAGCCTGCAGTGTCCTCATAGGACTGGACTGCATCTGTGTGCTTAAAGTTTGTTTATCCGGGAGAAGTATGCAGTGCAGTGTGGGCTGGACTCAGGGAGGGCGGACCAGGAGAGGGGTACTCTGAGGAGCCGGCCGAGGACACAGGTCATGCGGGGAATGCACAACTAAAGAGCAGCCAGTGCGATAGTCGAGCATGGAGCTCTGCTAGTCACCCTCCAGCCACCCGTGTGCATGATGCACTGGTATCCCTAGCTGCCTATGCTGAGGGGGCTGCATGGGCCCCCTGCATCACAGGGCCCAGTTGTGGTCGCAACTGCTGCACCCCCTATAGTTACGCCCCTGGAATTATCTGAAATAACAAATGCCTCATCTAAACAAATGGAAGGGAACAAATCAGTAATAAATAATTAATAATAAATAATGAATAATAATAAAAAGGTTTCATTATTATTATTAGATTGTTACGTTCCATTTGTTTAGATGTGGCATTCGTTATTTCAGATAATTCGTAACTTCGGATAAATTTGTACTCGTTACGTTCACTAACAGACAAATTTGAAAGGGAATTCCAATACCTATAATTTAATAGTTATTATTTAGAATTAAACAGATATTCTTTCTTTTTTTCTGATTTTCAAATTTCTGAATTTCCAAAAAGTTGGAATTCAGAAATTCGGAAATCCGTAATTCGGTGACACCCAGGGTTCTGGTGACACCCAGGGATTCCCTCAGTGACACCCAGGGTTCAGGTGAAACCCAGGGATTCCCTCACTCAGGAGGGATTTCCTCTCACTTCCTGTATTTGGCTATGGGATAGAATGTGAAAGGAAGTCTCAACAACGAGTCACAGATGCGAAAAGAAAACTGACAGGAGTGGTTATAACCCTCCCTTGCTCTATCCCAAAAAAAATAATTTTGGCCTATAGTTCAACAATAAGGGCTCATTTACTTTGGCACTATACAGCATTAGGACCCCTTTCACACTGAGCCGTCGCAGCTAAAATGCTCACTGCTTTAGCGATGTTTAAGCAGCGCTTTTAACCCCCGCTGTCGGGCACCTTTAACCTCCGCTATCGGCTGAAGAGGGGGTTAAACGTGCCCATGTTGTGGCGCTTCCGAAGTACTTTTCAGGCTCTTTGGAAGCGCTGCCAATTCATTTCAATGGGCAGGGTGTTTTGGGAGCTTTGTATACAGCACTCCCAAACCGCTCCAAAGATGCTGCTTGCAGGACTTCTCCTAACGTCCCCCAAGCGCACCGCCCCAGTGTGAAAGGTGTGAAAAGACACACTAAACCACCTCAGTGTGAAAGGGGTCTAAGAGCCATTTGTTAAGCTTGCTGCCCTAATGCTGTGTGAAACTGCATCCAATTCACAATAGCAGGAGATTTTGACAGATGCCTCTGTTGAAGACCCTTAGTGTCGAAACACGTTAGTACAGCATTTACTGCACCCCACATTGCTTTTATATTTACTTTTCTAACTTTTCTAAGGTCTAAGAGACATTTGTTAAGCTTGCTGCCCTAATGCTGTGTGAAACTGCATCCAATTCACAATAGCGGGAGATTTTGACAGATGCCCCTGTTGAAGACCCTTAGTGTCGAAACACGTTAGTACAGCATTTACTGCACCCCACATTGCTTTTATATTTACTTTTATTTTTGTGATCACTTTTACTCGTGTCATTTATATATTTTTTATGACATATCCCAATAAGCCTATTGGTTTTGACCTGCACCATCCGGAGCCCCCTTTTGTTTTCTCTTTCATATTTCCATTATGAAAGTTTCTTACTGCGATAGCCAGCTATAGGTGTGAGTGGGTGGCATCTTTTTGTATCACTGTTGTGTTTTTTGGTCAGTCTCACTGTCACCTGTGTTGCCATTGTGCTGGGTGTTCAGTGAGCTCCTGTACCTTTAAGAAGGGGTGGCTCCCCTTCAGTCCACCTGCTCTCACCTATCCATCAGAATGCATGTGCCTCCACTGTGGGGACACTCATAAATTAGTGTTAGGTACCACAGATACTGGGGTGCCTTTGCGGGGCTCTGTGGCTTACGCATGCATTTGCAAATGTGTGCAGACTAAACCCCTGTTTTTAACGCATACTGTTAGACAGGTTAATTGGTTGTCTGCGGGCTGGTGGTAAGTGAAGCTTGGTTTTTTCCTCGGTTTATCCTTGGGTTTGTTTGTATCCATTATGAGTGTAGCACTAACCCCCGAAGGAGCTGCTGGTTATTTTTGGGCTTAACGTTACCTTCCGTTCTCCTTGTGACACGTCAAGGGGATGTCCCGTGGTAAATGGCCCAGTAACTTGAGACTGACAATAGATCCACTTGAATGGAGTTTATTTGCAAAAACGCGAACCATTGAACAGTCTTTCAACTTGGGATCAGAGGGTTGGGAAGGAGGTTCAGGTACTCTCAATTGCAAAAACGCGAACCATTGAACAGTCTTTCAACTTGGGATCAGAGGGTTGGGAAGGAGGTTCAGGTACTCTCAATGTCAAAGTCTATGAATGTTAAGGAACTTACTTACTTTGACTGCATCCAGAGAATAGCTATTCACAGCTGGATGAACACTCAGGTTGTACAGTCCCTCTCTTACAAGGCCTAGCAGCCAACAAGGTGGTTATTCAGGAACAAAGTCTTTGTCTCAGACGTTGTTGCAAAACACGTAGGATACTAAGCTGTAGAACACTTGTAGGATACCTGGATCTTTCGGCCTGCTTGGCGATATCCACAAGACCGGATTCTCTCGGTTACTTCAGCCTTTCCAGGCTCCTGTTAAGAAAACCAAACTCACAGGTGGTGTTCTTCTAAAGAGTCCTCCCCTGGAATGCTCGAAGTTCAATGGGTCTCTCCCGAACTGGAAATGGCACCCAACCACCTCAGAATCCTCCTTTAGTTACCCTGCCTCGGGCTAGCCAGCCCCAACGCATTAAAGTTAGGTGGATCCGCACCCCAGGCCATAGCCTTCCTGGGGGCTGGTCAGGAGGATCAGGACCAAGTAAACAGCACATCATACTGGACCGGAACCCTGAACCACGTGATGTCCGTATCTTAAATACCCTCTCAGAGGGCACAGCGAGAGGCCACTCCCACTGACCTGACTCCAAGAAGGAATAATTCAAGCGCCTAACCAGACCATAGTTTCACGCCTGCCACCAGAGACAGTGCCCCCTGTGGCCAGGCTGAACATCTCACAGTCCAGTCAGACTGACACAGAAGTCAAATTTAGACAAATAGACCCAAACCAAAAAGTTTTACTTTGAAAAACATATAGCACGTGCTCTTCAGGAGCCTGCCGCTACATAAGTCTTTGAGAAGCTATTCCTGAGTACACTCATTCTTGAGTGCACGTTTTCTTGGAGTTCGCAGATTGTGAATCCGGGACCTGGTACCAGATTTATCCGACCATCGCCCATGTACAACATCTGATCCGGACTACCTAGGATTTCAAGCCTTACTGACTCACTGTCGTACGACATGTGTGTCCAACTTTATCGGTAATACCGCGTACACATGTAGCTGACTATCCGACGTACTTAGTCTGACGGACTTTCCGCCAGACTGTCCGTAGGACTTTCCGAACGAGCTACTTGCCCACACACGGCACTTTTTCAGCGGACTAATATGGCGTACTAAGTCCGCCGTACTATCCGCCCTACTTTTGAAATGAACGGACTCGCCCACACACGCGGAGGAAAGTCCACTCATTTCGACCGCGTCTCCAGGTAGGCGGGGCCCGCGAAGAAGACGTTGCTGGCCCCGCCAGCTGGTATGGACTTAACGGGGAACCCCAACGCCGAAAAAAATCGGTGTGGGGGTCCCCCCAGGTCCACATCAGACCCTTGTCTGAGCACGCTACCTGGCCGGCCAGGAAAGGGGGGGTGAACGAGCGCCCCCCCCCCTCCGAGCCGTACCAGGCCACGTGCCCTCAACATGGAGGCCCCCCACCCCAAAGCACCTTGTCCCCATGTTGGTTAAGGCAAGGGCCTCTTCCCGACAACCCTGGCCGTTGGTTGTCGGGGTCTGCGGGTGGGGGTCTTATCGGAATCCGGGAGCCCCCTTTAATAAGGGGACCCCCGGATACCGGCCCCCCACCCTATGTGAATGAGTATGGGGTACAATGTACCCCTACCCATTCACCTGTAAAATAAAGTACAAAAAAAACACAACACACAAGATAAAATAGTTTATTGCACAGCTTCGGGGGTCTTCTCGCCGGACTCCTCCGCTATCTTCTTGTAGCTCTTTTGCTAGCGGAGGAGCCCGGCTTTCTTCCTCGCCGCCGGCCTCTTCTTCCGACTTCGGGGGTCTTGTCCCCCTCTTCGGTTCTTCTGCCGGGCCACCGGAGGGGGGGGGGGGGCGCTCGCTCGTCCCCCATTTCCTGGCCGGCCGGGTAGCGTGCTCGGACAAGGGTCTCATGTGGACCTGGGGGGACCCTCACGACGTTTTTTTCCGGCGTTGGGGTTCCCCTTTAAGTCCATACCAGGTGGCGGGGCCAGCGACGTCTCCTTCGCGGGCCCCGCCTACCTGGAGACCCGTTCGAAATGAGCGGACTTTTCTCCGGGTGGGAAAAGTCCGCTCATTTCAAAAGTACGGCGGACTAGCACACACATGGCCGGATTGTGCTCCGAAATGCGAGTCTGGCGGGAAGATTGGAGTGCAAAACTACTTTCTAAGTCCGCCGTACTTTCGGGTCAAAAAAGTATGCCGGAGGCTACACACAGGGGGATTGTCCGGCGGACTTCAGTTTGCCGGACTTTTCCACCCAATTGTTTGATCGTGTGTACGCGGCATAAGAGTACCCATTTTCTTATCAATGAAAGGTTACACTGAAGTGACTACAGACAACTTGTCACCTTTCTTCGCTTAGTAGAGTTCCTCTCTGTTTTGGCGTTTTTCTACAGGAAGAATTGCATCTGCACATTTTGTGTTCATGTGGACTATTTGGCCATAGGATAAATTGAAGTTTATCCCTCCAGTTTGGACATTACACGCATTGAGTTTTTTTCTTTTTCTTTTGTGTTCAGCACATTTATGCATATTTTTGCTGTCAGATATTGTCCATCCATTTAGACATTTTTGTATTTGGCACCAATACTCACATTGTGTTTCTAGTTACACTTTTTTTATATATTTGCACTCACTAGTAAGCACCACACTAATTACCTACCATTCCATTTAGCTTTGTTTGCTTGAGTGTTAGCTGCTTTCTCAATACATTCACATTTAGCACAGTTTTTTCCTTTTTTTATTTGTTGCACAAAAAATAAAAATCTCAGAGGTGATCAAATACCACCAAAAGAAAGCTCTATTCGTGGGAACAAAATGATAAAAAATGTGTTTGGGTACAGTGTTGTATGAACACGCAGTTGTCATTCAAAGTGCGACAGCGCTGAAACTTGGCTTGGGCAGGAAGGTGTCAAAGTGCCTGGTATTGAAGTGATTAATTAATATAAATATAAATGAATAACACCTCCCCATTGACATGCATTGAAAAGGCAGGAAGAACACATTAAAAAATGCACACGTGTTTAGTTTTTGATGCATTTTTTCAGTCACATAACCTATGAAAAACACACCATAAGCAAGGTAAAATTGCAGGCATTTTAGGGAGCCATTATCGGCACCATTTTTTTTCTTTCATCACAACGCTAAAACCCCTATTTTCGGTCAATAATTTTAAGCAACTGAAATTTCAGCGCATCACATATATTAACAACACAAAACTGGCGTATTTCCCTTTGATACCTTTCACACTGGGGCCGTCCGTGTGTTAGCGGTAAAGTGCCGCTCGTTTTAGCAGCCCTTTACCGCTGTTTAAGCACCGCTTTTCAGCTGCTAGCGGGGCCCTTCAAACCCCAAAGAAGTGGTTGAAAATTCCCGTGTTGCGGCACTTCCGAATCGCTTTTCAGGGGCTTTCGAAAGTGCTGTCCATTCATCGCAATGAATATACAGCACACTCAAACTGCACCAAAAATGCTGCTTGCAGGACTTTTTCTAATGTCCCCGCAAGCGCACGGCCCGGATGTGAAAGCACCCATTGCAATGAATGGGAGGCATTTTTTAGGTGCTAAAATGCCTGAAAACTGCCTCAGTGTAAAAGGGGTCTTTGTTAGTTCCCTCAGTGTGCCCACCTTGAAGATGTTGTCTCTGAGTGTTTTATCTGAGTGTGACATAATATTAATCTACTGTCATGTACTGAGCCTGTCCCTTTATTATTTATGTGACATTCTTCTAATGTACATATGTACGCAATGAAATCTATTATTCTATATATTTATTATATTGGATCTCAGATGACATATTTTGGCTGCACTGGGCCTCTGAGGAAATGGTGGCTGGTAACCTAGCAACAGGAGTAAGCTGAGATCTGTGTATAAGTGGAGGGGTACAGGGAGTACAGTACTATGACCCTGTGGGGCTCAAAGTTTGGGATGTGAGGGGAGAACTCTGCAGGTACAGGGGTGTACAGTACAGTGACCCTATGGGGGCTCAGATATTGGGGTGTGAGGAGAGAACTCTGATTAAGGTGGTAATTAAACTCACTTGGTGCCTTATATGCATTTAATTAGCCTCAGAACCTGTGTAATTCAAAGGTGTCCGGGTTTAAAGGGATGAGGTGGCAGTTCTACTGGCAGGTGACATGCGATGCGGAACCTGCACTGGAATCACGCTGGTTCCCGCATGGCATATATGTGTACCGGCAGTCAAGCAGCAAACAAAAAATCAACCATAAACTAACAATTAAAAACAGTTGAACACTTAGGCCTCAATCACACGTGCATAAGGGGATGGGGAGATATGGGGAAAGCAAAAAAAAACACGATACTCGGTCACCAAAATTAATTAACCAGTGACCTTTTAACCCCGTGAGGTGTTGCTGTCATTACTTTAATGCTTATAGAAAAGAAAAAAGGGATTTAGACCAATAGAACCGGTCTTTGTGATTCGGTTATGGGACTGATTGTCCTTTCAAATGGAAAAAGATAACTATATTTATATATAGTGGTTCTAGCAGACTATAGCAACGTGTCTGGACTTATGTGATGTGTTTAGTGTTGTTTTATGTTTGTCCCGTCTTGTTCAATTTGTCTTTTAGCAGCACAATTTAAGGTCGGCTTGAAAAGAGATTATTTTTGAGGAACTGCATTGTTGTAAATGAAAAGAATCTTTTTTGATATTTAATAAAATTTAACTTTAAAATAATTAATTGTTGCTGTCAATAGTAACCCTTTTTTAGACCGGTTCTATCGGTCTAAATCCCCCTTTTCTTTCCTCAAGCACACATGGCTTACAAAATGCTTCTTTTACAGGTGTTGGGCATTTTTTTAAAAATCTGTAAAAGCACCTCTATGTAAGTCAATGTCTCCATGCACACGTAGGCATTTACAGGCGTATTAGAAAAAGGAGTGTCTACAGGCTGAACAAAGCAGCAAAAAAATGCTAGACGCACCTAAACGTTTGTAAACATGCCTAAAAGCTAGATGCATCAAGCATTTGGGCATTGATGCATTCCCATTGTGAGAATAGTAAAATATTTTGGCCAATGGAATCCATTAACATGCTTGACGCACCTAAACACTTTTACCACGTTTTTTAAGCAGCTATTCTTCTACCAGGAGCAATGGTGTTCAGAGGGGTTAAACAGATGCTCTGTGTACATGAGGCCTTATAGCGTGGGTCAGCAACCTGTTGATCGTGATCTTCCAGTTGATCACAGCCAGATGACTGGTAGATCATGCCCTTGGCTTGCCGACCCACCATCCTCATCGCATCAAATGCATTGCAGTGCTATATAAGCAGAGGGACTACTTTTGTAGTTTCAGCTGTGCTATGGAGCGAGCTGGTGGCCGCATCTGCTGATATCTCTTCTGCAGTCCCAGCTGTAGTATAAGGCGGAGTGATATCAACTGCACTCCGCCTCTTATCCCTGCTAATATCATCCAGAGCGTTTACTACCCCATAACTGCACCCTCTTTAGCTGTAGTGGCCAGGGGTGTACACCTGTTGTGGCTGCTACAAGAATTATATGCCCTGTCACGCTTGGCAGGTATAGCAAGCCAAGCATGACCTATTCAAGTGTATGAGGCAACTCTGCAAGTGCCCTGTAATCTTGTGCAGTCCAGCGACCAAGGAGTTAAAGTGGGAGGTGAGGAGGTGTTGCATCGCCTACTCAACAACTACTTTAAGCCCTTGGACCCCGCACAAGTATGCAGTTGCAGGGCGCTTGCAGAGCGGCCTTATTTAGTTGAATGGGTTGCGTTTGGCGGGCGGTAGTGCCCACTGTAGTGGTAGTGCCCACTATAATTCCTGCTGTAGCATGTGTACACCCTAGGATTTTTGCACCATTGCTCCTCTGAAAAGCAATTCAAGTATGTTTTTTGCAGCTAGTGAGGTGGCGAAAGTGATTGTTGATTGCGATGCGGTAGGACAACAGTTCTAGGTTTAAATCAGGCGTTGAAGGGGCGACATTGCACCCTATGATCTCTGACTTCTCCCATGTTGTTGAGATAGATCTCCTTGATTCTAAGGTTGTCTACCCCTGCTGTACAGTGATTCACATCTAGATAATCCAATAAATGAATAAAGTGTAGCGCTCAAATTGCACAATACCTGACAGCAGAGTTTGTTTACACCCGGCTGCCCATAGTGCTGATGGGGGTCCTCTCCTGTGCTCCTTGTTTCTGCCCAGTAGACAGATCTCAAAACACTGCCGACTTCACACCATGTAAAAAGGGTCCTAAAACATACATCATCGTGTTTTCCATAAAAAAACAAGTTTATTAAAATAAAAGATTAAAAATGGATTGCTCATCAGGTCTCCATATATCAACCTCTATATGACTAATACAGATTGATTCTACATCCTCAAACGCCTGGGAACACTTCAACAGCTGCCAAGACCTGGGATTGAACCAGGGACCTTTAGATCTTCAATCTAACGCTCTCCCTAACGCTCTCCCAACTGAGCTATTTTGGCAAGTTAAGGGCCATATATTTTATTAATTAGACATTGAGTTTGCTTAGAGGTGGGGTATGGTGGATTTTGGAGCGCTGCTCTTTATTAATTTGTTTCATGAACTTGGCAATACATTTCTGGGCGCTTTCCTGTGCCGAAGGAGCTGCAGGTGCTTCATACATTGAAGGAATTTTTTTTTTTTTGTATAATCTTTATTTAAATTTATAGAGAGACATATACCAAGACATGTTCAACATTTTGCATAGAGTATGATTGTTGACCCACCAGGGTCTTACATATGCTAACGGTATAAATAAACAAGATGAACAAGAAAACATGTACAACCACCAGAGTGGTGATGTTGGGTGTTGTGTGGGAAGACTTGTGGGGCCTACACCCTTTTAGTAGGTTTATGGTTGGCATCCCGGAGGCGGTAACATGGAAGCTATGGTGGTGTGATAAATAGGGGGGGATATATCAGCCCTCTCTTATGACATCTCTTTCCCCCGGTGGTGAGCCAGGAGGGAGCTATCCATAACAGCGTTCTGAGAGTGTGGTCCCGCGACCTGCAGTGAGGGCAAGGGGGGGCAATGGTCTCCATCAAACCGCCCCCCGCGCACAGCATGGGCACCGAAAAGCCACCGTGTACACGCCTATAAGATGTTCAGTTTCCCCGGTGTGGCAGGGATCTGTCCCCCTCGCGCACCAGGCTGTTTGCAACTATGACCACCAGTGGGATGCCAATCGGATGTTTAACCTACATCATCAAAGTAAAGGAGGCATATAATCTTCAGGATGTACAGAAAAAGGAAAATAGGGGAGAAAAAGAAGAAAAGAAGAGAGGGTGGATGGAGGGGGGGGGGGAGAGATCTGAGCGTACCTGCATTGTTGTAAGAAGCCTTCTTCGCACCCACACCAAGCACACCACCACCAACCAGGGTCTTCTGTTTACCTGATTTCTGGGGGCTACAGTCCGTCGGGGGGACAAGGTTTTTACTTCTAAGTTTTGGATTGCCTGTGGGTTTTAAGGGATGGATCTGAGGGTTCCAGTAAAGCTCTATCTAAGCTAGAGGGAACGTAGCTAGAATCTGCGGAGTATTCCGACCAGGGTGTCCAGGTACTGACGACTCGGTCCCGGGAGCCCCCGCAGGTCGCCACCCAGTATTCTACCTCTCGGGCTGCACTCACTCCGCTGATCCACTCCTCCCTAGTAGAGATTTTATATAAAATAAATTGGGATAAAACGCCTTGCTGCATTCAGCAGGTGGGGCAGCACGCTTTTTTTTTGTACTGGCTGGATGATGTCGGAGGGACATGCAGGAGGAAGTGCACTGGAGAGAAGGGGACATCTGTCTCCGTTATAATCTTTATTTGGTCTTTAATGTCTTCCCAGAAGGGTCTGATTAGGGGGCAATCCCACCATATGTGGATTAGTGTGCCTTTATGTCCACACCTGTGCCAGCACAGTTCTGACTCGGAGGGGTATATGCGTGCCATGTCTGCCGGTACATGGTACGAGCAGGACATTATTTTAAAGTTTGTTTCCTGGTTTTTGGAATCTATCGAAGACGAGTGGGTAAAGTGATATAAGTAGGTTAATTGTGTGTCTGTAAGTTCTCGCCCTAGATCTCCTTCCCACCTTCGGATGTATGCGGATTTATTTAGATGGGTGGCCGAGCTCAGGAGTCGGTATAACTCCGACACCATGTGGTGAGTGGAGTCCTCTTTTGTGAAAAGGCGCTCAAACGGGGTGAGGGAAGAGGGGTCTCAAATTGATCGGCCGTTTTTCTCAAAGAAGTGGAGTAGTTGTCTGTATCTCCAGAAAGGGAAAATGTATTTGATCCTCTGCTGAATTTTTATGTTTGCCTACTTACAAAAACTGACAAAAAAATGATCAGTCTATAATTTTAATGGTAGATTTATTTTAACAGTGAGAGACAAAATAACAACAAAAATATCCATAAAAACACATTTAAAAAAAGTTATGAATTGATTTGCATTTTTATGAGTTAAATAAGTATTTGATCCCCTGTCAATCAGCAAGATTTGTGGCTCCCAGGTGTCTTCTATACAGGTAACGGGCTGAGATTAGGAGCACTCTCTTAAAGGGAGTGCTCCTAATCTCAGCTTGTTACTTGTATAACAGACACCTGTCCACAGAAGTAATCAGATCTTTCACCGTGGCCAAGACCAAAGAGCTGTCCAAGGATGTCAGGGACAAGATTCTAGACCTACACAAGGCAGGAACAGTCTACAAGACCATTGCCCAGCAGCTTGGTGAGAGGGTGACAAGAGTTGGTGCAATTATTCGCCATTGGTAGAAACACAAAATAACTGTCATTCTCCCTCGATTTGGGGCTCCGTGCAAGATCTCACCTAGTGGAGTTTCAATGATCATGAGAACGGTGAGGAATCAGCCCAGAACTTCAAGGAAGAATCTTGTCAATGATCTCAAGGCAGCTGAGACCATAGTCACCAAGAAAACAATTGGTAACACACTATGCCGTGAAGGACTGAAATCCCAAAGCCCGTAAGGTTAAGCAAGCACATGTATGGGCCAGTCTGACATTTGCTAATGAACATCTGAATGATTCCAAGTGAACTGGGTGAAAGTGTTGTGGTCAGATGAGTCCAAAATCTAGCACTTTGTCATCAACTCAACTCGCCATGTATGGAGGAGGAGGAATGCTGCCCATAACCTCAAGAACACTATCCCCACCGTCAAACATGGAGGTGGAATTAATATGCTGTGGGGGTGTTTTTCTGCTAAGGGGACAGTACAACTTCACTGCATCAATGGGACGATAGACGGAGCAATGTACCTTTAAATCTTGGGTGAGAGCCTCCTTTCCTCAGCCAGGGCATGGATGGGTATTTCAGCATGACAGTCACCCAAAGTACACAGCCAAAGAAAAGGAGATTAAGGTCTGGTGTGACCCCTCTGACACCTCCATCCCTAATAATGCACAAAGAAACAAGAAAAATAGCCCTGGGACTTTAAATGAGGTGAGAGAGGTTTAGCCAATGTCCACGGAAAACACTAAGACAAAATCAATTTATGTATTTGTTTCAAAATGTTATGTAACAGAGCGGCAACAGCAATGATTGTGAGTTACCCGGCATAATAGCCAATGTACACAACACAGATGAAAGTAAATATACAAAGATTTATTACAAATGTTGGAAATCCATGAGCAACAATAAAATGTAAAAGTTGCTGGGTCAGTAAATACACATACACAGTAAGAAAATAAAATGTACATCCAGGTGGACAGGGAAGTATGCAAACATAATGCAGACATCAATAATACCCAGCATGTACTGGCATAAAACAAGCATCAATAAAGCCTATGCATTTCGCAAGACCCTGAATGTTGTATCTGCAATGCAAATAATAAGATCAATAAATGTATGTTCTCTGCCTATAGTACAAGCAAAATCCCTACCTGGGGAAAGAGAGAGAGCAGTGCGGAACCATGTTACCGTGTTATGGGGGGGGGGGGGGGGGTTGTAAGTTTTACTGCCAATCCATAAACAAGCTGGAGGAGGGGGGTTAACATTTATTGCCAATCCAATGCAGAAGCAGGGGATTAAAAATTCCTGCCACTGACCACCAGTGCAGGGAAGGTTACATTGCACTACCAAATACTAACAATGTGGGGGGCTGGGGGAGACACCTGGGGCATATTATTGAACTCATTCACACCAATGCTGGGGGTGCTGTGGTACAAAACAGCGCTGCTATTGTGTGACCCTCTGAAGGTGTCAGGGGTGGCACTTGAGGAACTCTGTAATTTTCTGGTTGATCATGACTGGTCTGTGCTCTTAAATAATGTTGCAGTGACAATGTGTTCCCCAGACAGGAAGTGAGGATAAATTTGCAATAGGGACAAGGAAAGGCAGACATATCTGTTTAGTATAGAGTTTCACCCTCTGTATTGTGACCATCACCCCCAGGACACAAAAGTGAAGGGAAGTCCAAACTTTTACAGAAGTCCCCATAACACTAAGCCCTTGTACACACAGTCGGAGATTCTGTCGGAATGTGTCCGTTCGGAGCGTTTTGTCAGATATTCCGACTGTGTGTGGTCTGCATCGGACTGTTTCCGTCGGAATATCCGTCGGACCAACTTTTCCAACTTGCCGGAAATATTTTCCGCCAAAATGCTCCAATCGGACATACTCCGATCATGTGTAGAGAATTCCGATCGAACAAAGTGCCGCGCATGCTCAGATCAAATTCCTACACCAAAGCTATTGGCTACTAGCGTGAACATAGTCCCGTCGTAACGAAATAACGTCATCACGTCGGATTTTCCGACAACTTTGTTCCGACCGTGTGTATACAACAGTTTCAGCAAAATCCGTCGGACAAAATTCGATGGATTTGGTTGTTGGAATCTCCAACAGTGTGTACAAGGGCTTAGAGAAGGGGAAGTGTTGGCGTTATCACTACTTTGATCTTTTGCTCTATAACCTGATGTAAAAAATGCATCTTTAAAACACAGTGTCTCCTGTTGCCTTCATTTGACAGAATCTGCATCATTCTGAAGATCTCCAAAGTCTGTGACAAGGTGCTCCATCTATAGAAGACTGCACAGGAGGGCTATACAAGGCTGGATTACAGGTACAGCACACACCTCCATTTACTGATATGTAGTACAAGAAGTACTGCATAGGACACTTTATGGTGACTTTTTTTGTTATTTTTGTTTTAATTTCTGATTTATAAAAAAGCGCAGCACTATAAATTGATAAATATGTGTATTCCACAGCCAAATATTTTTTTATCAAGAAATAAGTTTATTAAAGTAAACATATAAATACATACTGAAGGCACATACATATTCAAGCACATGTTCAAGCAACAAGGACATCAAACTTGCTTAATTTAGCAAACTGTACAATTCTTGATCTCGCCTACATCATATATTCTTCTATACATTTCTTGCCCATCTTAGTTTTTCCTCCAACCATGTTCTTTAATCAGGGTCTTACCATCAACAAAGACTTAGCTCAATTGGTCTAGTATTTAAAGACATCAAATGCCCACTCCCATTAATCTGCCCATGACCAGATCCACCGGGACAAGCCCCGGTACATCCAGCCACAGTCCTCAGAGTTTCTCAAACTTTTGGGGGCAACCCCTGTGTTGGTAAATTATTTTTTCTTTCCTAAGCATTTCTCCCACAGCATTTATCCACTCTTTTAGAGCAGGAGGATCTTCTTATATCCAGTGAGTCATTATAAGTTTATGTGCCAGGAACAAAGATCTGATTACTGTCACCTTAGTGCTGTCTTCCCATTCTAACTCATCAAGTACGGTACATTAAGTATGCAATGTCTCGGGTTCGTAGGCATCGACACCCGAAACACCCTGTTTATGGTGTCCACCACTCCTCCCAAATATGGTTGGAGCTTCAGGCACCTCCATATCTGGTACACAGTGGGGTGGGCCTAAGCCCCATAGCATACAGTCGGTGGGGGCGGGTGTATTATACTCATAGCAGTATATATATTTGCATCAATCTGTGTGATACGTTAAAGGAGCGCGTAGGCCAGCATTCGCAGGGGATGTTTGCCCAGAAAGCTTTGTAGTAACACACTATAGCATTGTGATATAAAGCCCTTAGTGTTGACAGCTCTTGCAATAAAATTAAACAGGGGGGTTGGTGAAGGGGTCCATTCCGTGGATCTGCTCTGGGCAACTATGGCATGTTGCAGTTGCATATAATAGAACCGCATGGACTGAGGCAAACCAAAAAGTTCCTGCAGGGCCATGTATTATTGAGACAGATTGGACTGTAGTCCGTATAGGCTGTCACCCTCTCCAAGTATTTTGTTTTGTTCCAAATTTTTTGAATAAGATTGTAGGTCGGGTATTGTTTATTGTTTATTTGGTTTGCCCTTCTGGAAAGGGTGCAGCGGCCGGGGGAAACCATTGGGTGGTGAAGGCCCGGCTCATTGGGACATCTCTCCAGGCTCCAATCACCAGGAAACTTCTCCAACAGGATCTCAGATCCAAGAAGCCTTGTATGACCCCCCCAAATAAGGGCGGTCACTTACTTTCTGGTAAGCCTCCTGTCTCTTTGTGATGGTCTTCTCACATGGTCAAGTCTATCTTATGTCCCACTATTTATGAATGATTCACTTCACAGCACACCAGGATTTTATCTTATGAACTCAAGTCACTTATCAACTATAATAGAATGTCTATATTTGTACTTTGTGTACTATTGAAGCATTGGACACTTGCTCAATCAATTGTGGTGCACTGTATTGATTTTTACTGATTTTCATGATTTAAGGTTCAAAATCATGGATATTATTTGCTCTTTTGCACTTTAATATTTAGCTGTGACATACACACATTTATCAATTTATAGCGCTGCACTTTTTTGCTATATATCTGCTCATGTGCCTACTATCTGGGTTATAGTGCTTAGCTACTGTATGCTATTGTTGTCCATTATAGCGCAGATATTTCTTTTATTTTTCATTCTGATTTATAAAAGTCTTATCAATGATTTTCTTCACCAGGGAATTTTCCAGGTCATCCCTTTTCCAATTGGTCTTTTGTTAAAGAAGTCCAGCCAGAGGTTTTTAGGTTGGCCTCTCCGCTGACGTCACTGCAATAGGTCGAGGCAGCACGTCACCCCTTACTCACTTAGGAGGTCTGGATCCGCCAGCTGCCTTGACTGCTGTCAGTCTCAGTAAGCCGCTGAAATGGCCGCTTCCCACCCCTCCACAGCCCAGTGCTCCAGTGAGCATGAGAAACAGAACAGGAGAGATGCTGACTGACAGTCAGCAGCTCTCTGCTCGGGAAGGAGTGAGAACCGAGCCATCAGTGGGCTGATGCTGCATCCACCTAAGTGGGGCAGCACAGTGGTGGAGTGGTTAGTACTCTCTCCTAGCAGTAAAAAGGGTCACTGGTTCAAATCCCAACCACGACACTACCTGCCTGGAGCCTGCATGTTCTCCCTGTGCCTGCATGGGCTTCCTCCAGGTACCCTGGTTTCCTCCCACACTCCAAAGACATGCAGGTAGGTTAATTGGCTTCTGTCCAAAAATTGGCCCTAGTATATGAATGTGGACCTTGGAATGTGGGCTCCTTGAGGGTAGGGACTGATGTGAGTGTGCAATGTACAGGGATAGGGACAATTGTAGCCACTCACCCCCATACTTCTCTTTTAACTGTTTTCTGATGTTTACCGTAGCTTTCTCGAGTTATTGGAGAAACTGGAGTAACCATTGTAACTAGTGCCCCCTAGTGTCACAGGAGGGAATCTTGTCCTGTTTTTCAGGCCACTCATGTGTAGTGTGTACTCTCTCCTGTTGCCTATGATGAGCTCAGCAGCTGTGGCAGAAGAGAGTACACACTGCGTATGTGCAGCCCAAAAGAAAAGGACGTTATTCTGTTCCATGATACTAGGGGGACGCTGGTCCCAATGGATGCTCATTATTACTACAAAACAGCTATTAGGCTGTGTGATCTTGGAAAGTTTTATGTGTTTAATAGTAGAATGCCAGGGTGATGAAAATTGGCTACATTTCTATTTTGAAAATTAAAGCATGATTGAAGCCTTCTTTTATACTGTAATGCAGTCAGGTTGCATAAACTGTAATAGATGTGGGAATTTTTTTCATCTTGTTTTTTAACGTACTATTGTGCTGCAGCGAGGGTTAAAGTGGAATTAAAGTCAAATATGAAATGCTAACGATTGTGCAGGCTTTTTATTGCAGCAGAGACATCCAATGGCTAGTCTGAAATAAAATAAACGTATCTGGATGTTCGCTGTGTTCTCTAGACAGTATACATACTGTAGCTCTGCATGCAGACTTCCATGTCTGTGACTGTTTATACAGCCTGACTGCATTACAGTAATAAGCAAAGGAGACTTCCATTGTGCTTTACAAAAATGCACTTCTATCCTGACAGGATATATACAGGGCCCAGGTTCAATGCAGTATGTGACTTATTCATCTAGGTTGCTGTATATCTTTGTGCTGGGTCTTAGTTCTGTATTATACTGCCCTCTTCTGGCCAAACTCATCAATGGAAAGCAATCTATACTGTGTGCTGATTGTTCTTTCCTTTCCTTTCTTCTCTTCTCTTGAATTTTGTGTGCAGCTCCACTACTTGGGCACACAAAAATCTGTGGATTCCTGCCGCTTGAATTGACAGATGTATGCGAATAGCTGCTGAGTCCGTAAAGTGCAATGACAAGCTGGCTGGTTTCCCCTCAAGCCCGTTGGCCCTCCGAGGGAGAGGGGTCATTGAGGAGGGGGTACTGTCAGGGCTGGCTTAGCCCTTCCTTCTCTGGGCTGGCCGCTCAGCTGCCGGCTAACTGCCAGCTCTCTTCTCTCTCCACAGTTACCAGCTGTTCCCGATGATGCTCTTCTGACCTGCCTACTTAAAGCCTTCCAGCTCACTTCACCTCTGCCTTCGCGTTGGTCACATCACAAGGAACCATCTCCTGCGGTTTGTTTCAAGACTGGCTTGCTGACATCCCTCCTGTCTCCTTATCCTGCTTGCAGTTGCTCTACTTGGTTCCCTGACTTCTGGTCTGGCTGATTACCCGATCTGGTTATTGAACTTTGGACTGGCTGACTACCCGATCTGGTTACTGGACTCTGGCTATGCTTGACGATGCTTTTTCTGTTTAATTTTTTATTTTTATTAATAAACAAGTGTTATTTAATTGTACTTCTGTCTCAGTCTGAATCATGGTTTCTGACAACCTATTACCATGGGCAGAGTTTGCTCACAACAGTGCCTTGAATTCTGCCTCCTGATTGTCTCCATTTATGGCGAATTATGGTTTCCAACCTTCCATGTTGCCTGACTTGTTTGCTCCGCGGAGTATTCCTGTGTTAGAGGAGCATCTCCGTGGTCTTCGTTCCACTTGGGTACAAGTCCAGGAGGCTTTGCGACATGCTAATGATAGGTACACGCCTTCCTACCAGGTTGGGGACGGGGTCTGGCTGTCATCTAGCAATCTCCGGCTTCGTGTTCCCGCACTGTAGTTTGCACCTCAGTTTATTGGGCCTTTCCGTATCCTTTGCAGGATTAACCCAGTGGCTTACGCGTTGGATCTTCCTCCTAGTATGCACATCTCAAATGTGTTTCATGTCTCCTTAGTGAAACCGTTGGTCAGTAACCGATTTACCACCTCAGTGCCACGTCCTCACCCTATTCAGGTTGAGAACCATGAGGAGTATGAGGTACAATCCATTGTTGACTCCCGTAGGTTCCGTGGGTGCATACAGTGCCTGGTGCATTGGAAGGGGTACGGTCCAGAGGAACTCTCATGGGTTTCATCCTCGGACGTACATGCCCCTGTTCTCCTCCGCGAGTTCCATAGATGTTTTTCCCTCAAGCCTGGTGACCCTCCGAGGTAGAGGAGTCATTGAGGAGGGGGTACTGGCAGGGCTGGCTTAGCACTTCCTTCTCTGGGCTGGCTGCTCAGCTGTCGACTAATTGTGCTCCATAATGAAGAAGAGATCTTCCTTTAACAGACAGAGAGAAATATATAGGTTCAAAAAGGAAAAGTGTATGTGAGGTTTGTGTTTTGTCAGAATATACTTATGATAGCACAGGGCAGCACTGGATTTCTGGCAGCATCAACAGGTATTTTTCTGCTCTTATTGATCAGATATAGCAAAATACTTTGATTTGTATATTTAATAGACCAAGTGGGAATAAACAAGAGATGGTCACTGTTGGGTTTACATACACTTTAAATATAAGGCCCCATACACACTATTAGATTTTCTGCATATTTTTGTCTTCAGATTTATCAAAACCATGTAGTGCAAGGGCCTGCCTGATTGCATATAAATTGAAACTCTTAAAGTTTGACTTCATATTATATGGTTTTGGTAAATCTGAAGGAAAAAAATCTACAAAAAATTGTATAGTGTGTGTATCCAGCTTAAGTTCATAATAAAGTCATAATACGATGATTGGCAGGAACTTTAAATATATACTGAACATCCTTCCTCATTGGGAAAGCAATATACAGAGCCACATAACATGCAAACATGTTCTACCAGGCTACCATTACAGTGACTCTGTCATGAGAGAAGTACAGGGGCTAAACCAGATCCAAGTCAGTGACAGCAATGCCAATGTAAGAGCAACACTTAGGGGGAGAGAACCAGAATTCCCAACTTTCTACAATGGCAGCCACCATAATTCTCTCATGTCCGAGCCTCTGTGAAGCTGGACCATCTTTAATGTTTTTCTAGTTTGGGGATTTGTTTCTAGGTCTTTGCTGGACTTGGAGATCAGATGGATAATATGGACGTTATTTGATGAGTGATTGATAGGAATGTGACACTTACTTTTGATTGGAAGGTTCCATAAGCGTGTGTGCAAAAAGGACTCTCTCCAACTTCTTCAAGTGTTTGTCTCTCTATAAGGATACTTTTAGGATCTTCTTTTAATAATTGCCTCTT
Source organism: Lithobates pipiens (assembly GCF_037356315.1). Taxonomy (NCBI): domain Eukaryota; kingdom Metazoa; phylum Chordata; class Amphibia; order Anura; family Ranidae; genus Lithobates; species Lithobates pipiens. Next base: position 553,591,741 of record NW_027507758.1, on the reverse strand, counting down.
CTTTACCACCTTGACTGCCAGTTTCTGGTCTGTGGCAGGATGGGATGCCAGGGCTACCTAAAAAAACACAGGACACAAATGATTAGAGCTGATTCAGCACCAGGTTCTTAAAAGGTTACCTCTGAGTCCCCAGCAGCAACCGCCAGCCTGGCTACAATTGTTATGCCTCGTGCACATGATCGGAAATTTTGGCAGCAAAAGTCCGATGTGAGCTTTTTGTCTGAAATTCCGACCATGTGTACGCTCCATCGAACTTTTGCTGTCGGAATTTCCTCCAGCAAAAGATTGAGAGCAGGTTCTCTATTTTTCCATCGGAAAAAGTTCCTATTGGAAATTCCGTTCGCCTGTATGCAATTCCGACGCGCAAAAAAACACGCATGCTCGGAGACAATTTGACATATACTCGGAAGCATTGAGCGTCATAGTGTTGTACGTCACCGTGTTCTTGACGGTCGAAAGTTCACAGAACTTTTGTGTGACTGTGTGTATGCAAGCCAAGCTTGAGTAGGATTTTAGAAAATTGTAAGTGGTTTTGGCTGTTAATCACTAACTTAGTGAATGGGGGTAGCTTTAAATGGGCTTTTAACAGGTTGCAGTAGGCTTATAGCAAATTTAGAGAAAACTACAGCCAGCACTCACTCTTAAAGAGGAAGTAAATCCTTTACAGGTTACCAATTTCAATTTACACATGAGATCTAGTGCTAGAATTACTGTCCTTGATATGACATTAACGGTGATAACTGACATGTGTGGTGCAATCGTTGTTTTTGCATGTGTAGGACTGACAAGTGCATTCGCCTTTCAATGCAGAAGACGGGGGCACTTTAAAAAAATTTAATTATTTATTTTTATACTGTCGCTTTCATTTTTTTAATCACTTATTGTTATCACAGGGAATGGGAATATCTCTTGTGACAGAAATAGGCAATGACCGGTGCCCTTTACTGAGAGGTCTGGGGTCTATTAGACCCCAGATCTCCCCTCTGCCCTTAAAAGCTAATTAGCTGCTAGGATAGCTTTTACAAGAAAGCTGACTTCTGGCTGTGTGCAGTTGCAGGCATCATCCCTGTATAACCACCCCAAAGTCCAGCGAAGTACTGGTACATAGCTGGTCATCAGGTGGTTAACATTTGGACAGAGTAGTGAGGGTTTGAAGTACTGTCATGTTTTTATTGCTGCCTGTGTCCCCATTAGGGAGATTTACTCCCTCATATTGTCCCGATCATAAATGTCATATACAATGACAGGGTAAGAGCAAAATTTGGAGTAGCCACCAGAATTGGAATAGAGAGGAAAAAACAGAAAGTGTTTTATCCCAACTGGTACTGTTCCCCATAACAAACAGCTTGTATCTTTTATTTTTTCCTCACAGCTTAAAAAATTGAAATTTAGAAGAAAAGTAGCTGCATTTCGGTACAAACAAATTCATCAACCCCTGAAAATCCCCCCCCCCCGAGTATACCATCATTTTCCATGTGTCAAATCACCAATGTCATTACACAAGTTATCTTTGTTTATTGCGACAGATGTGACCAAATCTCATTGCATATAATGTACCTGTTATATTGTTTCTAATAATGTCTGATATAATTTAACTCTTACACCAATGTCCACCATCTAGGGTTGCAACCTGTGCAGGATTCACCTGAAAAGTCCGGGTTTGGAATCATGTGTCCAGGTTTCAGACTGTTTGAGACCCAGACACATTATTCAGACAAGACTATGCTTTCCCAGCAGGGTTACTGGCTGCGGTTGTCTAAGCCAAGGGTGTCTGTTACACTCTCTTTAACAATGCCCAAAGCCAGCACTATCAATCCCCCCCCAAACACACACAGATGGGAAAGAAGAGAGAGTTCGATCTACACCTCTTTATCCCACCCCTACCCCTCTTTGTCTGCCCACACTGCAATCCCCAGGGCTGTGCCTCAGAAAAGGAAAGTGAGGGCGGGAAGTTTGAAGACCAGCAGCCTCAGATACATCTGGATGAGAGGTGCTGACTGCCAAGGGGTGAATGAGCTCACCATCCATCCCTGTCTGTGACTGAAGTCTCCCCTCTTCTCTCTGAGTACACTAAGGTAAATCAGGGTTCTCAGAACACTCATTACATCAGAGCTCACCTTTACACCAGAGGCTACAGTGTATTCCCTTATATCAGAGTCCTCTCTGTACACCAGAGCATCCCATATGTTAGAGTCCCCGGAGGTTCTCCCTTCCATCAGTCTACAGAGTCCTCCCCTTACAGTGAAAGGGAACTCTGCGAGTTCAGATGTAAAAGGGGAACTCTGTGGACTCTGATGTAAAGGGGGATTCTTGTGATTAACTTCATATGATTAGAAATGTTATTACAACATCTATGCATAATTTATCTATGCATACTATGAAAAATAATTGCTGTGTGGCGCTGAAGTGTTTGGGTTTGAAGAAAAGGTGGCAACCTACCACCATCACCTGATTAATCACTTGACCACTGGGCACTTAAACACCCTTAATAACCAGACCAATTTTCAGCTTTCGGTGCCCTCACATTTTGAATGACAATTACTCAGTCATGCAACACTGGACCTATAGGAAATGTTTGTCCTTTTTTTCACATAAATGGAGCTTTCTTTTGGTGGTATTTAATCACCGCTCGTTTTTTTATTTTTTGTGCTATAAAAGAAAAAATACAGAAAATTCTGTAAAAAAATGAATTTTTCTTTGTTTCTGTTATAAAATTTAGCAGATTAGTAATTTTTTCTTCATAAATTTTGGCCAAAATGTATACTACTACATATCTTTGGTATAAATAAGTACAAATTGGTGGATATTATTTGGTCTTTGTGAAAGTTATAGAGTCCACAAGCTATGGTGCCAATATCTGAAAATTGATCACACCTGAAGTACTGACGGCCTATTTCAATTCTTGAGACCCTAACATGCCAGAAAAGTACAAATACCCCCCAAATGACCCCTTTTTGGAAAGAAGACATTCCAAGGTATTTAGTAAGAGGCATGATGAGTTTTTTTGAAGTTGTCATTTTGTGCCACAATTATTTGCAAAATCAAGATTTTTTTTACTTTTTTTTTTTTTCACAAAATTGTCATATTATCAGTTTATTTCTCACACACAGCATATGCATACCACAAATTACACCCCAAAACACATTCTGCTATTACTCCCGAGTACGGTGATACCACATGTGTGAGACTTTTACACAGCGTGGCTACATACAGAGGCCTAACATGCAGGGAGCACCATCAGGCGTTCTGGAGCACCCAGGACAATTCTGACATTTCTCTCCTACATGTAAAAAATCATCATTTATTTGCTAGAAAATTACATAGAATCCCCAAACATTATATATGTTTTTTTAGCAAACACCCTGGAGAATACAATGGTGGTCGTTGCAACTTTTTATCTCGCACGGTATTTGCGCAGCAATTTTTCTAATGCTTTTTTTTGGAAAAAAAAACAGTTTTGTGCTTAAAAAAATAAAAATAAAGAAAACACAGTAAAGTTAGCCCAATTTTTGCATAATGTGAAAGATGAAGTTACACCGAGTAAATAGATACCTAACATGTCACTCTTCAAAATTGCACACGCTTGTGGAATGGCGCCAAACGTCTCTACTTAAAAATCCCCATAGGCGACGATTTAATTTTTTTTTACTGGTTATATGTTTTGAGTTACAGAGGAGGTCTAGGGCTAGAATTATTGCTCTCGCTCTAACGTTCGCAGCGATACCTCACATGTGTGCTTTGAACACCATTTTCATATGTGGGCTGGACTTACGTATGTGTTCGCTTCTGCATGCGAGCACATGGGGACAGGGGCGCTTTTAAAAAAAAAAAAAATGTATTGTTCATTTTACTTTATTTATTTTAGTTTGATATTTTTTCCCCAAAAATAATTTTTTTGATCACTTTTATTCCTATTACAAGTAATGTAAACATCCCTTGTAATAGGAATATGGCATGACAGGTCCTCTTTACAGTGAGATATGGGGTCAATAAGACCCCGCATCTCACCTCTAAGCTGGGAAGCCTGAAAAAAAAAAAAAAAGATTCTGGCTTTGATCGTATTGGCGAGTCGGTAGAAGCACCGGAGGGCGGCAGGAGGGGGGGGTGTCTATGGCTGGGTATTGCAGGGTATCACCGACTATGGCTGGGTGTCTCCGAGTATTGCTGGGTATCTCAGAGTATGGCGTTGCAGAGTATTGCAGGATATTGGCGGGTGTTGCAGAGTGTTGCAGGGTATTGGTGGGTGTTGCAGAGCATTGCAGAGTGTTGTAGGGTATTGGCGGGTGTTGCAGAGCATTGCAGAGTGTTGCAGGGTATTGGCGGGTGTTGCAGAGTGTTGCAAGGTATTGGCGGGTGTTGCAGAGTGTTACAGGGTATTGGTGGGTGTTGCAGAGCATTGCAGAGTGTTGCAGGGTATTGGCGGGTGTTGCAGAGCATTGCAGAGTGTTGCAGGGTATTGGCAGGTGTTGCAGAGTGTTGTAGGGTATTGGCGGGTGTTGCAGAGCATTGCAGAGTGTTGCAGGGTATTGGCAGGTGTTGCAGAGTGTTGCAGGGTATTGGCGGGTGTTGCATAGTGTTGCAGGGTACCGGCGGGTGTTGCAGAGCATTGCAGAGCGTTGCAGGGTATTGCAGAGTGTTGCAGGGTATTGCAGGGTATTGCAGAGTGTTGCAGAGTATTGCAGAGTAGTGCAGAATAATGGCAGGAAATTGAGGGGTTAAATTTCAGTGAGCAGCGATGTGGGCACTGCAGATGCAGCCCACAGCGCTGCTGACACCGATCTCTTCCCCCTCCGCTGTACCAATCGGTACAGAGGGGGGGAGGGAGGAACCAGCGTCATAACATGACGCCGGTTTGTTTACAAGTGATCACTCCGTCATTTGACGGAACGATCACGTGGTAAACGACCGCGATGAGCCGCTGTTTACCGTGATTCGTGATGTGCCGGGTCCTGTGGACCCGGCGTTCACGGGTGCTCTCGAGAGCAGAATTCTGGGAGGACATCATATGACGACCTCCCAGAGTTAAACAACCGCCCTGTAGCCGTCATTCGGCTATGGGCCAGTTGTTAAGTGGTTAATGTAAATACTGTAGCGAGGAGGGGCCCTGGAGAGCAAGGAGCAGCACTGTAAGAGGGAGACGAGGGGGGTGACAGTGATTGCGAGAGATGTAAAGCTGACCATTTCACCTGATACTGTTGTCCTGCAGTCTTTTAGTCTCTATTCAACACTGGGAAAAATTAAATGCCCCCTGTAACAAAACTTTTTGTTGTTAGTACCTGTAATGATGTTATTTAGTATTTGATATTTCTATCTTTTACTGTACATGGAAAGGAACAGAAAAACTCTGGATAGCTGCACTCCGGATCAGATAAAGTGAATTGTGCCTTTATTGTTTCCACTAAAAAACCTTCACATCATACAGTTCACAACAGCAAAGGGAAAAAGAATATAGAACAAAAAGTGCTGACGCGTTTTGCACTAAAATTAGTGCTTACAAATAGATATTTTACTGTACATGCCTGTACTTCTAGGAAGGAAGGGTAACCCCCAGAAGTCACACACCTATGGTGTCCTACTGCAATGAATGGAGTGGCAACCCCAGCCTGGACCCCGACCAGGCCAACGTGCCCCACTCCGCCCACCCCCAGAGCCCAGTCATGGGGAGGCCTGTACTTCCCCTAGATTACCAGGCATGTCAAACAAACAATAGAACACTGATGGTATACATACAACTGGTCAGCTTTAACTTGTGTTTTTTTGTTTTTTTTTGTAATCTTTTTATTGAGTATAAGACATACAAACAAACAACAGTAAACCTGACACTGACAGGGATCAGTGCCAGCCGGCAATTGGGCTGCTTCCATCATTAGTGAAATACAGCTTTAGCACGTCCACAAGAAAACAACAAACAACCTAGTGCTGCATTGGCTCCTGCTCAATTGAAATATCTAAGGATCAAATCTTACAGTCGAGACCCAAGGGACAATAGATATCAAATAAACCCATATCTGAGATTACAATACAAACAAGTCACTCAATATATCAAAATCACATCCACCCATAGAGTGGTATTATGTACATGCTCAATCAGTCTGCGGTTGCTGTGGAGGCCTCAGCTAGCCACTTGGCCCACACTCTATTGTATTTTTTGGGGCCTCCTCTATTTTGGTAGGTTTCCTTAGAGTGGTAGTACTTTATTGGCATGAGTTTTCCATAGCAATATCGACGGTGGGGAGCTTTAACTTGTGGTTTAATCATTTTTTTCTTAACCACTTGACCTCCAGAAGATTGCATGTCCTTTTTTTCCCACAAATAGAGCTTTCTTTTGATGGTATTTGATAACCTCCGCGTTTTTTATTTTCTGCGCTATAAACAGAATAATACCGACAATTAAAAAAAAAAAAAACACATTATTTTTACTTTCTGCTACAAAACATATCCAATAAAAATATAGAAAAATAAAATGTCTTCATCAATTTAGGCCAATATGTATTCTGCTACATATTTTTGGTGATAAAAATACCAATAAGCGTATATTAATTGGTTTGCTCAAAAGTTATAGCGTCTACAAATTGTGGGATATTTTTTTTTATTTTTTTTTTTACTAGTGATGGCAGCCATCAGTGCTTTATAGTGGGATTGCGATTATTCAGCGGAAAATTTGGACACCAACTCAGACTTTTTGGGGAATAGTGACATCATTACAGTGATCAGTGCTTAAAATATACACTATTCTAATGACACTGGCAGGGAAACGGTTAACATCATGGACGCTCAAAGGGTTAAATGTGTTCCTAGCCAGTGCTTGTGTACTGTGGGGGAGGTGCTTTTACAAAGGGAAGGCATAGATCTGTGCCCCTGCTTTGCAGGAACACAGGATCAATGCCTTCCCTATTGACAGAACACCACCCTGCCTTGTTTACAGATCACCATTCTGCCTGTGTACTAAACAATCGGCGTGTGCTGGTGGACATCGAATCTACAGTATCCACAGCACAGAGCCACTATATTGGAATATAAACCTAGCTGCGCATGTGCAGCTTAGTGCACATGTTAAAGGATAAGTTCACCTTTTGAAAAAAAAATATGCACATCTTCTTTCATGTAAAAAGGTTTTATTATTTTTTTTTGTAAGGAGCTTGCAAAAGTTTGCACCCACAGTCAGATCACAGGTGCAATGTCAGGCTCCTGTAGACTCTCATGACAGATGTCTGCCCGTACCTCCTGCACGGGCAGGTAGTTACTTGAGAGCAGGAAGATAAGTGAACTTCGAGAACTCTCACATGTTTGGGAAGGTAATTTAGCCTTTAACATGAACAACAAGCAGGTAGATACGTTTACTTTATTGCAAAAGAAACATTGCATTAGCCTGTCTGCTCACATTTTTTTCTAAATTTAGACTTCACGTCTGTGTTTCACTGTATTCTCTATTGCTTTGGGCAGGTGTGTTGTTACACGTTGACATGCCCTAAAATTCCCATCCAAGCGTCACTGAATTAAAAGATGAAAAAAAAGAAAGCGATGACTGGATCATATATGGCATTTTTTTATACTGACCATAGCTTAAAGTAATACTAAAGTCTTGTTTTTTTTCTTTAAAAAAAAACTTGTTATACTTACCTGCCCTATGCAGTGGTTTTGCACAGAACAGTCCAGAGCCTTCTCTTCTCGGGTCCCTCTTTGGTGCTCCTGGCCCCTCCCTCCTGTCAAGTGCCCCACAGCAAGCAGCTTGCTATGGGGGCACCTGAGGGTTCGGCCCTTCCCCCCTCTCCTCATTGGCTAAGTGACTTTGATTGACCAGCGTGGGAGCCAATGGCGCCACTGTTGTGTCTCAGCCAACCAGGAGGGAAACTCCTGGACAGCTGAAGAACTTATGTACAACACTGGATCGAGATTATTTTTATCATACTGGATTTATATAACAGTTTACTCATAGCTCCCAACTGTCCCTGATTTCGAGGGACTGTCCCTGATTTAGAGCAATGTCCCTCATTCCTCCTCATTTGTCCCTCATTTTGGTCGGATCTGTATAGATGTAAATAAAATGCACCTTTTCTCTATGAAAAAGTGTTTTCCAGCGCTAAGCCCCCATTCACACCTATGCAAATTAGATGTGGCTTACACTACATCAAATTCGTAGGACATTTTAACCACTTCAGCCCCGGACCAATAAACACCTTAAGGACCAGAGGTCTTTTTCCAATTTCGCACTGCGCTGCTTTAACTGGTAATTGCGCGGTCATGCAATATTGCACCCAAACGAAATTTGCGTCCTTTTCTTCCCACAAATAGAGCTTTCTTTTGATGGTATTTGATTGCCTCTGCGATTTTTTTTTTTTGCGATATAAATGGAAAAAGAGCGAAAAATTTTGAAAAAAAAAGATATTTTCTTCTTTTTGTTATAAGAAAAATCGAATAAACTAAATTTTAGTCATACATTGAGGGCAAAATTTATTCAGCCACATGTCTTTAGTAAAAAAAATGTCAATAAGCGTATATTTTTTGGTTTGCGCAAAAGTTATAGCGTCTACAAACTAGAGTACATTTTCTGGAATTTACACAGCTTTTAATTTATGACTGCCGATCTCATTTCTTGAGGTGCTAAAATGGCAGGGCAGTACAAATCCCCCCCAAATGACCCCATTTTGGAAAGTAGACACCCCAAGGAAATTGCTGATGGGTATGTTGAGCCCATTGAATATTTATTTTTTTTGTCCTAAGGGATTGAATAATGACAAAAAAAATAATAAAAATTTTTGGGAGTCTAGTCACGCACGGCACCCCGAAAACCAATCACCACCTTCAGGATTTCTAAGGGTGCAAATTTTTGATTCAACTCCTCACTACCTATCACAGTTTCGAAGGCCATAAAATGCCAAAATAGCACAAAACCCCCCAAAATGACCCCATTTTGGAAAGTAGACACCCCAAGCTATTTACTGAGAGGCATGTTGAGTCCATGGAATATTTTATATTTTGCCACAAGTTGCGGGAATATTACAAACTTTTTTTTTTTTGCACAAAGTTGTCACTAAATGATATATTGCTCACACATGCTATGGGCATATGTGAAATGACACCCCAAAATACATTCTGCTGCTTCTCCTGAGTACGGGGATACCACATGTGTGGGACTTTTTGGGAGTCTAGTCGCGCACGGCACCCCGAAAACCAATCACCACCTTCAGGATTTCTAAGGGTGCAAATTTTTGATTTAACTCCTCACTACCTATCACAGTTTCGAAGGCCATAAAATGCCAAAATAGCACAAAACCCCCCCAAATGACCCCATTTTGGAAAGTAGACACCCCAAGCTATTTACTGAGAGGCATGTTGAGTCCATGGAATATTTTATATTTTGCCAAAAGTTGCGGGAAGATTACAAACTTTTTTTTTTTTTGCACAAAGTTGTCACTAAATGATATATTGCTCACACATGCTATGGGCAGAAGTCAAATTACACCCCAAAATAAATTCTGCTGCTTCTCCCGAGTATGGGGATACCACATGTGAGGGACTTTTTGGGAGCCTAGCCACGTACGGGACCCCGAAAACCAAGCACTGCCTTCCGGATTTAAATATAAAATGCTACCAAAAAACCTGTTAGCGATGGTAGGGATCAGGCCTGACTCTGCGATCGCTGCAGTTATGTGTTTAGTGTTTTGTAAGTGACAGTGATCGATCGATACTGCACTTGGGTGGGCTGGGCAGAGGGGCAAAACGCAGGTGCTAGCAGGTATCTGGGCTGATCCCGCTAACAATGCGTTTTTTTGGAACCCTAAACTGCTGGGGACGCTAGTATAGATCTGATCAGATCAGATATTGATCTGTTCAGATTCTATAGCACTACGGGAGGTGTATGCTTTGGGGGTTCACATTTTTATTAGGTAGTATATGGGGGTCCCTGGCGCTATATAAAAACCTGACGGGGAACCTAAATAACTAACTGGCTAACCAGCGTCACCAGTGACACTTATACTGTGATCGCTGGTGAAAGGGGGTGAAAGGGTTAACTAGCAGCAATCAGGGGGTTAAAACCATTATTGGGTAGTATATCGGGGTACCTAGCGCTATAAAAACCTGGCGGTGAACCTAAAAAAATAACTAGCTACCTAGCGACACATGCAGCGATCAGAAAAATGATCGCTTAGTGACACTGGCAAAAGGGGGTGAAAGGGTTAACTAGCGGCAATCAGGGGGTTAAAACCATTATTGGGTAGTATATCGGGGTACCTAGCGCTATAAAAACCTGGCGGTGAACCTAAAAAAATAACTAGCTACCTAGCGACACATGCAGCGATCAGAAAAATGATCGCTTAGTGACACTGGCAAAAGGGGGTGAAAGGGTTAACTAGCGGCAATCAGGGGGTTAAAAACATTATTGGGTAGTATATCGGGGTACCTAGCGATATAAAAACCTGGCGGTGAACCTAAAAAAATAACTAGCTACCTAGCGACACATGCAGCGATCAGAAAAATGATCGCTTAGTGACACTGGCAAAAGGGGGTGAAAGGGTTAACTCTAGGGGCAATCAGGGGGTTAAATCTTTATTGGGGGGTGATAGGGGGCTACCCTGGACCTAACACTAACTGTCCTGACAGTTTTTACTGTCACAACTGACACTGAATGCATTGATCAGTAAAGAAATGATCAATGCAATCAGTGACACTGTGACTGGGGGGGGGAGGGGGGGCGGGGGGGATCGGGGGGGGGGGGGGGGTTTGTGTGCCTGTGTGTACCTACATGTCAGTGTAGTGTTGGTGCACACTTACTATTAGTCTTCTCCTCGTAGTCCGGTCAAAAAGACCGCCCCGAGGAGAATGACATCACTTCCTCCTTCCTGTGTAAACAATACACAGTGGGAGGAAGCTTCTCATTGGCCAGGAGCGATCCAGAGGGGGTGGCCGAAAACCAACGGCCATCCCCTCATCACGGAGCGCTCCTGGAGCGAACCGGACCGTCGTATCCAACGGGAGGGGGTCCGATCGGACCCCCCACCCGCTGGAAGGCAATCACGTACATCTACGTGATTGTGCCTGCCTGTGCCATTGTGCTGACGTACATTGGCAATACGGCGGTCCTGAAGTGGTTAAAGTACATTCATTTGAATGCATCTGATTCACATATGTGCGTTGCATTCGAACTGCGCATTGCACAAAAAACATATGCGTTTTCTGGGCATTGCGGTGCGAATTACAACCCATTATCTTCTATGGGAACACATCTGATTTGCAGATGCATTCCGTTCTGAACACAAAATTCTCTCCTTCTCCTCACTACACCTTCCCCCCCGCTCACTGATCCGCAGCTAAAACGTAGAGGAACCTCTGAACAACTGATTTTTATCTTCGCAGTGAAACCGGAGCTTCAATTCGCAACGCACATGTGTGACCCCGGGCTAAACCTTTCATCTGATTTCTAAATTTCTGCATTTGTAAATTCCAGAAGCCAATATAAAGGCATATAGTAGTCGTAAAAATTACTTGTGGGGTTAACCAATCTTGTTTTTTTGTATAAAGAAAACTCTGAAAAAATGGTTCAACTCCTACAGAAGGTGAGTTAATCCATCAAGAAAGAGTTAAAAACAGCGCGTATTATTTCTAAATACAGACAGTAACAATAATAAGCATTCACATAGTTTAAAAATCTCCTCAAAATATTCAAACCAAAAAAATGCTAAATGATTTCCAAGCTCAATGTTTTATATTGTGTCCATTTAAACCAATGTCCAGCTCAAAATTAGTGCTTGGTAACGGAGATATCGATCTCACAATTATTCAACATAGTTCATTGGAAATTATATATTGCACTATTGCCCGACATGCACCTCCACACGTGCATACATGTAAAACACTGCCCGAGATTGTTGCCAGTAAAGAGATAGTCCCCCTTAGGTATTACTCTTACCAGACGTTGGCTGGTTTCTCGCAGTTAATCAAGAAATCCTCATAGGCGAAAGATGCAGGCGTCTTCCTTTCTTCCTTCATATACTCCTCCACTCAATCTCCGTCGAAGGTATAATTAGAAAGAAAAGTGCATATAGCGTAATTCCGTAAAACCAATGAATGCTTTATTAGATTTAAAAACCCACAAATATTACACTCACAAACGTAAAGAGATTTCAAGCATAAATTCAATATGCAGATTGACAGCTAGGGTCAGGTAGAGATAGCTAGGCTAAACGATGGTCCTACCGCCCTCAGCGACAGATCACTCAGCTGATATTCCTCGGCTTAGCGCTTCTCCCCTTCTTACTCCTGTCACTCCTGCTGTGTTCAACCTCATATGGTTCCACCCTGGCGCGTTTCGTCTTACTGACATCATCTGAGGGTGGGGCCATACGTTCCCATTCCCTTTTTATATCTATTCGGGTAAATTAACTCATTAACCCTTCGTAAACCATTTTCGTATCTATTCTAATAGACCTCTATGTTATATGTACCCTGCTTGTTGCTGAGAAGTCTTGCAAAAATCATTATAGATAGTTCTACCAAATCACCTTATCTTATATTATTCCTCTTCAAATAACATTTCTAACCGAGTCATGGCTAACATGTGGGACGGGGCTGAATCTATGGAAGGTGAATTAGCAGATGACATGTACTAGATTAGTAATATAATGGTAGTATTTGCAGCGGGAAACTGAAGATACAAATAGATGCCCTCTCATCTCGGGAGGAACATGAAATTGGCTTTGGAGGAGAATGTGTATTATCATTTAGATGAGCGCCGATGCGCGCTGTGGAGTCCGCCGGTCACCCTAAATACATTATTTGATGTGGGTAATGTACATTGCCCAGTAAGGAGGACCATTCAGCAACCTCTTAAGGAAAGTGGCTATCATCATACGCTCTCCATGCTATATTGCTTTCCATCAGCGCTGACGCGCGCTGTTGTATCCACCGCTGCTTCTAAAAGTTAGCACCCTGAGCAGATATCCTGAAAGGTTAAAACACTCGGGTGAGTCCCCCACTAAGGGTGACCATTAAGGGTGACCATTTACTCATTCCCCGAGGAGGATGTTCAACATTACATTCTTCTGATGAGCGCTGAAGCGCGCTGCTGAATGTGATGGTGTTCCGCACATGTGGAATGCTTTGATAGACAACAGATTCATTGCCTCTTCTTTATTCTCTGTTTGTTTATTCTCTGTTGGTCTATTTTCCATATACTTGCCGTCGTTTTTTACTTATTGTATATGCTTAGCAGCATGAAGGTATTTATATATTTTTTTAGATTATATATATTTTTTTCATGTTAGCCATGACTCGGTTAGAAATGTTATTTGAAGAGGAATAATATAAGATAAGGTGATTTGGTAGAACTATCTATAATGATTTTTGCAAGACTTCTCAGCAACAAGCAGGGTACATATAACATAGAGGTCTATTAGAATAGATACAAAAATGGTTTACGAAGGGTTAATGAGTTAATTTACCCGAATAGATATAAAAAGGGAATGGGAACGTATGGCCCCACCCTCAGATGATGTCAGTAAGACGAAACGCGTCAGGGTGGAACCATATGAGGTTGAACACAGCAGGAGTGACAGGAGTAAGAAGGGGAGAAGCGCTAAGCCGAGGAATATCAGCTGAGTGATCTGTCGCTGAGGGCGGTAGGACCATCGTTTAGCCTAGCTATCTCTACCTGACCCTAGCTGTCAATCTGCATATTGAATTTATGCTTGAAATCTCTTTACGTTTGTGAGTGTAATATTTGTGGGTTTTTAAATCTAATAAAGCATTCATTGGTTTTACGGAATTACGCTATATGCACTTTTCTTTCTAATTATACCTTCGACGGAGATTGAGTGGAGGAGTATATGAAGGAAGAAAGGAAGACGCCTGCATCTTTCGCCTATGAGGATTTCTTGATTAACTGCGAGAAACCAGCCAACGTCTGGTAAGAGTAATACCTAAGGGGGACTATCTCTTTACTGGCAACAATCTCGGGCAGTGTTTTACATGTATGCACGTGTGGAGGTGCATGTCGGGCAATAGTGCAATATATAATTTCCAATGAACTATGTTGAATAATTGTGAGATCGATATCTCCGTTACCAAGCACTAATTTTGAGCTGGACATTGGTTTAAATGGACACAATATAAAACATTGAGCTTGGAAATCATTTAGCATTTTTTTGGTTTGAATATTTTGAGGAGATTTTTAAACTATGTGAATGCTTATTATTGTTACTGTCTGTATTTAGAAATAATACGCGCTGTTTTTAACTCTTTCTTGATGGATTAACTCACCTTCTGTAGGAGTTGAACCATTTTTTCAGAGTTTTCTTTATACAATAGTGATAAGGTTGTATCAGCGTATAGAACCGAATTAAAACAGCTGCGAAATAGGAACATAATTCCACATCCTCCAGAATACGCACACATACAGTTTTAGATGTGAGCGCTTGTTAATTTTTTTACATCTAGCTAGGCGGCGCGAAGTGTAGGAAAATTGTGGTATAATCTTGTTTTTTTTTTATAATTCTCCTTTAAGGGGGTGTGGCGGGCGGTGTCCTATACTTTTGCTGATATGTGTCCCTTATTCCCATCTCAAAAAGTTGGGAGGTATGGTTTACTTAGTGCTTTACAACATAGATGGGAGACAATACAGTTACAATACAATAAAATAGAAGAGGGTTAAAAGGGCCCTGCTCAGAAGAGCTTACAATCTAATAGGGTGGGGCAAGTGGTACAAAAAGGTTGTAACTGTGGAAAATGAGCTGATGGAAGTGATAGGAGATTAGTTGGAGGCATGATATGCTTCCCTGAAGAGATGAGTTTTCAGGGATTGCCTGAAGGCAACAAAAATAGGAGATAGCCGAACAGTTGGGAGGTAGAGAGTTCCAGAGGATGGGAGAGGCTCTGAAGAAGTCCTGGAGATGAGCATGAGAGGAGGAGACAAGGGAGCTTGAGAGAAGGAGGTTTTTGAGAGGAGCGGAGAGGACAGTTTTGGTGATATTTGGATATAAGATTGGTGATGCAGCTTGGGGCAGAGTTGTGAATGGCTTTGTATGTTGTAGTTAATATGGGGCTCAGGTAAGTATTAGGGGGCTGCTGCACACAGAAAGGGTTTTATCTTAATGCATAGAATGCATTAAAGCGGGAGTCCGCCGGGAGTCCATGTTTTTTTTTCTTTTAAAAGCCAGCAGCTACAAATACTGCAGCTGCTGACTTTTAAAATAGTGACACTTACCTGTCCAGCGCGCCCGCGATGTCGGCACCCGAAGCCGATCTCTTGATCGTCTCTCGGGTGCTGCCGCCGCCATCTTGGGTATGGGAATCAGGAAGTGGAGCCTTTCGGCTTCATTTCCCGGTTCCCTACTGCGCATGCGCGAGTCGCACTGTGCAATAAGGATGGACCCGCTGCCTCTGGGATCTGTGTGTTTCCCAGCAGGCAGCGGGGGACTTTCGGAAAGGGGCGTAATCTAGATTACGCCCCTTTCCGCAGAGAGCTATCCCGGAAGTGGGTGCAGATACCTGTACTGTACAGGTACCTGCACCCCCCTCCCCCCTGAAAGGTGCCAATTGTGGCGCCGGAGGGGGGGAGGGTTCCGATGAGCGGAAGGTCCACTTTAGGGTGGACCTCCGCTTTAAGATTAAAAAAAAACTTCTGTCTTTAGAATCACTTTATCCACTTCATTACAGGGCACTCTTACCACCTTCCTGCCCAGGACAATTTTCAGGTTTCAGCGATGTCACGCTTTGAATGACAATCGTGCAGTCATGCTACACTGTACCCAAACAAATTTTTTATCATTTTGTTCACACAACTAGAGCTTTCCTTTGGTGGTATTTAATCACCACTGGGTTTTTTTATTTTTTGTTAAATAAACAAAAAAAGACTGAATGTTTTGAAAAGAAAAATGTTTTTCTTTGTTTCTGTTATAAAATGTAGCAAATAAATAATTGTTCTTCATACATTTAGGTCAAAATGTATTCTGCTACATTTCTATGGTGAAAATAACTCAAATCAGTGTATATTATTTAGTCTACAAGAAGGTTATAGAGTCCACTAACTATGGTATACATCTGAAAATTTACCAACCCTGATGTACTGATGGCATTTCTTGAGGCCCTAAATTGCCAGAACAGAACAAATATCCCCCAAATGACCCCATTTTGGAAAGTAGACAGTCCAAGGTATATTTAGTAAGAGACCTGGTGAGTTTTTTGAAGTTGTAATTTTTTGCATTATTTGAATAATAAAGAAATAAAAAAAATCTAATTTTTTTTTATGCTGACACCAGTGCAGTACAGTGTCATCAAATAACTGGCGTGGCGTTGGTCAGGAGCACTGACTAGTGGCAGTACAAAAAAAGTAATTATTTTACATTTTTATTTTTTATTAACTTTATATTCTTTTTTTACAATGTATTTTAAAACACAGTGACCAGAGCATCATATTGTTATTGTTTTTTTTTTTTGTTTTTTTTTATAGTGTTTTTTTTGTTCTTTTTTTGTTTACATTGGATTGCTATTAGCAAGCAGTTTACTGAATGAAACGGATTCATTCTGTTTGGTTTGTTGTGATTAGCGATTATTTGTCAAAGCTAATCACATTGTACAGATGGACTGTGATTGGCCCTGTCTGTACCATGTGATCAAATTGACCAGTCACAGCTAGCAACATCGTCATTATGACAAATGAGGAATATATTGCGATGTGCCAAAAGGTTGTTACAAATAAATGATGGTACAAACCTATCTCAAAGGGTGTGGTTGAAAAATTCAACGACACCTTTTGTGATTTGCTTGATGGGGCTTTCTGCAATGGAGCCATTGACAAGGATGTCTGGGAATACATCAGAACGTCCTATCTGCATACTCCGACATTGTATTGCCTCCCGAAAATACATAAGAATCAAAAGAATCCTCCAGGCTGTCCCATTATTTCTGGGAATGGCTCAATATCGGAAAATTTGAGCAAGTTTGTCGACAGCCACCTTAGACCCTTTGTTGCTGGTTTATTTTCATACATCAAAGACACCATTCATTTATTGCAAAATTTAGAAGAACTACATATTCCACCTGATTCTTTTTTAGTAGCTATTGACATGGAAGCAATATATAGCTCAATTCCCCATAACCTAGGTCTTTCGGAAATAAAACATGTTATATCTCAATCTCATAAAGACGACTTAAAACTAAATTCCTTTTTGATTGAGGCGTTGGAATTCATTCTAACGCACAATACGTTTTTGTTTGATGGGTCCCGCTACCTCCAGATACAGGGGGTTGTGATGGGGAATTGTTGTGCCCCGTCATATGCCAACCTGTATCTGGGGGAGTGGGAACAATTTCTTTTATCTGATGACAGTCTAACATGTTATACCACCCATGTAGCAGCATGGTTAAGGTATATAGATGATATACTGATGGTATGGAATGGTACATCGGAGGATTTACAATCTTTCATACATACCATGAACAAAAATGTATTTAATCTTTATTTCACAATGACGTTTAGTGATACTTCTATCACATTTCTCAATTTAAGTATCACAAATTTAGCAGATGGTTCATTATCCAGCGGTCTCTATCACAAGGAGACTGCTGGAAATACCATTTTACATGCGTCCAGTTGACACCCTGAATCCTTAGTGTTGTCCATTCCATATGGACAATATCTGAGGCTGAGACAAAATTGCTCCATGGACACTGATTTTGTCCGTGGGGCAAATTTGTTGAAGAATCGCCTCCTAGATCGAGTTTATTCATCTACTTGCCTTTAAAAAGGCTTTTAAATGTGCAAGTGGATGCGAAAGGCAAGAAGTCCTTTTTTTCCCCAAAAAATCTGATAGTTCACCATCACCAGACTAAAAACAACTTAGGCCGCGTACACACGCGCGGACTGTTTGCCCAACCTTGTTCGTCAAACAGTTTCGTCAAACAGTCCGCTCAAAATTTGCATGAGCGGACTTGCCCACACACGAGCGGACTGTTTCAGCGAACTGTTTGCCAAACAGTTGGCTCAACTTTTGAAATGAACGGACTCGCCCACGTAAGGAGGAGGCAAATCCGCCCATTTCGAGCGCGTGTAAAGGTAGGCGGGGCCCGCGAAGGAGACGTCGCGGGCTCCGCCGCCTGGAATGGGCTTAAAGGGGAACCCCAACGCCAAAAAAAATCGGCATGGGGGTTCCCCCAAAGTCCACACCAGACCCTTGTCCGAGCACGCTACCCGGCCGGCCAGGAAAGGGGGGCGAGCGCGCCCCCCCTCCTGAGCCGTACCAGGCCGCGTGCCCTCAACATGGGGGGGTGCCTTGGGGAAGGGGGGGGCCGCGCGGCCCCCCCACCCCAAAGCACCTTGTCCCCATGTTGATGAGGACAAGGGCCTCTTCCCGACAACCCTGGCCGTTGGTTGTCGGGGTCTGCGGGCGGGGGGCTTATCGGAATCCGGGAGCCCCCTTTAAGAAGGGGGCCCCCGGATACCGGCCCCCCACCCTATGTGAATGAGTATGGGGTACAATGTACCCCTACCCATTCACCTGTGAAATAAAGTACAAAAAAAAACACAACACAGGGGAAAAAATATTTTATTGCACAGCTCCGGGGGTCTTCCGTCTTCGGGGGTCTTCTCGCCGGACTCCTCCGCTATGTGTGTGTAGCTCTTTTACTAGCGGAGGAGTCCGGCTTTCTTCCTCCCCGCCGCCGGCCTCTTCTCCCGACTTCGGGGGTCTTGTCCCCCTCTTCGGTTCTTCTGCCGGGCCACCGCGCCTTCTTGTAGCTCTTTTACAGGCGGTGGCCCGGTCTTCTGTCGCCGCTGCCTTCCGTTCTTCTGTCGCCGCCTTCGGTTCTTCTGCCGGGCCACCGCGCCTTCTTGTAGCTCTTTTACAGGCGGTGGCCCGGTCTTCTGTCGCCGCTGTCGCTGTCGCCGCCTTCCGTTCTTGTTCTTCTTGTTCTTCTTCTTCTTCTCCAGGCGATGTTGACACGTCGCTCCCTCCGGCCGGAATGCCAGAGCCGCGCTGTGCGGTCACTTATATAGTGACAATGGGGCGGTGTCACATGGTATATGTCACATGGGTTGGTCACATGGGTTGATGTCACATGGGGACTATGACATCGTAAGGGGGCGGGGTCACCATGTGACCAACCCATGTGACATATACCATGTGACACCGCCCCATTGTCACTATATAAGTGACCGCACAGCGCGGCTCTGGCATTCCGGCCGGAGGGAGCGACGTGTCAACATCTCCTAAAGAAGAAGAAGAAGAACAAGAACGGAAGGCGGCGACAGCGACAGCGGCGACAGAAGACCGGGCCACCGCCTGTAAAAGAGCTACAAGAAGGCGCGGTGGCCCGGCAGAAGAACCGAAGGCGGCGACAGAAGAACGGAAGGCAGCGGCGACAGAAGACCGGGCCACCGCCTGTAAAAGAGCTACAAGAAGGCGCGGTGGCCCGGCAGAAGAACCGAAGAGGGGGACAAGACCCCCGAAGTCGGGAGAAGAGGCCGGCGGCGGGGAGGAAGAAAGCCGGACTCCTCCGCTAGTAAAAGAGCTACACACACATAGCGGAGGAGTCCGGCGAGAAGACCCCCGAAGACGGAAGACCCCCGGAGCTGTGCAATAAAATATTTTTTCCCCTGTGTTGTGTTTTTTTTTGTACTTTATTTCACAGGTGAATGGGTAGGGGTACATTGTACCCCATACTCATTCACATAGGGTGGGGGGCCGGTATCCGGGGGCCCCCTTCTTAAAGGGGGCTCCCGGATTCCGATAAGCCCCCCGCCCGCAGACCCCGACAACCAACGGCCAGGGTTGTCGGGAAGAGGCCCTTGTCCTCATCAACATGGGGACAAGGTGCTTTGGGGTGGGGGGGCCGCGCGGCCCCCCCCTTCCCCAAGGCACCCCCCCATGTTGAGGGCACGCGGCCTGGTACGGCTCAGGAGGGGGGGGCGCGCTCGCTCGCCACCCTTTCCTGGCCGGCCGGGTAGCGTGCTCGGACAAGGGTCTGGTGTGGACTTTGGGGGAAACCCCACGCCGATTTTTTTCGGCGTTGGGGTTCCCCTTTAAGCCCATTCCAGGCGGCGGAGCCCGCGACGTCTCCTTCGCGGGCCCCGCCTACCTGTACACGCGCTCGAAATGGGCGGACTTTCCGAGCGGGAACAGTCCGCTCATTTCGAAAGTAGAGCGGACAGGCCCACACACGGGCGGACTGTTCGCTCAAACACAGTTTCAGCGGACAGTTTTTCGGAATTTCCGAAAGACTTTGTCCGTCCAACTGTCCGCTGAAACTGTCCGCTGAAAGCCCACACACGAGCGGACTGTCCGCCCAAACACTGTTCAGCGGACAAGGTTGGGCGAACAGTCCGCCCGTGTGTACGCGGCCTTACAGTAAACAACATAAAGCAATTTAAAAAAATCTTACAGAAAACTGCCATCTATTACAAATTGATCCAAATTTAAAACCGCATGTATCTGCAACACCCACCATTACTTTTAGACGAGCACACTCAGTAAGAGACCATTTAGTCAAAAGCGAGTATACTGGCATCTTTCACTCTGATGTTTGTACACGGGTTGAAACTTTTACTTGTGGTGGATGTACAATATGTCGATACATGAACACACAATTAAAATTTGTTTTACGAAACGGTAAAATGTACAGACCTAGACATTACACCATTTGCAAAACGCCCGGAGTAATTTACTTATTAACATGCCAATGTAAATGTTTTTACATTGGCAAAACCAAAATAGAGTTTCACAAGAGAGCAGCACGTCATATTACTAGCATGAAGTGTGCAAATCTGGCCCTCCCCCTGGGGCGACATGTGCAAGATCATCATGCGGGAAAATTTCCCTGTGTTCTATTCACCATTCTTGATTGAGTCCATCCGGACAGTAGAGGTGGTTACTGGAACAAAATCTTGCTCCAGAGAGAGGTCCGTTGAATTGCTGATTTCAATGCAACCCATTTTCCAGGACTCAATACTCAATTCAGTTTCCGACCATTTTTAAATGGATTTGTTTCGAGAGGATGTGAAAAGGAGTAACTTCCTAGCTAGGTATTCACTATATGATATTTGTAAAAATGTTGTTTTTTGGAACCTCTGATGTATTATTTGTTTTGATATATCTTTTTCCCAAGCTATGTCTGGATGTCCCATTATTTCATCTTCATCTTTTCAACATGTATTCTGTATACTGAGATCACTATATGATTTATTTGCAAATATATCATTTGTGTTTATGTACAAAAAATAGTCAATATTAATATTACTGTTGTCAATGGGCCCCGCTGTCTGCTCAGTTCATCCCCGCCTGGCACACGGGGGCCTGTTAGTTTTCCCCTCTTTTTGAGGGAGACAGCTGGCTCCTTTAAGATGTTGCATGTCCCACCAGCCTGTTTTTCTCGGGCTGGTTATGATTTTGCAATTATAGTGCGTCAGTAGGCTTTACCTGCATGGCGCTACCCCACCACACAGGTGGTGGCCGGGCACCCTGCAGATCTTGCCCTGAGGTGTTTCCCCGTGTGTATTTCCTCACGACTGTCTCCATATGTTTCCCTTTTTTTCCCCTTCTCTTTTACAAATGGATGCCATTATTGATATCTATTTGTTGAATTGATTAACTTGGAGAGGTCTGGGGCGTGGTTCTCCAACGAAAGTATGAGATGTTGTAATCTGCTCTGTTTTTACTCCAATCTGCTCTGTTTTTACTCCAAAGGCACTTATCCACCCCTGTGGATAAGCATAGTCTGCTGACACTAAACAAATGAAACAGCACTGCGCAGGCGCTGGCGGCCTTTATTAGTCCTCCGGCGCTTTGGCTCAGTGCAATTCCTGCCTGTCATGGACAACAATGCCCCAGCCATCTGTACCCATTAATCTCATCGAAAGTAAGTAAATATTTCACCTGCCATGGTTTCTTTTTCCTTTTCTCATCGAATCATTTATAATTGAAGAGGTGGGAAATGATATTTGAGTTCTCTTCTTCTTTTTTTGTTCAATCTTATTTAGAGGAACAACATGGGAAACACATTTTTTTTTCTTCGTTTTTAGTTTTTAATAGCCCTTCTCAACTGTGTTGATGAGGGCTGTTCAATACATCCATGTGATAATTTAATTAACTGAATGGGATTTATTTATAGCCCTTGATTTTCAAAAAGATTTATATATGCAATTTTACTACAAAGTATCTCATTATTCTTCAAGATCTATCTGTGGCTGTGTTGTGGTGGTCACTCCGGGGGGATCCTTGTGAGGGCTCTTCTGAGCTCAGGCAGTGTTCATTGTCCCGTGGTGGACAGACAGCAGCAAAGTTTTTCCAAATCTTTTGGAAAATTATTTTAAGCACGCATACAATATATTCTCACATAAATTCAGCATTGGTATGTATGTCGGATATGTTCAAACACTGCAAAATGTTTTTGTTAAGACCTTTCCTACTCTTTTTCAGAATATACTTACACTCTGCTAAAAGAACACCTCTGAAGAAGGGATTCTATCCTGAAACATGTCAGTCGATTGGAGGATTTGTTGTATTAGTTTTTGAATTTATTAAAAATGTATTGTATGTGAACCTTTTTTGTGCTCTACATATAATGTATTTTATACATATTTAAAAAAAATGTTTTTGAAATAAATTATATTTTATTAAAAACGTTTTTTCTGTTTGCCTTAAAGTCCCACTGTACCAGGGGGTACTTGTGTCCCTCTTTGAGGAGCCTTATATAATTGATTTTGGGATGTTGGCAACATTGTTGGAGAATTTAATATTTCTCTGTGTGGTTAATTACCTGTGTACTCAGTTTGCTGAAGACAAGCAGACTAAGGACATGGATTACTGGAACCATGTCCTGTGGTCTGATGAGACCAAGAGAAACTTACTTGGTTCAGATGATGTCAAGTGTGTGTGGCGGCAAACAGGTGAGGTGTACAAAGACAAGTGTGTCTTGCCTACAGTTAAGCATGCTGTTGGAAGTGTCATTGTCTGGGGCTGCATAAGTGCTGCCGACACTGGGGAGCTACAGTTCATTGAGGGAACCATGAACATGTACTGTGACATACTGAAGCAGAGTATGATATCCCCCCTTCGGAGACTGGGAGATAGGGCAGTATTCCAACATGATAATGACCCCAAACACACCTCCAAGATGACCACTGCCTTGCTAAAGAAGCAGAGGGTAAAGGTGATGGACTGGCCAAGCATGTCTTCAGGCCTAAACCCTATTGAGCATCTGTGGAGCATCCTCAAACGGAAGGTGTAGGAGTGCAAGATCTGTAAAATCCACCAGCTCCACAATGTAGTCATGGAGGAGTGGAAGAGGACTCCAGTGGCAACCTGTGAAGTTCTGGTGATCTCCATGCCCAAGAGGGTTAAGGCAGTGCTGGAAAATAATGGTGGCCACACAAAATATTGACACTTTGGGCCCAATTTTGACATTTTTCACTTAGGGGCGTACTCACATTTGTTGCCAGCGATTAAGAACATTAATGGCTGTGTAGAGTTATTTTGAGGGGACAGCAAATTTACACTGTTATACAAGCTGTACACTCACTACTTTATATTGTAGCAAAGTGTAATTTCTTCAGACATTTTTCTACAAAAATGTGAGGGTGTACTCACTTTTGTGGGATACTGTACATATAGCAAAGTTTTTTTGTTCATGTTAGATGTTTGTTTTTGTTGTATTGTTTTTGTAACAGCAGTACAGGAATAATATCCTTTAAAGCGGGAGTCCACCGGGAGTCCACGTTTTTTTTTTTTTTTTTAAAAGCCAGCAGCTACAAATACTGCAGCTGCTGACTTTTAAAATAGTGACACTTACCCGCCCAGCGCGCCCGCGATGTCGGCACCCGAAGCCGATCTCTCGATCGTCTCCCGGGTGCTGCCGCCGCCATCTTGGGTATGGGAATCAGGAAGTTTCGGCTTCATTTCCCGATTCCCTACTGCGCATGCGCGAGTCGCGCTGCGCAATAAGGATGGACCCGCTGCCTCTGGGATCTGTGTGTTTCCCAGCAGGCAGCGGGGACTTTCGGAAAGGGGCGTAATCTACGCCCCTTTCCGCAGAGAGCTATCCCGGAAGTGGGTGCAGATACCTGTACTGTACAGGTACCTGCACCCCCCTCCCCCCTGAAAGGTGCCAATTGTGGCGCCGGAGGGGGGGAGGAATCCAATGAGCAGAAGGTCCACTTTAGGGTGGACCTCCGCTTTAAGCTGAACCAGCACATCTGTACTATGTAGGGCAGGTTGTCTCCTCTAGTAACTGAACTTTTAATCACTGCTTCATGCACTGATTCTCTTGGATGAGTTCTCTCTGAAGTTGTCCCAGCCACTTTGGAGGCTCCCTGGTGCTTCCTTAGAACGTCATGCCTCTAGAATCGTTACTAGATCTTTGGCAGGCTTTCCTCATCAGGAACTTGAACACCCGGATAGGCCTCAGACAGGCCATGCAGCCGGCAGTCACCTGGATAGGCCTCAGGCTTCAGGCCTATCAGCCAGGAACTTACCTGACTTTGTTCCGTTAAATAGCTTTTCCCAGCATGCAACGCAGAAAATATGATTGGCTGAGAAAAATATGTTTATCCATAACTTAGTTATGTGTGGTGTTCCACACACACAAAAAAATGCTTAAAATTCCTAAAAAAAATAAAAAAATAATTTGTATTTTTCTTTTTAACTCACATCTAAATGCCTGTTGATAGGGGGTCCCTCGTAGTCTGCCTCCTTCAGTGCATGGGCTCCTGACGTCACTTCCCCTTGGTGCAGGAAGGGCTCAGCTCCGCCCCCTCCCTCCTGTCAGTCATCTGGGACACGTGACAGGTCCCAGATGACTGCGCGGCCAATCACGACACGAGGCGCCGCTCACGCATGTGCAGTGGGTGCCCGGCTGTGGGTTCCAAGAGGAAGGGGGACAAGTGGGGCTTCGTTCCCCCACATCGCTGGACCCTGGGACAGGTAAATGTCCAATTAATAAAAGTCAGCAGCTGCAGTATTTGTAGCTGCTGACTTTTATTTTTACTCCTCTTTAAGTATACTCTAGCTCATCATACTAATGTCAAAGGCAACAGTGCCACCTACTGACAAAAGGGAGAAGCCACAATTTAGAACAGAAGTCATTTGACACTTAAACACTACAAATTAGCCAGGCTGACTACCACTAAGCTTAAATAAATATACCTGTAGCCCTACTTCTAGGGACAAGGGTGCTACACGTGATATATCACAAAGGCTAAAGCTGGATACACACACTATAAAATCTTCTTTCAATTTTTTCCTTTAGATTTACCAAAACTATATAATATGAGGCAAAACCAAAACACTTTCAATTTATATGCAATCAGGCAGACCCTTGCACTACATAGTTGAAGGTAAATCTGAAAGAAATCTAACAACAATAGTTGTATAGTGTGTATCCAGCTTAAATCTTTGTCTGTAGTGCATGTTCAAACCTTAAAACCAGAAATAATAACATGTTATTATATTTTTACTCCAGGAGTATATTATGAGTTTGGTAATTCTAAAGAAATGCTTAAAAGATGCATTAAAATGTAACTAAACCCTTTAGATTTTAGACGACTAAAATGTACTAGAGATTTTAGTCAATTAAAATATGACTAAGACTAAAATAATTCAGATGACTAAAAATAGGATTAAAACCAAAATGGCATTTTAGTCCAAAGAGTATAACAAAAACTAAATCAAAATTGAAATTTGATATCCAAATATCTAAGGACTAAGGGGCCAAGCCCAACCCTTGAAAAACCACCCTGCGCATAATCCCCCCTCCACCAAATGATTTGGACCAGTGCATAAAGCAAGGTCCATAAAGACATGGATGAGCGAATTTGGGGTGGAGGAACTTGACTGGCCAGCACAGAGTCCTGACCTCAACCCTATAGAACACCTTTGGGATGAATTATAGTGGAGACTGCGAGCCACATCAGTGTCTGACCTCACAAATGCACTTCTGGAAGAATGGTCAAACACTCCCATAGTGTCAGAAACCATGAAATCAGGCCGAGACAGAAGTACAGTTAAATCACACTTGTTTAATAATAAAAGTAAAAAGAACAAACGCAGTCAAAACATAGCCAAAGTTCAGTAACCGGAACGGATAGTCAGCCAAACCAGAAGTCAGGGATCAATGTAGTGGAACAGGAAGCAGGATCTGGAGGCAGAAGGGATGTCAGCAAAGCAAGTCTTGAACTTGATTGCAGGTGATAGTTTCTGTGATGTTGACCAAGGCGAGGGCAGAGAACCTCTGGACTGGACGGCTTAAGTAGGCAGGACTGACAAGCAGGATATCAACAGCTGGAGTAACTGTGGAGAGATAGTAGCTGGCAATTAGCCGACAGCTGAGGGGCCAGATCAGAGAAGGAAGGGCTGAGCCCAGCCCTGACATTACCCCCTCCTCAATGACCCATCACCCTCAGAGGACCACCAGGCTTGAGGGGAAAACATCTATGGTAATCACGGAGGAGGACAGGGGCATGTACGTCCGAGGATGAGACCTAAGAGCGTTCCTCCGGACCGTACCCTTCCCAATGCACCAGGTACTGTATGCGCCCACAAAACCTATGGGCATCAACAATGGACTGTACTTCATACTCCTCATGGTTCTAAACCTGTACAGGGGGAGGGCGTGGCACTGAGGTGGTAAAGCAGTTGCAGACCAAAGGTTTTAAAAAAGAGACATGAAATACATTTGAAATATGCATGTAAGAAGGAAGGTCTAATGCGTAAGCCACTGGGTGGATCCTACAGAGAATACGGAAAGGCCCAATAAATCATGGTGCCAGTTTCAGTGAGGGAACACACAGTTTGAGGTTATGAGATGACAGCCAATCCCACTACCCAACCTGGTAGGAAGGTGCAGGTAGGCGTCTGCGGTTAGCATGAAGTCTATACCTATCACTGGCACGGCGCAAGAACTTTTGGACCTGCACCCAAGTGGAACGAAGATCACAGAGATGCTCCTCTAAAGCAAGAATTCTTTGAGGAACAAATGAGTCAGGCAGCATGGATGGTTGGAAACCATAATTCGTCATAAACAGGGACAATCGGGAAGCAGTATTGACGGCGCTATTGTTTGCAAACTCCACCCAAGTTAAGAGTAGGGATGAGCCGAACACCCCCCGGTTCGGTTCGCACCAGAACTTGCGAACGACCCCCGCGTTCGGTACGAACGTTAGAACCCCCTTGAAGTCTATGGGACTCGAACGTTCGAATTGGAAAGTGCTAATTTTAACGGCTAATATGCAAGATAGTGTCCTAAAAAGGGTTTGGGGACCTGCCTCCTGCCTCAGGGGACATGGGTCACTGCAAAAAAAAGTTTTAAAAACTGCCGTTTTGGCGGGAGCACTGATTTTAATGACGATTAAAGTGAAAAAAAGAAAGTGAAATATTCCTTTAAATATGGTGCCTGGGGGGTGTCTGTAGTATGCCTGTGAAGTGCCACGTGTTTCCCGTGTTTAGAACAGTCCCTGCACAAAATGACATTAAACGGAAATAACACCATTTAAAACTGCTTGCGGTTTTAATGTTATATCTGGTTGCTGCAATATGGTTGAAAATCATTGAGAAACATGGCATGGGTAGCCCTCCCTGCCCATTACCAGCCTATTTGGGTCTTGTACGCATATTAAGGGGAACCCCGTACCCTTATTAAAAAAAGGAAATGCGTGTGGCCCCCAGGCCCTATATACTCAGAACAGCAGTATACAGGCGGTGCAAACAAGACAGGGACTGTGTAGGTTTGTTGTGTTAAGTTGAATCTGTTTGTCATTTTCAACCGGTACATTTTTAAAGTGTAGCTCCAGTCAAAAAAACTATCTTTAAGCTTTTTGGAAAACATAGGGAAGGGTTATCACCCCTGTATAATTTGTTTTGTCGTCCATCTTTTTTCATCTCACTTGCTGCTGTCTCCTTGCGTTTGCAAGTAGGAGATGTTTGTAAGTTGGATGTTTGAAAGTAGGGGCCTGCCCTATATTATAGCGGTATGTACTGGGTACAGAGCACGCAGACAGCACGCACTATCTCCTAACACTACTGACTGCAAGCTCTATTATTAACCACTTGTTAGCCCAATGTTTGCATAAAGATGAAGTTATGCTGAGTAAATAGATATCAAACATGTCACTCTTCAAAATTGCACATGCCCGTGGAATGGCGCCAAACGTCGCTACTTAAAAAATCCCCATAGGCGACGCTTAAATTTTTTTTTTACTGGTTACATGTTTTGAGTTGCAGAGGAGGTCTGGGACTAGAATTATTGCTCTCGCTCTAACATTCTCGGCGATACCTCACATGTGTGGCACATGCGAGCACATGGGGACATGGGCGCTTTAATTTTTATTTTATTTTTTTATTGTTCATTTTACTTTATTTATGTTAGTTTGACATTTTTTTCCCCAAAAATATATTTTTGATCACTTTTATTCCTATTACAAGAAATGTAAACATCCCTTGTAATAGGAATATGGGGTGACAGGTCCTCTTTACAGTGAAATCTGGGGGGTCAATATGATCCCACATCTCACCTCTAGGCTGGGAAGCCTGAAATAAAAAATAAAAAAAAGATTCTGGCTTTGATCGTACTGGCGAGTTGGTAGAAGCACCGGAGGGTGGTGAGGGGTGGGGGGCGTCTATGGCTGGGTATTTCAGGGTATCACCGAGTATGGCTGGGTATCTCTGAGTATGGCTGGGTATGGCAATTTATGGCAGGGTATTACAGAGTATTGGCGGGGTATTGGCGGGGTACTACAGAGTAATAGCAGGGTACTGCAGAGTATTGGGGGGTACTACAGAGTAATGGCAGGGTACTGCAGAGTATTGGGGGTACTGCAGAGTAATGGCGGGTACTGCAGAGTAATGGCGGGTACTGCAGAGTATTGGGGGGTACTGCAGAGTAATGGGGGTTACTGCAGAGTAATGGGGGGTACTGCAGAGTAATGGCAGGGTACTGCAGAGTATTGGGGGTACTGCAGAGTAATGGCGGGTACTGCAGAGTAATGGCGGGTACTGCAGAGTATTGGGGGGTACTGCAGGTTAATGGGGGTTACTGCAGAGTAATGGCGGGTACTGCAGAGTAATGGCGGGTACTGCAGAGTATTGGGGGGTACTGCAGAGTATTGGGGGTACTGCAGAGTAATGGCGGGTACTGCAGAGTATTGGGGGGTACTGCAGAGTAATGGGGGTTACTGCAGAGTAATGGGGGGTACTGCAGAGTAATGGCAGGGTACTGCACTGCAGAGTAATGGCAGGGTACTGCACTGCAGAGTAATGGCGGGGTACTGCAGAGTAATGGCAGGGTACTGCAGAGTAATGGCAGGGTACTGCAGAGTATTGGCAGGGAATTGAGGGGTTAAATTCGGTGAGCAGCGATGTGGGCACTGCAGATGCAGCCCACATCGCTGCTGACACCGATCTCTTTCCCCTCCGCTGTACCGATCGGTACAGAGAGGGGAGGGAGGAACAGGCGTCATAACATGACGCCGGTTTGTTTCCAAGTGATCACTCCGTCATTTGACGGAGCAATCACGTGGTAAACGGTCGCTATGAGCGGCCGTTTACCGTGATCCGTGATGCGACCCGGCGGTCACAGACGCTCTCGAGTGCGCACACCTCGGGGTACGCGAGAGCAGAATTCTGGGAGGCCGTTAATTAATGGCCTCTCAGAGTTAAACAACCCCCCTGAAGCCGTTAATCGGCAATGGGCAGTTGTTAAGTGGTTAAAGCTAGATCACTAGCTATATAGGTGAGGTGAATATAGTGGTGTATACTGCAGTCAGGGCACAGACAACAACCACTACACAGCAGCAAGATAGGAAATCAGCCAAAAACGATTGGTGTGTACTGTGTTGAAGGTACACAGAACACCCACTGCTTCAGATGCTAAGTAACACACTACACGAAGCCGCCTCAAAGGCGGCCTTATATAGTGTGGGGCGTGCACTACACAGCCTGAGCTATGATTGGCCACAGGCAGGATGCCTGTGGCCAATCATGGCTCTCCTCGCTGCCGGCGCTGCGATTGGCCAAGCATGCGGGGTCACAGTGCATGCTTGGCCAATCATGGGGCAGCAATGCACTGCGCCACCGCAGTGCATTGTGGTCCGCGCGCGCGTCACTCGAATTTTGACGCGAACGGCCCAAACGTTCGTAATTCGCCGAACGCCCGAACAGCCAATGTTCGAGTCGAACGTACGTTCGACTCGAACACGAAGCTCATCCCTAGTTAAGAGGTCTGACCAGTTGTTATGGTTTCCAAAATATAGCAGCATGGAAACTGCTCCAAGGCTTGGTTGGCTCGTTCTGCAGACCCATTGGACTGCGGGTGATACGCAGAGGAGAAGGAAAGCTGAATTCCCAACTGTGCATAAAAGGCTCACCAGAACCTGGAGACAAACTGACTAACCCTGTCCAAGATGGTAACCTTTGGTAGCCCATGTAACCGATAGATCTCTCTTTAGTGGAATACAATGTGACATTTTCGAGAACCGGTCAACCAAAAGAATAACTGTGTTGCCCTGGGAATTGGGTAACTCCACAATATAATCCATTGACAGGTGGGTCCAATGCCTCTCTCCATTGGATATAGGCTGTAGGAGGCCCAATGGAAGGTGTTGCAGTGTCTTAATCTGAGCATAAACGGAACAAGCGGCTACAAAAGGCTGTCACAAGAACATGGAGACTAGGCCACCAAAATTCTTGAGAAATAGCCCAAATGAGTTGATTTTTCCCTGGGTTGCCAGTTGTCTTAGGAAAATGGTAATTCTGCAGCAAAGCAGTGCAGAGATTCTCAGGGACAAAGCAGCGTTCACAAAGTTTCTCGGGTGAAGAATACATCTGAGCGGCAAGAATTCTGTCACCCAACAGTGAAGTGAGACTAGTATGAACAGTGGTCAGAATACGATCGGGAGGTATCGCAGGAGCAGGAACCTATTCCATCTTGGAAGAGGAGGAAAACTGTTGCTACAATGCTATATGTGATATAGGTGTCCGTCCAAAATCAAACAGGCAGGCAAATCAACCCAAATGAAAGGGAACCCTCACCAAAATGAACCAAGAGGAGGTCCAGTGCATTAAGAGACAGTTTTTCAAATGCCATTCAATATTCAAGAACAGGCAATTAACCAGCAGTATCAGTTCTATCTAGGTATACTAGGTGAAGGCAAACTTCCATGACTTCCAGGATTATAAGCACGGTATACAGATCTTGTTTTCCTGCAAAAAACATTCCTTTTGTTCTGTTCAAAATTAAAGCCTGTGTCATAGAGAGGTACCTCCAAACAAAGATCCACTTGTGGAACAATTTATTCGTTTTTTTGCACACATGTAAAAATCTTAATTTTTGGCCAAAAACATCACGTAAACCCCCAAACTATTCGGCCCTGTAGAATGAAGAGGATAGTTGCAATTTGTATGTTGCATGATATTTATGTGCGCATGTGTGGGAGTGACGGCTTCGCCGAATGACAGCGACGGAGCTGCGAGACGCCACCAGCAAGATGGATGCTCCAGACTACAGGGGACAGCGGTGACTTCGCTGGCTCCTGTGTCAGGTAAGTGACACATAATGGACTACTATGCGATGCATAGTAGTCCATTATGCTTTACCTTTGCAGGGAATGAAAGAGGAAGTAAACTCATCAGGGTTTACTTCCTCTTTAAAGAAGCTGTAAAGGCATAAGGTTTTTTATCTTAATGCATTCTATGTGTGTAGCAGCACCCCCCCTAATTACCTGAGCCCCATCTCCAGCGATGTCCATGATCCCCTCAGCCATTCAGGACACTCCTCCTGATTGGCTCAATCAAAGTCAGTCAGCCAATCAGGGGAGAGAGGGGCCAGGTCAGGGCTCTGTGTCTGAATTTACTTTTGTTTTTTATTGCTATCACAAGGGGTTAATAAACCCCCATGTGATAGCACTGGGCAAGTGAGAGGTACTGGTGTATATTAGGTACTAATAGACAACAGTGTCTCCCCTGCTCTTCACAACAGAGCAAACACCTGTTCAGATGCTCCCCTGGCTATAACCGCCAGGAAATGGAGGATCTGAAACAGGAAGTGAGGAAATAATCATCACTTCTGGTTTCTTTCCATACAGGGGAGATCAAGACATGGAAGTGCCTCACTCTCCCTCATTCTCTTCTCCCCCCACT
Source organism: Lithobates pipiens (assembly GCF_037356315.1). Taxonomy (NCBI): domain Eukaryota; kingdom Metazoa; phylum Chordata; class Amphibia; order Anura; family Ranidae; genus Lithobates; species Lithobates pipiens. The sequence continues at coordinate 553,559,627 of NW_027507758.1, read as the reverse complement.
CTTGGTTATAGTCCCCTAGAGAACCTGGGAACCACGAGGGGGGGTGGACTGCAGCCTGCTCTCTGCTGAAAACGGGTTACGGGAATGCAAAGTGAATTTCACTCTTGTGATCCATAGAAGTACAGCCAAACAACCTTTGGCTGGACTTCTCCTTTAAAGTGGTTGTAAACCCTTACAAACCATTTTGACCTACAGGTAAGCCTAGATTAAGGCTTACCTGTAGGTCCAAGAAATATCTCCTAAACCTACACGATTTAGGAAATATTTGCAAAAAGACAGGCACCACTGTCTACGGCGCATGCGCCGTAGACAATGGCGCACTGAGCACGCCGCAGATCATGGCAATATGCTGCTCGTGTCGGCTCCCGTGTGCATATATGGGGCGCTCTGATAAGGACACAAATGTGTGTCAGGGGGTCTGATGGGAACACAGTGTGTGTAGGGAGCTCTGATGGGGACACAAATATGTCTGGGGTCAAAAAAAAGAAATAATGTGTAGGGGGGGGGGGCTTTGATGGGTTCTGATGGGAACACAAATATGAAAGGGGGCTCTAAGGGGGACACAAATATGCAGCAGGGCTCAAGTGAGGACACAAATGTGCAGCAGGGGTTCTGATGGGGCCAAATGCATGGAGGTATGTGTGATGATAACACAGATGTAAGGTCCTGTGCACACTGGAAGTTTAGCCCCTGTGCATGAGGTTACGGCTTTTAGATGTGGGTGGAGGATACAGATATGCCATCCAGCTCTACTGCTGGCAGCCTGTCAAATTCTATTCTGCTTCAGATTCATTTATCATTTTTTTTGACCTGCGAATATGTGAAAAATGCACAATATGGCCCTCAAAGTGAAAAGTTTGGAGACCCCTGTCTTAAGGCGTCAGAATACCAAGGCATTTTGGACAATTTCATGCTCCCAACTTTGTGAGAACAGTTTGGGGATGGCCCCTTCCTGTTCCTACATGACTGCGCACAGTGCACAAAGCAAGGTCCATAAAGACATGGATGAGCAAGTATGGAGTGGAGGAACTTGACTGGCCTCAACCTGATAGAACACCTTTGGGATGAATTAGAGCAGAGACTCTTGTCCAACATCAGTGTCTGACCTCACAAATGCGCATCTGGAAGAATGGTCAAACATTCCCATAGACACACTCCTAAACCTTGTGGACAGTCTCCCCAGAAGAGTTGAAGGTGTTATAGCTGCAAAGGGTGGACCAACTCAATACTGAACCCTACGGACTACGACCGAGATGTCATTAAAGAGGAACTGCAGTCTGCTCACATAATTTCTAATAAAAACATCTTTGCCATTCTGAAGCTTCCCTCCAGCCACTTTGCATATTTTATATATACTGTGATTCTGTACTTGCCAAATATGCTGCAGAAATCTCCCTCCACTGAGTCTGGTTGCAATTATTTTAACTGTGAGCAGCTGAAGCTGCTGCCTGTTCACTTCCTGGATTTACACAGACACACACCTCCAGCTCTGCAGCTCTCATTGGTCCTCTTATGACTCATCCCCCTCTCCCTTCCTGGCAAACTCTCATGAGAGTGAGAGAGAAAGCTGTGCATGATGTCATAAGCCTAGGCTTTTTTTCCAGACAGGAAAGAGGAAGTGGTCTGTATAAGGTATTTACTGGAGAGAAAAAAAATGTTTTGCTATCCAAAGTTAAAACAACAAGGGCAGAAGATTTAATAGATGGAAAGTTGAAAAAGAAATACTGAAGTTCCACAAGTACATGTAAAGGTAGCTGTCCCAATACTTTTGATAACATAGTGTATACAATTTATGTGAATGAATTATGGCAATTAACACTTCTCTGTTTAGTATCACTTTAACTCTACAATCCTAGGACTTGGCAGCAATCCCTACTACTAGATAGTAAGACAACCAGACATGTAGATAAAAATAATTCTTAGAATACAGGTAAGACCAATAAGCTATGTACGGAAAACTTTTCTTAGTATAGCATGAGTCCGCAATAGGATGTCCAGTTTTCTAAGAAATCTAAAGGAATTATGTGTTTGCAGTACCTATTCTGACTGCTAGGGGTCATTAGAATACACAAAAATAGTTACAGCATATGTATAGCTAAAACTGTATTCTGTTTATAAAAAAAAAAAATGTCCATGGATTATATTGTAGTTACCCAACTTTTGTAGCCGCTTGTTCCGTTTGTGCTCAGAGTAAGACACCACAACACCTTCCAGTGGGCCTCCTACAGCCTATATCCAATGGAGAGAGGCATTGGACCCACCTGTCCATGGATTATATTATGGAGTTACCCAACTCCCAGGGCAACACAGTTATTCTTGTGGTTGACCGATTCTCAAAAATGTCACATTGTCCACTAAAGAAGTTGCCCACATCCAAAGAACTGGCATCTAATTTTGCTTGAGAGATCTTTCGGTTACATGGGCTATTGAAGGTTACCATCTTGGACAGGGTTAGTCAGTTTGTCTCCAGGTTCTGGCGAGCCTTTTGTGCACAGTTGGAAATTTTCTTCCACTACAATGTGGTGGAGTTAAACTCCTAGTTGTCACCTTCACAGGTGTCCTCAACACAAACTTTCCTCTTTTCAACCTTTTTGTTCTGGTGACATGGATTTCCCATCACTTTCTGTCTTTGTAAAAATGTCTACCAGGGCAATTAGAAAAGGTGAATTTATCTAGCAGGATACATACATCAATACAAACTTGACAGAGATTCTAACCGCTCACCACTAAAACTAGAAAAGTTTGGGCTATACATACACGTTAATATACAGTATATCTAAACTCAAGAAAAAAAATGTACATGGACATTTGACAGGTAAAGATACATGCAGGAGGTATGTATATCCTTCTAGATAACCCCTATGGCAGTAGTTTAGAAAGGATGACATTGGGTTTACATCCACTTTAATGACCACCAATGTATTCCTCTGGCCCACAATAACCACCAAAGTATCCTTGACCCCTGCTGACCACCAATGTAAATCACTCAGCCCCTATTAATGACCAGTATACTCCTTCAGCTCCTACTGACCTCCAGTGTTCCCCCTCACTGGCTTCCACTGTACCCCTCTAGACCCCACTGAACCCCTCCAGACCCCACTGAAGCCCTCCAGACCCCACTAAACGCCAGTCTATGCCCTTGTACACACGGTCAGACATTCCGACAACAAAATCCGTCAGATTTTGTCTGACGGATTTTGTCCGAAACTGGTGTTGCATACACACGGTCGGACAAAGTTGTCGGAAAATCCGTGTATGGGGCATAACTTGAATTTGAAAGTCTCCAAGTTGCAGTGGATAGATTAGGGCAGGAGTGCATTCCTCCTTAACCCCCTGGCGGTATTTCTGAGTCTGGCTCGGGGTGGAGATTTTATACCAAAAGCGGTAACCCAGAGCCAGTCTCGGGACCGCATCGCTGAATGCAGGGAGAGGTTACTTACCTTGTCTCCTGAATCCAGCGATGTCCCCCCCACCCCCCCCCCCCCCCCCCCCCCCGCGCTGTACGAGCGAGCCGTGCTCCGCTCGATCTATCACGGAGCCGATCTCCGTTCCCTGCGAGCGTTGCGACACACGGGGATGGAGAACGGCGCCAAATTCAAAAAGTGAAACACACACATTACATACAGTATAACGGAAACTTACAGATTACATTGCTGTATGTAATTATTTCACATCCCTTTTGTCCCTAGTGGTCTGTCCAGTGTCCTGCATGCAGATTTATATTATAAAAACTGTTCTTTATGCCTGGAAACTGGAGATTGGCCATAGCAACCAAAACTGTCCCTTGATTTTAGACCAGCTAGAAAACAGCGATAATAAATTGGAATCACTCGCAGAATTGAGCGATAGCGATTTGTGGGGAGATCCGTCATCAAATACTGAAAAGTAATGACAGTGACAATTCTGCAACTGAGCAAATTTCAGTGTTTTTGATTTGATTACATTATTGAATAATTTTTATTATTGTTAAATTATTATTTGGTATAATTATTTATAGTTATTTATTATATTATTTATGATTTCATTTTTCAAACTTTATCATACCCGGGATGTCTACTAGACTCTGGTTTGGACAGATTTAAGAGAGTTATTCCTAAGAATTACAGGACTACAATATAAAACGCCAAATTTTCATGCAAAATAATTGTACCGCTTTCAGCACCTAAAATCTGAAATAATCGTACCGCCAGGGAGGTTAAAGGCACAGAGACACGTTGGATGACCTGCAAGAGTACAATGGCAGCTAAAGGTGTCCAATGTGCCTCAATGCCAAATCCAACAATCAAGCTTTACAAGAATGACAACCACCCCAATTTATAACTAGCTTTTTTTTAGTAAGGTGCACATTGCAGAGTACAAAAGATTTCCAAGCACACTTACTAGCTAGCCTGCAAGACAAAAAAACCCAGATTGGCATGAACAATTTGCTGTTAAAAACAGAGGTTTTAATTGCACACATTTTCAAATATTTGTGGAAGCCTCCCTGCCTTGCAAAGTGTGGTCCTAACTTTTGAGAATCTCCAAGTAGGAGTGCAGAGACGTGAGTCCTGAACTGCAGGATACAGAATCAGGCCGACTCAGCTCTCCCCTCTGTGTTGGCCACCAGTCCCTTATAGAGTAACTCCACTTTTGTTGCGAAAAACAAAAATTCCCTTCTGGGTGATCTCTGTACATTACAAGGATTTTAACAAACCTTGTTGCAGATTCCTACCCTTTGTCATTCTGAAGAAATCACTGTGTGCTAGGCTGGCCATACATTATACAATTTTCATACAATTTCCTGAACAATTTTCTTTAGATTTACTTTCACCTATGTAGTTTAAGGGCCTGACTAATTGGATACAATTGAAAGCGTTGTTTAGTTGACCTCATATTATATGTTTTTCTGTAAATCTTAAAAGAAAATTGAACATGTATGCCTTAGTCTGTGTCCCTGTGGGAAAGTGTATCTAATGGGAGTGGTTTCATAATTATCAATCAGCTGCTGCATCTAATCTACTGAGGAAAGTAGCAGGGTCTGCATCCCTTTACTAGTGATTTCCTATTGGGGGTATCTCACTAAAAATTACATTTTTGTTGCAGGGGATGCCTGAGATCTGACTTGTATCTTAGTGTAAACGTCTGGTAAAGTCGGTGAGCCAATTACACAAGAAGGAAATGATGTTTCTGGGGTGTGTTCAGTACACATTCTGTACAGAACACCTCCAGGTAGCCATATTGCATTTTCAGAAAGAGCTACAGAGCTGCGGATTGAAAAGGAAAGGTAATATTTAATAACATTCAATTACATTATGACTACGTTATGAGTCACAATTTTATATGCTATATTTTTTTTTTCTTTTTCTGTTTGATATTTTTTTCCCCATGAAAGTAGTTACCCTTTAAAGTATCTCCATTAGATGATACTTGTTCCACTCTGCAGCATCAATTACCTTCATTAGACTCTCCAAGGAGCACTGAAAGTGCTGCTGGAGCCCTCCTTAAAGTGTTTTTTGCCCAAAAAAAGAAAAAGGGGATCCTGTTCCTTTAACCGCTTCTGGACCACCCACCGCATATATACTGTGGCAGGGTGGCCCGGCTGTGCAAAATCACATACCCGCGATGGGGAGACACTTAACCCCTTGATCACCCCTGGTGTTAACTCCTTCCCTGCCAGTGTCATTTATACAGTGACAGTGCATTTTTTGTTAGCACTGATCACAGTATTGGTGTCACTGGTCCCTAAAAAGTGTCGTTTAGTGTCCAATTTGTCCGCCGCAATGTCACAGTCCTGCAAAAAAAATGCAGATCGCTGCCATTACTAATTTAAAAAAAAGAAATAAAAATGGCATAAATCTATCCCATAGTTTGTAGACATCAAAACGATTGTGCAAACCAATCAATATACGCTTTATTGTGATTTATTTTTTAACAAAAATATGTAACAGAATACATATTGGCCTAAATTGATAAAGAAATTAGATTTTTTATATTTTGTTTATAGTGAATGTTTTATAGCAGAAAGTAAAAAAATATTGTTTTTTATTCAAAATTGTTGGTCTTTTTTTGTTTATAGCGCAAAAAAAAAAAACTGCAGCGGTCTCTGCTTAATCATGTAAACTGCCCCTGTGTCTGTGCTTTATAAAAAAAAAATGCAGCTATATACAGTGCCTTAAAAAAAATGAAAATCATATATAACATTTTCCTTCCACTTCACAATTATGTGCCACTTTGTATTGGTCCATCACAAAAAAAAACAATAAAATACATTTATGTTTTTGGTTGTAACATGAAAACTTGTGGAAAATTGCAAGGGGTATGAATACTTTTTCAAGACACTGTGCCAATAATCTTTTTAGCTGTCTGTACTCAGCCTCATACACACTATTAGATTTTCTGCAGATTTTAGTCTTCAGATTTACCAAAATCATGTAGTGTAAGGGCCTGCCTGATTGCATACAAATTGAAACTCTAAGGCCGCGTACACACGCGGGGACTGTTCGCTCAACTTTGTCCGTCAAACAGTTTCAGCGGACAGTCCGCTCAAAATTAGCATGGACGGACTTGGCCACACACGACGAACGAACAGTCCGCTGAAACCGTGCGCGATGACGTGAACGGCACGTACGACGGGACTAGAAAACGACGTCCTATACACTGCAATGCAAACTTCGGCGTGTAAATCCTTTCTGAGCATGCGCGGAACTTAGTTTGACGAACAAGCCTACACACGAGGGGACTGTTCGCTGAAACAAAGTTTCAGCGGACAGTTTTTCGGAATTTACGAAAAACTTTGTTCAGCAGACTGTCCGCTGAAACTGTCCGCTGAAAGCCCACACACGAGCGGACTGTCCGCCCAAACACTGTTCAGCGGACAAAGTTGAGCGAACAGTCCCCGCGTGTGTACGCGGCCTTATGCCGCGTACACACGGTTGGATTTTCTGATGGGAAATGTTGGATGTGAGCTTGTTGTCGGAAAGTCCAACCGTGTGTATGCTCCATCAAACATTTGCTGTCGGACTTTCCTCCAACAAATGTTTGATAGCAGGTTCTCAAATTTTCCACCAACAAAACTTTGTTGTTGGCATTTCCGATCGTGTGTACACAAATCCAACGCACAAAAGTTCATGCATGTTCAGAATCAAGCAGAAGGAGCCACACTGGCTATCGAACTTCCTTTTACTCGGCTCGTTGTACGTCTTGTATGTCACTATGTTCGTAATTGTTGGCCAACATTTGTGTGACCGTGTGTATGCAAAACAAGTTTGAACCAACATCCTTCAAACAAAAATCCACGGCTTTGTTGGCAGAAAGTCCAATCGTGTGTACGGGGCATTAAGGTTTGACCTTATATTATATGGTTTTGGTAAATCTGAAGGCAAAAATCTGCTGAAAATTGAATAGTATGGGGCTTTATTTTACAAAAATCAGAAGGGAAAATTCATAAGACGAGCTGTCTGCGGATTTACAATCGTTAGTATGGTGCTTTCGACAGCTGATTTGTTTTTTTTCGTCAGACAAATGCTGGATGTGCAGGCTATAAAATTTTTGTTGGATGTGAACTCAACTTGATGTCCTTTTTTTTCCCCACAAATAGAGCTTTCTTTTGATGGTATTTGATCACCACTGTGGTTTCTATTGTTTGCGCTATAAACAAAAAAGAGCATCAATTTTGAAAAAAAAAGCAATATTTTTTACTTTTTGCTATAATAAATATCCCCCCCCCCCCCAAAAAAAAATATCTCTTCCTCGGTTTAGGCCGATATGTATTTTTCTACATATATTTAGTATAAAAAAAAAATCACAATACGTGTATATTGATTGGTTTGCGCAAAAGTTTTAGCGTCTACAAAATAGGGGATAGATTTATGGCATTTTTATTATTATTTTTTTTTATTAGTAATGGTGACAGTCTGCGATTTTTATTGCGACTGCGACTTTCTGTCTGACATTTTTGACAATATTTTGGGACCATTGCCATTCATACAGCGATCAGTGCTATAAATATGCACTGATTACTGTGGAAATGCCACTGGCAGGGACGGGGTTAAACACTAGGGGACGATCAAGGGGTTAAGTGTGTTCCTTCAGTGTGTTCTAATTGTAGGGGGGATGGGCTCACTAGAACATGACATACATCAATGCTACTGATGACAGGGAGCAGTAGATCCCTGTCATGTTGCTAGGCAGAACAGGGAAATGCCTTGTTTACATAGACATCGCCCCGTTCTGCCTCTCTGTATCATGATCGTGGGCCACCGGCAGACATCACGTCCACGGGGACTCGCGTCGCGCGCGAGCACGCGGTTTACGGGTACGCCCATTTGCGCAGCCATGCCATTCTGCCAACGTATATTGTCGTACGCTGGACGGCAAGTGGTTAAAAGTCATTTGTTTTGTAGTGATATAAATATTAATATTATGGTGGTTGTTTGATATTTTGGGGGAGTTACCACAATACCATTATCCAGGCATGTACTGCCCATTGAGACTACAGGGAGTTTCCCGGTGGGCCGATGGCTCAGTGGGCTGGTTTCAGTGACAAAGTAATGGCTGTGCCGCTTGCCCTCAACTTCACGCAGTGATGTGAGAAAGATGAGAAAAATACAGAGGAGTATAAGGGAAATAATAAAAGAGGTTAGTGAGGACTCCTTATGTTATGCTACTTATGTTTTTTTGCACAATTATGTATAGTTTTATATACTGTTTTTGTGCTTGTTTGCAAAATTAAAGTGGGCTGGTCTGGATGAAGTCCAGGGCCAAATTTTTATCCCAGTCCAGCCCTGCCATTATCCCATAGTTTTTAAGATCAAAGATACAACTATGTTGATGTCCCTTGTTAATTTTCCATTGTGTTGTTTTTAATGTAACTGCTTACTCCCAAAACTGTCATTTGAAGAAAAATACATAGGGAGTTATCTACTAAAGGAAAATCCACTTTGCACTGCAAGTGGACTTGAAAGTCAAGTCTCTGTAGATCCGAGGGGGACATGCAAGGAAAATAAAAAACAGCATTTTAGCTTGTACATGATTGGATGATAAAATCAGCAGAGCTTCCACTCATTTCAGATCTATCCCTTAGATTTACAGCGACTGCACATCCAAGTGCAATTGCAGTGCAAAGTGGATTGCCTTTTGTAAATAACCCCCATAGTCAAGTATTATTCCACACAATTTTTTTATTGTGCAAAAAAAAAAAAAAACAACAACAGAAATTAAATTAGAAATGCTATCTGCCATCCAAATAAAAATAACTTAAAGCGGGATTCCACCCTAAAGTGGAACCTCCGCTGATTGGATCCCTCCCCCCCTCCGGTGTCACAATTGACACCTTTCAGGGGGGAGGGGGGTGGAGATACCTGTCAAAGACAGGTATTTTCACCCACTTCCGGGCATAGACTCCCGTGGGAGTCTACGCCATTTTCTGCCCTGCTGCGCTGTCTGCTGGGACACACACGGGTCCCAGTGACAGCGCAGAGATTTCCTATTGCGTGGCGCGGCTCGCGCATGCGCAGTAGGGAACCGGGAAGTGAAGCCGATTCGCTTCACTTCCTGATTCCCTCACCTAGAATGGTGACTGCAGCAGCCGAGAGCCAAGCGATCGATCGGCCTCGGCTGCCGGCATCGCTGGAACCCGGGACAGGTGAGTGTCCATTTATTAAAAGTCAGCAGCTGTAGTATTTATAGCTGCTGGCTTTTAATATTTTTTTTTTTGGTGGAATCCCTCTTTAACAAAAAAGTTCGAAGCAACGCTCAAACTTCTACTAACATGTAATTAGCAGAACAGGCCCAAAAGGTGGTTCTTGAGAAATTAACTTCTTTATACTCTCATAGTACATCACTACGTTCAGGATTGTCGAACGACAATTTGCGGATAGTAAGTATACTAGACAAAATCCTGAACATGCTCTTTTGACAAAAATCAGATGCTCGGTTGTACAACAATCAAACCGTGTGTACGAGGCTTTAGGATGTGTAGCACTGACGCCCGAAGGAGCTGCTGGTTTTATTGGGCTTACTGTTACCTTCTTGACCTCGCCTTCGTCTAGGGGTTTCCCGTGGTAGATGGCCCAAAGAATTGCAGAAACTGACACTGGATCCTCTTTTTGGGATATTTATTTAAAAGATAACACAGTTTCTTAATGAAGGGTAGAGGGTTAGGAACAAAGTTCAGGTACTTTTGGAACTGCATAGGAAGTCTCTCACTATAGAAATCTAGAGAATCACTGTTTCACAAATGGATTCTTACAACCACCAGATAGACCTCCTCTCACTAGGCCTAGCAGCCGGTAGGGTGTTAAGGAAAGAAAAGTCTCTGCCACAGACTTCGATGTAGAACACATAGAAAGCAAAAGTCTCTGCTACAGACTTGCATGTAACTGAGAGACTAATTTAGAGAACTATAATACGGTACCAGTATCTCTCAGCCGGTGCAGCGATACCGTATGAGTGTAGATCCATATAGTGTCCTTCAACTGAGCCTCCACGCTCCTTCTGAGAAACCAGCCTTACGCATGGCCTTCCCCTGAAGAGTCCTCCCCTGGATGCTTCTCCAGTTGCTGGGCCTCTCCCTAGATGAGATGGCACCGGACCACCTTTGAATCATTATGGCCTCATATCCATTCAGGCCTGTCCCTGCAGTTGCTTTGCCTCAGGCTATCCAGCCCCGAGACTCGGAATTAGATGGATCCACACCCCAGGACAGGAGGGCCATGGAGGCTGGTCAGGAGGACCAGAACCAAACAGACAGAAAATTCTTCTGGACCAGAACCCAGAAGCACATGATGTCAGTACCTTAAATACCCTCTCACCGAATGCACAGCAAGACGACACTCCCACTGGGCTGGTTCAGAGAGAAAGAAGGGCATTCAATGCACCCAGCCAAACCAGGGGTGACAGTGACACCTACGGTCAAGGAGAACTCAGTGCAATCCAGCTAGACTGGTACTGAAACCATAATTTGGCAAAATTAGCCCTAAAACCCAACTGTGGTTTTAGGAATATTAATTTTTAAAACAAATAGCGCATGCTCTTCATGAGCCGGCGCTACAGATGGAATTTTGACCACCACAATAAAGAGGGATTTCCTCCATTGACCACACCTGTAGGAGCACAGGCCTACAGCACATGCTTTTTGTTAACCATTAACATATAATTAGCTAGACAAACAGGACTTATGTTCTAGAAATATGCATTCATATAAGGAAATGTTCACTGTTTGTTTAGCATGTCTATTAATAGCCAGAGAATGTGTTGTAAGAACAGTGATTCCTCCCCTTACCCAAGAAAATAAACTTGTATAAACTAGAACTAGTCATGTGGACTTTGGCTGCCACAGTGCTACCCCTGTCAGCTGGAATAAATCCCTAAACTGGCAGAACCTCAGAGAATGGGTATAATGGCTGTCAACCTGAAAAACATTTTCTTTTTCTGTTAAAGGATAAGTTCACCTTTGGAACATGTTACATGTTCCACCTGTTTTTAGGGTGGAACATTTAACATGTTCCAGCATCTGCAGCCTCTCCCCCCGATCCCTCCTCCCTGTACCAGCAGGCGGGGGATCATCTCCCATCACCCGCTATCAGAATTTAAAAACAGCGCAGCCGTGAGCGGCTCCGCTCACACGACCATGTCATTCATTTACAGGTTCCTATGAAGGAATGCCTACAAGTGCCCCTTTGGGTATTGTTCTTATTGGAGTCACATCCTGCTTTTTAACATTTACATCTTTAATTTATTTCAATTCCAAAAAAAATAAATATCTGCTTTTAAGCTAGTAATATGGTTTATTCATCACGTCTATATACATTGTCCGTTATTAAAATTTTCACTTAAGGTATGAATTTATTTATGTCTCTGTGCGCCAGAATGAATAGTATTTTTATGCTGACGTTAAGGCCCCTTTCACACTGGGGCAGGAGCGCCGTCGGCGGTAAAGCGGTGCTATTTTTAGCGCAGCTTTACTGTCGTTTTAGCAGCCGAAAAAGGGTTAAAACTGCCCGCATGATTTCAATGGGTAGGAGCGGTTTAGGAGAGGTGAATACACTGCTCCTTCTCTGCTCCAAATATGCGGCTAGCTGGACTTTTTTCATCGTCCTGCTAGCGCACCGCTCCAGTGTGAAAGCCCTCCGGCTTTCACACTAGAGTGAAAGGGGCCAGATTTTCTTCAGGCACTATACAGGTGCTATTTTTAGTGCTGTAGTGCCTGAAAAACGTCCCAGTGTGAAAGGGGTCTAACCAGCTCACTATAATGTTAGAGCCGTTTTGTGTCAATTTTTATACCGCCCACAATATTGTTTTGAATTGCTGGTAAGAAATGCATCACGTCATTTTCGCTCTTTAATCATTGAGAGGGGGCTATGAAGGTGCGGCATATTAAAATGCGGTTGTGGAACACGTCATTGCCACATTTTGCACTCTCCATTGAGAGCGAAATGCGTAAATGAGGCTTTGAAACGCTTTCGTATTGTTTTCCGTCTCTGGTTCTCTCTGGTTCTGAGGTGTAGAGCACATTATGTCACTTTCGCCTCTCTCATTGAGATTGCAGTATGAAAACAAGGCATGGAGCATCTCACGTCATTTCCGCCTCTGTACCTATTATTAGCTTATTGAGTGTGGAGCACATTGCGTCATTTACGCCCCTTTATCCACTAACAGTGCAGTATGAGGGCGAGGCGTGGAACACACGCCGGTGCCATTTTGGGACAATGAAGAAGTAGACCCAATATGCGCGGTCATTACTGCGCCATCTCACCAACGCGGCTAAATCTTGCATCCCTTTGCTCTGGAAGCAACAAACTCCTCCTTCTGTGGCGATGTGGCTACGGCGGGTGGAAGACATTAACAAACTAGAAGATCTGATAATGACTGCCCAGGATAGGCAGGAAATTTACCAAAAGACCTGGTCCCTTTGGAACACGTTTGTGTATTCGCCAGAAGGCAGAGCCCTCCTTGGGCGGTAAGAGACGATACTGTTGGGAACTCCGAATCTCCTCCACTCCTCTTCCCCTTCCCCTTTCCCTAATCTTTCTCTTACCTTCCTTCCCTTACCCCCCCCCCCTCTTCCACCCCTTCCCTTTCCTTCTCACTGCTTTTCTCTTTTATTCCACCCCCCTTCTCTTTCGCCCTTCTCTCCTGTTCTGTACTCTTCAACCCCTCTCTTTTCTCTCTTTTGGGTACGCTATCTGTTGGCCCCCTTTTTTCTTTTTGTATTAATACGACCTGCTAACTGCTTATTATGGCCATGATCCTGACCTATGGGTCTAGTAGCTGAGACATTGACTGGCTCTAGTATATTTTCGGCCCCCTCTGCCGGAATTGACAGTGGGGATGTTTACGATACAGTTGACTAACTATTTATGATGTATTATCTCCGCTGGAAGTCGTATTTCTGTTAATGTGCTGCACATTCTGGGGGCTGCGACCTCCACTGACTATGTTGTTATTTTTTTTGTTTGGGGGCTCTACCCTTTTTTGTGTGAAAAATTCTTGAATAAACTTATATTTGCAAAAAAAAAAAAAAGAAGTAGACCCAGGTGTCCCCTATCACTGGTTTGGATGCAAATTTTTATTGGGGAGTCCTCTTATATATACAATACAGAGATTGCATATGATGTTCACACCCCAGATGATGTCCGGTGGGACTAAACGCATTGGGTGACGTTCGTGGCAATCGCTCTATACCTTTTATGAGACAAGCTTGTAAGGGTAAATCCCTTTTTTTTATATATAAAAAGACCATACAGCGTTAAACTATGTGGATTTATCTTTCATGTCCAGTGCTATGGGATAACCTCACATTTGAGATAAACTTGCCTTTCACCTTAGAGTCTATACTTTTGATGCAGGATTATTATACATGGTTTATATAGCTCCAATAGTTTACGCAGTGCTTTACAACTTGAGGGTAGACAGTAAAAATACAATACACTTTAATACAGTAGAAATCAGAGGGCCCTGCCCCCTAGAGCTTACAATCTAAGAGGGAATGTCAAGAGATAAAAGAGATAATAACTGTGGGGGATGTGCTGAGGGAAAAAATACATGTACAGTTGTTAGGTGGGGGCCAGATAGGCTTCTCTGAAGAGATGAGTTTTCAGGGATTCTTGGAAAGTGGACAAAGTATGAGAAAGTCGGACAGATTGGGGTAAGGCATTCCAGTGGATGGGAAAGGCTCTGGAGAATGGATGGCTTTGTAAGTTATTGTTAGCATCTTGAATTTAATTTGTTGGTTGAGTGGCAGCCAATGGAAGGATTGGCAAAGGATAAAGCAGATGCTGAGCAGTTTGTAAGGTGGATGAGCCTAGCAGCAGCTTTCATGATGAACTGAAGTGGGGATAGCCGATTTAGAGGTAAGCCGATGAGGAGGGAGTTGCAGTAGTTGAGGCAAGAGATGACGAGGGTGTAGATGAGAAGCTGAGAAGCTTTGTGGTGTCAATGGTTAGGAAGGGGCATATCTTGGAGGTTGAGGTAGCAAATTTTGGATAGCGATAGGATGGGAGGCCGAAAGGTTAGTTCAGAGTCCAGGATTACACTTAGGACCTTAGCGTGGGGGCAGGGCCGGCGCTACTACTAGGCAAACTAGGCAGCGTCTATGGCGCACTGCTGTCCAGGGCGCCCGGCCGCTGGTGAGCCCACTCCCTCTCTCCCTCAGCAACTAACTCAACAGGCAGCTGCTCTGCTCCCAAGTCCCTCCATACAGTGTCAGAGGCGCTGGCACAGCATCGGCGGAGCAATGTAGGAAGGAAAGAAAACATCCCCTGTGCCCCTGATCATCACAGTGCCAGTGAGTGTGACCTGTCTGTGTACCACCGCACCCAGTCACTTCATTACTGTTCAATGGCAGCACTCCTGGCTTGGTGACAGTTGGAGCCTTAGCCTGCCTGGACTCACAGAGGCCTGCAGCATTTAACTGGCAATGGCAGGGTCATGTCGTTGGATTCAGAGAGAGCTGCAGAGCTGAGCAGATCATACAGCTGCAGAGGTGAGCAGATCATACAGCTGCAGAGGTGAGCCCCAGTCACAGTCAGACCATCACCTGGTGAGTAAAAGTTTTCACTGACATGTATACAGATATAGTATACATTATGGGCGCTGGTGAGGCTGCACATTATGGGCGCTGGTAAGGCTGTACATTGGCTGTAAATTATGGGCGCTGGTGAGGCTGCACATTATGGGCACTGGTGAAGCTGCACATTGGCTGCACATTATGGGCACTGGTGAGGCTGTACATTGGCTGTACATTATGGGTGCTGGTGAGGCTGTACATTGGCTGTACATTAGAGGTGCTGGTGAGGCTGCACATTATGGGCACTGGTGAAGCTGCACATTATGGGTGCTGGTGACACACTACATTATGGGTACTGGTGAGGCTGCACATTGGCTGCACATTATGGACGCTGGTGAGGCTGCACGTTATGGGAGCTCGTGAGGCTGCACATTTTGGGCACTGGTGAGGCTGTACATTATGGGCGCTCTTTGAATTATTTGATCCAAAAGCTGGTTTGGGGGCAAAACTGTAAAATTTCCACAATTAGCAGGTCTATCATAGTGTTGCATGCAAAATAGTAGCAGTCATTAAAAAGGTGGGGTATACTTGGGCAGGGCAAAGGGTGTGGGGTCAGGGGTGGAGCCAAGAGGGGGGCTGCAAAATGAGGCTTCGTCTAGGGTGTCAAAAATCCTTGCACCAGCCCTGCGTGGGGGAGGGAGGGGCAAGTTGATAGTTGAGCCGTTAATATTGACAGAGAAATCTGAATAAGTGGCACCTGGGGGAGGAAAGATCCTGAGCTAAGTTTTGAATAGGTTGAGTTTGAGGAAGTGATGTGTGTTAGAAAAGTTTTAAATGTTTATTGTGTGACTATTAGAAAAACAATAGTCCTGAGACTGATTTGTTAAAAAGCTTACTTCTGAACACATTATTGTATTAACTTGTTGTATTGTTTTGTCTTAATTAACTCCATAGTAAGTTGTAGAATCATTAGATTTAACTAAATATGATAGCCTAAGAATGTACGGAACATGAATAGCAAATAAAGTACCATCTTGTACCATGACAACGTTATTTATGTTCCCTCAGCCAATAGAAGCATAGAGGTGTTATTCTTGTAGGGTATGAGGAGAGAGAGAGATATTCTTTTGTTGGGACTTTTTCCTGCAGCTTGTCCTGTAAGCATGTCTCCCTGTTGTGGGCCACAGCAGAAATAAATTTTCCTGCTTCTCAGAACACCTGGAGTTTTTACTGATCACAAGGGAAGTTTCCTAACATTTTTGGTCCTTTCGAGCCGGAAGCAACACGCTGGTTTTCAGATCAGACGGCCCCGACAAAACTTCGGTGAGTATTGGACTTTGAAGCTCACCGAACGATTAAAGTCCCCCCATTCAATGTTATTGGTGAAAAAGGGGCGGGGGCAAAAGATCTGGATTCCACTGTCTGTTTCCGAACCTTGTGTGATCCAGTCCAGGTGTTTGAGAGGTAAGATAATTTAAATTATTCTTAATTCTTTCTAAGAGTCTTTTCTTCTCTTTCTCTTTGCTTCTGGTTTAATGTGTTGTAATTGCCGACATTGGTATTGATCCTATAATATTCTAGGTGGTCCAATGCTCGTAGAGACACTAGGGGACGTTGTCTAAGGTAAAAAATTACGTCGCCCGCTGTCCGGACAGATAACAAAAAGATTTGAGGTATACCAAATGTCAGAGGTTGAATGCCTGACTGTTTAAGCGCTGTTTAGTTAAGTGATCTAAAAAGATCGCAAGGCTAACTTTCTTCTGTGTGTTTACTTTATCTTTGTTCATGTTTAACCCTTTTTGATTCTCTCGATAGTGTGGGGAGTGCTGATGTTTTTTCTCTTGTATTGCTTTGTTCGTTTACATGTTTGTGCTGCGTATTTCTAAGAAGATAAGAAGTCATTCTTCAGGTTCTCATGTTCTGTGTGTCTGTAAAAAAAAAAAAAAAAAAAAGGAAAGCACTGAACTCCCCCTCCCCTCATGTAAGGATTGCTCCTGCCAGAAGTTGTAAAAGTTAACCCTTGATTAGCTATGACAATACAGAAGGGTTATATTGTAAATATTGAAACTTAGCATAAAAGAAAAAGAAGGTACACTGACAACACCGGGTTGCTTTATTATTTTAGCATGCCATGGTGTTACAGGAAGCAAGTGGCAGAAATTGTTTATAGTTTGGGTAGCTGGGAAAAGGTAGATTGCACTTTGGAGTGAATAGAATGTTGTAGGAATTATTATCAGGTGGCTTGATGAATGTGAAAAGAAAAGAAAAAAAAGGCTGAGAATGTTTTCATTACTATGATGGTCAAGAAGCTGTTTCTCGGAAACAAGAAAATGCAGATTGCCTGACAAAGGTCAATTTGTGCATCTGTGAAAATATTAGGACTTTTGGTGGGAAAGAAAGTCTGAATAATAGTCTTAAAGTAAATATTTATATTGGATTGGAGTTATTTTTAGAATTCACAGACTTTCAACTGTGAAGTGTTAATGATGCAATGCTGTTTATATTTGGGTACATTTATAAAGTCAAAAGGCTAAGTTCTGAATCAGAATACTAAAAAAAAAAATTAAAAAGAAAGAAAGTTCTATTTTGGGGCCCTGTGGATAAGCTTAAATTGTCAGGACCCAAAGTTCAAAAAAGGTATGGGTTGGAAATGGCGGAGTATTGGCTTCAGCATGCTAGAATTAGGGTTGAAGGAAGAACAAAGGAAAAATGCCAAGCCCAATTGTCCCTAGTGGACAAAGAGGATGATCTCATCTGCTACACCCAGAGACCACCTCCTTATGATGGTCCTCCCCCTCAGGTGCAAGTAACTGCCCAGAGTAACACCTTCCCTGTGACATCCACCCCTGTCAAAAGAACCGCCTCTGAACAAAACCCCAACTCCACTTCCTCAATCTCTCCAGACAGTAGTTCAGTCCTGGAGATGAACAGATCGATCCTTGAAACATTAACTGACGCCATAACTCATGCACTAGGTGCCCCAGCAGGAGCCAAGAGACTAAGTAAACCTCCTATTAGGTATGGTGTGGAGGACGGTGAGGAATACCCCTGCGCCCCAGAAAATGCACAGGGACGGGGGGATCCATTGCCTCCAGAAAGTCCAGACTTAGGGAACAGGTTGACTGCCTTATTGAACAGATGCCAGCTTAGATGGGTACAACGGACTGATTGGCAAAAAATAAATATGACAGTACAAGAAGACAAGGAAAGTGTCAGTGACTACCTAAATAAATTACGAGAGATTTTTAGAGTGTTCTCCGGGCTCCCCGAAGCTGAAGATGTGTATAGTGCATATTAACAACAGCTAAAGATTGTTTTTTTTTTTAAATGGATTGAAACAGGATCATAAGGATTACATTGTTAAAAACATGGTTACTTACCGAACTGCATCAGTTTTAGATGTTTTACAATATGCTAAGCATTCTGAGAAGTATTTGAAAACAAAGGCAAAAAAGAATGTGAAAGTAAAGGTTTTTGTGCAAGGTGATGAAGGAGAGGAGGATGCAGAAGAGTACACTGCTGAGGCAGAACCAGAGGGGTCTCATAGAGGAAGAGGCACAGGTGGTTTTAGAGGAAGGATTACTCTACAGAATTAGACAGTGCAACGAGAGTACTTCCACCCTGTGTACAAGCACTGGTAGCATCAGCGGTGTAGTGGTTAGCACTCTCGCCTAGCAGTGAAGGGGGGTCGCTGGTTCGAATCCCAATCATGGCGCTGCCTGCCTGGAGTTTGCATGTACTCCCTGTGCCTGCGTGGTTTCCTCTGGGTGCTCTGGTTTCCTCCCGCACTCCGGGGACATGCAGGTGGGTTGATTGGCTTCCGTCCCGGGTTGGCCCTGGTATATGAATGGGGACGTTGGATCCTTGGGGGTGGAGAACGATGTGGGTGTACAGGGGTAGGGGCTGGACACTCACTCAGGCTGAACCGGATGGACTGGTGTCTTTATTCAACTTTACTAACTGAAAAGGTACCACATGCAGTGTCTGTTATCCTGTTACAACAAAAGGTATCACATTTGAGCCCAGCACGACACCTTTCCTGCATGACAATACTCTTGACACAACCTCACTTAACAATACAGAGGTGTACTACATTAAACCCATCCACACTACTACCACTTCCTACTGACGGGTATAAACATGACTGCACTGCTGCCATTGCTGAAAAGGTACTGCCACGAAGTGATCTGAAAGATGTACCATTATCTAACCCTGACATGATACTTTTTGTTGATGGTTCTAGTAAGAAAAATCCAGATGGCACAAATGCAACAGGATATGCAGTAGTGACACAGGATGAGATTTTGGAAGCGGGGCCACTACCAAAACATTCAGCACAAGTTGCAGAACTTGAAGCACTGACAAGAGCATGTATACTGTCAGAAGGAAAATCTGTAACCATATACACTGACAGTCAATATGCCTTTTCAACAGTACATGTTTTTGCACAACAATGGAAAAACAGGGGGATGGTCACCTCCAGTGGTAAACCAATTTCACATACGGACTTCATTTTAGAACTCCTAGATGCAATACAGTTACCAAAAAAGCTTGCAATCTGTAAATGTCAAGCACACACAAAATATACAGACCCCATCTCAAAGGGAAATAAAAGGGCAGATGAAGCTGCCAAAATAGCGGCACAAGAAATACATAAAATAATGACAGAACAGGAAATCATAGTGATAGATCATACAGTCCTTACTGATATGCAGCAAAATGCCCCCCCCCTGGGGAAAAACAATATTGGAAAACAAAGGGTTGCACAATAATTGATGACATTTACACATCACCTGAAGGGAAACCGGTATTACCAAAATCTTTATTTAGGTATGCAGCAGTATTGACACATGGAGTAATGCATGTGTCAAACAGGGGGATGACTGAGATGTTAAATAAAGTATGTACAGCCTATGGATTTACAAATTACTCAAAAACTTTTTGCTCTCAATGTCTTATATGTGCAAGACACAATGCTCAGGGAGGTATAAGACCACAGAAAGGGAAGTTCCCTATACCGCAATATCCATTCCAACACATTTGCATGGATTTTATTGAATTAGACAAATGTGAAAGGAAGAAATATTGTTTGGTACCCAGGCACCCTGACCAAATGGGTGGAGATACTCCTGACAGGAAGTGCAGATGCACAGACTGTAGCCAAAGCCTTACTAAGAGATATTATTCCTAGATTTGGAATCCCTGAAAGGATTTACAGTGATAATGGACCCCATTTTTTAATTAAAAAATATACAACATTTGACAGAAGTGATGAGAATTAAAGGGAAATACCATTGTGCCTATCATCCCCAATCAGCTGGATTGGTAGAAAGACATAATGGCATTCTAAAAAGCAAACTGGAAAAGCTATGGAAGAAATAGGTAAAAATAATTGGATGTATTGCCTACTAGTAGCTGTGACCAGTATGTATATCACACCCCCAAAAGAAGATGAAAAAGGTGCATGTGGGAGATTGGGTCTCAATAAAAAGTAATAAGAAAAAAACAGTGGTACTCCCCAAGGTGGGATGGTCCTTTCAAAGTCCTTTTAACTACCCCTACTGTGATAAGGATTGCAGAGAGGTCTACCTGGATTCACCAGTCCCATTGTAAAAAGGTTTTACAGGCAGAGTAGGGCCAGATAGCTACCAGAGGTTCAGAAAATCCGGCTACAAAGGGAGGTCTCACACAAGGTGGGACTTGTCTCAAACCGGTGAAGTCTCCCTCCCCTTCCAACTCCCCTATCCTATCCGCTGGAACTCTGTAGCTGGTTAGGATGAAAGGGACAGTAATTATCCTTGGGTTACTGGTGACTCTAGGAGAGGTATCCATAAGAGGGGTTATACATTATGGAAGAGTAGAGGAACCTTTGAATTAGGAAAGAACAGGAAAAGCATTAAATCTAAAACTTTATAGAGGGAATAACTAGCACTATACTGATAGACTTCTGTCAGATTGCAGATTGTGGGGATACAACTGGGGCTAGAGGACTTCTATGGGCAGATAAATATATCTGCTGGCTCTGGAATAAGGCAGGATGTCAAGCATGGGATCAGGCCCTGTGGACTACAGCGCATCAAGATTGGGGATATAATCAACCAGGGGCTAAAAAGAGTGGAATAAAGGAGAGACTCATAATCACAAAAGCGGCCAACTCCCCCTTCACAATAGTAAGAACTGTAACCAACTATTAATAACATTAAAGGAGCCGAGGAAGGAAGATCAGTGGTTGTATTCCATGGGAGCATGGGTGTCAGGAACTGATCCCTCAGGAACATTTTTCCTTGAGGTATTACCACCTAATAAAACTAGACAACAGGAAAAGGTAGACTCAGAAGGGAAAGAAGAAGGCCATACTAAAATAGAAGTTCTGAGTATAACTATAAGATTCACTAACGTAACAATAGAAGATGCCATAGCTTTGGAGACGGGCGACCAAGAATAAAAAATGAGTGGTTACAATGGTTGAGGTTAAAACTCTGAAAAAGGAAAACTGTTTAGTTTGTGCCGGAGCCAGACCACATTTAGCAACAGTTCCTTTTCCTCTAGATCACAATACAGATCCAGAAGGTTTAAAATGTATGTTGCAATTGTATAATAAGAGCTATAAACCTGAAGCAAATTCTACTTGTCACACATTGAGTTTGTTGTTTCCCCCAGTACAGAGACCTCAGATACCTCCAGCGGTCACCGCTTATCCGGGCAACTTTACTTGTTTTGCACTCCCAGGGAACCGTAGCGCGGTGAATCTTGGGTCACTACCCGATGACTACTGTGTGGAGAGGATTAACACGGACAACGGTGACTGGGTTGAACATGACATTCAGAGAGCTGATGTCTGGTGGATGTGTGGGGATAAGAAACTGCGAGCTAGACTACCAGCCAATGCCCAAGGGGATTGCGCTATGGTCCAGCTGGCTATGCCCCTGAGAATCCTGTCAGAATACCCGTGGACTAAGAGTCACCGATAGTATCGTAGGGACACCTCTCCCTTGGGGTCATTTGACTCTCAGATCTACATAGATGAGATTGGGGGGTGCCGGACGAGTTTAAAGCCAGGATTCAGGTGACAGCTGGGTTTGAGTCTCTTCTCTGGTGGGCGACTATAAATAAAAATGTTGACTGGATTAATTATATATATTATAACCAACAACGATTTGTAAACTATACTAGGGATGCTGTGAAGGGCCTAGCAGAACAGTTAGCCCCCACATCTCTAATGGCCTGGCAGAACCGAATGGTTTTAGATATGGTCTTAGCTGAAAGAGGAGGGTATGCAAAATGTTTGGTAGCATGTGTTGTACCTTTATCCCTACAATACAGCTCCTGGAGGGACCGTGACCAGAGCCTTGGAAGGACTGACTGCGCTATCGAATGAATTGGCGAAAAACTCAGGTATTAATGATCCATTCACAACTTGGCTTGAAGGATGGTTCGGTAAATGGATTGGATTTATCGCATCATGTTTGATCTCAATCGCTGTGGCTTTGGATGTTTTGGTTACTTGCGGATGCTGCTGCATTCCCTGTATTCGAGGACTTTCACAAAAACTCATTGAAACTGCAGTCTCAAGAACAATGTATCAAACCCTCTCTACCTCTGAGGAGACCTATGTGGACATTGAAGCTCAACTTAATGACATACAGTCCGAAAGTGTATAACACAGGGACTTTCATCGAAATGTGTTGAGATAAAATAGTCACACAAAGAGGAGGGAATGTTAGAAAAGTTTTAAATGTTTATTGTGTGACTATTAGAAAAACAATAGTCCTGAGACTGATTTGTTAAAAAGCTTACTTCTGAACACATTATTGTATTAACTTGTTGTATTGTTTTGTCTTAATTAACTCCATAGTAAGTTGTAGAATCATTAGATTTAACTAAATATGATAGCCTAAGAATGTACGGAACATGAATAGCAAATAAAGTACCATCTTGTACCATGACAACGTTATTTATGTTCCCTCAGCCAATAGAAGCATATAGGTGTTATTCTTGTAGGGTATGAGGAGAGAGAGAGATATTCTTTTGTTGGGACTTTTTCCTGCAGCTTGTCCTGTAAGCATGTCTCCCTGTTGTGGGCCACATCAGAAATAAATTTTCCTGCTTCTCAGAAAACCTGGAGTTTTTACTGATCACAAGGGAAGTTTCCTAACAATGTGACATCCAGACTGATATATCTGTTAGTAAGTTGGTGATGGTACTGGTGAGGCTGAACATTGGCTGCACATTATGGGCACTGGTGAAGCTGCACATTGGCTGCACATTATGGGTGCTGGTGAGGCTGCACATTATGGGCGCTGGTGAGGCTGCACATTATGAGCGCTGGTGAGGCTATTCATTGGCTGCACATTATGGATGCTGGTGAGGCTGCACATTATGGGCACTGGTGAGGCTGTACATTGACTGTACATTATGGGTGCTGGTGAGGCTGCACATTATGGGTGCTGGTGAGGTTGCACATTGGCTGCACAGTATGGGCACTGGTGAGGCTGCACATTATGGGTGCTGGTGAGGCTACACATTATGAGTGCTGGTGAAGCTGCACATTATGGACACTGGTGAGGCTGCACATTATGGGCGCTGGTGAGGCTGCCCATTATGGGCACTGGTGAAGCTGCACATTGGCTGCACATTATGGGTGCTGGTGAGGCTGCACATTATGGGCGCTGCATTGGCTACAAATTATGGGCACTGGTGAGGATGCACATTGGCTGCACATTATGGGCACTGGTGAAGCTGCACATTGGCTGCACATTATGGGCACTGGTGAAGCTGCACATTGGCTGCACATTGGCTGCACATTCTGGGCACTGGTGAAGCTGCACATTGGCTGCACATTATGGACGCTGGTGAGGCTGAACATTATGGGCACTCGTTAAGCTGCACATTGGCTGCACATTATGGGTGCTGGTGCGGCTGCACATTATGGGCACTCGTGAAGCTGCACATTGGCTGCACATTATGGATGCTGGTAAGGCTGCACATTATGGACGCTGGTGAGGCTGCATATTATGGATGCTGGTGAGGCTGAATATTATGGGTGCTCTTTGAATTATTTGATCCAAAAGCTGGTTTGGGGGCAAAACTGTAAAATTTCCACAATTAGCAGGTCTATCAAAGTGTTGCATGCAAAATAGTAGCAGTCATTAAAAAGGTGGGGTTTACATGGGCACGGCAAAGGGAGTGGAGCCAAGAGGGGGGCTGCAAAATGAGGCTTTGCCTAGGGTGTCAAAAATCCTTGCACCAGCCCTGTGTGGGGGGGGGGGGGGCAAGTTGATAGTTGAGCCGTTAATATTGACAGAGAAATCAGAGTAAGTGGCACCTGGAGGAGGAAAGATCCTGAGCTCAGTTTTGAATAGGTTGAGTTTGAGGAAGTGATGTGACATCCAGACTGATATGTCTGTTAGTAAGTTGGTGATGGAGAGAGCTGGGGAGGCAATCAACTGACCCAGGGAGGCAGTGTAGATTAAGAAAAGGAGAGGTCCAAGAACATAACCTTGGGGGACCCCTACAGAGAAAGGAAGGTGTCGAGGAGGAAGTAGAGTTGTAAGTGACACTTAAAGTGGTTGTAAACCCTTACGACACACTTTGACCTACAGGTAAGCCTAGATTAAGGCTTACCTGTAGGTCCAAGAAATATCTCCTAAACCTATAGGGTTTAGGAGATATTTGCCCCGAAGACAGTCACCGCTGTCTACGACGGCGCATGCACCGTAGACAGCGGCACGCAGGCACACTGAGCGTGGCATTTTCAACGACGGAGCTGCCGCGCGTGTCGGCTCCCGTGCGCATGCGCGGGAGTGACGTCATCGCGGCTTCACCAAATGACAGCGGCGGAGCTGCGAGACCCCACCGAGAAGATGGATGCGCCGGACTACAGTGGACAGCGGTGACTTTGCTGGCTCCTGTGTCAGGTAAGTGACACATAATGGACTACTATGTGATGCATAGTAGTCCATTTTTTAAATTCATTAAAGTGTATTTTTTCCCCAAAAATTGCATTTGAACGACTGCTGCACAGATACAGTGTGACATAAAATATTGCAACAACCACCATTTTGTTCTCTAGGGTCTCTACTAAAATATATATATATATATATATATATATATATATATATATATATAATGTTTGGAGGTAATTTTCTAGCAAAAAAAAGATTTTAACTTGAAATCAACAAATGTCAGAAAAAGGTTTATTGTTTAAGTGGTTAAGCTTCCCTCATTTTCACACCAAAGTGTATTCCTTTGATCTAAAGGACAAATCGTTACAATGTTTATACTTAAATTCCACTGCTAAAGAATGTTGTGATTCTTTGCCTGTTTTTTTTTTTTCCTTTGTTTTGAGGGTTGACTTCAGCAGAGCAGAGAGAATTCACAGGCAGAATGGAGATCTAAAATGTAAACAGAGGAAGAAGAAATACTCCTGCACTCGTGAGGACGTTAAACATGTGAAAAGTTGTAGTGCTGTTTGAAACCATAAAACTGAAGAAGATGGTACTGCGTGTCCCACTGCCTAGACTGACCAGGGGTGGTCTGGAGGAAACTGTGTGGAAAGGGTGAATGCAAGGCGCGTGATCAAACGCTAGTATCAAAATTATACAGTTTATTCATGAACAATAAAATACATACAAGAAAAAAAAGATATATAAATATATACTACATATCATAAAAATACATTACGATATGTGGTATATATTTATATATCGATTTTTTCATGTATGTATTTTATTGTTCATGAATAAACTGTATAATTTGCATTCACCCTTTCCACACAGAATGGAGGTCTGCCTATGTACACAAGGTAGATCCCTGTTCTGTCAGTACAGAAGGCAGTACAGGGGCACCGATCCATGCCTTCTCCTAGTACAAGCACCTCCCCCACAAGCACTGGTCAGGCACACATTTACCCCTTTGATCGCCCCTGATGTTAACCCAGCCAGTGTCATTAGTACAGTGACAGTGCATATTTTCTCTTTTGTTTATTGACGGACACAGCATCTTCATCTTGACCTTAGGGTTATATCGCCCCTTTAGGAGAGGACTAGGCAGAAAGTGTTAAAAACAGCAATACTTGCACAGTACCGCCCAGGGGGCGGTTCTACTGGCTATAAACACTCACACTGCATTCAGCAGCTCAGTTTTTTTCTGCCTAGTGTAGGAGAAGGACCTGGCTCCCAGTGGGACCATTGGTCCTGGGATTTCTTTCTTTTTTTCTGCATTTTTGATTCCTGTGATCTACAAATCAACAGCCGGGCTGGGTGATAGGCTGGATAATATAGATCCTGGTAGTCTCCCCAGTCTGGCCATCAAGCGTGAGCAGGCCCTAACTACGCGCTGGGTTGGCCACGACATGCCCTGTCTGATCCGGGGGCGGCCGGTGAGCTATATGCTCCGGGGCACACATATGACAGGACTACTGCTGTCTGTGTCACAGTGTGCCGTGGCCGTCAGCCACCCCATACTGCTTGGGTGATGGGTCTGTCGCTGGAATGCATCCAGAGTGGGCCAAGGTGGGGTGTTTGTGGTGTGTTTGCCATGTGGGGAGGCCGCTACGTGCTCTGCGGCCATTTTCCTGGGGCCGCTGCCATTTTTCTGTAGCCACAGCCAGTCTTTTCCCTTTCAGCCATTTTCTGGAAGTTCGGCGGCCATTTTCTCAGCGCCCTCAGACGTTTTTTAAGAAGGCAGCTGGCGGCCATTTTATAATAGCCTCAGATAGTTCTGCCTCTAGCACTGGGTGCTTGTTTCCTTCTAGAACAGCAAGCTTTTCACACAGACACCTCATGGATGACACAGGGGAGAGCGGACAGCAGCAGCACCGCGCAGTACCTGGGTCAGGGTGGTGAGTCCTGCGGAGGGCCCCTCAGTCTGTGGCAGCTAGGAGGGTGGACTTTTTGTGTGACTTGCCTTAGGTCCCTTAGTGGTGACAGACGAGTGTAGGTCAGCATGGCGTCAGAAGCTGGCGCTTCTTCCCCAGACATCCCTGCTATTGCAACTGGTTCCCCTGCACCTGAGGTGCCTAAGGATGCTCTGTCGGCAGTCCTGGAGGTCTTTGTTGCCAGGGTGGAAGCAGTGTAAAAATGCCCCTCCCCCCACCGTCTTCTGGGGAAAGGTTTGATTCAGACTCGGACCCCACTGTGACAAGCGGCCCCTGTTCTGACGTGTCAGAGGATGCGGACCAGGACCGTTCGGACAGTGAGGATGACTCGATGTCTGGGTCAGCGCAGGATAAGGCGCTCGTAGGAACACTTATTGCAGCGGTGCGGGATACTCTAAAGGTGGAGGATGCAGTGGAGACATCTACAGAGGTGTAGGTCCCTTTAGGGTCCCACAAGCCAGCCTGCACGGCTAAGGTGTTTCCTTACCCAACTTATTTTGATACGTTTGTTTACAAGGAGTGAGGAAAACCACAGTGGGCCTTTTCAGTCCCGAAACGCATGGCGGTGTGTTACCCCTTTGAGGAGAGTTTCCTGAAGAAATGGACATCTCCTCCAATTGTTGACCCCCCCGGTATCCAGGTTAAATAAGATAACCATGATTCCAGTGGAAGGGACTCCTGCTTTCAAGGACCCTGCCGAGAAAAGGGATGAGGCGGTTGCCCGGTCCATGTTTACGGTGGTGGAGTCAGCATTGCGGCCAGTGTTAGCCACGGCCCTGGTGTCACAGACGCTTACTGAATGGGCTAAATTGTTGCACCGTGAGTTGGAGAAGCAACAGGCTTCCCCAGTCTGCGTGGAGCTGGCAGATCAGTTGGTGCAGGGTATAAGTATGACTGTGATGTGGCCTTAGATACGGCCCCCTTGCTCTCTAGAGCCTCAGTATCAGCAGTAGTGCTACATCGCCTGATTTGGCTGAAATGCTGGTCTGTGGACCAGGCATCTATGAAAGCACTGACGGACTTGCCCTTCTAGGGAGAGAGGCTATTTGGAGCCTCGCTGGATGACATTATTAAGAATGTTACTGGGGGTAAGGGTACATTGCTCCCATAGTCCAGAAAAGGTAAGGAGCCAGGCCATAAGCAAGGGCCCTCCTTTTCCGCTCAGAAGCAGATTTTACGCTTGCCCAGGTCGGCAGGTAAACGTTCCCAGTCTGACAAGGTGCCCGCCAAGGGACAAAAGCGTCCCCGGTTTTGCAAGCCAAACAAGCCTGCGAGTAAATCTGTTACCGTATGAAGGGGGTCGCCTTCAGGAGTTTGCAGCCGGTGGACCTCCCTGCTTTCCGACCAGTGAGTCTGCAATCTGGTTTCATCAGGATACAATATAGAGTTTCTTTCTTGTCCACCAAACTGATTTTTTTCCCTCCAACCTTCATCTTCTTCCGGCTGGTCGGGAAGCCCTGTTCAGGACAGTACAGGACCTGCTGTTGTGCAGGGTGATAGTGCCTGTACTGACGCCAGAAAGGTTTTAAGGATTCTAGGGAGGAAGGGGTCTGTCCGGTCCTGGACCTCAACAGCTTTGTGAAAGTACAAAGGTTCAGGATGGAATCAGTTCACTCAGTGGTCGCTGCATCCATCATGGGGATTTTCTGGCATCCCTTGACATCAAGGACGCATACTTGCATGTCCCCATATGCATCAAGCATCAGAGGTTTCTGCGATTTGCGGGCAGGGACAAGCACTACCAATTTGTAGCTCTCCCTTTTGGCCTGGTGTCGGCACGGAGGGGCATACAGTCGGCCCAGGGTGGCTGGACCCAGGAAGAATCCCGCCTGCCGATCAATGTGTTGAAACTTCGGGTGATCAGGCGGTGCCTCTCCACATGGTCACAGAGGCTGCAGGGCGTCCGGTCAGGATCCAGTCGGACAATGCCACGGCGGTGGCATATGTCAACCATCAAGGAGGAACAAGGAGCTTGGCTGCAGCACTGGAGGTCGCTCACATCCTGCAGTGGGCAGATCGGCGCGTGCTGGCTCTGTCGGCCGTGTACATTCCGGGCGTAGAAAACTGGCAAGCAGACTACCTAAGCCGTCAGATGCTGGACCAAGGGGAATGGTTGCTACATCCGGATGTATTTCGGCTCCTTTGCCTAAAGGTGGGGCACGCCAGATGTGGCTCTCCTGGCTTTGACTCAATCGGAAAGTACAGAGGTTTGTGGCCAGGTCAAAGAATCCCTGTATGGACGCGTTGGTGGCTCCATGGGGGCATTATCGGCTGATTTATGCTTCCCCCCCCCACGCAAACTTCTGCCATGTCTGCTTCGCAGAGTGAAGGCCGAGGGGATTCCCGTAATTTTGAGTGCCCCAGATTGGCCTCGGCGTCCATGGTACGAATGGTAGCGGATGTTCCTTGGTGGCTGCCGATGCGAGAGGACCTTTTGTCGCAAGGTCCAATACTTCATCCTGCTTTACCGTCACTGTCTTTAACGGCATGACTGTTGAAAGCCAGGTGCTAAGGGCCGAGGTCTGTCGGATTCGGTAATATCCACTATGCTGAGGGCACGGAAGTCATCTTCTCGGAAGATTTATCATCGTACGTGGAAGGCCTACATCTCTATGTGTGAGGAGATGGGGTGGCATCCACGCATGTACTCAGTTTCCAGGATCCTTCTGTTTTTGCAACGAGGAGTGGATCAGAAACTTACCTTAAGCACCATTAAGGGCAGATATCAGCTTTGCCTGTTTTTTCAGCGACCCTTGGTGACTCATTCATTGGTGGGTATGTTTGTTCAAGGGGTTTAACATGTGGCCCCTCCGGTTCGACCACCGCTACCTCCGTGGTATTTTAATCCGGTGCTCTCGATGCTTCAGAAACCGCTGTTTGAAAACATTAGGGAGATCCCCTTATTGACACTCTCAGAAAGTAGTCTTTCTAGTGGCTATTACATCTGCCAGGAGGGTTTCTGAGTTGGCCTTCTTGTCTTGCAAGTCTCCCTACTTGATCCTCCACAAGGATAAAGGGTGCTGCGTCCGCAGTCTTCGTTTCTGCCAAAGGTTGTTTCGGTCTTTCAGCTAAATGAGGACATTGTGCTTCCGTCCTTATTTCCTCAGCCGTCACGCCCCAAGAGGTGGCTTTGCATTCCTTGGACGTGGTCCAGGCTCTGTGGGTGTAGCTATCTGCTATGGTTCCTTTCCGGAGGTCGGACTCTCTGTTTGTATCGGTGGCTGGTCCGAAGAAGGGACTGGCGGTCTCGTCGGCCACCATTTCTCGGTGGATCAGACAGATTGTGGTTTAGGCTTATTCCATAAGGGGGCGGGCACCTCCCTTTCCTGTCACAGCACATTCTACCAGGGCAATTAGAGCCTCTTGGGCTTTCCGACATCAAGTGTCTGTTTCTCAGGTGTGTAAGGCAGCAACCTGGTCGTCCGTTCACACTTTCACTAAATTTTACAAGGTTGATGTGAGCTCATCTTTGGATGCTTGCTTCGGCTGCAAGGTTTTGCAGGCTGCTGTTTAAGGTTGGAACTCCTCCGTTGAGGAGCTCTGGTTGTTATGGGTGGAGTTATTTTCTTGCTGTTCCCACCCCTTGTTTTTTTTTTTACACTGCTTGGGGCCCTAAGGTCAAGATGAAGAGGCTGTGTCCGTCAATGAATGAAAGAGAAAATAGGATTTTTGTACTCACCGTAAAATCCTTTTCTCTGAAGTTCATTGACGGACACAGCACCCACCCCTCCTATTTATGTTTGTACTGCTCTTGATGAACTGAGCTGCTGGATGCAGTGTGATGGGTTATAGCCAGTTGGACCACCCCCTGGGCAGTACTGTGCAAGTGTTGCTGTTTTTAACACTTTCTGCCTAGTCCTCTCCTAAAGGGGCGATATAACCCTAAGGTCAAGATGAAGATGCTGTGTCCGTCAATGAACTTCAGAGAAAAGGATTTTACGGTGAGTACAAAAATCCTATTTTTTAGCGATGATCACTCTATTAGTGTCACTGATCCCCAAAAAGTGTCAGTTAGTGTCCCGAATGTTCGCCGCAATATCGCAGTTCCGCTATAAGTTGCTGTTCGCCACCATTTCTAATTAATAAAAAATATATATCCCATAGTTTGTAGATGTTATAGCTTTTGAGCAAACCAATCATTATACGCTTATTGGGATTTTTTTTACCAAAAATATGTAGCAGAATACATACATAGTGGCCTAAATTGATGAAGAAATTTAATTTTTTTTTCAATCTTTTTATTGGATATATGTTTTATAGCAGAAAGTAAAAAAATATATTTTTTTTCTAAATTGTCAGTTTATTTTGTTTATAGCGCAAAAAATAAAAACCACAGAGGTGATCAAATAACATCAAAGGAATGCTCTATTTGTGGGGAAAAAAAGGATGTACGTTTTTTTTTTTAGGTACAGCGTCGCATGGCCATGCAGTTGTCAAATAAAATAACAGTGCTGTATCACAAAAAATGGCCTGGTCATGAAGGGGGGTAAATCTTTCGGGTGGCAAATGGTTAAACTAGCTTTTGGGTCTATCCACATGCAACAATAAAAAGTCTGGTATTCTTCCAGGTTTTTACCCCAATAAGGGGAAATTGTGACATTTATCTGCCCCACCTCCAATCACAGAGCATCTGGCATCACTTGGAAAGAATGCAAAATATTTCCTGAATGGAGGAGCTGGAGTACAAGTAACCTATTGTGGCCTAAGAACTTCAGCCTGAACTGTATATTTCCGCACTGGGCAGGCGGTGTTAAGTGCACTGTACGGGATGAGTGAAAGTTATGCCGAGTACACATGACCGGTTTTTCTATCAGAATAAACTCTGACGGTGTTTCCGACGGAATTCCGAGGGAGTTCCGCTGAAATGGACTTGCCTACACATGATCACACCAAAGTCTGTTCATTTAGAACGCGATGACGTACGACGGGACTAGAAAAAGGAAGTTCAATAGCCAGTAGCCAATAGCTGCCCTTGCTTCATTTTTGGTCCGTTGGAATAGCATACAGGCGAACGGTTTTCCCGATAGGAATTAATTCCGTTGGAAAGATTTAAAACATGTTCTATTTCTAGGTCCGTCAGAATTTTTGAAAAAAAAAGTCCAGTGAAGCCCACACAAGATCGTAATATTTGATGAAATTATTAATTTACCTTTTCTGCTGGAAAGTCCGGTCGTATGTACACGGCATAAGAGTTGTATGTAACGCTGCATCTTAGACACATGGGACACACTTCATTAGTGTGGATTTTCAAAGTGCATGTTTAAAAAAAAAATAGTCCTTTTTTTTAAGCACATTTCCTTTATACTCTTTAAAAAAAATTATATAATTTCCAGATTGGATGAAAGGTTTAGTGCAATTTAATACGTTTTGCTAGTTAAATAGTACATTTTTTAAAAAGGTCCATCAGACCAAAAGAAAAAAAAAAGCTTCAGAGGAAAGAGGCGGGGGCAATAAAGATGTAGAAAATACTTGAATTACCTACACACTGCATCTTGGTAAGAAGACTAAACCAAAAGCCACTAATTTAGCACACTGTACTGGAACTTGCAGAAATTGGAATAGATTTAGGGTCTTCCTGAGGTGAAGTTCCCACTTTGGTCTTATGAAGACTGGGCCAATGCTAGTAAAAGAGCTATAAAGAAGATAGCAGATGACCGGCAGAAGAACCGAAGAGCAGGACAAGACCCCAGAAGAGCGGGACAAGACCCCGAAGTCGGAAGAAGACCCCCGGACAGCGGCGGCGACGATGAAGAAGAAAGCTGGGCTCCTCTGCTAGTAAAAGAGCTAGTAAAAGAGCAGAAGATAGCGGAGGAGTCCGGCGAGAAGATCCCCCAAGACAGAAGAAGAGAAGACCACCGGAGCTGTCTAAGAAATTATTTTTAAAACTTGTGTTGTTTTTTTATTTAAACTTTTTTTCACCAGGTGAATGGGTAGGGTTACATCGTACCCCATATTCATTCACGTAGGGTGGGGGGCGCTATCGGGGGGCCCCTTATTAAAGCCCCCCGCCCGCAGACCCCGACAACCAACGACCAGGGTTGTCGGGAAGAGGCCCTTGTCCTCATCAACATGGGGACAAGCTGCGGCCCCCCTTCACCAAAGCACCCCCCCATGTTGAGGGCACGCGGCCTGGTACGGCTCAGGAGGGGGGTGCTCGCTCGTCCCCACCCCCTTTCCTGACCGGCCAGGCTGCGTGCGGGATAAGGGTCTGCTATGGGCTTTGGGGGACCCCCACGCCGTTTTTTCGGTGTAGGGCTTCCCCTTTAAATCCATACCAGGCGACAGGCTAGCAAGGTGTCAATCTCGCCGATGGAGGCGGCGACATTCACTTCCTTCACTAGTTCCGTCTACCTGGAGCCACGTTCAAAATGAACGGACTTTACTCCGTGTGTGGGCAAGTCCGTTCATTTCAAAAGTCCGGCGGACTAGCACACAGACGGACGGATTGTCCGCCGAACTGCCGAGTCCGGCGGACAATTTTGAGTCAAAACTTCTTTCTAAGTCCGCCGGACTTTTGTAAAGAAAAAGTCTGTTGGAGCCCACACACAGGCAGATTGTCTGGCGGACTCTGGTCCGATGGACAGTCCGATCGTGTGTACGCGGCATAACCCTGTGTAGCCCCTATGCACAGAGGAGAGAGAGCACACGCCACACTTCCTCCCAACTTTCTCCTCCTCTTTCTTGCTGCTATGTTTACTATTGCTGGCAAAAAAGAAAGCATCATCATCGGTTGGCAGGACGCAGGCATTCAACAGAGCACAGCTTTCGGTTTTGCCGGCAATTATACAGCAGGAGGGGAGAGCTGAGAAGGAGGTGTGGGGTGTACTCTCTCTCTCTCCTCTCTGTGTATGGGAGTTTACACAGGGTTACACTCAAACTGGAATGTTGCTGTGGCACCCCGGAGGACTCTTTGCGGAACCCCAGTTGAGTCCACAGCACCTATATAAATGAGCCCCAAGACCTCATTTACACACACACACCTTTATTAACTCAATATAATTCTATCTTTTACATTTAACAGCAATTTTAATAATAGGAGTTATATAATGTGTGTGTCCACCAATAAAGATTTCAATGTATTTTTATTGAAAATAATGTTTTAATATTTTCAGGGGCGGGTGGAATCCTATCAGGTAGGTTGTATGGTTCCCCCGTGATTTCAAACAGCAACCCTGAACTTAGGCCGCGTACACACGGGCGGATTGTCTGCCCAACTAAGTTCGTCAGACAATCCGACAGACAGTCCATCCAAATTTTGAATGAACGGACTTGACCACACACGATGAACAGACAGTCCGCTGAAAACTTGCGCGATGACGTGTACAGCACATACGACGGGACTAGAAAAACGACGTCCAATACACTGCAATGCAACCTTCGGCCGTGTAAATCCTTTCTGAGCATGCGC
Source organism: Lithobates pipiens (assembly GCF_037356315.1). Classification (NCBI taxonomy): domain Eukaryota; kingdom Metazoa; phylum Chordata; class Amphibia; order Anura; family Ranidae; genus Lithobates; species Lithobates pipiens. The sequence goes on along the minus strand of NW_027507758.1, from coordinate 553,525,355 downwards.
CATACTTAGTCCGTCCAACTTGCCTACACACGAGCGGACTGTCCGCTGAAACCAAGTTTGGACGGACAAAACCAAGTTTGGACGGACAAAATTACGGAAATTCCGAAAGACAAAGTCCGTCAGACTGTCCGCTGAAGCCCACACACGAGCGGATTGTCCGCTGAAACACGGTTCAGCGGACTAAGTTGGGCAGACAATCCGCCCGTGTGTACGCGGCCTTAGCCTTTAGGCCGGGTTCACACTGGTATGACACGACAGTGGTATGACTGTAAATCTGACTTTGCCCTGCGACTTCATGTCCGACTTCAGGCCAACTTCAATGAATGGGATCCGACTTTGATCCCGCCAATACCAGGCCCTTTGAGTCTGGTATGAATCTTGAGGAGGAATGCTTGTCAAAATTAAAAACGGCATTGGGCTCCCCCCAAATCCATACTAGACCCTTATCTGAGCATGCAGCCGGCAGGTCAGGAAAAGGGGGGGTGAGCGACCTCCCCTATCCCCCCTCCTGGGCCATACCAGGCCATATGCTCTCAACATGGGGGGGGGGGGGGAACCTTGTCCCCATGTTAAGAATGAAGAAAGAAAAGAAAAAACATTTTTTTAAATTTTCAAAACTTTGTGACAAAAAGCGAGATCTGCAAAATACTCAACATGCCTCTCAGCAATTAGCTTGGGGTGTCTACTTTCCAAAATGAGGTAATTTGGGGGTGTTTTGTGCTATCTGGGCATATCATGGCCTCCAAAAATTTGATAGGCATTGAGGCATGAAATCAAAAATTTAAGCCATTAGAAAGCCTGAAAGCAGTGATTGGTTCTCGGGGTCCTGTACACGGCTAGGCTCCCAAAAAGTCTCACACGTGGTATACCCGTACTCAGGAGAAGCAGCAGAATTTATTTTGGGGTGCAATTTCACATATGCCCATAGCATGTTTGCGCAATATATCATTTAGTGACGACTTTGTGCAAAAAAAAAACAAAATTAATTTTTCCCTAAACTTGTGGCAAAATGCAAAATATTCCATGGACTCAACAAGCCTATCGGCAAATAGCTTGCGGTGTCTACTTTCCAAAAATGGGTCATTTGGGGGGGTTCTGAACTCTCCTGGCATTTTATGCACAACATTTAAAAGCTTATGTCACATATTTTTGCAAGAATATTACTTTAAACCCCCAAACATTATATAAAGCAAAGGCCCTACAGATTAAAATGGTGGGTGTTGCAATTTTTTTTAGAGTATTTGCGCAGCGATTTTTGCAAACACATTTTTGGGGTAAAAAACACACTTTTTTAAAATATAATGCACTAAAACACACTATATTTCCCAAATTTTTTATGAAGTTAAAAAGATTAACTAATGCCAAGTACATGGATATCAAACACGACATGCTTTAAAATTGCGCACAAACGTACAGTGGCGACAAACTGTATACATTTATAAAAGCCTTTAAAAGCCTTTACAGGTTACCACTTTAGATTTACACAGGCGGTAAAATTACTGCCCTCGCTCCCACCTTTGCGGTGATACATCACATGCATAGTGCAATTGCTGTTTACATATGACACTAGACCAGCGCTTTCATTCACCTTTGCGCATATGCATGGTCGGGGGGGGGGGGGGGGCAGGATTGCTTTTTCTTTTTTAATTATTTATTTTGCTTTTTTATTTTATTTTTAAACGGTTCCTTTATTTTTTTTTTATCATTTTAATCATATTTTATTGTTATCTCAGGAATGTAAATATCCCCTATAATAACAAAAGTTAGTGACAGGTACTCTTTTTTGAAAAAAAAATTGGTGTCTGTTAGACCCTAGATCTCTCCTCTGCCCTCAAAGCATTTGACCACACCATTTGGCCAAAAGTTCGCGAACCGCAAAGTTCGCGGAGGACCCCATTGACTTTAATGCCAGGCGAACCTTAAAAACCTCCAGGTCATATTTTCAGCCACAAAATACTTACTAGCTGTGCACACATAGTCCCACAACATGGACACTGACATAACAAAAGTATGAAGTGAATCTGGGATCGACAACGACAAGCATTTTTTTATCTGTGAAATTTTGACAATTCAGGAGCGCATTAAGGCCATGGAGGAGAGGCAAGGTCAGGGCAGGCTATGAAGGGGGTGCAGGAGATGATCAGTTCCACAGTCAGGGCAGCGCAGTCCTGTGCCAGTGTCCCAGTGTGCCAACCTGTGCTTGAGCCCCTCCCTCTGCCCGGCCCTTACCCCCACCTATGCAGGGCTCCACTGCGGTGGTCTGGAGGTGCCAGTCCAGTGCTATTCCTCAGCAATGGTGCTGGCACTGCCTGCTGATTGGCTCCACTGCTATCTCCCTCACTGTCTGAAACCAGCACCGCGATAGAGACTGAGCACTGACACCAGCACCGTAATAGAGACTGAGCACTGACACCAGCACCGTAATAGAGACTGAGCACTGACACCAGCACCAAGATAGAGAGCACTGACACCAACACCGTGATAGAGAGCACTGAGACCACACCATCACCGAGATAGAGAGCACTGACACCAGCACTGAGATAGAGAGCACTGACACCACACCAGCACCGTGATAGAGAGCACTGACACCAGCACCGTGATAGAGAGCACTGACAGTTACACCAGCACCGAGATAGAGAGCACTGACACCAGCACCGAGATAGAGAGCACTGACACCAGCACCGTGATAGAGAGCACTGACACCAGCACCGTGATAGAGAGCACTGACACCAGCACCGTGATAGAGAGCACTGACACCAGCACCGTGATAGAGAGCACTGACACCAGCACCGAGATAGACAGCACTGACACCAGTACCGAGATAGACAGCACTGACACCAGTACCGAGATAGACAGCACTGACACCAGCACCGAGATAGACAGCACTGACACCAGCACCGAGATAGAGAGCACTGACACCAGCACCGAGATAGAGAGCACTGACACCAGCACCGAGATAGATAGCACTGACACCACACCAGCACCGCGATAGAGAGCACTGACACCAGCACCGAGATAGAGAGCACTGACACCAGCACCGTGATAGAGAGCACTGACAGTGACACCAGCACCGTGATAGAGAGCACTGACATCAGCACAGAGATAGAGAGCACCGACACCAGCACCGTGATAGAGAGCACTGACACCAGCACCGTGATAGAGAGCACTGACACCAGCACCGAGATAGAGAGCACTGACACCAGCACCGAGATAGAGAGCACTGACACCAGCACCGAGATAGAGAGCACTGACACCAGCACCGAGATAGAGAGCACTGACACCACACCAGCACCAGGATAGAGAGCACTGACACCAGCACCGAGATAGAGAGTACTGACACCAGCACTGAGATAGAGAGCACTGACACCACACCAGCACCGCGATAGAGAGCACTGACACCACACCAGCACCGCGATAGAGAGCACTGAAACCAGCACCGAGATAGAGAGTACTGACACCAGCACCGAGATAGAGAGTACTGACACCAGCACCGAGATAGAGAGCACTGACACCAGCACCGTGATAGAGAGCACTGACACCAGCACCGTGATAGAGAGCACTGACACCAGCACCGTGATAGAGAGCACTGACACCAGCACCGAGATAGACAGCACTGACACCAGTACCGAGATAGACAGCACTGACACCAGTACCGAGATAGACAGCACTGACACCAGTACCGAGATAGAGAGCACTGACACCAGCACCGAGATAGAGAGCACTGACACCAGCACCGAGATAGATAGCACTGACACCACACCAGCACCGCGATAGAGAGCACTGACACCAGCACCGAGATAGAGAGCACTGACACCAGCACCGAGATAGAGAGCACTGACACCAGCACCGTGATAGAGAGCACTGACAGTGACACCAGCACCGTGATAGAGAGCACTGACATCAGCACAGAGATAGAGAGCACCGACACCAGCACCGTGATAGAGAGCACTGACACCAGCACCGTGATAGAGAGCACTGACACCAGCACCGAGATAGAGAGCACTGACACCAGCACCGAGATAGAGAGCACTGACACCACACCAGCACCAGGATAGAGAGCACTGACACCAGCACCGAGATAGAGAGTACTGACACCAGCACTGAGATAGAGAGCACTGACACCACACCAGCACCGCGATAGAGAGCACTGAAACCAGCACCGAGATAGAGAGTACTGACACCAGCACCGAGATAGAGAGTACTGACACCAGCACCGAGATAGAGAGCACTGACACCAGCACCGTGATAGAGAGCACTGACACCAGCACCGTGATAGAGAGCACTGACACCAGCACCGTGATAGAGAGCACTGACACCAGCACCGTGATAGAGAGCACTGACACCAGCACCGAGATAGACAGCACTGACACCAGTACCGAGATAGACAGCACTGACACCAGTACCGAGATAGACAGCACTGACACCAGTACCGAGATAGAGAGCACTAACACCAGCACCGTGATAGAGAGCACTGACACCAGCACCGAGATAGAGAGCACTGACACCAGCACCGAGATAGAGAGCACTGACACCACACCAGCACCGTGATAGAGAGCACTGACACCAGCACCGAGATAGAGAGCACTGACACCAGCACCGAGATAGAGAGCACTGACACCACACCAGCACCGCGATAGAGAGCACTGAAACCAGCACCGAGATAGAGAGCACTGACACCAGCACCGAGATAGAGAGCACTGACACCAGCACCGAGATAGAGAGCACTGACACCAGCACCGTGATAGAGAGCACTGACACCAGCACCGAGATAGCGAGCACTGACACCAGCACCGAGATAGCGAGCACTGACACCAGCACCGAGATAGCGAGCACTGACACCAGCACCGAGATAGCGAGCACTGACACCAGCACCGAGATAGCGAGCACTGACACCAGCACCGAGATAGACAGCACTGACACCAGTACCGAGATAGAGAGCACTAACACCAGCACCGTGATAGAGAGCACTGACACCAGCACCGAGATAGAGAGCACTGACACCAGCACCGAGATAGAGAGCACTGACACCACACCAGCACCACGATAGAGAGCACTGACACCAGCACCGAGATAGAGAGTACTGACACCAGCACCGAGATAGAGAGCACTGACACCACACCAGCACCGTGATAGAGAGCACTGACACCAGCACCGAGATAGATAGAACTGACACCACACCAGCACCGAGATAGAGAGCACTGACACCACACCAGCACCATGATAGAGAGCACTGACACCAGCACCGAGATAGATAGAACAGACACCACACCAGCACCGTGATAGAGAGCGCTGACGCCAGCACTGAGATAGAGAGCACTGACACCAGCACAGAGATAGAGAGCACTGACACCAGCACAGAGATAGAGAGCACTGACACCAGTACCGTGATAGAGAGCACTGACACCAGCACCGAGATAGAGAGCACTGACACCACACCAGCACCGTGATAGAGAGCACTGAAACCAGTACCGTGATAGAGAGCACTGACACCAGCACCATGATAGAGAGCACTGAGACCACACCAGCACCGTGATAGAGAGCACTGAGACCACACCAGCACCGAGATAAAGAGCACTGAGACCACACCAGCACCGAGATAGAGGGCACTGAGACCACACCAGCACCGAGATAGAGGGCACTGAGACCACACCAGCACCGAGATAGAGGGCACTGAGACCACACCAGTACCGAGATAGAGGGCATGTGGCGACAAACTGTATACATTTATAAAAGCCTTTAAAAGCCTTTACAGGTTACCACTTTAGATTTACACAGGCGGTAAAATTACTGCCCTCGCTCCCACCTTTGCGGTGATACATCACATGCATAGTGCAATTGCTGTTTACATATGACACTAGACCAGCGCTTTCATTCACCTTTGCGCATATGCATGGTCGGGGGGGGGGGGGGCAGGATTGCTTTTTCTTTTTTAATTATTTATTTTGCTTTTTTATTTTATTTTTAAACGGTTCCTTTATTTTTTTTTTATCATTTTAATCATATTTTATTGTTATCTCAGGAATGTAAATATCCCCTATAATAACAAAAGTTAGTGACAGGTACTCTTTTTTGAAAAAAAAATTGGTGTCTGTTAGACCCTAGATCTCTCCTCTGGCCTCAAAGCATTTGACCACACCATTTGGCCAAAAGTTCGCGAACCGCAAAGTTCGCGGAGGACCCCATTGACTTTAATGCCAGGCGAACCTTAAAAACCTCCAGGTCATATTTTCAGCCACAAAATACTTACTAGCTGTGCACACATAGTCCCACAACATGGACACTGACATAACAAAAGTATGAAGTGAATCTGGGATCGACAACGACAAGCATTTTTTTATCTGTGAAATTTTGACAATTCAGGAGCGCATTAAGGCCATGGAGGAGAGGCAAGGTCAGGGCAGGCTATGAAGGGGGTGCAGGAGATGATCAGTTCCACAGTCAGGGCAGCGCAGTCCTGTGCCAGTGTCCCAGTGTGCCAACCTGTGCTTGAGCCCCTCCCTCTGCCCGGCCCTTACCCCCACCTATGCAGGGCTCCACTGCGGTGGTCTGGAGGTGCCAGTCCAGTGCTAATCCTCAGCAATGGTGCTGGCACTGCCTGCTGATTGGCTCCACTGCTATCTCCCTCACTGTCTGAAACCAGCACCGCGATAGAGACTGAGCACTGACACCAGCACCGTAATAGAGACTGAGCACTGACACCAGCACCAAGATAGAGAGCACTGACACCAACACCGTGATAGAGAGCACTGAGACCACACCATCACCGAGATAGAGAGCACTGACACCACACCAGCACCGTGATAGAGAGCACTGACACCAGCACCGTGATAGAGAGCACTGACAGTTACACCAGCACCGAGATAGAGAGCACTGACACCAGCACCGAGATAGAGAGCACTGACACCAGCACCGAGATAGAGAGCACTGACACCAGCACCGTGATAGAGAGCACTGACACCAGCACCGTGATAGAGAGCACTGACACCAGCACCGTGATAGCGAGCACTGACACCAGCACCGAGATAGCGAGCACTGACACCAGCACCGAGATAGACAGCACTGACACCAGCACCGAGATAGACAGCACTGACACCAGCACCGAGATAGACAGCACTGACACCAGCACCGAGATAGACAGCACTGACACCAGTACCGAGATAGACAGCACTGACACCAGTACCGAGATAGACAGCACTGACACCAGTACCGAGATAGACAGCACTGACACCAGTACCGAGATAGAGAGCACTGACACCAGCACCGAGATAGAGAGCACTGACACCAGCACCGAGATAGATAGCACTGACACCACACCAGCACCGCGATAGAGAGCACTGACACCAGCACCGAGATAGAGAGCACTGACACCAGCACCGTGATAGAGAGCACTGACACCAGCACCGTGATAGAGAGCACTGACATCAGCACAGAGATAGAGAGCACCGACACCAGCACCGTGATAGAGAGCACTGACACCAGCACCGAGATAGAGAGCACTGACACCAGCACCGTGATAGAGAGCACTGACACCAGCACCGTGATAGAGAGCACTGACATCAGCACAGAGATAGAGAGCACCGACACCAGCACCGTGATAGAGAGCACTGACACCAGCACCGTGATAGAGAGCACTGACACCAGCACCGAGATAGAGAGCACTGACACCAGCACCGAGATAGAGAGCACTGACACCAGCACCGAGATAGAGAGCACTGACACCAGCACCGAGATAGAGAGCACTGACACCAGCACCGAGATAGATAGCACTGACACCACACCAGCACCAGGATAGAGAGCACTGACACCAGCACCGTGATAGAGAGCACTGACACCAGCACCGAGATAGAGAGTACTGACACCAGCACCGAGATAGAGAGCACTGACACCACACCAGCACCGCGATAGAGAGCACTGAAACCAGCACCGAGATAGAGAGTACTGACACCAGCACCGAGATAGAGAGCACTGACACCAGCACCGAGATAGAGAGCACTGACACCAGCACCGTGATAGAGAGCACTGACACCAGCACCGAGATAGACAGCACTGACACCAGTACCGAGATAGACAGCACTGACACCAGTACCGAGATAGAGAGCACTAACACCAGCACCGTGATAGAGAGCACTGACACCAGCACCGTGATAGAGAGCACTGACACCAGCACCGAGATAGAGAGCACTGACACCACACCAGCACTGTGATAGAGAGCACTGACACCAGCACCGAGATAGAGAGCACTGACACCACACCAGCACCGCGATAGAGAGCACTGAAACCAGCACCGAGATAGAGAGCACTGACACCAGCACCGAGATAGAGAGCACTGACACCAGCACCGTGATAGAGAGCACTGACACCAGCACCGAGATAGCGAGCACTGACACCAGCACCGAGATAGCGAGCACTGACACCAGCACCGAGATAGCGAGCACTGACACCAGCACCGAGATAGAGAGCACTGACACCAGTACCGAGATAGAGAGCACTAACACCAGCACCGTGATAGAGAGCACTGACACCAGCACCGAGATAGAGAGTACTGACACCAGCACCGAGATAGAGAGTACTGACACCAGCACCGAGATAGAGAGCACTGACACCAGCACCGAGATAGAGAGCACTGACACCAGCACCGAGATAGAGAGCACTGACACCACACCAGCACCACGATAGAGAGCACTGACACCAGCACCGAGATAGAGAGTACTGACACCAGCACCGAGATAGAGAGCACTGACACCAGCACCGAGATAGAGAGCACTGACACCACACCAGCACCGTGATAGAGAGCACTGACACCAGCACCGAGATAGATAGAACTGACACCACACCAGCACCGAGATAGAGAGCACTGACACCACACCAGCACCATGATAGAGAGCACTGACACCAGCACCGAGATAGATAGAACAGACACCACACCAGCACCGTGATAGAGAGCGCTGACGCCAGCACTGAGATAGAGAGCACTGACACCAGCACAGAGATAGAGAGCACTGACACCAGCACAGAGATAGAGAGCACTGACACCAGCACAGAGATAGAGAGCACTGACACCAGCACAGAGATAGAGAGCACTGACACCAGTACCGTGATAGAGAGCACTGACACCAGCACCGAGATAGAGAGCACTGACACCACACCAGCACCGTGATAGAGAGCACTGAAACCAGTACCGTGATAGAGAGCACTGACACCAGCACCATGATAGAGAGCACTGACACCAGCACCATGATAGAGAGCACTGAGACCACACCAGCACCGTGATAGAGAGCACTGAGACCACACCAGCACCGAGATAGAGGGCACTGAGACCACACCAGCACCGAGATAGAGGGCACTGAGACCACACCAGCACCGAGATAGAGGGCACTGAGACCACACCAGTACCGAGATAGAAAGCACTGACACTAGCACTGAGATAGAGCGCTGACACTAGCACTGAGATAGAGCGCTGACACCAGCACTGAGATAGAGCGCTGACACCAGCACTGAGATAGAGCGCTGACACCAGCACTGAGATAGAGAGCACTGACACCAGCACCGTGATAGAGAGCACTGAGACCACACCAGCACCGAGATAGAAAGCACTGACACCAGCACTGAGATAGAGAGAGAGCGCTGACACCAACACCGAGATAGAGAGCACTGACAGCAGCACTGATACCAGCAACTCGCTGCGGGACTCAAAAATATGACATTGCTCAACCTCTTCAAACAGGAGGGTACGGGCATATAGTACGGTGTGCTTTTTTTGTACAAGGAAGTGTCAGGAACCATGAAACAGACAGAGACAGAAGTACAATCTAATCACACTTGTTTAATAAAAATAAAAAGATAAATAGGAAAAAGCGTAGTCAAGCAAGCCAGAGTCCAGTAGCCAGGTCGGGTAGTCAGCCAGTCCAAAGTTCATAAGCCAGATCGGGTAATCAGCCAGTCCAGATGTCAGGGATCCACGGAGAGCAAGTGCAAGCAGGATGGAAGCGAGGAGGGATGTTAGCAAGCCAGTCTTGAAACAACAGCAGGAGATGGTTCCTAGTGATGTGACCAAACGTGAAGGCAAAGGAGAAATGAGCTGGAATACTTAAATATAGGCAGGCCAGACGAGCATCATCGGGAACAGCTGGTAACTAAAGGGAGAGAAGAGAGCTGGCAATTAGCCGACAGCTGAGCGGCCAGCCTAGAGGAGGAAGGGCTAAGCCAGCCCTGACAGTACCCTCCCCTCAATGACCCCTCTCCCTCGGAGGGCCACCGGGCTTGAGGGGAAACCGTCTATGGAACTTGAGGAGGAAGACAGGGGCATGTACGTCAGAGGATGAAACCCAGGAGTGTTCTTCCGGACCGTACCCCTTCCAATGCACCAGGTACTGTATGTGCCCAAGGAACCTACGGGAGTCAGCAATGGATTGTACCTCATACTCCTCATGGTTCTCAACCTGAATAGGGTGAGGACGTGGCACCGAGGTGGTAAATCGGTTACAGACCAACGGTTTCAATAAGGAGACATGAAACACATTAGAGATGCGCATACTAGGAGGAAGTTCCAACGCGTAAGCTACTAGGTTAATCCTGCGAAGGATACGGAAAGGCCCAATAAACCGAGGTGCAAACTTCAGTGAGGGAACACGAAGCCGGAGGTTGCAAGATGACAGCCAGACCCTGTCCCCAAGGCGCTGGCAGGCGTCTGCGGTCAGCATGGAGTCTGTACCTATCATTAGCATGACGCAAAGCCTCCTGAACTTGTACCCAAGTGGAACGAAGACCACTGAGATGCTCCTCTAACGCAGGAATACTCTGCGGAACAAACGAGTCAGGCAACATGGAAGGCTGGAAACCATAATTCGCCATAAATGGAGACAATCGGGAGGCAGAATTCAAGGCACTGTTGTGAGCAAACTCTGCCCAAGGTAATAGGTCAGACCAGTTGTTATGATGGTCAGAAATATAGCAACGTAGGAATTGCTCCAAGGACTGATTGGCTCGTTCTGCGGCCCCATTAGACTGCAGGTGATACGCAGAAGAGAAAGCAAGCTGGATTCCCAACTGTGCACAAAAGGCTCACCAGAACCGGGAGACAAACTGACTGCCCCTATCCGAGACAATCACCTTGGGTAGCCCATGTAAGCGAAAGATCTCCCGAGCAAAAATGGAAGCCAGTTCCTTAGAGGTGGGCAGCTTCTTAAGTGGAATACAATGACACATCTTTGAGAACCGGTCCACCACCATAAGGATAACAGTGTTGCCTTGGGAGTTGGGCAATTCCACAATGAAATCCATAGACAGGTCAGTCCAGGGCCTCTCTCCATTGGGTATGGATTGTAGGAGGCCCACTGGAAGGTGTTGTGGAGTCTTACTCTGAGCACACACGGGACAGGCAGCTACGAAAGCAGTAACATCAGCCTGTAGACTAGGCCACAAAAATTGTTGGAAGATGGCCCAAATTAGTTGATTCTTCCCAGGATGGCCAGCTGCCTTGGGAGAATGATAAGTCTGGAGTACTACAGTACGGAGACTCTCTGGGACAAAGCAGCGGTCACAAGGTTTATCAGGAGGAGCATGGACCTGAGCAGCAAGAATATTGTCACCCAAAGGAGAAGTAAGACTGGTGTGAACCGTAGCTAAGATACAATCAGGAGGAATCATAGGAACTGGAACCGACTCCGACTTGGAAGTGGAGGAAAATTGTTGTGACAAGGCATCCGCCCTTACATTCTTAGTACCGGGTAAGAATGAGACAATGTAATTAAAGCTCGACAAGAAAAGAGCCCATCGCACCCTTCTGGGAGAGAGTCGCTTCGCCTCAGACAAGAATGTAAGATTCTTATGGTCAATAAGAATAAGAACGGGCACAGTGGTACCTTCAAGGAGATGTCTCCATTCTTTCAGGGCCAAAATGATCGCCAACAGCTCTCTGTCACCAATCTCGTAATTGCACTAAGTAGGTGACAATTTCTTGGAAAAGTAGCCACACGGATGCATAGTGCTCTCAGAGTTGGGACGTTGAAACAGAAGGGTGCCAACTCCAGTCTCAGAAGCATCAACTTCTAGGATAAAAGGCAACGTAGGATCAGGATGTGCCAACACAGGAGCAGAAACAAAGGCAGCCTTGAGAGTCTCAAAGGCCTTAATGGACTCCGGAGACCAACTCTGTGGGTTACCATTCTTTCTGGTCATATCAGTCAGAGGCTTGACCAGAGACGAGAAGTTACCAATAAACTTTCGATAGTAATTGGCAAAGCCCAGGAAACGCTGAAGAGGACGTAAACCCACGGGTCGAGGCCACTGTAGGACTGCCGAAAGTTTCTCTGGGTCCATTCCAGCAGTGGAAATGACATAGCCCAGGAATGTAACCTGTTGACGATGGAACTCGCACTTGTACAGTTTACAATAGAGATTGTTCTCTCTTAATTTCTGAAGTAGACGACACACATCTGTGTGGTGGCTCTCCAGGGACTTGGAAAATATGAGTATATCATCGAGATAGACCACCACACACAACTGCAACAAATCTTGGAGGACATCGTTAATAAATTCCTGGAAAACTGCCGGGGCGTTACAAAGGCCAAAAGGCATTACCAGGTACTCATAATGGCCTGTTCTGGTATTAAATGCAGTTTTCCACTCGTCGGCCTCCTTAATGCGCACGAGATTGTATGCCCCTCTCAGGTCAAGCTTCGTGAAAACCGTTGCTCCCTTGAGGCGGTCAAATAACTCAGTAATCAATGGAATCGGGTAGGCATTCTTAATCGTGACACGATTGAGACCCCTATAATCTATACAAGGTCTCAGTTCACCGCATTTCTTCTTCACAAAGAAGAAACCAGCAGGAGACGAGGATTTGCGGATGAAACCTCGAGAAAGTGCATCAGCAACATACTCCTCCATGGCCTTATCCTCCAAGACTGACAAAGGGTAAACCCGGCCACGAGGAGGTATGGCACCAGGTTGAAGGTCAATTGCGCAATCATAAGGGCGGTGTGGAGGCAAACTACCGGCTTGACCTTTATCAAAGACATCGCCAAAATCACGGTACTCCTCCGGCAGGGAGGGGAGTGAAGCAATGCACAGGACGTTGGATACCTTCAGGAAGCATGTCTCACTGCATTGTGGTGACCAGGAGAGAACCTCAGCACGGAGCCAATCAAAAGAGGGGTTGTGCCTCTGTAACCAAGGATAACCAATAACCAGCGGAAATCTGGGTGAGGAAATAACTTGGAATTGGATTATCTCATGGTGAAGAGCCCCTACGGCCATGGACAACGGAACCGTCTCATGAGTCACATGGGCAGGCTGTAAAGGTCTCCTGTCAATAGCCTCAATGGCAAGTGGAGTGTCACGCAGCTGCAGCGGAATCGAGTGCTGCGAAACAAATGCAGCATAGATGAACATGAGTCGATTAGAGCCTGTATCTCGATGGACGACTCAGCCTAAGAAAGAGTGACCTAAAACAGGGGCTTAGCCTTCCGGATAACTGGGGACGAAACAACGCCACCTAAGGTCTGTCCATGACAGAACCCCAAGGCGTTCCCTGGACGGATAGGACAAAACTTCAAAAAGTGACCTGCCTGGCCACAATAAAGGCACAATCTCTCCCTCCTCCTAAAGGCTCTCTCATCCGCAGAGAGACGCGTGAAGCCCAGGTGCATGGGTTCATCTTCACTTACCAACTGGGTACCAGGAGGCATGGGAGGTGAGGGAGGCATGGGTGGGACTACAAAGCTCAGAGGCAAACGTACAGGAGGCGTCCGCAAGTGCTCCTTAAGAGAAAGTGTTTCTCTGAGTCTGGAGTCAATGAGGATGGCAAACGAGATCAAGCTCTCCAGCTCAATGGGTATATCTCGGGCTGCTATCTCATCCTTGATGGAATCCGAGAGACCATAAGAAAAAGCAGCCACGAGGGCCTCATTGTTCCAAGCAACCTCTGCTGCCAGAGTACGGAATTTAATGGCGTAGTCGGCAACAGTTCTCGTACTCTGATGGACATGAGGCACTTGGCAGCAGAAGCGGAGCGTGCGGGAACGTCAAAACCCCTTTTAAATGAGGCCACAAACTGAGGGTAACTCAAGACAACAGGTTTTTGTGTCTCCCATAGAGGGTTAGCCTAGGCCAAGGCTTTCTCAGAAAGCAAAGATATCACGAAACCTACTTTGCTTCTGTCCGTGGGAAACTCCTGGGGCAGCATTTCGAAGTATATCTCAACCTGATTGAGAAACCCTCTGCATTGAACTGGATCGCCTCCAAATCGCTGGGGAAGCAAAGCAGAACCAGACATACCTCTTATAGAGGTAATACTTGAGGCGGGTGCCTGCACAGAGACTGGCGCAGCAGCAGGGATGGCCTGCGACTCAGGTTGTACCGGAGCAGCCACCGTGGGGGATTCCAGGTGAGCCGTGCGATTCAGGAGCATTTGTAACGCCAAGGCAAACTGATCCATGCGGTGATCTTGCTCATCCAATCTGGAAAAAATATTACCAACAAGTGGATTGACTGTATCCTCTGAATTCATGGCCTTCACGTACTGTCAGGAACCATGAAACAGACAGAGACAGAAGTACAATATAATCACACTTGTTTATTAATAAAAATAAAAAGATAAATAGGAAAAGCGTAGTCAAGCAAGCCAGAGTCCAGTAGCCAGATCGGGTAGTCAGCCAGTCCAAAGTTCATAAACCAGATCGGGTAATCAGCCAGTCCAGACGTCAGAGATCCACAGAGAGCAAGTGCAAGCAGGATGGAAACCAGGAGGTATGTTAGCAAGCCAGTCTTGAAACAACAGCAGGAGATGGTTCCTAGTGATGTGACCAAACGTGAAGGCAAAGGAGAAATGAGCTGGAAGACTTATATATAGGCAGGCCAGACGAGCATCATCGGGAACAGCTGGTAACTGAAGGGAGAGAAGAGAGCTGGCAATTAGCCGACAGCTGAGCGGCCAGCCCAGAGGAGGAAGGGCTAAGCCAGCCCTGACAGGAAGTGAGAAAAAAGTAGAAAAAAGGTCAGTGTGCTCGAATAAATAAATTGTTTATAGAGTTATGCATATACATGGTCTACTGGTCACGTGTTGAATTCCTCCGAGATCCATGCCTCATTCATTTTTATAAATGTCAGGTAGTCAACACTGTCGTGAGCCAGGCAAGTGCGCTTATCGTCACGATCCCCCCTGCTGCGCTGAACGTCCTTTCGGACAGGACACTGGACGAGGGGCAAGCCAACAGTTCCATTGCAAATTGGGCAAGCTCTGGCCAGAGGTCAAGCCTGCCCACCCAGTAGTCCAGGGGTTCATCACTCCTCAGAGCGTCCACATCGGCCGTTAACCCAATGTAGTTGGACACCTGTTGGTCTAGGCGTTCCCTGATGCTGGATCCGGATGAGACCTGTCGATGGGTCGGCTGAAAGAATGACCTCATATCAGAAGTCACCAACACATCTTCAAACTGCCCTCTTCTTGCAGGCGCTGTTGGATTGGTACCCACAACTCTTTCTCTGGGAGTGGGAATTCCTCCTCTGCCAGCGCATGCAAAAGCAGAATGCAGCAGTTGTTGAAGCAAGGTCTGTAAGTGCTCCATTCCGACAGCCCTCTGTGATGGTGGTAACATTTCCACCATTTTGTGTTTGTACCGGGGGTCTATGTACGTTGCCACCCAGTTCTGGTCCTTAACCCTTATGCTTTTTATACGGGGGTCCCTGTTAAAACACTGGAGCATGAAGGACCCCCATTTGCACTAACCTGGAAGCGGTGTGGTGGCCTGTCTCCTGCTCATCATCCAGGATAATGTCGTCCTCCTCGTTCTCCTCTCCCCATCCACACACAACAACAGATGTGACCGTACATGGTTGATGCCTCGCTCCTGATACATTTGCAGTCTGCTTTGTCCCTCCTGTGCAATCTAAGTTCTGCCTGCTTCTCCTCCCTATCTGCTGGTCCATATCTCCCTCTGAACTCCCCTCCTCTTCCTCTCTTGTGGGCACCCACGTGACATCATTAGACACATCATCATCGACGTCACCTTCCCCACCGCTATAATTAGAGATCTCGGAGTAGGCAGCAACACCGGGGACCAACCTCCTCCTTGGGCTGATCTGGGTACTGTCGTCAGACTGCTGAGTGGCAGTTGTTACTACCTCCTCTTCCTGATCCAATGCCAAGGAAAATAATTCCTGTGACTCAAGCGGAAGGTATATGGTGGTGTTGGTTTGTGTGGTAGTGTCTTTGGGGGTGCACACAGCAGAGAGTGAAGAAGAGGGTGCAGATTGAGGGGATGAGGAGGGTGCAGAAGTGTAAGGCTGAGTGAGCCACTCAACCAAGTCTGGTGCATCTTTTGACGTAATCGCACGCACCTTCTGCAATTTGCCACTTTGGCTCAAGCCTGTTGCTCCTGCCCTACCCCTACCACCCCTGTAGAAGGTCCTGCCTCTTCCTCTGCCTGTCATTTTTTAAATGACCCTGTGACAAAAGTATCTAGAGAAGTGCAGTATGTATGTGGAAAGTATATTATACGTGTACAAGCCTATATACTGTACACCTATAAAAGGACCTTTGTGGACCTAGTAGCAAGTGATTTGCAGACTGTGCCTGCTCAGAACACCAAACTGTCCCTCGGTCCCTACACTGATAAAAGACAGCCGCAGAATCGGGCAGCAATCAGCTCAGCAGCACAGTAGTCAAGTATAATATACTTTCTATATTTGAAAGAAAGTATATTATACGTGTACAACCCTATATACTGTACACCTATAAAAGGACCTTTGTGGACCTAGTAGCTAGTGATTTGCAGACTGTCCCTGCTCAGAACACCAAACTGTCCCTCAGTCTCTACACTGATAAAAGACAGCTGCAGAATCGGGCAGCACTCAGCAGCACAGCAGTCAGCAGTGCACCATAATATACTTTGTATATTTGAAAGAAAGTATATTATACGTGTACAAGCCTATATACTGTACACCTATAAAAGGACCTTTGTGGACCTAGTAGCAAGTGATTTGCAGACTGTCCCTGCTCAGAACACCAAACTGTCCCTCAGTCCCTACACTGATAAAAGACAGCTGCAGAATCGGGCAGCACTCAGCAGCACAGCAGTCAGCAGTGCACCATAATATACTTTCTATATTTGAAAGAAAGTATATTATACTTGTACAACCCTATATACTGTACACCTATACCAGTCCTTAAAAGGACCTTTGTGGACCTAATAGTAATAGCTAGTGATTAAACTGACTGTCCCTGCTCCACACAGTGTCCTGTCCCTACACTGACAAAAGACAGCTGCAGAATCAGTCAGCAGTGCACTCAGTAATCAGCAGCACAGCCGTCAGCAATCCTTAAAAGGACTTTTGTGGACCTAATAGCTAGCGATTTGTGTCACTACAATCTGTCCCTGCTCCACACAGCAACCTCTCCCTACACTGAAAAAAAAAACAGAATGTAAAATGGCCGCCAGATCAGGTCTATTTATAAGGTAGGGGGAATGTCCAATTGTCCATGTGCTGAAATGTCTCAATTGGCTGTCCTGTACCCCATGATGGATGTGTCATGGGTCAAAGTTCTTCACAATGTAAACAAATATGGCCGCCGCGAACAGCGCCAGAAGTCCGCCGGTTTGCCGAATCGCAAACTAGCAAAATTTGCCGCGAACCGCAAGGCCATCTCTAATGAAAAGCTCATAGCTTCTGGTTTCTTAGGCCATAGAGATAATTGGATCCATTTTTGTCTCGGATCAGCTCTATGGTCAGCTGTATTCTCGGGTTCCCGGTTGTAAAAGCAGTCTAGAGGCTAATTTGCCGCTAGGATTGCTTTTACATGAAAGCCTTGTTGGTTGCAGTGGTTGCAGTGTCGTGGCACCAGCACCTTACTTTCCCCAACCAAGTAAGCTGCATGAGAGGCATTTTCCTTATGTCCTCCCCAGTACCCCTCCATTAGAACTGTTACAGTTACAAAAAAAGTGTAAAAAAATATATATATATATATATATATATATATATATAAAATATAAAAACCAAAAATAGTTGTCATTTTATTCTCTCTCTCTCTCTCTATTGTTCTGCTCTTTTTTACTGTATTCTATTCTGCAATGTTTTATTGTTATTATGTTTTATCATGTTTGCTTTTCAGGTATGCAATTTTTTTATACTTTACTGTTTACTTTGTTTTATTGTTAACCATTTTTTTGTTTTCAGGTACGCCATTCAGCTGCAGAGCAGATTTATTTATCTTGACAGCAACAGCGTTTGCTCCCACGATACATAAAGCCGTGACTTCAGCGCTGTCAGAGGTGATTTCACCACCACAGTTTAAAAAAAAGAGCATATATGCCGAAGCATGGGGGCAGCAGGGGCAGAGGAACGATTTGCTCTTACCTTTTGCGGGAGGATGCCCCCATGATTCGGCATATATAAACGGTGCATGTATGCCCATCATTAGAAGTGGGTGGATTAAGGGAGGTATTCTAATGGTGGGCATACCCACCGATCGATCTCTTTTTTTCGTTCAGCCCACAGGCTGCATGAAAAAAAAGATTACAATATATGGCCAACAAGGACCAGCAAAATACTGGTATGTTGCTGGACTTTGTGGTTATACCAGAAGGATGCCTGCAGGTTTAGGTATCATCTTGGTATCATTCTTTTGAGCCAGCGGTCAGCTTTCATGTAAAAGCCATACTATTGGCTAATTAGCCTCTAGACTGCTTTTATAAGCAGTGGGAGGTAATATCCTCCTTTTTGTGCATTTTTTTTTGTCATTATTCAATCACTTGGGACAAAAAAATGAAATATTCAATGGGCTCAACATGCTTCTCAGCAATTTTCCTTGGGGTGTCTACTTTCCAAAATGGGGTCATGGGGGGGGGGGGGGGGTTGTACTGCCCTGCCATTTTATCACCTCAAGAAATTATATAGGCAGTCATAAATTAAAAAAAAAAAAAAAAGGAAAGAAAAAGAAGAGAACTGCGCAATCCCTAATACTTCTATTAGGATGTAAACCACTCTACCTTAAAGAAGTGTATCTTGTGATCTATTATTCTAACACACCAAACTAATGACTAAATAAACCATAAGGCATTACTTATAACTAAATACAGTAAACATATATATTGCCCCTCATAGGTTATGAACCAAAAGGAAAAAATGTACAATTCTAAGTCAGCGATTCAAAAACAAGAAACATATAAAGTAGAATCAAACAGTACTGAAAATGTATGTGATAACATAAAGTCCATTAAAAGTCCAACTGGAGAAACACCCTGTGTAGAAGGGATCTATTCAATCGTAAAACTTTTCAATCAACGTGAAGTAAAACCAGGTGCACCTCCACCAGACAAGTAATAATAGCCCCTTACCAGACGTCCCGGTAGGGAGCGCTTAATCACAAAATGGGTCTGAAGATGGATCAAACTTGAGCCCTCCAAATGGAACACTTTTACGTAGGGCAGGTTAGGAGATACGCCAGTCATAAACCATCCAGCAGGGGAAAACGCTGTTTGAAGCGGGACTCAGATGTGTAGCATTGTAGGATCAAGGAAGGTTCACCATAGGGAGGAAAAGATGCTCCAAATAGTGTAAAATCATTTATTAAAACAAAAATATAAAACAAGAGATGCACTTACAAACATGAAAGAACATCGGGCATATCATCAAACTGGGCAAGCGTCGGCCGATCGCGAACACCAATCGATATCCCTTCTGGTACCAGTTCACATGAGGCAAGTCAGCGTGTCACGCCACCCAACGCGTTTCGTGAAAAATTCACGTCGACGTGAATTTTTCACGAAACGCGTTGGGTGGCGTGACACGCTGACTTGCCTCATGTGAACTGGTACCAGAAGGGATATCGATTGGTGTTCGCGATCGGCCGACGCTTGCCCAGTTTGATGATATGCCCGATGTTCTTTCATGTTTGTAAGTGCATCTCTTGTTTTATATTTTTGTTTTAATAAATGATTTTACACTATTTGGAGCATCTTTTCCTCCCTATGGTGAACCTTCCTTGATCCTACAATGCTACACATCTGAGTCCCGCTTCAAACAGCGTTTTCCCCTGCTGGATGGTTTATGACTGGCGTATCTCCTAACCTGCCCTACGTAAAAGTGTTCCATTTGGAGGGCTCAAGTTTGATCCATCTTCAGACCCATTTTGTGATTAAGCGCTCCCTACCGGGACGTCTGGTAAGGGGCTATTATTACTTGTCTGGTGGAGGTGCACCTGGTTTTACTTCACGTTGATTGAAAAGTTTTACGATTGAATAGATCCCTTCTACACAGGGTGTTTCTCCAGTTGGACTTTTAATGGACTTTATGTTATCACATACATTTTCAGTACTGTTTGATTCTACTTTATATGTTTCTTGTTTTTGAATCGCTGACTTAGAATTGTACATTTTTTCCTTTTGGTTCATAACCTATGAGGGGCAATATATATGTTTACTGTATTTAGTTATAAGTAATGCCTTATGGTTTATTTAGTCATTAGTTTGGTGTGTTAGAATAATAGATCACAAGATACACTTCTTTAAGGTAGAGTGGTTTACATCCTAATAGAAGTATTAGGGATTGCGCAGTTCTCTTCTTTTTCTTTGTTTTTATATGTATATTTCACTTTGGGTATATATTAGAATTGCTGCATCACACATTTTCGTTAAATATACACTGTAGCGCAGATTTCCTCTTCCTTTTTTCTCAGTCATAAATTAAAAGCTGTGTAAATTCCAGAAAATGTACTCTAGTTTGTAGATGCTATAACTTTTGCGCAAACCAATAAATATACACTTATTGACATTTTTTACTAAAGACGTGGCTAAATACATTTTGGCTTAAATGTATGACTAAAATTTTGTTTATTGGATTTTTCTTATAACAAAAAGTAGAAAATATCTTTTTTTTTCAAAATTTTCGGCCTTTTTCCGTTTTAATAACGACGCAAAAAATAGAAAATCGCAGGGGAGATCAAATACCATCAAAAGAAAGCTCTATTTGTGGGAAGAAAATGATGCAAATTTCGTTTGGGTAGAGCATGAAACTGATTTACAACAGATGTCTGCGGGGTTGTAGAGGGCGAAACATTTGGGGTGATCCCCGTGTCCCATCACCATGGAGCCTAGTGACAGCCTTAACGTCAGCACACCGCTACAGGCAGGATGAGGGAGGCGGGGCGGAGGGGGTGACGTCACCACACCTGGTAACAGCGCCAGGCCCTCGGAGTCTCCCTCTCCAGAAAAAAAATACAGGAATCGAGCTGGGACAGGGGAGGAGCACGCTGATTGGTCAGAGCTGGGACACGTGACGTCCGAGGAGCTCCGAGCTGGCGTTGTAGGCTTCGTGGAAGGTTAGGCTGCGCTGGTGGCGGAGGCTTGTCAGCACTGTGTGCGGGAAGAAGGAGGAGAGGACGGGAAGTGCGGGAGTGGCCGCCCAGTGGAGTGGATGGGCTGAGGGAGCCGACAAGGCTAAGTGAGAGGCCGCAGGAGTGGGGACTGCCTGCACCAGGGCAGCAGCATGGGTGAGTGCAAAGACCGGGGCCTGGGAGCTGGGGGGCACACCTGGACTGTCACATGACCACCTGAGAGAGGGAGCGAGGAGGCAACTTCCAAACTTCTTCCATTGTACACAGGGGGGCGCACTCCACTCCTCATATAAACTACTTCTCTCGTGGGAGGAGGGGGCTCAGAGTTGTAGGATCCCCTCTGAGTTCTGTGTATGAGGAGGAGGGGGGGCTCAGAGTTGTAGGACCCCCTCTGAGTTCTGTGTATGAGGAGGAGGCGGCTCAGAGTTCTAGGACCCTTCTGAGTTCTGTGTATGAGGAGGAGGCGGCTCAGAGTTCTAGGACCCTTCTGAGTTCTGTGTATGAGGAGGAGGAGGTGGCTCAGAGTTCTAGGACCCTTCTGAGTTCTGTGTATGAGAAGGAGGAGGCAGCTCAGAGTTGTAGGACCCCCTCTGAGTTCTGTGTATGAGGAGGAGGAGGGGGCTCAGAGTTCTAGGACCCTTCTGAGTTCTGTGTATGAGGAGGAGGAGAAGGAGGAGGCAGCTCAGAGTTGTAGGACCCCCTCTGAGTTCTGTGTATGAGGAGGAGGAGGGGGCTCAGAGTTGTAGGACCCCCCTCTGAGTTCTGTGTATGAGGAGGAGGAGGGGGGGGCTCAGAGTTGTAGGACCCCCTCTGAGTTCTGTGTATGAGGAGGAGGAGGGGGGGGCTCAGAGTTGTAGGACCCCCTCTGAGTTCTGTGTATGAGGAGGAGGAGGGGGGGGGGCTCAGAGTTGTAGGACCCCCTCTGAGTTCTGTGTATGAGGAGGAGGGGTTCAGTTTTATAGTGGAGGGGGGCCCTCTTAGTCCTCTTCATACACTGAACGTAGGGGGGCCCCCATTGTAGATGTCTGAGTCCTCTCTTCTTCATAGATTTCTGTAGTGGAAGGCCCCTCTGAGTTCACTGTATGAAGAGGAGGGTACTATGATTTCTCTAGTGGAGTCCCTCTTAGTTCTTCTACATACACCGAACGTAGAGGGGTCCCACTGTAGCCATCTACATCCTTTCCGCTTCATAAACTCAAGTTAGAGGGGACCCCCCCCCCCCCCCACTATAGAAATCTTTTAAGAGGAGAGAACTTGGAGGGGCCCTCCACTTTAGAAATCTGAGTCCTTTCCTCTTCATACATTGAACTTAGAGGATTCCTTCACTACAGAGAGGCGAGGACTAAGAGTTCTATAATGAGGCCCCACCTAGTCTTTTCTTCTTCGTACACTCAACTTAGAGGGGGCCATTGTAGATGTCTGAGGGATCTCCTCTATAGATTTCCATATTAGAGAGCCCCCCCCCCCCCCCCCCCTTAAGTTCAATGAAGAGATGGACACCTCAGATTTCTATAGTGGAAGGCCCCTCCTAGTTCTGTGAATGAAGAGATGGGCCTTCCACTATAGAAATCTGAGGTGTCCATCTCTTCATTCACAGAACTAAGAGGGGCCTTCCACTATAGAAATCTGAGGTGTCCATCTCTTCATTCACAGAACTAAGAGGGGCCTACCACTATAGAAATCTGAGGTGCCCATCTCTTCATTCACAGAACTAAGAGGGGCCTACCACTATAGAAATCTGAGGTGCCCATCTCTTCATTCACAGAACTAAGAGGGGCCTACCACTATAGAAATCTGAGGTGCCCATCTCTTCATTCACAGAACTAAGAGGGGCCTACCACTATAGAAATCTGAGGTGCCCATCTCTTCATTCACAGAACTAAGAGGGGCCTACCACTATAGAAATCTGAGGTGTCCATCTCTTCATTCACAGAACTAAGAGGGGCCTACCACTATAGAAATCTGAGGTGCCCATCTCTTCATTCACAGAACTAAGAGGGGCCTACCACTATAGAAATCTGAGGTGTCATCTCTTCATTCACAGAACTAAGAGGGGCCTACCACTATAGAAATCTGAGGTGTCCATCTCTTCATTCACAGAACTAAGAGGGGCCTACCACTATAGAAATCTGAGGTGCCCATCTCTTCATTCACAGAACTAAGAGGGGCCTACCACTATAGAAATCTGAGGTGTCCATCTCTTCATTCACAGAACTAAGAGGGGCCTACCACTATAGAAATCTGAATAGTTCAGTTTATGAAGAGGAGAGGATTTCTGTAGTGGAGGGCCCCTGTAAACTTGATGTTTACATAGGAGGGTACCAGCCTAAATTTATAGGTGTGTGACAGCTTTACACCCTTTCTAAACATCTGTTTATGCTGAGAGAATAAAGGGATCCTGTCTGTTGTATGTACATTGGTATTAATACCTCTATCTGCCACTGTTCTTTTCTATTTGTGTGTGGGCGTCTTGTATTTACTCTAAAGACACCCAATCTAGACTTAGGCCCCTTTCAGCATGTCTGTTTTCACCTGATCCGCCAAGACCGATGGCAGGCGTATCGCCATATGTCTGTCTTGAGTGGATGGCAGATGGGTGTCAGTGGACACATCTCCTCTGACCTTCGACTGCCCATAGGAGTCAATGAATGGGCCGCTCAGAACCGCCTGAAAACCGGACAGGCTGATCCGAGCGGGCTTATCGTGTGAAAGGGGCCTAGGTGAGGAAGAGTCATGTATAGCAGTGACCTCGATATGTTCTTTGTTATGATTTTACAGAGCGGTGTCCTACAGGTGAAACCCTCTTACCAAAGATCAGGCTTCTTAATATTCCATTCAGACACTGCGTCCGCTATAGATTTCCTCTCTCATTTGTGTGGAGCTGCTGCATGTTTCATGTTATGATTTTGTGGGGCTGTCATTACAGAATGGACCCTTTCAAGCTTCATTTATACTCTAAAGCCCCATAAACTCTTAGATTGTCTGCTAATTTTTGTCTTCAGATTTACCAAAACCATGTTGTATAAGGGCCTGCCTGATTGCATACAAATTGAAACTCCTAAGGTTTGACCTCATATTATATGGTTTTGGTAAATTTGAAGCACAAAATCAGCAGAAAATCTGATAGTGTGTATGGGGGCTTAACAGATCTCTCCATCAAAGTACTTTTTTTTTTTTTTTTCCTGGTTAAGGAGAGGTGGATTTCTTCCCATTATAGGGCTTCTGCCGATTGAACTACACTACAGAGCCATTTATTTTTCTAACCCTCTGGGGACTGGAGTGTTTTATCTTCTCATTTGGGTGTTCAGTTATGTCAGGTTTTTTATCCTCCTCTACATGTGTATCCTATAAACGGTCCAAGGAAAATACAATCTGCATATCCCAATGGCTTTTATAAAGCTGACAATCTTTAATGCAAAGCAGGGTCTGCTGTAAAGATAAGATACTACACTAGAGCATAACACGTTCCAACGTTGTCTACACATTGTGGAAGAATAGACCAACGCCCTCCCAAATGAGGTGGCCGGATTGAGTTTTGTAATAGGCGAGCTGACCATTCTTGTGACAAACTTTGTCTAGACTTGTACACTTAAACATGTGAGTGAGGGTGTCCTTGGAGGGCTCCTATCGCTGCACACCTATGTGAAGAGCACTAAAGCGTGAGGCAGGAATTTGGGAGTGCATGGTCACAGCCTTAGTAGAGATTTAAACAATACCATGTCCTCTAATATTCGAGTATAAATGTGCTGTGCAGATGGGGGAAATAACACTACAGCTCTACAAAAGGAAGGCACGCCTGGTTTATTCACTTGCAATGGATTTGTCATATTTTCAGACTAAATACAAGTTGTGATAATTGGATTCATTGAACCTTCCCTTTGTCAGTTTCTGATGGTCTATATTAGTGGTGGTCAACTTGATAATAAGAGTGCCTCAAGCGCGACCCCTGACATTGCTAGAGGGCCACACAATAGAAGAACATTTTTGTATCTTGACACCCAAAAATTTGGGGCCTACTGCAGGATCTCGCAATGCACACTGATTAAGTTGGAGTGCAAGTGCATTACCGCAGCATTGGCATCAGTGGATGCAATAATGACCCCCAATATTGGTGTAATTGCATACAATATTAGACCCCAATGTGAGTGTCAGTGGAAGCAATAATGGTCAGTAATAGTGGTATAATTGGATACAATATTAGCCCCCTATGTTGGTGTCAGTGGAAGTGATAATAGCCCATAGCCCCCAATGTATGTGTCAGTAGATGCGATACTAGCCCCCAATGTATGTGTCAGTAAATGCGATACTAGCCCCCAATGTATGTGTCAGTAGATGCGATAATAGCCTCCCCCCCCCAGCACTGATAATGGGGGATGTGATAATAATCTACAACACTGGTGTCAGTGCTATCACCCTCTCTCTCCCTACATTGGTTAGTGGCAGTGGATGATAGCCACCCCCTTCCTGCACTGGAAGTCAATGGCAGCAAAACACATTTGTGGTCATGGCATTGACTCACCAAGGGTCCTTGTGGCTCAGTTTAATGTGATTGCCTTTGCGGTCCTGTCTTTTGTGTTTTGTCTATTCAGTTCTGTCTTTTTGTTTGCGTGCTCCAGTCCTTTAGCCATCCCATATTTGCTTGGGTTTGTGGTTCACGTGTAAGCGGCTGCATTCTCAGGCCTATTTATGAGTCAGAGTGCGTGCTGTTGAGGAACTTTCAAAGTGTCCTGTTGTGTTTAAAGGTGATTTCTAGTACAGTCCTCGAACTGGGAAGACCTGCTGGTTGTGCAAATGTTTATGCATTTAAAGAAGTCAGTATGTAGAACCTGCATAGGCAGCATAACAGTCCTGTGAAACTGCTGGAGGTATTCTGTACTTTAATTTCTGAATCATTTTGACACTTGCGGTGTATATATTTGAATGGTTTCTTTACTTTTATTACCAGTGGGACTGTTTTATGATCAGTATAACTTGCACCCTTTGGTATAGGGCAGTGATGGTGAACCTTGGCACCCCAGATGTTTTGGAACTACATTTCCCATGATGCTCATGCACTCTGCAGTAGGTGAGCATCATGGGAAATTTAGTTCTAAAACATCTGGGGTGCCAAGGTTTGCCATCACTGGTATAGGGGTTGTTGTAATTTATTATTATAAAATTAAATTTTGTTCAACCCTATGCGCTGTATTTTTACACGACGCACACCACCATGCATGTATGGTGTAAATAGAAAACAATATAGCTGTGAATGGAGCCTGCATTGATGAGTGTTTATCAGAGTAGCCAAATGCACCTGGTATGAAGGAGCCCATACTGTGCATTCATATGGGCTGTAAAAGGAGGTTCTTGGTAGGCAGCATTGACCCCGCTAAAGTCGTCTTGAATAACCGGACAGATTTGGTTCATATGGGTTTTTGGGATGCGTTGTGGCTGCACATTATCTGCAGCATTCAGGCCACAGTCAGGCTGTTCTGTCCGTTTTTCCAGGAAAGCAGGTGTAGTACTCAGTGTCTGTGAAAAGAGCCTTCCTCCCATTAGTATATATTTTAGGGGATACCCATCCAGTATTAACAATCTACACCCCATCTCCTTGCTCCCCTTCTTATCCAATCTCCTTGAACGTCTGGTCTACAACTGACTGAGCATCCACCTTGCTGATAATAGCCTTCTTGATCCCCTTCTGTCTGGATTTCGTCCTCAACACTCCACAAAAAACTGCTCTCCTGAAACTAACAAACAATCTAACGGCCAAAACCATTCGATACTATCCTATACTCCTCTCTGCTGCCTTTTGATACGGTTGACCACCCCCTCCTCCTCAAACTCTGTCTTTTGTCTCCGTGACTGTAATCTTCACTGGTTCAGGACTTTTCCAAAGCCTCTCCAATCCTATGGTACTCCTTACCCCAATCTGTCCGTTTAATCTCCTACTCTATTAGCTTTTAGACGATTCCTGAAAACCCTTTTCTTCAGAGAAACCTACCCTACCCACACCTAACAACTGTATTTTCATTTTCTCCATCAGCTCACCATCCACAGTTATTGCCTTTTGTTCCAAGAGCAGGGCCCTCCTGTATTGTAAGTGTACTGTCTGCCCTCATGTTGTAAAGCACTGTGCAAACTGTTGGCACTATATAAATCCTGATGAAGTGTATAGTTATTCCTGCGCATATATAATCTCTCTCTATACCATATTTTTTTTTTCTTTGTTGGGAACAGTGCAGAACTTTCTTTGATGCTATATAAATCCTGAATAATAATAATCTTGTATAGGTAAACCTTTGTGTAGGTAACTACCTTGGTAAGCCAAGGTAGTTCTACAGCTGCCCCATTAGCAGATTAGAAGTAAATCTGGTCTATTTATGTTGCTGCCTAATATTTGAATCTGCGTAGCCAGCTACTCCTGAATTTCCTGATTTTCAAATAAAGAAACCATCTTCAGGAAGAATTTAATGTGCATACTCTTCTGTTGTAAAACTGGTTGTGCCTTCTCACCCTGGACACCACTAGTATCTGTTGTATGTTTTACCTGTAATGAATAGCTGCGGGTTTTCTTTCTGTTTCTTGCAACTTCAATAATGGCTCAAGTTTACTTTAAAGGGAAGTAAAAAATACATGACCATAATATACAAGCATTATTATTAAAGCTCTCATGAGGGGCTGTTATACCGCAGAGATTGTTACAGACCTGGACAATTTACACAAAGCATATAATGGAAATATACAGCTGTGTAAAAACCACCAATATTTAGGGATTCAGGCAGTTTACGCTATGTGCTAATCTCCACTTTTTCCTGAAAAAGTTCAACTTGGACCTCCTCTGCCTCAGTTGGGCCTATAATGTGCTGGGTGCTTCTAGGGCTCATTCAGGCAAGCAATATGCAATGGTTTAGTGGCAGCTGAACGCGCCCTCTCTTGATGCAGAACTTGGTGCTATGGGTGCATACATATGGGCCAGTCTGCTTGCAGTCTGGTGGTGCTCTGCATAGAAACCAGTCGGCTTACAGGTTCACTTGCTATCTAGGTTTACAACTTTAAACTAATGTTTTTTGCTTGAAAATTACTTAGAAGATTATAAAGTATATCATTTTTTATTTTATTTTTTTTTATTATTTTTTTAGCAGAGGCCCTGGAGAATAAAATGGCATTCATTGCAATATTTTATGTTGCGCTATTTGCACAGCGGTCTTTTAAATGATTTATTTGTTTAGAAATAATACAATTTTATTTTTTTAAAAACAAAACATTAAAGTTAGCCCAATTTTTTTCATATAATGTGAAAGATAATGTTAGAGTAAATGGATACCTAACATGTCATTCTTTAAAATTGCACGCGCTTGTGAAATGACGACACCCTTGCAACGGTTATTTATGGAGCGCTGTCGCCTTCGGTGGGTGTAGTGCCCACTGAACCCAACTCCTCCCAATGGTAGGAGGCTCTTTACCTCGATCAGAGATGACGTTTGTCGGACACACTATTACGGCTTATCCTGCTGGATGCCATATGACGCCCAGTCAGGATAATGAACCACTTTCCGGCCATCATTCTGCTATATGGCGGGCGGGAAGTGGTTAAATTAAACAAAGTGCATTTTTTTTTTTTTTTTTTTTTTTTTAAAGGTGGACTTATCCTTTAACCACTTCCATACTGTTTTTCATGAATAAAAAAACAAAACTGTAGGGTTAGCCCAATTTCTTTTGTATAATGTGACAGATGTTACACCGAGTAAATAGATACCCAACATGTACCTCTTTAAAATTGTGCACACTCGTGGTATGGAGCCAAACTTTGGTACTTAAAAATCTCCTCCATAGGTGACGCTTTACATTTTATTTTTTTTACAGGTTGCATGTTTACAGTTAGGCCGGGTTCACACCGCTGCGATGCGGGAACGCCGCGAATCCGCGACGTTTTCCCGCATCGCATTACTCCCGCCGGCAGTTCACACTGCCTTATGCGGACGGCTGGGAGTGTCAATGATATGTTAATGACACCCCCAGATCCGTCCGTATATCGCAGTGCGATCTGCCGACTCGCACAGGAATCGGATCGCATAGTGTGAACCCCCATGCGATCCGATTCTGTTGCGGACCAAAAAAAGGGTCCCATGCGAGTTTGCTGCGGGAACGATGCGAATTCAGCCATACTATCTGTATGGCTGAACTCGCATCGCTACGGAGATCGGATGTGATTTGCGGTGCGAATCACATCCGGATCTCCCCCCGCAGCAGTGTGAACCCAGCCTTAGAGGAGGTTTAGGGCTAGATTTATTGCTCGGTTTGTGGTGATACCTCACGTGTGATTTGAATGTCATTTACATATGCGGTTGCGACTTGCGTATGCGTCTTTCTTCTCATGGGGGTGGGGGGCACTTAAATTTTTTTTCTTTGTTTTATTTAAATAGTTTTTATTTTTACAATTTCCGTTTTTCATTTTTTTTGTTAATCACTTTGATTCTGATTACAAGGAATGGGAATAGTGCGTGATTGGTCCTCTTTATGGAGAGATGTGGGGTTTATAAGACCCCACATTGCTCCTCCAGGCTGGAAAGCGTCAGATCAAAAAAAAAAAACACAATCTGATGCTAGCCGAGATCTTGGCTTCGTTTACTTCCGGCGGCCTGGATGTGATGTCATAACGTTGCGCCCGTGCCCCTGAGAGTCAGAGATTGCCGGGCACCATCTGTCCCTCTGATTTTCTGTATTACTCCCTTCCGGCTCTGGCGGATTCCTTCTCTGGGTCCACCAATCACAATGGGAGGGGCAGAACGTACCCTCCTGTTACCGGTAAGAATGATCAAGTGGCTGAACTGCCGCTACGATCATTTTTATGGTGTAGGGAATCGCCAGCTGGAAATAAATAAATAAAAAAACTATTTCTGGATCATCCAGATATCGCCACTGAAAGCCCAGGACGTCATATGACAGCCTGTGGTATAGAAGTGTTTTTTAAAATGTGTTGCAGTGCCTTGTTTTGGATGTCAATACACAGCACGGTGCATTCACATGCGTTATGATGTGTGTATGTGCATCATGATGAACGTAAATGCGCTTCTTAATGCATGTGTTGAGATGCATTTCTGCTGAGTTGATTGGAAAACACGTTGAGAATGTGAGTCCAGCTGTAAAGCAGAACTTGGTGACACTGGATGGAGATAGGTCAGACATTATTCCCAACCCTCAGGTAAGCTCTGGGTGTGCGAATAAATTTGGACCGAGGTCTCTTCTCTCAAAGTTTCATTACTTTGTGTAGGCTGAATGGCCACCGCTCTTCACCTTTGATCCCAGCCATAAGAATCTGCTGATTCTTGCCTCTGGAATCCTAGTGTATGGAAGTATTCGTCTGTGTGAAGGAGGCCTTGGCAATCAGGATCCCACATGAGGTGGAATAAAATAAACTAAACACCCGTATAACTAATAACCAAGGGCTATTACCATAAATCATTATTGCACAATTGTTTAATATTCCAGGGATTGTTGACAGGGTAAAACAAGGTATTAATAAAGACAAGCCTGTGCAGCCAACAGAAGATAAGAATTTTGTGTGGTGATTAGCAGGAATGTGATGGCGGCTGTCCTTGGATCCAGAGATTGCTGCTTGTGGATTGATGTGGAGCCATTGTCTCTGATTCTGTTCCTGTATTTACACAACACTTGTCTTTCATTCCATTGCTGTTTTGTGTGCGTTTCCTCAGCAGACAGCTGCCTCTGGTGTCACCGCTGAAAAGGGATTATGTTTACCACTGAAACATTGGATTATGATGCAAAGCCTTCCTCTGTAGAGCAGAGGATATTAGGACTTTTCATTTCCTAGAGCTTGTGTCACCGTCCCTACGTTTGGAAACTTGACTTGACTTTACTGACTGAACCAGGTGCATATTTTCCAGCATGTGAATAGGTTTGCCTATCATTTCTTAAAGCGTTAGTAAACCGCACCAATTTTACTTTGCAAGGTTTTTCTGAAAAACAAAAAAAACTAGACATTATGTGCTAGTATGCATCGCATACTAGCACATTATGAAATGCCTTAGAATGAAGCCTTGCACCGCTGTGCTGTGAGCTCTGACAGATGCTTCCACCTTCACCCAGTCTTCCTTCCGGGGGTTGGGTCCTCCGGCCATCTGATTTGCCGCTCCACATGCGTACGGGAGTCACAGACCGCGGCACGAAGCTCTGAAGGGCCGGCACGGATCTACCGTCTCTTCAGAGCGCGTGCGCCAGTGACATCACTGGCTGCATGAAGTGTGAATATCTCCTAAACTTTGAAGGTTTAGGAGATATTCATAGTAACTACAGGTAAGCCATAATAATAATAATAAAAAATATTTATTACTCTACAGGATTTATATAGTGGTAACAGTTTGCACAGAGCTTTACAACATGAGGACAGACAGTACAGTTAAAATGCAGTTCAATACAGGAGGAATCGGAGGGACTAGCTCGTTGGAGATCACAATATACAAGGGTGGGTACAGAGAAGCAAAAGGTAATAACTGTGAGGCATGAGCTTATGGAGGACATTAAAGTACAGTTCATGGTGTGGGTAGGATAGGCTTCTCTGAAGAGAAGGGTTTTCAGGTATTGTCTAAAAGCTAATAGAGTAGGAGATAATCAGACAGATTGGGGTAAGGAGTTTCATAGGATTGGAGAGGCTTTGGAAAAGTCCTGGAGGCGAGCATGGGAGGAGGTGACAAAGGAGTTGGAGAGTAGGAGGTATTGAGAGAAACAAAGAGAACAATTAGGTTGGTATTTTTAGACTAGGCTAATGATGTAGCTAGGGACTAAGTTGTGGATGGCTTTGTAAGTAGTTGTTAGTATCTTGAATTTAATTTGGGTGAACGGAAGCCAGTGGAGGGACTGACAGAAGAGTAGCAGACACTGAGCGGTTGGTAAAGTGGATGAGTCTGGCAGCAGCATTCATGATGGATTGAAGGGGAGATAGACTATGTAGAGGTAAGCCAATGAGAAAGGATTAGCAGTAGTCAAGGCGAGAGATGACCAGGGAGTGATTTAAGAGCTTTGTTGTCATTGGTTTTATTGGTTTTGGAGATGTTGCGGAGGTTGAGGCTGCAAGATTTGGATAGTGATTCAGGGGCTTAAAGGAGAGTTCAGAGTCCAGGACTGCACCTAGGACATTGGCATGCAGGGATGGGCTTATAGTTGTGCCATCAAGTTTGACAGTGAGATCAGGGGAAGGGCACGTGGGGGAAGATTATACGTTTTGTGTAGATTGAGTTTGAGGAAGTGGTGTGACATCCATATTATAGCTACACCATTCTGGCAAAAACGAGAATCATGATTTTTTTTTTTTTTGATTTTTGATTTTTTTTTTTTTTTTTGGTTGGCATAAAAAGATCACGATTCTCGCAACGTAAAATCTTTTACGTTCTACAAAAAAATGGGCTAACTTTACTGGTTAGTGTGTTTGTTTCTTTTTTTTATTTTTATTTATTTATTTTTTTAGTAATAAAAAAAAAAATTGCATTTGAAAGACCGCTGCCTTAAGTACAGTGTGACATAAAATATTGCAACAACTGCAATTTTATTCTCTAGGGTGTCTACTAAAGCTGAGCCAATGCTCTGCCGTGCCCAGCCAATGCTCTGCAAGTAACATACATTCCACATAGAGCTGCACAATTAATTGTCAAGAATTGTTATCGCAATTTTGATTAAAGTGTTTGAGAATTCTTTCTATGCAAAGAATTCTCTCTGCTCTTCTGAAGCCACAGCCCTCAAAAGAAAGGAAGAGAAAAACTGGGCAGTCTGTCAAGAATCAAGATTCTTTATCAGTTGAACTTAAGTATAAACATTGTAACAATTTGTCAATGGAATAGACTTTGTGTGAAAAAAGTTTAACCACTTAAACACTAAATCTTTTTCTGTCATTTGTTGGTTTACGGCCGGGTTCACACCGCTGCGATGCGGGAACGCCGCAAATCCGCAGCGTTTTCCCGCATCGCATTACTCCCGCCGGCAGTTCACACTGCCCTATGCGGACGGCTGGGAGTGTCAATGATATGTTAATGACACCCCCAGATCAGTTCGCATATCGCAGTGCGATCTGCCGACTCGCACAGGAATCGGATCGCATGGTGTGAACACCCATGCGATCCGATTCTGTTGCGGACAAAAAAAGGGTCCCGTGCGAGTTTGCTGCGGGAGCGATGCGAATTCAGCCATACTATCTGTATGGCTGTACTCGCATCGCTACGGAGACATTTTTAGTAGACACCCTAGACAATAAAATTGTGGTTGTTTGCAATATTTTATGTCACACTATATTTGTGCAGCGATCTTTCAAATGCAATATTTTTTTGAAAGAATTACTTTAATGAATTAAAAAAAAAAAACAGTAAAGTTGGCTCATTTTTTTTTATTTTTGTATAAAATTAAAGATTTTATGTCGTGAGAATCGTGATCTTTTTATTCTAAGTAAAAAAAAAAAATCGTGATTCTCATTTTGGCCAGAATCTTGCAGCTCTAATTCCACATTAATAATGTTGTTGATATTTATGGTTAAGACACTGAAAATAACATGCTAGCAAAATGAGTGTGCTGTAAATTGGCTCCTGCACTATTAGTGTTTACTGGAGATTGCCATTTTTCTGAAGGCCAGAGCTCCTGAGCAGCAGTAAATCTTAAGGCTGTCACAGATCAGCCTCAAACTTCAGCACAGTGCCTAAATGTAGACAGCAACTTGAGCATGTGCAGAGCAGGTTGAGACAGTGTATTACTAGATTTTAAACAGTATAGGCACTTATTTTTAATGTCAAAGAAAAACATCCATAAGCCGCATATCATGGAGCATGAAGTTCGATGAATGGCAGGCTCAGCCCGGACTCCAGGCCACTCCCCAACATGGTTCTCTCCGCCCCCTTAGACTTCTATATGATCAGCGCTCAGCTATTCAGAGAAAGTGATGTATTCTAGCAATGTACACAAAGCTTCCTCTGGCTCAGTCAGAGTATCAGCCTGCCTTTCAGACTCAGCCAATCGAAGAAAGCTTTGTATTCATTGCTAGTAGAATACAAAGCTTTCTCTGAGTGGCTGAGCGCCACTGTAATACTCTATTGTGTTCCGGGTATGAGACAGGAAGGTCTGGGCTCGCCCCCAGAACACAATGCGGTATGCTGTATGTTGCCACAGCTACATACAATTTATATCTCACATCCAGCGGCCTCACCTGTTGGTAAGGGACATAGTTAGTTTGTTTGGGCCAGCTTGGCCCAAGCGATCTGTATAAAGTGTAACAAAAGCTGGAATTCAACTTTAATATCGGCAGGGCCTACTAATACAATCTAGAAGGTGACATAGCATTTAGTGAGCGTAACCATGCCTCCTACTTTAAACGGACATGACTTTTAGTGCCGGTTCATGCTTGTGTGATGCGAGAACCCTGCAAATCCACTGGTTCCCGCATCGCACCCGAACCGCACGGCAGTTCGCACGACCATATGCGAACTGCTGGGGAGTGTCATATGTTGATGCCCCCATTTCACCTCTCATATCGCACAGCAAACTGACAGTTCAGACATGAATCGGACCGCATATGTGTGAACACACATGCGATCCGATTCTGGTCCGAACTGAAAGAGTCCTGTGCGTGTTTGCACCAGATGCGGTGTGATATCAGCCATACTATCTGTATGGCTGACATCGCATATAATGTGAACAGCCGTGCGCTGCGCATTACATGCGATGTCTATCGCACAAGTGTGAACTGGCCCTTAGTGTCTGGTGCCTGTTGTAGAGACAGGTGTATTGCAAGTAACTGGGAAAGTGTGTGTGTGTGTGTGTATATGTGAGTGTAATAAAAAATAAATATATAATATAGGCGGTCCTCTACTTACAAATGTCCAACTTACAAGCGGAGGGAGACTACAGGAAGTGAGAGGACATCTACCCCTAGGAAGGGAAATTCACTCCTGTAAGAGTTAATATGGGAGAAAAGTGTCGCCACTGAAGCTTTATCACCAATCCTTGTTTACCTAACAACCCAAAATTTTCAAAATCCAATTGTCTTTGGGACAGAAAGTGAGGTGTAATCTTCTGAACAGGGTCACAAACAGCAAAACAAATGTTAAAGGGGTGATAACCCTTCCCTATGCTATCCAAAAATCTTAAAATAGATTTTTTTGGCTGGAGCTACACTCAGAGGAAGTAAACTCCTGATGGCTTTTACTTCCTCTTCATTTCCCTGCAAAGGTAAAGCCTAATGGGCTACTATGCATTGCATAGTAGCCCATTATGTGTCGCTTGCCTAAAAGCGAAGCCCGCAATGTCACCGCTGTCCCCACAAGCAGGGAGCGTCCATCTTCACCCCTCTTCCTTCCAGGGGCCGCAAATTCCGGCTCTGTGACTGGCCGGAGTCCCGTCACAGCATGACCCCTATTAGAAATGGCACAGTGTGCCCTTTCTAAAGTGCGCCTGCTCCGATGACATCGTAGTCATCGGCGCTCGGCTATTTTGTAAATATCTCCTAAACCGTGGAGGTCTAGGAGATATTTCCAGTACCTACAGGTAAGTCTTGATATAGGCTTACCAGTAGGTAAAAGTGGTTGTACAGGGTGTACGACCACTTTAAAAAAAAAAAAAAAATCTATATATCTATCTCTATTTTGACTTAGATTCCACTTAACAAACCTACAGCCCTGATCTTGTTTGTAAGCCGGGGACCGCCTGTATATGGCAGTTTTCAGTATCTTCTAGGGGATTTCTCCTCTGGGCTGTGTGTTGTGTTCTGTTAGCATATTTGAATTTGCAGAGATTGAAGTCACAGTTCAGTTAATTTTACTGTAAACGTTTTGCATTTTCTTCCTCATACTTGCACCTCCAGAGAGATCAGTGCCACTTTGTCAGCATTATTGTTCATGCCCGGCTGTTACTTCCTTCATCGAGGCCAAACGTCTAAGAGAAACAAAAGGTGAAAAATATTTCCTGTCCATGACTGTCCCCAGCTGGAATCTCTATTTTATTGTAACGCTGCCTTTAGACATATCTGGTCTCCGTGGGAAATTCCTCCCTTCTATATAATGAGATCTAATAACCTAAACAAGGGCAGGCAACCTTAAAGGGGTGGAGGAGATCTACCTGAAAAACATGAGACATCAAAGATCACTGGGCACAGTGTCTCCTCCTCACACCTGAATTAAACCTCTAATTGCCATACTACGGTGTCATAATCGCATGCTTCATGGGTTTAAATCAGATGGTGAGGAGGCAACACATAACCTCCTTACACCTATCGAACACATTTGGATCGCTTTTCAGAGTAACAGCAGTGTCTGCTGCACTTATGAATGGGCCCTTAGTTGTGTTCAGCAGCATCACCCTTCGTGCTTGTTCCAGCGTAAAGTTGGGGGGCAGTAAGGCCCTGCAGTTTAGCTGTGGTTTTACCACCCCCCAATCCCTACCTCCTTCAACTGCTGAGGCAGCATCCAAAGGTGTACACACAGCAGTAATTAAGACCCTGTTGCTTGTAGTAGGGGCTACCGCCTGCCAATTGTGACCCATTAAAGTAAATGGGGCCACTCTGCAAGAGCCCCCCAACTGCATGCTTTTGCGGTGTCCAAGGGGTTAAAGCAGGTGGTGCGAGAGCAACACAACACTGCCTGCTTTAACACCTTGTTTGCTGTACTGCACAAGGTTGCATGGCACTTTCAGAGTGGCCTTGTTCAATTGAATGGGTCACGCTTGGCAGGTGCTACAACCACCAACCATAACAGGTTGTATAACTCCTGCTGCGACATGTGTACATCCCTAGCCACTGCAGCTAAAGGGTGTGCGGTGGGGGGGGGGGGGGGTGATAAAAACACATCCCCCAGCCCCCCCCCCCCCAAAAGCTGCAAATGTAAATGAACCCTTACTGTTCTGAGCTCCCTATAAGGCTGCTTTCACTCTGATGTATGGCTGCAGTGCATAATCATTCTGGGTTAGCTGCTCTTTGTCATAGACTTCTATTATATCCTGCAAGTGTGGTGCATTTTCTTAACCACTTGCCGACCGCTGCATGAACACTTAAGTCGGCAGAATGGTAGGGATAGGCAGATGGGCGTACAGGTGCGTCCCTTTAAATTTGCCACCGTGTGATTGAGGGTCCTGCGATCATCTCGTGGAGTGGAAGAAGGGGGAAATGCTAATGTAAACAAGCCTACTTGTTTACCCATTCTGCCTACTGACACTGGATCACATCTCTCTGTGATCGGGAGCGATGATCAGTGTCATGTAACACGTAGCCCCCCCCCCCAGTGTTATAATCACTCCCTAGGACAAACTTAACCCTTGCAGCATCCCCTAGTGGTTAACACCTTCACTGCCAGTCACATTTACACAGTAATCGGTGCATTTTTAACCTCCTCGCGCCCGCCCTATAGCCGAATGACGGCCGTAGAGCAGGCGCGTTCGTCCGGGCGGTCGTCCCTGGACGGCCTGATGTTTACTTCCGCAATGCGCGCCGCCGCGGGCACGCATCGCGGAAGTTCTGTGTTCGCCGTGTCCACCGGGGACAGGCAAACACAGATCGCTGTAAACGGCCAATCACAGCGGCCGTTTACAGCGTGATCGGCGTGTCCAATGGGAGATGATCTCATATGTAAACATATGAGATCATCTCGCAGCGCCGCTCTCCTTCCTCGCACAGACAGTGCGAGAGGGGAGAGATGAACGGCTGCAGTGGCAGCCGTTCTGATTGTGGAAAAAAAATAAATTAAAAAAATGAAATAAAAAGTGCCATCCGCCCCCAGCAGTGCCATCCGCCCCCAGCAGTGCCATCCGCCCCCAGCAGTGCTACCTGCCCCCAGTGCCATCCGCCCCAGTGCTACCTGCCCCCAGTGCCATCCGCCCCAGTGCTACCTGCCCCCAGTGCCATCCGCCCCAGTGCTACCTGCCCCCAGTGTCATCCGCCCCAGTGCTACCTGCCCCCAGTGTCATCCACCCCAGTGCTACCTGCCCCCAGTGCTACCTGCCCCCAGTGCTACCTGCCCCCAGTGCCATCCACCCCAGTGCCATCCACCCCAGTGCCACCTGCCGTCAGTGCCACGTGTCGTCAGTGCCACATAGTGCCATCTGTCATCAGTGCCACGTATCAGTGCCATTTGTCATCAGTGCCACCTGTCAGTGTCACGTGCCATCTGTTGTCAGTGTCACGTGTCATCAATGCCACTTATCAGTGCCATCTGTCATCAGTGTCACGCGTCATCGGTGCCATGTATTAGTGCCATCTGTCATCGGTGGCACATATTAGTGCCACGTATTAGTGCCATCTGTCATCGGTGCCATCTGTCATCAGTGCCACATATTAGTGCCATCTGTCATCAGTGCCACATATTAGTGCCATCTGTCATCAGTGCCACCTGTCATCATTGCCACGTATCAGTGCCATCTGTCATCAGTGTCACGTGTCATTGTCCTGGTGCTTCAAAAGTGTAATAAATAGTCAACAAGTTAGATGTGTAACTTATGTTCCTAGAACACATGATGGCGCTACCTGCATGTTGGGCCTCTGTATGTGGCCAGGCTGTGAAAAAGTCCCACACATGTGGTATTGTAATACTCAGGAGGAGTAGCAGAATTTTTTGGGGGGTGTCATTTGTGGTATACACATGCCACGTGAGAGAAATAACCTATTACAATGACAATTTTGTGGAGAAAAAAAAAAAAAAATGAAAAATCTTAATTTTGCAAAGAATTGTGGGGAAAAAAATAACATCAAAAAGCTCACTATACCTCTTACTAAATACCTTGGAATGTCTACTTTCCAAAAAGGGGTCATTTGGGGGGTATTTGTACTTTCCTGGCTTGTTCGGGTCACAAGAAGTGAGATAGGCCACCAGTACATCAGATGTGATCAATTTTGTGCGATTCGCACCACAGCTTGTAGACTCTCTAACTTTCACAAAGACCAAATAATATCCACTAATTTGGGTTATTTTTACCAAAGACATGTAGCAGTATAAATTGTGACCAAAATGTATGAAGAAAAATTAATAATTTGCATAATTCTGTCACAGAAACAAAGAAATATGTGTTTTTTTTCAAAATTTTCGGTCTTTTTTCATTTATAGCGCAAAAAATAAAAACCCCAGAGGTGATCAAATACCACCAAAAGAAAGCTCTATTTGTGGGAAAAAAAGGACAAAAAATTCATTTGGGTACAGTGTTGCATGACTGAGTAATTGTCATTCAAATTGTGAGAGCACCGAAAGCTGAAAATTGGTCTGGGCAGGAAGGTGTTTAAGTGCCCTGTAAGCAAGTGGTTAATTTCACTGATCGCTGTATAAATGTGGTCCCAAAATAGCGACAAAAGTGTCCGATGTGTCCGCCATAATGTCGCAGTCATGATAAAAATCTCAGATCGTCGCCATTACTAACGAGCAATAAATGCTTATTGCGATTTTGTTAATTTTTTAACTAAAAATATGTAGAAGAATACGTATTGGCCTAAACTGAGGGGGAAAAACGTTTTTTTTTTTTTTTTTTCCTATCTTTTTTGGGGATATATATTGTAGCAAAAAGTAAAAACCGCAGAAGTGATCAAATGCCACCAAAAGAAAGCTCTATTTGTGGGGAAAAAAAGGACACCCATTTTGTTTGGGAGCCACGTCGCACGACTTTGCAATTGTCAGTTAAAGCGATGCAGTGCCGGATCGCAAAAAACACGCTCGTCTTTGGCCAGCAAAATGGGCCGGTGCTGAAGTGGTTAAAGCGCACCAAAACTCATGATGCTTGTGCTTATATGTGGAATTCTTGGCAAAATGACATATTACACAGTATGTCAGTCATGAAAGCCGAGTTCCATCAAACTGCTCCCCTCCTGCATGGTGAACATGGAGTTGCTCGCTCGGCAAGGGCACCGTTTCTAATTGAATGCAAAGTGCTCTCCGGTAGTTTAAAGTGAAGATGGTGGTGTCACTGACCTGCCTTTCCACCTTGGCCAATTTAGAACATGCAAGGTGTTCTGTGATTGGCACCCATGCTGAGCGAGGTGCGGGACCCAGAAGAGAGCAGTGATCACTGTAGTAGTAGTTGCTATTACAATGCCTACTAGGGAGTTATTGTGGTTAAACTGCAAGATTTTGTGAGAGCGTGCAAATTTTTTATTTTTTTTTTCAAATATATTCCTTAATGGCCACAACAGAAATTGAATCCTTAACCACTTGCTGCCTGGCTCACGCCGATATACGTTGGCAAAGTGGCACGGGTGTGCAAAACAACGTACCGGTATGTTGCTGTGTCATCTGCGGCTAGTGGGCACGTGCGACGGGAGCGTTCCCGCAAACTCTGTCCACCAGTGGCCCCGCGATCGTAGCATGGAGAGGGCAGTAAAGGCATTTCCCTATTCTGCCTACAACATCACCAGGATCTACTGCTTCAGTGATCTGTCATGTTCTAATGAGCCCCCCCTACAGTTAGAACATGCTGAGGGAACATGGTTAACCCTTTGAT
This sequence comes from Lithobates pipiens, assembly GCF_037356315.1. NCBI lineage: Eukaryota > Metazoa > Chordata > Amphibia > Anura > Ranidae > Lithobates > Lithobates pipiens. The sequence goes on along the minus strand of NW_027507758.1, from coordinate 553,484,581 downwards.
TGCCCCCTAGTGTTTAACCCCTTCCCTGCCAGTGACATTTACACAGTAATCAGTGCATTTTTATAGCACTGATGGCTGTATAAATGGCAGTGGTCCTAAAATAGTGTCATAAGTGTCCAATCTGACCGCCGCAATGTGGCAGTCACAATAAAAATCTCAGATTGCTGCCAATACTAATAAAAAAAAAATAAAAAATGCCATAAATCTATCCCAGATAGACGCAATAACGTTTGCACAAATAAATATACGCTTATTGCGCATTTTTTTTTCTTCCCAAAAATATGTAGAAGAATGCATATTGGCCTAAATTGCGAAAAATTTATTTTTTTTATATTTTTTGGGGATGTTTATTATAGCAAAAAGTAAAAAATAATGCTTTTTTTTTTTTTAATTCTTTTATAGCGCAAAAAATAACCACAAAGGTAATCGAATACCACCAAAAGAAAGCTTTTGGGGGGGAGACTCAATTTTCTTTGGGCATAGCGTCGCATTCCCGCGTAATTGTCAGTTAAAGCGGCGCAGTGCCGTATTGCAAAAAAGGGCATGGTCAGGAAGGGGGTAAAGCCTTCTGTGGCTGAAGTGATTTGTAAAGTCTCAGGTTTTTTTCCTATAAAAATAACAGTAGTGGATTTGCACAGGGCAGCCCAGATCCTCCTCTTCTTGGGACCCTCTTCAGCTCTCCTGGCCCCTCCCTCCTGTTGAGTGCTCCCACATCCAGCAGCTTGCTTTGGGGGCACTCGAGCTACAGCTCCCTGTGTCCATTCAGACACCTAGCGCCAGTTTGTCCCCTCCCCCTCTTTCTCCTTATTGGCTAACTGACTTTGACAGCAGCGAAATCCAATGGTACCATTGCTGTGCCTCAGCCAATGGGTAGGGAGAGTCCCGGAAGGCCAAGGCACACAGACATCAATGGATAGAGAGGGGGCTCAGGTAAGTATTAGGGGGGCTGCTGCTGCACAGAGAAGGCTTTTTATCTTAATGCATAAAGATAAAAAAATTCTGCCTTTACAACCCATTTTAAGCCTTTGCAAACCCAAATATCACTCTGTAAATAGGCAGTACAGAGAGCAGACTGGTAGGAGGGACCCAGCAGGCCCTCCATATAGACTTCCTGCAGAAAACTACTGGAGGGGGCAGAGACCAGACCAGTCACCCTAAACAAACACTGACTGGTCTTTATTACCGGAAGCTCCTGCAGAGAGGTAAAATTTACATTGGATTACTGCACAGATCTAGAAGAAGTACACAAAGCACACCAAGGTTCATGTTGGAGTACACATCTCTTGTATTGAGACAATATTTGGTTATCCTGATTTCAGCTTTAACAGTAAATGTTTATATTGTTTACAGAAACCAAATTGTGACGGCTCTGTTTAATCACTGCATTGTTCTTGCCCAATTAAGGCCTTGTTATCACAAGGTGACTCTGCATTTTGTTGTGTTTTTCCAACAGGTAAAGTGCATGGCCATGAATGAATACATTGTTCTCCCAAAGGCGATGTGTTATTAAAAGCCTTGCACGTTGTGTTATGGGTGTATTTACCTGAGGCATTCAAGTTAGATGAATAATTACAAAACTTACTGCCATTTAGTCTGCAAACTATATGGAGCAAGTATCTTAACAAGCATATAAAGAATTGTAGAGCACTTTTTTTTTTTTTTTTAATATACAGGCCCTTGATATTTCAGTGACAGGTTGCTTTAAGAGAGAAGTTTGGTCATTCTTCTCTTCTGGACATTTATTTTTGTGCTCCTGTGACCCAGAATCAGCCAACAGGGGGCTAAAGCCTACCGTCGGCTGACATCCCAGAGCCACTGCAGGCTGTGTAAGCCACTCCCATCCCCTCTCCAGCCTATCACTTCAGTGAGTGTTAAGAGGCAGTGCAGAGCGTGGCGATTTGACAGTTGCCCCTTCCTCTTCTGAGAGTAGGTTTAGAACTAAGTGATCAGTGGTCACGTGATCACTCACTTCTCAGAGTTAGGCCTCATGTACACAGGGCCATCACTCCTAGAGAGCTTTCCTCCTGGCGGCAGTGTTTTGGCAGAAAAAACATTTTAAGGCCTGTAAACGCGTTTTAAGTTAATTGGCCGGAACAATAATTTATTCTGGCTTTTGAAATGATGTTGTGCCTGCCACCCATTTTTTTTTATTTTTTATTTTTCCTAACATGCAGGGGTGTTTAGAAGAAGGGGGAAAAAAAAATTAGTCCAACCCCTCTGATCCTTTCCCTCCCTGAGACCCGCTCTCAGTGATGTTAATTTGCATATGAAGGAAGCGCCTTTATAACAACTCCCATAGCCCTTCTTCTGTAGTCTTGCAGTAAACCATTTATTGTTTGGCATGCTGCAAGACAGACACAGGAGGAGGTATGACATGTTTACACCTTTTTACCACCCGTATGAAGCACCAGAAACAGCCACAGCAGTCCTAGGACCCACCCACATCAACTCCCAGAACTGCTACAAGAGACTCCCATAGCCCACCCTGAAGCTGCAGAGGCTGAAAGGATCATAGGACATATATTATCAGGACTTGAGAATGAAGGAGACAGGAAGTCAGAATCTTAAAACTCCAGGAGGGGGGAGTAGTGACATCACAGACCCAGAGTCTTGCTGTATACTGCTAAAGGAGGTATATTACACACAAACTGACAGCGTGGTTGTGATTAATTTATATGCACAATGCATCTTTGGTTTTGGGGAGGAAAAGATGGAGTTCTTCAAGGATTCGTGGGCCTGCTGGGCCCCTTCTACGGATCTCCTCTCTGTACTGGCTATTTATAAAGTGATAAATGGGTTTGCAAAGGCTTAAAGTGGATGTAAACCCGATTCATGAAATTTGAGCTGGGCACATATATCTGCAGTGTTTCCTTATCTCTCTTCAAAGCACTATGTCCTGTAGCTGTCTCCTGCTCAGTCCTTCTGTTATCAGCCTGACAAGTTCTCCGACATGGGATAAAAGCAACCTGAGTTTTATGTTGGGGAGGATGCTATAAATAGATTAGCAAAGAGCTGCAGGCTTCAAGGAACAGATTTCAATGTCTCTACCTATGAGGAGTGGGGGTGTGTCTTTCCTCCAATCAGCTGTCTTGGCTTTATGCCAAGACTTCACTGCAGTGCTAACCAGGAACAGAACATCACCTAACATGACCTGAACTTTCTAAACTGTATATAAAGCTGAAGACAGCAAATATACACTTTTAAGGATTCATTTCTGTTGTGGCTTTTAAGGAATACATATGGAAAAAAAGGATTTTGCGCACACTCACAAAATCTTGCAGTTTTACCATAAGAACTCCACAGTAGGCAATGGGGACAGGGGCAGCTGGAAGGCACTGGCTACATCACCAGTGCCTCAGAAGAACAGGAAGAAGAAAATCAAGTGTGCTTATAGCAAAATAACAAGCATTAAACAGAAGGATGCAATGCATTTCGTTCAGAAAGCAGATCTGCATGCACCTGTGTTTTTGGGGGTTAAAGAATCCACTTTAAGGCTGGGTTCACACCGCTGCGGGTGAGAGATCCGGATGTGATTCGCACCGCAGTGCAAATCGCATCCGATCTGTCTGTGCGATGTGAGTTCAGCCATACAGATAGTATGGCTGAATTCGCATCGCACCCGCCGCAAACTCGCACAGGACCCTTTTTTTGGTCCGCAGCTGAATCGGATCGCATGGGTGTTCACACCATGCGATCCGATTCCTGTCCGAGTTTGCAGATCGCACTGCGATATGCGGACTGATCTGGGGGTGTCATTAAGATTTCATTGACACTCCCAGCAGTCCGCATAGGGCAGTGTGAACTGCCGGCGGGAGGCATGTGATGCGGGAAAATGCCGCTGATTCGCGGCGTTCCCGCATCGCTATGGTGTGAACCTAGCTTAAAGCTAAATTCCAGTATGGCTTTTTAGCATGGTTACACTGGTCCTGCTTGTACTAATGTATATGTGAATATGCTACACCTGTGGGCAAAATACAAAACATATGACGCAGTTTGTCAGCTTAGACAAATGTAAGTATGCCTGTGGAATCTTTGTGGAAGAGGATAACTCCGTAATAGCAACTACTACTACAGTGATCACTGCTCTCTTCTGGGTCCCGTGCCTTGCTTATCGTGGGTGCAAATCACAGAACACCTTGCATTTTTCTCACGTTAATCTCACCCCCCCAAGTGTTCTACTCACTTTTCCAGTCCAAATACTGGCCTATGGATACAGTCACCTCTGGTAACTCTTGGCTTGTCCCGAAAACTTCTTTGTATGAGCAAAAAAAAAAAAAAAATCTCATTCTTCCTATGAAGTGGCTATGGCGAAGAATTTTAGATCAGCTGGGAGAGTTTCCAGTGGTGGCTGTGCTGTTACCAGTGGGCATAGCATTGATATGCCAGGATTGCAATTAAACCCTGGATGAAGGGGGCTGGAAATGTTTAAGGGATGATTAACAGACATACCGTATTTGCCGGCGTATAAGACGACTGGGCGTATAAGACGACCCCTTATTTTTCAAGTGAAAACATAGGTTTTGGGCAATACTCGTGGTATAAGACTACCCCCCTTCTGAGGCAACACCATTTTAAAAAAACATTAGAACGATTAAAAAATACAAAGCAAGAATGCCAACTACTCATCCGCCATGCTGTGTTATGTCATAAAGTAAATCAAACAATAATAACACAAACGAATCTATTGAATGCCACAACACTGGAAAGTAGAATTTTTCACTAACCAAACCTATACCACTTTTGGGTTACATTCTATGGGAATTGTCCACCAAAATGCATTTAATAACCCCCCTGTCATATGTCCCAGTTTTACCTGTCCCTCTTGGGTGCCTGGGACCTCAAAGGCAAACAGCAGGATGTGTAGTAGTAGGAGATCAGTGAATGGATTTACCCAGGGAAGTATGGTGAGCGGTGTATTATTTTAATAAATACAACTCCTGCTTGGATTGGCAGAGGCTGTAGCATCGTTAGCCCTTGTCTCTCTCTCTTAATAGAATACATCGCTCGCTGGGTTTGGCTCAATGGCGTATACTGTTTGTTGCTGCAGCCACATACAGTATTAGCAGACATTTGGGGGCTGACATCCATCGGGCAGCATTGTATACCTGTATACCCGGCGTATAAGACGACCCCCGATTTTTGGGCATTTTTTTTAAGTGTAAAAGGTAGTCTTATACGCCAGCAAATACAGTACCTTTTTATCCCTTAACACTCTTGTTGCCAATGATGTATCTCAAACTTCGTTATTGAGAAAATTAAAACATGCTTGTATTTAAAATGCACCAACAAGCTCCTGGGTTCAGCGTAGAATTCATCTAAAAATAGATCCGTCTGATCACTTGTATGGGTAGTGAACAGTGTTAATTTCGTCAACGTAAACCTTTTCATCCAAACTTTTGTCAGCGGCCTTTTTACAGTGACAAAAATAATGAAGAAAAGTTTTCATCCGCTGACAAAAACCATGACAAAAATCAATCACGTTTTCTTAAACAAAAGCGGAATGAAATTGTGAGGCAAGGACGTTTTACGCATATAAACTTCGGATGGGAGAGAAGCAGCGCCAATCTAAGTGCAGTATGTGAAGCAAAAAAAGGAACATGGCGTGTAAGAGGCCAAGTAGAGAAGTCCCTCTGAATGGAGAGCTGGGTTCTGCGGCATCGCACGTTGCCGGCTGTGCTGGTGGTTTCCAGTGCTTTGGCACGGGAGAGTGAGTGAGCATCACCAGGGAGACAGACTGCGGTGGGCGTGGTCATGGCGTGCGTTTGGAGCATGCGTGCTCCTTCCTCAGCTCAGGCCTCCTGAGTGGCCATCTTGGCTGAGGTTAAATAGGGGCAGTGGTGCTGTTGCACAGCAAGGCTCAGCGCATCGGCTCCAGATATAACCCCACAGAAACAGCACAGTAGCGGCTGCAGGAACATGCCAATGGTGTAATAAATTAAATGGTGGTTTATTCATGACACAAACAGAAATTATAGTATAAAAACAAAAGATCAAAAATTTAAAAATTTAAAAGATAATGTCAGAAAATTATCCATCCAAAATAAAAAAGTAAAAAACTGGATACTTAAATAATAAAAAATAAAAAATGGATGGGATTTTAAAGGTCAGCTTTCCATTCCAGTGTAATGCCTAATGTTCCTTTTTGCTAATCGTACTGCACTTAGATTGGCGCAGCTTCTCTCCCATCCTCTGTACCTACAGAGCCACTACTCACTCTGATAGCTGGCTGCCTATTCACTAAACCCATTCGATTTTTAGTTGCCTAAAATGATTTTAACTGAAATGTACCGAAGATTTTAGTCAACTAAAATATGCCTAAAACAAAAACAATTGCAGATGACTATAGACTATAACTAAAACAAAATTTGATACCAAAATGAACACTAGTGGTTAAAGTGCAGGTTTGTAAGCCCCTTGTAAGAGCAGTACTGTCTTAACAAATAAAAGTTAAAAAGAATGTGTGTGTATGTGTGTATATATATATATATATATATATATATATATATATATATATATATATATATATATATATATATATATATATATATATATATATATATATATATATTCATTCATTTCCCTGAGTATACATAGAAGTAGAAGTGTATATATGTACATGCTGGAATGCTGATTGGGCAACACATATTCGGTCGCCCCAGACTGCAAGGAATAATTCTAGGGCTTTCTTTTATGGTCTAAATTTAGTAGGTAAAGCTTTTACACAATTGCTGATGTAGAATTTTTCAAGTTTCCCAGTTTGTCAGCAATCTTGTGGTCGCATGCAATTTTTGGGCCCGACATTTAGACTTTTGTTATCTAGTTACTCAACACACTGTCATCTCCTATATTGGGGGATTATATTGTGTTTTATTTAAATTGTAATGTCTGTAATGAACAGTTACAGTTCAAATATCATGCGGCATAAACATCTGCAACTACTTTTTATTATTTAAAGTGGAGGGCCACCCTGAAAAAAAAAAAACATAAAAAATTAGGAAAAAAAATCGGAATTTATTTTTAACTTACCAGAAATGCCTGTTGCTAGGCACATCATCCTAATCTGCCTCTTCCTCCTCCGCGGAGATCTTCTTTCTTCTCTCGTCCGTGCGGCGTCTTCTGGGTAATGGGTCGCGCTGTGTTCTGGGAACTGTGTGTCTCAGAACACCGCACGTCCCATTCACAAAGCGCTGTGCGACTCGCGCAGTAGGAAACGGGCAGTGAAGCCGCAAGGCTTCACTGCCTGTTTCCCTTAGATAGAATGGCGGCGCCGGGACCTGAGAGCTGAGGGACGGGCCGACATCACGGGTGCCCTGGACAGGTAAGTGCTTATTAAAGAGGAAGTAAACCCTGATGGGTTTACTTCCTCTTTTTTTCCCTGCAAAGGTAAAGCATAATGGACTACTATGCATCGCATAGTAGCTCATTATGTGTCACTTACCTGACACAGGAGCCAGCGAAGTCGCCGCTGATCCCTGTAGTCCGCCGCATCCATCTTGCTGGTGGCATCTCGCAGCTCCGACCAATGACAGCGGCGAAGCCGCGATGACGTCACTCCCGCGCATGCGCACGGGAGTCGCGTCTCGCAGCTCCGCCTCTGCCATTCGGCGAAGCCGCGATGACGTCACTCCCGCGCATGCGCACGGGAGTCGACAAATTAGGCAAATCCATTCTTGGATTTGCCGCATTTAGTGCGCCTGCGCCCATTTTCGGGCAAATATCTCCTAAACCATATAGGTTTAGGAGATATTGCTTGGACCTACAGGTAAGCCTTAATCTAGGCTTACCTGTAGGTCAAAGTGGTTTGAAGGGGTTTACTTCCTCTTTAAAAGTCAGCAGCATTTATTATTTTATTTTTTTTTAAAACCGGCCCTCCTCTTTAAGTTCTTTGCTTTCAGAAAATATGGAATGTTTTGTTTTACCAGTAAAAGTTTGCACTGTTCAGGGTAGCTTCAGTTACATCCTTTTTGGTTTTCTATTTTTTTCTCTCCTGACCATTGGCACTAGACTGGGAAACGCCAAATTTCTAATTTGACATTTGTTACCACAACAGCAATAGATGGGAAATCTTATTGGAGCCCCTGTGTGCCTTCTAGTGTATTTGCTATTGTTTTTCCAGAACAAGAAGTGAAGGAATACCAGAAAACAAGTGCAATGAACCTTGCCTCATGCCACCATTGCAGTGCAAAGGAATGAATGAATTGTCTTTTGGGGGGCAGCCTGGTGTGAATGAGCCCCTAGGAAGGATCAGAGCAAAGTGGGAGCAAGGTGTACCTGGAGCGTTATTGTGATGACTTTTCTTCTACTCTATTCACTCTATTCGCTCTATTAAAAAAAAAAAAAAAAAAAGTTTTGGGTACTGTAATAGGCTCTAATGCAGCCACCTGACTTGTTGTGAAGCTGTCATCATTATTATTGTTGTCAATATTTTTTGGGCTGCAGTTGGTTATTGGCAGCAGATTTTCAAGCCTAGAATAGTCAGACATTTCCTCCTTGTAACAGTAGAAAAGAAACTGATATCAACATAATCAGCAGGTGTTCAGCATGTATACCATCAACTGCTTTACTGTCATGTGTTCTGAGTGGTATTTATGCAGATCCACCCACACACACCTGCAAAAAACAGAGCAATACACGTCGCCAAAAAAAAAAAAAAAAAAAAAATTAATTCTAGAATTAGACATGATGTTAACATGTTAAAGGGGAAGCGTCCTAATCCATCAATATTCGTTTGCGTTGTGTGGGCAGGGTCCACTGCTTTCTGCATCATTAGTAGGCAAGTCATTGTGTGCATTGGCTTGGGTGGGCTAAAGCCACAGTTGGTGTGTGTGTGTGTGTGTGTGTGTGTGTGTGTGTGTGTGTGTGTGTGTGTGTGTGTGTGTGTGTGTGTTCCTTCTTCTTTTTTTTTTTTTTTTTTTCTTCCGAGCAGTAAATGCATTCTAAATATACATACGATGAGGAGCCAGCCCACTCAGGGCTCTTGGAATAAAAAAAAAAAAAAACAGAAACAAAAAAACAAACTTTTCTTCTGGGCCCTCCTACAACACACAAGCTTACTGAAAACATAATTACACGTTCAACTTTAAAGCTGACCTACAACCCGACTCTAGCGAAACTAGTCTGCCTTAAACCAGGCATTAGAAAATTCCCTCTCAACCTGCTGGAAAAAACACTGGATAAAAAAAAAACCACACTGGGTAATGTTTTGCAGTATTGTTTTAGGAGTGTTTGTGCTAGAAAAAAACGCTTCAAGAAGAAAAAAATTTCTGCCCCTAGATGCTGAAGCTCAAATAACGTAATAAAATAGAAAAAAATGCGCTAAACCCAAAGAAATATATCAGAAAAAAGCAGCACACGCTCAAACAAAGTTCAAAAATTCAAGAGCAAAAAAAAGTGTAGCGCTAATTACTGCAAACAATATATCGAAGTACTCAAACAGTAATGATATGATAAAATGGTGAATACTGCAAAGAAAATAATAATGAAGTGTCAATGTGCTCAGACAGTGACAATGTGTAAATAACAGCAGTATATGCAATGCTTATCCCAGATCAGATGTCAGTTTATATAAACAAATATACATGCATAAACTGTATAGGAGATACAGCACAGTGGTGTAGTGGCTAGCACTCTCACCTAGCAGTAAGAAGGGTCACTGGTTTGAATTCCCAACCACGACACTACCTGCCTGGAGTTTTGCATGTTCTCCCTGTGCTTGCGTGGGTTTCCTCCCACACTCCAAAGACATGCAGGTAGGTTAATTGGCTTCTGTCCAAAATTGGCCCTAGTATATGAATATACTAGTATATGAATGGGGACCTTGGAATGTGGGCTCCTTGAGGGTAGGGGACGATGTGAATGTGCAATGTACAGGGATAGGGACAATTGTAGACACTCACTCAGGTTGAACTGGATGGACTGGTGTCTTTATTCAACCTTACAAACTATGAAACTATGAACCCATAATGAGGTTAAAATAAAAAGTCCCACACAGTGAATAGTCAAATCAAGTGATCTGTGATTCAATTGCCCAACGTTGTGGTGATATAACAGCAAATCCCACACAATGAATAGTCCAATGAAGTGATCAGTAACTCAATCGCCCAAAATTGTAGTCAGAGTGAGTCTTGAATCAATCTCGGTAGCTGCACAGGTGGAAATCGGAGAGATAACACTCTTACCAGATAAGTTGAATACAAGTTCCATACGGTAATGTACCATGCAGGCTTGAAGTGCTAGAACTACTAGCACACAGGGAGGACGCAGCCAGACGATCCAGGCTACAAGGCGGCCATCAGGGAGAGTAGTGCCTATCCACACCAAACGTCTTGTGATGAAAATGTCTCAGCAAAGGTTCTAGAATGGCTCGGAACAATCTCATGGTGTAAAAAGGAAAAACATGCCAATGGTGCAGGTAAAAAATTATCTAAAACTTTATTCACATCTTAAAGTAAAACAGATGTGACATAAAATGTGATCACATAAAGAATAAAAGCAATGTGGGAAGCGTAAGATAAGAGTACCCCGACGCGTTTTGACACAATAGGTCATCGACTGGGGCATATCTCTGTATCTCATATCTCAAATAACGTAAATAGCCTAAAATGGACTTGTAGGATAGCACTATTTAGCTTCTAGGTAAAAAAAATTACTAAATAATAAATAAATCACTAAATCCCTACTAAATAATAAATAAATCACTAAAAATATAGCTGCAGCTCAAATTTGTAAGATGGCTACAAAGGCCATAACCAAAACATAGAATATAGCTGTGCATAAAGTTAAGCTAAAATAATGTAATAATATATGACAATAAATTACACCAAAAAAATCGCCATAATAAATATAAAATCATACTTGTGAATGAACATGTGATTAAATAAATGTGTAATAGGTGATAACAATAATAAATCCTAAAATGTAATTCTATGAAAAGTCCAGTGAATGAAGTGAAAATGGTGACTTAATCAAATTCTTCTGTGCAAACACCAGTGCTTGTGACCTTGCACCACACAACATATGCGCTTACTAGTCGGTAAGTGATACAGGGCCTGCAGTATTAAAGATGAAGTAAACCCTGATGAGTTTACTTCCTCTTTCATTCCCTGCAAAGGTAAAGCATAATGGACTACTATGCATCGCATAGTAGTCCATTATGTGTCACTTACCTGACACAGGAGCCAGCGAAGTCACCGCTGTCCCCTGTAGTCCGGCGCATCCATCTTCTCGGTGGGTCTCCTGCTCCGCCGCTGTCATTCGGTGAAGCCGCGATGACGTCACTCCCATGCACGGGAGCCGCCACTCGCGGCATATCGCCGTTGACCACGGTGCGCTCAGTGCACCTGCGCGCAGCTGTCTACGGCGCATGCGCCGTAGACAGCGGTGCCTGTCTTTCGGCAAATATCTCCTAAACCGTGTAGGTTTTGGAGATATTTCTTGGACCTACAGGTAAGCCTTAATCTAGGCTTACATGTAGGTCAAAGTGTGTTGTAAGGGTTTACAACCACTTTAAATCTGTGGTAGAGGTCGACCGATATGGGTTTTTCTCTGGCCGATGCCGATATTTAGAAATCATGGCGGCCGATAGCCGATATATGATGCCGATTTTTTTGGGCCGATATGTTAGGCCGATTTTATTTTATTTATTTTTAATCCCCCTTGATCTAACACACCTTTCCCACTGGGGCGTTTTTTAAGGCGCTTTTGGGCTAAAAATAGCGCCTGCAAAATGGCTCCCCTGCAGTCTGTGTGAAAGACAGAGTGCTTTCACACTGAGGCGATGCGCTGGCAGGATCTTAAAAAAAAAAAAAAAAAGTCCTGCAAGCAGCACGTTTGGAGTGGTGTATACCCCTCCTCCACCCCTCCTGCCCATTGATATGAATGGGCACCACTGCCGAAGCACATGCAATGCGGTTTGGCAGCGGTGCTTCATGGGTGCATTTAACCTCTTCCTTGGCCGCTAGCTGGGTTATATGTGCCCCACTAGCGGCCAAATAGCACCGCTAAAATGATAGTAAAGAGCCGCTAAAACTTGTTTTACCATCAACGCTCCAGTGTGAAAGCAGCCTTCATAAGTGATACAGAAAATTTCTTACACTTAAACATTTATTAAACAAAACAAACCTCCAATCAGTTTACTTGTATGTATGATCTAGCTAAAAAAAAACAAAAAAAAACTATATATTAAATAAAAACAGGTAGTCAAAACTTTTGGACAAAAAAAAAAAGGGGCTAACTTTACTGTTTTTATTTTATTTTTATTTTTTAAATGGTGTATTTTTTTCCCAAAAAAATGCATTTGAAAGACCTCTGTGCAAATGCCGTGTGACATAAAATATTGCAACAACCGCTATTTTATTCCCTAGGATCTCTGCTAAAAAAATATATATAATTTTTGGGGGGTCTAAGTGATTTTCTGGCAGAAAATACAGGATTTTTACTTGTAAGCAACAAGTGTCAGAAAAGATTTAGTCTTTAAATGGTTAAACTGAGAACTTCTACACACAGAGATGACTTCATTCATTCAGAAGTGTAAACATTGTATCATTTAGTTCTTTTCTTGGCAGCCTGCCCAGAGAGGAGGAAAGTGTTGCTATGACGACTCAGGCAACTCACACTGACTTCTATACAGAAGTCATTTCAAAGTCCGGCTGTAGTTCTAAATCGGCTTTTTATCAGCACAATCGGCCGATGCCGATTATTTAAAAAACGGCAAATATCGGCCGATATATCGGTCGACCTCTAATCTGTGGTGTCAAATCAACCTCCAGACATCCATGGCAGGAATCGGCTGTGGTTAAAATGAGGACAAGCCAAACGATCCAAACACAAAGGGCAGACCAGTAAGCAGCAATCTCGATCCCAATGATAAAGGAAAACTCACCATAGTGTAAGTCCACAAAACAAGTTTATTTTATAAGCAAAAATATTGCACTTACATTTTGTAGAAATATTAAAAGCTCCTAAAGAAATGCCAGCCGGCTGGCACACGCCCATTCTAGACAGTGATGACGTCAGCACACCACCCTCCCAAAAGTAGCAGTAGAAGTAGCTTCTCGGTAGGAGCAGAAAAAAATGCTAATAACCGCTTCTAGGAGTTTAAAAAAACACTAGTGTGAATGGAACTTTACAGTCTATGGTTACGTCAGGCACCTACAATGACCAATCGCATAGGCTGTATTTGATGTAATAAAACTCAGGGCAGTGTTTCATGAGCAGGGGAGTTTACATTTTCCTCAAAAAAATGGATTGGGAATGCTCATGTCATTTTTAAAAAAAATTAGAAATCAAAGATATAAACATTACATATAATGAAGAGGATATATACAGAGCCTTGAAAAAAGTATTCATACTTCTTTGAAATCTTCCACATTTTTGTCATGTTTCAACCAAAAACGTAAAGGTATTTTTATGGGATTTTTTTGTGAGAGACCAACACAAAGTGGCACATAATTGTGAAGTAGAAGGAAAATCATAAATGGTTTTCAATTTTTTTTTTTTTTTTTTTTTTAATATGTGAAGTGTGGCGTGCATTTGTATTCAGCCCTCCTGAGTCGGTACTTTTTTGTAGAACCACCTTTCACTGCAATTACAGCTGCAAGTCTCTTTGGGTATTTCTCACAGCTAGAGAGTAAAATGTTTACCCATGGAGAGTGTCTGTGAACAGCAATTTTCAAGTCTTGCCACAGATTCAATTGGATTTATATCTGGACTTTGACTGGGCCATTCCTAACATATGGTCGCCGTCCTGCTGGAAGGTGAACCTTGGCCCCCAGTCTCAAGTCTTTTGCAAACTCTAACAGGTTTTCTTCTAAGCTTGCCCTGTATTTGGCTCCATTCATCTTCCCATCAATTCTAACCAGCTTCCCTGTCCATGCTGAAGAAAAGCATCTCCACAACATGATGCTGCCACCACCATGTTTCATAGTGGGGATTGTGTGTTCAGGGTGATGTGTAGTTTTTTTCCGCCACACGTTTTGCTTTTAGGCTAAAAAGTTAAATTTTGGTCTCCTCTTACCAGAGCACCTTCTTCCACATGTTTGGTGTGTCCCTCCACATGGCTTCTTGCAAACGGCAAATGGGACTTCTTATGGATTTCTCTCAACAATGGCTTTTTTTGCCACTCTTCCATAAAGGCCAAATTTGTGGAGAGCACAACTAATAGTTGTCCTATGGACAGATTCTCCCACCCGAGCTGTGGATCTCTGCAGCTCTTGGCTGCTTCTCTGATGAATGCTCTCCTTGCCCAGCCTGTCAGTTTAGGTGGATGGCCATGTCTTGGTAGGTTTGCAGTCATGCCATACTCTTTCCATTTACAGATGATGGATTGAACAGTGCTCCATGAGATGTGCAAAGCTTGGGATATTTTTTTTTATAACCTAACCCTGCTCTAAACTTCTGCACAACTTTATCCCTGACCTGTCTGGTGTGTTCCTTGGCCTTCATGATGCTGTTTGTTCAATAAGGTTCTCTAACAAACCTGAGGGCTTCACAGAACAGATGTATTTATATTGAGAGTAAATTACACACAGGTGGACTATTTACTTATTAGGTGACTTCTGAAGGCAATTGGTTCCACTAGATTTTACTTAAGGGGCTGAATACAAATGCACACCACACTTTTCACATATTTGTAAAAAATTTAGCAAACCATTTATCATGTTCCTTCCACTTCACAATTTATGTACCACTTTGTGTTGGTCTATCACATAAAATCCCAATAAAATACATTTACATTTTTGGTTGTAAAATGACAAAATGTGGAAAATTTCAAGGCGTGTGAATACTTTTTCAAGGCACCTGTTGGATAGGGGGTTGGTATGGAAGTTATTTTGGACTTTGTAGTTGCATAGTTAGGTTGAAAAAAGTCACAAATCCATCTTGTTCAACCAAAAAAAAATAATGCAATCCCATATACAGAATCCTTCACCCACAGTTGATCGAGAGGAAGGCAAAAAAACAAACAACAAAGCATGATCCAATTGGCTACAGTAGGGGGAAAAATCCTTCCTGACCCATGAGAGTCAATCAGATTGTCCCTGGATCACCTTTACCTATAAATGTTGGTACCCCGTTACATTATATACATTTAGGAAAGTATCCAGGCCTTTTTTTATTTTAAAGCGATCTACTGAACTTGCCAGAACCACCTCCTGGAGGGAGTCTATTCCACATTGTAATCATTTTACATCTCTGCATAAGTAAACCCCAGATGTCACAATATATAAAAACAGTATCGCAGTTTTTCACCTTTTTTATCATTCAAAGTTGTCTCTGTGATCCAGTCTGCACTTGGCAGAATGAAGCATTTCTTAAAGCTAGCCATACATTCTTAGATTTATTTTGTTCGGCCTCATGGCAGATTCCTATATCCCCTCTATGAAGCACAGATAGACAGACATATCTCCCACTGTGCCTATTGTGTTCCGACGACTGCTGTTCGGATGATTTTTTTATTTCTTCCCCTCCGGCACCTCTGATTTTTCAGTCTGAGTATGTCGGGTGGGAGGGGGCTGACATGGTCACCTCTTTAGCAAATTAACGGTCCAGCGGGAACTGGAGAAAATTTGCATAGCATATAGCAATCGTTGGTGTCTTCTCATCCTGTAGCCAGACTATACAGTGTACAGTAGCAATCACAACGTGTAAGACTGCAACAGATGCTGGTCTGTCAGACATTTGTGAACACAGCCAAGAACTGCTCAAGCACCAGGTTGAACATGGATTTTGTCACCCCTGAGCCAGCATCCCAGGCAAAGAAATAGATGCTGACTCTGGAGGATGTATGAACAAAGAGGGCTCTGTCATTCTGGAGAGAAAAGCAAATGAAGGGATTGTCAGAGGAAGTATTGTAGTAGAAAATCAGTGTAGAACCTTAGCTGGCCATAGATGGATCGAAATGAAACCTGTTCAGCAAGGACTGGCCACATTTTTAACTATTTCTGACTACCATGTGTGGCTATTTCAATTGAACAGAAGTTGATCTACTGATTAACGTTTACCACCCTGTTTAGATAAATGCCACTCAGCCTTGAATCTCCCTAATTGTGATAACCCCTGCAGCACTGGAAAGTTAATAGAGCCGCTAGACCTGTCATAGGCACTTGTTAACCCTATACCTCTCCTGCATCCATAGCTCCTCTATAGCTTCCATCAATGAAATGCACTTCATGAATGAGTGGTCTGCACGAAGAACAAGGAGCACTTTTCATTATGTATAAGTACTAGTTGTGTGCCAAAACATATCGGCGAAAAATTGTGGTATGGCCAAATGAAGAAAAGTGCTGATAATGGAGCTGTAAAGAGAGCGGTCTGCCCCGGGTGCCACACGTGTCATCCTGGCACGCCCCTGTGAAATCGGCCGCCAGGCGATTCAAATCCAGCTCTGTGGCACAGCGTGAGATCACACTACCAGGCACTGGTGAGGCTGCATCTGATGGGCACTGGTGAGGCTGCATTGATCTCTTGTCATGTCTGCAGACTCTGACCATCTCCTGTATCATGTCTGCTAGAGGAGGACCTAAGGGAAATTTTGCTAATACTATTGGCAATGTGTTTAAGTTTAAAGCGGATCTTCAGTAATTTTTACAACTTTCCATCTATTCGATCCTCTGCCATTGTTGTTTTAACTTTGGATAGTAAAACATTTTTTTTTTTTTTGGTTTCTGCCAGTAAAAGCTCACTTCCTATTTCTTGTTTGGTAAAAAGCTTAGGCTTATGACATCATTCACAGCTCTTGTGAGAGTTTTCCAGGAAGGGAAGGGGGGGGGGGGGGCGAGTCAGAGGGCCAATGAGAGCTGGAGGTGTGTCTGTGTAAATCCAGCAAGTGAACAGGCAGTAGCTTCAGCTGTCCTCAGAATGGATCCAGACTCAGTGGAGGGAGATTTCTGCAGCATATTTGACAAATACAGAATCACAGTATATATAAAATAATATGCAAAGTGGTTGTAGGGAAGCTTCAGAATGGCAAATATGTTTTTATTACAAATTATGTGAGCAGAATGCAGTTCCTCTTTAAGAGATTGCAGACATGATGCAAGAGATGGTACGAGACTGCTTTTTTTTTTTTTTTTTTTTTTTTTTTTTCTTGAGCTTTTCTTGCACTAAAGGTGCCAATAATGGCCATCAATAAATGCATATTAATTTAAATTGATGTATTAAATTCCACTTATATATATATATATATATATATATATATATATATTTAATATTTTGTAAAAACTAATTTTTGGTTTTTGGCTAGGTGTAGCCTGCATTTTTTTGTTTCGGCACCAAAATTTTCATTCAGTGCACCTTTTAAGTACCATCCCTAACACTGATTAAAAAAGGAAAGAAAAGAAATAAATTATAGGCATTTAATACTGTGATCCAGGAATCTCTACTACACAGAAAAGCAAAGACTACACCAAATATCCTTTACGGAAATCCACTTGGTTTTGGCCATATCTATCATATACAGAGCTCATTGTTAATAGAATTGAAAGTTTAGGGGCATTTATCAAGCATGTAGGATTGGATATGCTCTTCTTGTTGGTATGAGATATCATACTCTATATGTGGCTACAGTTATGTCTATAGAACACATGGAAAGCCTCCTTTCAGTTTCACTGGAGACATGTTTGGTTTGTCTTAGTAGAGGTGGGCAATCTGATGTGAGTACAGTTCTCAGACGGGGTGTGACATTTGACAGGGTTTTGGGGCAAGAGGTTATATTTGGTACTAACCCTAATGTTGCAAAGCACTGTGTAAACTGTCAGCTCTATATAAATCCTGTATAATCCGGTTGGAGGCACTGTGCTCACTATGCAAAGTAACTACAGCGATCTCCCTAGCTGAACTGTTGTGTTCTGACAGGGGGGTCGCCCCGCCACAACATTGGCTGAGAGCTCTGATTGGGAGTGGGTCAGATGCCGGTTCCCGCGCATGCTCATTTTACAAAGGTGGCCAAACTGGGCTTCTGTCGGACAGGGTGGCATACACACAGACCGAATGTTGGACGTTTTTTTTTATTGAACCGGCCGACGTCACCTGACATTCTGTACGGGGCTTTAGTCTTTGGAAAGGGTGAGGTAATGTTAATTGTATTTACCTAGGTCATGTGATAAGGCAGGATTTTACTGACCACACACCTGTTTGATGAGGACAAAGGCCACGAAAGATAAGCAAATAGCTTTGTTGGCTCTGGGACCCAGGCTTCAATGCCTATAAATGCCAGTCACACAAAAAGGAGTGGAGTAAGAGGTAGGGGTGTGTGTGTTTTGCTTTTCTTTTCTCTCCTCTCTTTTTTTTTTTTTTTTTTTTTTTTTTTTTTTTTTGTGAGTAACACTATTCATCTGCAATTACAATTCTGTACAATCTTTAGTAATTTAGTACACATTTCAAAACTTGTTCAGAAAACCTCATAAAAATGTTAATTGAAGAGGTTTGCATTGCATTCTAAGAACTATCATTTTGTACTCGTATGCGTGTGCAAAAATAAATGCAAGAAATTTTGGAGAGGAATACTAATGTATAAAACATCAGTACAAGTGTGCAAGTACCCTTACAGCTGGATGTCACAATTCTGTGCAAAGCATAACATGAGTTCGAAGTAGAGGTGCGCCGAATGGAAATTTTTTTGGTACAGAAAATTCAGACTGCACTTGGCTGAAACCAAAAATGACAGTTTAAAAAATTAAATATATGTGTGTATATATCTATATCAAATTTTTTTTTTAATATGATTGTATTATTCTCGACTTTTTAATATATATTTTAAATGAAAATATGAATTTATTGTTGGCCATTGTCGGCACCTTTTCACGAAGAAAAATGCACCTCTCTAAATTCTATGTATGTCTTCGCACTGGTTCATTGTGGTGTTAAAAATCTTGCTGCGTTTTTTTGCTCAGTTAACCAGTTGCCGACCGCCGCACGCCGATGTACGTCGGTACAATGGCACGGGCAGGCATAAGGACATACATGTACGTCCCTTGCCTCCCGCGGGTCGGGGGCCCGATCGGGCCCCCGCCCGGTGCCTGCGGCGGTCGGTATTCGTTCGGGAGCGATCCCGGACGAGGGGACGGCCATTCATTCATGGCCACCCCCTCGCGATCGCTCCCGACGAATAGAAATCCCCGGTGACATCACTTCCTCTCCTGTAATGTAAACACAGGAGAGGAAGTGATGTATTCTCTCCTCCGTGTCGGTATTTTTCGTTCCGACACGGAGGAGAGCGGATCAGTAAGTTGCACCAACACTCTACACACACAGTAGAACATGCCAGGCACACTCACACCCCCCCTTTACCCCCCGATCACCCCCCCAATTACCCCTGCCCCCCAGTCACAGTGACACCAATGTCATTTTTTTTTTTTTTTTTTGCATTGGTGTCATTTGTGACTGTAATAACTGTTAGGGCAGTTAGAGTTAGCCCCCTTTAGTTCTAATGTACCCCCCTAACCCCCCCAATAAAGGTTTAACCCCGTGATCACCCCCCGTCGCCAGTGTCACTAAGGCTGGGTTCACATTGCAGCGGTTTATGAGAACGAATGTGATTCGCACCGCACTGCAGTGCAAATCACATCCGATCTCTGTGCGATTCGAGTTCAGCCATTCGCCGCACCCGCCGCACCCGCCGCAAATTCGCACGGGACCCTTTTTTTGGCCCGCAGCAGAATCGGATCGCATGGGTGTTCACACCATGCGATCCGAGTTTGCAGATCGCACTGCGATATGCGAACTGATCTGGGGGCGTCAGTAACATTTCACTGACACTCCCAGCAGTTCGCATAGGGCAGTGTGAACTGCCGCCGGGAGGCATGCGATGCGGGAACCCGCCGCGGATTCGCGGCGTTTCCGCATCGCTCCAGTGTGAACCCAGCCTAATAAGCGATCATTTTTCTGATCGCCGTATTAGTGTCACAGGTGACGCTAGTTAGGCAGGTAGGTATTTAGGTTCGCCGCAGCTTTTTATAGCGCCAGGGACCCCCATATACTACCGCATAAAGCCCCCTGATTGCCCCTAGTTAACCCTTTCACCAGTGATCACCATATAACTGTTACAGGTGACGCTGGTTGGTTAGTTATTTTTTTATAGTTTCAGGGCACCCGCCATTTATTACCTAATAAAGGTTTAACCCCCTGATCACCCGGCGGGTGTCATTTGTGACTAATAACTGTTAGGGCAGTTAGGGTTAGCCCCCTTTAGTTCTAAGGTACCCCCCTAACCCCCCCAATAAAGGTTTAACCCCGTGATCACCCCCCGTCGCCAGTGTCACTAAGGCTGGGTTCACATTGCAGCGGTTTATGAGAACGGATGTGATTCGCACCGCACTGCAGTGCAAATCACATCCGATCTCTGTGCGATTCGAGTTCAGCCATTCGCCGCACCCGCCGCACCCGCCGCAAATTCGCACGGGACCCTTTTTTTGGCCCGCAGCAGAATCGGATCGCATGGGTGTTCACACCATGCGATCCGAGTTTGCAGATCGCACTGCGATATGCGAACTGATCTGGGGGTGTCAGTAACATTTCACTGACACTCCCAGCAGTTCGCATAGGGCAGTGTGAACTGCCGCCGGGAGGCATGCGATGCGGGAACCCGCCGCGCATTCGTGGCGTTCCCGCATCGCTCCAGTGTGAACCCAGCCTAATAAGCGATCGTTTTTCTGATCGCTGTATTAGTGTCACAGGTGACGCTAGTTAGGCAGGTAGGTATTTAGGTTCGCCGCAGCTTTTTATAGCGCCAGGGACCCCCATATACTACCGCATAAAGCCCCCTAATTGCCCCCTAGTTAACCCTTTCACCAGTGATCACCATATAACTGTTACAGGTGACGCTGGTTGGTTAGTTATTTTTTTATAGTTTCAGGGCACCCGCCATTTATTACCTAGTCTCACTAGTGTACCCCTAAATTTAGGGGTGTCTACTTTCCAAAATGGGGTCATTTGGGGGGGGTTTGTGCCATCTTGGCATTTTATGGCCTTCAAAACTGTAACGCCCTTAGAAAGCCTGAAGGCGGTGCTTGGTTTTCGGGGCCCCGTACGCGGCTAGGCTCCCAAAAAGTCCCACATATGTGGTATCCCCGTACTCAGGAGAAGCAGCAGAATTTATTTTGGGGTGTTATTTCACATATGCCCATGGCATGCATGAGCAATATATCATTTAGTGACAACTTTGTTAAAAAAAAAAAAAAAAAAAAAAAAGTTTGTAATTTTCCCGCAACTTGTGGCAAAATATAAAATATTCCATGAACTCAACATGCCTCTCAGCAAATAGCTTGGGGTGTCTACTTTCTAAAATGGGGTCATTTGTGGGGGTTTTGTGCCATCTTGGCATTTTATGGCCTTCAAAACTGTAATAGGTAGTGAGAAGTGAACTCAAAAATTTACGCCCTTAGAAAGCCTGAAGGCGGTGCTTGGTTTTCGGGGCCCCGTACGCGGCTAGGCTCCCAAAAAGTCCCACATATGTGGTATCCCCATACTCAGGAGAAGCAGCAGAATTTATTTTGGGGTGTCATTTCACATACGCCCATAGCATGTGTGAGCAATATATCATTTAGTGACAACTTTGTGTAAAAAAAAAAAAAAATTTTTTTTTTTGTCATTATTCAATCGCTTGAGGCAAAAAAATAAAATATTCAATGGGCTCAACATGCCTCTTATCAATTTCCTTAGGGGGTCTACTTTCCAAAATGGGGTCATTTGGGGGGGTTTTGTACTGCCCTGCCATTTTAGCACCTCAAGAAATGAGATAGGCAGTCGTAAACTAAAAGCTGCGTAAATTCCAGAAAACGTACCTTAGTTTGTAGATGTGACAACTTTTGCGCAAACCAATAAATATACAATTATTGACTTTTTTTTTACCAAAGACATGTGGCTGAATACATTTTGGCCTAAATGTATGACTAAAATTGAGTTTATTGGATTTTTCTAATAACAAAAAGTAGAAAATATCATTTTTTTTTCAAAATTTGCGGTCTTTTTACGTTTATATCGCAAAAAATAAAAATCGCAGAGGCAATCAAATACCATCAAAAGAAAGCTCTATTTGTGGGAAGAAAAGGACGCAAATTTTGTTTGGGTACAACATTGCATGACCGCGCAATTACCAGTTAAAGCAGCGCAGTGCCAAAGTGTAAAAAGACCTCTGGTCATTTACCAGCAAAATGGTCCGGTCTGAAAGTGGTTAAAAATGCACCTCCCACCATTGAAATGCATTGAAAATGTGGCAGGTCACATCAATAACACACCCATGTTACATTTTTTTTTTTTTTTTTTTTTTATGCGGTTTTTGAGCCACGTGACCTATAAAAAAAAAAAACACACCATAAGCACAGCAAAAGTGTTTTCATTGCCATTATCGGCACCTTTTTCTCTCTCAGTAAAATGGCGATAACATAATTTTCAGCCAATATGTTTCGGTTGCCGAAATTTGGGTGCATCTCTAGTTTGAAATGTAAAGCCACCCCAGCCTGCTACCTTAAAGCACACCAGTCATTCCATCCCACAAAGCAGAGTGACCACACAATACAGGATTGCAGTGCCTCCAGCTGCACACAGCTCAGTGTACGTTTATTAAAAATCTGACAGAAGAGAGATACAGACGTAAAGCCTACCATTCATTTATTTTTGTAAATTTAACTTTTATTAAGTGACTTGGTCACCTTAACAAGAAGAAATAATGTGTGTAAAGAGATGAGACCTTGTATACCTGAAGCAATATTTGGTGCTCCAGCTCTGCCCAAATGCCAGGCCATTGTGATTGCACAGAACTTCCAGGTGACCAGTAGATGGTTTGCCAGCAAGCTGGGAACTAAAATAGGAATACCTGGTTATTATGCAGCACAAGTGAATTCTACATGAACTTCTTTATTCTGGAAAAATCCCAGAATGTGCAAAGTGTCAGTATCGTAAATGCTTCCTATTACATATGTTTGTGTTAAAGTGGAACTACACTTCATCTGAGCACCACAAACCAAAATTGCCATTTACTGTAAATTGCGCAAAAAAACTAGTAACTGAAGAAATGTACAAAAAAAAGTTTAAAACCAGCAAATATGAGATATGCTTTCCTATCTATTTGCTAATACTATTAGCATAAGGATTTAAAATAGTCCGCGTTGTTTGTGTGACGTTCCAATTTAAAATGATTGTAAAACTTTGCTTGTTATGCTTGCCTCATCTGTTTTTGCACAGGTCTTGCACAGAATTATTATTTATTATTATTATAAAGGATTTCTATAGCGCTGACAGTTTACGCGGCGCTTTACAACATTGGGGCAGACAGTGCAATTACAATACAATTCAACACAGGCGGGGGGGGGGGATCGGAGGTTTAGGGGCGCTCTTAATTAGAGGAGGGCCGGTTTAAAAACAAAATAATTTAAGTCCGCAGCTGCAAACACTGTAGCTGCTGACTTTTAATAAGCACACTTACCTGTCCAGAGCACCCGTGATGTCGGCCGCCCGAGGCTGACCCATCCCCATCCCTCGGTCTCGGGTCCCGGCGCCGCCATTTCGGCTAAGGGAAACGGGCAGTGGAGCCTTGCAGTTTCACTGGCCGTTTCCTACTACGCATGCGCGAGTCGCGCAGCGCTTTGTGAATGGGGCGCACTGTGTTCTGGGACACACAGTTCCCAGAACACAGCGCGACCTATTACCCAGAAGACGCCGCACGGAGGAGAGAAGACCAGAAGATCTCCGCGGAGGAGGAAGAGGCAGATTAGGATGATGTGCCTAGCAACAGGCATTTCTGGTAAGTTTAAAAAAAAAAAAAAAAAAAAAAGTCATTTTTTTTTTTTCTGATTTTTTTTTTTTTCTTCTAATTTTTAATGTATTTTTTTTAAGGGTGGCCCTCCACTTTAGTGAAATTCTTAAAAAAAACTCACTTTACAACAATTAACAACCAATGTGTGTGACACCACTACCACAAATTATTGATTAATAATACAAACAAACATTGAATTCCCGATCCAATACAAATGGAAATAAACTCTTCACAAATTTATTCAATCAAAAAAGTCTCGTAAATATGCCACTCCAATTTCCTTGATAGATAATCTCAAACTCCGTGAAAAATCTTGCAATCTGTGATAAATCCAGAGAACTTCACCAAAAGGACACCGACACCCAATCGTGATATGCAAATAAAATCTGCTTACCAGATTTGCTTGACCACTTTAATTAAAAAGTAAGTCAAACCACGCCGGTACAGGTATGTGCCTGTTCACATATGACATAGGATAGTGCGTCCCCTTTCAGACTTTCAGGCGGTATATAGAAAAAAACATAGAAGATCCATAGCGTAATACTGATTTTATTAATAAAAGAAGAATAAAAAACACAGCCAAATGGCTCCTTAAATTCGTATGTGCCCGACTCGGCACTGGGGCTGCTCGCCTTTGGAATAGAGACAATCCGGACGGTACAATGAATTCCCTTTGTCTCTATTCCAAAGGCGAGCAGCCCCAGTGCCGAGTCGGGCACATACGAATTTAAGGAGCCATTTGGCTGTGTTTTTTTTTATTCTTCGTTTAAATGGGAAGTCCATGTCACTGTGCCTTCAAGTTCAGCCTGTCTAGTAATATGTGTGTGTGCCGCCTTCCCTCTGAACTCCAGATGTAAGCCGTGTGATTGCTGACGTGGAGCACTTTGTGTGATCTCAGTGTAGTACTTTCCTATCTGGGTTTTATGAGACATGCTTATTAAAGGATATGTCCATTCTGAAAGCTAGATTATGTATTGTTGACCTTTTGCTATAGTAGAGCTAATCTACAAAGTTAGATTTTGCTTTGATTGCACAACCAGGAAGGGAAAGGACCTGAATAGCTGCAGACGTTTACCCGCCAGAATAAAACAAATATATATTTAGATAGTGAGGAATATAACCGCAACGGCCACTTTATTAGGTACACCTTGAAAGTACTGGGTTGGACCCCCTTTTTGCTTTCAGAACTGCCATAATTCTTTTTGGCATAGATTCAACAAGATGTTGCAAATATTCCTACGATTTTGGTCCATACTGACATGATGGCATCACGCAGTTGCTTCATCGGGCGGAAACATCCATGATGCGAATCTCCCGTTCCACCACATTCCAAAGGTGTTCTATTGAATTCTGGTGACTGTGGAGACCATTATAGTAAAGTGATCTCATTCTCATGTTCAGGAAACCAGTGGTGCGATGATTTGATATTTGTGACATGGTGTATTATCCTGCTGGAAGTAGCAATAAGAAGATGGCTACATGGTAGTCATAAAGAGATGGACGTGCTCTGCAACAATAGCAACAATACTCGGATAGGCTGTGACGTTTAAAGGATGCTCAATTGGCACAAAGGGGCTCAAAGTGTGCCAAGAAAATTGGCAGTTTTTGAAATAGTGCCAGACAGGCTGGTCTGAGTATCGACCATGCCACGTTCAAAGTCACTTAAATACCCATTCTGATGTTTGGTTTGAACTTCAGCAAGTCGTCTTCATCACGTCTAGATGCCTAAATGCATTGAGTTGCTTCCATGTGATTGGCTGATAAGCAGTTTGTGTTAAGAAATTGAACAGGTGTACCTAATAATAAAGTGGCCGGTTAGGTAAATCTCCTTTGGTACTCATGTGGCCTGAAGATGTATTAGCGGTGAATGGAAGGGACTTTGTTCTTGCAGTCTTGACTCATTCAATGTACAACTGAACCTTTAGTGTAAACACACTAATAATGTATTGTCACCCAATCACCTGTACAAGTCTTGGGCTACAAATGAATGTGACATAAACTTTATTGTATTTACAGCATTCAGCAGCCCCAGCTGTAGTGTCATTTCTGTACATATTACTGTATTAAAAATGATTCTGTGCACCTGTTATCTTGTTTAGATGCTGGTGTTTGCAATTATATGCACACAGGTGTATTTTCCCACACACCACATTTGCACATGCCTTAGAGCCGGTTCACACAGTGGTGACACGACTTCCAGGATGACTTTGTGAGGCAACTTGCAGACGAGTTGAACACGACTTAGACACGACCTGGGGCGACTTACAACACGACTTTAAGTTGCCCCAGGCCAGGCAACTTTTGCCGTGGCCAATCGGATAATGAGCTCTGAAGGGGAAACTCCACGCCAAATTAAAAAAAAACATGGCATGGGTTCCCCCTCCGAGAGCATACTAGGCCCTTAGGTCTGGTATGGATTCTAAGGGGAACCCCCTACGCCGGAAAAAAATGGCGCGGGGGTTCCCCCCCAGATCCATACCAGACCCTTATCTGAGCACGCTACCCGACCGGCCAGGAAAGGGGGTGGGGACGAGCGAGCGCCCCCCCCCCTCCTGAGCCGTACCAGGCCGCATGCCCTCAACATGGGGGGTGGCCCCCACCCCAAAGCACCTTGTCCCCATGTTGATGAGGACAAGGGCCTCTTCCCGACAACCCTGGCCATTGGTTGTTGGGGTCTGCGTGCGGGGGGCTTATCGGAATCCGGGGGCCCCCAGATCCCGGCCCCCGACCCTATGTGAATGAGTATGGGGTACAATGTACCCCCTACCCGTTCACCTGGTGAAAAAAAGTGTAAAGAAAAAAACACAACACACAAGGGTTAAAATGGTTTACTGCACACCTCCGGGGGTCTTCCGTCTTCGGGGGTCTTCTCGCTGGACTCCTCCGCTATCTTCTGCTAGCTCTTTTACTAGCGGAGGAGCCCGGCTTTCTTCTTCGCCGCCGCCCTCTTCTTCCGACTTCGGGGGTCTTGTCCCCCTCTTGTCCTGGTATGGCTCAGGAGGGGGGGGGGGCGGGCGCTCGCTCGTCCCCACCCCTTTCCTGGCCGGCCGGGTAGCGTGCTCAGATAAGGGTCTGGTATGGATCTGGGGGGACCCCCACGCCGTTTTTTTCGGCGTAGGGGGTTCCCCTTAGAATCCATACCAGACCTAAGGGCCTGGTATGCTCTCGGAGGGGGAACCCACGCCAAATTTTTTTCATAAATTTGGAGTGGAGTTCCCTCTTGAGAGCTGATAATTCTGTCAGTCGTCTCCGTATAGACGGAGATCCGACTTGGAGGCGACCTCCATTGAAATCAATGGGTACCAGTCACCTAGAAGTCGGATTGAAGTAGTACAGGAACCTTTTCTGAAGTCGGAGCGACTTCAGTAGTGTGCATTAAGACGGCTCTCATTCACTTACATTGATTTTTACATGTTGTCCGACCTGAGGCGACTAGGGGCGACCTGAAGTTGCATCTGAGTAGCCCCTGTGTGAACCGGCTCTTATTCTCATCTGTCTCTGATTCATCACAACATCACCCGTTAAGCCCTTGTCAGAATCTTCAGAGCCAGCCCTGTTCATGCTCAGTAACACACGGGCCGAATATCGGGCAGGATTGCCTGGTTCAATAGAAACCTTCCGTCGAAGGTGCAAGACTTGACTGGTCAGAATGGCCACTCTCGTGCGCCCGTGGCTATCGCGGCCGCATGACCCCGACCTGTGGAAAGACCCGCGTCCGCAGCTTTTTAACTGTGTGATCGCCTTGTGTCCAATCACATGTAAACAAGGAAGTGCTGTAATCGGGGGCTCCTCACCTCACACTGACAGTGTGGGGCGAGGAGAGCCGATCAGCGGCGTATCCACGCAGAAGGACATTTAGGAATGTAATCGGTGCCCTGATTACAATATTACAAAACCGTGTCAGCTATCAGTGCCCATTAGCAATGCCAGTCAGTGCTGGCAATTAGTGCTGCCCATCATTGATGTCAATCAATGCCAATAAGTGCCCATCAGTACCTCCTATCTGTGCCACCTATCAGTGCCACCAAAGAGTGCCCATAAGTACGGCATATTAGTGCCACCTCATCAATGCCCAAAATTTCCTGGTTCACAAAATTTACTGACAGAATTTTTTTTTAAAAAACAACATTTTTTTCGATTTTGATCTTTTTTATAAAATATAAAAAACCCAGCAGTGATTTAATACCACCCAAATAAAGCTCTCTTTGTGTGAAGAAAATAAAACATTTGTTTGGGTACAGTGTAGCATGACTACGCAATTGTCATTCAAAGTGCGACAGCGCTGAAAGCTGAAAAATGGCTTGGGCAGGAAGAGGGTTTAAGTGCCGGTAGGTGAGTGGTTAAATAAGGTCTGCCGATTGCCATTCAGCCAATGGCTGAGAGTGCTGACTGTTGTGTTCTGGTGGTGGGGCCGTTCCCCTGTCAGAACACTATATAGCTCAGCAGGGAGATCGCTGCACTAACATTGGATTGTTAGTACATGGCTCCTACCTGAGCTCTCTAATTTTTCCCAAATCATCTTTCAGGACAGCACCTGGAGAGAGCGTAGCTCCACCCACTTTCCTAGTAAAAGCTGCAGTCTTAAACTTCAAACCCAGCCTGCTGGGTTGAACAAAATTTAAAAAACCTGATAGTGTGTACTAGGCTTTTATGCTAGTTGTCTTGTTCAGTCCTGCATGCTTAACTAAAGAAATCCTTCGTTTTCCCCCATCCGTGGTAAAGGAATCTCCCCTACTGGCTATTCTGACAGCATGCACCCCCGGCTGCCGGAATACCTGAACCGCGGCTGCCGTCGCCGTTCAGCTGAGCGTTGTTGTGCTCTTATCCTTCAAATTTGAGTTTGAAGTTGGTCAAACTGGGTGGTGCAGACAGAGCCACCTAACTCTAGAATTGTGGCCGATTCAGAAGTAACTGGCGAAATTCTAGTAGTATATGGCCATAACTCTCCACTAAATCCACTGCAGAGTTTGTGTTTCCATGGTTTTGTGGAGTATAAACTCTATAGGGTTAAATGTTCTGTAATGGGTAAGGCAATAGGTGTGAGCCTGGGCAGATGGCTGAAAATTGTTCTGATTTGTATGAATATACTGCACAACGCACAATTTGGCACACACTCTAACATCCTTTGGCAAATTATCAGCTGAACAACTTTTGGGGTTCAGATCCAAATGGGGACTTAGGATTTTTTTTTTTACAAAGTTTTTTATTTTTTCCTTTTTGTCCTGGGAAAAACAAATTCACGTTAAGAAGCAAAACATAAAATGCCACTTGCCCGTAAATGAAAATTCCTATCCCTGGCCCACTTCTGTTTGTAACCAAATTGAAGCCAGGGGATCCTTGGTGATGTCATTATCCACATGTGGTCAAAAAAAAAATAAAAAAAATAGTGTGGGGGTTCCACTTAAAAACCCATACCATACTCTGATACCTTTTTGAATAAAAAAGTGTTTCATATAGTAGATTTACTAAAGTCAAACGGTGCCTTCTGCAATTGTTCCAAAGCGTAGTAAGTGAGGCGAAGCTTTGCAAAGAATACCCAATCACATGCAAGGAAACTTTGAAAAAAAAAAACACTTTTTTTTACTTGCACATGATTGGGTGATGGCAGTCAGCAGAGCTTCCCTTAATTTACTAAGCTCTGGAGAAACTGCACTCGCAAATTGCACAGTCTATTTGCCTTTGATAAATCCTCCCCATATTTTTCCTTCAGTGTTATAATTCTACCGAATGACAGGTCCTGTTTTACAACTTCAGCTCCAGAAGGTTTTACTCCTTTTGTGACTAGGACCATTTTTTTACGATATGACACTGCGTTACTTTAACCGGTTCCCGACCAGCGCATGACGATGTACGTCGGCAGAATGGCACGGGCAGGCATATTGGCGTACAGGTATGTCCAATCTTCAATGCTGCCCTGCCATCACGAGCGCGCTCGCGTGCCGGTCAGGACTCCCGTGAGTCCGATCGCGGGTCCCGCAGACTCGATTGCCGCGGGCATACCAGCGATCGTCTCACGGGACAGCTGAATGGAGGAAATGCCATGTAAACAGCATTTCCCCATTCTGCCTAGCAACAAGTGACGCTGATCTCTGCTCCATGTGATTGAAGCAGAGATCAGTGTTCACTAAATGAAAGCCCAACCCCCCCACAGTTAGTAACACACCCCTAGGAACACTTAACCCCTACACTGCCACCCACTGGTTAACCCCTTCACTTCCAGTGTCATTTACACAGGAATCACTGCATTTATATAGCAGTGATTACTGTATAAATGACAATGGTCCCAAAAATGTCTGTGTCCGCCGCAATGTCGCAGTCACAATAAAAATCGCTGATCGCCGCCATTACTAGTAAAAAAAAAAAAAATAATAAAAAATTAAAAATGCCATAAAACTATCCCTATTTTGTAAACGCTATGACTTTTGCGCAAACCAATCAATCGCTTATTGCGTTTTTTTTTTTTTTGTTTTTTTTTAACCAAAAATATGTAGAATACGTATCGGCCTAAATTGATATAATATATTTTAAATTGATATAATTTATTATAATTTTTTTTTTTGGGGGGATATTTATAACAAAAAGTAAAAAATGTGTTTTTTTCAAAATGGTCGCTTTATTTTTGTTTATAGCACAAAAAATAAAAACCGCAGGGGCAATCAAATACCACCAAAAGAAGAGGTCACTACTTAGTCCTACCAGTAATGATCTAAACTGGAATAAAAGAGCAGTTCTGGTGAGCATATTTCAGTTACATGTATTTTAAAGCACAAAATAAAAAACTTCAAATAGATTTGAAAAAACATTGATCAAAAATAGAGAACACTCAGAAACTTCCAGTTATTGGTGTTAATCTGGCACCTTGTGCTAATTTCTTTCATTATCTGACAAACCCTATTTAACCACTTGCTTACTGGGCACTTAAACACCCTTCCTGCCCAGACCAATTTTCAGCTTTCGGTGCTCTCACAATTTGAATGACTATTACTCAGTCATGCAGCACTGTACCCAAATGATTTTTTTTCCCACAAATAGAGCTTTCTTTTGGTGGTATTTGATCACCTCTGGGGTTTTTATTTTTTGCGCTATAAATGAAAAAAGACCGAAAATTTTGAAGAAAAAACGCATATTTCTTTGTTTCTGTGACAGAATTATGCAAATTATTAATTTTTTTTCTTCATAAATTTTGGCCACAATTTATACTGCTACATGTCTTTGGTAAAAATAACCCAAATTAGTGGATATTATTTGGTCTTTGTGAAAGTTAGAGAGTCTACAAGCTGTGGTGCGAATCGCACAAAATTGATCACATCTGATGTACTGGTGGCCTATCTCGCTTCTTGTGACCCGAACAAGTCAGGAAAGTACAAATACCCCCCAAATGACCCCTTTTTGGTAAGTAGACATTCCAAGGTATTTAGTAAGAGGCATGGTGAGGTTTTTGATGTTGTCATTTTTTTCCCACAATTCTTTGCAAAATTAAGATTTTTCATTTTTTTTTTTTTCCCACAAAATTGTCATTGTAATAGGTTATTTCTCTCACATGGCATGTGTATACCACAAATGATACCCCCCAAAAATTCTGCTACTCCTCCTGAGTATTACAATACCACATGTGTGGGACTTTTTCACAGCCTGGCCACATAGAGAGGCCCAACATGCAGGTAGCGCCATCATGTGTTCTAGGAACATAAATGACACATCTAACTTGTTGACTATTTATTACACTTTTGAAGCACCAGGACAATGACACGTGACACTGATGACTGATGGCACTGATACGTGGCAATGATGACACGTGGCATTGATGACAGATGGCACTAATACATTGCACTAATACGTGCCACCGATGACCGATGACAGATGGCACTAATACATGGCACCGATGACACGTGACACTGACAACAGATGGCACGTGACTGACAGGTGGCACTGATGACAAATGGCACTTATACGTGGCACTGATGACAAATGGCACTTATACGTGGCACTGATGACAGATGGCACTGGGGACAAATGGCACTGACGGCAGGTGGCACTGACGGCAGGTGGCACTGACGGCAGGTGGCACTAGGGTGGATGGCACTGCTGGGGGAGGTTGGCACTTTTTTATTTTTATTTTACTCGAGGCAGAACGGCTGCCGCTGCAGCCGTTCATCTCTCCTCTCTCACACTGTCTGTGTGAGGAGGGAGAGCGGCGCTGAGAGATGATCTCATATGTTTACATATGAGATCATCTCCCATTGGACACGCCGATCACGCTGTAAACGGCCGCTGTGATTGGCCATTTACAGCGATCTGTGTTTGCCTGTCCCCGGGGGACACGGCGAACACAGAACTTCCGCGATGCGCGGCGGCGCGCATTGCGGAAGTAAACAGGACGTCCAGGGACGACCACCCGGACGAACGCGCCTGCTCTACGGCCGTCATTCGGCTATAGGGCGGGCGCGAGGTGGTTAACTGGCAGCCTAACTTTTCAGTTTTCCTTGACTTTGCACAATGGTGAGCCATAGCAAGAGAAGTTTGTCATTCCAAATCTGTGGTTTCCAGAATATTACATCTTTACAATGTCAAAGCTGCCAAGGCTGAGTGGTAGAGGAATTTCACTGCCCAACCTTATTGCATTTACCCAGTCTGCCAGGATATGTTAGTAAGGGGCTGTCCAGGTTCCCAGCATATGTTTACTTTTAGCCCGCTCTGTTTGTTGGAAAAAAAGGACGTCAATTTTTGTTTGGGAGCCACGTCGCACGACCGCAATTGTCAGTTAAAGCGACGCAGTGCTGAATCGCAAAAAGTGGTCCGGTCTGTAAGTGGTTAATTGACAATTGCATGGTCATGCAGCGCGGTACTTGCGACGTGGCTCCCAAACAAAAATTGACGTCCTTTTTTTCCCCACAAACAGAGCGGGCTAAAAGTAAACATATGCTGGGAACCTGGACAGCCCCTTACTAACATATCCTGGCAGACTGGGTAAATGCAATAAGGTATAACCGAAAAAAAAGACCACACATTTTTGAAAATTTCAAAAATCAAATCTAAATTTTTTTAGCATCTACAAACTATGGGTGCCAGCTAGAGCTGCACAATTGTTAAA
Organism: Lithobates pipiens; assembly: GCF_037356315.1. Classification (NCBI taxonomy): domain Eukaryota; kingdom Metazoa; phylum Chordata; class Amphibia; order Anura; family Ranidae; genus Lithobates; species Lithobates pipiens. The sequence goes on along the minus strand of NW_027507758.1, from coordinate 553,451,744 downwards.
AAAAATAAAAAATCATGATCTTGATTCAACCCCTCTGACTATCTCTATTGCCGATTCTTTCATATAACAAGTGGAGAGACTTCTCTGCTCACTCAGCTGTCAAGTTTTTAAAACTAACTTCCTTCTTAGATAAAAGTGAAACTTCTGTATGTAAAGAAAAAAATCCAGGCAGTCTGACAAATTTTTAACCACTTAAGCCCCAGGCCATTTTGCTGGCCAAAGACCAGACCACTTTTTGTGATTTGGCACTGCATCGCTTTAACTGACAATTGCGTGGTCGTGTGACGTGGCTCCCAAACAAAAGTGATGTCGTCTTTTTTTTTTTTTTTTTTTTTTTTTTTTTACACACAAGTAGAGCTTTCTTTTGGTGGTATTTGATCACCCCTGGCCATTTTTATTTTTTGCACTATAAACAGAAAAAGCGACAATTTTTTTTGAAAAAAATATATTTATTTTTTACATTTTGCTATAACTATCCCCCAAAAATATAGAAAAAAAAAAAACGTTCTTGTACATATTTTTGTCACTAGGCAGAACGTGGAGATGCCTGTTGACATTAGCATCTCCCCGTTCTTCCTCCCTGTGAGACGATCGCGGGTATCCCCGTGGCAATGGAGTCCGCGGGACCCACAATCCAACCCACGGAGGTCCCGACCGGCGTGCGACGTCGCGCACGTGATGGCACGGTGCCAAATTTAAAGGGACAAACAGGTACGCTCATTTGCCTGTCCATGCCATTCTGCCGAAGTACATCGGCGTGCGCTGGTCGGGAAGTGGTTAAACAACCTGTAAATGCAGGAAGTTTAACCGCTTCTAAATCTTTTTCTGACACTTGTTAAAATCAATATTTTTTTGCTAGAAAATTACTTGAAACCCCCAAATAAATATATATATATTAGCAGAGACCCTAGGGAATAAAATGTCAATTGCTGCAATATTTTATGTCCTGCTGTATTTGCCCAGCGGTCTTTAAAGGGGAAAAAAACACTTCAATGAATAAAAAAAAAAAAAAAAAAACAGTAAAGTTAGCCCGATTTTGTTTTAATGAGAAAGATGATGTTACACCGCGAGAATAGTGATCTATCTTCTAAGAAAAAAAAATCGCTATTGTCCTTTTAGCCAGAATCGTGCAGCTCTAGTGCCAGCAGACAATCGTTGGCTGGGACCCGGTGATTGGCACATGCTGTGGAAAATCGCAGCATAGTGGGGCCAATGGGACCGCGTACACCCCTATCCAGAAATGCAGACTCGCATGTAAATGTACATGATTCTGCACACAGTGGCTGTCCTGTGGCAGTAAGGGTCCTTTCACACGGGGCGGATCAGTTCTGATCCGCCCCGTGGATATCCGTTTGCTCAGCCGGGATCACTCCGCCGATCCCCGCTGAGCAGGGAGATGACAGATCCATATCTGCACACTGCGCAGGGACGGACCTGTCACAGCGCCGCTCTCCCCTATGGGAGATCGGATGACGACGGACCGCAGCGCCCGTCGTCACCCGATCCGATCCGCAGACGGATGGAAAAATAGCTTTTTCCTCTGTTACACTTTTTCGGATCGGAGCGGGTCGGATGTCAGCGGACATGTTACCGCTGACATCCGACGCTCCATAGAGCTCTATGGAGCACCCGTTCAGGTCCGCCTGAAAAACTGACAGGCGGGCCTGAACAGGACGTCAGTGTGAAAGAGGCCTAAATCTACAGGAGGCAGTTGTTAAGTGGTTATACTGAACGTTTTTTGTAACTTTACATGTTTTCTATAAATAATGTTTCTGAAACTCTCCATCTTTTATCATTGAAACCAATCCTTAGGTTCCAGTCCAGTGAATGTGCACAGGCTAAAATTATGTAATCAGTTGGTTGCAGGCAGGAGGGTGCGTTTCCTTCCTTCTCCCCAGCGATCATGCTGCAACACTGTAACTTTGTAGCATGTCAGAAAATGAAAGGCTATAGCAAGGGTTGATCTGTGTCAAATATTGGGAAACCTGCCCGAGTCATAGTTGGCATCTGCCCGTGGAGTAGAAGCTGACCCAGAATAATGCCTAAACAAAGATGGCTCAATCCTCCTGGAGAGAAAAACATGAAAGCGTGGTCAGGAGTATGTCATCTCTTAAAGGTAATTAATACCTGGTAGTGTTACGCTTGCATATATGCATGTAACATTACCTAAGGTATATCTGATGTCAGGCCCAGTTAAAGCATATCTATAATAAACTACTGGATGTCATGTAATTTTATAAAGTACTGTGTATCACAAATCATTTTTTCCATTAAAATACTTGCTTTAGTTTTTAGTTTATCTACCCCCCCTCCTTCCCCCTGTTCTGGACAGACCAGCCTTGTAAAGGTGACCACAGTAGATTATACCTAAACAATGGGTGTCAACACAGCCACTTTTAGTCTCCTAACAGGGGTCATGTCACAGAGTGACTGTGCAGGAGACAGTTGTCACTCCTTAATAGGAATAGCTTGAGCAGGTCCTTTTTTTTTTTTTTTTTTTTTTTTTTTTTTTTCCAACCAAGTATTACAATTAAAGATCAAAGAGCACCTTTGAGAAGACCTTCGATTTATTCTTTCTTTCTTTCTTTCTTTCTCGGGGGTGTCGGCAGTAAAGCGTCACTTTACCGTCGTTTTTGGATGCTAGCGGGGCGCTTTTAACCCCCACTAGTGGCCGAATAAAGGGTTCTTTAGGAGTGCGGTATACACCTCTCCTAAAGTGCCTCAAAGAAGCTGCTTGCAGGACTTTTTTTTTTTGATGTCCTGCCAGCGCAGCGCCCCAGTGTAAGCTCTCGGGCTTTCACACTGGGATTGCAGATGAGGCTTTTTTCAGGCGCTGGTTTTAGTGCTAAAGCACCTGAAAAACGCCTCCAGTGTGAAAGGGGTCTTAGTTTTTCACGATATAAAATACAAAGAAAAAAATCACATTATTGGCATGTAAGGCACTTAAAGTGGTTGTATAGCCCTTTTGGGGACTTTTACCTACAGGAAAGCCTATAATAAGGCTTACCTGTAGGTAAAAAAAAATCTCCTAAACCTGTACGGTTTAGGAGATATTCCCCTTGGTATGCGCCGCTGACTGCAGCGGCGCATGCGCACAGGGGATTCCTGGCTGAAAGCCCGGCAGACTACGGACGCTGCCGGGAAGCAATCTCCCGTGCACATGCGCGGGAGTGACGATATCGCTGCTCCGGCCACTCACAGCGCCGGAGCCGCGATACCTGTAAAACGCTGAGGGAGCATGTCAGCTCCCTCGGCGTGGATCGGAACAGATGTCGGGGCCTCGTTCTAAGGTAAGTATTTCATAATGAGCTAGTATGCAGTGCATACTAGCTCATTATGCCTTTTCCTTTGCAGGTAGAAAAAAAAAAAAACATATCAGCGGGTTTACTCCCGCTTTAAGGGTATATAAAATCAGCTATCTACTGATATTCAGTAAACTGATACACCGTGCCGAGGGTCTAGATCTGCCTTATTGTAACATTTTCTTTTTAAAATTTTGTGATGTAATTTGAGGGTACGACTTTGTGTAGCCTGGTGATGAAATCTGTGAAAGGCTTGTTGGAACTGAAACTTGCTGAGCTGTGTCTGTGCGGACTGGGTGCATGCAGACCCACAGTCATCTATTTTTACGTTTCTGTAAAAAAAAAAAAAAAAAAAAAAAATCTCAAACTTCTCAGTTCTGATAATCTCCAATCTCTATGTGCATACACAACAAGGCTGCAGAGCCGCTGTCCATCACTGCTGGAGAGAAGTAGCTTTAGTTCTCTTGTGCTGCATGTACATTTGTAGTTCCATGTGGGAGCTTGATGGTGCAGGCTTTTAGTGGTTAACTTCTCACTGCCTGTCACACTCACTGAGAAACAATCCACTATGAACATAGCACAGCACTTGTGTAAACAAGCCCTTAACACATGCTAAAGGATTCCCAGAGCACTGTAGTTTGCCTAAAGAGACACCACAGCTGAAGCAGCCTGCTTGGTGGCTCACTTTGACTGAAGAAGGAATTGGTTACTGCAATGCCGCTGAAGCTATTGAAGCTTGGCTAGATTGTGGATAATAATCACATCCGATATTATATAGATTGTAAGCTCTAACGAGCAGGGCCCTCTGATTCCCCCTGTCTTGAATTGTATTTTAATGTCTACCCTAATGTTGTAAAGCGCTGCGTAAACTGTCGGCGCTATAAAAAACCTGTATAATAATAAATATATAATATACAAAACCCCACTATATCATAAAAAATATATATAAATAGTATATATACATACATACAGTGCCTTGCAAAAGTATTCACCCCCCTTGGCTTTTACCTATTTTGTTACATTACAACCTTTAGTTCAATATTTTTAAAATCTGAATTCTATGTGATGGATCAGAACACAATAGTCTAAGTTGGGTAAGTAAAATGAGAAAAATATATACATAAAACTATTTTTCAGAAATAAAAAAAAAATGGCATGTTGGTATATATTCACCCCCTTTGTTATGAAGCCCATAAAAAGCTCTGGTGCAACCAATTACCTTCAGATGTGACAGAATTAGTGAATAGATCATTACATATACACACCTTTTTGAAAGTCCCCAGAGACTGCAACACCTAAGCAAGAGGTACCACTACCAAACCAAACACTGCCATGAAGACCAAGGAACTCTCCAAACAAGTAAGGGACAATGTTGTTAAGTACAAGTCACAGTTAGGTTATAAAAAAAAAAAAAATCTGATGAGCCTTTGGAGCACCATCAAATCTATCATAACCCAATGGAAAGAACATGGCACAACAGCAAACCTGCCAAGAGACGGCCGCACAACAAAACTCACAGACCGGGCAAGGAGGGCATTAATCAGAGGGGCAGCACAGAGACCTAAGGTAACCCTGGAGGAGCTGCAGAGTTCCACAGCAGAGACTGGAGTATCTGTACATAGGACGACAATAAGCCGTACGCTCCATAGAGTTGGGCTTTATTGTAGAGTGGTCAGAAGAAAGACATTACTTTCAGCAAAAAAAGCAAAACGCCACGTTTTGAGTTTGCGAAAAGGCATGTGGGAGACTCTCAAAATGTATGGAGGAAGGTGTTCTGGTCTGATGAGACTAAAATTTTACTTTTTAGCCATCAAAGAAAACGCTATGTCTGGCGCAAGCCCAACACATCACATCACCCAAAGAACACCATCTTCACAGTGAAACATGGTGGTTGCAGTATCATGTTGTGGGGATGTTTTTCAGCAGTCAGGACTGGGAAACTGGTCAGAGTTGAGGGAAAGATGGATGGTGCTAAATACAGGGATGTTCTTGAGCAAAACCTGTACCACTCTGTGATTTGTGGCTAGGACGGAGGTTCACCTTTCAGCAGGACAATGACCCCAAACACATTGCTAAAGCAACACTTGAGTGGTTTAAGGGGAAACATGTAAATGTGTTGGAATGGCCTAGTCAAAGCCCAGATCTCAATCCAATAGAAAGTCTGTGGTCAGACTTGGATTGCTGTTCACAAGCGCAAACCATCCAACTTGAAGTAGCTGGAGCAGTTTTGCAAGGAGGAATGGGCAAAAATCCCAGTGGTAAGATGTGGCAAGCTCAAAGAGACTTATCCAAAGCGATTTGGAGCTGTGATAGCCACAAAAGGTGGCTCTACAAAGTATTGACATTACGGGGGTGAATAGTTATGCACTCTTTTTTTTTTTTTTTTTTATTATTATTGTGAAGCGAAGTTGTGGGCATGTTCTGTAAATTAAAATGATGCAAATCCTCAAACAATCCATGTTAATTCCAGGTTGTGAGGGAACAAACACGAAAAATGTCAAGGGGGGGTGAATACTTTTGCAAGGCACTCTGTGTTTTATTTATATATATATATTTATAAAATTCCTTTTTGCCTGCAATCTGGGGGGGGGGGGGTGCATGGCCAGTGATCTGTCAAATATTGTCCCCCATTGGATAGTGTCTGCCCTGTACTGCGCTTGCGCAGTACTGAGGAAAAGGAGACACCGAAGGTCTCCAAAGATGAACGGCGCCTGCGCTGTGAGTCCAGGTTCAAGCCCCATCATCCAAGTTAGAATGAAAAATAGCTGAGCGAGGCCGTACCCGAAGCGTGGCGAGCGAAGCAAGCCCGCGAGGGGCCCTGTTACTATGTGCTACCGTATGTCCACTTGGATGGTGGGACTTCAAGCTGGACCCGTTCTTCGGAGACTTTCGGAGTCTCCTCCTCCTCCGTACTGTGCAGGCGATGCGGGGCGGACACTATCCGATGGCTGGGCAGTTTGACAGAACACCGGTTCACACCATGAATCTCAGAAACATGGCACATTCCTGTGTAATTACATGCGATCCGGGTGCAGTGTGATATCTATCAGCCCATTCATTTAAATGGATTGAGATCTCGTCAGACCACACCAAAAGTAGTGAATGCGCAACTTAAAAAAAACAAACCACACAGCAAATGAATCGCCTGGTCCTACTCTACCATGTGATCCAGTGCCCACAATTGCGCTGTGTTTGTAACCTGCGTTTTGAATGCAGTTTGGAAAACTTGCAAGGAACACGTGTTTCCTTCACCACTTTCTGGAGTGACGGGCCTTTAAAACAGGAACATCTCAACAAACTGAAAGCTCAGTGATGGTAGTGCTTGGGGTCACTTGTGTTACAAAATCAAATACATTATTGTTGGCTTCTTGTTTTTTTACATTTCTGCTGATGCAGCCAAGTCATCGAAAGTGCTACTTTCATTTTTAACTGTTAAGGGGTGATTCCATTCAAAACATCTGTGATTTATAGTTAAATATACAGTATGTTAATGTTTTATAGAGAGAGAATGGTATAATCTGTTACAGGAGATACTGTAAACATAGACATGCATCAATGACTGTATTTGATATTCAGTGTAGTCATAATAAGTAGTGGTGGTAGTGGAAAATCGAGTTTAGGCAGAAAAATGTTCATTTTTGCACAAGCGAACTCTAGATAAATCATATCCTCTAGCTTGTGGAAAGACTTAATTGATCTACTTTGGGTTACTGTCTCCTGATCCTAATTCTGAAGAGCTCCTTGCTATGAGTTGAGGAAGCTCTCCTTCTACTGCACACTTCTTCACTGTAACAATGCTTTGCTGCAACCAAAGTAGGACTGGACAAAACCCAGGAGCCAGGTAGCCTATGCTCCTATAAAAATGACAACTGGTGCCTAACCTGTGGGGTTTTCTTTTGATATACAATGCATCCAGAAAGTATCCAGTGCTTCACTTTTTCCACATTTTGTTATGTTACAGCCTTATTCAATGTTTTTTCCTCAAAATTTCTACAAACAATACCCCATAATGACAACGTGAAAGAAGTTTGAATTCTTTGCAAATTTATTAAAACTCTAAAACTCACAAAAATCCCATGTATATAAGTATTCACAGCTTTTGCCATGACACTCCAAAATTGAGCTCAGGTGCATCTTGTTTCAAATTATCATCCTTGAGATTTTTCTACAACTTGATTGGAGTTCGCCTATGGTAGATTCGGTTGATTGGATATGATTTGGAAAGGCACACACCTGTCTATATAAGTTCTCACAGTTAACCGTGCATGTCAGAGCACAGACCAAGCCATGAAGTTCAAGGATTTGTCTGTAGATCTCCAAGACAGGATTGTATTTGGGCAAAGATCTGGGGAGGGTTCAAAACAATTTCTGCAGCATTTAATGTCCAAATGAGCACAATGACCTCCATCTGTAAATAGAAGAAGTTTGGAACTACCAGGACTCTTCATAGAGCGGGTCGCCCAGTCAAACTGAGCGATCAAGGGAGAAGGGAGGTGAGGTGATCAAAAACCCAATGGTCACTCTGACAGAGCTCCAGCGTTTCTCTGGGGAGAGAGGAGAACCTTCCAGAAGAACAACCATTTCTGCAGCACTCCACCAATCAGGCCTGTATGGTAAAGTGGCCAGACAGAAGCCACTCCTCAGTAAAGGGCACATGACAAGCCCGCCTGGCATTTGGCAAAAGGCACCTGAAAGACTCCCGACCACGATAAACAAAATTTTCTGGTCTGATGAAACAAAGATTGGACTCTTTGGCCTGAAAGTCTAGCTTTATGTCTGGAGGAACTGGGAGACTAGCCAGGATCGAGGGAAAGATGAATGCAGCAATGTGCAGACACATTCTTGAAGAAAACCTACTGCAGAGTGCTCTGGACCTCAGACTGGGGTGAAAAGTCATCTTCTAACAGGACAACTACCCTAAGCACACACCCAAGATAACAAAGGAGTGAGTTTGGGGCAACTCAGTGAATATCCTTGAGTGGCCCAGACTTGAACCCAATTAAACATCTCTGGAGAGATCTGAAAATGGCTTTGCACCAACACTCCCCATCCAACCTGATGGAGCTTAAAGCGGAGGTCCACCCTAAAGTGGACCTTCTGCTCATTGGAATCCCCCCCCCTCCGGCGCCACAATTGGCACCTTTCAGGGGGGAGGGGGGTGCAGGTACCTGTACAGTACAGGTATCTGCAGATAGCTCTCTGCGGAAAGGGGCGTAGATTACGCCCCTTTCTGAAAGTCCCCCGCTGCCTGCTGGGAAACACACAGATCCCAGAGGCAGCGGGTCCATTCTCATTGTGCAGCGCGACTCGCGCATGCGCAGTAGGGAACCGGGAAATGAAGCCGAAAGGCTCCACTTCCTGATTCCCATACCCAAGATGGCGGCGGCAGCACCCGAGAGACCATCGAGAGGTCGGCTTCGAGTGCCGACATCGCGGGCGCGCTGGACAGGTAAGTGTCACTATTTTAAAAGTCAGCAGCTGCAGTATTTGTAGCTGCTGGCTTTTAAAAAACAAAAAACAAAAAAAAAAAACGTGGACTCCCGCTTTAAGAGGTCCTGCAAAGAAAAATGGGAAAACTGCCCAAAAATAGGTGTGCCACGCTTGTAGCATCATACTAAAAAACAAAAAAACTTGAGGCTGTAATTGGTGCCAAAGATGCTTCAACAAAGTACCGAGCAAAGACTTCTGTATGTGTGATTTTTTTTTTTTTTTTAAATTTGCAAAGATTTCAAACGCACTTCTTTTTTTACGTTGTCATTTATGTGGTGGTGTTTTGTAGAGTTTTGGGGAAAAAGTGAATATGTGAATACTTTCCGGATGCACTATTCTTATTAAAGTTTACAATATTCGGAATGCACCTACAAAAGAGCCATTCATGTTCTGTTTCAGAAAAGTGACTGAGGGGTAATGAGACCCTTGTCTTAGTCTCTGTGTACAAAGTGTAAAGCTGGATACACATAGAAATTTTGTTCAATTTCCTATAGATTTACCTTCAACTATGTAGTGCAAGGGCCTGCTGATTGCATACAAATTGAAAACGTTAACTAGGGCTGCAACTATTTATTATTTTCATAATCGAATAGTTGGCCGATTTTATTGTTTCGATTAATCGGTTAATAACCTTAAAAAAAAAAAAAAAAAAAAAAAAAAAAAAAAGTCGGTCAAATTGACGTTCATTTTCAACCACAGTGACGGGACAATTTGGAAATACTAAAAAATTTTCAGTGAATGTACAAAGATTTTTCATCTGAATATTCTCAACAGAAAATTGATCCGCGTGGCCAGCATAAGGCTCGGTACACACCTATGCAGTTTTTGCTTTTGATCTGTTTCTGCAGTGCTTTTTGATTTTTGCGCACGTGAGTTTACTGCAATTTGCATTTTTGCATTTTTTTTTTTGGGCCGATTAAAAAACACAAATTGCTGCAAAAACGCATTGCATTCTTTTCTGCAGCTTCTCCATTGAAGTATATTGAACCAAAAAAGCAGTTTTGCGTTAAAAAGTCCCCGACCCTTTCCAAATATGCAGCGGCTGAAAAAAGCACTTATATGAACGTGTCCCATAGGAAAATGTAAATGAACTGTAGTGTGTTTCTACAAAAAGCACCAATAAACATATATAGATGTGAACCAGGTCTAAGGCGCTTAGTAACAAAATGGTGTTAAAGACTAAAATTAGCCCTTTTATAGTACAAAAAAGCAAATGATCACTACTGGAAGGAGTTTATTACTTTCACTGTTCTACAGTAAAACATTTTTTTACAGTAGTGATTATATTTTTGTACTATAAAGGGCTCATTTTAGTGTTTTTTTTTTTTTTTTTTTATTTTTTAACCCCATTATGTAACTGCCCGATTAATCGATTATGAAAATGGTAATCGATTAATTTCATCGATTAGTTGTCGATTAATCGACTCGTTGTTTCAGCTCTATGTTTAACCTTGCATTATATGGTTTTAGTAAATCTAAAGGAAAAAATCTAAAGAAAATTGTATAGCATGTTGCCAGCTTAAGCGATAAATGTTATGTGATCATATTGTATACTTTAACGATCTGTGAGTAAGAGAAAGGGGGGGGGGGGGTTAAATGGGAAGCAAAAGGGCCCAATACTAAGATTGCGGGGGATATGAGGGTGAGATGTATAGAGAATCCCAAGCGGCTTCAGATTTGGTCTGAGTTTGTCAAAATTCTAGGCAATCTACCTATTAACTACGATCAATATGTTTGTAGACTAAGTCCAAGGGCTTTACTTACTTTGCTATGTCCCGGCTACAGCGATTCTAGCAGCTAGAAACATTTACAATACTAATGTATCTGATCCCCTATGAATATTAGGAGACGTGACCCCCAGAAAGCCTTTTATTTTTTTTAAGCAGGGTTACAGTGTAGATAAGAACATAAACCCTAGTAGGGTAGCATGGTGGCCAAGTGATTAGCACTTCCACCTGGCACTGGGTTAGTCGGTTCGAATCCCAACCACAGCACGCGAGTTTGCATGTTCTCACTGTGCCTGCATTGGTTTCCCCCCACACTCCAAAGACATGCTGGTTGAAAAATTGTCCCTAGTGTATTTATGAAAGTGAGCTAGGGACCTTAGATTGTAAGCTCCTTGGGGCCAGGGACTGATGTGAATGTACATTTTACTGTATATGTAAAGCACTGCATACATTGATGGTACCTGTAATAATAGTACCCTAGTAAAAAAAATAATTTAGGGCACAAATACCATATACCAACAATTGTGCCCTCCAACTGAGCATCCTTACAAAAAAACATTTTGACAAGATCTCTAGGATACATTTAGCACTTTTTTAGGGATACCATGCACCATCTAAATGCTAGTTTGTTTGTTATTTATGACGGTAGTGTTAGTTGAGGCTTTAGATATATTAAATCCCCAGCTTTTGCTGCTCAGTTCAAAGGCCTTGTTCAAAATTGGCTCATGTAGGGCAATTTCCAACTTTTTGGCTGTTGCTGCAGGAAAAATTGTCTGCGTAAACTGAAACCATCTTAGGCAGGCCATAGATGATGTCATTATTAAAAGGAAATCGCTAGACTCCCCCCATCAACACTGACCGTGTTTCTCCCTCCCATGGAGCTATTGTGTTCTCGGGGGTTTATTTCAACTTCTGAAGTCTTGAATTGGCCCACCAATGGGAGAATCAGTGACATTGTCCCCAGACTAATGCCTCTAACACAGGAATAGGTAGGTTATTGGACTAATTATGTTTTTCTTTTCTTTGCATGCTAGTCTCATTTTGAACATTAAGAGATTACTCAACTTCCAAAAACTCTCAAACGACTGAATTCTGTGTTTGATGAGCTGTCATGATCAGTTCTCGAAAGCTGTGTACCAACGATCAGATTATCGTACAATTGCTTAGAAAGCTTTATTTTTCATTCACGTTTCTGATCCTGTGTACTAGGCTTCAAACCAGGGTTCACAAAAATTTGTGTTAAGTAAACGCACAAAGACTTGAAACCCTTTTTTATATCTTTTGTTCTTTCCCACAATGCAAGAAGATTTTTGGGGGTGGGTGTCGCCTGGCGGTCTAAGGCAAGCCATTTTTATATATATATATATATATATATATATATATATATATATATATATATATATATATATATATATATATATATATATATATATATATATATATATATATATATATATATATATATATATATATTTATATATTTATATATTTATATATTTATATATATATATATATTTATATATTTATATTTATATTATAGTTAGTTCTTTCGGCAGGGGTGGGGGGTGTTACAAAGGAGCTGTCCCTGCCAGGTGAACACTGATAGCTCTACCCATAGATGGATTGAATCTCCTCTATGCCTGTCTTTAATCTTAAAGCAGAAAACAACAAGGCCTGGGAAATACCCAGGAAAAACCCAAGCCTACTTACCACCAGCTCGCAGACAACCGTTTAATCTTAAAGTGGAGCTCCACCCGAAAGGTGAAGCTCCTCTTATTCGCGCTAATTTTGACAGGTACCTCCAGGTAAGATTGCATGGCGATCTTTGAGTACGTCCAGCCCCTCTTCCTTCCCATACCTGCAAGACCCTGGCACTTTCTTGCTACTCTAGGCCCCCTTGTCATAGCAGTGTTATGACTTTGGCCATGCAGGGAATGTGCCCTGCCTCCCCACCTCCCCAGAGGATACGGGACCCAGTGCTGGATGGCTTTCATCCAAAACTGAAACCTGTGACCCAATCATTTCCCTGTATGATGAGCCACAGCATGAAACCTCTTCAGCTCCCAAAGGTTTTATCCCTTTTATGACCAGGTCAACGGCATACCCAAATATAATTTATATAATTTTGTAGACATAAATGGCACTTTTATTTTTAGTGGTTTTTGATCACCTCTGGGTTTTTTTAGTTTTTATTCTATAAACAAAAATATACTTTTTTTTTTTTTTTTTTTTTCTTTCTGCTATAAAATCCAATAAAATTTATTTTGCCCAAAATTTATTCTGCTACATGTCTTTGGTTAAAAAAAAAAAAAAAATCTCAGTAAGTGTACATAGGTTTGTGTGAAAGCATTATGGAATATGTAGCGCACCCCACAGTTGAACTGAGATTCCCCCACCCTGCATAGCCAGGCACACCAAATTTTCACCGACACTTCAGAGACAAAGAACAGTCTGGGATTTTGTGTTTTGAGGGTTACTTGGGATGGGGAAATTATTGGATGCCCACTTGAATAAAGCAACACCTTGGCATCTTCGGGGACATCCTCCTATACACTGTCTATATACAGTGCCCTTGACACTTACCCTGCACTTAACTTGCCTGTAGACTCCAGCTGAATCCCTTAAATGGATCTGACAGGCAGAGTCCGATTTAGCAATAACCCTTTGCAGGCAGGGACACGTAGCCCCTTGTGTAGTAGAACCCAGTGATCAGCTTGCAATCTCCCTTCTGTGGCTGTTGGTGCCAGCACCACCTCTTCATGCACTACCAACCCACCTGGATGCAGCTGCCCCCTTCCCTAGTTCTGCAGGCTAACGTCTCACAGCAGTCCTCTAGACTGACTCTGTCACCAGTCCACCCGGCTGACGCTGCAGGAGATTTCCCAGGGAAGAGATAAAAACTTGCACAATGCTGTGTTCAGGGAGAACTGGCTTACTCTGTGGCAGGATCCTTCTTGTTCCTGAGCCCAAGGTCACACCCCCCCCCCCCATACTAGAGGGTAACCCAGAGGGCCACGACTGTCTCCACAGCACTATATCTCCATCTTCCACCTTGCTGCCATGGCCCAGGCACCTGTACAGCTGTCAGGATGAATGACCCAGCCCTGACTCACTGAACCCTGACCCAGATTCACAGCTACGGCTTAGCCCTAAACCAAACTGAATTTTCCTACAGTACCAACTAGCACACACTAGAGCGTGCTATAGAGATATACTGAAATATATAATATGCAGCGATCAGTGACTTATAACAGGACTGAGCAATCTGACACCAACGCTGGGGGGGCAACCAACTGCCACTGACATCAACAGCGAGTGACGTTATTTGTGATCGGTGCTAATAAAATACAGTTTTAAACAAATATACACTGTCACTGTACTAATGACACTGGATAAGGAGTTAACATCTGGGGCGATCAAGGGGTTAAATGTATGCCTAATAAGTGTTTGTATATACTGTGTGCAGCTTTTACAGGGGATCTAGTTTTCATTCCCAGCTTAAAAAATGTGATCCCCTGTCACCGAACATAGCTCTGTGGTGTTTACACCCCTATCTGGAAATGCAGAACACATGTGTGTGATTCTGCACAGAGCGGCCACCCTGTAGCAGTAAATCTACAGGTAAGTATTTATGCGGCCTAAGGGATTCAAAATATGGATGGCATTGATTGGTTGCCCTCTTCCTCATTAGCTAATCAGTGCCTCTGCCTTTTACATTTTAAGTCCCCTGGCTGCTTTGTTGGACAGGAGGTAGTGGTCAACCAGGAAAGAGGGTTGTTGGAGCCACATAGAGATTGCTTCAAGACACAGGTTCTTCTTTCAGCTACAGCACAATGCAGCACAGTGCTTGTGCTGTGCAATTTGCCCCCGTGTAACCTAAAATACCTGGCTGATCCTGCCGGGTTCTCCCCTCCCACTGTAAACTGACCATGGTATATCATGGCTGCTGGTGTTCTCACAACAACCTTTCAACAATCCCCTCTGCTGTTAAACAATGTCCCCATTTATTTTTTTAAATGCCGCTGTGTACCTACTTTCAGAGCGGCGCTGATTGTTGTGCTCATGTGACCGCCCACCGCTGATGTGGGTGCTTCCCAGTCCTGCCCCCTGGAGCTGTCAGCTTGAGAGAGGCGGCCAGTCATGTGAGCGCAGATTGGTGCTATAACATGGGGTTTACAGTGGCAGTTCAAAAAACAATGCACTGGGGACCTTGTTTAACGTAGCAGAGGGGATTATTGAAAGGTTTGTTGCATGGCTTAACCTCTTTAATTCAAGGTCGATGAAGGAAAGCTGTGCTGAAGTAAATGAGACTACAATTGTAGGCCTCCTTTTTAAAGGTCTTGCTGCCTGAATTGTCTGGTTTCAGTACTGTCTCCGTCATTGGTCTGGATCAGATATATAACCAGTGCGATAAAGACTCCAGATATTTGTTCCAGGTTGATGGTATAGAATGTGTAAAAGCCAGAGGAACATGAGGACAGCCAGGTAGTGAGTATTGCCAGGAGGAGACGGGTAATAACAGCTTCTGTGTTTCTCCTGTGACAGGTTTATTGTCGGTGGTTTGTGTGTTCTGTTTACATCTGTTACAGGTTATGTCTCCTAGTAATTTTGCCGGTATGAAGTATCTAGGCTCATCATTTATTGTGTTTATTGGCTGTTCTCTGCAACAAATTCACCAAGCTGATTGACTTACCCATTTCATGTACTCATTGTGAATGCTCTAGGCTGCAAACAGATTCATTTTTAGCAATCTGCTTTTTATGCCTTGTTGATCCAAAAGTCCTGTTCCAAAAATGACCGCTTTTATTTCTTTTTCAGCAGTTGAATACATTGTGGAATATGACTATGATGCGGTACATGATGATGAGCTGTCCATACATGTGGGGGACATCATCAAGAACGTCAAGAAACTTGATGAGGAGGGATGGCTGCAAGGAGAATTAAACGGCAAGCGAGGAGCTTTTCCTGATAATTTTGTTAAGGTATGTGACACTTTTTTTTTTTTTTTTTTTTTTTTTATCCTTCTGATTGGCTGATAGAACTTTCCAACAGGAATATGGTGGAAGCATTGTCCAGTATTCAAGTCTATGTAAACCCCAACAATAAAGTTCTGCTAGTTGGTTTATTTTGGTCTGTCAATTATACCATTGCAAACCATTAGTTAAACCTGTTTTAACAAAGTTCAAAATACCTGTCGATCGTGCCTCAAATCTTGTGAGCTGGTAACGTCCTGTGTTGAGTGTTATAAATTATTATGTGAGGACTACAGAACCTTGCCCCTCTGTTATGAAGACTAGAAGAAGACTGTGGTTCCATGGTTCTAACCTCTTTCTGTTGCCCTGGTACAGAAGAGAAGACTGCAGAACCCTGCCCATCTGTTATGGAGGGTGGGATTTTGTAGTTTTATATTGTTTGTTGCCCTAATACAGAAGGGTGAACGAATATCCTCCTACTTTTATGCTGAGATGGATGAGATGTGCAGGTATTTGAAAGCTCCTTCCTGTGATGATAGGTGGTGAGAGTAATGACTGCGAGTGTCTTAGTGACATCCTACCAACAAGGCAAGATGTGGGATGCCATCTCTGGGAGTTTTTTAGCCAGGCTCTGGGAGGTAAGCAAATGACCTACACCTATAGCAAGGACATTATGCAACTTTAAAACAAATTATTATTGTGTCTTTTTTTAGGTACCAAGTTGACAAACAATATTGGGTTACAAATTAACAATTCGATATATAAAAGCAGACCAACATCAATAAAATACTGCAGCACAGGTGGTGATCATTTGTTGTTCATTTCAGCTTCAAAAAGATACTTTGACAGGTTTCCCTTGTGCGGCTTCTTCAGGAATATTTACGAACCAGTAAAGCAGCGTATGTGCAATTGGTATGTTTGGAAGGCCGCCAATGCTTCCTCAGTCACAAGTTCAATCAGTATGGTGTACTGCAAGAGAGGAGATCAGACAAAAAGCTTTGACTATATGTCAGCTGGGGAAGGAGATCAGCGTGGAGCTGTCATTGTATGGGCCACACTCATACAATGTGTTTGTAGTATTGATGATGTTTTTTTTTTTTTTATTTTTTTTTTTTGATTTAATAAATTGTTAATCTTTCACCCAATATTGTTTGTTTTTGTTAACTTTGATAGGTCCCACAATAATACTTTGTTTTAAATCCTGTAACTCAGGAGAGTGGTACTCAGGTGATGTTCACCACTTCTGTTTTTGTTTTGGATTATTCATCTTTAGTCAGAGCTGCAGTGTTTTTTTTTTTTTTTTTTTTTTTTTTTTGGTAATGTTGAACTAACCCATTAAACTTTGACATTTTTGGAATCTGCATTGGCAGAAAATCAGAATTGTCTCATTGCTTTATCCAATATGACAGGGTCTGCTAAGAAAGCATCTATAGCATGTAGTAATGCAGGCCAATGCATACAAAAGGTAGGTTTTTGATGGGTGACTCTCACACTTTTTTAACTGACTGCATTTCATATTTTAGTGCCTTTTTGATTTGAGTTAACAAGCCACGTAGAGTCAGTTCTCTCTTCAATCAGTCCAAAGAGATAGCAGTGTGAAAGGAACAGTAAAACACAAACGCTGGGGTTGAATTACTAAAACTGTAGAATGCAAAACCTAATGCAGCTCGAATCTAAACCAATCTGCTTCCAGGTTGTTGTTTTTTTTTTTGTCAAAGCTTAAAGTGTGTTACCCCAACACTTCATATTCCTGATATGTGCCTGCTGTACCATGTAATTGTATGAGAGAGTATCCTGTTCTCTGTATTGCTTAATTTTATATGAAGTCCCTGGTGTCCCTACCAGTCCCCTTGCCTTCCTATTAAAAACTGAGCACACTAAGCAGGAGAGCATTAAGTTCTCTAGCTGTGCTGGGAACTTGGCATGCTCTCCTTCAATGGACAGACTTGTCCTGACACACCCCCTACACTGCACAGCCATTTACTGGGAATCTGTGTAATGCTGCTTCTCCTCCCCCAACTCTTATGCAGCTGAGAACAGAGGGAATGTGGGAAAAAAAGGTGTTCATAATGCTTTTTTCTTTAGATCTATACAAAAATGTTTTGCCATTTCTATTTTAAACAAATGTGTTATTTAACAAGGTAATCCTTTACAATCACTTTTAATTGAACAAGCTGAAGTTTGAAGCTGATTGGTTTCTGTGCAGAGCTGCACCGTATTGTACACTTTGGTTTTTGTAAATCAGGACGTACATGTATTCCACAGGCATGATTACTCCCATGTTAGACTGCACTTCCTGTCTGCATCTGTAAGGTTGGGGATGTGGGCATGGAAAAGCCAGTAGAACATTACCACTGTCTGTAAAGTTGTTGTAGGCTGAGAAATAACCCTCTGCTGCATGACTGTTTAAACGCTGGGGGGCAGCAATGCAAGCGACATGGCCATGGGCTGACAATGGAGAACAATCAGGCATGTTAGGCATCAGCATGGCTGTCTGTAGTTCCCCAGCAGGAGCACATGCAAGACTGCAAATAATAAAGAAGCCTGTGGCTAATCACATGAAGAGACAGAAGATGCTGGCAGGCACAGCTTTACAACTACAAAACAAAGTTTGTTCTACTGTATTTTAATTTAAAAAGGAAGCAGTTTAAAGTGGTTGTAAACCCTTACAACCAACTTTGACCTACAGGTAAGCCTAGATTAAGGCTTACCTGTAGGTCCAAGAAATATCTCCTAAACCTATACGGTTTAGGAGATATTTACCCGTAGACAGCGGCGCGCAGGCCGCAGATCGCAGCGATATGCCGCGAGTGACAGCTCCCGTGCGCATGCGCGGGAGTGATGTCATTACTGCTCCGACGAAGCAGAGCAGCGATACCCAGAAGTCACTCTGGGATCCATGTCAGTGGCGGAAATGAAGACGGAGGACCGCTTCGGGGGCTTCGTTCTCAGGTAAGTAATTAATTCATAATGAGCTAGTATGCTATGCATACTAGCTCATTATGCCTTTGCCTTACAGGGTGTGTGGTGTTTTTTTTTTTTTTTTTTTGCCTTTACTTCCTCTTTAAAGTGTTACTAAAGCCAAATAAAAACTGCCATCACATATCCACATTTCTAAGCACAATCCAAGTTGTCCTCACTATTGTGAATTTGGCCCTGAAAGTTTGTTTTTTCTATTACTACCAGTACTTCCTTTTCTGCAGCAGTTCCTTCTACCAGCCTGGTCTCACTGGAGCCAAAACTACATGGACTTAGATTGGGGGTCTCCAAACTAGGGCC
This sequence comes from Lithobates pipiens, assembly GCF_037356315.1. Classification (NCBI taxonomy): domain Eukaryota; kingdom Metazoa; phylum Chordata; class Amphibia; order Anura; family Ranidae; genus Lithobates; species Lithobates pipiens. The sequence goes on along the minus strand of NW_027507758.1, from coordinate 553,432,973 downwards.
CTCCAGTTGTTCAGGAACTAAAATTCCCATCATGCCTAGTCATGTCTGTGAATGTCAGAGGTTTACAATGCCTCATGGGATGTGTAGTTCCACAACAACTGGAGGGCCGTGTTTTGGACATCCCTGGATTAGACGGATTTGCCGCTGCCGCTCTGTGTGCCAAATGTAAGAGCGGCACAGGAAGGCTGGTTGGATTCTTATTTACTTGAATGAATTAACAATGAATTACTGTCTGCTGCACTTTGCCTTTATTAAATAAACTGTCTTCCGCTTTTGATCATAAGCTAGGTATGTAATAAGTCTGGCTTTAAATCCTGGCTGGCTGTGATCCATCTGACAATATTCTAATAATAAGAAGTAATTGTCTTGGGACTGGCAGCATTTACTCACCGCTGCATGTTAACGGTGTCTGAAATAAAGTGTCTAGTTGATGTTACTAGGTCTCCTCTTTCTAGAGCTGGTTGGGTAGCATCTGGCTGGTTTATCGGGGAAATTTAGTGAGTATTTTTTGTGAAAGCTTTTGGCTTGTTGGATCTGCTTTTTAGACACAGCTATACAATCCTACTTTCCAATTGTTATGCTGGATTGTTTTACTGCGAATGTCTGCCAGGCCTAGAATTCATCTGCAGGGCCCTCTACTGGTGGAACCAATGATTGCAACCCCTTGAGCCTCATGATGATGATGATGAGCATGGGACAGGTAGAATGTGAAGTCTTCTATCAGGTTGCTGGAAATGGTAAAAAGCTCTTTTTGTGTCTCTGAATGAAAAATTTTCTTTTCAGCATCACTAGAGGGCGCTGCTGCTCCAGGTTAAAAGACTGTCAGCTTCATTCCTGTGAGCCTAGGCTGTCGTGGTTCACAGATCTTTGAGTGTTCTTCACTGCGGAAGTACTGGCCGCCCACCATAGTTGGAGTGGGGGGTGGGGGGGGGTTTGCAAAACTGGACATGGCTAAATGACCAGCTGAAGAAAAACTCTGTACTTGCATATGTATTTTAAATGCACACTTGCAGTGTTTTTCTTCATTTCTGTAAACTAAGATGGTAAAGGTCTTTGACCTGTAATGGAGCTTACCTGTTGGCTCAGTGAATGTCTCTTCATTTTTGCAAACCCGGAAGGAAGACCGAGTGAAGATGGAAGGGTCGACAGTGGTGACCACACACCGCTGCGGGGGTTAGCTTTAAGGTAAGTCTTTCATAGTGTGCTAGTATGTGAAGCGTGCTAGCACATTATAGCTTAAACTGCCTGGGGGCGTGTGCACACACCTGTGTGTGTTTGTGTTTTGTTTTGTTTTTTAATACGGGAGTGTACTACCACTTTTTTATTTTAATGCACTTGCATTGTGCCTTTGCTAGAAAATCTGACTATGCCAGAAGAGTCCATTTCTTAGTACAGCCCCTCTTTGTAGCCCCTAACACTCTTCTTTTCTGCTAGTGTCCTATTACTTATTGCTGGCCTAGCTCCTCCACACCATCCTTCACCTCCCTACATAACCTTTTATGTAGCTGTTGGAGGAGGATTTTAATGGAAATAGTATAGAGCAGCCTTTCACCACCCTTTTGGCTTTAGAGAACCTTTGCTAATAATTGTGTATTTAAAGCTCACAGTACATTAGAGTGATGGTCAGTGGGAAGAATGTTCCTTACTAGGAATGGGCTCAGGATTGTTTGGGATCCCACCTGCCTGATCCCGCCAGGAAGCCGACACTGCACAC